>NC_050080.1:10773884-12167217 GCF_009764565.3 Dermochelys coriacea
CAAAGGTGGTGGAGTAGCATTGTATATCAATGATAAGGTAGACTGTAAAGAAATAAGAAGTGATGGAATGGATAAGACAGAGTCTGTCTGGGCAAAAAATCACATTGGAGAAGAAAGCTACTAGAGCCTCCCCTGGGATAGTGCTTGTGGTGTGCTCTAGACCGCCGGGATCTGATTTGGATATGGATAGAGACCTCTTTAATGTTTTTAAAGAAGTAAATACTAATGGAATTGCATGATCATGGGAGACTTTAACTTCCCAGATATAGACTGGAGGACAAGTGCTAGTAGTAATAATAAGGCTCAGATTTTTCTGGATGTGATAGCTGATGGATTCCTTCACCAAGTAGTTGCTGAACCAACAAGAGGAGATGCCATTTTAGATTTGGTTTTGGTGAGCAGTGAGGACCTCATAGAAGAAATGGTTGTAGCGGACAACCTAGGTTCGAGCGATCATGAGCTAATTCAGTTCAAACTAAATGAAAGGATAAACAAAAATAGATCTGCGACTAGGGTTTTTGATTTCAAAAAGGCTAACTTTAAAAATTAAGGAAATTAGTTAGGGAAGTGGATTGGACTGAAAAACGTGTGGATCTAAAGGTAGAGGAGGCCTGGAATTATTTCAAGTCAAAGTTGTAAAACTATCAGAAGCCTACATCCCAAGAAAGAGGAAAAAATTCATAAGCAGGAGTTGTAGACCAAGCTGGATGAGCAAGCATCTCAGAGAGGTGATTAAAAAAAAGCAGAAAGCCTACAAGGAGTGGAAGATGGGAGGGATCAGCAAGGAAAGCTACCTTACTGAGGTCAGAACATGTAGGGATAAAGTGAGAAAGGCCAAAAGCCATGTAGAGATGGACCTTGCAAAGGGAATTAAAACCAACAGTAAAAAGTTCTACAGCCATATAAATAAGAAAAAAATAAAGAAAGAAGAAGTGGGACTGCTTAGCACTGAGGATGGAGTGGAGGTTAAGGATAATGTAGGCATGGCCCAATATCTAAACAAATACTTTGCCTCAGTCTTTAATGAGGCTAATGAGGAGTTTAGGGATAATGGTAGGATGACAAATGGGAATGAGGATATGGAGGTAGATGTTACCACATCCGAGGTAGAAGCGAAACTCAAACAGCTTAATGGGACAAAATTGGGGGGCCCGGATAATCTTCATCCAAGAATATTAAAGGAACTGGCACATGAAATTGCTAGCCCATTAGCAAGAATTTTTAATGAATCTGTAAACTCAGGGGTTGTACCATACGACTGGAGAATTGCTAACATCGTTCCTATTTTTAAAAAAGGGGAAAAAAGTGATCCAGGTAACTACAGGCCTGTTAGTTTGATATCTGTAGTATGCAAGGTCTTGGAAAAAATTTGAAGGAGAAAGTTGTTAGGACATTGAGGTCAATGTAATTGGGACAAAATACAACATGGTTTTACAAAAGGTAGATCGTGTCTCCTTCTTTGAGAAGGTAACAGATTTTTTAGACAAAGGGAACGCAGTGGATCTAATTTACCTCGATTTCAGTAAGGCATTGATAATGGTCCATCTGGAGAATTATTAGCTAAATTGGAAAAGATGGGATCAATATGAAAATTGAAGGTAGATAAGGAACTGGTTAAAGGGGAGACTACAGCGGGTCACGCTGAAAGGTGAACTGTCAGGCTGGAAGGAGGTTACTAGTGGAGTTCCTCAGGGATTGGTTTGGGACGAATCTATTTAATCTTTTATTACTGACCTTGGCACAAAAAGCAGGAATGTGCTAATAAAGTTTGCGGATGACACGAAGCTGGAAGGTATTGCCAATACAGAGAAGGACCGGGATATCATACAGGAAGATCTGGATGACCTTGTAAACTGGAGTAATAGCAATAGGATGAAATTTAATAGTGAAAAGTGCAAGGTAATGCATTTAGGGATTAATAACAAGAATTTCTGTTATAAACTGGGGACGCATCACTTGGAAGTAACAGAGGAGGAGAAGGACCTTGGAGTATTGGTTGATCACAGGATGACTATGAGCCACCAATGTGATATGGCCATGAAAAAAGCTAATGCGGTCTTGGGATGCATCAGGCGAGGTATTTCCAGTAGAGATAAGGAGGTGTTAGTACTGTTATATAAGGCACTGGTGAAACCTCATCTGGAATATTGTGTGCAGTTCTGGTCTCCCGTGTTTAAGAAGGATGAATTCAAACTGGAACAGGTACAGAGAAGGGCTACTAGGATGATCCGGAATGGAAAACCTGTCTAGGAGACTCAAAGAGCTTGGCTTGTTTAGCCTAACCAAAAGAGGCTGAGAGGAGATATGATTGCTCTCAAAAATATATCAGAGGGAGGGAGAAGAATTATTTAAGCTCAGTACCAATGTGGACACAAGAACAAATGGATAGAAACTGGCCATCAGGAAGTTTAGACTTGAAATTAGACGAAGATTTCTAACCATCAAAGGAGTGAAGTTCTGGAACAACCTTCCAAGGGAAGCAGTGGGGGCAAAAGACATATCTGGCTTCAAGACTGAGCTTGATAAGGTTTATGGAGGAGATGATATGATGGGATAGCCTAATTTTGGTAATTAATTGATCTCTGACTATTAGCGGTAGATATGCCCAATGGCCTGTGATGGGATGTTAGATGGGGTAGGATCTGAGCTACTACAGTGAATTCTTTCCTGGGTGTCTGGCTGGTGAGTCTTGCCCACATGCTCAGGATGCCATATTTGGGGTCGGGAAGGAATTTTCCCCCAGGGCAGATTGATAGAGGCCCTGGGGGTTTTTCGCCGCCTTCTGCAGTGTGGGGCACAGATCACTTGCTGGAGGATTTTCTGCACCTTGAAGTCTTTAAACCATGATTTGAGGACTTCAGTAGCTCAGACATAAGTTAGGGGTTTGTTACAGGAGTTGGTGGGTGAGATTCCGTGGCCTGCGTTGTGCAGGAGGTCAAACTAGATGATCATAATGGTCCCTTCTGACCTTAAAGTCTATGATTCTATGAAAGTATTTTCACCAATCACATATACTCTGTCTGTGTTAAGTGCTACAATATATGATAAGTCTTAGCTGTCTAAACTTTCATAAGCTTCATTATTGTTTCCGACTAAACAAATTGAAGACATACCGCAAGCAAAGCAGAGTCAAGTGAGCACTCTACTAGTTCTATCACACGAGTATACAGTCCAGAAAAACAGGCCTCTGAAGTTTAAACTCTAGAACTGTCCCAAAACCTTATGAAATTGGAATGTTTAGACTGTAAACTGTTCAAAGCGGGAACCATCCCTTGCTTAGTGGGTTTTATAGTACCTAGCACAATAATTCCATAGTCTTCTCTGAGGTCTCTAGATGCTACCGTAATACAAAAATGTATTATTAACCATTTTAAATGAAAATATCCATTATGTGCAGCTCCCTGATTTGAGATGTTTATGCAGTAGCCAACTCTCATGATTTTATTGCAAGTCTCACAATATTAGGTTTATTTCTTAAAGCTCCAGCTCCTGGAGTCAGTGAATCTATGAGAATCTCAGCTTGTTAGTGTAAGTTCCTAGCCCTCAGGTTATGAAGAAAACCCAGTCTATCCTCGAGATTTAAAAAAAAAGACAGTAAATAAAAAACTGAAATTTTTTTTAAAATTTCAGTATTTTCAAGTAAATTCTGTTTTGGGTGACAGGTTTCAGAGTAGCAGCCATGTTAGTCTGTATTCGCAAAAAAGAAAAGGAGTACTTGTGCACCTTAGAGACTAACAAATTTATTTGAGCATAAGCTTTGGCTGTAGCTCACAAAAGCTTATGCTCAAATAAATTTGTTAGTCTCTGAGGTGCCACAAGTACTCCTTTTCTGTTTTGGGTGACTTGACTCATTAAGGTTGAAAACTTAACTTGACAATTCTTGGTTTCAGAGTAGCAGCCGTGTAGTCTGTATTCGCAAAAAGAAAAGGAGTACCCGTGGCACCTTAGAGACTAACAAATTTATTAGAGCATAAGCTTTCGTGAGCTACAGCTCACTTCATCGGATGCATTTGGTGGAAAAAGCAGAGGAGAGATTTATATACACACACACAGAGAACATGAAACAATGGGTTTATCATACACACTGTAAGGAGAGTGATCACTTAAGATAAGCCATCACCAGCAGCAGGGGGGGGAAAGGAGGAAACCTTTCATGGTGACAAGCAAGGTAGGCTAATTCCAGCAGTTAACAAGAATATCAGAGGAACAGTGGGGGGGGGGGAGGGAGAAATACCATGGGGAAATAGTTTTACTTTGTGTAATGACTCATCCATTCCCAGTCTCTATTCAAGCCTAAGTTAATTGTATCCAGTTTGCAAATTAATTCCAATTCAGCAGTCTCTCGTTGGAGTCTGTTTTTGAAGCTTTTTTGTTGAAGGATAGCCACTCTTAGGTCTGTGATCGAGTGACCAGAGAGATTGAAGTGTTCTCCAACTGGTTTTTTGAATGTTATAATTCTTGACGTCTGATTTGTGTCCATTCATTCTTTTACGTAGAGACTGTCCAGTTTGGCCAATGTACATGGCAGAGGGGCATTGCTGGCACATGATGGCATATATCACATTGGTAGATGCGCAGGTGAACGAGCCTCTGATAGTGTGGGCTGATGTGATTAGGCCCTATGATGGTATCCCTGAATAGATATGTGGACAGAGTTGGCAACGGGCTTTGTTGCAAGGATAGGTTCCTGGGTTAGTGGTTCTGTTGTGTGGTGTGTGGTTGCTGGTGAGTATTTGCTTCAGATTGGGGGGCTGTCTGTAAGCAAGGACTGGTCTGTCTCCCAAGATCTGTGAGAGTGATGGGTCGTCCTTCAGGATAGGTTGTAGATCCTTGATGATGCGTTGGAGAGGTTTTAGTTGGGGGCTGAAGGTGATGGCTAGTGGCGTTCTGTTGTTTTCTTTCTTGGGCCTGTCCTGTAGTAGGTGACTTCTGGGTACTCTTCTGGCTCTGTCAATCTGTTTCTTCACTTCAGCAGGTGGGTATTGTAGTTGTAGGAATGCATGATAGAGATCTTGTAGGTGTTTGTCTCTGTCTGAGGGGTTGGAGCAAATGCGGTTATATCATAGCGCTTGGCTGTAGACAATGGATCGAGTGGTATGATCTGGATGAAAGCTAGAGGCATGTAGGTAGGAATAGCGGTCAGTAGGTTTCCGATATAGGGTGGTGTTTATGTGACCATCGCTTATTAGCACCGTAGTGTCCAGGAAGTGGATCTCTTGTGTGGACTGGTCCAGGCTGAGGTTGATGGTGGGATGGAAATTGTTGAAATCATGGTGGAATTCCTCAAGAGCTTCTTTTCCATGGGTCCAGATGATGAAGATGTCATACAATGTAGCGCAAATAGAGTAGGGGCATTAGGGGACGAGAGCTGAGGAAGCGTTGTTCTAAGTAAGCCATAAAAATGTTGGCATACTGTGGGGCCATGCGGGTACCCATCGCAGTGCCGCTGATTTGAAGGTATACATTGTCACCAAATGTGAAATAGTTATGTGTCAGGACAAAGTCACAAAGTTCAGCCACCAGGTTAGCTGTGACAGTATCGGGGATACTGTTCCTGACGGCTTGTAGTCTTTCTTTGTGTGGAATGTTGGTGTAGAGGGCTTCTACATCCATAGTGGCTAGGATGGTGTTTTTAGGAAGATCACCAATGGACTGTAGTTTCCTCAGGAAGTCAGTGGTGTCTCGAAGATAGCTGGGAGTGCTGGTAACGAAGGGCCTGAGGAGGGAGTCTACATAGCCAGACAATCCTGCTGTCAGGGTGCCAATGCCTGAGATGATGGGGCGTCCAGGATTTCCAGGTTTATGGATTTTGGGTAGCAGATAGAATACCCCAGGTCGGGCTCCAGGGGTGTGTCTGTGCGGATTTGTTCTTGTGCTTTTTCAGGGAGTTTCTTGAGCAAATGCTGTAGTTTCTTTGGTAACTCTCAGTGGGAATCAGAGGGTAATGGCTTGTAGAAAGTGGTGTTGGAGAGCTGCCTAGTAGCCTCTTGTTCATACTCTGACTATTCATGATGACGACAGCACCTCCTTTGTCAGCCTTTTTGATTATGATGTCAGAGTTGTTTCTGAGGCTGTGGATGGCACTGTGTTCTGATCCCACTGAGAGTTACCAAAAGAAACTACAGCATTTGCTCAAGAAACTCCCTGAAAAAGCACAAGAACAAATCCGCACAGACATACCCCTGGAGCCCCGACCTGGGGTATTCTATCTGCTACCCAAAATCCATAAACCTGGAAATCCTGGACGCCCCATCATCTCAGGCATTGGCAGCAGGATTGTCTGGCTATGTAGACTCCCTCCTCAGGCCCTTCGTTACCAGCACTCCCAGCTATCTTCGAGACACCACTGACTTCCTGAGGAAACTACAGTCCATTGGTGATCTTCCTAAAAACACCATCCTAGCCACTATGGATGTAGAAGCCTCTACACCAACATTCCACACAAAGATGGACTACAAGCCGTCAGGAACAGTATCCCCGATACTGTCACAGCTAACCTGGTGGCTGAACTTTGTGACTTTGTCCTGACACATAACTATTTCACATTTGGTGACAATGTATACCTTCAAATCAGCGGCACTGCGATGGGTACCCGCATGGCCCCACAGTATGCCAACATTTTTATGGCTTACTTAGAACAACGCTTCCTCAGCTCTCGTCCCCTAATGTCCCTACTCTATTTGCGCTACATTGATGACATCTTCATCATCTGGACCCATGGAAAAGAAGCTCTTGAGGAATTCCACCATGATTTCAACAATTTCCATCCCACCATCAACCTCAGCCTGGACCAGTCCACACAAGAGATCCACTTCCTGGACACTACGGTGCTAATAAGCGATGGTCACATAAACACCACCCTATATCGGAAACCTACTGACCGCTATTCCTACCTACATGCCTCTAGCTTTCATCCAGATCATACCACTCGATCCATTGTCTACAGCCAAGCGCTACGATATAACCGCATTTGCTCCAACCCCTCAGACAGAGACAAACACCTACAAGATCTCTATCATGCATTCCTACAACTACAATATCCACCTGCTGAAGTGAAGAAACAGATTGACAGAGCCAGAAGAGTACCCAGAAGTCACCTACTACAGGACAGGCCCAAGAAAGAAAACAACAGAACGCCACTAGCCATCACCTTCAGCCCCCAACTAAAACCTCTCCAACGCATCATCAAGGATCTACAACCTATCCTGAAGGACGACCCATCACTCTCACAGATCTTGGGAGACAGACCAGTCCTTGCTTACAGACAGCCCCCCAATCTGAAGCAAATACTCACCAGCAACCACCACCACACAACAGAACCACTAACCCAGGAACCTATCCTTGCAACAAAGCCCGTTGCCAACTCTGTCCACATATCTATTCAGGGGATACCATCATAGGGCCTAATCACATCAGCCACACTATCAGAGGCTCGTTCACCTGCGCATCTACCAATGTGATATATGCCATCATGTGCCAGCAATGCCCCTCTGCCATGTACATTGGCCAAACTGGACAGTCTCTACGTAAAAGAATGAATGGACACAAATCAGACGTCAAGAATTATAACATTCAAAAACCAGTTGGAGAACACTTCAATCTCTCTGGTCACTCGATCACAGACCTAAGAGTGGCTATCCTTCAACAAAAAAGCTTCAAAAACAGACTCCAACGAGAGACTGCTGAATTGGAATTAATTTGCAAACTGGATACAATTAACTTAGGCTTGAATAGAGACTGGGAATGGATGAGTCATTACACAAAGTAAAACTATTTCCCCATGGTATTTCTCCCTCCCCCCCCCACTTCCTCTGATATTCTTGTTAACTGCTGGAATTAGCCTACCTTGCTTGTCACCATGAAAGGTTTTCCTCCTTTCCCCCCCTGCTGCTGGTGATGGCTTATCTTAAGTGATCACTCTCCTTACAGTGTGTATGATAAACCCATTGTTTCATGTTCTCTGTGGTGTGTATATAAATCTCTCCTCTGCTTTTTCCACCAAATGCATCCGATGAAGTGAGCTGTAGCTCACGAAAGCTTATGCTCTAATAAATTTGTTAGTCTCTAAGGTGCCACGGGTACTCCTTTTCTTTTGACAATTCTTGTATCATATATAATTATTCTGGGCAGATGGTTTTTTCCTTTGGATATTTGGGTAATAAAGACCCTACAAGAGACTGGCTGTTCGACACAGCTCACCAATTTCATCTTGTGTTAAAATAGACTGCAAACTTTTAGAGTCAGGCAATGGCTTTCTATGGATTTCTACAGTAACTAGCACAATGGGGAAGGGCAATCTATCTCGCAAATAAAATAATCGTCACAAACTACTTAAGAGTGGGTAAAATTATTACTTAATATGTGAAAATGCTGTGTAAATGCTAAGTATTTAAACATCAATAAACCCACTCCTAATCCATTCATAAATGAACATAAGCAAATGTGCTACTTGCTGTCATCCAAGGGCAGCAGGTATCAGGCTGAGGGAGGCTGTGCCTCCCAAAACAGGCGCATGGCCACGCCCATGCTCATCCCCCAGACCCCCACCTCCAGCTTCTGCTCAGCACAGCTCCAGTCCAGTCTCCCTGTGGGGTGGCCCAGGCTCGAGCCATGCCACCTACCCTCCCAGCACTCCTGGGCTGGGGAGACTCGGTTCGCACTGCCCGCCTTCCTGGTGCTCCGGGAATGGGGAAGCTGGGGCCGCACCACCTGTCCTCCTGGAGCTCCAGGGCTGGGGCTGCGCCACCCACATCGGGGCTGGGATCACTAGTCTGGGGCAGGGGCTGGCAGCTGCAGTGGGGGGTGCCTCTGGGCTCCGGCGGAGGGTGTGGAAGGGGCAGGGCCTCAGATGGAAGGGGCTAGTTCATGCACCACCCATGCTGTCATCCATTGAATGTCAGAGTTCTTCTCAATAAAATACCATCATCACAATTTTAAAATAAATTCCGATCAATAGAATATTTATAGGAACAGAGAAGTGGAAGAAATTCTCTCTCCAAGGCTTTATTTGTAAAAACTGCATCATGTTTTTTCATTTTAAAACTTACAAAATACAAATCCACCTTTTGTCCTGTAAGAATTTTTGTCCTCAGCAAAAATCTTTAGCTGAGTTTGGCCTAAGTGCAGAATTATGTTTACTTTATACAATGTGTTTATCCTCAGTGAGGAGTGTTCCAGAATCTGTGGAATGAGATGCTTAGGATACATTCCCGAAGGGATAAATCTTTGTTTCCCTTACAGAAACATGCAAGATCCCAAAAGAGTGACACTATCTATCTAAGGTACTTATATGGACCCCATCAAGAAAGTGTCTGAGCACCCCTCAGTCATTAACATGTTTATCCTTACAATACCCCTTAACGTATTCGGACTGCAGTTTACCCTTGAGGTGAGGGGCTAGACTGAAGGGCTGCAGTAGGCCACAGCAGCAAGTGGCTAGATTAGAGACAGCCGGTTCCCCTCGGGGGGAGAAAGCGGAGTGGGGCACAGCCAGACGGCCCATGCCCAGAAGAGGATGTCACAGTCGGAGAAGTGTTGCAGGGCTTTAGAGGGGAGCAGAAGTGATGGCGGTGAGACACCACCAGAGGAAGGTGCACCACCAGAGGAAGGTGCACCGGCCAACCAAGAGCTAATTCCCAACATGGTCAGCAGGAGGCACCGAGGTAGTGGTCCGTCCCGTCGCAAATCACTTTTTCACTAAGAAGTGGGGATAACAGTTAAATGCATGTTCTGGCAACAGGCTCCTGTCAAATATAGTGGACTCCATTGTCTCTAAACTATGTCTACGACTTCGAGCTGGAAAGAGGCGACATACCAGTCCAGTCACTAGGTACGTACCAGGACAGTTAGCCCCTCCTGCTGTTTGCACTGCCATCGCTAAATTCTATCTTTAATACACTAGCTCAGTCAGAGCTGGCACCCGTGTGTCCCTCCTCAAGCTGAAATTTCCACCTGCAGTTCAAAGTACAGACGTACCCTTAGATAGTCTAGAATGAAACTGGCCATATTTAAATCTACCCACAGGGTCAGATTTTCCAAAGAGCTCAGATTCCATTTAGGCATCTACGTGAAATGGGCAGATTTCAAAAGTGCTTCAGCACTCAGCAGTTCCCATTGAGAGTAATATAACCCACCCCCCATTGAGAACAATGAGACCTACCAGGTGCTACCCCACTTCATTTGGGCGATCCTAAAAGGGAGTTGACATCTTCTAAATATCTGGCCTAGAATGAACTAGATTCCTCCACCTCATCACATGTGGTCTTACCAGCCAATGTGGCTCAGGTTGGAGTTGCATGTTACAAGCCTGATTTTGCACCTACTTACCTTAACTAGCGCTCATGAGTCTTGCCACTGAAGTCAACAAGACTACTCAGGTAAGTAAGGCTTCCGGTGCGAGTGAGGGTTGCAGAATCAGGCCCTAGGGAAATAGTTTGTGATCATTAGTTTCCAACTGAGTCAAATTTATACTGCTGTGTGATTTTTCATTGGACCTTTGGGATTACTAAATCTAGTAAAAAACTATTTCCCTTGCTGTGCAAGGAACTGATGCTGAGAGGATGGTAAAGCTCTTGTGTTCCAGTTTTAAAAGCTTTGTACCTTGACATGGTGAGAATCAGGCCCAGAATGTTTACATGACGTTAGGTGAGCTGTTGTACCTTTCTCAGACATTTCAATTTTTCAAATAGAGAAGGGAATGTGAGTTAAAAGTATGTTTTGACAGGAGATAATGGCCTGATGTATTGAACTATAAGATTCTACTAATGAGTCCAAAAGGAAACTGCAGCAAATTGCTTCATAAGAGCATCTTCATTTATAAGATAAATCACAAAAGTGAAGAATTTCATGTGATATGGGAAGAATGTCTCTAGCATATCGAAATAAACACAGATGTGCAAGTGAAAGGTACGAGATCAGTAGGGAGATAATGTGGGTGGCAAAGTGGTACTGAAGTCTAGAATGTTGTTGCTACATGGAAGTTTATTGTAGATTATATGCACATAGAAATATACACAAATATTGGTTTCATTATTCTAAAATCAGTAGACTTCTTGTTAATTGCATTTTTAAAATCTAATATTTTAAGAAGTGCTGCAAAAACCAGCAGACTTTATAGATGCTCAGTCACTAAAGTGATAAGCGTGGTATAAAAACCTATATACAACAGAATAGAGGGAAAGCCCTCCCTATTGAGAAACTGTGTGCACAACACTTAGATTGAAGTCAAGGGATAAAAATAGGCAGGGGGCGGGAGGAGTAAATTTAAGCCCGAGACAAAAATGTGAAGAAATGAGCAGTAACCAATTATACAACTTGTAACACTATAAGTTATGCAAAGGGTAAGTTCAGTTTTATGAGGCTGCAAAATATCATGCCGTGGTGATATTCTGCCCTAGAAAGAGTGGTTTCATTCACCTTTTGAATTTGTAGATTGTTATATTACAGGCTAAACAATAAATGTAACTTTTTATTGACAGTAAAAACTAATTAGTACAAGTAATGGCTTATATAAAGGGACACTATCCAGTATTGTTAAAAACTAGACCTACTACCAGCTGTTGTTTACTTTTTATATAGGTCATGGGAGCACATGCTCTGCCTGTCTCCTGCATTCATATTGGCGCAAGAACAATATTGAAATATACAAGCTCCTGCCTCTTGCATTGGCTTTAGCCAACGCATAATTGGATTTTTTATAGGATTCGTACTAAGGCAAGAAAGAATGTCATATGAGAATGAAAACTGCAGAGTCATCATGCACAACTGAGAATAACAAGTTTCAGAGTAGCAGCCATGTTAGTCTGTATTCACAAAAAGAAAAGTACTTGTGGCACCTAGAAACTAACAATTTATTTGAGCATAAGCTTTTCGTGAGCTACAGATGAAGTGAGCTGTAGCTCAGGAAAGCTTATGCTCAAATAATTTGGTGCCACAAGTCCTCCTTTTCTTTAAACTGAGAATAGCAATTCATGAACTGAACTCACAGCAGGTTTTGAAATGTGGGCATGTAAGTGGAAATCACCAGTCTCTTTGTATATACTGATTCTTGATTTTTAGACAAGTTAGAAGGCACAATTGTGGGCTAGAGGCTTGATCCTGCAAACACTTAAATACATGTGAGTAACTTTGCACATGTGAGCAGTACCAGTAAAATTCAATGAGATCTCTCCAACATGTAAGTTACATGGCATGGTTGAGTGTTTGCAAGGGTTGGGACTTATTTGTTTATGTAGTTTGTATGCAAATAGTTAATTATAAACACTTGCCCTAGCAATTTCCAAATTTCCATCTTATTAATTCTAACTTTGACCATCATTTCCCAGGATAGTTCCATTAGGTGCCAACAGTCCTTTGTGCCCAGTATTGTTTCAAGAAGTTTCAAAAGCTAAAGGCCAAGCTTTTTTTACAGTAACGAATGGTGTGCACCATAATACTGTGGAACAATGTACAATTTGCTCGTTCCCATTTACTACAAAATGCTTGCTACTGATTACAGTTTGAAGCACTAGAAAAAACAGGAACATGTTGCAAAGTAGCAGCCGTGTTAGTCTGTATCCGCCAAAAGAAAAGGAGGACTTGTGGCACCTTAGAGACTAACAAATTGCAGCCCGATGAAGTGAGCTGTAGCTCCCGAAAGCTTATGCTCAAATAAATTTGTTAGTCTCTAAAGTGCCACAAGTCCTCCTTTTCTTTTCAGGAACATGTTGAAGAGCTTTATTTCCTGTGGGATAGATCATTGACATTAACATAGCTTTAGAGGAAGCGGGAATCCTTGTTAACCTTAGCGTGGTAGAAATGCCAGAGGTGTGATTCAGTTAGCTTCAGGCTCACAGAGTGGGTAGTGCCTATTGTTTGTATTAATATTAGTTCCTGACAATGGAGTGGTGTATTTATAAAGAGATATAGAATGTGTGAGGATCTGTTCTACAGAATTGCAGCAGACGTAAAGAGCCTTGGGGAGACATGCCATGATGTGCTGAGTAATAAACAAGAGTCCACAATGCCAAGGTCCTAATCAAGAATGGCTGATTACAGAAATAAATCCAGGTTCACAGAAGGGTATGTTTTCCTCACCCTTTATCCAATGATGAGGACAAGCCCTGAGGATTGCATTATTGTCCATGAATCTAGCTGCTCCAAACCCTGCAGAATGAGCATCCTCCTCTGTCAGGCTTGGGATAGAGCTGGTTTGGGCGGGTTTTCAACAAAATGATTCTTTTGTCAGAAAATTTGAAAACTTGTTGGGTTAGATGAAACTTACATTACATTAGGAAGGTTTACTTACATTACATTACCTTACATTAGGAAGGTTTTTTCAGGTCCAGGACAGAATTCCTGCTCAGGGGTGGGGAAGACAGCACTGAATAGCCAAGGGTTAAGGTTAGGGCACATATTTGGGATGTTTGAGCCTAGGTTGAGGTCCCTGTTCTGAATCGGGCTTGTGCAGTATCTTGCCTGGATCTCCCACATCCTGGGTGAGTGTCCCTAGCCACCTTTGGGGGTCTCCATTGCTCTTTTATTTTATATACACATTTTTGAATGGGTCTCATTTTTGTTCTGCGGCAAATGAAAACAAATTTCATAATCTCAGAATATTTCATGAAACAGAATGCTTGTTTTCCAGCCAGCCCTGCACAGGATTAAAGGCCTATTTCTAGTTTAAGGAAACCCCTTCCTGATGGTGCCTTTCATCACAGCCCTGCTGCTTTTAACTACAAGCAACCCAAAATGAACACCAAGTTCAATGGCCATATATTCCCCATACGCCTTACAACTAGGGCTCATTGATTTCTTTCTATCAACCTTTTTCAGTGTAAAATTATGTTTTCAGTAATACGAACATTTTCACATGGAGCTTCTGCTGTACTTAAATTATCAATTTTTTTTCCATACAGGAAAACCTGAAAAACTAAAATTCATCAGCTTTTGGCCAAAAACATTCAATGTCCAGTTTTCAATGAAATGTCAAAAGTTGCTGTGTGGCAAAGAATCCCATTTTCCAACTAGTCTTACACACATCTATGCCTGCAGCAAGAGGCTACTCTGACTTGGATACAGGCTTCAGAGCTAGTCACTTTACCAACAGCACTCTACTTCACACATATATCTATTCAAGGGACACCATCATAGGACCTAATCACATCAGCCACACCATCAGGGGCTCATTCACTTGCACATCTACCAATGTGATATATGCCATCATGTGCCAGCAATGCCCCTCTGCCATGTACATTGGCCAAACCAGACAGTCTTTATGCAAAAGAATAAATGGACACAAATCAGACTCAAGAATTATAACATTCAAAAACAGTCGGAGAACACTTCAGCCTCCCTAGACACTCAATTACAGACCTAAAGTTGCAATCCTTCAACAAAAAAACTTCAAAAACAGACTCCAACAAGAAACTGCAGAACTAGAATTAATTTGCAAACTTAAATTAGTTAAATTAAATTAAAAAACACCATTAAATTAGGCTTGAATAAAGACTGGGAGTGGATGAGTCATTACACAAACTAAAAACTATTTCCTCGACTGTTACTCACACCTTCTTGTCAACTGTTTGAAATGGGCCATCCTGATTATCACTACAAAAGTTTTTTTTCTACTGCTGATAATAGCCCACCTTAATTGATGAGTCTCGTTAGAGTTGGTATGGCAACCCTCATTTTTTCATGTTCTCTGTATATACTGCACATCTTCCCAACTGTATTTTCACTGCATGTATCTGATGGATTTTTAGCCCACGAAAGCTTATGCTCAGATACATTTGGTAGCCTCTAAGGTGCCACAAGTCCTCCTCGTTCTTTTTACTCAAGTCACTCTTGAAAGGTTTAAGACAATAGACAAGAGCTGCAACAGGCACAGCATGCAGCAGCCCACCTCCGATGTAGCAGAGGTGAAGGCAAACATATTGCACTAGTACATGTGAAACTCCACAATATCCTCATTTGTGTAGGGCTGATGTTAAGCCTTGGTTCTAATCTCAAATCCACATACTTCTTGGGGAGAGGAGAAAGAAAACACCCATTGTAAACTATTAATGTTTTCTCCATAATGCCTTGCTCTGGCCTTAGATATCAAGCCTGAGGAAACCTTTCAGTATTTATTGGGGCTATTTTTATCAGCCTAAGTAAGGTCTTTGATCTGGTCAGCCATAAATTCCTCCTCTCAAACCTCAGGGATGTTTGCCTTAATATTGAATAAATGAAAATGGCTTTCCCAAGGAATTCTACTCAAGCTGTTTCCATAAACACTTTTGCCTCAGACACGAAGGTGTTAAGAAGTCGGAGGGGGTGTTCTTCCAGGGTCCCTGACCCCATTTAATAACCTTCAAGCTCCATGTTTGTTTCTCCTCTCTCTAGATGTATGATTAGGACACTGTTGCATTACAACATGCTATATATCACTGCGAGACCGAGTCCTTTAAGGAAAGTAGATTCAGTCCTCCTGTTCTTGAACAGGGGTACCCTAGTTAAACTATTAAGAGGAGCAGGGTAACATCTGGCTGGTAGATACATAAGGAGGAGATGCAGGATTTGGGGGAGAGAAGGTGGCTGACGGATCGGGAAGAAGTCTGCATGACAGAGACAGTTTTGAGCCAGGGAAGCCAGAAGGGCAGAAGCAGACTTTCATGAGCCATGAGGAAGTCAGAGAGGCAAGAGATGGTGAAGAAGCCTATTTGGGGAACCAGAGACACTTAAGGCTGAGAGGCCAGAGGCAGAGAGCCCTGAGCTAGGAGGAATCTGGTGAAGCTGAAGAGATGGTGAAGTCTGAAGATATAGAGATGTATGTTCAGGGACATGAGGTGGGAGTTTGAATAACTGATGGTAATAAAATCAACCCCCAGAAGGGGCATGAAGTTTCTGGTATAGTTCCTGAGAGATCCAGGGAGTTGGTGAATTAAGGTGCAACCACTGTAATTTGGTCAACTCACCGCCAGGGGCTATCTCTAGTGGGGTTCGACTGCATGATACTTGCTCCACCTTAGTGAATCCTGGAGCCCTGGTTTGTTTCCAATGAGTTTATTTAATATTAATGTCAATTAAAGTCCAACACAAAGCATAAAGCTGAATAGTTATCAGGGGTTTTGAAGCTGGGACAAAAGTACTGTGATGCTTGAGGAAATGGTGTGGGTAAAATAAATATATATACATATTACCATTAAAGAGACACCGTCCAGTTGAAATCTATGTCAAATCAGAAAATTGAGTTAAAAGTAGTTCCAGGAACCAATGCAGAACTTTGTGTTCTAATGATTTATGGTTTATAATCATATTTCCCTGATTTTTAAATGTTTTCCTCTCCCTTTGTTGCTGTGTGTGGGAAACCCACTAAAATGGGAGGAAACATTTTTACTTTGTGCCTTTAATAGTACTTTGTCTCAAATGAGGACAATTCTTAAAAAAGTTAGAACGTGGAGAAAGAAGATTGGCTTTTGAATTGACAGTGTCTCTTTGAGATAAGCTTCTTAGGGTAAGTAGCTAGAACTTGAACAAATAAGTAACATGTGATGGAGCTATTTCTGGGACATGTTTTGTCTATGATGAAACTAATGAAGGAAATGGAGTTGGACAGTCCTTTGCTTTGAGTACCTTATTTTCTTGCAGAAAAATACCTTTATGTAACAGATACATTTTACTCCCAATGTTTGAGGCAGGATCATAGAGAATGAGGAAAGGGAATGTGCACTGATTTTTTTTCTTTTGCTTCTGGAATTCTTTTGTCCATACACACACATTATTAAACATGTATACAGGGAATGACCAGAGATCACTTTTTTCTTTTGCAAAGGGTCAAACCTTTTCCCCTGCCTGGCATCAGGTTAATGGGCCTTCATTGTTTAAAGCATGGGTCATATGGCCAGGCAGTTCATCCTCAGCTTATGATGTGTAACCCTCTGTACTCCAGCCTTGTACTTAATTCCATCAACTGTTTATTCTATCTTGGATTTCCTGCATGAGTTTTCACTTTTGCATCCTCTTTGGTAAAGGTCATGAAATTTTGGATAACTGGCTGTGATAACCTGTCAGGGTTCAGAATTAAATACAGTTTAGTGATTGAAATGAGGTCAGGAATTTATTGGGACCTTCCAGATGTGGACAAAATAGACCTAAATAATCATATGATGTTATTATTTTTAATAATGATTACTGATCTGTCCCACGCTATTGTTTGTTGCTCACGCTTATTGCATCATAATTACAGAGTTCTTTGGTACAAGACCAAGTCTTTGTCTTCAAAATTCCTAGCTCACAATTGAGTGATAAATTAGTGTCCATCGTGGCTGCAATTTGTAATTAAAAAGCATAAGGTTATGTATAATTAGGTAGTTACATGGTGCAGTTTTTGTAAGATCAAAAAAGTTATTTTTAAAACAAACCCATAAGATTGTCTTCAGAAACCCTGCCCGTTTTTCAACTGGTGTGAATGGTCTAGCTCTGTGGGTAGCTGCAGTAAAATTGTGCTCTCTGCAATTTAAACTACTATCCTAATAATCAGGGGATCAGAAGGAGCTGTAAACAATCATTAGGAGCTGCAGTTATTCAACGCCTCTGAAAATCAGGCCATTTTATTTACTTCCAAGTGTTTCTTAACACGTCTTGTATTGTTGATTTCACCATGGTTGGTATTTTGATACACCTGCAGCCGCTTAAGAAAGTAAACCTGTATTTAACCAGCTGAATATCTTGGGACTGAGTCACAGAACTATACTACCATAATGACCATTATTTTTTCCTTCAATAAACATGGTTTGCTTTTGACATTACAGGGTATCAAGTTTAAAACTGCCACAAACAGTGATAATCAAACTGACTAAAAATGCACAGAGTGGACTTATTCTCCCATGTTGCTTGCTCCCGGGTTGCTCACCTCTTGATGTAGAAATAGGAATGAAGACGGAATAAATAAGATAGAAGCACTACTGAACCAAGTAATAAGAGCATTTCTGCTTTTTAAGGACATACATTTTGCTATAAAAAGGAAATTTTGTGTGTGTATGGTAACTAAAAATGGTGGAACTTGTCAAGCTTAATTTCTGCAGGTGGCTAGTCCTCAATGAAGACTAGTTTCTAGACCAGTCGGAAAGACAAACAAACACAAACCAAACAGTAAGAATTCTAAGGAACTAAAAAAATCTGTTTGTAATTTTACAATGCAAAATTTCTCCTGTGTATGGAGTTAGTGAAAGAGCAGGATTGTATAACAACATAAACACATAACACTATCACTGTAAGCCAGATAAATGATTTTGTGCTGTAGTTTCACTGAGTTCTACAAGTTTTTTTATTATGAAAGTCCATAGTGACATCAGCAGAACGATTAAGTACTATTTTTTTTAAAGAAACATGGAAATTAAATACATAAACTTACATGAATGTAACACTTAAGGTTACAATCGGTATTGCCAACTCTAGGTGTTCAAAAAATAACCAGTCAAGACCAAAAATCATGATTAACTTAAAAATAATGAGATTTTAAAATATATAAATTTGGGCCGGTTTTATTTGCCTTCTGATTTTTGTACCTCTAGAATACACTCAGGACATGTTTTCAAGCTTTTCTCTCCAACCATGAAGACTAGATACTTATGTTTTTTAAAAAGGAAAACCTGAGATTCCCATAAATTAATGACTTCAGGAGCCAGGGCTTTAAGAAAAACACCCCAAATATCATGAGACTCAAGATAAAATCAGGAGAGGTGGTAACACTTTTAAACAGTTTTAAACACTCGAATATTAGGAAATGTAAATATTAAGGTTGTCACAGTAACCTTACTCATCCACATTGTGCATGGAGTATTTTGCATTACTAATAATGGTATTATGTCAAATATTCCTTTAATATACAGTGCTCCCTCTGATATTTTCACACAGCTCCAACTGACTTCAGAGGGAATCGGATGGATGGATTTGAAGTCTCAACTGTGTAGGGTGAGCAAATTATAAGAACCTACACTTTTGCATTTCCTGGTATTTCAGTCTATAAAACTGTAACCTTAACATTGTATTAATGCACATTTATTCATCTGTTTATTATTTCATTTTATTAGTAGTAGATTTATTGCAGTGGCACCAAAAAATGACCAGACATGACCTACTGTGTTTTCCTATGCCACTAGATGGCATTGTGATGTAGTTTTTAACAATAGAGTAGGATGCACATGCTGATTTGGATCAAATGTTGAGGATTGATTGGAAAGTGGATGCAAACAAATTGTCATGCTAACACAGAATTCTGGTTTGTTTTGTGCGGATTTTTTAGGGCTAGATGTTTGTACTAGGTTAAGCCTTTCTCTTCTGTGATAGTTAAGTATATTTTATTGGTTCAGTCTGATAGTTGTTCTCTTGTTGAGAGACCGCTTTCTCCCACAGGCCGTCTATTTTTTTTTAAAGTTGATCCAAACATTATAGGTTTCAGAGTAGCAGCCGTGTTAGTCTGTATCCGCAAAAAGAAAAGGAGTACTTGTGGCACCTTAGAGACTAACAAATTTATTTGAGCATAAACTTTCATGAGCTATAGCCCATTTCACTTCATTATAGTCACTCAGCTCTAAAGCAGCTGCCTTACTGTTTTACATTATCAAATTGCATAAATTCAAACAATCTGATTATCAGATTGTAACATGCATATTTGTTAGACTCATAAAATCACACCAACATCATCACCCTAAAAAGGGATTTTAAAAGAAAATAAGGAGCAGTACAGATCTCCATTATAATCATAGTCAAACAGCGGAGCATGTATGGCATTTGTGCCTAAATTGCACGTCTCAGGTGGTTAGTGGCAAACAGCCTTGTGTCTGCAATTTACCTAAAGTATGAAATTAAGGTACAATAGATATAATACCCCAGTGATATGCCATAGATTACACATACACACTGCCTTTCACTTTGTTCTTGGAAGAGCAGACCTATGCAATAATACTGAGTTCAAGTAAGCAGAAAAACATCCCAGTGGGGCAATTTTACTGAATTCATTATGAATGGTCTTTAATGTAATGTGTGCATCAACTATACAATATGGAAAACAGCACAAGGATATTAAAGCCCCCCTGCAGGCTCTTGATAACATTACAAGGCATCAAGCATGCTGTAATGGTTATCTTGATGTCATGAGACCTCATTGTTTGTATATATAGGATCAATAATGGGCATGTGAATTGCTGTGTTCAACAAGTCAATGGGTGCAAGAGCTCACCCATGATATATGAAAGATACTCAGTGAATGTCATCATGGCAGCAGAAGAAAGTATGGAGTAGTAAGAAAGATGCTTCAAGGATGCTGATACAGTATGAGAGGAAGGTAGCCAATGTATAGCAAAATCTTTCAAAGGAAAGTGTGTCAGGGGAATGAGAGGGCTCAAAATTAGAGGAAGCAGCAGAGTGGGAAGATAGTGGAATCTGTGCGGACAAGAATTTACAACTCGAGTCCTTGTATTTCACAATATAAAACCAGACACATTTTGAGGTACGGAATTCTAGTGGATACATAAATCACTTGAGCTAGAGAGGCCCCATTGTGAAGTCACTGGAGACTCTGTGCTAAAAATTCACTCCATACAGAAGGTCAGCATGAGGCCTATGGTTTGCATACTCTAAGTCCCACTTTATCCCTATTTTGAGGATTTGAGTAGTACATAAAGCTTGTGCTAGCCCTCTGCAGAGGAAAGAATTTCACTCTGTATGAATAGCGTGAAATAAATACTAACTATTTTATTCTTGATCTTCTTCCAAAGCCCCCTAATACCAAAGCTCTTGTAATGGCAATAGTCTCAAAGGGCTAAATGACGACATCTACAGTCCCTCACCAGAAAAAAATATTAGTTCAATCTTCTTTATATCATCCTTTTTACAGACTCTTGATTATTGCACTCTGCCATACTCAAGATGCTCTGTGTACTGCTGAAATTGTTTCCACCTTTTGTGCTTTATGAGTCCAATCCTGCACCAGTGATAGTAGTACGTAGTGCCCCTTTAACTGACTGAGGCCTGGGAGCTGTGGCTCATTATTTTAAGGGAAATCCAGATCTGGTATATGTGGCTGCAACTCCATGCAAATAAGCAAAGCCTCTTCTGCCCACAGTCTGTCAAAATTTGACCCTGTGATTTCCACTGGAAACTCGTGGGGAAAATGTAAGTTGGCTATGGTAAAACTTGCCCTTGGCGTCTCTTTATCTTGGTTTAAATGTTTCTACTTCTTGCTGTTTGTTTTTTGCTTCAGTTCTCTCAACAAATCCAAGAGCAGATTGTTGACTGAATTATCCTGTGGAGAGCAAGGCCATCTCATTGAGGCATTCATATGCATTAATTTAGGATCAACTCCTATTTACTTTAATCCAACAAATTGTGGTACTATTATTCATGCTCCCATCTTTTTTTGACATGTTTGTTGTGATTCCTACTGGTTTCTCCTCTAGTTCCTTAAACAGCCATATATCCAGGTGTAATAGGGGCACTCTCACCTTTTGAGTGCCTTCCAGCAGCTGGGTGTGGTACTGCAGTCCTTTTCTCACCCCTGCACCCCCTACAGGCTGCCAGCCAACTTTGGTGGGGCCAAGCCACAATGTTCAAAGGAACCTGTTGCAGGATATTAGAGTCCAATAACTGTCTGTTTGCCCTCACTTGGGTCTTCAGCCCTGGCTCTGAGCCCTTTAAATTCAGCCCCCAAAATAAGGCTTTCCCCTTCTTGGGGTTTACACCACTTTACCTGTAGCCAGTAGGAAAAATACAACACCAAAACCAAACTCAAGATTTATCAGAGCTGCGTACTTTCAACATTACTTTATAATGTGGAATGCTGTGGAATGAGAAAGTATAACATATCCAAACTGCCTTCATTCCATACAACCTGCCTGAGAAAAATCCTCCGTATCTTTTGGCCAAGAACAATCTCAAACCATGATCTATTGACACAGTGCAGCCCAAAGAACCTGAGCACCATCTTTGCCAGGAGGTGTTGGAGATGGATTGGCCATGTGCTTCAGATGGAAACTGATTCCATCACCAGAGTAGCAATAAAGTGGACACCTGAAGGCAAGTGAAAATGAGGCCGCCCAAAAACAACATGGCAAAGAGCTCTGGAAGCCGAGCTGAAAAACCTGTGGCACAGCTGGGGAACCATGGAAAGACTTTCCAGAAACAGACAGGAGTAGAGAAGCTTTATCGTTGCCCTAAACACCAGAGGCATAATGGGAACATGATGATGAGTAGGAGAACTCAGGCCAGCCCACTACTCTGGGTTCCACCCAGTGACCCTATAAACAGCAGCTGCTCAATTTCAGTTTATTGCTGCTTCTTCCCTGAGCCTCTTCCTACCTGGCCTCTTTTAGCTTTCTTCACCCTTATGTCAGGATTAAGGTTTTTAGGTCCTCACTTCCTGCAAACCCAACTTAAGCAAACACAGCCAGAATCATATTCTGGGTATCCCACAAGCTCCTTTAGCCAGAGAGGAGGACCCTTCCTTGCCCGTCTGCTACCAGCCAGGACCTGATCTGATAAGACTCTGCAGCTCCTTTTATTTGAGCCTGCTGGGCTCTGATTGGCAGGCTGCTTCTGTGAGGCCTCTCTAGGCAGCCCTGGAAGACCCGCCTGCGCCGCTCCTTTTTTCCTGGCTCGGGGTGTAGTAGTACCACGGAGCCTCCTGTATGGAGCCACAAAGACCAGGCACACCCCATCACAATGGGTTTTGCAAAAAATTGATTTGCAAGGATTGTGTAATTAGGCCTGGCTAAATGTCTTAGTGAACCTTTTCTTAATCTGGTCCATGGATAGGGCTAATGAGTCTATAGTCAGACTCATTGTGCAGCCCAAGATAAACTAAGCACTGGAGTTTTATAAGATTCCTTCTAGATTGATTAGTGGTGTCAAAGATCTTCCAAATAAGAAATTACACATCCTGATTGCTGGCTATAAATAGTATTATATTTTGTTTCTTTTATATAGATCTGTTTAATCACCAAGTTGATAATCTTCAGTGTGGGAGACATAAGCCCCAGGTCAGCAAGCTCATTAAAGACAGTGGGACTACTCAGGCTTAAAGTTAGGCACATGCTTAAGGACCTTGATGAACTAGGGTCTCAAATCCTCATCTAAAGCCCATGGAAGTCAGTCAGTCCAATGGATCTGGTCCATAATCTTGTGGTGGTTAATTATTTGTAAACTTTAATATACCCCTTGTCACTTATAGCATTTGTGTCATTGTTCTCCTATTCCTGGCACATAGTCTCATATTTTCTCTTATATTTTCCTAGTGCGTATTTTGTGTCGCTGCTTAGTTCTTCTTGAATTACTGCAACGTGTTCTCCCAAGCAGTTAAATGTGCTTAAAGCTTTCTCTCTTTTAGCAGGTTTCCCTGGCATCTTCTCTGGATTCTGTTTGATATAAATAAAACTGTCAAACTGCAGTATAATTACCGAAGGGAAACATGAGATTCGGAAAGCCATTGCTGCAAGTGTATGTATGTGTGTTTAGTGACTTCTGGCTCTTCATGCACCCACTTGCCAAAATCATTTCCCAGAGACAGTTAATGATGGTTTGCCTGTAAGATCTTGCATGAACATGGGGCTGCAATTCAGAACTGACTTTTATTTTCTCTGAGCCAGAGGCAATCAGTCAGTAGCAGGCAGAGCCTAACCTGCCTATTGGAGCTGCCTGAGGGGACCAAACCACTAAGAGCAACAGCAAGAAAAACAAAAAAAGGGGATGGGGTCAATTCATCCATGGTACAGCTCAGTGGGAGCCAAAGGTGGATTATACTAAGGATTAATTGGGCCAAAGAATGTAGGCAAGAGTGCATATGATATTGAAATTAAGGAAAGAGGAAGATAAAAATATAACATCTAAATCTCCTGGGAGAGCATTTTCTCAGTCCCTCAAGGTTAGAAACATGCACAAGTTTCCACTGCTTGCAGCTGTTGTTTCTGTCATGCATACCCTGTCATCTCCGGCTAGGTTTCCTACAGCTCTGCTTGCCAGAGGTATAATAGCAAGAATAATCCCAGCAGTGACACATCTCAAAAATGTTTCACCTTCTGTGGTTTGTACAAATGTCAGCTAGCGTGAGCAGGTAGAAACCTCCAGGCCTGGAAGAAAGGAACACTTTTGACCTCATAAATTGCCATTAAAAGTCTTCAGTTGTCATTCTGAATATTTCACTGGAGAGGCAGCTTGTTACAGAAATCCTGAGAAGGGACATTTAAAAAAAAATTAAAGACAGAAAAAAAGAGTGATAAAGGAAAAAAAGAATCTTTTGGGGACTTCAAGGAAAAGAGGGTAGAGTGCTTCAGATCTCAAGCATGTAGAGAACCTCTCTTCTAACCCCATTGCCACAAAAAAGAGAGAAATTTTCAAATCCTTCTCCGAGGACCACAGGGAAGCACTCTTGAGGCTTGTCTACATGTAAACCACTCCAGTGGCACCGCTTTAGCGCTTCAGTGAAGAGACACTACCTGTGTCGGTGGGAGGGGTTCTCCCATCAAGATAGGTAATGCACCTCCCCAAGAGGCGGTAGCTAGGTTGATGGGAGAATTCGCCTGTCGACTTGGCGCTGTGGAGTTTTCACATCCCTGAGTAACATAGCTCTATCAACCTAAGTTCCTCGTGTAGACCAGGCCTTAGAATGGAGAGGCAACTCCTAGAAGTGGAAGCAGGACTGTAAAACAGAACAAAAGATTGTCCTCCTACCCAATTGGGCTATAAAATGAAAGGCATGAGGTTTGATTTAAATTTAAATTAACAACTTTGGAATTTTTTCCCCATCAAATCCTGTAGGAGGGTCATTTGGACCAGGTACCTTTTCTCTGATTTCATAAAAGCCAAAAGTCCATTCTGTCCCTTTGAATGGAGCCCCAGATGTTAGAGAAGCTATTGCTGATTACGGTGGCGCTGCTGTTACTCCGTTTCAGATTTGATCAAGTTGGGAGTGTGTCCAGCTTCCCAGAGAAGTTGAAAAACTAATTAGATTATCTACCCCTGATTCTAAAGTAACTTTTCCCTGTGCTAATCAGATTTCTACATTAATACCTCCTTCCCCATCCTTGAGTTACCATGTCAAATATTTGGCTAATTCCTTTCATTCATAAATGTTTACCTTGGAGTGAAACATAACCCTGTCTTGTTTAGATGCACATAATCCATAGGCATGCATTGTGTAATAGGTTTAGCCTTAATAGGTTTGTGGGGTCTTTGAAGGAGACCTGAATGTATTCCAGGCTTTTAATATGCCTGTCTAGTATTTCTTTTCATTCTTTTTATATTTTTATGTAAAAAAGAGATTATCTGTACTCTAATGTAAGCCTTCAGAGAACCCCATAACATAAAGGAGATGGGACTGAGCCTATGTTAGTTCCATAGAAGAAATAACTTTTTGAACAAAAGGCTTCACTTTGCAGATCTATGTTGCTGATCAGATTCTTGAATTCTGTTTTTCCCTTGCCTTACTCTCAAAAACAGCTGGACTGTTTTAGCTTAAATATTCTAGAAATGTGCAGTGGAATGTGCAGGCACCTGATACGGAAAAGTTCATCCCAAATAGTTAAAGTTTAGCAAAGTTATAACTGAAAACAGGGTCTTGTAATGAGGTGTGTCAGGCAACTTTAAAATAGGTAGCAGAACCAGCCCTGCCTATAGAAAGTCTGTACATGTGTATTTGTATTTATATTTATAAATGATGCTGAAAAGGCATAATAATATTTACCTACTGTACTTCACAGTGTGTTCTCAAGCTTAAATTTAATGTTTGTGTAGCGTTTTGAAGCCTTCATAAGGAAGGCGCTGTAGACTGCCAGGCACTAGTATGAATTTGAGCGTAGCTACTCTCCTTGGGTTGTACTGGTTGGGTGCTGTTACAAGCACTGGTGTTCTTGTCTCATTTTCCAACTAAATTGAAAAATGATTAAGAAGGTGTTGGCAGCTGCTGCCTACCATTTTATGCATATTTTAATCTACTTTATGCTAACACTTGATTATTTGTTTTAAACAGAAGGGTGGGAAGTGCATCTGTATTTGGTGATATAATGAGCCTCTGGGAATTCACAGTGTGAATGTTTACAGCTGACAGTTAGCTGTGGAAAGAACATTTTGAACAAAACAAAGCTATTGTGTAACATCTGAGTAAAAATCCTATGGTGTCTCATTGGTTTGTTGTAGGATTTTGTGGGATTTCCACAGAACTACTTTTTATAGATCCTATTTCCTGCCACGCTTCTCTGCTGACATGAGCAAGACCACAAGAGACAATATGGCATACTACTGTTCCTTTCTGTCAACATCTTTTAATATAAGAATTGTTGAACCAAATAGACCAGTGGTCTATCTAGTCCATTATTCTGCCTCTGACATTGGTCACAGGGAGGTATTGTTCACAGGGAGGTAAGCATAATGAAGTGAGGCTTAATCCAAGTCTTATTGAGTACTTCCATTGACTTTAATTGGCACTGGATAAGCTCCCTTACCTACCTGTGGACATATTTCCATACGTTTTTAATTAACAAGGATTTCATAACAATCTATAATTACGCAAAAGATCATAGAAGGGCCAGTATGTTAAACTCTATGCTTCTTCTTCGAGTAATGGTCTGTATTCCAAATATCAGAGTGGTAGCCTTGTTAGTCTGGATCTGTAAAAGTGGCAAAGAGTCCTGTGGCACCTTATAGACTAACAGACGTATTGGAGCATAAGCTTTTGTGGGTGAATACCCACTTCATCAGAGGCATGTAGTGGAAATTTCCAGAGGCAAGTATAAACGTGCAAGCGAAAATCAGGCTAGGGATAACGAGGTTAGTTCAATCAGGGAGGATGAGGCCCTCTTCTAGCAGTTGAGGTGTGAACATCAAGGGAGGAGAAACTGCTTTTGTAGTTGGCTAGCCATTCACAGTCTTTGTTTAATCCTGAGCTGATGGTGTCAAATTTGCAAAGGAACTGAAGCTCAGCAGTTTCTCTTTGAAGTCTGGTCCTGAAGTTTTTTTGCTGCAGGATGGCTACCTTTAAATCTGCTATTGTGTGTCCAGGGAGATTGAAGTGTTCTCCTACAGGTTTTTGTATATTGCCATTCCTAATATCTGATTTGTGTCCATATATCCTTTTACATAGGGACTGTCCAGTTTGGCCGATGTACATAGCTGAGGGGCATTGCTGGCACATGATGGTGTAGATTACATTGCTGGACGTGAAGGTGAATGAACCGGCTGATCAGGTTAGGTCCTGCGATGGTGTCATTGGTGTAGATATGTGGGCAGAGTTGGCATCGAGGTTTGTTGCATGGATTGGTTCCTGAGTTAGAGTTACTATGGTGCAGTGTGTAGTTGCTGGTGAGAATATGCTTCAGATTGGCAGGTTGTCTGTGGCAAGGACTGGCCTGCCTCCCAAGGCCTGCGAGCTCAGGATTAAACAAAGATTGTGAATGGCTAGTCAACTACAAAAGCAGTTTCTTCTCCCTTGATGTTCACACCGCAACTGCTAGAAGAGGGCTTCATCCTCCCTGATTGAACTAACCTCGTAATCCCTAGCCTGATTCTTGTTTGCATCTTTATACCTGCCTCTGGAAATTTCCACTACATGCATCCGACGAAGTGGGTGTTCACCCAAGAAAGCTTATGCTCCAGTACGTCGTTTAGCCTATAAGGTGCCACAGGACTCTTCGCTGTATTCCAAATGTGGGTGCACATGCGTGCCACGGCCAGAAGGTTTATTTAGCAGTGTCCATTGACTCGCACGTGCATCATGTGTCCCCTTGTGCTCGCAGCCAATGGTATAATAGGCCCTGTGGATCAATGCCTCTCCAGTTCCCTCCTACTGCCACACGGCCTGAGTCATAACCCCTGTGCCTTTGCACTCTTAGTTTTTACTAAGACAGTGAGTTTTGTCTGTAATAGAAGGGCCAGTATGCTAAAGTCTGCTGGTGCTGTTCCATATGCTCAACTCTGTTGTTTATCTCCTGTTCATTTAACATGGAGGACCACTAGCCTCAGGTCCAGTTCTTTGTAAAAATACTCTCTGGCAGGATTCATTTGAAGTAGTTTCCTGTATCATCATTTCACTTTTGTTCCTTGAGTCAATCAAAACAAGTTTTGATGCCATCATTTATTAAATACCATAACTAATTAGAAAATCACCCCCTCAGGTCCTGATTTTGTGCCATTTGGATTGACATGAATTTACACCACACTAATTAAACTGTTTTTGCATGGCCACACTACACTCTTTGTGTTGGCAGTGTGTCCTTAACGGGAGCAGTTGCACCCGTTTAACTCTCAGTGGGGGCATTGTGGGATGGCTTCTGAAAGGCAGCAACAATCGATGTAAGAAATACTGTGTCTACAGGTTTCAGAGTAGCAGCCGTGTTAGTCTGTATTCGCAAAAAGAAAAGGAGTACTTGTGGTACCTTAGAGACTAACAAATTTATTTGAGCATAAGCTTTCGTGAGCTACAGCTCACTTCATCGGAAGCTTATGCTCAAATAAATGTATTAGTCTCTAAGGTGCCACAAGTACTGTGTCTACAGTGACACTGCGTCGACCTAACTACATTTTGTGCTACACTTCTTGTGGAGGTGGAGTTATTAAGTTGGTGTAGTGGGTAAGTTACATTTGTGGGAGTTGCATTTTAGGGTACACACTTGCAGAGTTAGGTTGATATAAACTGCCTTACGTTAAACTAACTCTATAGCGTAGACCAGGGTTCAGGGTAAGAATTGCAGGACTAATCCTTAAGGTGCTATAATTAATTATTGCAGTTTTCCTTCTAATAACTTCTGTGGATGTGCCCATAGCTTTAGGCTCTTTTGACTTTTATCTTTGCCAAGGCATTACTTGTGCAAATATACAACTTTGGTGTGGCTTTAGCAAAACCATATTTGTAAATGCACAGCAGAGAATTACTTTGTCAGCTTTGAAATCTTACTTATGAGATGAAAGGTAAAATAGTTTGACTTGAAACAAAGATATAATAGCCTGTTTTACTCTTTGAACTGATTGCCAAGGGATTAATTGGCTCATGAAGGTTTATCCTTACATTATTAATTTTTTGCTGCAAACAGCTACTTTTTATGTGACATATGAGATGTGAAAATACAGGGGGTGGGAGAAGTTCTAAGGGTAAAAATAGTGGAATTTTCATTTAAAAATCCAATATCACTTTAAAATGTTGCCATGTAACTTATGGTGTGAAAAAATTTCAGCTACTTGGAAATACCAAACAGTAGTCTGAAACCTACTGCAGTTTCCTTTTTCATGTACCTGTGCTCCTCAGAGTTTATCCATAACGCCTTTTTTCTGTATGTCATTGCTCATATCTTGAAATCAACAAATGGTTTAAATCCTAGAGATAAGGGACTCATTTACTCAGGGAAATGGTGTTGGAATACTGAGCTTCTTGCTTATGGGTCACTTTGAATCTTGACCCAGGTCACAGTATTACATAGGCCCTGATTTTTGCAAACATGCTGTTCTTAACTTTACTTATGTGACTATTCCCATTGATTTCAGTAGGGCTACTCAAGTGTGTAAAATTAAGCACACATATAAATGTTTGTAGGATCAGGGCTATGGTTGTTTTCAGAGCTAAGTTTGTCAAGTGACCTGTATGAAGTAAATTGGTTCCTAGTTGGACATATGTCCACATTACAAAGCCCACCGCCACAACTGGCACCTTGTTTTGCAGTTTGAGAAGGGAGGCTAAGAATTAAATTAGACTGGAGATTGAATTATCCTTTCACTTCTAGAAGCAGCTAAACCCTTGCTGGAAGATGAGGTGAGATCAGCCACCTTTGCATCCCATAGAATCATTTAGTAAATGCCAATTAATTACACGTGCTAACACATTGATAGAAAAGGGCACTGCAAAGGAATTGCTCGTTTAACTGTCAGAGCCTTTATTACTGGTGGTGATGCATGATAACTAGCTCAGCTTGATTGTCAGATCTCAGATTGGGTTTGTAAATGGAGATGGGGGGAGGGCTAGCTCAGTGGTTAGAGCATTGGCCTGCTAAACCCAGGGTTGCAAGTTCAATTCTTGAGGGGGCCATTTAGGGATCTGGGGCAAAAATTGGGGATTGGTCCTGCTTTAAGCAGAGGGTTGGACTAGATGACCTTCTGAGGTCCCTTCCAACCCTGATATTCTATGGTTAGGGGAATTTTGTATTTGTACTGAGCACATTTGATATGGGAAACCAAGGAGGACTTGATCAGGGGACCATTGAAGTGAATGGAAGTCTTTCCATTGACTCCAGTGGATGTTGAAACAGGGCCTGAGACAACATACTTTCCTGAGTAGAACTGCCTAATAAGGCACCTTGCCTAGGCCCTGTGGAACCACGTGTGCTGCCACAGCTTCAGCCTGTACCTCTGTCTGCTGGCTGGAAAACCGTGGGCACTGGCTTTTTCCTTTGCCCTGGGGTGTTTAAGCCCCACTCATCCCCAGGCCCTGCCCCCACTCCATCCCTTCCCCAAGGCTCCACCCCCACCAACCTCCTCCCACCCCCACTCTGCCTCACCTCTTCCACCCCCTCCCTTGAGTGCACCCTGCCCCTGCTTCTCCCCCTCCCTTCTAGCACCTCCTGAATACCGCAGAACAGGTGGGAGACACTCGGAGGAAGGGGGAGGAGCTGATTTGGCAGGGCTGCCGGCAGGCGGGAGGCACTCAGGAGGAAGGGGAGAAGCTATATGCCCGTGGGTGCTCAGCACCTGCTAATTTTTTTCCGTGTGTGCTCCAGGGCTATTAAATCAGTACCTTTCACAAACTCTGAAATTCATTTTGTTAGACCAGGGAACAGAGAACTAAATTTCCACGTTACATCAAAGTTCTATTGTTATCTCAACTTACTTTCAGGACAGACGTCATTAAAAAGTCTGATTAATTTTTAAAAAATTGATTGTATTTCTAACAATAGTCTCCTAAAGATCAAAATCCAGTTTTCATTTCTTTGTACAGATCTTTAAAAAAATAAAAAATTAAAGCAAAAGGCAAAACTCAGGGAAATAGAAGTCAGTATGGACGGCCTGTCCTGCTGTGCTCTAACTATATATTTTGGTGCATTAATGAGATGGTGCTTTATAGAGAGGGGACGGCTGGTGGAAAGATACATTAGAAAAACGTAAGAGCTGTAACATAGAATTTATAACCACCATGCTTAGGGTTAAATTAAACAAGAACTGAAAATAACATGCAATAAAAAACATGTCTGTACGCCTCATCAGTGTATCAATTCGTATATTTTGGAGGTGTGGGGGAGGGTCAAATTCTGGTCTCCTCCCCCCAGCAGAGATTGTGTTTTGATCCCTGCTAATCTCTTCCTCCCCCACCCCCCTCTCTCCTCTTACAGGGACTCCAGGTCTCTCAGGCCGGGGAATCTCCCTTCTCTCTTACCCACACAGTACCTGAGCCAGTCCCTCCAGGTGTTGAGTTCTTAGCAGACTCCCCTGTGCTCCACCCTATGTGAACCGATTCCCATGCATCAGTTCACAACATCCTTTGACCTGGCCATTCCTGCATCTGTAAGGAGAGGCAACCGGGCCAAATTTGAGTGGCGTTGTGACCCAGTGTGCCAGTTTACAACACCACTCACTGAAATTTGGCCCAGCTGCCCCTCCACCTGTATGGAGCAACCAGTTCAGATTTCAGTGGCCTTGCAACCATGCAGCCAAAGTGATGCTCTGGACCACTCTGGCAGCAGCCACAGGGATTTAGTACAGGAGTACTACTTACAAGTGATAGGGCCATGCCCTTTCCCGGCTCCGCAGCCTATGGAACTTTGAGCAAGCACAAAAACTTTTTTGGGGGGGTGGAGAAAGTTGCTGCCCCCAACCCCCTTAATTGGTGCCACAGTTGTCATGTTAGTAAAGTGATCAGGATTTGGCTACATTCTTCCTAGTGAGAGCCTTATCCAATACCCATTACAGTCAATAGACTCAAAGTGGGTTTTGTATTAGGGTCTGAAGGCCTATCCTATTGTCTATTGAAGTGACTGATGTATTTCCATTGACTTTAAGAAGCATTTTGATCAGCTCCTGACTTAAAGATCTTCCTGCAAAGGCTCTTTCTCTCTCATGACATCAGAAGGTAAGGGCTCAGAACCCTGGGCTGGGTCCTGAAAGAGGTCTTTGTACTCAATATATAAATACACTTAAAACAGAGATGTACGGGGGAACAGAGCAGAAAGTTGGCCTTATGCCTATGGCACCGGGTTGGTCTCAAAATCTGAGTTCAGTTCCCAGCTCTGTCACATACTCTGTGTGACCTTGGGCAAAGTGGGTGAGGTTATATCTTTTATTGGACCAATTTCTATTGATGAAAGAGACCATCTTTTGAATTTACACCAAGCTCTTCTTAAATGTAAGCTTGAAAGCTTGTCTTTTTCACCAACAGAAGTTGGTCCAGTAAAAGATATTTCCTCACCACTTTGTCTCTCTAATATCCTGGGACTGATACAGATACAGCAACTTTGCAGACTTGGGCAAGTCATTTAATATTTCCTTTTCCCTTAGTTTCTCTTCTGTAAAATGGGGATAATAATACTTCCTTCTCTCTTGCTCTTTGTCTATCTTGTCTGTTTAGGATTCAAACTTTTTTGGAGCAGAACTGTCCCTTGTTAGGTACACTGCTTAGCATAAGGGGGCCCTCATTGCTGCTGGTTTCTAGGCACTACAGAGATACTGCTAAAAAATAAATACAGGATACATTTTTAAGATGGAGTTATAGAAATGTAGACAATTCCACTGCAAAGCTTGCATGTTTTCAAGTGATTATATGGCAATATGTAGCATTGTTATAGCAGTATCGGCCCCACAATATTACAGAGACAAGGTGGGTGAGGTAATATTTTTTATTGGACCAACTTCTGTTACTCTCACCAACAGAGGTTGGTCCAATAAAATATATTGCCTCACCCAGCTTGTCTCTTTGGCAATATATTCTTCTTTTAATTTGTAAACCTGTCAACTGGTCTTTGCATAAATAATTATTTTCTTCAGGCATCTTTTTTAAAATGTACGGTATGTTATTGTGGGATAGTCAACCAGTCGGAAAAACAATTAATAAAATATAAGGTACAATTTGTACCATACTGAATCAATTATTGGGATTTAAATTAATACTGAATAAATATTTCTAGCACTAGGAAAATAATAGCAAATATTTTTCCAACGTAATTTTCATTTTTTCCCATGACTCTTTTGAACAACTGTTACAAATTTGACACATTTCTCAACAGTGGTGTGGTGAGACACTATGTACATTTATGATCAAATTTGCATGCAACTAAACAATGGTGTAGCCTTTAAGTTGTTAACATATTGACTTTAATGTATTATAACCTCTTTTGTCCCTTTTTTAAAAAAATAGATAAGCAAACTTAGAGAAATCACCTTTTATGTTGTTTTAATTGGCACTCCTGTCATCTGGTTTCCATTTAAAATTTCCAGGGTTGGTTGTTTGGTTTTCTTTCAGTCCTTAATATCCAGGGTGTCAACTCTGAGGTTAGAAAATTACTATTCTTTTCCTATTCATTTTCCATTTGGAATACATTGGGATAAGTTTGCCCCTGAACTATGCACCACTCCCGGTGGTGCTCTTATCTTAATTTTTTTTTTTTCAAAAATATCTGTGCACTCAGTCTAAAGTGTGGTACTGATTTTATGATGTTTCTGAGAAGCCAAAGAAAGAGATTGCAGTCACTTTGGGAATGTGCATGGGCACATACCTTTTGAAACTGCCAAAAAATAGCAACTTTTTAATGGGAAAATGCAGCAAAGATCAAATATACATAAGTAGCTTTAGTTAAATAAACTAGGGACTTCAATGGAAGTACTTAGATTAACAATTTCTAACACGGGCGCTTTACTGTCTAGTAGCCTAAGAATATAACATTACATACCAGCTGGTAAATCTAGGGCCTGGACTCGTAGGCTTTCGGCCAACTGAGATTGTCTAAGATGACATCCCTGTTCTCCTTGGCAATGAGAAGGCCCTAGATTTGGAGATTTATGAGACATTTCAGCTTTTTGATGCTGAAATCAAAGTAACAAGGATAGTCTCTTCCCAAAGAGTTTATAATCGATCTCTTCTGGGTTTGCACAGCACCGGGATCCTTGGGAACTCATCCTGGTTGGAAACTCAGAGGTTGCTGTAGTGTAAATGACCTAGAATAATAATAAAATGAACAAAATCTTTCATGTTCTAAGCAAGTGAAATTGCTACAGCAAATAGTTCTGGAAAAGGGGAATCTTTATCATAAAGTTCTATAGACAATAACTGAGACAAAACCAATCAAAAGTTCTATAGCAAGTGCCCTTAAAAGCTATAGGACTGAATGGGAAATAAGACCCTTTCTTGAAATCAGGATAATTGTTGGACCAGCAAAATTAAACATCTTTTCAACTCTGCACATCCAAGTCATGTTTACCGTACAATGAGCCTGGTCATTGTGTCTTGCTGACCACTCAGGCTCTCTCAGTGTTTTCAGCCACTGACACACTTTGTTCTGGTCTATTCTTGGGATTATGCTGAAAGCTATATGAAAAATGTTTGTTTGAATGGCAGTAAGGATGTGTTAATGGCCTTCAAGGCACACATTGTCAGGCAGCATTAACACTTCTTGGCAATTGGAGGCCAGATAAAGATTGCCCTGTTGGATGCTAATTGCTTAAACCTAGACACCAGCTGGCAAATAAGAGTCCTATAAGGAACAGAAAGTCATTATAAATGGCATGATAGATCAGTGCAATATGCTGAAGCAAAGTTGGCCAAAATGAAAAGTTCACATCCAAACTTCCATGTGGGGGATCAGAATCTTTTATTATTATTGATCATGTGTATAATGGTGCTGCCTATGGACCAGCCAAGATGGGGCCCCCTTGTGTTAGGCACTGTACAAATTCAGAGTAGTAGTGGGTCCCTGCTCCAAAGAGCTTAAACTCTCAATAGACAAGACTGAGACTAGGTGGAGATAGGCTTAGAATCCGCAAGCAAAGTGAACAATATGATGGCAGCAAACAACATGTTAACAGGTTTCAGAGTAGCAGCCGTGTTAGTCTGTATTCGCAAAAAAGAAAAGGAGTGCTTGTGGCACCTTAGAGACAAATAAATTTGTTAGTCTCTAAGAAACATCATGTTAGTTCCACTCTTTTTTGGGGGGGAGGAGGAGGAGTTACCTGAATCTGAACTCACATTAAATGTTTCCTCACATTATCATTATGTCAATCAAGTCAGTATACACACTTCAGTTTAAAAAAGACATCAGGGTGACTGTGATTCTATTGTTCTGTTTTTGAGAGAGTGGTGTGAGCAAAACAAAATATTGCAGCAATCACCTTTGAATAAAACTAAAAGAAAGAAAGCCCTTCCATACATATGGGAGGCACATGTCAATAGGTATGTGAGGAGGACTGTTGAGGCTCTCTGCAGAAATGAGGAAATGAGTGAAAAAATTGTAGTTAACTCTGTGAAAGACTAGTAATTCACAACATGAATGTTATTAAAAATCAAGCTATTAATCAAACAGTGTCTGTCCAGCCTTTAAGTCACTTTCAAGACTTTAATAATCTGGGGCCTGACACAGGATGCATGAGGTCTCCCTACAGGCAATAAGGAGACTCACTAAAACATAAAAATGTATCTACATCCTCCCCCGAGTCAATAATTATCCCTCAACTGGTGTATAGCAGACGTTTTCTTTATTGGCTGCCGAAGAACACAGACAATCTCTACTGAAGGTCAAAGAATAATACACGGGCTATTTGTGTTTTTGTTCATTGTATTAACAGACGTTTATTCAGTAACTCTCTGGGGCAGGTTTCAGAGTAGCAGCCGTGTTAGTCTGTATTCGCAAAAAGAAAAGGAGTGCATCCGATGAAGTGAGCTGTAGCTCACAAAAGCTTATGCGCAAATAAATTTGTTAGTCTCTCAGGTGCCACAAGTACTCCTTTTCTCTCTCGGGCAGTGTTTTTAAAGTAAAAAAGATGTGTGTTGGTATCAATACAGCTAACTTGAGGGAACCGCCTGAATTTGAAATCCTAGTGGAGAGCAAAGCATTGTACTGTTTACTTCAACGTAGCTGGTTGAGGTCAACCCCATCATAGGGTTTAGTTCAGCTAGCTACACAGAGATAAGAACTATAAAAAGAAAAGGAGTACTTGTGGCACCTTAGAGACTAACAAATTTTCATGAAGTTGACAGATTTCCACTCTATACGGCTAAATTCAGTGCCTTGCATAATCACAGGTTTCAGAGTAGCAGCCGTGTTAGTCTGTATTCGCAAAAAGAAAAGGAGTACTTGTGGCACTCTAAGGTGCCACAAGTACTCCTTTTCTTTTTGCGAATACAGACTAACACGGCTGCTACTCTGAAACATAAGAACTATAGTGCCTTGTCTGGACTAAGCTGGCACCTGTTTGTAAAATCTATCTCGTATACACTGTTCTTAGCAATGAAGACATAGCTTTGAAATTAGTGGAGTTTCTCCAGATATATTTCAGTATACACACTCATCGGAATTTTGACCATTGCACTCATGGAGAAGTTCATTTTGACTCCTCAGCATGCAGAGTGGATGTATATTTAATAATTATTGTTCCACTGTTCTTTTTCATTCATCCTTTAAGAGCCTTCCCCTACATGGCTACATCACCAATCTGTCACCAAATAGTCCTCTGTCATGATAGATTCCAGTGTTTATGGACTAGTCAACATGCATGGGTAGAAGGGAAGGTTGTATCTTTACATCCACAGTAGTTCAGAATTCAGAGGCAAAGAATCTGAATTCATTCGTGAAATGTAGGAATTGTTTTGGTTCTTGAATTATGCGCAAGGAAGAGCTTCAGGGAATACGGTGTGGATATTTTTACTTCAAATAAATAAAAGATTAATATTAATTCTGGGCCAGTTTTTCACTCATATTTGAACAATACCTCACTCCACAAATAGTCCCATTCATTTCACTCGTACTACTCATGGAGTAAGGTACTACGTACTGAGCCAGATCCTCAGATAGTGAAAATTGGCAAGGCCCCATTGAAATCAATGGTCCTATGACCGTTTTCCGTAGCTAAAGATTTGGTTTGATATGAGTAAAAGTATCAGAATCTATCAATTTGTGATTTGTCTTGATGTGTTCTATGTCAGTTTAATCTGTAAACACTTTCTTGGGGTGTCTAGGTTGGTTACTGGATCTGTGGAGGTAAGAGTAGCAATCCATGAGTTTCTTGTATATAGTTGTTTGTGTGATTCCATTGTTGAAGCTGATCATGGTATCAAAGAAGTTGGTTCCAGTGTGGGAGTGTTCTAGAAAGAGATCAATCAATGGGTGTTGATTGTTGAAGTTGTGGTGGACATCTGTGAGGCAATTTAGGCCATCTGTCCAGAGGATGAATGTATCATTGACTTATCTCAGGTATATCATTGATTTCGTGTTGCATTTGTCCAGAAATTCTTCTTTGAGGTGGCTCCTCAAGAGGTTGGCCTCCTGGGGAGGCATCCTAGTACCCATGGCAGTTCCCATGGTTTGGACAAAGTGTTTGTTGTTGAATGTAAAGCTGTTATGGGTGAGGATGAGATGGATGAGTTTGGCGATATGTTTGGGGAGGATATCTGAGTGTTGTCCATTGTCTTGTCGATATTTGGGGCAGGCAGCCATGCCGTCATGAGAGATGTTGGTGTACAGGGAGGTGACATCCATAGTGGCAAGGGTAGAGTTCTGAAGGAGATAGTTAATGTTGCAGAGTTTCTGGAGGATGTCAGTTGTATGCTGGAGAAAACTGACCCTTTGTGTGGTGAGTTCTGTGTAAGCTTGAAAGTTTCTCTCTAATCAACAGAAGTTAGTCCAATAAAAGATATTATGTCACGCACCTTGTCTCTATAATATCATGCTATTGTGTTTTACTGGAACTCCAAAAATATCTGCTTAAAACTCAGTGGTATCAGGTAGCTCCAAGAAACTAAAACCTAACCGTGTGTATGTAAAAGCAAAAACATTAGATTTCTTTTAATACTAAATCCTCTTTAAAAGCCAAGTAACATATATATGTAAATGGCAGTTGGAGGCAGCACGCTTCTGGGTTCGGAAGAATTGTTACATTTGGATAGCAACGGTGCCTAATTTAATTTCCCCTGCGCCAAATGAAAAAGGATTTCAAACCAGCAGAATATAAAAGGACTATTCCATTCTCTTAAGATTATTTGCCATACCCATCACTGAGTGTCAGCACATGAAGTGAAAAGTAATTTAATAAAGGCCACTCTTGTTACTGAAAGGTAAATAATGCTTTTTATAGATCAAGCTGCAGAAACATTTCCCAGGAGGAATTCTCCACAGCACGCTTACTGAGTGCATGAGTTAAAAATAAGACTTTCTGTACAGCTCTCAAGTGTGCATATTCTGAGAAAATAGGAAAATGTAATTGTCACGCTGTCTGGAGTGGTTCATGACTGTGAGGGCCAACCTCAAGGCAGACTTTAAAGAATTAGAGCAGAGATGCCAAAGTGGTTGTGTGCTCTATAATTAGATTTCACCAACTCAGTAAAAGCACTATAGCAATCTTACCATGGAGTCACAGACAGTCCGCTTGGACATTCCAGTCTATCTTGCAACCCATACAAGCTGGACTTAGTGATAGTTGGTTGCAATACACCAAAGGCCACAAAATATTCAGGTTGTTTCCAGTCCCAAGAGACCAGTCACTTACTCCAGGTCAATTTGCATCTTAGACCTCACACCAAAGACAACATTTGGAGCCAGTCCTATAGTAAACTAAGGATTTATTAACTAAGAAAAGAAATGAGAGAGTCATTACAGGGTTAAAGCAGGCAAACGTATACACACAAATGAGTTACAGTCTATGGTTTTAAAAGATGACAGAGCTATGGTAATGTGTCATCTCTGAATATCTTTTCGGGCTAGCCCAGGTTGACCCTGAGGATCTCTGCTTCTGTGTCATAGCTCCAGTCCTGTGAAAGTCCAAACAGCAAAAGAGATTAAATATCTTCTTGTCTGCTATTTTTATTTCCTTCTTCCGGTATTCAGGCTGATGGGATAAGCCCTTTTGCAGGTAGCCTCTTCATGGGTGTGTTGGGCAATGAACAAAGTCTTTGTATTGTGATGTCCCACAGTGGCCCATTTAGTTTTGATAGCCTTCCTGATGAGCAGGAGACAATTCCTCCTGACAAGTTCACAGGTTTAGAACAAACATTTTTACAGTTATAAAGCAAAAACTTTAATATTAGCACATTATAAAGATATAAATGGGATTATATAATATAATCCCATTTATACCTTTATTATAATATTATATTATTGTACAAATGGGATAAAGATATATTAGCACAAGATAAAGATATAAATGGGATTACTACATGCAGCATCTTACAAGAATTTCATAATGTCTAAACACATTGTTAAATCTTCAATAGCCATCTTAACCATGCTAACACACAGGTGAAATAGACTGGTTTCCAGCAATTAATTTGTCAGTGCTTGGCTGAGGCCTAGAGCCTTGGCGAGAGTTGGCATCCGGTTTGCCAGCATCACAGTACAGTGGAACCTCATAACACAGTACAGTTATGAACACATTGGGAATGGAGGTTGTTCAGTAACTTAATACAGTTTTGAAACTTTTCTGTGCAGAAGAAAAATGCTGCTTTTCCTTTATTTGTTTTTCGTACTTTAAGTTTAACACAGTACTGTACCGCATTTGCCCTTTTTGTTGTTGTTGTTGTTCGTTGTTGTTGTTGTCTCTGCTGCTGCCTGATTGCGTACTTCTGGTTCCAAATGAAGTGTGTGGTAGAGTGGTCAGTTTGTAACTCTGGTGTTCCTAACTCTGAGGTTCTACTGTAACATGATAATTAACATCAGGGTGATAATAGTGATTATAGTGGATTATAACTTTGGAGCTAGTTGCAAAAGTGCACCTTGCACACTCCTACTTGTTAGTTATTTTTAATTATTTCTACAACATGTATTGCCATGGCAGCTAAACAGGTCTGTGTCAAAGTTCCTTGTGGCTAAAACTTGGTACAAAAAGAGAACATTTTTTGTGAAAATTTTTGAAACTGTCAGTCCTTTTCACTCTGCAGGGCTCAAAAAGGAATGATTTTTCATTCAACATATTTTGCAAACTTTTTTTCACGTATTTTCATTTTTGAAAATGTTTCAGGTTTCCTTTTGTCTCCCTTTTTTCTCTCCTCTTCACCTCACTTTTTCTTTTTTCAATTTGCTGGTGAAAAAACAAGGAAAAAGAAGAGGGTGGAAGGAAAAATTATAAACCAAAAAAGGACAATTTTTTTTAAACAAAGAGAAAATTTTGAAAGAAATTGTAAAACTTTCTGATCTAAGGCCACTTTTCAGCCCCACAAAATCATGCAACATGTTTAAAATGTAGCTCTACCTGTGAATTGTAGGTAGAAGAAATGAATGAGGTTTTTAAGGTTAAGATTAGATTCTTAGGGAGCAAATTCTGACATTATTGTGGTTTTCATAGAACTGGAGACAAGGTAAGTTTAGGAATAATATGGTATTGAAATACACTAGGGAGCTGAGCTGAGCAGTTTCTAGGTCTTCCTAATAGTCCGTATACAGCTGTTGGGTTGGAATTTGATGTCAACACTAAAACTATCACCACTGATAGTGATCCTTCTGGTAATGATGCTGCAGCAGAAACTCTGACTGAATTGATGCTATTAGATGCCTGTGTACTAATAAAAAGAACAGGAGGACTTGTGGCACTTTAGAGACTAACAAATTTATTAGAGCATAAGGTTTTGTGGGCTACAGCCCACTTCATCGGATGCATAGAATGGAACATATAGTAAGAAGATATAGATATAGATATACATACAGAGAAGGTGGAAGTTGTCATACAAACTGTAAGAGGCTAATTAATTAAGATGAGGTATTATCAGCAGGAGAAAAAAACTTGTGTAGTGATAATCAAGATGGCCCATTTAGACAGTTGACAAGAAGGTGTGAGGACACTTAACATGGGGAAACATGTAGCCCATGAAAGCTTTATGCTCTAATAAATCTGTTAGTCTCTAAGGTGCCACAAGTCCTCCTGTCCTTTTTGTGGATACAGACTAACCTGGCTGCTACTCTGAAACCTGTGTACTCACAGTTTCTTTAGGGCTTGATTATGAGCTGCATGGTGTGCTTGTGTAGGGGACTGTGGGGCAGTAAGAATTCTCCCCCTACTCTTCTATGTCCCTGCACAAGCTGCCTGGATTTGGGCCCAGGCATGCTGAGGAGAGCAGGGAGCTTCCTCCCTTCCCGGGACAAGAGGGCAGAGAACGGGCAGGAATGGGCGGAGCCAAGGCTTCCTTTTCTCCCAGCTCAGGGGCCAGCACAGCTGAGCTCGTGCAGAGCAGAGTAAACTGTTGCTCATAGTGGCCCAGGGTAAATTATCTCCTTGGAGAAAAGGGAAAATAGGGAGGGAGGGAACTGCCCTTCTGGGGGTGTGTCTGAGTCCATTGTCTCCTGAGTGGTACTGCTTACACACTGCACTACTTGCTCATGGCTATGCCTAAAGGCCCAGGATGACCTTTAATGACCATCGAATGGAAACAGGCATGAGAGTGTCTCAGAGTTTCTGAAATGCATGGAACAATCACATGGGTTTCAGGCCAGATTTTCAAAAGAGTTCAGCAGCCAACAGTTTCCACTCTTCCATTTTGCCATTACTTTCAGTGGGAGCTGTTGGATGCTCAGCTCTTTGGGAAATCTGCCCAGGAAGGTCTGTATTTTTCCACGAATAAATTCAAAAATCACTTGTAACAAGCCCGAATCCTGAGCTCCTTCCTGGCTAATGTCTGTGTGTTGGGGGGGAGAGGGGAAGCGCTGTCTCTTTAAGCAGAGCACCAGAGGCCTGAATGCTTTTTCAGCCAGCAGCAGCTGCTGTGGGCAGCACTCATTGCTGAGCCAGCAGCAGCAGACAGGCTCCCGCTGTGTTGCCCGACCCCAGCTCAGTGGTGACTGGGTACATGGGCAGGGGAAGGGGGACACCCTGACATTAGCCCCCCACCCCCTCTCTGTGCTGGCTCCCAGTCCGCAGCAGCTTGGCCAGGGGTGGCTCCATGTGCAGGAGGAGACAGCAATGGAGCAGGGCATTGGGAGGAGAGGCACCCCTGGTCCAGAGGCACGCAGCAGCACCCCCTGAGCATGGCACCCTTGTGTGTGATTAATGCTGGTTTTTAAAAAAGTGTTAATTTTTTAAAAGTTAATCACATGCATTAGCTGCGATTAATTGACAGCCCTAATTATAATTTTTGATTGCAAATGTTTGCACTCTAAACAAGCTTTTTAAAAAGATGCAATCTACAAGTTGAAGAATGAAGGAGCATACCACTGTTTAGCATATCTGGCACCTAAATACCTTGCAACGCCACCTGCAACAGTGCCATGCGAACATCTGTTCTCACTTTCAGGTGCCATTGTAAATAAGAAGCAGACAGCTTCATCCCCCATAAACACAAACAAACTTGTTTGTCTTATCAATTGGCTGAACAAGAAGTAGGACTGCGTGGACTTGTAGGCTCTAAAGTTTTACGTTTTGTTTTTGGCTGCACTTAAGTAAAAGAAAATAATTGTATATTGTAAATTACACTTTCATGATAGAGATCACACTTCAATACTTGTATGAGGTGAGAAATACTATTTCTTTAACTTTTTTTATAGTGCAAATATTTAATCAAAAATAATATAAAGTGAGCACTGTATACTTTGTATTCTATGTTGTAATTGAAACGTAAAAAAAATCCAAACATTTTTATAATAAATTTAAATTGGTATTCTATTATTGTTTATCAGTGTAATTAAAACTGTGATTAATCACGACTCATTTTTTAATCTAGTTCATTTGTTTTACGTTAATTGCTTGAGTTAATTGCAATTGATAGCCCTCATCTGAATAGAAATCAGAATAAATCAGAATACATGAGACAAGCCTAGCAGTTCAGGGCGGAGCTTCCCTAATTCCTGATTATGTTAAAACAGATTAACTTCTGACATCCCATAATTATTGCATCCAGGGTTTGCAACACACTTTATTGCAGCTGTAAAACAAAATTAGATTTAACCCCTCCAAACGGTACAGTGCAAATTTGTGATCCTTCCAACAGTTTTAATGGGATAATGTTACCCAGACCCTGTTATCCACATTACTGTCATTTGAACTATTACTGGCAGAATAGTTCCCCGCACTCTTCTATTTGCCATTAATCTTGCTTCCTACTTGATTGTGGTTCTCTCAGTTCACTCGCTCTGCCAGCTGAATTCCTCCGTGTTCCCAATCCTTGCAGAAACACTCTAGCCAGAGGGCCATCCTCTTTCTAAAACTGACCATCGTGTTTTAGAAGTGTCCGCAGGCACTTGTTCAGATCTTGTCATCACCATTTGTGGTCGGGACAAACATTTTCCTCCATCTCTATCTGTTCTTTTAATAGATGAATGTTGATATACCAGATTTTTATTATTCTTCCAAGTGGAGGAAGCAGAACCTGGGGGCAGAAGAGGGCTAGTGCCCCCTCGATGGAAATACTGGGAGTGGAGCTGATGTACATTTCCACCCCCATGATATCTCGTGGAGGTGAGAGTGGGAGGAAGGACTGGAGCGGCTGCTGTTGCACAGGAAAGTGGGTGGGAACAGTTCTTCTCTTTTCCTGGCTCAGCTACTGAGTGACCTCTGGCAAGTCACTGCCCCTTTCTGTGCCTCAGTTTACCCACCTGTAAAATGGGGCTGGTGCTATTGACCTCCTTTACAAAGCACTTTATGACCTACTGATGAAAAGCACTGTATAAAAGCTAGGTGTTATTATTCTCCTCCTAGAGAATCTGGATGTTGGAAACCTCTGCTATATTCCGGACCGGAAAAGAGTTTGCTTGGGTGAAATTTTCCCAGATGGAGGAAGAGGAAAGCAGATTGCAGGATCAGGGCCTTAACCTGTTTACCTAGTCTTGGAAAATGCATAATTCTCAAATGTTACCAGGTTATTCCTCTTTCTTCTAATTTCATTTCTCTTTGGATTCTCTAACCCTCTCAGAGAAGCTACATGAGTTCACTTAATGGCAAAGATTTTATAAAAAACTGACCTTTCTACTTTTCTGTGCTTACTCCCCAAGGTACTTAAGCACGTGTCTAATGTTCAACATGTGAGTAGTCCCATTGGCTTCAGGGGGTGTTAACTCTGCGCTTAGCTTTAAGCCCATGAGAAATCTGCCTTTCTTAATTGGGATTTTTATTGCAGTTTGATTTTCTGGTTAAATTCTGCCCCAAACTCCTTGCATCCAGAGCATAAAGACAGATGAGTGAAGCTGTAAAGTTTGGATTTAAAGGGAACCAGACTGTAACACACTTGATTTATATTTATGGAAAAATTCAGTGGAGACATTGAGATCTGTTCCCAGGATGAGACAAAATAAACAGGCCAACAATTCAACAATTAAAGAAACCATGTAATTTATTTTAAAACTTGCTTTGAGGCAATAAAATGCATCAATTAAAACAGTCTTATTGTTTTCTAGTTTCATTTTGAAATACAATTTAATCCTAAACACTTTTCTAATTACAAATTTAAAATGTATTAACTGTAAAATTATGGTTATTTAACATTTTTAAAGAAGGAATCTTTAAAAGTTTTGCATTCTAACTATAAAAGTTGGGTTTCCGTAATAAAGCTAGAGTAAGAACTAAATGTTTGTCTAGAATGCACTTCCCTGATTGTCAATATTTATAAAACTAGAAGAAAATGTAATTATTCATTTTGGTATGTTCAAACTTAACTGAATAAGATCCCGAATTGTGAATTCTGGGAGACTGCTATATTACAAAACAGCTACAGAGCATGACCTGCCCTACTAAGGATATCATAGTTTTAAATCTAACTGCAAGTTGTTTGTTTTCCAGTTGCTGTCAGTTCTTACTTTTCCTTTTGTTGGCGGCAGTCTGAGCAATACAGTATGCTCGGTGATATCTCATATAATGGCACTAGGCTTAACCCATGTTGCCATCGAAAGTAGCTTGTGAAGGTATCTTGGCTAGCTTTGGAGAACAGCCATCGGTTATGGAACAATTAACCTCTAAGTCACTGGTTCGAATCTAGATCAGAGTGACCACACAAATCATTCTCATATGATGACTTTTCTCTAATTTATGGCACGTGAGTCTAAGAGACAAAAAAAAACAATAGCACAGTTGCCCTTGGTCATGGTTGCGGTGGTCTCAGCAAAAAGATTGCATAGGTAGTGGAAACAGGACTACAGTCTCATGTGAAGTGTTTTGGGAGAGTGGCACACTTTGATGACAGAATATTGGGAATCTTGCAATGTTTATAATCTAGGTGTTCCGAGCACAGAGGGCTTCTGTAAACAATCTGTAGCATCTTTCACAAGAGCTACAGTTTATTGTGATTGGGGGTTGGATTTTGGCATGAGGGTGAGCAGCAGATGTTAGGTTTATTTTTGTGTTGGATAATATCTTTCATTTTTGGCAAAGATGCCTAGCGACTAAGAGAGGTGCATTTTTGTTATGTATTAATTGTAAATCTAAGTAACTGTCCCTAGAGTCTGGCTGTTTTCTGCCTGCTGATCAGTGTTAGACTTGTTGATTTGTGTGGCATTAAGTGCTGTAGAGATTTTGACCTTCATATAAATTAAATTCAGCTGAAGACTTGATGACCACCCTGTAAATTGGACCTTTTAGCCATTCTTTGTTGTTTTTTAATTAATTCACTGTTAGGTTGCTCTAAAGCAACCAGAGTGGGTGGTCGGCTGGTGAAAGTGGCATGGTCCTTCTCCAGTCCTTTACAAGAGGCAGAAGTGCTTTGATACTCTTGGGTTTTGACACGGTAATTTGACCGTTAACTTCCTCCTGTAATTTAGAGTGAGCTGCCATTTCCCACAAAACTATCACCCATTGTTCTTTCTTTCCTACAATATCTAGATGCCCCAAAATACTTACCTTGTCCTTCCACTTGCAAGGTCGTAAATATTAGTCTATTTAATTAGGTAATATTTTATAGTCTCTTGTTTTAACCTCTCCAGATCATGGTGATTCAAATTGTTTTTTAAGGCTTGCATTGCTCCAGCACATTGACTTGAGTGGCTGACAGGGACTTGGCACCCCTAAAAAAAGAGCACAGATGTCTGTCTTAGCTAGCTTTCAGGTGTTTTTCAACAATGTTTGATTCTACGTTGGTCCAAGATCTCAAGTTATGTCCAGGTTTGCAATGGGGCAGTAGAGGTGAAACAGCAGTCAAGATTCAGCAGAGTTTCCTTTGAAATAATAATTAAATAGTTCTTTATATCTGCAGAGTACTCTATGGTAACTAATTATGCCCTGCCACAATCTTCTTCTGTACGTCTCTTTCAGCCAGTGCCTAGGGCCCCTGTTCCTGAATTCGCATGATGAGACCGAAATCTCAGGTTTCATATTATAACAAGTTTCTAGCCTTCATTATTGTAAAGAAAAGCTTCAGAATGTGATCCAAGTGTAACCACTGCTTGAGTGTGCAGAGAGCTTGAAACAATACCTCCAAGAGGTGTGAACTGCTCCATATATCCCATATATGAAACCAGCTGCTTTGGGCACTCCACCAATGCCACTCCAGTGCAGGGCTATGAGTGTCCTTCTCCCTGCTGCCACCCCATCTTAGGTCTTTTATAGTGGTGTTGGGAGGATTTTCTCCATAGAGTTCTTAGCAGGGTGAGGGCTTAGGGCTTTCACCTCGAGAAAGACCCCAGCCTGCCTGAAAACACAAAGTGATGGTTGATTGATGGATATGGGGGAAAGAGGAATATACAGTTTATACCATTTAACAGGTGGGGAAACTCGTGCTCAGAGAGACTAAATGACTTCCTCAAGCCCCCACAGTGAGTCAGTGGAAGAATCAGGATTATAACTCTGGAGATATCGTCCCCCAGTCATGGGTGTTCTCCTATGATCTAACTGGGCCAGACCAGCTAAGGATTCCTTTCTACTGGGGAATCCTATGCTGCTTTCTGAAAGTACCTTTAAATCCCTGCAAGCCTGACTTAGCGTCGGATCCATGGCCTCTTCTAAGTCTCTTATCTCCCATTCCCCACTGCCTAAATATAGAGCCAAATCCTCAAGTCCCATAGGAACTTTGCCTAAGGACCGAATATAAACTGATGAAGGACCTTAGAATCTGGTCCAGGGCTTTTAGCATTGAATGGTTTTTAGCTTGTGATCAGACTTGCATAAGGAAAGATTTTTATATGTAAGAATGGAAACTCCTCAGTTTAATTTGGCATGTAATTTGCAGCACCTTTAAAATAGTGCACAGCTTGACCTGCAGTTGACCCATGACTTGATAAATTGACACCAGAACGTGTTGAATTCTGGCTTCATTCCTGTGGAATTAACACACTTCCCTTCTGCGGAAGGGACCCAGTGGAAATAAAATACTGATAAAAAAGCCTGTTAATGCTTTTATCATGTTCAGGAGCTGTGCATCACAGGCGTGCATGGTTCCAGGAGGCTTTTGGAGTTGAATCGCAACTGGCTTTGATTTTTCAACCCCCACCTGGCACTGCTCTGAGTCAGCGAAAAGTTCCAAGTTCACAACCCTTTCAGCAAACCAGGGCTCAGGATTGAGTCATCGTCTTCTCCACAGCTTCACTCTGCTCAGTAGAGACCTGGCCCCTTTACTATTTTTTGTTGCCTTCTGGGCAACATATTCAGGAAACTGAAGTCTACTCCCTAGCTTGGCCCTGAATCTTCTTGGTGCTCTTCAGTAAGTAGTTGCCTGACCCTTTCCCCCACTCCAGCTCTACGTTGAAGTTGGCTGATTAGGCCCACTCCTCCCGTAATCCTCCCCCTCCACACACACACACACACACAGTGGGTTGCCTACCCAACCTCACCTTTTTAGTCCACTTTAGCTAGAAAGGGTGATATAAGAAATATAAAGATTCACTGAAATCCAGGATAGGACCAGACCCTGGTTGTCTATGGTGCATGAATTGCTGTCTGTGTAGCTGCAAAGAGCTGAGCATTCTCACTAAAGCCAAGGGGCTACTCACCTCAGAGTGCCCAGCACTTGCAAGGTTAATCCCTTAGACTATAAACTCGTTGAGCCAGAGAATCAATTCTTCTCCTCTCTTTGGTACACCAGCAAGCCATGCAACTGGAAAGGCAGGAGAACTGTAACCTTAGGTTATTTCCATTTATTTCAATCTCCTTCACACAAGAAAGTCAACAAGAACAATTAAGATCAGATGAGCAGCTAGCTCAGTTTCATGGTTCAAAAACAAAGGCATATCATTTATACCTGGGGCTGTTTCACATTAGACCATGAAGAGTCTGGTAACTGAAACGTCCGAAAGAAACAAACGTTAAACCATTTGATAAATGAGAGGGAAAGAAATGAATTAAATATGTCCTAAGGAAACAGGGGTTTGTTGTTGTTTGGGTTGGGGTTTGTTTTTTTGTTATTTGCTTCCATTTTATTATTGTAATTTAGAACAAATGGGGAGTTTGTGTATCTGAGATAATCCTTTGTTGCAGACTGTTATCAATTTTCTATAAACAAATGCTGCAAATAAAACCCTTTGATTCAATTTACGCTTTAATTCTAAAATTGAGCTTGCTGGGGCAGTGGGTTAATAAATGGGCTGTGCTGGGCTTTCTTGCATGCCGCTCTGATTTGCACTGGGAAAACCAACTCTGCCTGGACAGCGACATAGTTCTGCCTCGACATGCTGGATACAGATGTCATCTCACTGTAGGATAACTAGCACACAATTGGGATAATGCTACCTGAACACCATGACCATTAACATTCTTCACGCATTTTCTTCTGGCATTTTTCATGGCGAGGCGGTGTGTCAACTCCCAGGCCTGCTGTGGCCATGGGCTATTTACTTAGTAACACAGCTCTGCTTTACGCTGACAGCCAGAGTTACCAACAGCAACTACACAGGGTCCCATTTCCACAGGCATCTCTGGTTTCCTCAGCCAGATGCAGGTCAGCACTTACCACTACCACATTAGATACTTCTTCTGATCCATTTTTTTTCTAGGATACTCTCCATCAAAAGCACCCAAGATCCAGGTTTTCAGCATGGTGCCCTCAAAAAAGGCATGTCTAGTCTGCACATGCCTTTACCAGGTCTGTGCACATTCTTAATCAGACATCTAGCAGTCCATATGCATGCTCCTTGTGATGACTGCATTTATAACTCTGGTAACTGCATGTGCACATTGTTTTACACTTCCAGTTGCTCTTCTGCAATTCTGAAAATCTGGATCCTATGAAACAAAATAGCAGCAGTAGTGTCTGCCTGCCCGAGGGTATGTCTACACTTCAGTCTCAGGGTATGACTCCCTACTCAAGGAGACACACTTGCACTAGTGCTGATTGAGTTAGCATGCTAAAAAATACTGTTGCCATGGTGGAAGGAGAGGCTAGTTGCCCCAAGTACAGTCCCGTCCAAGATGCTAATAATGGTCATTAAAAATTAAATATCAACTTATCAATGTGTCTTGTTCTTCACTGGACTGCATCACCAAAGCACATTAGTTTTAGCCATTGGGGAACATGTGAGAAGTGTAACAAATCACGTGATAATGGGACAATAAGTTATGTCTTAGATTGGCTACACCATGTGTCAATCATTCTGTGGCTGTGTAAGCACTGTGAATGATGCAGTAGTAGCGAGGCTTTGCATTGCACTGTAGTTGCTATGGTTTGACCGTTGCTAAGCAGTAAATTTGAATTGTGTCAAGGGGAATCCAGGACAAATGTTGTCCCAGAGTCATTCAGTCTGGGACCAGGACTTGAAATCTACATTTCGGGACTCTCCTGCCCAATTAGGGATGGGTGGTCACCCTAATTGAAGCAAGTGAGTCGAGTAACTAGGAACTACATCATGAGACGTCCCAGTTCAGTAGCAACTTCTGGTTTGACTCACAATACCGCTCATTGGTGTTCCCTTTCTCACAGATAGGTACTTCAGGAGCAGGAACTCGAGCTCTTGCAAATGATAAGGCAATGATTGCCTCTAACTAATGTAAGCTAGTGTGAACATGTCATCACATGGAAGATGACTTTAAAGCCCTCTAGGGACACTAGGCATAACCATTTATGCATAGTCCCTCTGCTTTTATTTGTGATTGCTTACATAATAATATGGTTTGTCTCTCTTCCCCAATACTGCCATCTTCTGGATGGGATGTCATCAGCACACCTGATCAAGTGCTGGTGATCTTGTCTGCTTTTACTGCTTGCAACGTAGAGAAGCTGTAAGCCCTGAAGACTGAACTTCTCCCAAGTGCCATATAAGCCTTATTTTGAGGGTTTATGTGCAACTAAAGGGGTGCATTTGGCTTATGTGGGCCCTAACTCCCACCGAATGGCAACTGAGGGCCAGATTTTCAAAGGTATTTATGAACCTAAAGATCCAGATAGGCACCTAATGGGATTTTCAAAAGCATCTAAATTGGGTTAGGTGCCAAAATCCTATTAATTTCAATGGGAGTTCAGTGCCTTACTTACTTAGGTGCTTTTGAAAATCCATCTAGGCATCCATCTGCAGCTTAGGCACCTAAATCCCTTTGTTAATCTGGTCATGTGTGCCTAGCCCCTCTCCCTGCTCCCGCCCAGGTACATCAAATACCCCAGCCTACCATAGTATAGCCACTTTCCATGTTATATTCCCATTGAAGTACCCCCAGAAGACATCTGCGTACCCCCAGGGGACATGTTCCTCTGGTTGAGAACCACTGGTCTACAGCACTGCAAAGGCCTGATGGGCTGTTGACTTCATCCAACCTAGCAACTCTATATTGCAACAGTGTTTTGCACAGCTTTTAAATGCACAGAAAAACATCACTCTATTGTTATCTATCTATTGTTTAAGAAATAGATACATGCCATTTTGTAGCGGCAGCATTTTGCTCTATTTTGCATATGGAGCTAAGAGTTTAATTTTAAAATGCTGGTTTCATCTTAAGTTTCTTTCCTTTCATCCTTTCTTGTATACATTATTTCTCTCTTGTGTGCTGTCTTATTTTGTTTTTATTCTTTGAGAAACAACTGACATTTTAAAATTGTTTAGCCAATTGTTTGTGGGGAAAGAAGTAAAATCAAATCTTCCAGTATTGTTGTTTGCAAATCTAATAAGAGCAAACAAAATCAAAACACATGCTAGTGAAAAAAATCCATATATTATTGCTTAATGTGAGTAATGTTGCTGAACACAATAGAAGGAGAAGTCATACTTTTAAGTAATTAGGATGAAATTCCTCCTGTTTGAGCCACGTCCAACTCTCATTGACTTGAATAGAAGTTGGATCTGATTCTCAAAGCACAGCTTTAAAAGAAGTGGTTAGCTAGTAAATGGTAATATGATGTCCACTGACACAGCATTAATCATTTTATATGCTCTGGTTCTACCATTCAGATAAAACTGTATGGTCCCCGAATAGTTCAGCATTAAAATATTATTTAATGTACTGTCATTTTAAAGTGCCAAAGTGGCTGTTTCCATGTGGTTAGTACATACAATAATAGGGAAAATGAGTGGTAGAACACAGAACTCCAGATAAATGGCAAATTGCAAAGACTTCTGCTCATCTGAAAGCTATTAGCCCAGATCCTCAGCTCTTGTAAAGTGGCATAACTCCACTGATGTCATCAGAGCTCTGCCAGTTTATTCTGATTATCTGGCTCATTATGTCCATTATTAAACATGACAAGATGGCATATGGCAAGTCTATATTGAAGCCCAACTAACCACCCACTTAAAAAGCCCACTGTTACCATAATATCTGAACTCCTCACTACTTTTAATGGAGTTATTCTCACAACACTCCTGTGAGGTAAAGGAAGTTACTGTCCCTGTTATGCAAACGGGAAACTGAGACAGATTATTAAAGCTGTTTAGGAGCCTATAGGTGCAGAGAAGTGCATAATGGGATTTCAGAAATGTTAAGGAACCCAACCAATTTAAAAATCTAGCCCTATGTGACTTGCATAAGGTCACACAGGAAATCTGTGGCAGAGCGGAGAATGGAATGTTGGTCTCCGAAGCCCAGGCTAGCCCCCTAGCTAATGATCCATTTTCCCACTCTTGAGAGCTACTATCCTTCAGCATGAGTAAGTCAGCACAAAGACAGCCTTCAGCATGTAAATTTAGGCACTGCTGTCTTGATGAGTTCCAAAGCCATTTAGAAAAGGTTGGAAGCCAAGAGACCAAAACAAAACAAACAACACAACAAACCACCACCACCATATTTTATGGGCAAAAATTACTTTTAAATAAAGTTCAAGATACCATTTTACTGTAAACAGAACAGTTCAATAGTCTTTGTTTAAATTGCCTGATGTATTGTAAGCCTCTTAATCCTGTGCGGTTTCTCTGTTCTGTAAACCCCTCCGCAGTAGGTTAAAGTGTATAATTTCCGAACATTATAGCCACAAAAGCAGACATTGTTTTCAATCTCATCTGTTTAAAATTTTGCTTGACTACTATTCCAGTGGCTTCCAACCCATGGATTTAAAGTTTTAAAGTTCCCATGGCTGGAATCTGTTCCTTTTCTCATGATAGCCTTCTGTTACCCTTTCATTGTCTTATTCCCATCACCTACATATCGTGCTTAGATCTGGGAACATTCTTTTCTCCTTAAATCATCCAAGACCAGACTTTCCCAAGTGGCCTCCTCTTTTGCGTGACACCTCATTTTCCAGCATGCTGAGCACTTTCAGCACCACTCATTTCGCCTGGAGTAGCTCATGCTCAGAGCCTCTGAAAACCAGCTCCTAGAGACACAATCTTGAAAGATGGTGAAGTGAGCATGGGTGAAAGCTGCTGAGTGCCGCCAATGGGAACCCAGGGTGTTCAGGACCTTGCAGGGCTGAGCCCTTAGTGTCAAAAGCTGGGCTCCTCAAAAATCAAGGTCATTTTTGAAAATGTCGAGCCTTAAATATGGATAGCCTTTTACCCTGCTGCAATGAATCGTGCAATGTTGTAATAGAATCAGTTTTACTTCTATTATAAAGTGGAAGATTTAGGGCTCGTGCAAGTGAGGCATGAACAGCACTGGCCAGAGGTACACAGTACAAGTACTGGTTTCAGAGTAGCAGCCGTGTTAGTCTGTATGTGCAAAAAGAAAAGGAGTACTTGTGGCACCTTAGAGACTAACAAATTTATTTGAGCATAAGCTTTCACGAGCTACAGCTCACTTCATTGGATGCATTCAGTGGAAAATACAGTGGGGAGATTTAATTACACAGAGAACATGAAACAATGGGTGTTACCAAACACACTGTAATGAGAAAAGAAAAGGAGTACTTGTGGCACCTTAGAGACTAACAAATTTATTAGAGCATAAGCTTTCGTGAGCTACAGCTCACTTCATTGGATGCATTTGGTGGAAAAAACAGAGGAGAGATTTATATACACACACACAGAGAACATGAAACAATGGGTTTATCATACACACTGTAAGGAGAAAGAAAAGGAGTACTTGTGGCACCTTAAAGACTAACAAATTTATTAGAGCATAAGCTTTCGTGAGCTACAGCTCACTTCATCGGATGAACGAGCCTCTGATAGTGTGGCTGATGTGATTAGGCCCTATGATGCTGTCCCCTGAATAGATATGTGGAATTAATAACACTATCAGAGGCTCGTTCACCTGCGCATCTACCAATGTGATATATGCCATCATGTGCCAGCAATGCCCCTCTGCCATGTACATTGGCCAAACTGGACAGTCTCTACGTAAAAGAATGAATGGACACAAATCAGACGTCAAGAATTATAACATTCAAAAACCAGTTGGAGAACACTTCAATCTCTCTGGTCACTCGATCACAGACCTAAGAGTGGCTATACTTCAACAAAAAAGCTTCAAAAACAGACTCCAACGAGAGACTGCTGAATTGGAATTAATTTGCAAACTGGATACAATTAACTTAGGCTTGAATAGAGACTGGGAATGGATGAGTCATTACACAAAGTAAAACTATTTCCCCATGGTATTTCTCCCCCCACCCCACCCCCCACTGTTCCTCTGATATTCTTGTTAACTGCTGGAATTAGCCTACCTGCTTGTCACCATGGAAGGTTTTCCTCCTTTCCCCCCCCCCCCGCTGTGGGTGATGGCTTATCTTAAGTGATCACTCTCCTTACAGTGTGTATGATAAACCCATTGTTTCATGTTCTCTGTGTGTGTGTATATAAATCTCTCCTCTGTTTTTTCCACCAAATGCATCCGATGAAGTGAGCTGTAGCTCACGAAAGCTTATGCTCTAATAAATTTGTTAGTCTCTAAGGTGCCACAAGTACTCCTTTTCTTTTTGCGAATACAGACTAACACGGCTGCTACTCTGAAAACTGTAATGAGAGTGATCAGGTAAGGTGAGGTATTACCAGCAGGAGAGAAAAAAACCTATTGTAGTGATAATCAAGGTGCCATTTCCAGCAGTTGACAAGAACCTGTGAGAAACAGTGGGGGGGAAATAAACATGGAGAAATAGTTTTACTTTGTGTAATGACACATCAACTCCCAATCTTTATTCAAGCCTAAATTAATGGTGTCCAGTTTGCAAATTAATTCCAATTCAGCACTCTCTCACTGGAGTCTGTTTTTGAAGTTTTTTTGTTGTAATATTGCCACTTTTAGGTCTGTAATCGAGTGACCAGAGATTGAAGTGTTCTCCAACTGGTTTTTGAATGTTATAATTCTTGATGTCTGATTTATGTCCATTTATTCTTTTATGTAGAGACTGTCCAGTTTGGCCAATGTACATGGCAGAGGGGCATTGCTGGCACATATCATATTGGTAGATGTGCAGGTGAACGAGCCTCTGATAGTGTGGCTGATGTGATTAGGCCCTATGATGCTGTCCCCTGAATAGATATGTGGAATTAATAATAGATATGTGGAATTAATTTGCAAACTGGATACAATTAACTTAGGCTTGAATAAAGACTGGGCGTGGATGGGTCATTACACAAAGTAAAAACTATTTCCCCATGTTTATTCCCCACCCCCGTTCTTCAGACATTCTTGTTAACTGCTGGAAATGGCCCACTTTGATCATCACTACAAAAGGTGTCCCCCCCCCCCACCCCGGTGGTAATAGCTCACCTTACCTGATCACTCTCCTTACAGTGTGTATGCTAACACCCCTTGTTTCATGCTCTCTGTGTATATAAATCTCCCCACTGTATTTTCCACTGAATGCTTCCGATGAAGTGAGCTGTAGCTCACGGAAGCTTATGCTCAAATAAATTTGTTAGTCTCTAAGGTGCCACAAGTCCTCCTTTTCTTTTCTTAGTACAAGTACTGCAAGCTTCTCCATGTAAGTTGTGTTAATGCACATCAGTCCTGACCTGCAGCAACCCTGATATTTTCTAGTCTTTAGCCATCTCTCCTGCACCATGTATGGTGGTTTAGGGCTGAATGGCTAAGCAATAGCTGTGTTGGGACTGCTGGTACTTATGATGCTCATTGTCACATCACCCTTACGGTGTCCTCCCTTGTACGTCTGTATCCATGAATTGTTTCTCATCATATACTTGGATCAGGGGTAGCCAGTAGATGGACTGCAGGCCAAATCCAGACCACCAGATGCTTTTGAACGGACCCCGAAATCTTTATTTACTTATTATCATCATTGTTGTTGGAATGTGATAAATGTTTCTCTGGAGTCTGGACCTTGATTGTACCCTGACCAAGAAATATGGACCTTGACAAAAAAATAATTGACTACCCTGACCAAGACTGTGAGCTCTTTGGCATAAGGACCGTCTTTTTGTTTGTATGAAAGGAGTCTAGAAATGGGGCCTCTTGGCATTATCGTAATATAAAAAGGAATAAATAATGTGTCACTAATGATTAGGACCAGACCACTAAATATTTTACAATGAAAAGCTCACCGAGTTTTCTTCACCTGGACTTTTCTTCCCAAGGAAAAGGTCATGGACCAAATTCTGATCTTAGTCATTCTACATTTACATTAGTATACTGAGCTCAGATTCTGGCCAGTATGTGTATTTTATGTCCATTTTTACAGTGCTATTTTAAAAATACTTTTGAGGGTGCTGAGTCCCTGGAACTCCCAGTGCTCAGCAGCAAACAGATATCACTTACGAAAAATGTTGATCTGTTATGAAGAGTAGGTAGCTTTTGTACAAGTGGCAGTCCCCCCACCCTAGTCAGGAAAAGTTTAAAGAAGCTCCTTTGGGCACAGGTTTCAGAGTAGCAGCCGTGTTAGCCTGTATTCACAAAAAGAAAAGGAGTACTTGTGGCACCTTAGAGACTAACAAATTTATTTGAGCATAAGCTTTCGTGAGCTACAGCTCACTTCATCGGATGCATTCGGTGGAAAATGCATCGGATGCATTTCCACCGAATGCATCCGATGAAGTGAGCTGTAGATGCATTTTCCACCAAATGCATCCGATGAAGTGAGCTGTAGCTCATGAAAGCTTATGCTCAAATAAATTTGTTAGTCTCTAAGGTGCCACAAGTACTCCTTTTCCTTTGGGCACAATCACCCTCAGACCAGCTCGTCAGGGCTTGGCAGGTCCTGAAAAGGAGGCTCCTTGCTCAGGGCAGGGTGACATTCTGAAGGAGCAGGATTCCCAACTCACAGCTCTGCAGCCCCTGGAAGGACGGGTTGCTGTCTGGGGAACAGCTAGAGAGCGTTGGCCTCCCGAGCCCTCTCAGAAAGGAAAAGGGCCGGTACTCCTCTCTTTTCTTCTTTCTCTTTGGCTTCCCAAAGGCCCAGGACTCTACTTTTTGTGGGTTGCAGAAGCATCTTGACACCTTGGTTGGACTATTTTAACTCCCCTTGCAACAAGGCACAGCCAGAGGCCGGTGCTCAGGACTCTGAGACGCGAGCAGCGCTCCCCCTCCCCAGGAGATGCTAGAAGAGAGGTATCGCCTTTTACAGGCCCCGGTTCTGAGTTAAGTGGGGCTTTATGCCACCTGTGGGCAACTAAATTCTGGATTGGTCAGGGGGGCTTGCATGGACCCTAGCGTAAGTCTGCCTTCTGGTGCCTCCAACTATTTGCTGTAGAGCCATCCAGCAGCCCACAGCAGCCATTGTGGCTCGCGGAACATCTGCTCCTGCCCACAACTCCTCCCTGAGGTGCTTGTACACCAAGGGCAGCACAGGGCTTTGCCAGCATGGAAATCCCTTTGTGTCAAGGGAATCCACAACCTGGAATGGGAGGCTGGTAATTAGTCTAGGTTCTGGTTACTAGAACATGTCCCAGAATTGGGGCCACTGTGCCTACCTATAATCATGGCTGAGAGGAGTCCTAAAACTACATCCTTGTATGTGAGACCAGGGGTACACCTACACAGCAAGCTGCACAAGTCTCCAAGCCCAAGGCAACAGACGTGGGCTGGTGGGGTCAGGCTGTGGCACTAAAAACAGCTGTTGAGATGTTGCGGCTTGGGCTCTGAAGCCCTCCCCTTCCCCCCAGCTTCAGAGCCCGAGCCATAATATCCACCCCGTTATTTTTAGCACTATAGCACAATCCTGAGTCTGTTGACCCGGGCTCTGGCACTCGCTTGCCATTCACTGTGTAGACATACCCCCGGTGTTCCTCTCCAACAAGAGAAATGAACTGTGCAAAGATGCTAATTCATTTCTAAGACTCGGGAATGTTTAGGGATATGGCAGTGTGTTGTTAAAGTGAGCATAAGCTTTCGTGAGCTACAGCTCACTTCATCGGATGCATTCGGTGGAAAATACAGTGGGGAGATTTATATACACACACAGAGAACATGAAACAATGTATGATAAAACCCATTGTTTCATGTTCTCTGTGTGTGTATATAAATCTCCCCACTGTATTTTCCACCGAATGCATCCGATGAAGTGAGCTGTAGCTCACGAAAGCTTATGCTCAAATAAATTTGCTAGTCTCTAAGGTGCCACAAGTCCTCCTTTTCTTTTTTGCGAATACAGACTAACACGGCTGCTACTCTGAAACTTGTTAAAGTGCTCATTGTTCTTTATTAAGAGCATTTTCTTCAGCTGCGTTGTTTAAAGTAGCTTTTTCAAATACAGCAGACTCCTCATAGGGGCTGGTGTATATGCTATAGGAAGGCAAAAATCCCACTGAAGTCTTGCCACGCATCTTAAATTTGGTGGGACTTTTGCCTGCATAAGAAGTCTGGGGTCTGGTCCTTAATTAACACAGACAGACCTGACTAGAAATATGCCTTTGTTCAGCATCATTGGAAAGCACTTCACTCAGTATGTTTACTGTCAGTCCTGTCAGTTAAGTGGGAGTATTATATCATTGGAGAGAAGATTAAGTCAATTCTTCTTCATTTAATAAATAATTTCAGGAAATCAAAGTTCCAACTCAGCACATTCTTCTAAAGCAAATGAAGAGCACCTCAGCTCATCAGAATTAATTTTCTGTTGGCTAAAATTATATCTATCCATTCACACAATAATTCAACTACAATTTTATCACATCCATAAACCATGTATCTGATAAATTCCAGTGTGTTACAAAAAGCATTTCCTAGGGCGTATTCTCATGTTGTTTGGATTGCTTTATAGAGCTGAGATGATCTTTCCAGTTAAATAAACAAATAATCATTGTGTCCCACTAACTTTAACTTGTAAATTCAAACCATAATTATCAATTTTGTCATCTCCATATTGAACTTCTTTAACAGGAGACTGAGACATTTTAGCTAGAATTCTTTTAAGTTAAACTAGGGCTATGGTTTGTGGTTGTACTATATTATGCACCAGTATTTTTAAATTGTAATTAAACCTATTAGTAACGTAGGATTTGCTATGCCAGGACAGAACAGAGATCTGCCAAGTCCAGAATATGCTTTCATCAGTTGTCACAAGCAATATTTCAGAAGAAGACTAAACAACACAAATCATATAATGCACCTACCCAAACATGCTAATTCTGCATGTGGAGGAAAATTCCTTTCTGACTTCTCCAAATGATCATTTTATGCCCTTAGCCATCAGATTTTGAGGCTTTGTTTAGCTTACATAGCGACTCATGTCAGCTTTTCCATGATATGTGAAATGAAAATTGCATATCATTTCCTCAAGGCCAGATTTTCAAAAGAACTCAGCTCCCATCTAGGCTCCCAGATGAAGTAAGCACACCTTCAAAAGGACTCCCCATCCAGCAGCTCCAATCAAGAACAGGTAGAGCTGTCAAGCAGTTTCAAAAACTTTTCCCTAACTATCTTAGGATCTTCCAGGGTGAAACCTGCTATAAAAGCATGAGGCTATTATTTATTGAATGTCAAACCCATTAACCTTTTCTCAAGTAGGAAAAACTCTAGTTCCATCTCAGGTAATTCTAGGGCCACTGTGAGCCTAGTGTTCAGGCATTGGCTGCATTAGTTAAGATTCAGCAGAAGAGGGCCATAGAGGACTCTGCTTTTTGCCTCTCCTGGGTTTGGTATAACTTTCACTTACTGTGTTTGTTTTCTTCATGTTGAGGCCCTGATGATGAACTAATTTTCACATGGATTACAACATTACGTTGGTAGAACGATATCCTCTGTTGTGGGGCACCCCAAAAGCAAACCATTTTAAGGGAGCATTCAGATGTAAAATCCAGTAATTTTCTTCCTGATGCCAAAGCACAGCAGTCTCTCCAACACTCCAGGGTCAAATCCAGTGCAGTGCCAAAACTTGCACAGGAAAGTGTAAGTTTACATCATTACAAGATGGCACAGAATCTCAGAGAATCTGGCACGCCATCTTTGGAAAAAAGCACTGTAGAGAAGACATGAGGGACGTAGGGGAGGTGAGACTCTGTGTAGGGATACAAAATTTAAATTGGAGCTCCCACCCAGGAAAAAATAATAGGAATCCAAAATATATTGACCACTTCTACCAGAGAGAGCCTGCTAACAGTATCAGTGGAGGCAGCATTGAGTCAGTAGGGTACTAGCCACCTTGAGTCTCTTTTATTGCCTGATCCTGAAGTCAGTGGATCTTCCAGTTTAGGCGAGAGTACGAGTGCATAACTAGCCTGGATTGAGTGCTTCTGCATTTGTCCAACAACTCCAATGAGACCAGATATGAGTTATACCAAGATATCCATTCAGCCACGGAAGAGACAGAAGATTAAATTATATCTTTTTAATTCATGGTTATATCAAAGAGCTCTTTTTATTGTGATTTTGATTTTACTTAATTTTCAAATTATTAGGAGAACTATCACTCTCCTTTGAAGATGGCAAATTCTCAAAATCCTAATCGTGCATATGTATTCCAAAAAAAGTTATTCATGGTTATAAATGAACATTATTGCCTTCATAACTAAAGGTTGGTTACTTAAAATATATATATATATATATATATATATATATATATATATATATATATGCACACACACACATTCCCTTTGTTACATTACTTTAAAAAAAACAACAAAAAGCCATAGGTGAAGTGTTTTAACAATAAATAATCTACTTTTCTATAAATGTACAAAATCATGCCAGCAAGTAAAAAATAGTGATACAAATGTGATAACTGAAAGATATATTCACTTTATAACTCTAATAATTTATTTATGAAATATATCCATATATATATAATATATATATATAATTTTTTAGAAGAGACCTTACCCTTTGTTGTTTCAATGTTTATTGCCACTGTTTAACCTATATATCCATTTGTATTATGAACTCAAATTTCAGTTATATTCAATTTACAGTTTTTGCTTTGGTCTCCAACTATCTTCTGATAAAATATAAATGTAATTTGCTCATAGTTTCACCTAGGAAGATTTGTATGAAGGTCTAACAAAGTAATCAGTAATGCCACAAGTTAGGAAATTACTCTGTTACATTTTAAATCATATCAAAGAGCAACATTTGGAAGTATTATTCATCCTCTTGCTTGTTCTTTTGTTTCCCCCCCCAAAAAGCAGTCCAGTCCATACTTGCTGATGAAATCACTTTTGATGATAAATTTCCAGGGACCAACATTGTCCTTGTTCCCATTTTCTTGACATTTCCACAATCCTTCAACTGCTCAGTGGTTTGAATCAAGGGTTAAAAACATGTCTTAAAACATCAGCAAATAGGAATGTATGCAGTAGGTATGTATGGCACAGCACATATGGGATTAGGAGAGAGAGATGTAAAATATTTTGAATGTATGAAGTTTAGATAATGCTTTTGTATCTGTCACTTTTAGTTTCATCCTCAGCAGATTCTTGTTGGTGGATAATTGGAATTCCATTCATCAAATACAGTGTATCCCTAGATATTCATGGTAGATGTGTTTCAGGATTGAACTTTCCCGCACAGAAATAATTTGTGCCTTAATAAAGTAACCTATTGAATACTTACTGTATATTGGTAACTTGCTATATTTTATAATGATATAAATATTAACCATTCATATTTATTCTGTATAGTTACTGACATTTAAACATCTGCCAACGAAGTTACAATATGATGATTCAGGCTTGCATCTATTAGCAAGAGACATATTTTGTTTCTGTTTATCCATAAAGCAAATTCTTATACAGACAATTCTCTAATTTACCAAATTCTCCAATCATAATTGCCTGTGTAAAGCTGGAGCTGGGTACTTCACACAGGCAGCAAGCACTAAGTGGAACAGTATGTTTTTATTGTATTATTTTTAAAACCAGGTAAAAAAAGTCATTCTTGAATCTGTTTGTGTTGCTAAAGTTTGAATACTCCTTTTTCCCTCCCCCCACCATCTTCAGGGTATATGCAAATACTCATCCTGTACTGCATAGTTTGAGACTCTCGTCAGAGAAGTATGAAAGGATGCAAAGTTCTTCATACAGGTTCATGTGCCCTCGAACTGTCATCAATGCAATAAAGGTGTTGCATATTGCTGGATTATCTATTGGCAGCCAGCCTGAAGCATTCCAATATGTCCATCTCATAGGAGATTTGTAGCTTAGGTTCTTGCTTCTAAGCTTCGGCAAACAAACACTAAACCTTTAAAAAAATAAATTTGAATGAAAATTGTTGGATTATATTGCACTATATGGACCTGATTTTGAGACTAGCCTTGCCATGACCTCAGCAAAATTGTGAGAACAAAATTGTACCCATGATTATTTGTGGGTGCAATGAATGTCACTTGAAAATCTAATTATATCTGATTCTCAAACAAAATCATCAGGATGAATTCAAATCAGGAGCTTCTAATCCAAACACCTCCCTTGAAAACTGCAGGTATGAAGTTCCAGATTTGGCATGTCTAGTTCTACTGGCTGCTGCCTTCCACCTCAGAACTGAAAGCATTTTGCCTTATTCTGATGTCAAGTGAGGTTAGTGTTAAGAGTGGATTGGGGAGTGGAGGTGGAGAGGGTTAACAGAAATCAGAATATAGGTCAAAGTTACCTCTCCGCAACAGCAATAAACCAGATTTACTGTTGCTTCTAAATATTTTCTCTACCCAACTTGTTCCACTTTCTGTCTTGGCAATTTAAGTTTTATTGGAACAATACATGAACAGATGTGTCCAAAGTTGCTCCAAGGCAAATTGAACAAAATCAAATATAAGTAAACAGCCACTAAAAACACCAAACATGTGACCAGTGCCAATAAATCTGTTTTAAGGTCTGAAAGACAAAATCCTTAGACGTTCTGGCTGATTCATCAGCATTAACTGAGGCCATGCCTGTGAGAGCTCCTTAAATATTTCTGCAAAGTAATAAAGTTACAAAACAAACCGCTTGGCCAAATTCTGCTCTCATTTCAGCTCATGATACTTCACTGATTTGAACTAAGAGCAAGATTTAAATCTTTGTATGCACAGGAACCCAAATTAACGTTTCTATCCAGCATAAAGTAGAATTTGCATATATATACGTACCTCTCTGTTCAGAAACTGCCTGGACCCTCTGTGCTAATGAATGAGGGCATGTTCATTTTCTCTGTGTTGCTCTTTCTCTGCTGTCTTTTTCACTGACCCTTGATTACTGTGGAAAAGATAATGAGTTTAGGATTATTTTAGTGTCACCACTTCCATTTTTCAGTCATCAATAGAGAGCTATTTTTTACGATATCAAATGATGTACTTTTTTCTTGGGAAAGAAGAAAACAGGCATATGCCCTGGATTTTTTTTCTTTTGTCTGAAAAGAATGTTGGATTAAACATGCTCTGAATTATCCTATTCATTCTCCCAACTGGACAGGAGCTCTGCTACTTCATGGATGCCACATCATTTAAAACAAAAATCCAGAAAGCAATATTAAACTACTATCTGTGAGAATTTCATTTAGAATCAACAAATTTGTTGATCAGTTTAATTTGTTGTGTGCAGCTTGACTAATTCATTTGAATTAAATAGCTAATTGTATATAGGTTCAGGGATGTTCAGAATTCACCTTACTATTTTTAAAACAAGAAATCAAAGACCCTCACCATCTGCTGTCCTGGGTTCTTGTGCAAAACAACATGCACTGTTTGTCATGTATGTCCAAACAAGAGCACCGTGATAAAGCCCAATCTAAAGATTCTATGCTCTTGCAAGGTTGTCCTGTAGACCTTTTGCCTCTGAAACTGCCTCGGTAGTTAGACAGCCCATATGGTACAGTCCTCCTGTAATGAGAAACACAGAGACACTATACAATTTTAGGAGCTACTTTGGATACAGTTCAGTATCTGTTTCTGTTCATTTATTTGTTTCCATGTAATAAAACGGTCTATTGCTCTGGGCTCCTGAACAATTCATTCATGCCGCAAAATTCACACAGAAAGTCCTTCCCTAACCAGATTGCAACTCCTCCAAGTTGAAACTGCACATTCAGAGAAACGCAGATAAAATGTCATATGTGAAAATGCAATCCTAATAGACAGCAGCAAATATCAGCATGGAAAACAATGAATCTGGTTTCTGCAGCCCTATTTGTTAATCACTCAATACCAACAACCTGAAATCTGAATAGAAATACAATCCTAGGTTGTTGCTCATTTTAATTCTCACTGGTCCTTATTCTTATGCATGGGCCAGTCTCAATCCACTATGCAGAATGTTCCTAGTGAAATTACACATTCAGGGCCAACCCTTGATGATTTACACCATCTGAGGAGCTGGCCCCCAGACACAACTGCCACTTATACTTACTGCGTGATTTTCATGGAGTGTTACCTGTATGTTCAGTTCACTGTGTTGGGCTTCAGGACCTAGCCCAGAATCCCTAAATATGGGAATCAACTGGACAATCCCCCTGATGTGGTGGTCAACAATTGTGGAGGCGACCATGGCCCAGCTGCTGTAGCGCAGTGACTGTGAAATGGCTCCGCTACTGCTCATCTATTAGAGACTATAGTCACTGTATCATATCAGGAAGAAGTCATCCTTAATCCCCAGCAGTCTGCCTACTTCATCATTAATGACGGGTGTGCAGTAGGAAGCAGGTGCCTGGGGCAGCCAATAGAAAGGGGCGGCACTCTGTGCGTTATTGGGGCGGCACGTCCGGTTCTTCGGCGGCAATTCGGCGGCAGGGCCTTCATTCCCTCTATTTCTCTTTGGCGACAGCTCAGTCGGGTTTTTCTTTTTTCTTTTCCTTCTTTGCTTGAGGCAGCAAAAAAGCTGGAGCCAGCCCTGCAGGCAATGAGTAAAACCTTCCCCATCCCACATGAAATCCCATCTGAGGAGGGAAATGGCTTGGAAGGAAAGAGACATCCCCTCTCTTTCCAGTAAGAGTTCATAGGAGCTGTGCTGTGATTGGCTCCTTTCCTACCTCCTCTGAAGGGCCTTAGGAACAGCAGAGCAGAAGTTGATACTTAAACTAGGAGCATTAAATTCCTGTGTGAATCTCCTCAGGCAATCAGGTTTTTCAAGGGACAGTGCTCAACAGAGCAGCTCTACCTAGCTCCACTCCCATCCCAGTGACCTGTTGTCTTGGAAGCCCATTGGGCATAAACACAACAGTGAGACATTCACTTGTTCTTGGGGAAGGGAAAGTAATAGAGCTCTTAGACTCTACTCTGCCCCTTCTACATAGACCGGCTAGTTCTGTTGCAGATATACACTACTTTCATCCTGTCAAGGCCTTAAAACTGAGGCTGTCCTGGCATGTGAAAGTTAGTCTTAAAGTTTCATCTTATTTAGGGCTAGATTGTGGCACTCTTTACTCATGCTGATGGGCACCTACTCACAAAACTGTAAGATCTTTGAGGTAAGGGATAAGCTCATTTGTACAGAAGTTAGTGTACATTTATAGTGCCAGATGTGCATACGCATGTTATTAATGCATAAAGCATGGAATGGATTTTGGTGTGATTTGAAACTGAAAACTCTATTTTATGGCACACAGTGTTAGCGGAAAATGTTTATTAAAAGTGTTCTTGCAGATAGGATTCCATCACATGCTGAACAGACATAGAAAAATTCCAATAGAAATGTACAGTAAAGTTTTCCTCACACTGGCCAAACTGGTTGCCATGAAAAAGTCAACATTTTCCAAAAGTTAGCACAGTCATTTCCTACGAAACTGGTGTCTTATGCTTCATGACTCAGAAAAAGTATTCACAGCTTTGAGAATGTATTCAACAGCACTTCATCCGTAAGGACCAATAAATGCCCCATAAACAGGGCCAAAGTCAGTGACAGTTTAAGAAAGTGTAATTGCTATAAATGCTAAAACGCACATAAATGAAAGTTTGTATGTAAGCCGATGTGCAGACTGGCCAGCCAGGGATAGAAAAATTACATCCCAACAACAGGTCTCTTCACATCCCTGGCTTGAGATCTTCCTTTATTTACAAAACACAACTCAAAAGCGGAACAGAGGTACTCAGAATACTGGGTATACCAACCCAAAGCCTTTCCCACTTCAACCAGCTGGGAAGGGAAAGTATATCCCTTCCTGAATACTATAGTGAGACCCACATTAGGGTTTTCCTCTGGGGTTCCTATCTGCTGCCCTTGGTTATGAGGCAAGAAGCTTTATTTTTGGCTTCCTGTAGGTCACATGCTTGTGCCTAATCATGTGCTTGTATCTACCACTCCCAGTTTCAAAGGGCCCAATGGCCTGCGACTTGTACATGTTTCCCCATGCCCTGTTACCTCAGGCAATTGACATTTTGGAAAAAGTCAGGCTTATGTGCTATATTCAATGCCTCTCTGTTAACCTCTCTGTCTCCTCCTCACTACTCCTATTCTTCTCCTGCCATTTCCTCTTTATTCTGGGTTCACGCACCCATTCTGTAATCTAAAACTGTGGTCTGGTATCACAACTGATATTACTGAGGGGAAGGGGTGTTGCATCAGCCTGGTGCAGAGCATTTTGCAAGACCCCTCAGAGTTCAGGCCTTGATTTCTACCGAGCTCAGCAATTTGTTTGGGCACGATCCTGTGCTCCATAGACAGGCCCAAACCCCATTGATTTGTGTGTATTGTCTGACTGTAGCTATTTTATGATGAGTTTAGTTCATAAACTTCAAAGGGATCACGTTCCACAGGCAACAGGGATAACGTCCGATGGGAGCTATGCACTCATTTGGTATCTGGGCCAAAACTTTCAGTTGCATCTACTTAGATCAATTAGATCTACTGAGTATAACAACCCTGCATCTTAATCACCTTTGTAGCCATCTTTTGTAGCCATAAACAGCCAAGGATTTTAAGATAATTTAAAAAGCTGTATTGAATTTTATCAAGGAGAGGACATTGTACAGCACTGGGGACACTGGTGATAGATACAGTGTTTCGCTGAAGGAGAATCCATCTTCCAGTAACTGCAGTGTATTCTGCAAATGGAGACCTACTGCACAAACTAGGTTTCTCCTATCTGTAACTGACAAAGTGGAAGTAGTTTCAAAGGCACTGATGCTCGGATTTTCAAAACCTAGGCTAATAAATATTGCTTACATATTTAGGGATGGTTTCTCTTCTAAGCCCAGAGCCTGAGTAACTGGACTGGTGTGTGGGACTTGGAATCCTCCTACCAGGCAGTGTAGCGGTAACAGACTTACCGTAACCTGTATAATCACTACATTTGCCACCTCTAAGTGGGGGAATGGCAGGTGGATCTGCGTAGTCATCCACTCACTGCCCCATGCTGAAGATCTGTCCAAGGCAACACAAAAGCAGCTCCAGCAGCTCACAAAGGATGCCGAGGCTTCTGGCATCGTAACCCTCTTTGCATAAGTTTCATTGCGCTCAATGCCTTCAAATGGAAAGGCAGATTTTTCCACATTATTGGCCCCAATCCAGCAAAGCACTTAAGCATGTGAGCAGTCCCACTTCAGTCTGTGCATGTGCATGTGCATAAGTTCATTGCTGGATCAGAGGCTGTAAGTACCACTTTTGATGTAAATCTTTTACATCTCTTCGAGGTGGGAACAAGCAAGCTGTTGTGCTAACTGGAATGGATCGGAAATGTTTCGATGGATTGTCCTATGCCGGCAGCCGGGGGATTCTGCCAGTGAAAGACTGTACCTGCAATTCAGGTCCTTAGATGCCTAAATGCCTAGATGGTTTCTGTACTTGTGTGTCCACAAATCACAGGTACAACAAGAAGAGGTCATCATGTAAAAGTCAGGCTCTAAAAACACTTTCCCCTCCCCTCCTGAAATTAATAATGACATGTTTGAAGAACATCATGTGTGCTTAGGAACAATGAAACAGCAATTTTGAACTGATGACATCAATGAGAATTTTGCCCAAGCAAAGACTGCAGGATCATGCCCACTAACAGAACATGGCATACAGCATTTGCAGGACTAGTTAGTGCAGGGATCGGCAACCTCTGGCACCCGGCCCGTCAGGGAAATCTGCTGGCAGGCCAGGACGGTTTGTTTACCTGCAGCGTCCGCAGGTTCGGCCGATCGCAGCTCCCACTGGCTGCAGATCGCCGCTCCAGGCCAATGGGGGCTGCAGGAAGCGATGGAGGCCGAGGGATGTGCTGGCCGTTGCTTCCCACAGCCCCCATTGGCCTGGAATGACGAACTGCGGCCAGTCGGAGCTATGATCATCCGAACCTGCGGATGCTGCAAGTAAACAAACCATCTCAGCCCACCAGAGGATTTCCCTGACGGGCCGTGTGCCAAAAGTTGCCAATCTCCAAGTGAATGAATGAATGATCTGGCTACTTTCATAGCTCCTGGCCAGTTATATTATAGTGAATGTTCTGTATCTAGACAGCCAGAATCCAACAAGTTTACTTTTCCTTTTTATAACATGACTATGCCTGTCATGCTATAATTAATTCAGAAGCAGCTACCATTTTCCACTTTCCCAGCCACTGAAATACAACAGAAGCCTGAGAGAAGTTCTGAGTTTCGGCCAAAAATAAATAAATGGGGGGTGGGCGGGGGGAGGAACCCTTCAGCGTTCATTTAAAGATACCACAAATTCAGCATTAGGCAATATTTTCTGGCAAAAGTCCAGGCCAGTCAGACTACAAAAGGGGGCGGGGAGGTTTCCAAAACTTTTGAGTGTAATCTTGAAACCTGCAGTGTCAAGGAGAATGCAGAATAGGAAGGATGCAAAAATAATTCTCAAACACCTTTCAATGAAGCAAAGGGCCCTATAGGTGTAGGATGAGGGGCAAAAACTGGCAAAAAGATCCTGGTGGATTTTTTTGATTCCCTATAAAAACTCCAGAACCAAATTTGCTCTCATATTAAAACTGATCCAAACACTTGTAACTAATTTAGGTAACAGGCCAAGCATTGTAGTGACACCCATTTGACCACCTAACCACATTCACATCAGCATGGCTGTAACAAAGCAGAGTCAGGTCAAAGAGCTGTTGGCTCTGGATGTTTGGCTACGCATTGTCAGCAGAAGGTAAACAGTGAAAAAGAGACAAGCAGTTCACAACCAGGCAAATCACCCTTCAACACCCACAGGCATGGAAGGCCTTGAATGAAGTCTGTGTCTTGGAACTTGTATTTTTGTGGAGCTCCACATGCCCGGGGCAGAGGGAGGCACTAGGGACTAGTGGATCTGCGATAGGTGTACAGTCTTACCATGATCCTCCCACCTGACTCACAAAGGGACATGGCACCACAATCACAGAGGATTCAGAGCAGCCTCACTACCCTATTTGCAGCCTGCCTGCCCAGCCTACAGTTTCCCAGTCCAGGACCATTTATTTGGGCTGGGCACAATGACTAGGATTTGGCCTATATTGTTCACAACTGACATACACACCATCCCGCCAAAATGTCATGAAATAAATGTTTTCTTCCCTTGGAAGCAATAGAGTTTATACATCTTTGTTTCTAAATCCCAGTGAGTCCAAACCACAATTAATGCAATAAGTTAGATTCCAGTTACACCTAAGTAAATCCAGGTAAGTAAATTCAAGTAATTCCACTGACCTCTGTGTAGCTGAGATCAGAATTCAGCACAAACCTCCAGGGAATGAGAGGTTTGACACAGAGCTCAGTTTACTAAGTGCATTTGTTGGAATTGCTGTGTATCTGAGAATGCCCTAGAGTGGGAGAGGTGCATTTTTTCCTAGAAACATAAGCACTCTAACCTTTCTTTTCCAGCTTTACTTGTTCCTTGGTGCAAGTGAAACACTTTTGGTGTGATTTATACCTCAGGCAAGCTGAATGGTCACATCCATCACAATGGGCAGCACATTTCTTTGCTGATGTCAGGCTTTGATGGAAATAATTAAACCTGAGGCTTCTATAGACAGCTAAGAGGAAAAGTTCCCATGGCTGGAATCTTGCTCATTCAGAGGATGCACTAGGAATCCCATTTTTGATAATTGCATTAGCACAGTAAAATAAAATTTAAATATTGAGGCTGCTGCACTACAAAATGTGCTATGGTCACTTTGTCTGACAAGAATAGCTTGCCTTTAGTGATGGACAATGTTTGAGTAGCTAACATATGCAAGGTTTCAGAGTAGCAGCCGTGTTAGTCTGTATTCGCAAAAAGAAAAAGAGTACTTGTGGCACCTTAGAGACTAACAAATTTATTTGAGCAAAAGCTTTCGTGAGCTACAGCTCACTTCATCGGATGCATTCGGTGGAAAATCATGAGATCTTGGAATTTAACTCCTTCCAGGCCCATTAGCTGGAACTGCTGCACCTTAAGCATCCTGCTTATCTCTGGAGTTTCCTATTTGGATTCACTCTTTTTAAAATGGCCTTTCCCAGCATGCTCTTCTCTAGCCCTTTATATCTGGACAGCCCTAAAATGACCAATTCAAATGACTAACTGCTGCTCCTTCCTCTATTTCAGGTAGGAACTATTTTATTTCTGTAAAAAGAACGAGGAGTACTTGTGGCACCTTAGAGACTAACAAATTTATTTGAGCATAAGCTTTCGTGGGCTAAAACCCACTTCATCGGATGCATGCATTGGAAAATACAGTAGGAAGATATATACACACAGAGAACATGAAACAATGGGTGTTGCCATACCCATTATAACGAGAGTCATCAGTTAAGGTGAGCTATTATCAGCAGGAGAAAAAAAACCTTTTGTTGTGATAATCAGGATGGCCCATTTCCAACAGTTGACAAGAAGGTGTGAGTAACAGTAGGGGGAAAAATAAGCATGGGGAAATAGTTTTACTTTGTGTAATGACCCATCCACTCCCAGTCTTTATTCAAGCCTAATTTAATGGTGTCCAGTTTGCAAATTAATTCCAATTCTGCAGTCTCTCATTGGAGTCTGTTTTTGAAGTTTTTTTGTTGTAGCATTGAGACTTTTAGGTTTGTAATTGAGTGACCAGGGAGATAGAAGTGTTCTCCAACTGGTTTTTGAATGTCATAATTCTTGATGTTTGATTTGTGTCCATTTATTCTTTTACGTAGAGACTGTCCGGTTTGGCCAATGTACATGGCAGAGGGGCATTGCTGGCACATGATGGCATATATCACATTGGTAGATGTGCAGGTGAACGAGCCTCTGATAGTGTGGCTGATGTGATTAGGTCCTATGATGGTTTCCCCTGAATAGATATGTGGACAGAGTTGGTAATGGGCTTTGTTGCAAGGATAGGTTCCTGGGTTAGTGGTTCTGTTGTGTGGTGTGTGGTTGCTGGTGAGTATTTGCTTCAGGTTGGGGGGCTGTCTGTAAGCAAGGACTGGCCTGTCTCCCAAGATCTGTCAGAGTGAGGGATCATCCTTCAGGATAGGTTGTAGATCCTTGATGATGCACTGGAGAGGTTTTAGTTGGGGGCTAAAGGTGACGGCTAGTGAGGTTCTGTTACTTTCTGTCCTGCAGTAGGTGGCTTCTGGGTACTCTTTTGGCTCTTGTCAATCTGTTTCTTCACTTCAGCAGGTGGGTACTGTAGTTGTCAGAACGCTTGATAGAGATCTTGTAGGTGTTTCTCTCTGTCTGAGGGGTTGGAGCAAATGTGGTTGTATCTTAGAGCTTGGCTATAGTCAATGGATCATGTGTTGTGGTCTGGATGAAAGCTGGAGGCATGCAGGTAAGTATAGTGGTCAGTAGGTTTCCAGTTCTATGTTGTTTTTGCCTTCTCTCATTCCTGAGATAACTTAACCTCCTCATACACTATGTCTGCTATTACGTTTTGCTGACAAATGAGGAAGAAGTGCCAGGATTTGTGCCACATTTGACAGGATAATGTATAAATGCTACATCCAAGTTATTCCCTGTGGTATGAGAACATAGCTCCCCTGGCAAAGAATGCATCAGCTAATATACTAGGCCAAGCTTTCTAAAAATAAGTGATTTTTGGCTGCCTCTGTTTTTGAGAGCCCAGCTTCATACTAGAGCTGGGTAGGAAAAGGTCCCGTGAATATTTGAAAGTTTGAAATGTTTTTCAGTGAGAACAAAAAGTTGAAATCTCAGAAATATTTGCAAATCAAAAAACTGAAAATTTTTGATTGTGTTAATCAAAGTGTTTCAATAATTTCTTAAAAAAAAACAAAAAAAAACAGGAGTACTTGTGGCACCTTAGAGACTAACAAATTTATTTGAGCATAAGCTTTCGTGAGCTACAGCTCACTTCATCGGATGCATTTTGTGAGCTGTAGCTCATGAAAGCTTATGCTCAAATAAATTTGTTAGTCTCTAAGGTGTCACAAGTACTCCTTTCTTTTTGCGAATACAGACTAACACGGCTGCTACTCTGAAACCAATGATTTCTAAATATCTAGTTTCAATTTGACCCTTGAAAACTTTTTTCAAAATGAAATGTCATTTTGAACCAAAAACTTGGGTTTTTTTGTTTTGAAAGTGTCCATTTTGTTTGTTAATTTCAAAAAATTTTCCTTGGCTTTTTTTTTTTTAGTTGGGAAATTCATCAAACCCAACTCTGTTTTGAACAGTTTTCATTTCAACCAATTGGCTTTTTTGGGGGGGCAAAAAAGTGCTGAGTACACCATCAGAAAATCAGGTTGTTTTAAACCAAAATCCAGGCAAGAGGGAAAGGCTGGGGGGAACCTTAGTGCTGGTTTTGGTTTTGGGGATGTTTACACTTATTTAATTTTGAGACCAAAATGGAACGTTGTATTGCTGGATGGTGAGGTCAGAGGTGACAAGCAGTTATTGTTCTGTACAGCAAGAACTTCAATTCTATTAACGTAATAAAAGCCTTTTGGTTGAAATGTTGTAAACATTGTTTTCAGGAGAGGCGTGGGGGAATCTCTCCCGTCCAGCTAGAAAGCAGATCCCTGACTACCAATGACGTTTTGCAACCTGACAGAAATGTTCCATTCATTTTTGGCTCTGCAGACTTAAGAGTGTTAATTGATAAGAGTTCATAGTTACTCTCGTTAGACAATGTGCTGGGAGTGGATTGTATAAATACAATGTCCACCACGTTGGCTTAGAAGGTAAGTGAAAGCAGCTATACAAAATAAATATACGAAAGGAAGACAAGGAGAAGCTGATATCAATGAATATAAATTAGAAGCTAGGAAGTATGGAAAATTGATAAGGGAAGCAAAAGAACGCAATGAGAACTCTTTAAAGACAATAAAAAGAAATTTAAGTATATTGAGAACAAAAGGAATCCTAACACTGGTATTGGTCCATTACTAGATGGACACGGTAGAATTGTCAATAATAATGCAGAAAAGGCAGAAGTGATCAATAAATATTTCTATTTTGTATTTGGAAAAATAAGAGATGGTATATACATGTCATAAGATTATGATTAAATACTTTCCACTTCAACAGTAACTAAGGATGATGTTAAATAGCAGCTACTAAAGTTAAACATTTTTAAATCAGCAGGTCTATATAACCTGCATCAAAGAGTTTTAAAAGAGCTGAGGAGCTCTCTGAACCATTAATGTTGATTTTCAATAAGTCCTGGAATTGACACCTCCTCATCTATTGTTGGGAGTGGACTACATCCACCCTGATCAAATTGGCCCTGTCAACACTGGTTCTCCACTTGTGAGATAAATCCCTTCTCTTCATGTGTCCGTATATTTATGTCTGTATCTGTAATTTTCACTCCATGCATCTGAAGAAGTGGGGTTTTTACCCACGAAAGCTTATGCTCAAATAAATCTGTTAGTCTTTAAGATGCCACCGGATTCCTTGTTGTTTTTGGGGAAGTTTCAGAGGACTGAGAGTAAGCTAATGTTGTGTCAAAATTTAAAAAGGATAAATGGGATGACCTGGATACCTGTAGGCCTGACAGCCTGACATCAGTTCCAGGCAACATAATAAAGTAGTGAAGTATCAAAGTAGTTGATACAGGACTCCGTTAATAAAAAAAAAATTAAAGGAGGATAATAAAATTAATGCCAACCAAGATAGGTTTATAGAAAGTAAGTTTTTGTCAAATTAATTTGATATTTTTGGTGAGATTGGTTCATAAAGGTAATAATAGTTTTGATGTAATATACATAGACTTCCGCAGGTTAGTGTTTCTAGTGGAGTCCTGCAGGGATTGTGTTCTTGGCCCTATGTTGTTTAATATTTTTATCAATGACTTGGAATGGGGGTGGGGGAGTGTAGGGAGGTCCTGGAATGTCGTTTCTTTTCTCATTATACTTTCTATGGTTGGAGATTTCACCCAGGGTTAAAACAAACCTCATACATATGAATTTGTTTCAGATACAGATTATTATCTAATGATTTGTTATAGAGTGTTGTATCTCACATGCAGCACACTGCAGAATGAGGTGTACAGAGAACTCCCTTGTGATTCTCCCCTTGTGTCTCCTTACAATGATTTCTCTTTATATCAGGACTTGTGCACCGATGCAAAGAGGAAAGGATTTGATCTCCTTTGCTTATGTTTTTTTGCAGTTACTAGCTCTTATGAATTCTGTTGTAAATACATTTGCAATACAGAATTGAGGCAACAGATTCAAAAGAGCATATCAGAGCAAAAATAACGACAGGTGCAATGGAGGGACAGAGATTCTTGAAATTGGAGGCACTGGCCCAGTTTTTTCTGAAACTGATTTTGAGACACCTTGCTCCTTCCTTTGACAGAGGTGAGAGTTCAAAGGATGCTACTGTGCATCTGTGGTCTCCCAAGTCATACTGTCCAGATAACAAAAGTTCATTCCAATTCTGAATATGTGCAATGTAATGCAAATCTGTTTCTGTCCATGTTTACTAAAGTAAAGATGTCTTGAAAACTGGGTTTTGTTTTAACACAAAAACCTTCCTCAAGAGAAGTAAACCTCTTTTCTTTAATGAGTAATCTATAGTAGATGTACAAAAATTGCACCAACCTCCATCAGTAATTTAACCTGTGCAGTTTACATCTACATTAAAAAGTGAATGCCAGTGATATCTGTTTTCACTTGTCCAGGGAAAGTTTTGATTCTGTTTCTTTTCATTCTTCCTTAAAATCATGCCCTCTTTTCCCACAGCCTAAAGGTAAGCACCCTGACCCTCCCATCCCTGACTGCTCCCCTCAGCCCCCCATCTATTTACCAGCCCCCTGACCTCAACCCCCATGTTCCCCCACAGCCCCTAACCTCACTGCTCTCCTGACCAGCCCCACACCCATATACCACCACCCTAACCCCAGGCCCCTCCTTGTAGAAACGGCATGTCTGCAGCTTCACACCAGAGCAACTATTTGCCTCCCTTGCCTTCTGCTAGCCCTTCTCCTCCATGCCCCAGATAAGTTCCTGTGGCTGGAATGGAGCTATGCTGTACAGCTACCTCTTCCCACAGACCCAGGGGATCCAGCACCTTCTGTGTACTCTAGGCAGGAGCCCATTTGCTGCATACAGGAAGAGCAATTGCAAAACTTCCTGGGGCTTTAAAAGAGGAGAGGCATATTCTTGTGTATCTGGCTGCAGAGCAGTGGAGTTCAAAACAGTGACAAAAGTGGGCATGGTGGGCATTGTGGAACACCTCTTGGAGGCCCCTTAGGACACCGTAAGCACCGTAGTGTCTACACTGACACTGCATTGCTCTAAATATGTCACCCTAAGCTCTATGCCTCTCATCAAGGTGGTTTTATTAGGTCGGCATAGCAGGAGAGTTAAAGTAGTGGGAGGAGCACTGCAGCATGTACACCTCCAGAGTTCGCTCGACATAAGCCGCCTTACATCAACTTAACTTTGTAGTGCAGACAAGCCCTAAAATAAACCTCTGTGTCAGCTAGCCCATAAATGAGTGGCAAAGTCAAATTATTTACTTTTTTTAATAAAAGTCACTCAGTACACAAATTGTAATAACAATTTCTCCACCAGCATCCCCCTCCCACTAGCATTCCGAGAATGTTCTCAAACACAGAGCTTTCCCCTCCTCCCCCATCCCCCAGAAATACCCAGGGTTGCCAACCCTTCCACTTTTGCCAGGAGTCTCCTGGAATCAGGCTCTAGCGCCCAGAGTTTAGTTCAGCCAAACTGGGAGATTTTGGGCACAAACAGTCCGGCGTGGCAGTGGGGCTAAGGCAGGCTCCCTTACCTGCCTTGCTCCACGCTGCTCCCGGAAGCGACTAGCACTATCCCTGCAGCCCCTGGGGAGGGGAGGGGGTCTCCGTGCACTGCCCCCACCCCGAGCACCAACTCCGCAGCTCCCATTGGAGCACGGAGACCCCTGGCCCCCCCCAATCTAAGAGCCGCTGCCAAAAGGATTTGTCAGTCGCTTTCGGGATCTGCCCAAAGTAAGCACCGACCCCCTGATCCTCTCCTGCACCCCAATCTCCTTCCCCAGCCTAGAGCCTGCACCCCCTCCCTCCCAGAGCCTCCCCCCTCCCCCGCACACCAACTCCCTGCCCGAGTCTAGAGCCTGCACACAAACTCCCTCCCAGAGCCTGCACCCCAACCCCCTGCCCCAGCTTGGTGAAAGTGAATGAGGGTGGGGGACAACGAGCGATGGAGGGAGGAGAGATGGAGTGAGAGGGGGCAGGCCTCAGAAGGGACGGGATAGGGACATGGCCTCGGGAAAGGGGGGTGGCGGGCGTGGCAAGGGTCTTTGGGTTTGCACGATTGGCAACCCTAGAAATACATCAGGAGAAGGGCATGATTCCATAACCCAATACAGGGGTGGACTAGTCTATCAAGGTGTTTTAAAAAAATCATTGCTGCAAAAATGTATTCAATGTTTCCTAAATCAGACATCATGAGAATAGTCACTGGGGCTTCCCAAAGGAATGCTAAAGTATGTTCATTTCGGTTAGCATCTAAAAACATAGCAGACTCAGGAATTATATGTTATATCCTTAGAAGGCAACAACAAATCTGACTAGCTAGGCATCCCAAACCACACTAATTAATTTACCTCTGCATCAAGAAAATATTTACCCACACTGGGCTTTCATTTGTACCCATGAAGCCTAATTGACTCCACTGAGATCCCATGGGTATGCTAATCACGTATAATAGCACCTAATGGTAATCTAGAATAGGAGTCATGCATTGCACTAAACCCAGTACAAACACTTAGTAAGACAGTTCCTGCCTTGAAGAGTGTAAGATCCAAACAGACAAGACAGAGCAAGATTGTGAAATAGGAATGCAATATACAAGTATAACAGGAGGATGGGAACATAAGTATCAGAACTAGCATTCAAAAGGGCAAACACTCCCGGGGAAAATAAATACTTCCTCCCATCCCCACCCTCCTCATTTTTCATTCTCTGGGAATCTGGTGGTGGGCCAGCTGACTGACTTCAGGGGGGTGTTCACTGTGACTGGGGGTAGAATTATCCCTGGCCAATATGCCACAGATATCAACTAACGCATGTGTCATAGGGAATGGAATCCCCCTAACAAAAACCTATGAGATAGCACAGTAATTGCACTATGGCAGTGTTTAGGATGATGTATTCCAGCAGAATACAGGTGCATTTTTTCCTAAAGGCCACAACCTTCAGTTTCAAAAATATACCCCAAACTCTCTCTCTCACGCACACACACACAGGCCACTACCTAATGAAATAACATCCCCATAGCTTCACAAGCAGAGAAATCTGCCTCTTTGAAAATAGCATTTCCCTCATCCCTCAGGATCTCCCACTGCTCCTAACCAATCTGTGGGCTGGGCCCGGTGTAAAGAGGAGTGGATGAGCTCCTGAAAAGAAGGAGCAGCTAGGGAATGAAGGGGATAGGGTGGAAATAGGCAGCCAAAGAGTATTTGGCCCAGAACAGGAATCAAAGCGTTCTGCAGCCACATTTTGAACCCGCCATGTCGGTGTGTATGTGAAATGAATTAAAACAAGTTGTCCCCGTCAGATCTTCACTCCACTCCACCACATGTGGAATTCAAAACTGACTGTTTGCAAAAAAGCTGAGGGGGAGGGTGGAATAAGTGTGAGATGTTAATTTCATGCTTGTGAGAGGTGTTAGCTTGACAGCCCTGGAGACTGAAATCCTCTGTTTATTCTCCGAATTAGAACAGCATGTGCAGCACTAGTGACACTTCCATACACTGCCCTATCAGAGTGCCTCAGTCCCCTCCCGGTCCCCCTGCCCCGAAAGGCCAGCCCGAAGTCTGGAAGGGAGTTCAGCCTCCTAGGTCAAGTCAATGCCAGACCTTTCTGAGGTAGTTATCGATTATGATATTAATGTCGAGAGCACTAGAAGGGTATTCAGCGCTTTACAGCAAAACACAAAAACCCTGAGATTGTAATCTAGCTCAGTGGTTCTCAACCAGCAGCCCACAGGCCATATATGGCTAGGGTTGCCAGGCATCCGGTTTTCGACCAGAACGCCCAGTCGAAAAGGGACCCAACAAGCCATTAAAAGTCCAGTCGGTGGCGCAGTGGGGGCCTGGGGCTGAGGCAGGATCCCTGCCTGCTCTAGCTCCGTGTGGCTCCTGGAAGCCAGGTCCCTGCAGACCCTAGATGCATGGGCGGTCAGGGAGGCTCCGCAGGCTGCCCCTGCCTTAAGGCCAGCTCCACAGCTCCCATTGGCTGGGAACTGGTCTAACTAGATCAAAGGGGGAGGGAGGATACACAGTCAGAAAACATAAGGCCGTGTGTCCACACTTGGTGAGGATCAGTGTAGGAAAGTTTCAATCAAGAACAGGGCTTTAAAGAACAGAGGGGGTAAGCCCAGTAACACAGGATGTGGGAGGCTGCTCCAAGCTTAAGGGGAGATGTGAAAAATTATATGCAGAAACTGGGAGAAAGAGACAAGGGACTGTACAAACACAGAACAAAAAGATGGTCCCTGTTACAGGTAGGGGTGCTGGAACAATTTTTATAGTGGGGGTGCTGAGAACCATTGAACAAAACTGTAAACCTTGTATATAATGGAAATCACTTCAAGCCAGGGGGTGCAGCAGCATCTCTAGTTCCAGCAACTGTGGTTACAGTCTGAATATAAGACAAGAGTCAACAGATGGATATAAACAGATGAGGGAGTGGAAGGAAACAATGAGACAGTATTGGTGAGCATGATCGGCAGTGGTTTCTGCACACCAGCACCCTAACCATTCAATTACGTTGTCCGGCTTTACAAGGAAAATCACTGAACGCAGGGCGGTGCAACCACTAGGCAAACCAGGCGGCTGCCTAGGGTGCCAGGTGGTCGGGGGTGGCCAAAAGTGCGCTCCGGGGAGGCGGTGGAGCGGAGGTGAGCTGGGGCAGGGGGGCGCGGGGAGGGCCGCCTCAGCAAGTAACGTGGGGTGGGGGCCAAACAGCTGATTGGCGCCACAAGCCTGGGAGGCGGGAGAAGCAGAACGGCGGTGGCATGCTTGGGGAGGAGGCGGAGCAGAGGTGAGCTGGGGCGGAGAGCTGCCGCATGGCTCCCCGGGGAGGGAGGGGCGGGGAGCTGCCGCGCACGGCTCCCCGGGCCAAGGCGGGGGGGCGCCTCAGGGCGGAGAGCTGCTGCAGGGCTCCCGGAGGGGCGGGCACACGGTGGAAGTTTCGCCTAGGCAGTGAAACATCCTTGCACCGACCCTGATTGAATGTGATACCTACAATTTAGAAAAAAGAAAAGGAGTACTTGTGGCACCTTAGAGACTAACAAATTTATTTGAGCATAAGCTTTCGTGAGCTACAGCTCACTTCATTGGATGCATCCGGCTCTAAGGTGCCACAAGTACTCCTTTTCTTTTTGCGAATACAGACTAACACGGTTGCTACTCTGAAACCTACAATTTAGAGGGACCCATAAAGCTTTAGAAGCTTTGCATTAAGGGTCGCTGTGAGATTATTTACTCTAAACAGAGTTTGCTAAAGAAGAGGCTCTCATGCCATGACTGAAGATGATAAAAGTGTAAACTGGATAAAGCTGAGCCTGAATCCAGAGACCAAAAACCACTTTGGAAATCTTAGTTTCTCGAGCAGTGATTACAAAAGTCCTAAATATAAACATATCTCAGATACATTTGTTTTCCTATAACTATTACAACATCAATGCACCAATATAAGAGGGATCAGCCAAATGTTATGTCTCCCACCCCCCTACAATGACACAGGTCAAAATCAAGGCATGAGAAATTAATTCCTGTCTCGCAGGGTCTCATAATCATGTTTCTGCAAAGTTGCAAACAGATGCAGCTCAAACAGCTTCCAGCAATGGGAAGGAGAAAAAAGTTACAGTAAATACTAATTTTAAGTAACGGATTTGAACAAGTACAGATCTTTTTTAAATCAACAAACAAAAGCAACCCAGCTTAGTTTAAATATGCAATGCGGGGGGGGGGGGAATTCCTTATTCTTCAAAAGAGAAAAAACCCTCACAACTAACAGCAATGTTTATTGCAGTAAAATCAGGCTCAATTTTGCATACCACTACAATAATTGGATATGCAAATTAGGCACACCTTGATCATGCACAATTGCTCACCTGACCTGGATAAAAACCGGGCCCTAAAAATCTAGGCAACATGTGCAACATAAAAGATAGCAATGACAGAATCCAGTTATTATATTCAATAAATCTGTCTTAATTTGAAACATGCGTGTTTTGCATGGGAACATTTGTTCAGAATCCATGCATTCAAAATGTTGTTCAAAATTTTTGTGGTTAGGAATTTACAAAAAGAACTGTTAAACTTATATTTTAGCTTGTTGTTCTCAACAATTTCTAACTGAAAATAACAAAAAGAAAAGAAAAACAAAAAAGGACCGTCTCCAATCAGTCAAAAGGAACTAGTGGATTCCAGAAAGGCTTACCTGCTTTCCATTTTGCCTGCAGTTTTACCAATGGGTATGACCACAGAGTCCATGATCTCTTCATTATTTACTTTTAATAGCTTGTAAGGTTTATTTTCCTTTAATCTTTCTCAGTTTCTACCAAGTAAGAAGTACAGAGACACAGTAGAAGAATAATAAATAATAATAAGGCCAAACTCATGTTTACTCCAAGGCACCTTTACACCATTCTAGCAGCCTAAAGGGGCTGTATAGACATGAGAATCAGACCCATTATTTTGTTTTCAAAAGCTTTTAAAAAAATTAAGACTTACTAATTTCCTACGGTAGGGACACCAGGCCTTAGCTATCTGTAAAGTGCCAACAGTGCTGTATCAGAAAAACTTTTTTTCCCCCCACAAAGCCAGTGATGACATTTATCCTTTCTTTTCATCTGTTTCTATTATAGAGTTCTGAAACTTTCCTTCACTCCCAGGGAAGGACCCAAGGACACTCCACCAATCACAGAGGAGGACAAGCCAAAATTCCCAAGTATTCCTTCTGACACAGATAAATACTTTTGTCTATTTGAAAATAGTTTGTTCCACTTCATGCTGCAAGATGACAGCAAAATTTTCAAAGGAGACTAACTAATTTAGGAGCCTTAGTCCCTTTTCCAAAGGGATGTAGGCAGTTAGGAGCGTAAGACTTATTAAAATCAGGGGAAATGAGACTCCTATGTCACTTTTAAAAACATTACCAGACACCAACTAAAGCATCTGACAGCTCACTATAAAGCATTAGGATACTCTGTGTGAACAATGTTATATGGAAATATACTGGATGGGAAACTATGGGATGAATTCTCAAGAGCTGTGTGAAGTCCAGATCCTCTAATTTAAGATAAAATTAAGTGGGCCTGAGTCTGCACTTGTTCCACATGCAGCATTCCTACTAAATGGATGGGAGTCTTCCATATAAAAGGGCTGCGGATCATGCGAGAATACGGAAGCAAATTGTATCTGTCTGTGGAATACTGAACTTCAGTAATATGATGGCACTGATAACTATGGTAATTCTACCAGATTACCTAGCTCGATTATTTAAAAAAACCACATATGTTTGTCAGTAATTAAATATTATGTGGAAAGGGGCCCAAAACACTGAAAGTGTGACTCTGAATCAGTATCCAACCTTCTAATTCAAGCGTTGGGCATACCAGGGATTTAGTTCAGGTCCATCTTTAATACATGATATAGTTAGGTCTGTCTCTCTCAGGAGGATTAGCGCTGTCATAATTGATGTTAACTTGATATTCTACCATTCATAGTGTACATCACAGGGCTGTTATTAAAGTGGTCATCCCACAAAAAGAATAAGGAACCCAAAAAAATGCTTAAAGTTGCTTAAATTAAGTTAAATAACCATAATGTGCCCTGATATATGTAAGTAAATGACAATAATTCAAATGCATGAACTGAAGCTGGCTTGGGGAAGATAACGGGTACGTCTCTCTAGGATCAGCATGCAGCCATCCCTTGCTTGTATAGTCATTTGAACAATAAATGTGTGTATGAATGTGTGTTTGCACAATCCAAAAGAACTGGTGCGTATTTTTTTGTGGCTGTGGATATACATAAGAACGGCCATACTGGGTCAGACCAAAGGTCCATCTAGCCCAGTAACCTGTCTTCTGACAGTGGCCAATGCCAGGGGCCCTAGAGGGAATGAACAGAATGGGTAATCATCAAGTGGTCCATCCCCTGTTGCTCATTCCCAGCCTCTGGCAAACAGAGGCTAGAGACACCATATGTAAGACCCTGCAGTCATACCCTCTAGGATTGAAACCGTGTGTTTAGATTGTTAGGTTTTTGGATTAGTAAATTCAATCCTCCTGATTCAGCAAAGAATCTAAGTGTATGTTTAACTTTACTTGGCTTCACTGGAACTATTCGTACTTAAAATTAAACATGCATAAGCAATTTCCTGAACTGGGGTTTCATAGCTGCATTTTGTGTTTTCTAATTTAATAGGAAAACAGGCTGGATCTGTCTGCTGAGCACAGTGTGCTTAACTAATAATAATAAAAGAATTCCCTTTAAACACTGTAATGCTAATAGCAGTTTACATTTATAACTCCATATCCATAAGGTTTACAGACTACACTATGTATGGGGTTTAGTTTCAACCACAAACAACCTCCAGCAACCTGTGAGGTGGAATACAACAAGAGGATGGTATGTGGGAAATTATCATTTAGATAGTCAGTGTGACATCCTGTTACAGCAGCAGTTTGAGACAAACTGCACAGGAGTTTTCTCTTTCACAACAAGAAAAGGAGTACTTGTGGCACTTTAGAGACTAACAAATTTATTTGAGCATAAGCTTTCATGAACTGAGCTGTAGCTCACGAAAGCTTATGCTCAAATAAATTTGTTAGTCTCTAAGGTGCCACAAGTACTCATTTTCTTTTTGCGGATACAGACTAGCACAGCTGCTACTCTGAAACTCTTTCACAACAGTATCCCAAGAGATCCTTTCCTCTTTCTGTGGAACAAAATTTTGATTAACAGGGAACAGAATGCATAAATATAGACTGATAACAGGATATGAACCCATTCAATTTCTAGACTGGCATTTTGAAGCTGACCTAAGTCAGTTGTGCATGAAGGTGATTAACTTCTGATGGTTATTAGTGGCCTACTGTAGGTGGAATCAGTTGTTGTTGTCAGTCTGACACCTAGTGTATAATTCTCACTCCACAACAAGCCGATGCCAGTTTCAGCAAAAAGACCAAAGCCTGAATGTGCCTGGAAAGCAATTACCCTTTCTCATCCCTAGAAGTGGGTCCCATCCTGCCAAATCAGAAGCGCATAATTTAATAGGAAAACAGGCTGGAGCTGTCTTCCAAGCACAGATCATACTCTTAAATGGCAGTCAAAATCTGGAATATCTGAATCACTAATATTGTAGGAATCAGTATGTGTGTCCATTATTCGGTGACAAGAATGTTTCAGCATGTTTATGAGATGCTGATGGCCTCATCCTCTGCCAACCCCATCCTGAACACTAAAAGGGAAGACCACTGGGCTATGTTTGTACTCTTCCAGCTCTGCAGGATATATCTGGATAAGTACAGAGGTTCAGAACTGGGCAGCCAGCACAGAAATATTAGGTCAAATTCTGCCTTTAACTATACCCATCCAATCCTACCAATTCATAATTTCATATTTAAAGCATGAAGGGATCATTAGATAATCTAGTCCGACTTCCTGTATAACACAAGCCAGAGAATTTCATCCAGTTACTCCTGTACTGAGCCAGTAAATTGTGTTTGACTAATGCATAATCTTCCTGAAGGCATCCTATCTGGATCTGAACACTTCAAGTGATGAAAAATCCACAACTTATCTTGGGAGTTTGTTCGAGTGATTAATCATCACTGTTAAAAATCTCTTATTTCTAATCTGAATTTGTCTGGTTTTAACTTCCAGCCATTGGTTCTTGTTATGTATTTCTCTGCTACAATAAGAAAAGGAGTACTTGTGGCACCTTAGAGACTAACAAATTTATTAGAGCATAAGCTTTCGTGAGCTACAGCTCACTTCATCGGATTCTACAATAATGATCCTTTCAGTACCTTGTCTTTTTTCTGCATGAAGGTGCTTCTCCACTGTAATCAAGTCACCTCTTATTCTTTTACTGACATCACTACAGTGGCCCAGGCAAATTTAACCCAGTCAGCATATCCCCAATTACCTAAATAACTATCAGCAACACTATACAATCTATTTATTGGACCACACATTGCTTTTGAATGCATATGCTCCCATCAAAAGATAAGGGGCCATTCAACGTTTTAAAGATGTAACCTAGAAAAGACTTTGGTTTCTTCTCTAAGTTATTTCAGGGGTAAATTTTATAATTGAGCCTGTAAGTCAGTGGGTATTGTCAAAAAGTAGTAGTTCTTTCTGTTGAGAGATTTTCAGTATCTTTAATTACAGATCGGAGCAAGATAAAATTCATCATTTGACAGAGAACACAGAATCATAAAGCAATTCTATCATCATTACCGAGTAACAGATTGCCTCGGCATGCAGCATATACTAGCTTTTCATAATGGTTTTGCAATGTAACCTTTTGTCCACAAGGATAATTAATTGCTGCATCCTGCTGTGACTTTCACATTTTCTTATATAGGCTCCTATTACTCCCCTGTCCGCCTGTCCCGATTTTTCTCCCTTCTTTCTCTCTCATTCGCTCACCATTTCCAGCAAACAAAACTACAACAGTATCAAAATGACACCAGCTTGCTCTGAGGGCTGAAGTGACCCCAGTAGTTCACTGACAAGTCCAGACAGACAGACACATGCTCTCACTCTCTTAACACTGGGGGTCTCCAGGGTCGGAGCCTAGAAACGCTGTAATTTTCTGCCTTCCAATACCTCCCTACTTGCTGACCTAACCCGCTTCTCAAAACCAGGGTCTGTTTTGAATATGTTACTACAGTGTTTAAAAGTATCTTCTGTTGCAAGAGGTAGGCAAAGAAATGAGGTTGGGAAAGGAGGGGAATTTGGAAGCATGGTATATAACAGGGGTAGGCAACCTATGGCACGTGTGCCAAGGCAGCAAGTGAGCTGATTTTTAGTGGCACTCACACTGCCTGGGACCTGGCCACCGGTCCAGGGGGCTCTGCATTTTAATTTAATTTTAAATGAAGCTTCTTAAACATTTTAAAAACCTTATTTACTTTCCATACAACAATAGTTTAGTTATATATTAAAGACTTATAGAAAGAGACCTTCTAAAAACGTTAAAATGTATTACTGGCACGCAAAACCTTAAATTAGAGTGAACAAATGAAGACTCGGCACACCACTTCTGAAAGGCTGCCGACCCCTGGTATATAATAAGGAAGGGTAAAACAGGAACTAAGGGCTATTGGGGGGGATAAGAAGTGAGGGAGGAAGGAGGTAATTCAAAGGGGATAATGATGTTATGGGAAGGAAAGAAAATGGGGAGATAGTGAACGACAGGATGACCAGATGTCCCGATTTTATAGGGACAGTCCCGATATTTGGGGCTTTTTCTTATATAGGCTCCTATTACTCCCCACCGCCTGTCCCGATTTTTCACACTTACTGTCTGGTCACCCTAGTGAAAGATGATGCTGAGCATAGATGGGAAATGAGTGGTGAGAAAGTCAGAGATAAGAAAGGAAAAGAGGTGAATAAACAGGAGAAGTTTCAGAAAACCTTCTGGCCTCCTGTTTCTTTTATTTCCTAAGAGTAAATGACGCTCTTTCTAGGGGTGCCAAACCTACTTCTGATCAGCTTTCTTTGACAGCCAACTATTTCACTGTCAGATACTGTCTCAGCTGCATGCACTCAGCAATGGAGACAAAACAGGGCCACTTAGAAACACTACATACATAAAGTTCCTATGGACATTGTGGCTACTCCTATTCAGAAAGAGTAGGCTGAACGCTAGGGGATATTAAACTACTCAGTGCAGGCCACATTCCTCTCAGTCACATTCCTGATCAATCCAACGAATTTCAGGGGGCCTGACTGCTCAGGGTGAACAGTCAGCACAGCAGTAGGGCCTAGATGTCTGACACTAAACCCCAGTCGTGCTCTTGTTGCACTGGATGTGTGTATTTTCAAGAAGGGTCAGTGTCTCCATGCACAGCCCTTCCATCTGCTCTCAGATATACATGCCTGCCTCTGTGGAAGCTCCCTGGGTGAGCCAAGCCAGTGCTGCCAAGTGTCATACATCTCTGATGTATGCAGTGTTGTAGCTGTGTCAGTCCCAGGATCTTAGAGAGACATAGTGGGTGAGGTAATATCTGTTATTGGACCAGTTTCTGTTGGTGGGAGACACAAGCTTTCAGGCTTACAGATAAAACCACAGCTCAGTGTAAGCCCAAAAGCTTGTCTCTTTCACCACCAGAAATTGGTCCAATAACATATATTACCCCACCCACCTTTTGTCTCTCTCTATATCTCTCATGATATCCTCACATTCCTGCAGCCTAGCAGGAGCCTCAAGCATCTAGTTGGGCCGAGTACAAAGGCTGTAGTTATTCCTTCTGTACACCAAGGTCTGCAGCGGCACCTCCTCTACAGGCAACTGCCTCTCTGTCTCCCATTTAGGCGTTCCCCTTGCTGGAGGAAGGCAGGAAAGGCTCAAACAAAAGGAGGGCTGGTAGCTGGGACAGAAGGTGAGTGGGTTCAATACAGGCACCAAGCTCTCCCGCCAGAGTACAGCCACCCGTCTCTTTTACCCTCCACTCCCTGGGAGACTCCAGCCGCCCAACCAACCCTTGTGGGTATCCAACTAGCATTCCCCCAACCTGTACCGTGCACCCCCTGATTCCAGCAACCCCAGCTCCCACTAACTCACACCTCTTCTAGCACCCACACAACCCTAGCTCCCACGCATGCCAGCTGCTAAGTTTTATGCAGCTTTGTAGCCTACCCCTGCCATTGTATGTGGGACGCAGTGTGGTGACCATAAATTAAAGTTTATGCTTAGATGCAAATATTTGAAAATGTTCATAACTCATTCATTTGCATAAAACTTCACATCCAGCTGCATAAAACGTGACAGCTCTGCTAAGGTTGGATATCACCCCTCATACTGAAAGCCACAAGTGCTAGATCTGTACCCAAGTGTAGTGGGACTTCCTGGACATTTTTTAATACAAGCAGTGAGAGCCTGATTTTCCCACTCCATTATACCAATTTATATCGGTGGAACTCGTTGGGCTTGAGTGGAAATTCACTAGTTTTTACACCAGAGTAACACAATGGAGAGTCAGTTCCTGAATGTTTAATTTCTGGACAATTATGCAGTGGAAGTGCTTATGTTATTGTCACTGCAAAAGTCATCTTATCAAAAGATTGGTCTGTTTGAATCCTGTCTCATTACTGTAAGTTGTCCTTCTCTACTCTGAAATTAAAACCATATGATTGATTTACTGGTGAAATCCAGTCTTTTGAAAATACGGGCTTGACCCTGAAAACCGACCATGAATAGTCCCATTTAGCTCAATGGCATTACATGCATGAGTAATGACTGTGATCAGGTTCTGTTCAAACTATTTGACTAGGTTATTTTTTTAATTGAAGCATTTAAACATTTACACTTGTTTTAAAGTGTCAATAGAGGCAAAGACTCAAATACTGATTAAAAATAAGCACTCTGGGTTTAAATATTCCTCATGATCAAGCCAAAACTCACACATGCACTGAGTTCACAATGAGGACTTCAGATTAGTGGATATTTTTAATTTATTCAGTTGAAAATAATATATCATCCAGACAAGAAGTTTAAGAAATGTAGGCTGAAAAGGGTAAATTTAAAAAAACCTACCCTGAAGGACTAGTAAATCAATGCAAATGAAGCATAATATGGGTGTTTACATTGAAATCATACACTTCCTACAATCATTAATCAAATTCCTTTGATTTTTAAAAATACAAACTTCTATCCTAAACCTTTCCTCCATTTCTTGCTTTCTTCCCAGGGAAAAAAAAACCTCAAGTGAAAAAAAAAAATAGAATTCTACTTCACTCTCCCATACTATCAATGTTACACGACTGTCTCTTAGAACTGACCCAAATATGGATGTACTGTACTTGGTTTTGATTTGCCTTGCCACGCCACTCATGGGTCCTTCTGAACTGATTTCAAATGGGCCAGGGTCAACATGCAGCCAGGATTCATACAGTTGTGGCCAAAGACAGACAACGTCATGCATCACTGACGACTGCCCTCTGACCAGATGTGATGGTGGGCTGAGGCCTCTGCATGCGACTGATAAAGGCCACAAATCGGCTTGGCAAGCACCCTGCATCCATAAGAAGGCTGCTATATTCAGAGACAAAGGCTCAATCCTATTCCTACTGGAGTAAAAAGGGACTTTTGTCACTGACATAAAGGGGTGCAGAATCTAACCCCAAACAGTTCAAATCAGTTTTGAAACTCATGGGGAAAACATTTACAATGAAGTTATTGGTTATTAAAAGTTTCACCAGTCAAGCCTTGGTTTAAATACGAGTGATAAATATTTAGCTTACATTACTCCTAACTAAGCCCAGCGGTGGTGAAGTATGGAGCTTCAAGGACCAGGGTGACTGTCTGGTTACTGCACATTTATGGAGTTCAAAAGACTTGTCAATTGACAGTGCTTCCAGCTGGAATTGGTTGGTGCAGTCACAAAGGAAGTGGTGCTGGATATAGCCTGTAAGTCAGGACCCACTAGCTTCATTAATTTTTACTGTTACTTGATTTTTCTCAGTGTTATTCTGAACCAATTAAAGTCCCTGTAGTTAATTAAAAGGACATGTTTATCTTATTGCAAAAGTTCCCAAACTGTGGTAAGTGGACACATTGCTGATGGTCAATGGAAAGCTGGATGGTCATATGGGGCTGACTCCTCTGCCTTGTTTCCAGCTTCTAAAGTTCGTTAAATGAAGCTAAAAAATACATTAAGTTCTTTCCTAATTACTTTTTCAAGGTACAATTGCTGTGACTACCCCAGGGATGTTATCTGATTACCAGTAGGAGACAGCCCATGAAACATTCCCCTTAGGCAACATCTACTCTATGAGCTAGGCTTGTGATTCCCCTACTCACATACAGATACTCACACTGGTTCTCACTGAGCTAGTGCAAATATAAATAGCCATGGAGGCAGGGTTTAGCTGTGCTGAGTTCAAACCTGCCTGAAACTCGTGGGTATGTACCCAGCACAGCTAAGCCACATCTCTGCTGCTACCCATGCTACCACGGCTACACTGCTGTTTATACCTGAGATAGTGCGAGTCTGTACTTGTGAGCAAGGGAATCACACTCCTAGTTCATAGTGTAGTCGTGGCCTTAGAATATATTTAAGATATATTGTTTCAGGCAGGAGATTGGAGCACCCCCAGTCTAGATACAGGAGCCAAGGCTCAGAAATTGAGGCTGTAGGCTCAGTGTTACTCTGTCCTGGACTAGGTCTTTCTGTTAATCCATCTAGATACGGATCCTGCTGTTCAATATGCAAGCTCCACCCAGCCTGAGTTCTAGCACGTGAGACCTCACACTGCAAACACGAACCAAAACAAAAAAGGCACTGTACTTAACAGGGAATTAAGTGCTGCGTGTAGTTAACAGCAACTTCAGACAAGTGTCTGATACTCTGTTTAATTTATCAGCAGGCGTAATCCTAATGGACAATGTATGTTGTAAGATGTTCACCACCACTTTGTTGATATGTTTGTCAGCACCTCAACAAAGTGATGAGAGATACTGTCAGAGGAAAAACTGTTGAGGCACAGTATGGAGAAGATTAGTAGAGATTCAAATTATGCCGGAACTTCAGGATGTGTGTATGTCAGTGAAATGGATAATGTGCAGCTATGGACGGAAAAGAAAGTAAAAAAATTCGTATATCAACAAATCTTCTCCCTGAGTGTATCTTAAGTTTTCTCTGCTTATTTAGTGACAAGTGAGATTTTATTACACGTATACTTCTGTTAGCTTTGCAAAGCTAGTGCAGTTGAGTTGAGGGTTCTATTCTAGTTCATGCATCGACAGAATTGTTAACTAAGGACTTGATTCCACCCTTGATTGCCCTTCCTCATATGATAGTCCCTTTGATGGGATGACTCCTATAAGTTCTCCGCATCGGAGGGGGTCATTAAATCCAGCACCAAGTTCCAAAAGAAGGATCCCAACTAACTTATGAAGAAGCATGAGCCAAGACTCCAGATTGAATTGACAGGGCTGGCACTGAGAAAAGCCATCTTTTTACTGGTTAATGCAACAGATTTGCCCTGGGGTCACTGAGAGACCAGAAACATGGAACCTCTAGAGAGTCACTTTTCAGAGCAGAACTTTAAAAGTTTTTCTCTCTGTACAAAGGACACGATAGGATAGTTCACTGGCTACAAACAACCCTTTCCATTTATTAATTATTATTATTATGTAGAATCTGACTATGGTAGTACCTACAGAACACTAGGCACTTTCGGAGGGCAATCCGAAAGAGCGTGCAATCTAAAAATATGGCTGCTTCTGTCGTGCCTTCCCTGCACCGATATATTAGCTCCCTGGACAAGAGCTGCTCTAAGTTTGGCACACATTCACACTCTCTCATTCAGGGGCCTCGTAACTGGTAAGATGGCCAACTAGCAGCTGGAGAAGTCATGCAGGGGAGGGATGGCAGCAAGAGCTTGGTGCATGGCTCTCTGTAGCCTCTCCCCTCTTCTGGGCAGGGAGCCCCGGCCCCCACAGCACCCCATCCCTGAGGGGAACCCCTTCAGCGGCGGTCTGCAAGAATCATCCTCCAGCCCTCCTGTACCATTCCCAGGAGGAAAGGGGAGAGCACCCTCAGCCCCTTACTCACACCGGTGTACTGATTCCCAGCTCCCCCAGGAGAGGAATCTCCTTACTCCTCCGGGACACAGCATCTTTTCCCTCCCTGAAGGGGCCTCGCTTACTCTAGGGGGCTGAGGCCAATACCCCCTTTCCAGGCAGGCTCACTCCCAGTGGCTGACCCCCTATCCCCACTAGGGTCTCCACTCCTCATCCCCTTCCTTTTCTCATCCTTCAGGGCTTGGGGATAGAGCAGGGACCCATGTCAGGGGGCTGCTCCCCCGCCATGGCCCGTCCCACCCACCTGGTCTCTGGCTCACTCACTTTGGAGAGCCAGTCCCCATTTGCTTACTCCAGCCCAGCTCCAGCTCCCCTGGGATTGCCAGAAGTCCAGGTGCTACTCCCATCCCCCCGGGGTCTCTCACCCCAGCTGTCCCTGGGGTGCTGCTCCCCCTGTCCCCGGGATCTCTCTCCCCAGCTCTCCCTGGGTGCTGCTCCCCCCTGTCCCCGGGATCTCTCTCCCCAGCTCTCCCTGGGGTGCTGCTCCCCCCTGTCCCCGGGATCTCTCTCCCCAGCTCTCCCTGGAGTGCTGCTCCCCCCTGTCCCCGGGATCTCTCTCCCCAGCTCTCCCTGGGGTGCTGCTCCCCCCTGTCCCCGGGATCTCTCCCCCCAGCTCTCCATGGGGTGCTGGTCCCCCTGTCCCCGGGATCTCTCCCCCCAGCTCTCCATGGGGTGCTGGTCCCCCTGTCCCCGGGATCTCTCTCCCCAGCTCTCCATGGGGTGCTGGTCCCCCTGTCCCCGGGATCTCTCCCCCCAGCTCTCCCTTGGAGCTGCTCCCCCTGTCCCCGGGATCTCTCCCCCCAGCTCTCCCTTGGAGCTGCTCCCCCTTATCCCCGGGTGTCTCTCCCGCCCCATCCCTGGAATCTTCCCCGCCCTGGGATCTCTCCTTCCAGCTCTCTGGGGTGCTGCTCTGCCCCCCTCTCCCGGGGTCTCCCGGGGGGGTGCCGCCCGCCGCACTCACTCGGGGGTGTTGATCCAGATGATGTCCAGGTGGCAGTAGTACACGCACTCCTTGTCCTTGTAGGTGTAGCAAGTGCAGCGCTTGGCTCTGCGGCGTGGCGCTCCCGGGCCATCCGCCTTCCCTCCACGGCCGGTACCGGCCTCGCCGCCGGCCAGCAGCCCCCCTGCGGCGGCCCGGCCCGGGCTCTCCGCACTGACCCGCTCTCGGGGCGCGGGAGACCGCGGGCCCCGGCCGCTCTCGGAGAGGGGCCGCGGGCGAGGCACGGGCAGCGAGAACCCTGCAGGGTGGGGAGAGAAGAAAGGCTGAGCCGCGGGGGGGGGAGGGGGGCTTCCCTCGGCTCTGAAAGCCCCCCTCCCTCCCGCCCGCGAGGGGCTTGCCCTGTCCACTAGCGCCCCCCCCCCCCCGCAACTGGATTTCTTTTGCGGGGTGGCGAGGGGCTGAGTTTGAATCCTGGCGGGCGGCAGGTCCGGAGGCAGCCCCCGGGCTCTCTGCCTGCTTCGGGGGTGCCCCCGGGAGCACAGGGAGCTCTGCGGGAGCAGGGCGCAGCGTGCCAGGGGCCCAGGCTGGGAGCGGGGACCCCAGCGCCTGCTGCGGGTTCGGTTCGATTTTCAGGCGAGAGTTAGGGCGCGGAGGGCCCCGTTCATGCAGCTGTTCGTTTATATTGTCTCCTTTAAACTCCAGCTTAAAACTACTGATGTGGGTTCCTACTTACTGACCAGGCGCTGCAGCCCCCCCCCCCCGCAACTTTGTGTGCCAGAGCGGGCGACCCCCCCCAAGAAACCCCCTTTTACCTGCGCTCGAGGTCACTGTAAATCCAACGAGTAACCAGAATCCCAGCTCCATTCAATCCGAATAGCCAAACGTGTCAACGGCCGGCAAAGGTGGCGTGTGTGTGTGTGGGGGGGTGACTTTGTTCCAGGAGAAACCGCTTCAGGTTGGAGGCAGGGGAAATCCTAGGTCTCGCAGCAAACGCTGCTCCCAGCAATTAGTTCCCACACGGAGGTGTGATCGGTGCTTCTGGCTTGTTGGGGGGTTTTCTTTTCCCCCCGTGCAGAATTAGTCCTGAAGGGGAGAGTGTTGTCAAAAGAAGAAAAGATCCATTGCTGCGCTTTCCCCCCCCCCCAATCCGATTAGAAAGCGGAGCTGCTTTAAAACTGCTTTAAAACTGCAGTTGCCTCCCACAAGCTGACAGCTGACTGCTCAGTGTATATGGATGGTGAGGGTTGCGATCACTTACCCCCTCGTGGTTTCCCATGGCTTGCAGCCTTGCACAGGTAGAGAGAGGGAGGAGGCACAAGCTGCTGACTGAACACCCTCCCGGATGTTCTTAACTTGCTATGTGATTCTTAATCCATCGCTCTCACAAGAGCTGGCCCTGTTGGTTTGGTATCGGCTCAGAGAGGTCGGCTGGTTTTTATGGTCAGAACACTAGATTGTGACTCAGATTTGTGCTCAGTTTCTTTGTTTCTGCCACTGACTTCCTGTGTGACCTTGGGCAAGTCATTTAGGCCCCAGATCCACCAAGCACTTAGGCACCTAAATCTTGGATTTAAACAGCTAAATCCAGTCCAATATGATCCACAAAACTCCCACTGAGTTCTGCAGGCACCTCAACTCACTCAGTGGCTAAATTTTCAGGGTAAAAATTCCCTGGGTGTCTATTTTTCTGCCTCAGCATAAGAACTGCTGCCTCACTCTAGGCATCCAGAAGCCTATCTCCTCAACTTGTGCCACAATGATTCATGAAATGCAAGAAGACAGGCATTCATCTGTCTAAACTGCATGCAGCCCCAGTCTGGTAGGCGTGGGCTTTCTGACTCACTGGGTACCAGCCAAAATCCAGCTGGAGGAAGAGGAGGTGGTGCTTGCCTCCCTTATAACTTTTAGCTCTGGGAAAGGTCTCCCACATCCCTGGTGAGTGCTCTAACCACTGGGCTAAAGGGTATAAGGTGAACACCTCCTCTGCGATCACTTTTGGTATGGAGCAAGGCAGGTGTCTAACTCATTCCTGTAAGAAACACCTAGCCACCTGATTCCAGCCATCAGTGCATTCCCTAAGCCCTCTTTCATGGTGGGGGGGGGAACCCTACAGACAATTATGCTCAATTTCTGATATTTCATAAGTGCACTTTTCTTCTTCCCCAGGAAAACTACATCATTCTCCTCCCCTACCTCCCTCCACCCCCCAAAAATACCAACCTCTCGTGTGTGTTATTCAGTAGCCACACTTTATATAAAAGCTCACTTCAATATCATGTTCCATTAATTAAGAAACTCAGTCTTGTTGCCTGTTTTCAAAGATGTAAAAACTGAGGCAGAGAGTGTAAATACTATGTTCCTGTCTAATAATACAAAGAGACATAATGTCTCTGAAAGTGACCACACTTTATGACATGTAGCTATAAAATATCAGAAGCAGGAGAGTGAAAGGTACTAAGTCCAAAGCCAGGCTGAAAAGACAGGATCACTGCGAATTCTAAGAATCATTAGTTAAATCAGAGTTTCTAGTAACAGTGAGCCTCAAAAAAGCTCATAGAATGAGGAGCACCTTAAAGACTAACAAATTTATTTGGGGATAAACTCATGTCACTAGCGCTACACTGAAGTTTGGCCCTGATCCAGCAAAGCATGTGCTTACCTGTAAAGATGAGAGTATTCCCATAGATTTCAATACTCTCCCCTGCTTAAAGTTAAGCATATACCTTATAACTTTTAGCCCAGTGGTTAGATCACTTGCTTGGCACCTGGACCATTCAAGGTAGAGTGGCCTGTTAACATCTCTGCAGTCATAGGACTAAAAGAGGGGATTTGTTGTAATGCAGTGTGTTGAATGGTCCCACGCAATATGTGCTAACTACTTATGCTAAACAATCTATTCCACTTTGCATTTTGCTTAATGCTGGGAGTACCTTGTCAAGAGAAGCACTGTATGGTTCGAAACCTTGCCTCTGACACCAATAGAAGTTGCTCCAGTTAAACATATTACCTCACCCACCTTGTCTCTGTAATATCCTGGAACTGACACAACTTCAGCTATACTACATAATGCTTGACATTGCATTTTCACCTGTCTGCAGGAGAAAAATTATAGAGGCATATTGTGCCATTATTTCTCAGTCAATGGGAATCACTGTTTATAAATCGAGAGTGTGATAATTTCCAAATGATATGATTCTAAATTCTAGTTTTATCACCTGAGTTTTCTTTTGTTGCAATATAAGAATTTTCCTTCTCCCTAATAGTGAAGTATTCTCACAGTAATAAGAGAAACAGTGAAAGAAAGGAACAACGTAGCAGTATCATCATTTTATCATACTTGTGGACCGATTAGCAATACAACAGCCACCAAAGACAATGTTAGAAACAGTGGTGTCCCAATCTCAAATGCTACTGAAAGGCAGTATTCTGCTTTTAAAATCCTACCATTTCTTTAAATAGCAGCTTGAATGTGCTCTGCTCTTTCTTATATGTGCTGTTTTCACTCTGAAAAGACAAGGAATGCTGTGTCAGCAACTCGAGTGCAGTGTAAACAAAAAAGTAATAAAATATATCCTAGAATTCTTAATGAAGGTTTAGAAATTAAGAACCCAAGGGCAAGGTTTTGACCAAATGAGCTGTAAAAGAAATAAAAGATTAGATGTAACTTCCACCGTAAAAACAGAGAGACCCTTAGCAAAAAGATTATTATTTCTGGATTCTGTGTGGCCTGATCTTGCTCTCAGCTAGATTCACTTCAAAGGAATTATTTCTGATTTCCACCCAAGTAACTAGGAACAGAAACAAATCTTTGTCATGCATTATTATTAGGCCTTCATGTTAGGTAAATATGTAGGCTAATAAGTCATAAATCAGAAGTTGTCTGAAAACACACATTGAATGTAACAACAATAATTAGCACAAAGATTATGCTTTTTCTTACTCAGTAAGCAATTTCAATTAGGTTAGGTGCTAGGTTCAGAAATGTTGAATGAATGTTGCATGAATATTCCATATTTATTTCTAAATTAGATATTTAACCTTTAATTTTAGACCTGCATGGGAAATATTGTTTTACAGATCATTTTGTAGCTGTACAGATGCAAACACCTGTAATCCAATATGGTGCCAAAATGTCTGCTTTCTCAGTCATTGTTTCTAAACGAGGCCCAACGTAGGTATTTCTAATCTAGTGTTCCAAGTTCCAGGAGAGCATATCGATAAGCATAACTATTAATTTCATATTTACTGTAATGGAAGAATGTCTAATTAGTAATTAGACCCAAAAAGGAATGATGGTGCTAATCTTTTACTATGGTGATTTTGAATGACGTTTAGACATTGAACTTTACTCATTTTTTGACATACAATAAAGGTGGCTTTGTGAGACCATTTGAGAGCAAAGCATTCTAAAAAGTGCACTAGCAATATTACATAGTCCTTTGTCAAAAAACCTTTTAGGTTTATTAGGTGAATTTTTATTTATTATTATAATTAATTTTTATTTTTATTTAGGTGAATTTTTTAAGACATACCCAGCAGGAAGTGTATATGAGACAGCATGGTTCAGCAGATGGGAAGCTAAGAGACCTGATTTACACGCTCTTTTACAGCTTTACCTTTGACTTGTTGGGTGACTTTGATAAGTCACTTTCCTTGCTATACCTCAATTTCCAAATCTTCAGATCAATGTGCTGCATAGAAGCTAAGTATCATTACCATTAATACTCTCTATCCTCTTCCCCACTTCTCCCCACCTTTCTGCCCTCTGTGTTGGTGGGTTGCAGAGGGAGTGGTGCCAGGAGTCAGCTATGCTGGCTCTACACCCATAGAGTACTTCCCCACATCAGGGCAATCCCCAGCTAGGGAAATGCAGCCAATCTCCCTTCCCATTGGGCCACATGAGCAGCTCAAAGGGAGTGAAGAAGAGCAGAGAATCTGTCTCATTTTTGAGTGTAAATATTTGAGAAGAACTTACTTATAATTGACTGAAAGGCGAGATATGTCTAGAACAGAGACAGGGCTGAGATTTAAGGAGTTTTGGAATGTGGAGCAGCTGAAGAGATGGCGTTAGAGTTTCCAAATCAGACTGACAGCAGGAATTCCCAAGAAAAGTGAGCTAACAGATTCTATATTTGAAAATTTGAGATTGTTAGTGTAATTAGGCACCTTTGGGTTTCTTTAATAAACAGTTTGTTTTTAATATATTTGTCTGGTCCTTGTCTCCCCATCTTATAAATACTTCTGTGGAGGGGATTGATTACTCAACCAGATACTTTCTACCAATAATCCCATAGCATTTAGTCTCCAAACAAGTGCTACACAAAATAGTTATGAGTTACTAAAAGCTTTACAGCTGTTTAAACAAGGGAGACCACTAAGGGGGAACATTTAAAAAAAAAAGACTTCCAGGATATACTCCCCTACTAATAAACATTGTATTAGAACTGGATTATAAAGGTTTGAGAAGTAGTACACACAGATGTGCCACAGATGTCTGTTCTTACAACTACCTAGCAGCGCAGGAACAGAACCTAATTCCCATAGGACGCATATTTAAAAAAATAAATGTACTCACCCATTGTTTTTTATTGTACTTGTTTAGCAGGCACCATTAAAATCTCCTTCTCCACCCGCAATTCCAGCATTAATCACAATATTATTCTATTCTTGGAATAGAAGATGCTGTAGAACTGCAAACATTGCGTTTTTAATGGCACACGTACCTTCCTCAAATGATAAACAGAAATTAATAGATAATGATTGTGAGTACAATGCAGTGAAATCAATAAGCTCTCCAGAAACACAGTGTTGTGATTATTATTTATTAAGTTACTTGTTGCTTGAGCTGCACAGCAATAAAATCCCAAAGCTGATCATGTTTCCCCGGCCACTTTAGTTGCCAGACAGCCTGATTCAAAGTCCTTTGAAGTGAATGGAAAGAATCACATTTACTTCAGGGGCCTTTAAACCCAATTTAGAAAGACGATGACCACGTATTTTAGGAGCATACAGGTCACAATTTGGTCACCCCGTCTAAAGGAATCTTTCCCTCTGCCTGTCTCTTTCTTTCTTCCCTTCTTTTATTATTATTTATATAGCATCAAAAGTGAGCTAGATGTTTAATAAAACAAATAGGAGGACAAGATCCATATTCTGAGGAGTTTATAGTCTGGATAGAGCCCTGGAATTCTTTCCTTTCTTTTCTTCCTTCTCAGCCCTCTTAGCATCAGGGCAACAGCACATAAATATAAATATTCCTTCCTCTTTCAGCTGTTGTGAAATCTAGAAAGAAGTTTTGCATAAAATAATACTCCTTGCTGTTATAATTTATTGCAGGTAAAGCTCATATCTCTGGATAAAAAGTGCTACCTAAATGCTAAGTACTACTGTTATTAATACTGTCCACCCTCCCCCAGATCTGAACCCTGACCTAAATCCCTGGATCCAAACAACCTCAAACTTTGGAGCAGTTAATAAAAGGAATTAAGAATAATATTTACAATAGTAAGCACTGTTAGATGAGACAATCTATTCACTTGAAATTCGTTCAGGTGTGGGGGCAGCATTGACAGAAGAAAATTCCAGGATAAAATATGGGTAGTCAATTAATGTGGATACTTTATGCTGTTTGCATAAAATAGGGATTGAGGGCAACCAGCAAAAAAAGATAAATTGGAGGGTGGGAGCTGAGATGGCTGCCTTGTGGGAAGAACTTGAAATATATAAGGAAGAAAGGAAGGGGTTATTTGATGGGACAGACTGCTTATTCTTTGAGGTACACTGGCTGGAGGAACTGCATAGGGCAAGGCAAATCATCCAGGGCAGATGGAAAAAATGAGGCTCTGGAAATGGATGGAACCTGCCCTGGAGTTGGACAGGTCTCTAGGAGACAAGGTAGGTGAAAGGATGACCTGTACCTTTAAGGGGTTCAGTTTCCAGCTTTGACCGGGGGATGGATTTCTCCTTTCTTCCCTTGCCTAGCTGAGGGGGTACAGGGCCTGCTGGGAAATCTCAGGGCCCACTGCTTCTTATTAGGTGAAAGGACTGGCAGGGGCAGCACTGTCCTAGAAGATGCTCTGGAAACAGAGGAAAAGGCTGGTAGTCACTCCTTGCTGAAAGGAAGCTGGTGAAGAAAGCAGGGAGAAGCTAGCAAAGGTCCAGGGAGGAGGCCTAGAGGTGAGTTACAGAAGGCCCCTGTATAAATGTTTGTGCATGGGGGAGTGAGGGGAGGAGGCCTGAGCAAAGACAGGCACTGTTGCAACTGGCCCTGGGGAATAGGCTTCAGCATTGGGCAGATTTCTGTCCTGGGGCCCCATGTGAGGTTCATGCCTCCAGCCATTATGGTGCTACCTTCAGAGGTGGTGCAGAAACCCCTCCGTTCCCCCCTGGAAAGCACTAATACAGGGCCTGCTTGTTTTCTGCTTAGACTCTTCTGGTTTGCCTTAGAAGAAAAGGACTTTTGGTTTGGCTGGAGGGCCAAAGCAACAACACACTTTAAATCAATGGCCCAGCTCAGGAAAGACTCTCTCCAGTGGGAAACTCATCAGAGCTGTGCATGGGGACATTAGAGAGGTAAGCCTGAATTCTCAGTCACTGTGCGCCTCCCATCCTCTGGAGCCCAAGGGCGGAGACCCTAGAACATATAGCAGGAGGGACCATTACTTCTGCTCCTGTACTAACTGCTGCTGAACTGAGTCAGTGAGCGGAGCACCATCTATAGTCCAGAGTCAGACAGTTTAACAGCAGCAGCTGCTCTCATGCTGCCCAGGTGCTGCCATGAAGGTTACATTAAGGCAGAGGTTTACCAAGTGTGGGGTGTGTCCCCCTAGGAGGGCACAGAGGAATATTCCGGGGGGCTCAGGCCTGCTTAGGGAGGGAGTGTCACCTCCACCCCCCTGACTCACCTCAGCAGGCCACCCAGTCTGTGAGTCATTATTAATGCCTCCCTGCCCAGCATTGGCTTCACCCGCAGAAACCACCACATGCGTCTTCCCCCAGCCTGAAAACCTGAGGGGGGAGGGCAGATATTGGGAGGGTGGCGCCACCAAAAAATTGTAACTCAAAGGAGGGAGGGGCTCAGCTCAAGAACTTATAAAACCATGGCACTAAGGTCATGCCTTTCTTCTCAATCATAATAGCTTGAAACTTTTTATTTTTTTAATAAAAGTTTACATGGTGCAGCAATGAGTGGCATTGTTGCCTGGGGAAGATTCCTGCTTGCCTGGGTGAGCAGGATTTGGCAAATCTGAGATCATGTGCTGTGGAAATGACACAATGTGGCTCTTGTGAAGGGATTAGTAGATTTAAAGGCCAGAAAAGACCATTTGGTCTGACCTCCTATGTAACACAGGCCATAGAACTTCTCCAAAATAATTCCTAGAGCAAATCTTTTAGAAAATCAGTCAATTTTGATTTAAAAATTATCAGTGTTGGAGAATCCGCCACAATCCTTAGTAAATTGTTCCAATGGTTAATTACTTACTGCTTTAAAAAAAACAATTACACCTTATTTCCAATCTGAATTTGTCTAGCTTCAGCTTCCAGGTATTGAACTGTGTTATATCATTCTCTGCTAGATTGAAGAGCCCATTATTAAATATTTGTTCCGCATGTAGGTATTTGTTGAATATAATCAAGTCACCCCTTAACCTTCTCTTTAAGCTAAATAGGTTGAACTTCTTGAGTTTATCACTATCAGGCAGGTTTTCTAATCCTTTAATCGTTCTCGTTGCTCTTCTCTGAACCCTCTCCAATATTTCGACATCCTTCTTGAATTGTGGACACCAGAACTGAACACTGTGTGTACACAAATAATAAATTATATACAAATCTATTGTATACAATATATGTATATAACTTGCCCTGTAAACCAGTTCAAATGTTTTTAATCATGGTTTTCTTCCTTAATTGTGGGATTTTAAGAATACTTCACTAGATGGCCAAAAAGCTACAAACAATTCTCAATTCACTTTTTTTTTCTGATTAAATTCTTCCTCCCAGCTGATTTGGCTCATAATTGTTTTCAGCTTTGTGAAATTAGCCCTTTTAAAGCATTGAGTATATATATTATTGGTGTGGATTTTATTCTATTTATGCATTATAAATATGATTATGGCACAATTACTTATACCTCAGCTACTGTTAATTTTTAGTTCTGTGATCAGTTCATCCTTATCTATTAAGACAAAGTCTAATATGGAATTCCTCCATGTTTGTTGCAACATTTTTGAGTTAGGAATTATCATCTATAATATTTAGAAATTCCAAGGATGTTTTAGTATTGGCAGCATGAAACCTCCAGGATGTGCTACTCAAACTGAATACTCTGAATGCAGCTTTTTTTTTTTTTTGCCTAGACATTACAGATAATTGCTTAAGAAGCCAGCCATCCTGTTCCCTAGTGTGATTTGGCAGTCTGTAGCAGACACAAACTAATACTCCATCTTGGGTGTTATCTGTTAATTTGTTGATCCATGAACATTCAAGACAGTTTTTTTCACGTTATCAGTGACTTGGAAACAGATAATTCTATTTTTGACATAGAGTGCCACTCCTCCTCCCCTTTTGCCCACTTGATCCTTCCTAGGTACCCTTTAACATTCTAATCATGCAAATCATTCCATCAGGTTTCAGTAAATATCAGTTAGATCAAATTTATGTTTGTAAATGAGCAATTTCAACTCCAGTTGTTGGTTATCCAAGCTCCTAGTATTAGTGTATAGGCAATTTCAAAGAATTACTTCTTTTTGTGTCCTTTTGTTTCTTGATTAATTTTGTTTTCAGCATCTTGATTCTGTGCTAAATGAGTGCTCATATGTTCCTTCTTTTTACCCTACCTTTTAGTTATTAGTTTAACGTCTTCCTGACTACTCTAGCCAGCTTGTTCCCTAGGAGGCTGGTTCTGCTTCTACTGAAGTGGAGGCCATTCAAACTATATAGCTCCCTTTCCCCACAGAAGGTGGACCAATATTTCAGAAAACCCAAACTGTCTATTCTATACCACATACCTACCCAGTGGTTCACTTTCAGAATTTTCTGTCTTCATTAGGTGTCATTAGTATTGATATGGACCATCACCAGTGGATCCTTGCCTGCTGACTTCAGAGGCCTATCCAATCTTAAAGTGATGTCTCATGTCTTGGCTCCAAGAAGACAGCACACCTATTGTCTGTTTGTCCCTTGCAGAATGTTCTTTTGATTTTTCAGAGTATTGAATCCCCAACAAGGACTGACTGTCCTCCTTGGACAGCTGGAGAACTCTTTATGGGCAAGCTTGCTTTTCTTACAGGTTGGGCCGAGCTGCCATAAGTGTGTCCTGTACATCTCTCCATTCCCATAGACCAGCTGGATCTTGGAAGGCATCTTCCACAGTTTCCATGTTGAGGAGCTAGTGTCTATTGGAAACTTCTAACTGTGTGGAATTCTTCCTGGTCCTCTTTCTGGTAGTCACAGCCTGCCCATCCTCATCTGTGTCCAGCTGTGAAGAATACTGATGTGATCTCTTGCCTCTGCCAGTAACTGAATAAACAGTATTAGGCTATAACCAATGTTGCGCATGGAAAACTTCTGCTGTAGAAAACACATTTCTGAAAAATTATATTGAAATATATATCTTCCAACAGTCAGCCTTTCTGCAATGAGAAGAGCGCATTCTACTCTGGAACAGAACTTGGCATCGTGTGTATGAAACTTTAATACAATCCATCCCTATATGTTATACTATTAGCAGCTGAACAAAGTTATTATTCATTCTGTACTGTCCATGTGATAGGCGCTAAAGTGGAAGTTACTCATGGAAAAACAAACTAAATGATCCTATCTTCTTCCTTCTTCCAATCTGTGCCATACATTCCTTTGCAGATGTGCTGCTCAAATCCAGCCCTAGTAAGCAATACAGAAATGCTAGAGTTAGAAGTTCATGTTCCTGCATTGTACTGAATTTGGTACATAAGCACAAAAATTGATTACAAAGTCACTATCTGTCTGGTAAAGTTGGTGTCTTGCCAGGGGGTCTCTGCAGGGAATTACTTCGTAATACAAGTGCAAACCTCTGGCTATGGCTCTTCTGGGGGAGCCACAGCCGAGTCCCATCAATCTAGCAACAAATCTGACACTGTGTTTGAATATGTGACCTTTCCTTCTAACTCCATGTAATTTATCTCTCCACCAAGGAAAGACTTCCAGAGAGAAATAAACAAGTGTCTGCTGGCATGAACTAGTCAAACGGAAAATAAAATGACAAATGAACCTCTATGACACAAGCAGGTTGACATGACAAACTGCAAGTGCCGTTCACACCTAAGCCCTCTGAGAGCTAGTTCATCTGCTGATAGTTAAGGAGAGGAGCCTTCTGCCCTGAATTCTGTATTTGTGAATATATTATATTGTCTATTGACTTGCTATTATAGCTCTCTTAATTCCCTGCAGCCCAATATTTGGGAAAACTGGATGAAGTCACATTACTGTCGGAAGACAAAGACAAGGCCGAGTCAAGCGTCTGTGGGTCATCAACACCGCAAAATCAAAAACATGGCAGCAAGTCTCAGAGCTTGGGTCAGTTGACTTGGGCTTGCACTATGGGGCTAAAAACAGCAGTGTAGACTTCCCACTCAGGCTGGAGCCTGGGATCTGAGACCTTCCCTCCTCCCCAGGTCTCAGAGCCCACGCTCCAGCTGGAGCCCAAACAATACAAATAGTCAATAAGAAGATACCAGGCCATCTTGGTGAGCTTTTATTTAGGGCTTTTGGGGTGTTCTACTATTTCCCTGGCAGAAATCTCTCAGCTACAAATATTTCCAGGCTATGGGACTGAAGAATGTTGTTGGGGGAATCTGAGATTGTTGCTGGATAACGTTCCTGTTAGCCATACATTTTTTTTCTTTTAAATTGCCACACCACAATGGCAGGCAATTAAAAGAATATTGAGATCAACCTGGGACAAAGGACAAGTTTTGAAAACTGTTTGTTCTCCAAGGGACTCTAAGATGGGAAGAAGAAGTTGCTGTGATTCGTGCCAGCTGGCTGGCCCTCAGCCTGTACTGTAACCAATAAAACTTTCTGTATCCACTGAACAAAATAACCCATGTGGAACAAGGCCTTGAATGAGACATTCTACATGTTGCTTCTAAAACGCACCCTTCTGCACATAATTTAACTTGCGTAGTGGTGGGGAAGGAGAGATTTTCCTGATCTCAGCAGGATGGAATCATTGTTCTGTTTCATTTTCAAAAGCCTGGTGATGACCCCGAGTCACACCTCACCCCATCTAGCAGATTGTTTCTCTGAATCCAGGGTGACTGACCAGAGAGAATGTGTCCCAAAAGCAGCCCTGGATCACAGGTGCATGAGCATATTTGTTTCCAAAGAAATTTTCTTTCTTCTAGGAAAAACAAGAGCTGTGATTGTGCTCCCTCTGTTCAGTTTAATTGCTTCTATGCCTCTTGGGTTTTAAATGAGATCATTTGTTTCACATATTAGAAAAAGGGCATATTGGGATTTACTGTTCATGTCTCCTAAATTTGTTGTGTTCTCTTGTTTGGTATGTGGCTTTTTTAAAAAAAAATTTCGTCTGGAGGAAGCATAATCTAAATGTTACAGCGGGGAGCAGGGAGTCGGATTTTTAGAACCTGGTGTACAACATTTTGCAGGCAAAAAAAGAACCTGTAGTTACCATGGCTGCCTGTGCACATGCATCCTCACAGTAACTGTATCTGCAGATAAAAGTGCATTTAACCTTCAGTAACTGTACATAGCACAGGAGGACACGGTGCTTTCTTCCATCGTTCACTTTTTGCCCATGCAGTTCTAAAATCCTTGTCCCTATACTGAACTCTGCCCTAAACTTAACATGACTAGACCAAGAGTTCACAGAAGTCCCTGCAAGATTCTCCCAGATGTGAAATGAGTGGCGATTATTGGTGGAGCTGGTTAAAGAGCCGAATAAAATATTCCATTGAATAAAAGTATTCAATGGGTATGGCCATTATTCATTGAAATAAGTGATCTGATAAGTATTCAGCTTGCAATAGAGCCATTCTAATATCACACACACTTATTTTTCGGTAAGGTCATTGATGAGTAGTCGCAGTGTCTGAATAATAAAAATAACCATCTCTCATATTCACTCCGGAGGGTATTCTGCACCAAAAAATTAAAAAATTTGTGCACAATATTTTAAAATTATGCAGGTTTTCTTTATTTAAATAAATGCAAAGGCTCCAGCCTGGCAGTGGGGAACACAGGCCACAGGTTATACGAAGGTGGGAGATCACCCTGCAGCTTCCCCACCCCAAGACACAGACTCAGTGGTGAGGCTGCACCCGACCCTGACACGGCACAAGGCCTGGGCCTATCCCAGAAACACCCTGAAGTCCTGCCCTTCTGTGCCAGGTGTGGGGCAGGCAGGCTCAACCAGGCAGAATCCAAGTGTGGAGGGGCTCAGTGTGGGGAGATCCAGATGTGGGGTGAGAGGATTCTGTGTGGAATAATCTGGGTACAGGCAGCTCAGTGGGGGGATCTAGGTGTGGGGAGATCTGGTTGTTGAGAGGGTTCTAGGTGCAGGGGCAATGGGACTCTGCAGGTGAAAGTGGTTGGGGCTCAGCGGAGGGTTCTGGATGTGGGGATCACAGCAGTGGGGTCTGGGAGCTGGGGGAGGGGGCTTGGTGGGGTGAGGGTCCAAGTGCAGCTAGTTGGGGGTCAGTGGTATGGGGGTCTGGATGTGGGGGCTCATCAGGGTGGGGGTTTGAGTGCAGAGAGCTCAGTGGGTGCAGGGGGCTCCAGATACAGGGGTTGAGGTTCAGTGGGGTGGAGTTTGGGTATGGAGAGCTAGGGGGGGTTCTTGGTGTACGGGGTGAGACTTGGTGGGGGTGTCTGGGTATGGGAGCTCCAGATGCATGGGGGATGGGCAGTTGGGGGAACCAGCTCCCCTCCCCCTCCCCCTCCCCCTCCCCGCAACTGAGGAGTGATGCGGGTAGGAAGCAGGGGAGAATACTGAGATTCTGGCAGCTGGGGGAGGTTTCTGGGGGTGGGTCTGATACAGCCCCAGCCACTCCTTACAAGGGAAGAGGAAAATCCCATCCTACCCTGCTCCAGCCCAGCCAGGACTAGCAGCAGATCCTAGCTCAGGGTGGGAGCCATTGGCTGGGGTGTCCGCAGCCCTGCAGTGATTTACCTTTTCACCAGCTGCTCCAGGTGCCTGAAAGGTGTACCTGCACAGCTAGGGAGGGGTGCGTGACTGCTTTTGCAGCTTCTCTTTGCTTCTGTGTTAGAAAGTCACTTTTCTGCAGAGAAGCAAAGAAATCTGCATAGGATATGAATGCTGCACATGCGCAGTGGCACAGAATTCCCCCAGGAGTAAATATTTACTGGCCTCAGAGGACTTATGTTAGGCCTAATTCATTCATGTTTGTGAAGTGAGTTGAGAGATTTAAAATGGAAGGTCCCAGCAAAGTATTAACAATTCTGATCTTTACTCACCTGGGTCCCTTCCTTCTGCAGACAAGCACTGATGCATGCTTTGTACTGCACTATAATTTGAACAGCTGTTCATATCAGTGTGTCCCCCCACATTGTAGAGCTAAAGATGCCCAAAAGTCCACAAGTGTCACTAAACTGAGCACAAACAACACCTGAAGTTTGTAAGCTTCAGTCACTGAAAACAATGGGAACTGCTGGGCACTGATCATGTCTGAAAATCTGGCCCAGATAAAATATTGCTAACACTTCTGATTTATTAGCTTCTGCTATAAACTGTTCAGATCAGACAGGCATGGCCATGCTATGGAAGATTCAAGTATGTTTCCCCTCTTTTCAGCAGCAATTCTTTTGCTTTCTATTTTTTCTGAGTAATCTTTTTATTGCTTTCAGAAGAGAAAGTGGAGACAGGGAAGGAGAAAAGTTATGAAGCAATAATACAAGTAACCTAATACATAGAGTGTCACAATAGAAGAGGCAAAAAAACTAATATACATAGTATATTTGTGGTTTCTGTGCACCTACTGTGCCCGTTTGTGTACACGCATACCTATACACTAACAGGGACTGCAAATAAACCATGGGGAAGATTCTGTGGTCCTTATTGGAATGATCTGAATAGTGCTATTGAATTCAATGGACTCCTCATGTGAGAGAGGGTTTTGCAGGATCAAGCCCAGGGCAAATCCCCGTGACTGTTAATCAAAGCTGTCAAGAAAGTAAGACCATTTTTTGTTTTTATTTTTAATCCTCAATTTATCATATTAGGTGATAGCTGACTCCATCCAGATATCCAGACCAGTGTATCACTCCATTAGGTTACATTTTGGGTGCATTTTCCCAGCATTTAACAAATGCTGACTTGGCATTCTGGCTGGATTTTCCATAAACAATTCTTGTGATATCTGAATGTCTGGGAACCTATCAAGATAGCTATTCATAAAGTGTTTTGGGTCACAAGCTAAATACATATTTAAAATCATACTTATTTTTCCAATACTCTTCTTCAAAGAAGTAAACACCCTGGGGAAATGCCACTGCATGCAAAATAAATCTCTATTTCCTTACTCCAATTCAACTATATGTTGTTGCATCTATTAAGTTAGAACATTTTGGCAGAAATCCAGCAGGATTTATGTTGTCTTCAGCTGTTTCCAGTGTAGCAAAAATGTCGTAATACATCTGTAAATCCATTGTTTGTAATTTAAGTTTAGATCAGGTTGGTAACTCTTTGTCCACTTGACAAACATTTTTCCCCCCCGTAAGAGACACTTTTCAGTCTTTTCAAAGTAGAGAAGCATAATACAAACAAAACAGCATTTCCTCCCCCCACACCCCTACTCCTCCCGGATAACCATTATATGCAATGCAATGGAATAAAATTGGGCTTTTTTCCCCCATTCCATTGTCAACAGCTTCTTAAATTAGTGCTCAGTGCTTAAAGTGCTTGCAAGAGACTTCCTTTATACTGTGTCCCATTCTAAATGGCTATGCATAAAAACCAAGAGCTTCACAGTGCCCTGCCAAGATTCTTTGTCTGGGGAGCTCAGCCCACAAAGGCACAGTCCCCAATATCTACATCTTCCCTGCCATGCCAAAATTTAATAACAGTTACACTTAATCCTTTCTCCCCCGTGCCCCACATTAACATAACACACAATTGCAAATACTTATTAGGTTGGATATAACCAAAGTAACAATGTTCAGTTGGTCTCTGAGGTGCTCTGTGCTGTCTCTTGGATCTGTGCAGCTTCCCTGGACGATCAATACTACTGCTGTCAAGAGGCGGCAAGTCCACTAGTTCTGGTTGTTCCATGGTGTAGAGCTCTGTTATCTCAGCTTGTTGTGATTATTGCCTGCCTGAGAACTCTCAGGCAATATGTCCAACTCAGTGCCTCCTATCTCCCCTCCTACTGGGATTTGCTTATTCCTCTGAAGTATGTCCCCATCTGCAGTGACAGCCTCATATGACCACGGGCATCCTCTTGTGACAGCACTGTTCTTTGCAACCACTGTTTCCCATCATAAAGATGCACCGTATCATTTTCCTAAAGTGGTGGCCATTCCCATGATTCCAAATCCTATTGCTTTATCTCTCTTTATATATCTGCAAGTCCACAGTGACTCTGACATGAAGCTGTAACAGTGCAGACATTCTTTTTGTCAGTTTTCTGCTGAATGAAATGTCAGCAGGTAACCACTTGCAGAACAGCACCAAAGAAGCATAGGTTAACAGTGTTTAAATGTGAATCAGAGTCTGACTCGGCATCTTTTTTCAGTAGGTGCTTTTTTATTCTGATACTGGCTTCCACCAGCCCATTGGATTGGGGATAATGGGGAGTAACAATTGCGTCTAAACTAGTACTTCACTTCAAACTGCTTACCACATGTGCCCCCTAAACTCTGGCCCATTGTCAAATATATCATTGCTATGCCATGTATACCCTGTCTAGCAAAAATAGATTTGTCATGCATTATCACCTATTTAGCTGTAAAAAGAAAAGCAGTACTTGTGGCACCTTAGAGACTAACAAATTTATTAGAGCATAAGCTTTCGTGAGCTACGTAGTTTCTGATGGTAAGGCTATGTCAGGGAAGTGAGACTAACAGTCTAGGACAAGTGCATAGTTTGTTCTAGCCAGTGTAAACAAATCTGTGACTACTTTGCTCCAGAGGGCCAATTTTTCCTTTTCATCAAAATAGGCTCTTTTGTTCGATTTGGCCTGCATTTTTGTCATATGCAACAAGCTTTAACACGTCCTCAATCTGAGGCCAATATAAAATGGCTCTGGCCCTTCTCTTCGATTTTTTTTTTCTTCAATCCTTAAATAACTTTCATGTATCCTCTTTAACATTTTTCTCTAACACCTTAGGAATCACCATCCTGATGCCTTTAAACAAAATCCAACCTGGTACTGAGAGCTCTCCCTTAAAATGATTATAAAGGCTGGGAATATGCTGTCCTGGTCACTCTGTAATAACCTTAATTAAGTTCTGCAAGGTCTTATCCTGAGCAGTAGCTCTGGCAATCAAAGGGCACATTTCACCTGAAACTGTGCAGGGTTTTTTATCATATTGACTTGTACAAAATCTAGCTTTGGACTTTGTTCCACTTCACTTTTGTCAAACACTCAAGAGAGAGTCTGCAACCACCAAATCTCTCTCAGGTTTGTATTCAATTTGAAAATCATACATTTGTAACTGAAAAAAAATAACCTCTATATTCTAGGGATGGCGTTTGCCAGGCCTCTTTGACAATGACTGTAAGTGGGTTATGGTCCACTTCAGCTAACTTAGGCCTCCTGCAAATAAAAGACTTGAAACTTATTATACATGTGAACAAAGGTCAAAGCTTTCTTCTCCATGTAAGCACATTGACATTCAGTTTTTGTTAGCACCGATAATGCATAAGACACCAATCAGTTTTGGCCATGGTTTTGTAAGAGGTCTGTGTCCATACTCCCTTTGGACACATCTGTGGACAACTTAGTTTTGTGCTTACTATAACAGTACTTCAGGAATAGAATTCTTTAATTCCTTCAGTTTCTAAAATTCTTAATTAGGATTTGCATCCTATGTCCATTGGATATCTTTGCATATCTAGTGCTCTCAGGTTGCTGGTTCAGACAGCTAGATTAGGTGCCAATTTCCCTACGTAATTCTATTCCAAGGAATCTTTGCACCCCCTTTCTTGTCTTTTGGGGCAGGGATATTGATGATGGTCTCAACCTTACTGTGATCTCACTGTGTTAACTTCTGTCCCGGGTGTGTTGTTTCAGGTAAATCATATTTTTGTTGTTTAGCTTTAGCCTGGCATCTCTGGTTCTTTCTAAAACTGTTCAGAGCCTATGTTCATGGTCTTCTACTGTTTTCCCTAGAACAAAACATCATCTAAGTATACCTTAGTGCCCTCCAAACCATCAATGAATTGTTGTATTTTTCTGGTGAAACACCTTAGGTGCCCAACACAACCCAAATGGCAGTCTGTACAACCATGCCTTCCAAATGTAGACAGATGTGCTCTGTTTGTCTAAGGACACCTACCAATGCATTAAGCATAGAAAAATATCTGGCATTAGCCATCTCCCAAAAGATTTTCTTCCCTTGTAAAGGTAATGGAAAATGTTCCCATCTTACATCATTATTTAATTCTTTTAGAGCGGAACACCAGGCTAAGGGGTCTGCCCTGCCCCCCCCATAATGACCAATAGGCCCAATCATTTGGTTTTTCTGCTTGCCGTAAGATTCTCAGAGCAATGAGCTTATCTAATTCCTTGTTCAGCCTCTACCTGAGGGCGAAGGGCACTTTTCCTAGGGCTTGACACACACTTAACCCAATAATGGATGCTCGTTTCCCTGGTGCTATTACAATTTGTATCTTTTTTCTAATTTATTTACTCATGCATCTTTGTCACATATACCTTTAGTGGGGATAAGTTCACCACTGTGAGCCAAGGGTTTCCTGTTTCTCTGCCAATACCTGTAGCTTTTCTTTTAGTGCTAACAGTGCTGTTTCTGGCGACACCTTGGCTTATGCACCAGTGACAACTGAAAATTAATAAACGTCCCCACTAGCTTTCAGGCTGATAAGCCATTCATCTTCTGCTACAGCGTTGTCCATTGCTCCTATGAGGAATTCAACTGAGCAAGTGGTGCTGTCATTGTCTTCTTTGTCCATGCTGTGCACACTCTGCTGGTACTTGCAATCTGTTGCAAAGTGAAATAATCCATTACTTACTTGCATCTTTTCCCATTGTCTTGGCTCATGTTGATTGCTACAGCATGTGCAGCTCCGTGTGCTGTTTTTGCTGGACTTCAACTTTTGGCTACACAGGTCTTTTTACCTTGGGTCTCTTTCTTGTGGTATTTTGTTTTCTCTCTCATGCGTACAGTGTCAGAACACTGTCCACCCCTCCGTAAGCTTCATTCAGGATTGGGTGATGTGCTTTCCTTTGCAAATTCTAATTGCTTTGTCAAGGGTTAATTCTGGGTTTTCCAGTAGTCTCTCTGAGTTCTTGTTACAGATCCAGTCACTATCTGGGGTTTCTTATCAGGGACTCAGTTAACCACCCAGAATCAACTCTTCAACCTTAGATCACTCACAAATCCTTCTACAGTTTTGTGTGGAGTGCAGAGAATCTCCAATTTCTGTAAAACAGTTTCATAGTTTGCCTGCTCTGCCTGAGTTAACTGAAAATTTTGAAACCCATCAAGTGCTTCAGAGCCAGTTATTGGCAGACATAAAGCTGCCTTCTGACTGTCTTCCTTTTTGTTGGCCCCGTTACTTGAAGATACATATGGAAGCACTGTTTAAACCTCCAGTTCTCCACACTTAGAGAGTTTTAACCCTGATGGGGCTTTTAACTGCATCATTCTTGTAGGGCATGTCTATGCAGGGATGTTAGTATACAGCAAGCTAGAGTGTGACTTTACAGGACACTAGCTACCTCATACCAACTCCCCATGTGGACACTATTACTAAACACACAGTACCTTTGTGCATGTTCACTTAATATACTTTAATGTTTATTAAGTTTGAAGTGGATTAAGTGAACGCGCACAAAAAGCACTTTTAGTATCCAGTAAGAGTGCCCACATGCGGGTTAGTGCAGAGTAGCTAGAGTGCTGTAAATTCACATCTTAGCTCACTGCACACTGGCTTCCCCACATAGACAAGCCTTTAGTTCCTTGATACTCCTAATACCATGTGATGCTCATAGATGCATGTTAAGCTGTTAGCAACATCTCCTTTCTTCTGCATCTGGTTCTGACTGGTTGTATATGGAGCTTCCCAGCACCCCACCCAGGCTCTCTGTCTGGGAAACTTTACTCAGCCCTTAAAGGCACTGTCCTCCATACAAACAAAGTGTGTTGGGATAAAGTTGTATGTGTGGTATACTTGAAGGGCCCTACTAAAAATATGCGCCTTTTTTTTCATATGTATTTATGGTAATGCCTAGAGGCCAAAACCAAAATCGGAACGTAAACATCTAGGTTCTGTACATACACACAGTAAAAATCTCTGTCTGCCCCAGAATGCTTGCATTCTAAATAGACAAAATAAGCAGAGGGTGGGGAAAAGGAAGTATTATCCCCATTTTACAGGTGGGAACTTGGAATACAGAGATGAGATGATTTATGCAAGATTAGTAAAAAATCTTAAATAAAAATGAGAGCAGACGAGACGAAAATATACTATAAAGCTCATTAGTTTGGCATCGAGTACAATAAATAACTCTCCGCAGTTTTGTGATACAACACATGCAAAACTTTCCAAGATCAATACCACCAGCATACCAGAGCATAACAAGCCCAAAACAAAATTAAACTCTACTGAGGTAGGTCTGGCAAGAAAACTCAGTCTCTCCAGGATATGGCTCAGACTGTCTCACACTATGTTCCCTGGGGAATGAAACTGGTAGCAGCTTAAGCTCTTACTAGAGGCCCATTAAAATTATATACCTACTCTATAGCGTGCACACAGAATCTAGGCAAGAGGCCCAAATGAACAGAATATCGGAGAAGATAACTTCAGTGCAGAAACATTTCGACAAAAAAGAACCTCTCATTTGTGCAAAAACATCTTAACATTTTAAAGTAAATAAACATCATTAGAACTATTACGTCCTTGAAGAGGATACAGTGTTCTCTTCCATTATTTCAGCGTCTTTCCTCTCTGTAAAACTACTGATCTCCATTTTATTTGAAGAGGCGCATCTGCTCCATACAAACTATAGATAGCATATTAAACTTCAGTGTAATGTCTAGCTCAGCTACTACTTCAGCTGGGAATTCCCTGATGAAGTTATCCACAGAAGCATTTCACCCCTTACAGACAATTCATCTCAGGATGATACCTGTAGCTCATCTCTCTCTCTCTCTCACACACACAAAAGCATATCACCTATTACAAGGTCCTGTTCATCTTTCTCATTTTTTTCCTTGTCCTCCTCCATATCTCTTGAGTAATCAGGAACCTAAGCCAGAGATGCTTCAAATTATTGTGGGCTGCCCTGCACATCATTAGTACGCTTACACCAGGGGTAAAGTCAGCTGTAGTTGCAATGTACAAAAATAAGAGAATAGAAATGATTCCATCAGGCACTGAGTGCAAAGGAAAGTATTGTAGGTATAGCTGGTAGCAATGCCTATAGCTAAGATTTCTTTACGTGTCCCATTGTAAAACCCTGGTTTCAGCTACCTACAACTTTAACTGGTCAAGCTGAAATTTTCCATGCCAGGTGTCTGCCTTGGGCTGAATTTTTTGGGAATGGTTCAGCTGTTTTGTGAGAACTATATTAAGGGGGAAAAAACATAGTTTTGTCCATGTTAAAAAAAATCTAATTGAGAAGCTCTAGCGCCTTCATGCTTTTGGATCAGAGACTTAAATTTGGCAGGGGGTTGCCCTGGGTCAAAGATGGCCCTGCCATCCCTGTGACTATCCACCCAAATTTGGCCAAGTTTATAAGCCTCTGAAAAATCTCCGTTTGCACATCCTTGGTAGAGACTTCTTAGAGTATGGTGGCTAAATTCTCTGAGGATTCCATCTACACTGGGCATGGTCCAGCCTGCGGCTCCAGGGTTGGACCACACCCAGCTTCCTATACAATGTAGGACAAGTCACTTAGTCACTCTGTCTTTCCCCATCTCTAAAATGCTCCTTTTGTCTTGTCTATTTAAGATACCAGGTCTTTGAGGCTGGGACCATTTCTTGCTAAGTGTACCTGCAGTGCCTACCATATTAGCCTCCTAGGCTATATCTACATTGCCACAGTAAGTCGACCTAAGTTACGCTACTCCAGCTACGTGAATAAGGTAGCTGGAGTCAATGGAGCTTCGGTCAACTTACTGCGGTGTCTACACCGCGCTGGGTTGATGGGAAACACTCTCCTGTCGACTAACCTTACTCTTCTCATTCAGGGTGGAGTACCGGGGTCAACTGGAGAGCGATCTGCGGTCCATTTGGCGGGTCTTCACTAGACCCACTAAATCAACTCCCCCAGTGCATTGATCACCAGAGCGTCGATCCGGCTGTAGAGTAGACATAGCCCTAGTGTTGGTCTGGTCTCTAAGTGCAACTGTAAAATAAACATAATCAAAGGCAATGTCTCACTCTAACAAGTTCAATTTTTTGTTTCATTTTCACCCTTTAAGATACTGTACTGATGACTTCCCTTTCTAAGGAGTAGTAGCCTACATAAAGACCAACTGATGCAGCAGCAAGTCTATCCCTATAACCATTTATCCTTCTTGCATATAAAACTTGAGGATATTATTTCAGTGAAGCTCTTTGAGTGCTGGTCTAATTTTGTTTGAGATGCTGATATTTGGAGTAAAAGTTTACTGATCCTATGCAACAATAGGAAAGGTTTAGCATTTTTGGCATTTGATATGCTGTGGGTTGTTTTTTCCTTTTCATTTCTTCATACTTGCTGCATTTGCAATTGTGCCTGATGGTTTTCTGTAAAATCTTCCTGTACCTTATAGAAAACATCTTGCACCATTGTTTTCTTTAATGATGCTTGTGTGCTTGAATAATTGAAAACTGTTTGTTTGAAGGACATCAATTACCGATTTCAACACTAAATCGAAACTACTGATTTCAACACTAAGTATAGCTGATGTTTCCAGTTGATAGACAACTTGCCCTTCCGTCATTTTTGTGTGCTCATTCGGAGATTGCATTATGTACTCATGTTGAAGCTTTTAGCGTGATTTCTTTCTAAAAAGGCTAATAATTCCACTCCACATTATGAAGAGCATAACCCATCAGTATGCAAGTATGGTTTTAGAATTACATATCACTATATATGTTATATTTACTTTAATCATAAGGGGCCCTCCCCTGTGTAATAAAATATTTCAGTAAACGCTAAGACCTACAAAAATGATTTATGTAAATTAATCCACATCATGCCAGCCATTCAGGAGAAGACCAACACTGGGCACAACCAGAAACACAACCACTGGAGATCAAAAATCTGCAGCTACTGCACTACGGAAACATAGTTGGACATTTGGCAGCATCTGAAGTATAGGGCCATGGAGCACAGAAATGTTTAGAAAATTGCTATGAATCTTCACAATCTGAGATGAAAGCTCCACACCCCTTTATGTTTGCAGATGAGCCCCTCTATCCATTGAATAGATTTGTTTTGCCACACAGGCATTTCTCTAGATCTGTTCTTAAGCTATTAGACTGAACTGCTAATAGAGAGAGAGAGCCCTCCCCAGAACAAAGTGTAGCAGGGCAAAACCAAAACTCTAATGGATTCCTCTTTCCTTCCACATCTGGGGAGGTCATAATGGTTTGCAAGAACACATACAAGCTGGAATATAATAATGAATGAAGTTACACAGCTGGCATGTATTGCATAAGGATTTATGAATAAGAATCCATCAGCTTTGACTGTATATTAGTTGTAAATAGCCAGTTTGAGTTGAGTCTCCAGATACAGTAACTTAGCAAATATGTATGTTCCACTGCTCGACAAAATGGGTTAGTAATATTAATAGTGTGACAGGGCAAGGCCAGATGGCTATGGAAGAGTAGTGGGAGATAGATATATTAGCTCCAGGCTAAACAAATCCCTGGTACCAGGATAAGTGAAATGGCAGCTGCTCCAGGTCAATTAAGACACCTGGGGCCAGTTAAGAACTTTCCAGAAGGCAGGGAGAAGGCTAGGTTGATTGGGACACCTGAAGCCAATCAGGGGCTGGCTGAAACTAGTTAAAAGCCTCCCAGTTAGTGGGGTGGGAGTGCATGTCAGGAGCTGTGGGAAGAAGTTGCGCGGTTGGAGAGGCTGAGTAGTACACACCATATGAAGCACAAGGATGGAGGCCCTGAGGTAAGGGTGAAATGGAGCTTACGGAAGTGAGGGCTGCTGTGTGGGAAGTAGCCCGGGGAATTGTACATGTCATGTTTCTAAAAGGTCGGCTACCATAGCTGATACTATTAGGGTCCCTGGGCTGGAGCCCGGAGTAGAAGGTGGGCCCGGGCTCCCCCCCCACCTTTGCCCCCTGATTATCACTGAGACTGGGAGACAACAGAGACTGTGCAAGGAAGGATAACTTCTCCTCACCTCCCTTGCTGGCTTATGATGAAAATGGCTCAGTAGACTGTGACCCTTGTCTCTAGAGAAAGAAGGGTTACATGGAGGGTCACAGTGAGCCTCTGAGGCTAGCGAAATCCGCCAGGATACGCGGGACCCACGGAGGCAAGGACAGAGCTTTGTCACAATAGGCAAATGGATCTTTACCTTTTTTTCTTGAAACATACAATATTGTGGTGATAGCCACATCTAGTCATAGTTTAGGAGAAGGAAGAACTGAAACATGACATGAAAATAGAAAGCTATCACAACTTTACCAACTGGGTACAAGGGAAATGGCTCATGAAATATCCTTTATTACTTACTGAGCATGTCAAGCTCAGTACATTTGGTCTTAATTGTAGAAGGTCAACTTGAACCAGAAAGCTTCCAAAGTAGCATATTTTTATTCTGGTCAGATGTATTAACAGGTCACCCATTGCCAGGCATCCCACTGCGTACCAATGGGATATTCTGAGGGAGGATGGAATTCTATGAAGTTGCACACAGTCATCATCTGTTAAGCATGTGGTTAGTGGTGACTGCGTGTCCCCCATCTGAGTTGTTGTATGTGCGCATGTGCATCCTATGCACTACGTAGCCAAAATTTGAACAAGGATCTTTGACATCCTATCATGGTCAGGGGATGAATGTTATACCAGAAATCACTAGGCTGAGAACTCTTGCAAAAGAATCAAGTCACTTTATGAGTTGAAAGGAAAAATCTATCCAGTTTGACTGAGAGTTTAATGTTTTTTCTTATAACTTAAAGTCATTCCGATCTTTAATACTTAAACTTTGTCTATTAGCATTGAAAAATAGCACTGGTTGTAAGTTGTGCATTGGTTTGCGTAGTAGATGAATTCAGCCTATGGCAGCACTAACCCTGAAAAATCCTTCTCTTTTGTGTTCAGCAAGAACTTAAACCTTTTTTCCTAGAACAATTTAACAGGACTACAGCTACCATTAATTGCTTAGATTTTCTAAGGACATAAGTTTGCTCTTATGCACGGTCACATTCACCTATAATATATTACAAAACATCAGCCCTCCCAAAAAATTAATTCCATTATTATGAAAGAAATCTGACATGTGGCTTCAAGGGGAGATGATGTAAGTATATCTCATTCGCAACAGTTGCTTATTTATGGTTGCATGACTCTCAAACATCAGGATGGTCTGTAAGATTATTACATGAGTCATAAATGTTGGGAACATGGTTAATAAAATGGCATAAGATCTTCTTTAAAGCTCAGTGGAATCTGAACAAAATCCTAATGCTACAGAGCACAGAGCTCTCCAACAGCTGCTGGGCTTGATTCTCCAAGAAACCAGATCCTTCAGGCCTGATAAAGGGTTTTTTAGAATTTCTGCATATCTTCACTTTTTGGTATTGTGAAAGCCCATAGATCTCCATTTGACATTGTCCATGGCTGAATATGACAAACAAACTCCTTTCCCTAGGATGTCTTGGAACTATTTACAAGTCACTGTATGTTGTAGAACAAGATTACAGGAGATTACAGTGGACGAAAAGCTGGATATGAGTTAACAGTGTGCCCTTGTAGCCAAGAAGGCTAATGGTATATTGGGCTGCGTTAGTAGGGCATTGCCAGCAGATCAAGGTAAGTGATTATTCCCCTCTATTCGGCACTGGTGAGGCCACATCTGGAGTATTGCATCCAGTTTGGGGCTCCCCACTACAGAAAGGATGTGGACAAATTGGAGAAAGTCCATCGTCGGGCAATGAAAATGATTAGGGGGCTGGAGCATGTGGCTTACGAGGAGAGGCTGATGGAATGGGCTTATTTAGTCTGCAGAAGAGAACAGTGCGGCGGGATTTGATAGCAGCCTTCAACTACCTGAAGTGGGGTTCCAAAGAGGATGGAGCTAGGCTGTTCTCAGTGGTGGCAGATGACAGAGCAAGGAGCAATGGTCTCAAGTTGCAGTGGGGGAGGTCTAGGTTGGATATTAGGAAAAACTATTTCACTAGGAGAGTGGTGAAGCACTGGAATGGGTTACCTAGGGAGGTGGTGGAATCTCCATCCTTAGAGGTTTTTAAGACCCAGCTTGACAAAACCCTGGCTGGGATGATTTAGTTGGGGTTGGTCCTGCTTTGAGTAGGGGGTTGGACTCAAACCTGGATCTCCTGAGGTCTCTTCCAACCCTAATTTTCTATGATTCTAAGATTTAGTATGTCTAATGCAGGATTTTGTTTTGGGAAGATATGGTATCTTATGAGAACCTCTCCCTTGCCTGATGTCAACTCTCCCTGTTTCATTTACTGTGTAACCTAGAAATGCAAATTTCTTGGGGGGAGAGATGGTGTCTCTCTGTTCTCCTTCTCTAAGGTGTTTGGCTCTGGTGCTGTGGAAAGGTGCCTAATAATGAGTTCCGTCAAATTGCCCACTCAAACATGGCTTCTCACCTGTCCAGTTACATCATCTTGGTACTTTTTTTATGTGGGGGGTGGGAGGGAGTGCTAACTTTGCATTTTTCGTAAGAATTTTTTTTCTAAAAGGCCTATTGTGATTAGCAAAATTCTTGCAAAGCTTGGCAATCAGCATGTCAATCCAAAGATTCCTTTGGGGACCCTGGGATCTGTTTCTTCTAAACAGATGCCAGGTTGACATTTACTTGTGTTGGGTTGTAATTACTAGATAAAAGGTATTTCTTTAAGCGCATATGGCAGCTAGAAATTTAGCAGGGTATTGACCTAAAAGTTCATGTTGTTAAAAATCAGGGTCCTCTTTCTCCATTCCGTGCTCCATTCCAGCTATGTCTGACACTAATATAAAAAGGGTTATTAGGGAGTGAGCAGAGCTGTCAGTTAGCCAGAATCGTTTCCATGTGTGACACAATTCAATAATTAGAGTGAAAAAAACAAAAAAAAACTGGGGCACTTCCAGTTTTTCAGTTTTCTGAATCAATTAATCACTCTCCAAAGCCCGGAATATTGTAACAGGTCCTGTTGCAGGCTATCATGTTGAGTGCTATGCCATAGGAAGCATGATATCTGTACCATGAGCTTTGTAACTGCTCCAGACATTGGGGTCTCCTATAACACTAGGGCTCTGGCCCACAATCCTTTCTCAACAAACATTTGGGAACTTCTAGAAAGAAGAATCCTTGACACGAGATGGCAGAAGAAGAAAGGCAAATAGCCTATGCTACATCTTAGTGTCAGAATGCGCAGAGAATTTCTAACTTCACCCCCAGGGGACAGTTCAGAAGGAGGGGGACAACACTATCCTTATCTGAGGATTGCTTTGTCTAATGCCCAGAATCCCCATATGTCCAGCCCTCTATGGAAGAACAAAAGTCCTGGACCCTTTGTCTCACAGGCCTGATCTTTGCTTTGCCCTTGATGTTCTGGGTGCCTCTGGTGGTTGCACTGGGGTCCTCTCTATATCCTCTCCCTGTAACTTTGCTACGGTGTTGGTCCAGTAGAAGACAGACTAGACAAATCTACCCTCTTCCCCGATGCTCTCCCTATGCCTTATTCCTTGCTCTCATACATTGGCTGCCGGCCCATTCTTTTCCCCAGCATCAACTCTGTTGGTTACAACACCCACTCTTCACCAATTTCCCTGGGCCTTTGCCATCTTGCTACACAGCTCCTTCCTAGCCCCTATTCCACTTCCATAATGTCAGCTGTTATGTATCGGGGACTGGTCACAGAGTTTCCATCCCAGAGAGATACAGTAACTCCTCACTTAATGTCATCCCGATTAACATTGTTCCTTTGTTATGTTGCTGATCAATTAGGGAACATGCTGGTTTAAAGTTGCGCAATGCTCCCTTAGAATGTCATTTGGCAGCCGCCTGCTTTGTCCACTGCTTGCAGGAAGAGGAGCGTGTTGCAGCGAGCTGATGAGGGCTCAGAACCAGGTGGACCAGCAGCCCCCCATCAGCTCCCCAGTTCCCTGTGTGGCACCGCCCAGCAGGCTATCAATTGCTGTCAGTTCAGCTGTCCCTTCCCCCACTCCCATGTGCTGCTCCTGCCCTCTGCCTTGGAGCTGCTCCCAGGAGCCTCCTACTTGCTGAGCAAGGGCAGGGGGAAGAGCGGAGTTAATGTCAGGGTGTCCCCCTCCCCCCTGCTCCTGTCCCCCACTTACCCCATCTCTATAGAGCTGGGGGGGCACGACAGGGCTCAGGATGGAGAGAGCTTGCTGGCAGCAGCTGCTGTCTCAACTTGCTGATCTACTTAAAAAGGCAATGTACTTAGAGTGCGGTCAGCATACTTAAAGGGGCAATGCGCATCTCTCTCTCTCTCTCTCTCTCTCTCTCTCACATACACAGGGTGTGTATCTCTGTCTCTGTTTGCCATTCTGTCTCCCCTCTCTCCATTCGTGCTGCCTTGTAGAGTGTGAGGCTACATTAACAACGTTTTGAACCTTGAGGGTTCAGCCGAGTGCTAGTTCATCATTTAGTTGAAAGGCATTCCCTGAGAAATATCCTACCCTCTTCCACCCTCTGAATTCACCACCTCAAAGAAGCATCACAATCATCATTTGTGTGTGTGTGTGTGTGTGTGTGTGTGTGTGTGTGTGTGTGTATATATATATATACATATATATATATATAATATATGTAATATAGTTAGTCTTTTGTCTGGTGAAAAGAATTTCCCTGGAACCTAACCCCCCCCCCCCATTTACATTAATTCTTATGGGGAAATTGGATTTGCTTAACATGGTTTCGCTTAAAGTAGCATTTTTCAGGAACATAGCTACAACATTAAGTGTGAAGTTACTGTACTACAGATGTGTTCCCTTAAGATATCTTTAATACGCTGCAAGGTGTTAGTTTTGTATGCTCAGATAAAGTATGTGACATTGCTCTACATAATAGCTGAACACTCTGGTACACTTTAGTGTTCCAGTACGTCTCCCCGTTTAAGTTTGTTTGTTTTTTTAATTTTTTTTTAACATTCCTACCATTTACAAAATTTACACTATCATTCTATCTTTAAAGTTCAGTACATATCAGTCTAAGGGTCTCTGAATTGTACCGGTTTTCTAATTACATGAACTGAATGTGTAACAACTTGATCATCTGGCTTGTCCATTAGTTGCAATGATGGCTGTGCTTGGTGTGGAATCTTTGAGTCATGGTCTTCTTGTTCCACATCTGCCATCTGTAGAGTTGACTCTGTTGATGGTTCTTTCTGAGAAACAAACTAGATGTCAACTGCTTCTGTTGAATTTTCCACTGTTTGTCTCGGTCACATATGATCAGGGCTATTAATTCTTTTTCTTTATGACAGCTGGAGTTCTCCATCCTTTTTCTCCATCTAGTTTGACATAAAAACAGTCACCAGGTTCTAGGTCTGGCAGCTCTCTGAGTGACATCTGTTGTAAAAATGTAAGCTATTTTTGTCCTTTTAAACAATTTGACCACTCTTTTCACGTCTGCTCGCTTTGAAGCGAGATTCTTTTCCAAACCAGGAACAGCAGCTCTCAGTTGTCTTCCCATCAGGAGTTGTGCTGGACTATATCCAGTATCTGTTATGGGTGTTGATCTGTCATTCAGAAGAGTAAGGCATGGTTTTTCCTGCTAGGAGATTTTCTTGATTGTCTGTACAGCTCTCTGAGCCTCTCCATTCACTTGTGAGTAATGAGGTCTGCTAGTAATATGATCAAAATCGTATTTCATTTGGAATGACTTGCATTCCGTTGAATTGTGGTCCGCTGTTTGTCACTAGTTGTTCTAGAATATCAAAATGGGGAGAAGTGATTTTAGTTTCTGTATAACACTTAACATGTTATGTTTTTCAAGTACATTATTTCCATATACCTGGAAAAATAGTCCATTGTGACCAGGTCCTCTGACTTTGCATAAATCTGCAATGAGTCTCTTCAAAGGTTTGTTTGGTACAGGTAATAATAAAGGTTCTTTGGATTGTGTTGGTCTGTTAGTTCTGCAGTGTTCAATTACAACTACTTTATCGTTTATATCTTTGCTGATGCCCAGCTACCACAATGACTGGTGGGCCTATTCATGGCATTTAGTTAGTCCTTGATGTCTTTCATGGATAAGATTTAGGATTTCTCCTCTCATTTCAACTGGAATTACAATGCAATGGCCTTTTAATCACATGTCCATTTGACTTGCTTAATTATGCATGTATCACAAAGTAGTCTCTTTTCACTTCCTTAGTGTCCGTTAGATATTTAGAACTTCTTGAGGTTGCATGTCTGTCAAGGTTGCTTCTTGTGGCTGTTGTAGTATCTTTTCTGACACTGTTTTGTCAACAACATCCACATACGTCTTTACATCATCTTCCAGCTCATGGGTAGCTGAGTGCAATGCTGGGCTCCCTGACAGAGTGTCTGCTACTACCAGGTTTTTCCCAGGAATGTATTTAGCAGTTGGGTTAAATAGCATTAACCTAATTAATAGCTTATTAATAGGTGTTGGCATATCAGCAATCCAGGTCTTTTCTGTTGATGAGGGTTACAAGCAGTCTGTGGTCTGTTATCAGTGTAAAAGAATCCAATCCACATGGATGTCTATAAAAGTTCTCATACGCCCATGCTTGCCAGGCACGCCTTTTCAATCTGTGTGTTTGTTTTTCAGCTTCTGAGAGTGCATGAGAGCAAAATGCAACTGGCTTCCACTCAGATCCATGTTGTTGCAACAAGACACCACAGAAGAACATAGCTGCTTTCATCCATTCTGGCTATTATGAGTTTGTTCACGTCATAGTATGAGAGAATTGAAGCTGTTGAGATAATTTCTTTTACCTTTGTGAAGGCAGTTTCTTAATTTGTCCCCTGTAGCCACAATATGTTGGACTTTAATAGTTCATTCAGTGGTTTTTGTCACTGGAGAAGGGTCTTATAGGTGTCAACCAAGTTAATTTACTATCCTCAATATGCATCTCAGTTCTGGTACACTCAATTCTCAGATTTCTTTTACTTTCTCAGGGCTAGGACTGATTCCATCTTTGTTTATTGTCTATCCCAAAAATTCAGTTTGGTGGAAGTAGAAAATGCAATTTTCTTTGTTTAGCTTCAGTCTGGACTGACTGATTAGGCTTAGATCTTCGTTGAGTGTTTTGTTCTGTCCTTCCACTGAAGATGTACATATCAAAATATTGTCCATGAAGACTACAACTCCATTTGTGTTTATCAGTTCTGCCATCTTTCTTTGGAAAATTTCAGGTGCATGGGTAATCCCAAGAGATAATCTTCAAAAGCAAAATCTCCCAAGGACTGTGATAAATATAGTCAGTTTAGAACTCTCTTTGGCTAAAGGAATTTGCCAGAATCCACTTGAGGCATCCAGCTTGGACAATACTGTAGCTCCTTTCATTTGGGAGAGGAAGTCATGCAGTGTTGGAAGGATATATTTTTCTTTTTACAACTGCTTCATTAAGTCTTTTAATTCGTATTCTTCCATTTTTCTTTATAATCCCCTTTCTGACACCATGATGAACCAAATTTAAACGGGTTACAGAGCTTCCATCTCAGATTGCAAGAGATGTGTTCTCTTAAGATATCTTTAATGCACAGCCAGGTATAGCTGTTGTATATTCAGATAAGATATTATACCTAGTGGCTGAGTGGTATAGTACAATTTAGTATTCCATTACATCATCTCTCCTTTTTCCTCCCTTTCGCTGCTGGGCTCTAGGCCAGTCTATGCCCCTGGCCCTACACGGGCATCTCCTCTGGGCACTAACAGATAGTGACTGCCCATCAGGTGCTGCTAGCTGGCTTTCCCTCCATAACTGGTTCCCAGGCTGGTGCCTGCAGCTAGCCAATTTCACAACTCCGATCCCTTTGTCTCTCTCCTCCTGTTCCAGATCCCCCACGCTCCTGAGAATAGCACTTCTCCTCCCTGGTCACTCTGGGTAACAGAGAGCCATCTGGCCAGATAACTGATTAGCTCCCTGCTCCAGTCCCTTACCCACCATGACGCGTAGCTTAGTCATCTGGGTTGGGAAATAAGGAGCCAGCAAATTCATTAAAACACTGAGGTTGGTTTGGCTCCCCTGGCTGCTTTTTGTTAAATTACAAGTGTGTCTGTCATAGACTTGGTCAGGAAAATGGACTGAATGAACTGGGGACTTGAGGAACTGACCAAAATTGCACCTGACCATGTAACATCTTATGCTGAAAGCAAATTCCAAGGAGTACACAGAGCTGCTTGGCTGCACAGGCATTTAGTGAGTTTCATGCATCATCTTGGGCTGTTTAGCTAATTAAGTCCTTTCCGAGCCACAGTGTTATCGCTTGTGGAACTTACAATGTGCTACAGAGAGAGTTTAAGTGACCAAAAATATAACTGGGTTTAAATAAAGAACTGCTATCCTGAGGATACATCCATCAATGGTCAGGGATGCAACCCCATGCTTGGGGAGACCCTACACCTCTGATTGCCAGGAGTTGGGAGGGGAAGACTGGGGTGGATCACTCTAACTGTCCCATTCTATGTACTCCCCCTGAAGCTCTGATACTGGCCACTGTTGGAGGTAGGATATTAGGCTGGATGAGGCATTGGTCTGATGTTCTTATTCTTATTCCTGTGGCAGCACTAGTGCGGTGAGGAAGCTTACACTTGCCTGATTCCACATCTGCATGGGAATGGTTAGGCAGCTGGCATAAGTCCTAGGTCAGCCCTGGGGGCTGCTCTGAGTTGCACATCAGCTGCTGTGGCAGGGCAACAGCCAACACATAGCACCATCCCAGCGTCACCTGCTCCCATCCTGACCCCTTTTCCTGCTGGACATGTAGCTTATAGGATGGTTTTGGTTAAGAAAATAAGCAGATGTTAGATTTTGGGCCAAGTGTAGAGAAATATGGAAAACTGAATTTACTAATGTGAGGGAAGTCAAAGCTAAGTTGGAGACAAAGTGTTGTTTTGGAAAGGTCAGAGTTAGCAAGGATCTGACCCAGGGTTATGTTACCATTATGTTGTTTGGTTCTAACTTGTTTGAGCAAGGTTTGTAATGAGTTTTTTTTCAGAATTGTGAGTGTTTTATTAAAAAATGCTATCTATTCTGATAGTATGGGAAGCCCACAAATATTTGGTGCAGTGCTACATATGGAATTGCAAAACATTGTGGAACAAAGAGAATAGAATCTTTGGAGGTAGGATATGGTGCAATATCTCCACAGTTTGCAACAAGAGACATAGACATCTCCCAAAAGTTGATCTTGCTGGGAACAGGCCATTTGAGGAGTACTTGCTTGGTTGCATGCAGCTGGGATAGATATGTTCAATAAAATTGCTTTACCTAAACATATAACCTTATTGTATTACTTCACTGCTCTTAAATCTATTTTGTCTACATAAGAACATCTAGGAAAAATAATCTGAATTAACTAAAATTGTGAATTTGAAGTGGATTAGTTAAAACATCATTAAAACCTAGCATAGATGCTGTTATGCAGAATTAGAGTGCTCTTGTGAAAAAGTCTCCTTAGGTTTTTCTCCCAGAAGGTGGAAGGCCCTGGTCATGCCCCATTATTTACACTAGGGGGCTTAGATGCAGGCCCCAGTTCCTTATTTCTTGCAAGGGGCACTTTTCCCTTTGAAGGCCTTCTTTAGTCTCTTCTGACGGCAGATCAAAAGGAAAGTTAAATGTCCCAGTGCACCAAAGAGTAACTTCTTTCTGGAGCCCCTCAAAGGGGAAAAAAGACCAACAAAACCTTCTTCCTTCAGGGGGTCATCTGCACAGTGGTTTCTGAGGTGTTCTTCTGGCTAGGCTGCTGAATTGGCTCACTCTATCAGGCTTACCCTGGAAGTTTGCTGCACTCCTCGCAGAATGTGAAGATCTCCTGGATGGGCAGCTTTAGGAATCACTCCAGCTGTTTCCTTCTCAGGATAATCTCTTTCCTCATCTGACAGCTGTTTACTTCTTTTAAACGCTTCCTCCTTACCATACAGGATTGACAGGACCAGAGGGGTTGGGCTAGCCCAGAACACAGGGCCTCTCTGGTACCTTCCTCATCACTGTGGGGTCTATACACCCCATGACAGGCCTTAATTCAGTTTATCTTAATTCACTTTGGAAGCTAAACCAAATTAAGGCCATTCTAATTCTGAAGAACAGCAGCCACACAACTGTTTAATGCGATTTAACTAACCCATTTCATAGGCCTGGTCTACACTACGAGTTTGTCGGATTTAGCAGCATTAAATTGAATTAACCCTGCACCCGACCACACAACGAAGCCAATTTTCGACAAAAAGGGCTTTTAAAACCGATTTCTGTACTCCTCTCCAACGAGGGGATTAGCGCTGAAATTGACATCACCGTTTCGAATTAGGGTTAGTGAGGACGCAATTCGAAGGTATTGGCCTCCAGGAGCTATCCTACAGTGCACCATTGTGACCGCTCTGAACAGCACTCTGAACTCGGATGCACTGGCCAGGTGAACAGGAAAAGCCCCGGGAATTTTTGAATCTCATTTCCTGTTTGCCAGGCGAGCTCATCAGCACAGGTGATCATGCAGTCCCAGAATCAAAAAAGAGCTCCAGCATGGACCAAATGGGAGGTACTGGATCTGATCGCTGTATGGGGAGAGGAATCCGTGCTATCAGAACTACATTCCAAAAGATGAAATGCCAAAACATTTCAAAAAATCTCTGAGGCTATGAGGGACAGAGGCTACAGCAGGGACGCATCACAGTGCCACGTGAAACTTAAGGAGCTCAGACGAGCGTACCAGAAAACCAAAGAATCAAACGGACACTCCAGGACAGAGCCCCAGACATGCCGCTTCTATGCTGAGCTGCATGCAATTCTAGCAGGGGCCGCTACCACTACCCCATCCCTGTCCGTGGACTCCGATGATGAGGTACTCTCCGCCATGCCTGAGGATTTTGCGGACAGGGAAGATGAGGAGGAGGAGAATGAGCTTGAGGAGAGCACACAGCACACTGTTCTCCCCGACAGCCAGGATCTTTTTATCACCCTGAATGAAATACCCTCCCAACCCATCCAAGCCGGAGAAGGGACCTCTGGTAAGTGTACCTTTTTAACTATAATACATGTTATAAAAGCAAGTGTTTTTTAATGATTAAGTAGCCCTGAGGACTTGGGATGCATTTGTGGCCAGTACAGCTACTGGAAAAGTCTGTTAACATGTTTGGGGATGGAGCGGAAATCCTCCAGGGACATCTCCATGAAGCTCTCCTGGAGGTACTCTAAAAGCCTTTGCAGAAGGTTTCTGGGGAGAGCAGCCTTATTCCATTCTCCATGGTAGGACACTTTACCACGCCATGCTAGTAGCAAGTAATCTGGTATCATTGCATGACAAAGCCTGGCAGCGTATGGTCACGGTGTTTGCTGGCATTCAAGCAATATCTGTCCTTTATCTCTCTATGTTATTCTCAGGAGAATGATATCGTTCAGGATAACCTGATTGAAATAGGGGAATTTAATTAAGGGGACATTCAGAGATGGCTGTTCCTACTGGGCTGTTTGTCTGTGGCTGAAAAGAAATCCTCCCCACAGTTAGCCGGGACGTGGGGGAGGCCATTGGCACTGAGCTGTTCACGTTTGGGTAGCAGGGATCTTCATGCAGTGGAGTGGGGGTAAAGCGATCATACTAGAGAATCGGAATGGGGGGAAGTTAGTTTGGTTTCTGCTGCTGCACGTTAACAGGAAAACCGCAGCACTAAATGGCCAACTCAATGTACTTTGCTTGGTATGGGAGAGGAGGGCGCTGCTGTTTATGAAGGTTGCAGAAACTGAAAGACTATGATTTACCATGGCCGCCTGCAAGCCGAATTCTGTTGTCTGTAACTGCGTGTGTGATCTCTAACACCAAAGCCACAGGCACTCAATATAAGATGCAAAATGTGACCTTGTGCTATGTATCAAAATCATATGTGCTATGTAATGTGAATAGTGTAAAGAGTATAGACATTGTTCTGTAAAATGTATCTTCACTCCCTTTTTTTCCACTAGCAGCTGCAAATGTTTCAAGCCTCCCTTCTCCGTCCCAAAGGCTATTTCAGATAAGGCGGCGAAAAAACCGCACGCACGATGAAATGTTCTCTGAGCTCATGCAGTCATTCGGCACTGACAAAACTCAGCAGAATGTGTGGAGGGACACAACAGCAGAGTACAGGAAAGTGGCTGATGAACGTGAGGAGAGGTGGCGGCAGGAAAACCAGAGGAGACATGATGCAACCCTGGGGCTACTGCTGGATCAAACGGACATGCTCTAGTGTCTGGTGAAGGTTCATGAACGGCAGCTGGATCACAGACTGCTGCTGCAACCCCTGTTTAACCATCCTCCCTAAGTTCCATAGCCTCCTCACCCAGACGCCCAAGAACGCGGGGCGGGGGGACGCTCCGGGCACCCAACCACTCCACCCCAATGGACAGCCCAAGCAACAGAAGGCTGTCATTCAACAAGTTTTGAAGTGGCCTTTTCCTTCCCTCCTACCCTCCTCCCACATCTCACCTGGGCTACCTTGTGAGTTATCTCCCTATTTTTATAATCAATTAATAAAGTAAACATGTTTTTTAAATGATAGTGACTTTATTTCCTTTGCAAGCAAGCTGTGATCGAAGGGTGGAGGGCAGGTGGCTTAGAGGGAATTTAGAGGCAACCAAGGGGGCGGGTTTTCATCAAGGAGAAACAAACAGAAATGTCACACAGTACCCTGGCCAGTCATGAAACTGGTTTTCAAAGCTTCTCTGATGTGCAGCGCTTCCTGCTGTGCTCTTCTAACCGCCCTGGTGTCTGGCTGCATGTATTCAGTGGCCAGGCGATTTGCCTCAACCTCCTACCCCGCCATAAATGTCTCCCCCTTACTCTCACAGAGATTGTGAAGCACACAGCAAGCAGCAATAACAATGGGAATATTGGTTTCGCTGAGGTGTGAGCAAGTCAGTAAACTTCACTAGCGACCCTTTAAACGTCCAAATGCACACACTATCACCATTCTGCACTTGCTCAGCCTATAGTTGAACAGCTCCTTACTAGTGTCCAGGATGCTTGTGTATGGCTTCATGAGCCAGAGTATTAAGGGGTAGGATGAGTCCACAAGGATAACTATAGGCATTTCAACATCCCCAACAGTTATTTTCTGGTCTGGGAAATAAATCCCTTCCTGCAGCCATTTAAACAGACCAGAGTTCCTGAAGACGTGAGCGTCATGAACCTTTCTCAGCCATCCCACGTCGATGTTGTGAAACATCCCTTGTGATCCACCAGTGCTTGCAGCACCATTGAAATTACCCCTTGCGGTTTATGTACTGGCTGCCCTGGTGGTCCGGTCCCAAGATAGGGATATGCGTTCTGTCTATAGCCCCACCACAGTTAGGGAATCCCATTGCAGCAAAGCCATCTAGTATGACCTGCACATTTCCCACAGTCACTGCCTTTGATAGCAGCAGTTCAATGATTGTGTTGGCTACTTGCATCGCAGCAACCCCCACAGTAGATTTGCCCACTCCAAATTGATTCCCAACTGATCAGTAGCTGTCTGGCATTGCAAGCTTCTACAGGGCTATTGCCACTCGCTTGTGAACTGTGAGGGCTGCTCTCATCTTGGTATTCTTGCGCTTCAGGGCAGGGGAAAGCAAGTCACAAAGTTCCATGAAAGTGCCCTTAACGCATGCGAAAGTTTTGGAGCCACTGGGAATCATCCCACATCTGCAACATTATGTGGTCCCACCACTCTGTGCTTGTTTCCCGGGCCCAGAATCTGTGTTCCATGGCATGAGCCTGCCCCAGTAACACCATGATCTCCAAATTGCTGGGGACCACCGTTTTAGAGAAATCTGTGTTCATATCCTCATCACCGCACTGCCGTCGCCTCCTCGCCTGGTTTTTTCAGGTGCTGGTTCTGCAAAAACTGCACGATAATGCGTGAGGTGTTTACAATGGTCATAAGTGCTGCGGTGAGCTGAACGGGATTCATGCTTGCCGTGCTATGGCGTCTGCTTGGGCAATCCAGGGAAAAGGGCGCGAAATGATTGTCTGCCATTGCTTTCACGGAGGGAGGGAGGGTTGGCTGATGACATTTACCCATAACCACCTGTGACAAATTTTTGGCCCCATCAGGCATTGGGAGCTCAGCCCAGAATTCCAGTGGGCAGCGGGGACCTCGGGAACTGTGGGATAGCTACCTACAGTGCACCGCTCAGAATGTTGACACTTGCCATGGTACTGTGGATGCACACCGCCGAATTAATGTGCTTAGTGTGGATGCATGCCCTCGACTTTTTAGACAATCTGTTTCTAAAAATCGACTTCTGTAAAATCGGAGTACTTTCGTAGTGTAGACATGGTCACACCTTTAGTTAATTCAGATCAGCTTTCCTGGATGTTCCCATGTAGACTAGCCCTTAGACACAACCAATGGGAGACATAACTCTTCCTTTGGCCTGGTCTACAGTAGGAAATTAGGTTGGTGTAACTACATTGCTCAGGGGTGTGAAAAATCCATCCCCCTGAATGACGCAGTTAAACTGACATAATGCTCAGTGTAGACAGAATTCTCCTATTGACCTAGCTACTGTCTCTCAGGAAGGTGGACTACCTAAGCTCAGGATTGTGCACAAGGGGGGGCAAGCAGGGACAGAGCCCTCCCTCTTCCCCCCCCCGCAGTAATTGGAAGGGGCACAGAACTCCTCTGGGGCTGAGGGGGGAAAAGTGAGCTCCTCCAGCCCCAGGGCCAAGGCGGGAGCTGACAGCTCCTCCATCCCTGGGGTGGGGGGGCATCTGTTTCCCCTCCCTCCCCCGAGTTTAATCTCGGAAGGCTGCTCGCAATGCATGCCCAGGCAGAGCTCTTAGCTGCAGTGCTGGGCAGCCAGATCCCCTCCTCCAGGAGCTAGAGTTCTCTAGAGCTCACCCACCCCACCCCTTCTATGCCTCCATCAATTAGCAGCTGAGATGATATAGAGTGACAATCCTCCTAACCAATAGTAGAGTGGCAGTGAGCAGGGCCCCTTGGGGTGGGGAAGGCCAGGAAGGGATTGGTGGACTGAGGAGCACAGGGCCTGGGGGGGCGGACACAGGGTACCCTGCGGGAGTGGGAAGGAGGGGGGGAGCACAGGGTCCCCAGTGGGGCCCCAGGGGCGGAGAGTGAACTCCTCTTGCCCTGGGGCCATGTGGGAGCATAGAACATGCCCCCCCCCAAAAAAGGGGTCAAACTTTTATTCCTGTGCACGCCCCTAAACTAACGGGTGAACCCCTCCCATCGGCGTAGGTAGTGTCGTCACTGAAGTGCTATCGTGGTGGAGCGCATCGTTGCAGCGTTTGACATGTAGACAAGCCTCTTCCCTCGCTGTAGATGTGTTAGAGAGATGGGGCATTTTCCTTTCTTCCCTTTCCTTTATAGTCTTTCTTCTATCTAAACAAAATCACTTTTCAAGTTCAAGGCTTGTCTACCCTTGAAATGCCACAACAGCACAGCTGTGCTGATGTCATGCTTCAGTGTGGATGCTATCTACACCGATGGGAGGGGTTCTCCCATTAGTTTAGGTAATCCACCTCCCCGAGAGGCAGTAGCTACGTCGACAGAAGAATTCTTCTGAAAACCCATTGCTGTCTATACTGGGGGTTAGGTTGGCTTAACTATGCTGCTCAGGGGTGTGGATTTTTCACATCCCTAAGTGACATAGTTAAACCGATTTAATTTTCTAATCTAGACCAGACCTTACTCTCCGGATGCCAATTGTTTGGCCATCATATTTAGCTGGCTCATCTCTCCCAGACAGAAGCTGAAAAGAGGCATGACTTGCTGGGGTGCTGCTGACTCACGGTACCCATCTATCACTACTGTGGACTGTTGGAAATGACTGACCAATCTGTTCATGGGTAGTTTAAATGTACTCTGTTCCAGCAGGGTTTCTTGTTGAACTACTCACTGGCAAGAGTTTAGGGTAAACCGTCCAAAATAACAAGGAACCAAGATACAATTGGCTTGTCGGGGAAAAAGTTATTTACAGCTATAAAATGAAGGGGTTTGAAGAATTCCACTGAATAATTTCCTGTTGACTTTATCATTCTCATTAGTCTTCCTATCTTCCTCAAGGGTATTAGAAATACATGTGAGGAAGCATCAAGAAATGATTGAGTCTCTGTACTGTGTGTCCTTTAGTCGATATTTTTGTTTTTTAACAGACATTGACTTACTATTACAACACAGCTGCTTTTTCTAGAGTCCATCTTGGAAAATTTCCATTTTAAATTGCTATTTTAAGTACAAATTTTTCAACTGTTTAAAATCTCACTATGCTGAAACCTGATCTTGATAAGTCAAAATAATAATTTCACTCGATTTCAAAGTATTTCTTTGTCGCGCTAATGATGAACTGTGTCTTGTTGGCATAAACTATATATTGATTTCCAAAGCCAGTAACATGGAATATTACCCAGAGGGATCCTCTAGTATTAGGTAATAGTCAGATGAACAGCAACTTGTAATTTAGCACAGAAATTTTGAATGTGTGTGAAATAAGATTTTCAAAAGTACAAGCATTGGTCTAACTCTGCACCATTTAAAATCAGTGGTGATGGTAAAATTCTTATGGAAGCAGAATTAAGCCAACATTGAGCACCTTTAGAAATCCTGCCCACGTAATACCAATGCTCATATACAGCCTTGGGTTGGCGTCTATCCATTATTTTCATTATATTTAGTGCCCTTAAAAGGCAGGAGATTTATAGTCCTGCAGATTAAATTCTTCTCCTTATAAACTGGACTCATAAAGCATGTCCCCAGTCAACTCTCCCAATTTGCCTCAACTCTGACCTGGAGGTGCCACTTGTAGAGAAGAGAGATTAGTTCAGTACCTGGTCTCCCTTCTGAGATGGCAAACAAAGGAGCCATTTGGTATAAATGTGATGGTTTTTTGGATGTGACACTTGTCCACTAGGAATTAAACTGAGATCACCAAACTCGCTTCACAAATTCTATCACACCAGTCTTAGGTCTTGATCATTACCATCCTGTGCTAGATTTGAATTAGCAATCTAGAGGCTAAATCTAATCTAAAATCAATTGTCAGTAAATCTAGTGCTATTCATAGTTCTTTTATCTGTAATTGACAACTGTCTTGATGATTCAGCTATTTTAGTGTTAGTGTAGCTTTCTCTGACTAGTCCTGGGTACACCATGAGCTTAGGAAGGCTCAGGGAGAAAAAGTGCTCATGATTATTGTATATGACTTCAAAAATAGGAAGGGCAGGATCCAGAAGATGAGTCTTTCAAGTGTGTTCAGTTAGTATGTGAGTCTTGAGATACAGCTAAAATAGCATTTCTGATGGCATATTCAGTTAACTCTATTGCTCCCCATTCCAAACAGAACAGAGCTGAGATTAGTAGAATCTTTCACACTTCTGAACTGTGACGGTTGTATTTGAGTGTATTCTTCTCCCTCCTCACACTTTGTCTACACTACACAACTTTTAGTGACACGGCTGTGTCGCTAAAAGTCGGGCAGTATAAATGCTGTTTGTCGGCACTTTTGCCAACAAAATGCTTCCACCCCCTTTGAGTGGGGTTCGCGTTGTCGGCAGGAAAGTGCTCCTGCCAACAACGAGCCATTTACACTGCCACTTGCCGCAGCAAAACTTTTTTGTCTTTCAGGGAAGGGCCTTTTTTAAGCACCTGTGAATGACAAAAGTTTTGTGGTTCAATTGGCAGTGTAGACAAAGCCTTAGGACTTGTGTCATAAAAATAAAGGGAAGGGTAACCACCTTTCTGTATACAAAACTATAAAATCCCTCCTGGCCAGAGGCAAAACTCTTCACCTGTAAAGGGTTAAGAAGCTAAGATAACCTCGCTGGCACCTGACCAAAATGACCAATGAGGAGACAAGATACTTTCAAAGCTGGAAGTGGGGGGGGGACAAAGGGTCTGTCTGTATGATGCTTTTGCCGGGACCAGGTCAGGAATGCTCTTCAGAACTTCTGTTAAGTTAGTAAATAATCTAGCTAGAAATGTGTTAGATTTCCTTTTGTTTAAATGGCTGGTAAATAAGATGTGCTGAATGGAATGTATATTCCTGTTTTGTGTCTTTTTGTAATTTAAGGTTTTGCCTAGAGCAATTCTCTATGTTTTGAATCTGATTACCCTGTAAGGTATTTACCATCCTGATTTTACAGAGATGATTCTTTTACTTCTTCTTTCATTAAAATTCTTCTTTTAAGATCCTGATTGTTTTTTCATTGTTCTTAAGATCCAAGGGTTTGGTTCTGTGTTCACCTATGCAAATTGGTGAGGATTTTTATCAAGCCTTCCCCAGGAAAGGGGGTGTAGGGTTTGGGGGGATATTTTGGGGGAGGAAGACGTCTCCAAGTGGGCTCTTTCCCTGTTCTTTGTTTAACACACTTGGTGGTGGCAGCATTGGGTTCAAGGACAAGGCAAAGTTTGTACCTTGAGGAAGTTTTTAACCTAAGCTGGTAAGAATAAGTTTAGGGAGTCTTTCATGCAGGTCCCCACATCTGTACCCTAGAGTTCAGAGTGGGGAAGGAACCTTGACACTTGTCTACACTGGCAAGTTTTTTCGATGAAACTAATGTCGCCAAGGAAAAATTGACAAAAACAAAGTTGCCAAAGCATGTCTACATTTGCTCCCTCTGTCAACAGATCGTGTCCACATTCGGGGCATCTTTGTTGACAGCGAGAGCAATGGACTGTGGGTATGTATCCCACAGTGCCTGGCAACACCATCCGTCATTAGATGTTGTGAGAATGTGGAAACAGAGCACGGTGCCTCCTGGGATGTGCAAAATGTACCATCATGCACTGCTTTGTGTCCCTTTCCTCCAAAGGTCTCTGGCTTCCTTTCACGCCACTTTTCCAACTGTCATTCTTTTGTAGTGCACGTCAGCATCTGCAGTGAGAGAGGTGGATCCCGCACTTCTCTCCTATGTGCTGTTAGCTGTCGTAGGACATCGCGCACGGCAGCACAGTTACTCGCGAAGTTAGCAGAGGATGAATTACAGGCACCTAAGTGTCATATGGATGGCAGCAACTTATCAGTGCTTTGTGCATTCACAGAGTAGCTGCATACAGTAGACAGTTGCTTTTCAGCTAGGAAAACAAGCACTGATTGATGGGATTGCGTTGTCATGCAGGTGTGGGAAGACAACCAGTTGGTACAGAACTTTAGGATGTGTAAAGCAACCTTCATGGAGCTTTGTGCTGAGTCATCCCCTGACCTGTGGCGTAAGGACACCAGAATGAGAGCTGCCCTTTCGGTAGAGAGGCATGTTGCAATCACTGTGTGGAAGCTGGCGAATCCAGACTGCTACCAGTCAGTCGCAAATCAATTTGGAGTAGGAAAGTCCACTGTTGGGGCTGTATTACTCCAAGTGTGCAGGGCAATAAATCACATCCTGCTGCACAGGACCGTGACTCTGGGAAACGTGCATGACATAGTGGGTGGCTTTGCAGAGATGGGTTTCCCTAACTATGGTGGGGCGATTGATGGCACACACATTCCAATTTTAGCACCAGACCACCTTGCCTCTGAATACATCAATAGGAAGGGATACTTCTCCATGGTGTTGCAGGCACTTATGGATCACCGGGTCATTTCACGGACATCAGTGCAGGCTGGTCTGGAAAGGTGCACATGCATCTTCTGGAACAGTGGCCTGTACAGAAAGCTGCAGGCGGGGACTTTCTTTCCAGACCATGAGTTCACAGTGGGGGATGTGGAAATACCCATAGTAATCCTGGGAGACCCGGCTTATCCCTTACAGACCTGGCTCATGAAACCTTACACAGGGAACCTGGATAGCAGCAAGGAGCGTTTTAACAACAGGCTGAGCAGGTGCTGCATGGTAGTCGAATGTGCCTTTGTCCGTTTGAAAGCTCGCTGGAGTGTTTAAATAGCAGGCTAGACCTTACTGAGGATAATATTCCCATGGTCATCGCCACGTGCTGCACTTTCCATAATCTGTGTGAATCTAAGGGTGAAATGTTTGCTCAGGTGTGGAGCATTGAGGCAGAACGCTTGGCTGCACAGTTTGAACAGCCAGATGCTGGGGCTGTCAGAGGAGCCCAGAGGGCTGCTATTAACATCAGAGAGGCTTTGAGGAACCACTTTGACAATGAGGGGCACTAACACATGTGTGCTTTGGAGTTGCTTCCCTGTTGTGTCCATGTACAAATTTGGGGCCCAAGATCCATGCAACACAATGCTTCAGAAGCCTGTTCCCGAGAGTGGATTGATTGCTATATGCTTTTGTAGAACACAGAATAAAAACACTGTACCATTAAATACCTCAGCCTTTATTTATTGTTAAAAAAGATAAAACCTCACGACTGTGTGTAGCTCCAGCTATCGTGCCAGCTGTGAGTGGGGGTGGAGCGATGGGGAAACATAGGAGTGCTGTGGAGTGAAAAAGAATGTGTGGGCATGGGGGAGGGGGGTTGGCAAAAGAATTGTGCATCTGCTGCAGTGGCGCTTGACCACTGATCTGCTCGGTCTGCAGCTGGATCAGGGACTTGAGCATCTCTGTCTGATCCTCCATCACTTTTAGCATCCGCTCTGTCGCTTGCCTAGCAAAAGCAGCACTTGCCTTTCTGTCCTGCCTTTCGGCTTCCCAGCACTCTTTGCATGCCCTGGTCTGTCTCTCATCGCACTGCAGCACCTCGTGGAACATCTCCTCTTTGCTGCGCCTAGGTTTTTTTCTTATCTGCCGCAGCCGGTCGGCGGGGCTGCATGGCGTGTTCTTCTAGGTCCATACTGAACAGAGGAGGGATTGTTACATTCCAGCAAACGACTGAAACATTTTAGTAAAAAGGACATTTTGCTAGTAGAAATCACTTTCTCTCTAAGACTCTAGGCAGGCACACAGCTCCGCGAGCACCCCAATCGTGGTGAGTGTCGGGAGTGTGGGGAAGGCAGTTGTGCGTACGGACAAAAAGGTCACGGATTTCAGGGCAGCTTTTCAGGGAACTCATTCTAAAATTATCCCATACTTTTTCACAGGCGGCCAACCTGCTGGCTGACATCTCGCTGCTGAGGGTGAGCAGAGAAACCAGGGCTCAGCTGCTGCATGCTTGTGGCTTTCACCCTGGTCTATATGCAGCTCAGCTATGTGCTGCTTTGGTCCCAGCTCCAGTGATTGCTAATGGCATGGGATAGTTTCCTACAATGGGGGAACTAACAAGGCTGCAATCCCTTGGAATCTGCGGCAGAGGATTAACAAGTATCTTGTTGAAACTTTCCAGAGCCCCTCTCTGGAGAATTCCCTGCAGGTCTCGATGTCCATTGACACCCTGCTTGGCCATGTAGATTGGCTACACAGGGCAATGTCCAGCTCACAGAAAACATTACCTGCCTCCCACTTTTTGGTTCCCTACACAAGCCACAGCAATTTACCCAGAGTCTCATCTACTTCCTGCTCCCCATTGAGCACTTCTGGGGTGGAGAAAAGTTCCTGGCTGCCTGCCCCACTGGGTGACCCCACTGGGAGCACCACATCCTCTTCTAGCTTGACTTTTTCATCCACAGTTTCAGCCTCCGGGTTACTCGCTTTCAGCTGCATGCGAAGTTTCCACAGGGCAACAAGCAATGGAGGTGGGGTCACCACCGAGGACAGCATTCAGCTCCTTATAGAAGCGGCATGTCTTAGGTGCACCACCAGAGCGATGGTACACCTGCCTCAGCTCCTTCATCTTCGCTCTGCACTGCTGCGTGTCCTGATCACAGCCCTTTTCGCACAAGCCTTGAGAAATTTGCCCATATGTGTCCCGATTCCTACGGGTCAGTCGCAGCTGCAACTGAACAGGCTCCTCTCCCCATATACTGATCGGATCCATCCACTTAGCAGCGGTCCAAGCGGGAGCACATTCGGTGTGATAGCCAGCCATGCTCACCTGGGAAGCCGCCTGGGAAGCCAGCAAGCAGGAAATGAGATTTAAAATTCCCAGAGCTTGCAAGGGGGAGGGGCAGGTTGGCTGCAGGGGAGCGGAGTTCAAACTGCTGACCAGAGCCGCAGCATGGGAATTGTGGGATACTTTCTGGAGGCCAATAAAATTGGGGAAAAAAACCTGTGGTGTCTACAGTGGCGGTTTGTCAACAGTAAAGGGAGGGGAAAAGACAAAAGTCTCTCTCAGGGATGGAAGTTTTTTGTTGCCAAAACTAGGTGGGTTTGGTTTTTTCGAAAAAAGGCACATTGCAGTGTGTACACTATCGCTGTTTTGTTGCCAAAAACCAGTTAGTGTTTGTGTTTAGTGCAGCCTAGTTTTAAATCACTCAAACAATGTAGCTAATAGACTTCACTGTGGGAGGAAGTGTTTCAGTCTAAATCTGCCTCTGTTCAATTTAAATCCCATTCCTTTTGGTGATGCTGTACCTCCCTGAAACATTTTACCAGTCCCTGTCCCTCCTGGGTGAATATATCCGCCAAATGTTTTGTGAACAGTTATCATTATCCTTGTGTTGTAGTCACTGTTTAGCCAAGCTCTGCTCCCAGTTATATACATCTTCATTGAATTTAATGGAGCTGCACTAATATAATTGAGAACAGAAGATGGTTTCTTTTAATCATTCCTCATAAATGATCCATTTCCTTAAAGATTTTTTTGTTTCCTCTCTGAATTCCTTTCACTTTGTCAACATCTTGGGGGCAAAGAGGCACGCCCAGAGTTAGCACCTGAATTCTTTTTGAAGTATGTAGCATGTTTCCACAAGCATGTTATTAATTATGGATAATTCCATCATTCCTCTTTTCTGACTATTTTCCAGCAATTCACATCTAAATATGCACATCTGGTACAAATAAAAAAAATCTGATTTGTATGTGTTTCACATCAGACATCCAGGAATAATGACTACTTTTCCTTGTCTATATATTTTGAACAACCCAAGTTGGTAAATCCTCTTTTGTATAATCCCATAAGCTTCATAATATTGCACAGGATGAGGTAGCTTTTTTGTGCTTTGCTAACTGTGTTTACTTTCACTGATATGGTCAACTTCTGAAGAATGTCTCATGAACAGAATAACGTTTCCAGTTTGAATGTTTTGCTCCATTTGCAGCCAAAATGTTTATACAATACCCCAGTCAACAAAGTTACGCAAAACTCTTTCATAAACTGGATATGTCTGCAATTGGAATAAAAATAATTTGTGTGCTACAGCAGATGTGCCAATGTACTTTGCACATCTGTAATGCCTTCCATCTGAGGATCTCAAAGCACTTTATGGACATTAATATCTCTACTTTATAGATAGAGTAAGAGGCATCAAGAGATACAGGAACAGATTTCCCCCCCCTTTCTTTTTTTGGAGGGGAGGGGAGGGAAGGGGAACAAAGCCCAAGATGTACAGGTGAACATGTGTTGCAGCTGTGATGGTGCTTTATGTAATTACACATGCAGGGCCTGTTGTCATTAGGGCTACGTATTTTAATGCAACTTTATTGCGTAGGGCCTAGAGCTGGTAGACCACTGATGTCAATGGGGAACACATGGGGTACATAAGTCAAAGCAGGACCTGGCCTTTATGTTCTTCTTCTTAGCATATGTGCAGTGTACCTCGGGTGGCACATGACCAAGTTTCATCACCGAATTTAGTCTGCTGGTTGGATCATTAGCTTCCCCGGCTTGGGCTGGTACTGACTGGGAGTGTGATGTGAATGCTGCTCCATTTCTCCGCGCCTCCCCTCCCCGCCCCCGCTGCCACCTTTATGTTGAAAGTGCTATAGAGCAGGGGCCCTGTGTTTGCATTTTGTAAAGCACCCCATCCATGCAGAGGGCTATGTAAACAATAGCCCTGGTGTAGTATAGATTTAAAGATGGCAGAATGGGTGTAAACAATGACATTTAGGATTCCAAGGTTCAACTGAAAGTGGGATAGAAAGAATGTGGGTTTGGCATGTCTAGTTGGAAGAAACTGCAAGTCCTGTATTCTGAGTGGTGGCTGCATGTGCTGGAGAGAGAGAGAGAGAGAGAGAGAATTCAGTTATTTATCTCCTTGGTGAGAAGAAAAGGTTGTGAAAAATCACAAGTGACAATTAATATCAAATGGTTACTTACCTTTCAGTGATTGTGATTCTTGGAACTGGGTTGTCCATACAGATTCCACCCGTGGTGCACACAAGCTGCGCATGCCCAGGATCGGATTCTGTTGAAATAGCCATTTCCATTGCACCCTGGGAGTCCTTGCACCCACTGTAACCAAGGATATAAGGGATGGAGCAGTCTCAATGACTTCTCAGTTCTGTTGCCAATAAAGAATCCCAGTTGTCAGGACTCCCAATAAGCAGGGACATTGTGGAATCTGCATGCACAATGCATCTCTAAGAATTACAACTACAGCAGGGTAAGCGACTGTTCATTCTTCTTTGAGTGATTGTCCACATCGATTTCACTCGTGGTGACTAGCAAGCAGTATTCTGTTCATGGAGGTGGGTTAGAGGAGTTCTGTTTACATATCAGTCAAAGAACCTCCCTACCAAAGCCTGCAGCTGATCTAGAGGCTTACACCAAGGTGTAATGAATAGAAAAAGTGTGGACTGACCTTCAAGTCACTACCCTACAAATCTCAGTCAATGCGACATATTCAAAGAGGTGGTGGAAGCTGCTTGGGCTCTAGTTGAGTGAGATCTGATGTGCCCAGGAGGCTTTCTGAGGTAGCCCATAGCGTATATATGCAGTCCAAAATATATTTAGGCAGTCTCTGAAAGGATATTCGTTGCCCTCTCATTCATACAGCAAATGAACAGTCTTGGTGATGCTGAGATTTATCTGCTCCTGTCCCAGTAGAAAGACAATGCTCTCATGATACCCCTCGTGTGGAGTTTTGCCTCAGCCAGAAAAGAATAACATTTCGGGAAAAAGACCTGTAAATGAATAGATTGTCAGAATTTCACATGAAGTAATCATGAACAGGTATTTTGGGTGAGGCCTGTCTTGTGAAAGTTGAGGTGGGGAGGGGCTGTCAGGAGTGCCTGAATCTCCCCTATTCTCTTGAATGAGGTAATAGTCACCAGGAAGGCCATCTTCATGGACAGATGGTAGAGGGACCAAATAGCCATGGGCTCAAAGGGAGATCCCGTCACATCAATTGGCACTAGGTTGAGAGTCCATGGTAGATGGGGTTCTATGATTGCTAGAAAGGCATGGGTAAGACCTTGGAGAAATTTCCTCCTGATAGAATGAGAGGATACTACGTGGCCCTGCACCAGGGTATGGCTCAATGAGATTGCAGCCACGTTAACCTTAATTGAGCTGAGACTGTCCTAACTGAGTAAGAGCCCAAAATATTGGGGATTGTCCCTTGCAGCGAAGCACAGTGTTGTCATTTGGACCAAACAGAGAATTCTTTCTATTTGGCTTGGCAAGTTCATCTCATTGAGGGCTTTCTGTTGTGACACAGGATGTTCAGAATCACCACAGAGCAGTCTTTTGCGGTAGCTGTCAGCCAGCCAATATCCAAGCTGTTAGGTATAGGGACTCTGGGGCTGGATGAAGGACCTGACCATTGCTTGAGACAGAAGGATGAACTTTCGAATGGACAATCTCAGTAGATCAGAGTACCAGAACTGCCTGAACCAAGCTGAGGCTATTAGGATGATAGTCTCTGCGTCTTGCCTTAGCTTTGTCAATACTCCAGGGAGTACAAGTGTTGATGGGAAGGCATACCTCGGACCTGGACTCCGAGGGATGAGAAAGGCATGCATGAGGAATCTGTTTTCACTTCCTTGGGAGCAGAATCTCTGACACTTGTTGTTGTGGAGCATCATGAACAGATCTATTGCTGGATATCCCCATCAGAGGAAGATGATGTGGAGGACTTGAGGGACCATTCGTGACTCTGGGAGATCCCTGCTAAGCTCATGCACTATAGTGGGCTGAAGCCCAGAGAGATGGAGAGTTGTCAGAGTGACGTGTTCCAGTTTCTCACACATGGCCCCCTGGCACAAAGAGAACAATTGTGCTCCTCCTTGCCTGTCAATGTAATGTATTGCCATGGTGTTGTTTGAAGTTCCTGCCTGATAATGCCTCAAAAGAGGGGTAGGGATGCGTTGGATGCCAGCAAAAATGCTCTAAGTTCAGGGACATGGAAATGAAGGGAGGCCTTGGGGGCTGACCACTTATATCAAATTTTTACCACATGGGTAACTTACCCAGGGTTGGAGGCATGCATAACTAGTTTTCGATGGAAGAAACATGGAGAACAGAACTTGTTGCATCTGATTACAAGGGAGACCCTCTTGTCCATGTTGTCTCAGATAAACTGATCTCAACCACCTTTGCAGAAGTGAAAGGTAAAGTTTGGCAAGCTGTGTGATGTGTATATATGTGCCAGCACTTGACCCAGAACCTTCAAACAGGTTCTCACCTGCGTGGTAGGCTGCCCTTGAAACTGTCATGTGATGCCTATCATAATGCGGCCCCTCTGAGACAGGTATGCTCCCAACAATTTGATGCTGTGTGTTTGGTGTCAATGTGGATTTGATGCTTTGCTTTTGGTGTCATTGTTAATTTGTCCTTGTTGACCCTGTATGCCGAAAAGATCTAGCCTTTGGGTCTTTTTACCTGGAAGTGGATCTTTCCTGTTGCCTGGGATCCATGGGTGGAACGCTAGAAGAAGTTCATGTAACCCTTAGCCAGCACCTGATATCTCCTGTCTGCATATGTGAAGGTCCTAGAGATGGATACAGGGTGTGCCATATGACCTTTGCGGGTTCCAAAAGCCCTTTGTCAATAGGAAAGGCTGTCCTACCAGATGATGAGATGATTTGTTTGTTTTTTCTTGAATTATCTTGAGAGGGGTACCCAAGGTGCCTACTGGTCTCCTCAAGAGATCTTAAAATGCCTTAACTCATCCGAGAAGGCAGTGGAAGAAAAGTTAGTTGTTTCCTTTGGTGATGAGGATGAGATGGCGAGTGGTCAGAGGAGAGATTATCTCTGCTGGGTTCTTATTCTTCCTCCATATGTTGTTGACGCATTAGGGTTGATACTAGAGCCGGCTGTAGTACCTGTTTTGGAGAAGGCTGCCTTGGTCTGGAGACAGCAGAAGAAGCTGGCTTCTTGACATAGGGACTGATACTTCAAGGTGACATAGGACCAAGACAAGTAGGGATACTGCAGGAAAGGAGGGCACACTAGCTTGACAGTTCCCTTCTGGATCCTGTGGACTCATGGGTGCTTCTCAGGGATTCCATCTTCTATTGTCTGTGTCCACTGAATTATTCATGGTAGACATGGATCTCATTCCAGGGAAGATGATCTGCTGTGTTCCCCAAAGGAGACCAAAAGGGTGAAGTCATCTTCCATAGATAGGGCATTCCCTGTCAAGTCTATGGTCACCACCAACAAGTTGAAAGAGGGACCCATTTTATTCATTGCCTCCCTCAGTCTGTCCAGGATTAGAGACTCCTGTACTGGCCCCACCACGAAGTCTGCTGCCACTAAGAAGTGCGGTGGTGTGAGTAAAGCTTTTGGTACTGAAGAGTTGGTCAGTGCCAAATGAGCGACTGGCATCACTGAGGTCAGTACCAGTGAGCCTAGTTTAGGTTTCCTCAGCACTGCAGTCATCATCCTGAAGTCGTCTGCTGTTGGCGTACATGTGTCAGTCCCCTAAGCAGTACTGGAATTAGTGTAGTGCTACGGTAAGAAGCGATCTGTGTTGGTTTCACCATGGAGTTCAGCAAGGCCCAGCTTTGTGGCTCTGAGAAGGCACCTAAGGGAAGGGTTTCTTGGGACCTTCTACTGAGCAGAGCAGAACAGCAAGGTTTCTGGTAGTCCCTTGAGGCTGGGATGGTGTCGTGGCTCACCAGGGCACTGGAGGAGTGTAAGTGACCTGAAGGTGGTGATCTCTCCAGTTGTTTCACAGGGTCAGTTGAAGCTTGTACAGACCTCTCCAGAAGATGAAGCTTCAGTCACCCTTCTGTCTCTCAAAGTGTGCTTGGAAAATGTCCTGCACGTGGCCATCTCCTAGACAGAGAAGGCATCTCAGGTGGCCATCATTGATGGGCATTGTGGTATCACACAATGAGCAGATCTTAAATTCTGGAGACTTGCTTTTGACCATTTTAGGCTGGGTATAGGAGGAGGAAGGAGACTATCTTGAGCCTTGTACATGGGGTTGCGGAGGCAAGAACCATTAATCTTATTAAAATGACAATAGAGAAGTCTTAGTTTTTCAATCCATCCTTTTTTTTAATGATCTAAGAACTATAATGACTAGAATAACAACAGGTCTACAGATCTAAGTGGTGAATTGCCAGGTTCTGTGTCTCAGCCACAGGTGGTAAGAAGGAACTGAGACGCAGTTGAGGCCACCTCACCTCTGACAACCTCATTACAAGGGCTCCCAAGGCACAGGTGTGCCCCAGTGCATGCTGCTATTTCGAAAGAATCTGCTCTAGCGTGTATGGGCCATATACACACCAATAGTGGAATCTGTGCGGACAGTCACTCAAACAAAATGTTCTGGCAGTTCAAGTCTTCCCCGATGTTGATGCTAAATCACGCTCCTACTTATAAGTACGTAAATTAAGGAGCACTTTAAATGCTTCAGGGCTGATTTCACACACAAGAAAAAGTGGAGCATTTTTTCAGATACCTTGTCTAGAAGCAGTGAATGTATGAGGTTTAGCACGTCTTGATTATGCGTTTTTGAAAATAGTTTATGTTCAACAGGATGATAGAGCCAGCAGCAAACACAGTGCAGGCAGATACACTTGGCGATCAGTTTTGTTTTTGTTTTTTTGGGTTTTTTTGCTTGCTCTCAAGTTGGTAAACAGCTGTGGACACACCAAACGATACTCGAGCAAAGCACTGCAATAAACATTCCTGATTTTTTGATTGGTCCCTAGTTTTGGACTGTCTTAATTTATGTAAACAATATAATTTTGTATCTATAATTTTAAAGACCTCTGTTGCATCACGTTAAAGCCTCAGTTCCTCCTAACTTAGCCTCTTGAGACCTTTGTTGCCCTACACTGCACATTCTCCAGGGCAATATAATTTTCCTGTACTAAGGTTACTAATACAGATCACAGGATTCCAGGTAACTAGCTTCAGTACAAAGCAAAGATTTCATTTATTCTTCAGAGGCCAAGCCTTGGCACAAAGGTTGAGTAAACAGATTGTGGCAGGGGATCTTCACAGGGACCAAGAAGAACTAATCCTCCCTCCCAGGATGTGACGTATCAGTGCACCCTCTCCCCAAATGCTGCAGCTCATGGGCTCTAGTTACATGAGTGGGGTTTGCCCCATGGAGCCACATCTAGACAGAAATAACTACAGTTAAAGAAAGTAATACACAGGATTTTATATAAAAGAAAACAGATCTCCTTCCTGTCTGAAGAGGAAGATAAGAAACATCCAACTCAGTAAATGTAGGTGCAGAATTTGGATTTTGTCAGTGGTTACTGTTTATTGTAGTAGTGTTCTGTTGTAAAGTTGAGGAAAAAAAGGAGAGAATGTGGTATTTGCTGTCACTTGCAGGGACAGATTTGTAATCAGATTTGCTTACAAAATAGGACCTGTACATCAGAGCAGGCACTGAGTTGATAGGATAAAGCATCACAGATTTGTACTGTGCATAGTGCCCTCATGTGGATTTTAGCGTATAGTTACATTTGCAGATTCATTAAATTTTATATAATAATTATATGACATATGTGGTAGCTGCATTAAGACTCCAGCAAGAACTGTTCAGTACAATCCCATGTGTTAACCCAGATGGAACTCCAGCATCCTCATCAAACCCAAAATACTGTAATTGTGATTTGACCTGAATTGAGACAGAGCTCAGCAAAATTCATCTTAAAAATTAATTTTATGTTGGCAAAAGGTGGCAGAGAGGAGTGTGCTGCAATTTTTGGGTGCTTTCAGGACTTGTTTACATGGTGCTTTATCCCCCACCCATAGGGATGTAAATTGTAGTCCACACTCACATGCCATTCTCTAACTGCATGACATGCACTAAAAGTTCTCTAATGTGTGTTAATGTAATCCCATTTCAAACAGTAGTTAATGTGCACTAGGGAAATTTTAAAGCATGTCAGCAGGGTTTAAATGGACCAGTTAGTGCACTACGTGTTAATGTGGACTAAATTTTACACCACTCTGTTGCAGACTGAAGCACTGTGTACGCAAGCCCGAACACTACTGAAAACACCACCACAAACTGCAGCCGTACCTCTGGAATGTGAACAACTGACCACTAAAAAATGTACTGAATGCCCCAAGACTTTTCTCACAGGCCACTTACCAGGAGAGAATAACAGCTTGTGGTCAGTGGAATGGATTCATACCCCACACACAGGTGAAACGTTGTACGTTCCAGTGCCAATAGTCTGAAGGATACAGTCCCTTCCCTCCACCCTGCAAACCCATTTCTTTACTGATAGTATTGTTGTCCAGGATGAGTGGATATTTAAACAGGGAATGTAAGCTAAAGAATGTGTGTGTGTTTAAGTATAAAGGGCAAAGAGGAAACCACAATATCAAAATGTACTGGTGGCTACTGATGATATACATCAGAAGCTATCTACATATTCCACTTGGGGGATTTCACTGGCACAAGTTAAAAAATGCCACAAACAGCTGCAAAAAACTGAAACACTTTCGGCATGGTGAAACCACATTAGTAACAATCTACTGTTTCAATGCAAATATTCCTGTGAGCCATATGGTGAGACAGCAGCAGCAGCGAAAAACATGGGTGGAAACTTCTCAGAATAAGGTTTTGGGTCTCCAGCCTTGCTACATCTTCTAATGTTGCAGTACATTCAAAGGACCTGATTCTGATCTTGGGTAGAAGACTTTTATCCCAGTGTAACCCCACTGTCTTCAGTTAAGTTACTGCACTTTTTACTGGTGTAAATGAGATGTCTTGAACTCTGAATGCTAGAATGCATTATTTGCAATACTAGTCTGCAATGAAAAACAATTTGTTCAGTCATTTCTTATGTGAGTTGAGGTTACTTGTTCATAATGATGGGACTAATAATCAGATCAGTGGCGAATGGCAAATTTATTTTTTTATTAATAAGAAATGGGACTGTCACATGAAATTACTTTCTGACAAACACAGTGTAGGAAGGCGTCCAGTTTACTAACTAAGGGAACTCCAAGTGGAGGCTGTATAGGTGATGTCTTCTTATATTAAGTGAACACACTGTTAGAAAAGTTAGAACTATGATTGTGTCTATGGACCACTGATGGCCAATGATGGACCATTGTTTCAGTAATCAATATTCCTGTATCAGTTTTGATGTGAGATCGCATGTTTGACACAAAACATCATTAACTAAATATCAAGGTTATTGAAATCAGAAAATTTACAAAAGAAAGAAAAAATAGCTATGGCTAATCATCAGTTTAAAAGTACATTTCCTTATCTCGCTCACTTAAAATCATCTTGTTTCTGTTTCGTCTAAAGCCAGCTGTGGTACAGCAATGCAATTGGATGCTGTAATATAAAACTCCAATAGCACAACTGTTCCTCTGAAAGCATTTGTTATCCACTCTCATTGGAATGTTTCCAAGCAAATAATATAAAATTACACTTTAAAACTGATCATTTAATAACAAATATTACATCAACCCTTTTTTAATCTAACAAACTCCCTATACCCAGATAACTGATTTTATACCACGAAATCTCTAGCACTATCAGCACCTGGAACACAGCTGTGTTGGATTTCAGAGTAGCAGCCGTGTTAGTCTGTATTCGCAAAAAGAAAAGGAGTACTTGTGGCACCTTAGAGACTAACAAATTTATTTGAGCATAAGCTTTCGTGAGCTACAGCTCACTGTGTTGGAGGCTCTGGTCTAATCTGATGGTAGGATATCTTCTCTTCCAGCTTCATTAAGATGCAGATAGGGGGTTTCCCTGCAGCTGGATCAGATGAAATAGGTAGGCACTGGATTTTTCCATTACCCATTTGAAAGCCCACATATTTGTTGTTTCTGCAAAATCTCTTAAGAAATAAAACCTCTGAGCAGTTAAAGTTTTGCTTTAGCAGGTTATCAGATGAAATGGCAAGAAACTGTTATAATAAAAGTCTAGAGAAAAGAAGCATTCATGCCCAGCGTTACTTTAGATTACAAGGTGGTGTTGAAAATGAAGAAGGAAATGGAACTGGAACTGAAACTAAAGCACTGCCAACATGTATAGATTTTCTGATCATTTCATCTAATTAAGTTATTAGCACAGAATCCTGAGCTACAATAATGCCACAGCATGTCAGGCTACTGCCTCCAAAGTTAAGGAACACGGTCCAAGAATAACACAGAGAACATAGCATTTAGAGGAAGATTCTGAAGACATTCCAGGGATTTTCTCCACTGGTGGTAGCACTGCTCAGACTACACAGATTTCCCAGACATTGGTAGACATTCAAATATCCATTTTAAACAAGCCAAAATGATCAAGAGTTCAACATGAAGTGCCATAATTCATGATGGAAATTCTTAAACTATTTTTTTTTTTTTGCAAAATAGGCAGATTTTATTCTGGCAGTCAATATAAACTGTGATCTGAACATCTGACACTTGTAAAATTACCAAGTTCCATCAGTGCCCATTTAAAGAAAAATGAACATTTTAACTAGTGCTTGCCTATCCTTGAAGTATCACTCCCTGAAATACAATTCTTTCCCCTGTAATACCTCTATTCTTTTCTTTAAAAAAAAACCTGTTTCATTCTCTTCAGAACAAAACTACAAGTGGCTGGCTGGCTCTGGCCAACTTTTCTATTTGTGTCATTGATATGCAAACCAGCCATCTGGTTTACTCTGTATGTCATGTAAATATGTGTATCTTATTATTCTCCCTATATATTCAGGAGCTTGCCATAACTTTGTAGGATTCTGTCTGACTATTCTTTGTAAGGATATTGTCCCAATCTAAGCTATTGTACTTGTCTGTCTTTTGGGTCTTGAATCAAGAAAGCATCTCTGTTCCAGACAGCACTTAAGCAAGTGGTTAAAGTTAAGAACATGCTTAAATCCCACCGAAGTAGATGGAAGTTCAGCACATGCTTAAAGTTCAACACATGTTCCTCAGGTGTTTTCCTGAATTGAGATCCTTTGATTAGAAACCCTTCAAGCCTTGATGTTTGTTTTGAGTATAGTGCCAACCATACTGTCAACTCTCGCTAATCCTTACTATAATTGTTTATTTATCATTGCCTCCACAGGTATAACCTCGAATTAGCACTAATTGGCTTTCTTTATATTCTCTTCAAGGATACTGTTGTCAATTCCTATCCTTGTACATGTTTTGCCATAACTTTCCCACACTATAATAGCTTCTTTCCTAAAGGTGTTCTTTTAAAACCTTGAGTGGGCATTAAGATTGAGTAGAAAGTTTCCATTCCTTTTACTTGGTTTATATGCACAGAAGAAATCTTATATGATCTGAGTCCTGAGCATACATTATAACCTGTCAGTCATTTAAAGAATCTGTTTTAAGAGGTAAATTCAGTTTTATTTTATATCACTTCAGTGATATTTATGACTATTTTTAATATGGGATTTTGTTCCCAAATTCACTGCTGGTGTAACTGGTTTAACTCTAGAGACTGGAAATGTACTCCTCTGGACAACACATTTTATGTTTAATCTAAAAATTAATGCAATCATAATATTTTTCTTGATAGGTGAATAGAAAATTTTCCTGTTTTATATTTACTAGCAAAAGAAATTTGCAGCTGATCAGTTGTATTCCTATTGTATAATTCAGGGAAAGGCATCACTGCAGAATGGCAGGGTTGTACTGCATCTGGTGAGCAACCCTGGATTACCTGATCCTCCCACATTCACCCTATGGTGCACTTGCATATTTAAAAACCAAACCCTAATAACTACCACATTCTTAGTGTCATTGTGACCTTCAAGTTTAATTTTTATCGAAACAAAATAAGTTAAGAATATAAAGGAACAGATTTTTTTTTAAAAAATATACAAATAAGTCAGTTGTATCATTCTTATCAACATTCAACAAACAAATAGTATTTCAGGTACTATATATTGCATATTCAACAAAAATATGCAATTACAATATGCAACTTACATGGCCAGCCAGTCCCCCAGCATTCATACCTTTCATGCTTCTTAACTTCCCAAAACAGGAATTTCGTACCCATATTTGCTAGTCTTTAGTATAAACCTTCCCAGCTTAAAACACTATTTGGCCTTCTCATGTCTCTGTTCCGTACATGGAAATCCCATTGAAATTAAGAGCTATTTTGCATAAAGTTTATTTACAGAATAGGGCCCCTCTATCCACTTAGTCTCTGACCTATAAGCTTATAAGGGCATAATTCTGATTTCATGTACACTCCTGAAAATCAGGAACTAACTCTTCTAAAGTGTATGGAGTTAATGCTAGTGTTATAAAACCAGCATATAGAAGTAAGATCAGAATAAGGTCCCAGGATTTCATAGAAGTAAAAGGGGAAGATAGCTAATGCTCATTTTTAGTAAAAAAAAAAAAAATACATCCATTCTTCCATGCAATCATGATCCCAAATCCTGTAGGAACCCTACTGAAATCTCTCTGATTTTGGAAATGAATATCGTAGTATTTTTATAATGAACAAATAAAGATTTTGTAGGTTATTCTTTGTGCTTTACTGCTGACAAAGAAAAAATCCTGCGGCCCCCATTAACCTTTTCAACACAATGGCACTAGCATTTATAATTAGAAATCAGTATAACACTCTGATCATGATATCAATTTCCCTAACAGTAAAAATATATACCAACATAATTTGATGCTAAATAAAAAGCTCTCTGCAGGGCAAACTGGAACTATGGTCACTTTCATAATGCATATGAGTGTAAAGGGATGACATAGATCTTAGCATTTGGTTCCATTTATGTGTATTCACAGAAAGGTTGTCATTCTGGCACTTCTCATTCACTTCTTACAATATGCATATGTTTCTCTGACATACATAGATAGTACACTAGACCTATTTATGACTAGGACCCATACAGGCTCACCTGTGCATGATTGCATGATTATTCTTTCCTTAAAGTACATGCAATTATGAATATCACATGAAAGTTAATCCATAAAATCCTGTATATGAGTCCAAATTATACAAAAACTCATAGCAAAGGTAAGTATAAAATTTGACTCTAGTACAGCAGTGCAATGATTTCAAACTTTCTCTGTCAGTTTAAACTAGCTTTTTAGTGAATGGTAAGTGTATCTGGTATTTTACTGACTGGAGAGGTTTTCATGTAAACAAAGTAAATTTTGGGTTTCAAAGCAGAAGTTGATTTACATTTGGGCTAAACTTCAGAACAAAATAAAACACAACAGTGTAACTTGCTTTTAGAGCACAATCCGAAAAACGGAATCAGAAAATCTCTGTGTTAAAAATCTCATTACAAAGAAACATTGACATTACCTATTTACACCCCAATTTCTCAAAGTAGAGCTAAAGAATAAACTATTTCTGTAGATCTCAGCAGAAAAGGCACAAAACACAAAGCAGGCATGCTTGTGTCATTTTGTCACAAAGAAGCATTGACCATTGTACAACATGGAAAAAGTCAGTATTTGTGTGACATCTCTCAATATCATAGATACATGAGGGATATATCTTCCTCCCAATGTACATACATAACTTCCTGAAAGCTGGAAATAATTACTAAAAAGGGTAGCACAGGGATGAAAATATACCCAATGGTTTGTTACAATCTACACCTCAACTTATGCATTAAGGAAGCTGATAGCTGTTTTATCATTATTGGTAAACAAACACACTGCAGTGTCTTTATAATACAGTCTCTGTGAACTGGGGATTGTGGGTGTTATGTGGGATTGATGAGGTTTAGTGGAGTTGGGAACCACCTTATGCATTTAAATATATAATTTAACTGCTTCCTTGCTCCACAGAAAAGCATTAAAATATGTAAAAGAAGCCTGAGTCCTTGCAAAGAAGAACTGTTGTTCTTAGAAGAAAACTTTGCTTATACTGTGCAGGAATGGCTATTCTGATGTTAAGGTGCTTCAAAAAGGCAGATCAATGATCTGCAATTTCCATGGCATTTCTCTCTATAATGTACTGTCATACATCCATCTGCTGTGGCAGTGTCCTGTTTGCTATATTTCTATAACTAGCCTGTCTTCGTCATCACTGCTTGTGTCAGCGTATTCCACTCGGGTTTGTTTCCTTATCATCTCTAAACTTCTTTTTTTGTATGTTTTGGAAGGCGTTTCAGAGCTAGCTGTGGACTCTGTGGGACTGAAGGGAAATGAGGGCTCTTTAAAAGTATTAGTGCCAGTTTCATTAAGTGTTCCATGGCCATCTGATTGTAAGTAGGCTCCATTCTTGTCTACACATCTATGAGGATTGCTATCAGAAGAGTTTATCCCCTGTATATTAGCTGTGCCAGGTAAGCTAGTACTTGAGATTGATGTCTTTGATCCCAATGAAGCTGAACACACAGTTTTGGAACTAGGATTAAGTTTGTCCTTCAGAGATGAGTAAGAATTTCCTTCCATTGGATGTTCCTCCTTTCGTGAGGTCTGGACCAATGGGTATAACGCAGTAAAAGTTTGACCTTGTGACTCTACATTAAGTATATTTTTGTGGTCAGCTTTTGGACATAAGAAAAAAGGAGCAGTAACCTCTGAACCCATACTCACATGCTGGCAGCATGTGCCAGCGCCTACAAAATCAAAAGGAAAAGACCAAAAAGAGGACTCCACAGGGTCAGAATGAGCATTTGGCTGTGGCTCCACTGGAAATGATTTCTGGAGCATGAGAGGTTGAGCCATTAAACAGCAGATGTTCAGGTCATTGTTTGTTTCTCGCATGGCTGCTTTAGCTGGTGATGAACACGAGTATGTTACCATAGGTAATCCTGGAGTTGCATTAAAGTTCTGAAGAAAGAGATTGCCTCTTGAGTGTTTCTCGATTGGTCTAGTAACATCCTGCAGCAGATGTGGGTGGGGGGGAGAGGATCAGGACAGAAATGAATTTCAATTTACATTAAAATTTTCAATCCAAAGCAATTTCATCCTTTGTAAAGAGAATGAAATAACAATTATGTTGACTATATCCACATGAATATAAGACTGTTTATATCTGGTTTCAGAGTAGCAGCCATGTTAGTCTGTATTCGCAAAAAGAAAAGGAATACTTGAACATGAAAAAAGAGAACATGAAACAATGGGTTTATCATACACATTGTAAGGAGAGAGATCACTTAAGATAAGCCATCACCAGCAGCGGGGGGGGGGGGAAGGAGGAAAACCTTTCATGGTGACAAGCAAGGTAGGCTATTTCCAGCAGTTAACAAGAATATTGCTGGCACATGATGGCATATATCACATTGGTAGATGCGCAGGTGAACGAGCCTCTGATAATGTGGCTGATGTGATTACATAAGTCTTGTCATAATCACATCAGCCACATTATCAGAGGCTCGTTCACCTGCGCATCTACCAATGTGATATGTGCCAGCAATGCCCCTCTGCCGTGTACATTGGTCAAACTGGACAGTCTCTACGTAAAAGAATGAATGGACACAAATCAGACGTTAAGAATTATAACATTCAAAAACCAGTTGGAGAACACTTCAATCTCTCTGATCACTCGATTACAGACCTAAGAGTGGCTATCCTTCAACAAAAAAGCTTCAAAAACAGACTCCAACAAGAGACTGCTGAATTGGAATTAATTTGCAAACTGGATACAATTAACTTAGGCTTGAATAGAGACTGGGAATGGATGAGTCATTACACAAAGTAAAACTATTTCCCCATGGTATTTCTCCCCCCCCACCCCACCCCCCACTGTTCCTCAGATATTCTTGTTAACTGCTGGAAATAGCCTACCTTGCTGGTCACCAGGAAAGGTTTTCCTCCTTTCCCCCCCCTGCTGCTGGTGATGGCTTATCTTAAGTGATCACTCTCCTTACAGTGTGTATGATAAACCCATTGTTTCATGTTCTCTGTGTGTGTATATCAATCTCCCCTCTGTTTTTTCCACTAAATGCATCCGATGAAGTGAGCTGTAGCTCACGAAAGCTTATGCTCTAATAAATTTGTTAGTCTCTAAGGTGCCACAAGTACTCCTTTTCTTTTTATATCTGGTGTAACTCTGTTGAGATCAACTGAGTTATACAGGCATAAATATGGTCCTTCATCTCCTACAATTGTGATTATATTTTGCTTTTCTTTTTGTCATAACTACAAGACAAAGTATTCATCCCTCCAGTGATTGCTAATTTCTGAAAAATGAGGTAAATTACTTGTGCATTTCTTCACTGTTAGTTAGTTATTGAAGGTTTTTTTGTTCGTTGTTGGTGTGTCTGTGTGTATTTTGTTTTTTGCTTTTTAGTTAGGTGATAGCTTATGGCTGAAATAGGGGGTTGCTGACTAACTGCATGGTTACAGGTGTCTGGTTGATTTTCTTTATGTTGAAATACTATGTACACATTGCCAGGGAGTGTGTATAACTGAGGCATTAAGGAGCTAAAAACATAGAGTTTATTATGTTGTTTGTGAGCAGTATAGAAATAGCAAGGTGGGTGTGCATCTGCAGCAAAGTTGGTTTGTTGAGGAGCATCTGAAGAGTTAGATTCCTAAATATGAGAACTAATTTTCATAAAAATGTAATTTTATAATAGTAATTTATACTAATATATTCAAAACTCATATAGTAGCTTTGACAGTGAAAGAAATGCCATTTCAAGTTATGCTATTTTCATTGCAAAAACATTCTAAATTCAGTGATTTTGAATGTTTTTACAGCCACGTTACCTTACCATCTTTGCAGCATTTGTGAAAACACAAAATCTGAGAAGCAAATAAATGGGAAAAAATTAAACTGCAGAAGCTTTCAAATGACAATAGGCTGAAATTGAAGTTTTCTAAAATCAGTGTCATCATCTATGTATTTAACAAAGAATTACAGGTAAAACACCTACTTTTCCATCCAGTTTGCCTTTTTGCCTGAAGTTGCTTGGATGCCCAGCTGGTGAAAATATTCCTGAGTTATTTTTGTGATTCCTGTCTTCTTTCTTATGAATATTCCCTTTGGACACTGGCTTGTCTGAGGTGGGGCAAGATAGCTCCTCCTGCTGGGGGAGATAATTATCTGTTGGGAAAGAGATGATTAAGAGAGATTTTTAAGATTAGATACAGTGCTCAATGAGTTTTCCATAAACCTTTTTTTTCCTTTTTTTAATATCTCTGGACAGATTTTGACTTCTTAAATTGTTGTATCAAATTAATTCTGAACATGATCTATCCTAATGTACTTTCATCTCTGATTCCTTGCAAACTGTTAGTCATAGCAGCTGTGTTTGTTGTGTAGTTGCTATTTGTAATCTGCTATTCAAGCCGAGTGACTTTTCATGAATATTCCTGAGTGAATCTTCTTCAGTCCTTCTCTTCAATTAACATTCTTGTGAGCAAAATTTTGCATGTACATATCTTCATGGGAAGCAACGTAAAGGTCTCATGAATACCAGTGAAGCAAATTTGAAGTTCTGATTCCAATAAAAGATCTTAAATACTTTTTTCTTCAGAATTTGCTTACCTTTCTATCCTTCATGTATCTTTATACAAAAATTTAAATGATAGAGACCGGGGGAGGGTAGTGGGGGAGAAGGATAGAAGGAGATGTGTTAATAAGAGCAAGGGAGTAGGAAAAGAAGTTAGGGAAGAAATGTTAATGAGATACAAAACTGCAAGTCAAGGGAATGGCTAGAAAGTATCTGAACTTCAAATTTCAGAATGGAAAAGGGACAGAACTAGAAGGACCTACTACAGTTAAAAGAAAAGGAGTACTTGTGGCACCTTAGAGACTAACAAATTTATTAGAGCATAAGCTTTCGTGAGCTACAGCTCACTTCATCGGATGCATTTGGTGGAAAAAACAGAGGAGAGATTTATATACACACACAGAGAACATGAAAGAATGGGTTTATCATACACCCTGTAAGAAGAGTGATCACTTAAGATAAGCCATCACCGGCAGCAGGGGGCGGGGGGAAAGGAGGAAAACCTTTCCTGGTGACAAGCAAGGTAGGCTAATTCCAGCAGTTAACAAGAATATCAGAGGAACAGTGGGGGGTGGGGTGGGGGGGAGAAATACCATGGGGAAATAGTTTTACTTTGTGTAATGACTCATCCATTCCCAATCTCTATTCAAGCCTAAGTTAATTGTATCCAGTTTGCAAATTAATTCCAATTCAGCAGTCTCTCGTTGGAGTCTGTTTTTGTAGCTTTTTTGTTGAAGGATAGCCACTCTTAGGTCTGTAATCGAGTGACCAGAGAGATTGAAGTGTTCTCCAACTGGTTTTTGAATGTTATAATTCTTGATGTCTGATTTGTGTCCATTCATTCTTTTACGTAGAGACTGCCCAGTTTGGCCAATGTACATGGCAGAGGGGCATTGCTGGCACATGATGGCATATATCACATTGGTAGATGCGCATGTGAACGAGCCTCTGATAGTGTGGCTGATGTGATTAGGCCCCCACAGTATGCCAACATTTTTATGGCTGACTTAGAACAACGCTTCCTCAGCTCTCGTCCCCTAATGCCCCTACTCTACTTGCGCTACATTGATGACATCTTCATCATCTGGACCCATGGAAAAGAAGCTCTTGAGGAATTCCACCATGATTTCAACAATTTCCATCCTACCATCAACCTCAGCCTGGAGCAGTCCACACAAGAGATCCACTTCCTGGACACTATGGTGCTAATAAGCAATGGTCACATAAACACCACCCTATATCGGAAACCTACTGACCGCTATTCCTACCTACATGCCTCTAGCTTTCATCCAGATCATACCACTCGATCCATTGTCTACAGCCAAGGTCTACGATATAACTGCATTTGCTCCAACCCCTCAGACAGAGACAAACACCTACAAGATCTCTATCATGCATTCTTACAACTACAATACCCACCTGCTGAAGTGAAGAAACAGATTGACAGAGCCAGAAGAGTACCCAGAAGTCACCTACTACAGGACAGGCCCAACAAAGAAAATAACAGAACGCCACTAGCCATCACCTTCAGCCCCCAACTAAAACCTCTCCAACGCATCATCAAGGATCTACAACCTATCCTGAAGGATGACCCATCACTCTCACAGATCTTGGGAGACAGGCCAATCCTTGCTTACAGACAGCCCCCCAATCTGAAGCAAATACTCACCAGCAACCACACACCACACAACAGAACCACTAACCCAGGAACCTATCCTTGCAACAAAGCCCGTTGCCAGCTCTGTCCACATATTTATTCAGGGGATTCCATCATAGGGCCTAATCACATCAGCCACACTATCAGAGGCTCATTCACCTGCACATCTACCAATGTGATATATGCCATCATGTGCCAGCAATGCCCCTCTGCCATGTACATTGGTCAAACTGGACAGTCTCTACGTAAAAGAATGAATGGACACAAATCAGACGTCAAGAATTATAACATTCAAAAACCAATTGGAGAACACTTCAATCTCTCTGGTCACTCGATTACAGACCTAAGAGTGGCTATCCTTCAACAAAAAAGCTTCAAAAACAGACTCCAACGAGAGACTGCTGAATTGGAATTAATTTGCAAACTGGATACAATTAACTTAGGCTTGAATAGAGACTGGGAATGGATGAGTCATTACACAAAGTAAAACTATTTCCCCATGGTATTTCTCCCTCCCACCCCACCCCCCACTGTTCCTCTGATATTCTTGTTAACTGCTGGAAATAGCCTACCTTGCTGGTCACCATGAAAGGTTTTCCTCCTTTCCCCCCCCCCCCCCCCGCTGCTGGTGATGGCTTATCTTAAGTGATCACTCTCCTTACAGTGTGTATGATAAACCCATTGTTTCATGTTCTCTGTGTGTGTATATAAATCTCTCCTCTGTTTTTTCCACCAAATGCATCCGATGAAGTGAGCTGTAGCTCACGAAAGCTTATGCTGTAATAAATTTGTTAGTCTCTAAGGTGCCACAAGTACTCCTTTTCTTTTTGCGAATACAGACTAACACGGCTGCTACTCTGAAACCTACTACAGTTAAGTTGCTTTGCCACATTGCAGTGGCAAGTAGTATTTGTAGTGTTGTTGTACCCCTGTTGGTCGCAGGCTATTAGACATACAAGCTGGGTGAGTGAGGTAAATATCTTTTATTGGACCAACTTCTGTTGGTGAAAGAGACAGGATTTCAAGCTTACACAGAGCTCTTCCTCAGGTAGTACTGGCAGAATCCATCATAAGAAACAGCTCAGCTCTTGCATATTGGAAATATACCAGCTCATATCTCCCAGGTTACTGGCATTAAGTAGCTAATTAATTAGATAGATAAATGGAGAGGATCAAGGTGAGGTACAAATAGTCAAAAAAGACAGCAAATGATTCTTCTGTTGATTGGAATTATATGGTAATTCGCCTTTTATTGCACTGCACACCGCTGCTACGTGCTATTGCTGATCACAAAAGGGATAACTCAGTAGAGCTGGCTGGAAGTTGGAATTCCTTCCTGCAAGAAGTTTCCAATTTTTGAAAAAATGTTTTGTCCCAGGTCATGATGAAACTCAAAATGAACATTTTTCACAGAAAGGGATTTCTAGACAAACTCAATTTCGGGGAAAACAACAGTGGAATTTTTCAGCTTGCTGGCAGCCTGCCTGGAAGGCTCTTGTAAACTTTGTTTTCAGAAAGCGATCTTGACAAGAGCCTTCCGGGGGGGCTGCCAAAGAGACAGAGAGCTGGGGTGCTCAGCCCTAGCCTGGGGGGAGACAGGGAGGCTGAGCACAGAGCTCTCAGCCACTGGCAGCTGGGCAGGCTGAGAGCTGGGGAGGCACTCACAGCGCCCAGCCTCTGGCAGATTACCTGCAAGGCTCTTGTCCATTTCATTTTCTGCCTGCAGGGAGAAAATGAAATTGACTAGCCCTTGGAAGAAGGCAGTGGGGAGCTATCATTTTGATTTTTTCCACTGGAAAATAGAAATTTTTGACAAAATTTGAGTTTTGAATCTGTGAGAAGGGCATTTTCAGTTACAGAAAACACTCAATCTGTTCTATAAATTGGTGACACAGTTGTGTTGTGTTGTGTTGGACTTACCCCAAGCTGTGGCCTCACAAGATCAAACTAATGTTTGGTATCAGCCACTTAAAATCCATGTGGCGATTAATAATGTTACAATTAACAGCTACATAACTCTTTTCATGGTCTTGTGATTAAAGCTCAGAGTAGGGAGTTAGAAGTTCTGCATTGTATTCCTGGCTCTGCCACTGCACTGTTAGATTTTGGTAAAGTCATTTCACTTCTCTGCACCTCATCACCTTTTCTATCAATATAATGGTGATAATTGTACTTCACTACCTCACACGAGTATTATAGACCTAAATCTTAATATTTGCAAAGCACTATGAGATCCTTGATGGAAAGAGCTCTAGAAGGAGAATGTATTATTATTATTATTTATTTATCATTTATTTTCAAAGCCCTGTAGAAATTAATTAATCTTAGTCTTAATGAAAGTCTCTGTTTTCTCATGTTCATATGTTCTGCTCTTTTGATGCTCTGGGATGTGCCAGCAGTCGTATGTTTTTGTCTATTTCACCTCTGTTGATCAGAACAGTTATTTAAAAGGAACAAAACAATGTTTTAAAATGTTTTACTAAAGATCACTCTGTTTACCTACCAATGTGATCATACATCAACCTCATAAACTTCCCTGATTTCAGCACCATGGTCAACACTAATTTCCTATTACAAATGAGACATACACCTACTTATCACAAATAATGGCTCAGATTTTCAACCCTGTGAGCTATACTTAGATATGGATTTTGTGCCTTTAGGCAGAGCCCTGAACAAGATACCACCCAGGCAGTAGACCCATAAGGCACAATTCCTCCATGCCTCTTGTGCTGCAAGTATAATCTTGCTTGGTCTTAGGCAAATGTGCATGTGGGAAATGTGGGCCTTATCCCTTGCATGGCTGTGTAACATGAGGGAACAGTCTAACCATGAGTAGAGAGAGATTGGCTCATTTACAATAAGGGGCTCTCTCTATGTTTATGTTCAGTTTGCATGTGCAACTTTTCTTGTATCAAAACCTTGTCTCTGCTTCCATTCTTTCTGTGTTCATAAATAGTATTTGACTTGTGAGGAATTGTGCCCAGAATCTGCAGTGTGACTCATCCATAAAATTCAGCACAGAATGCCAGCAAATTTCTGGAGTACTCTCTTTACTTTATATACATATGGCACTTAAACCATAATACAGAAGCTAATAAACCCCCTCAATCCATGTTTTTATTTATTTGAATAAGTACTACAAGGTTAATTTATTATGCAATAGAATTATAGAATCTTTTAGCAGAAAAGCAGAAATGTTCAAAAATATTTTTACTGCAAAATATAACAGTGCAGCACAGCAAATAAGCTATAAATCTGCTGTGTCAACAATTAGACATGATTATGAGTATAATAACAGAATTAGTGATTTTTTTCAACTATATTTGAGTTGTACAGTTTCTCTGTCTCCTATATATAGATATATACAATTTGTATTTTATTTATAACTTGATAATTCAGAGCACTTTATTTACAGTCTGCTGAGCCCAGATATTGCAGGCAGCGGGGCTGGTGATTTAAGAGGAAGCACTCTTCTGAATCAATACTGAAGTTCTGAACCAGGATGCTGAGGCCCCTTTTTCAGTTCAAAAGTAAAATCAAGGTTCATGTTATCACTAAACAGGTTGATATTTTCCACTCCAGAAGTGGCTTCATTTCAGGTTCTTTCTGTACCTCACAATGTATTAAGAAACTGAATTATTAATTTTTTCAAATGAACACTGCCATAGAAGAACAAAGTTGTTGTTATGTTCATTTATTAATTTGAACTATCATAAATTCCTTTATTTCAGGAATAACAATATAAAACTGACTGATATAAATTATTGTACAAATATAAACTTATTGTGTATTTGAGGATACCACTAACTCTTGTGCAGTCCACCCCTATGAAGAACTTTAGACTACGTGGGCACTTCCATGAAGGATAGCTGTACCTAGTGACTCAGAGATCTCATCAGTTGTTCCAGTCATCAGGAGATGGGTGGCAGTGCAAGGAGACCCACTGTCTACAACTGTACCTGTTCTATAGACACAGTATTTTTTCCCTAGGGCTGGCACCAGGCAGGTTTATTATCAGATAACACATTTTCCCAGTATCTAACCCTGCCATCTTCTCTTACAAAGGTATATGCAGATGGGAATTTTGAAAAGTTAGGCCCTGATTTGCTTTAATGGTCATAAGAACATCATTGCAAAGGGAGGAAATACAATATTTGCAGCCATATATGAAACATAATATGTATCAGATAAATTGGTTTATATTAAAAATTAATAAAAGAATATTACATGCTTGCAAACATGAATAGGCGAGTTATCCTTACCTTGCAAATTTGACGCAGGAGAGTGGCATTTCTCGCATTGATTAAGGCTATCATGTGTGTGGAGCAGCTGATGCTTTTTCAGAGAATCTAGTGTCCTGTTTGGAAGCCAGTGTTGCTTGCTCAGCTTGTTAGTTTTCAACTGACTATATCCGTGCATATGGTTCCTTTTGGACCTGCATTGTAAAATATACCATTTTCAGTAAAAACACAAAATAGATATGTTGTAAGTAGTTGCTATTTAAAAGTAGCCTCAGTGGAGTATTATCACAACTTCACTGGAATTCCACTGGGGCTGAAACTGGCTTATAGAAGGTATGACTATAATGAAAAAAGGAAATGTTACTTTTATGTATGCCACAAAAAATCCTGTATTAGAGAGCCTTAGTAAAAATGGGCAAAATCCTGAAGTTCTTAATTTTACTGGAGTTGGTGGAAGCTTTGGCTGAGTAGGACTGTGTAAAAATTGAGTAAAGACTTCAAACCTTGGTCCATCAAAAGAAAAGGGCTGTGTACTCTGCAGGAAATCCACAGATTTTTCAACCAGGCAAGATATCAAAACAAGATCATACCTCAAGGACCAGGGTCACACAAGGACACCAGTACTTGTCTGCAAGTGGCCTCTGGCTCAATTTCTTATGTGCTATTGTTTGCTTATCACTACTAAAGAACATAAATATTTCAAGGACTTAGATCAAGGAGTTTGAGTTCTCTGGTTTTTGCTATAAAGTGACAAAAGTCTATTAGTTAAGTTTACACATCAGAAGATGTCTTCTTGGGAATGCTGATGAAGAAATACTCGACTAGCTTCCAAAACATGACAGCACCTCACATCTGTGTGAGTCATAATGAGTGGGACTTTCAAATGTACCTTAGAACATCACTGAAAGTCAGTGGGAGATGTGGTCTTAAATCACTTCAGGTTTACACTGTAGTAAAACACCCATGGCTGGCCTATCTCAGCTGACAGGCTCACAACGTTCAGGCTGCCAGGCTATAAAATTGCAGTGTAGATGTTTGGGCTCAGGCTGACGGAAGGGTCTCAGAGTCTGGGCTTGCGTGGGATTCAGCATCAAGAACAAGGCTTTGTAAGTGCCAAATTTTTAGCCAGCCCATAGATTTACATGAACATTTATGTGTGTAAAAACAAACAAACTTGCATTTATGTGCCTGGTTTGGGCAACTAGCTCCCTAAATGTGCAATCCATGCATTCAAATGACTATCTGCCATGTAAAATAAGGGCACTCGGTTATTTTTTGAAAAATAAGTGCACAGATTCAGAGGTCAGGACAAAAAGTCTGGCCCTAAAGGAATGTGACTAGACTATTTAGATGGCACAGGTCAGCTCTTAGTTCTCTATTTTTATTATTCTCTCCTTGGCTGTACCTTAAGCCAATATATGGTCCCATTTTTGCTTGTCTCTTTAAGGCATTTGGCTCATTGAGCTGCTTTCTCTATGCTCAGCCTGCTTTTTTGCTTAACAAGTGAAATCTTTTTTTCAGAATCACTGGGCCTCAGACAAGAGAATTTGGCCCATGTATGACTTAATTGGGAGTCCCATATGGGTATCTGAAGGCAGATTTGGCTTAGACTATTGATTTAGGGTCCAGTCCTGGAGACGTGAAGCAGGCAAAATGCCCATTGACTGAGTAGAGACTAAAGGATTGAGCTCATGTTTTCTAAATTGTTTTTAACAGCTTATTTGTGCATTAAATACATTCTATATAGACCAAAATAGCTAAAGGATTAGGTCATGGGAAAGAGAAATAAGAGAGAGAGAACACACAAAATCCAGCAAATTCTTTCCAACCACCATGATCTAGCTCATTGGTTCTCAAACTTTTGTACTGGTGACCCCTTTCATATAGCAAGCCTCTGAGTACAACCCCCCATATAAATTAAAAAACAGTTTTTTTGTATATTTAACACCATTACAAATGCTGGAGGCAAATGCTGGGGTTTGGGGTGGAGGCTGACAGTTTGCGACCCCCCCATGTAATAACCTTGCGACCCCCGAGGGTTCCTGACCCCCAGTTTGAGAACCCCAGAAGCTAGTCCACAGTTTGTAGAACTATGGAGGCAGAAGAGACCCACAGCTGCACTCTTGGCATAAATTTTGTTTGCACCTTTGTTTTATCTATCAGAAATACAACATAACTTTTAATTTCAATTCTGGCCTAAATTCATTCTTTTTTTCTTTTTAATTTATCCATATAGAACCCTACTTCTTGTCACTTAAGAGGGTTAGTGGTGGGTTTTTTTTTATCCTATCCCTTTTTTTACCATGTTACGATTGTTCAAGAGGCATGAACTAGAAAAAAACATGTGTGACAATGTATAGTGCTACAGGAAAGCTTTGCAGCATTCTTAATTCATTTCCTCTAAAACAGAAAAGTGTGTGATAAACAGGAACTGAAAACAATCATGTGAGAGTTTCTGAAAATGTGTATGGGGGGCAGGGATTGCCAGGAAAAGAACTGACAAGTAGAAAGAGGACAATTCAGCCCTGAAGGTCTGATCTTCTAATTCTGTTAAAGTCAATAGAGATTTTGCCTGTTTCAGGAAAGCAGAATTGAGCACTTTAAGCCCTGATCCTGGACTGAGCTTTGTGTTGACAGACCCTTACTTCTACATAGGACCCTCTAATTTTAATTCAGTGTGGTTTTCCACTGTTGCAGGACTCTGCCTGCACAAAGCATATTACAGGACAGGTCCCATAGATACAGTCACATTAATGGCAGTAGTTTAGTTGATAACAAAGCTTGGTCATCAAACATACACTGACACAAATCAGGATGGGGTCATGCATTCACATTAGGTCCAGATTAGATGTGGTCCTATTGGAGAAAAATTAATTTGGCAGCCTTTGCCTCAGTGGCTCAGAGGCTTTGACTCATTCCTCTCAAATAAGCATCAGTTAACAGTACTGGAAAATCCTCATGCCTGCAATTTATACCTTCCTATATCCTTCTGTTGGATGCTTCTCCAGTTACTACCCTATCATTTACTACCCTATAATTACCCCCTCAATACATGTATAACACCGACAGACCCTGGTCGTCAGCAAGTAGGATCGAAGCTGGGAACTCCTCTGGAGCTTAGTGCATGAGTCTCTACTGCATGAGCTAAAAGCCACATGGCTGTTAGCTAAGGCTGTAGAGCAGATTCATTAATCTCTCTCTCTAAGTGGTTTCCGTGCCACTAGATGGGACAGAACACCACACACAGGAGGTGTGTGGGTTACACGTTACATCAATTCAGATTGATTGATGCTGGCTTGTCAGTTTACTGAGGTGTCACTATCATCACTTCTGATTATGGCCCACTGTCTTTATAATGTTCACCCAGTTTATCCAGGATAGTGTTATTCTGCTAGGGCAAATTTAAATTTAGTGCAAGCAGATACTGAAGTTTTTGGAGCTCTACCCACTTATTCTAGGGTTAAATTTGTCTCCCAGTCACCAACCCAGTCTTCCTTAGCATAGCAGCAAATCCTGTTCTAACTGCTGTGTAAAAAGATCTTTTCTTGATCCAGAAGAGAAATTCTCTTGTCTCTACAGTAACCAGGAATGCTTTGGCTCAATATGTCTGACCCAGATTATCAGATCATGGGCCAGGCATGGATTTTGGCCATGCAGTGGCTTTATGGGTGACATCTATCAAGAGCAAAAAAACTTGGATACCACAAAAACAGCAAGTAAGACCTAAAAAATAATACAGTTCTTCGCAGTTCTGCATTGTATTTCATCTGCAGTAGAGAACTAAAGGTTCAAAATTTGGGTCCCTCCAGGAAAAAAAAAATGATTCTTTTGTTCCCTCTTGAAATTATAAACTTCAAACAACTGTGAGCATTAATTGACAAGGTTTCCCTCTCCCTTTGACACATTTGTGATGTGCCTAGAAAGCTTTGCACTTTCTTTATAAAATAACATTTTTTTTAAATGATCATGCATTTTCCCAAATCATCATGCTTCTCTCTTTTGGTTAATCAGCACTTTGGGGGCACCGTTTCAGTTTCTGAATCTTATACCTATTTTAGTAAAATGCTACCTATATTGGATGAGGTTGAAAACAACATTCTTTACCATTTTGGGTTGATTTTCATTTTTTTCTGTTTATGGCTCCTCTTGGATTTATTTGTTGTGAATTTTTCCCTTCTGCAAAGTATTTCTTTCTTCTCTCGCGCTGCAATAGTTCCTGAAGCTCCACTTCCTCCAGCCTTTGAACTGGACTGTTGAGAATAGTGAGAAAATTATACTTGTGCATTTCAAAGCACATGAACATTTCTGAATGAGTTACAGAAATTAACTGATTAGATTAACAGAACATTGTCAAACAGTGTAAATCCTAAATTTAACAGTGTAATAATGATTTTTGGTAACAAATTCCTTCTGTATTTAAAAAAGTATTTATATGTTGTGTGTTTAAATTCATATTTAACTGAATATTATTCATATTTAACTGAATATTTAACTGAATATTAACCATAAAATTAAAAATAAAACAAGTTTAATATTTTTCTGGGCCCATGCAAAAATAATGTATGTGCTCTAGTACTGCCCTGCTGGGTGTGAGGTTGACGTTCACTTTAGACATTCTTCCAGGAGCTGTAAATCTCTTGAACTGATTAGTTACTCTTAAACTAAAAATATCCTTCAAAATCTTAAAAACATTTTATAAAGTATGAATACAAGTGTCTCTGTTAAGATGTGAGTCCATTCTCATGAAAGATTTTCACTATTACTTCAAGTGTAAAGCAAAACAGATTCTGGTACAGGGTCTGTCCTTTTTACTTGTTTGTAAAGCACCTAGCCCAAAGGGTCCCTTGACCCTCAACTGTGGCTCCTAAGGGCTACTATAATACAAATAATAATTTAAAATGAAAACAGAAAAAAGCACATGCTGGAATAGAGGAATCCAAAGACTATAAAATTCAAGTTACAATAAAGTTAAAGCATGCTTTTCTGGCTAAGCAAATTTTCTGGCCAAATTTCCATGCAATAGGACATGCTTATTTCCACAAAATATGCAAGTCCTGTGCACGAAATGAGCAGCTATATGCAGTTTGCATATGTACCTGTGTATTTGATATATATAGTCACCTGTGTGTGCCCACACATGCATATTTTGGGAGAAAAAATTAGGCACTTTTTTGTTAAAGTAGATTAATTCAAGTCTCTCAATAATCTGGGACAGAACAGGATTTATATGCATGCTGGAATAATATGCCCCCTAATCTTCACTCTCCTATTCTTTCTAATTAAAGAGTAATCTTGGAGAACTGTGCCCCTGTTCTGAAATAGGAAATAGGATTCACAACATTACCTTCTGTAGCTGCTCTCCCTGGGAAAAGGATGAAAACAGTGTTTTTAAATTCCCAGTGGTTAAGCCATAGGGCACAGTCTTGCTAATACTTTTCATTTTGATAAAAGAAAAGTCACATTTTGACAATGTGCCTTCACTACCAGAATTTTTCTTACAGATGTGCAAGGAAGAGTAAGCAGAGTCGGCCTTCTCCTTTTGCTCAGCAGGTAGAGGAAGGCTTCTGGTTAAACAACACCAAGTTAATTGAGGCTCAGCATTTAGTGATGGGAAGGAGCTCTTTGTGCTTGAGATCCTTGAGTTTCCCGAGAGACAAGTCAAACTGATTTGGGACAGTGCAGGGAGTTCCTTACGTTGAGAACTGAGGGTGTGGCAATAAAACGTGCCAAAGGAATGGCAAAAATAATTTGAATTGTCTATTGAACACACAGAATACTGTAAATCCTGCAACCCTGGTGAAGTGTCCTTAAGGATGCCTGAAGAGCTACCATCTGTGTCCCATCCCATGATTGTCTGTTCAGTGTCCCCGCTAGAGGTTGCCCCTTTGCCTGATGAAGATGTCATTATTAAAGAGTTATTTCCTGAGTGAAGGTGACGTAAGACCTGATTCTCTCCTTTGATGTCGGCAGATATGAAAAAGCCACCTGTATACACAGAAGTAAAGCATACTTTCTTCTCTGTGGTTTGTGCAGAGCAAACGGTTGTACTTATCCACTTCTCGTCTGCTTGCATTCGATCACTTAAGTTATCTTTATGCTTAGTCTCTTTCCAGGTGTCTTTGATTATTTCCTTCTGCCTGCAGCTTTGGTTCTGAAAGCTGTCATCTATCTTGGTTGGGCTGTTAGTTGTTCTTGAGTTGACTGGTAGACAAGGTACCAGAGCCTTCCAGTTTGTATGTACACCCCATCTGAGCCCTACTGCTCTGGCCTGGTGTCTCAGTTCAAATTCTAAAGGGGACAAAAACACATCACCAGAATCAACACTGACTGTCCTATTGTTGATAGTGCAGGAAGTTTTGGTTATCGGAACTGGTAGAGAAATACCAGACATGCTTTCCTGCCCTTGTTCCACTAAAAGTGACAGGTCTGTAGTACTCTCTTCTTGTGGTAATTTAAGGATGTACTTTGGAGAAAATGCATTTTTCTTTAGAGGTGGAGTTACCTGACCAAACTCCAGATTTTGAGTAGTGGAAGATATGCCAGCATCATCACCACTATGCAGTGACAATCTTGCTCCTGCTGTCACAGGACATGTTTTGGCTCCTGTATCTGTCACCTTACTTAAGGCAAAAGAACTACAATTATCTCTCTTTAACTCAGGCACCAGAAATTCAGAAAGTGAAGCTGTTGAGACCTTTGCTGATTGTGGAAGAAGGTTAGCAGTATTATCACTATCATATATGGGTTCTATGGGAAGTTTCATTGTTTTCTCATATTCCATGCCTTCAGCACTGCTGATCGATTCATTCATGTCTGTGCTTGAATTCTGCTCTCCGTCTTTAGCTGACTGTTTAACTAATGCTGGGGAGATGGCATGTACACTATAACAGTCTATCAGTTTCACTGTTTCACCTACTGTGTTATTTTCGCTACTGGAGCTGGGACTGGATTTTAGAGCTCCATTATCTCCACTCTTCAGCTCATCGACTTTCAGTTTTTTTCTCTCTGATGGTAGCTTTTGGAATTCCTGTGTAGATTCACCATTGCTGCAGTTGTGTGCCCTTAAGGTCATCTGTGCATGTTGAGAAGTTTCTTTACTAGTGTGGTTTTCTCCATCACTTTTAAAAATATTTTCACTATCTAATATGAGGATATTGGATTCACTCCCAGGATATGACTCTTCCAATTGACTATTATGCATTTGCAGACTATCAGTGTTCAGCATGTTAGAGTTTAATTGACTAGCTCTCTGCTTAAAATGAAGCCTTGTTTCATGACTGCTTACAGCCAGTAACATGTTATTGCCACCTGTATATTTATCTGAACTATGTTTGTTCCTGCAGCAATGTTTTGGGGAAGTTTTGCATATTACACTCTGTTCACCAGCATTTATTGAATGTGCCATTTCCATTAGTTCTGTAAATCTGCCTTCATTCTCTTCTGAGGAAACACCGTGCAGTACACGATTACCAATGGGACAGGTTTTTGATTTCACAATGTTTAATTCTGTGTTAGAAATGGTCACAGGGGAGGAAAGATTCCCACTTAAAGAGCTCCTTCCATCTTTTGGCTGAATAACTCCATCACCATTGGCTGCTTCCTTTGGATCAGGGGTGAAGCCTATATTGTCTGTTGCCTTTTCCCCCCTTTGATTCAGTTTCTTGGCAGTTTGACTGCTTTTCATTTTTTGGTAGATTTTCTTGAATGTTTCGTCACCATACATCTGCCATTTTTCCTGAGAGAACATTTTAAATTTCCTTTGAGTTGACTTCTTACATTTAGCATTCACTCCTTCTCCTCCAGCTCCAGGCTTTTTAGTTTCTTTCATCTCCTCAGAGAGAGAATAATCATAGACTGCGTTACTTAGTGGCAAGTCATCCACTGCTGTTTGTCTGACAAGTGCACGGGGATGGCTGTTAGGAAAATCCACTGAACTTGTAGCAAGATTGTTGCTATGCAACAAACTAGAAGAGCTCATATTCAGGGGCTGCCTAGTGAAAGATGGTAGTTTTGAGCTACCCACTCTGTCGTGTGCCATTCTTGTGCTCTCTACAAATGGCAAAGAGTTGCTTCTTGTGACAGGCACACAGTCTATTGTTGTCGAGAATTGCGTGGGGACTGAATGAAAAAACAGTGGCTTGGATTTTTCTATGGGTGTAAAGGTAGATTTTGCTGAACAAAGGGAAAGATTCTTTTTCCTGTTTACTTCAAGAGATCTGATGTCAAAATGGAACGAGTCTTTATATGTGTAAGGCATTGGCAGATCAATACTGCCCTGCTTGGAAAGCACTGTTTTTCTGGGTCTAACGTTGTCTAATTGGGTATCATCCACCACAGCTTTGTTATGAGAGATCAGTTTTGAGATATGCTCTTCCAGCTTCTTTTTCTCTAGCATCAAGGCTGTTGCTTTCTCAGCTGAATCCAGTTTTGCACTACTTCCTGCCATGCACCTTAAGCCACTGAAGGCAGTTTCATTTTCCAGCTCTGTGCTTTGTTCACAAAGACTATGCAGGGGGCTGGAGGTCAGCATCTGTTGCTCTGTACTATCAGAGCGTGATAGATATCCGGAATCAGTGCTCTCACACTTCTTCAGCTTATAGTCAGATGGTTTGCAGTCCCATTGCTTATCTGAATAAGTTGCTTGCTGCCTTTGCAACTGAATATGTTTATTTGCTGTTGAGAATCTTTGCTCCTGTATCATCTTTCTCTGGTGTACACTGTCTGGCAAAACTAGTAGAGAAGATAGATTTTGGGGATCTTGCATTGGTTCTCTTTCAGAGACACCCTGACTTGCCTCTGGCCAATAGGAATCATCAATTGTTATCTTCTGACTTTCTGATGTAAGTGATAAAGCATTCAGTGTTGGTAGTGAAATAATGGATGGAAATGTCTTCGTGTCCATTGTGGTACTGGTCTCTGAAATTATTTGTTTAATTCTTGGCCCCTGCTTTTCACAGACATTGTTGTCTCGTTTTGCACCCTGATGTGACATGATGCTGTCTGTTGCCTTCTCATTCTCCTCTAATATGCCACTGTTGTCAGACCCTGAGGGCAGCTTGGTATTGTTGACATGTGTTTGGGTTCTTCTGTGTTTATACAAATTGCTTTGAGTTTTAAATGCAATACCACAGGTAGTGCAGGGAAAGGGCCTCTCACCTGTGTGTGAGCGAATATGTTTCTCAAGGACACTGGGCTTCAGGCAATCTCGTCCACAGTGTTTACAGATGTACTTCCCAGCATTTTTGGATTTCCCTGGACTTCCAACAGGTGCATTTGGACAGGAACTTGATGGTAAAACCGGTGAACTAACTATGTTTAATGTCAAAGTTTGCCCTGCTTGTTTCTGAGCAACTGACTGAGGCTGATCTGTCCTCTCTGAATGCAGACGTGGGTTTAGGATTAAAGGCATATTACTGCTGTCTAGATTTATGCTGCTTCCACCAGCTGCTAACTGGTTGTTTGACTGATAGCATCCTGACTGGATAGGATGATACAGTGGTATGGTAAGGGCTTTCAGGTATATAGTCTGAGGCAGGGCTTGTTCCTGCTGAAAAATCACAGGACTCTGTCTGATACTTGATGAACAGTATGCAGCCTGAAGAGATGAAACTTTAACTGGTTGATCAGCTAGTGCAACTGTGGAATGGGGTTGCCTCTGTGCCTCCATTTCAAAGGTTGTATGTTATCCAGTTCAGTTATCTATGGGAAACAAATATAACATATAGTTATGTTTGAAATGAAAAATCTTGATTTTCTTCGGCTGTTCATTATGCCATATAAATTCGGCATCTACTATAGTAGTAGATGCAAAATTTAATTATATTTCTATAAGGTCTTCCATACTGAAGAATATCAAAAATTTTTATACAAACTTTACATGTACAGGAATCAGTTTATTCATCACTAAAATAGTGTCACCTCTGGTTTGTTGGATGGAAGCTAATAAAACACAGGAACATTACACAAAAGTTTAGTATAGTGCAAAGGAGACCGACCGCTAAAGACTCCTTTTAAAATCTATCCTGAAGTGGTATGCAGATATTAAAAATCTTAGTCTTCAAACTGACATCAAAGCACTTTCATAATATTGGAAATGGTATAGGATAGGATACAGTGTATAGTACAGTAATATAGAATTACTCTGAATTAGTCTGATGTTATATCTTTTTCCAAATTACTTTCTAGATGAGCAGCTTCCAGTGCTCCCAAAGATTCATGATTAACTTATTCTCACTGAACAGTATGCTTAATAAAATAGAATGTTAAACTTTGTAGGCCAAGTCTTGATCAGGACACTCTTGTGCCCGCTTGATTTACACATGTACAACTGCCAACATGGTACAAATGCACAGTTGCACACACAACTGCACTTTTGAAGATCAGTCTTCAGAAAAAAAATAACAAAGCTTGGACATTTAATCAGATATAAAATATAAATGATTGTAATGAATTCAGTAACTAAAGGATACAAATATACCCTGTTTAAAATAAAACACGTGCGTAAAGAAGCTTTGACAAGAGGCAGTGTAGCCTGTTAGTTACAACTGCAGATTGGGAATCAGAACTTCTGTATTGTATTCCCCGCTCCTCCGTTCATTTGTGTTGTGACCCTAATCACACCAGTTCTGACAGTACCCACTGAAGTCAGATATATTTCCATTTACTTTAATGGGTATTCTATCAGAACCTTAGTGCCTAAGTTTATACATCTGTAAAATGGATTTAACAATTAATTACTCACAAACTTCACATAGGTGTTGAGAATTAGGGCTTTGAGATTTTCAGATGGAAGATGCTATAAAACTGACAAATTCATTATATATATCACTCTCAATATAGTTTTAAATAAATAAGTTCTAATTTGTTGACACCATATATCGTGTTAGTTCTGTCTTTTGAAACTAATCTGGAAGCTACTGATGTTTGAAAAAGAAAAACATAATTAGAGTTTAATGTAGCGTTTTAACAAGAATTGAGAGTGAGCCACATAATCCCATATCTAATACCCCTACAATTTCGGAAAGTTCATATCCAACTTTGGTTACAGTCAGGTCCCTCTCTAATTATAACAAGTCTCTGTTTCTAATGTAAACATTCCTAAAAAAGAGCTGGTGTCCAGATCTACTCTCCAGTGTGAGACAATACAAAGTAAAGGATGCACTGCATTTTAATCTGTATTTGATACTTTTAACTACAGCTGAAGCAGACAGGCCACAATTAGAAGAAAATTTGCACAGACAGTTATTAAAGACTCACTGCTACAAACAATGAGTGCTATGCATGGCCCCATATAATGACCTTGTTTAAGTGAGGCTGAAGACACTGTCAGAATTAAACAAGGAATCAAAAGGTGAAAACAAAATGAAACTGTAGATTTAAAAGGTTCTTTTTTTTACTATCCAAATTTATATATGTAAAAGATATAACAGATGTTAGAGCTCACACTGTTGGAGGCAAAAAGTGGAGATAGCTTACAAAGTTGTCTTTGTGTGTGTTGAATGAATTAGAGGCACCATGATGGCATGTTGCCTTGTGTGTATATATAAAAATATATATATATGAGAGAGAGAGAGAATAGCTGGGCAAAAATTATGTAGGTACAGCTTGCACACTCAAAAAGGATGCCACCCTTTAAGAAAATGTGTCCCAATATACTTGTTTTGGTTCAAGATTTGGTTATCGGGTTCAGAGCAATTTTTATTTTCACAAACCTGATTTGGCTAGCCTTGGTGGTTTGTTCTCTCTCCCCTCCTCCCCTTCCTAATAATAAAAACAAGTTGGAAAGCCATGAAAATAAGTTACTTTAAAATTACCATTAGGAAGAGCAGAAATAGCAGGATAATATCAGCATAATCTATCATAAATAGAGCCTGACTGAACTGTAGAAAACTTCTTGTGAAAATTCATTCAAATTGTGATTCATCTATGTTCACAACCCTTTTGTGTTTAGTTTTTCTGAATATTCAAATACTTAGGTTTACTAGAGCAAATAGTCGCAAAAAGCACATTTTTTAATAACAGTCAACAGTGACATTTGAAACGTGCACTGTGTTGGCTTCTCACATAAGTCACTATTACAGTTTCTGCTACCTAATTGGATGATCTATGTAGCAAACTGTCACAGAGTAAACAGCAAATATTGTAATCCAATATAACAATCTGAATTTTGAAACTATGCCATGTGACTTGTATAGCTAACCCATACAGCATGCATTACAGGTATTCACAACAAACTCTTTGTAAGATATACTCTCTGAAGAAATTTGTGAATAATGCTAAATAATTACATTAGAGGACTTTTCAATCTATTTGCAGACAATTCATGATCAGGAAAAATGGCAGTGCTTCTGAACTAAATTAGTTGATCTGAATTATTCACTCAATTGCAGTTGGAATAGCTGATAAACCAAAGATCCAATAGTGGTTCAGCCATTATGTTGACTGAGAAAGTTAGCACAGGACTCAATTGAGCTAATATATCACATGAACAAATGGAGAAGTTGTGGGAATAACCCTGTATGTGCGATCAGGTAGAACTAGTCACAGTTAACAAACATGCTAGGGCTACTTGCTCAAGCATAATGAAATCCATGATGAAATTCTAGGCTGTAGACTAGGAATAAGGGTCAAGACTACAAATTAAAAATAGGAGTTCTGAGGTAGCATGAATAAAACTAAAAGAGCCTCTAGAGACCCCTCTATGCTACGATATTGAACCACAACAGCAGCATAGCCCTCTATAAAGGTCAGCCATCTATAAAGGTACAGCTATATCAAGCCAGTCATAGCCCATGGAACAAACTGTACTTCTCCACTTGAGCAAAGGGGGACCAATCAATCTGCCTCAGTTCCTGAGCAGATACAAATTACTTTCCTCACCCCTGCACCAGCTCATCTCCACTGGTTGGCAACTTGGGGAGGAGTAGGCAGAAACAAGGAGTGGAGTAGAAGCCCCAAAGCGCCTTCTCTCTCCTTCGCCTAACTAGGAGGTTGCATTGGCAGGGAGGGAGTCTTGCTTCCCTTTTCACACTTGCAGAGTCATGTAAGGCTGGGCCACATTCTGACCCAAAGTAGACACACATCTGATAATGGGCATGGTACATACGAACTTGTCTTGCTGTATGGTGTACCTCTACTTAAGGAAGTTCTATGGCTTGTGTGACACAGGAAATCAGGATAGATGATCACGGTGGTCCCTTCTGGCCTTAGAATCTGTGAAAACCCAACATTTGAAACGAGTCAACCCAGAATACATTGATGTACCCTGCCCTTTCACCTCCTTCCCATGGCCAATGCTTTTGTGTGTTTAAACCCAGCTGCCAGGCATGAATTTCACTTTTCTGTGTTAGAGGTTTCTATAAGGAGAAATTATTCTGTGGTATGGTGCTTTACAGAAATGGGAAGTAGAACATAAACTGTACCTAGCCCTGTTGCAATATGAGGTAACAAAGCAAAGACATAATAATTTCCAAGTAAAACTGTGCCTTTCTATAAGAATGACTAATCAGACTGGGTGTTTTCATGATTACTTAGGATTTATCAAAACATTTATTAAAAAGATCATTACTCTGAAATACCCAACTGCACTATAGAATAGCACCTTTTTTGTTAGTGTGCAAAATAATGGGACAGTGGATACACATATCTAGTAGTTCAGTTTTTATGCAGCAATATGTCTATAATAATAATTTCACTGGTAGGTAGATGACATGATAACCCCAGAAATATCACAGATAGGTAAATTAAATAAATGAATAGCTACCTCAAAAAAATAGACAATAAGAGGTTTACATTTTCAGAAAAATGTCTGTGTGACTAATTTGCACTGTACACAGTTACCATGAAAAGTTTGTAGAGGATATTTTCCTGAGAACAGCCCCAATACTTTGCAATGTAATAAAAAGGAAAAGTCAGACATCTCCTGTTTCTTTTTTTAAGGCGGGTAGTGATCGATCTATCGGGGATTGCTCTGTAGTCGACTCTGGAACTCCACCACAGTGAGAGGCGGAAGCGGAGTCGATGGGGAAGCAGTGGCCATCGATCCTGTGCCGCGAGGACACGAAGTAAGTGATTCTAAGTCGATCTAAGATACGTCGACTTCAGCTACGCTATTCTCGTAGCTGAAGTTGCGTATCTTAGATCGATTCCCACCCCCCTCAGTGTAGACCAGGCTTAAGACTAGCATTAATCATCAATTATATGGGTCACAGTATAATTTTGGGGAAAGTTTTAAGTAATGCTAAACTTTTGAATTAAATGGTAACACACATGCAGCTTAACTGATACATGTATAGTTATTAATATTATTTCTATTCAATTCTGGCAGTTCTCTGTTTTCCGTACCAATTGATGTTATCTTTCTTCCTAGGTGATGTCCTGTGTTGCTTACATTTTAGTGTGGTGCATAAGATCTCACTTTTCATGTCTTTATAGTATAAAGATACTTCTACAGAAAAAAACCACAATATTCTTTTGCACATAGGCTGTGCTGCTGCAGCAACAGTTTATCACAATCTCATTATAACTCAAGGTTAATTCTAGATAGTCTTTATCTAATATAGCAAATCAATTTTTACAAAAAGCATCCAATTCTGAAAAGTACTGAGTGCCCTCAACTCTTATTGACGTTTGGGAAAATGGAGAGTGCTCAGCACCTCTAAGGGGGTACTTGGTACCTTGTCGGACTGGCTCCACAGGGTCAAAACCTGGTCCCATTGAAGCTTTTGTGCTACTGGCAAAAGTGGAGCAGGATTTGGCTTATCCTGAATTTTTCCAGCCAATTCTTCAAGTTTAAAAAGTATTACTTTTATATTGGCATTAACAGAACTGGTCACTGTAATTCCATTAAAATACATTAATTCGGTCACTGGTCCAAATCATGCTTCTAGTTACTCCAGTGTAAATAGATCCTATAAAGTCAATCGAGTAGCTCCAGATTGACACCAGTGTAGCCAGGGTTGCCAGGTGTCCGGCTTTCGACTGGAATGCCCAGTCGAAAAGGGATCCCAACAGCTCCGGTCAGCACCGCTGATTGGGCCGTTAGAAGTCCAGTTGGCAGCGTAGCAGGGCTAAGGAAGGCTCCCTGCCTGCCATGGCTCCGTGTGGCTCCTGGAAGCAGCGGCATGTCCCCGCTCTGGCTCTTAGGTGTAGGGGCAGCCAGGGGGCTCCACATATTGCCCCTGCCCCAAGCACCAGCTCTGTAGCTCCCATTGGCTGGGAGCCATAGCCAGTGCAGGCAATGCCTGTGGATGGGGCAGTGCACAGAGCCACCTAGCCACGGCTTCGCATAGGAGCTGGAGGGGGGACATGCCACTGCTTCTGGCAGCCACATGAGGTAAGTGCCACCCAGATCCTGCACCCCCTGCCCCAGCCCTGATACCCCTCCAAACCCCTCGGTCCCAGCCTGGAGCACCCTTCTGCACCCCAAACCCCTCACCCCAGCCCACCCCAGAGCCTGTACCCCCAGCCAAAGCTCTCACCACCACCCCGTGCCCTGCCCCGCCCTGATCCCCCTCTCACCCTCCAAACCCCTCAGTCCCAGTCCAGAGCACCCTCCTACACCCCAAACCCCTCATCCTTGGGTCCACCCCAGAGCCCACACCCCGAGCTGGAGCCCTCACCCCCTCCTGCATCCCAACCCCTAAAGCCAGTCCAGTGAAAATGAGTGAGGGTAGGGAGAACGAGTGACAGAGGAAGTGGGGATGGAGTGAGCAGGGCCTCAGAGGAGGGGCAGAACGGGGTAAGGGTGTTGGATTTTATGCGAGTAGAAAGTTGGCAACCTAAGTGTAACAGAGATTGGCATTTAACCCACTGTGTTAACATATCAGTTACATTAATATTAGTTAAACACATAAAAACATGGGAGAATAACAGAGCTACATTTTCCTATATAAATTGCTTCTTTATTATGTCATATATATTATATATCCTTGGGTTTCTGAGCACTACAATACAGCCCCATTGTAATCCTGAATTATACAACCAAAGGACTCTTTCTACCCACTGGATATCTAATGCCGCATACAAACTGTGTGGTAAAGTTGCTATCACATATTTAAAAATATTGCTAACAGTCCAGCATGCAATCTATTTCCAGTATTTCTTCTTTACATTTCTTTACACAGTATTTCACATACCTTTTGTGAAGAGTAATTTTTAACTAAATACAATATTAAGTCCCCTGACTTGGCCTATGGATATTGTCCATAGGCACAAAAAGCTTGATGTGTTTTATCACATCGAAGTAGCTGTTGAACATTCTACACATGCATAATGTACTATACTGGCTGATAGGATGCCTTTTAAAAAGGCTTCCAGTCATTCCTACTCCAAACATAATACTGCAGAGTATAGAAAAGATTAAGATATCCTCTTTTCTATAGAAATAAGAGAGATTTTTTTGAGCTTACCGTACCTTGCATATAACTAAGTATTTCACCAAAAGAAGTCTCATTGCTGTCAATATTTGATGCAATCAGAGAGAGAGAGAAATGCAGACAGACTTGAAACAGATAAGAAGTAGGAAGTATTTTTTTTTTCTGTATACACTCGTAAGTGTCATAGTAACAACCTTCAAAAAACAGGAAGAGATGAAACAGGAACATGAAACAGCATTTCAACCTTTTTCTATCATTATCATTAGTCATCTAACAGCCCATAAACAGAATCAGCAGCCTCGAAATATAGGTGTTTTATAAATTGCATTACTGGTAACATTGTTAAGTGAAAGATATTAATGTGATACAAAGAAAACTCCTACAATTGTATGTGACTAAAGCTAATTTTCTTAAAATACTTTCTGTACAACTGTAGCAAGTAGTTCTTAAAATTGTAGTGGAAACGAACAATGAAAGACACAGATGTTTGTTAGACAAGAATCCTAATATCTATCCAATGTGAGTATGATCCAAGGGCTTCTGATAGTGCAGCACAGATAGGGAACAAGTGATAACTGAAATGGTATAGGACACAGATACTTTAGCTATGTTGGAAAAATGCAGTTAGCGTAGGCTGAGAAAGAGAGACTTTGGCATCTAAAATCAGCTTAGAGTTGCATAGAAAATAGGGTGAGGCCCAGTTGCAAACAACACAACTGAAGAGATAGTCTTAATTTTCCAGATCTTGAATGTAGGAGTTCACTTCATCAGGTCAGACACATTACCACTCAAGTTCATTGCTACATGACAGCTTTCCAGCCCTTAAGTGACATGGGCAAAGAGGCCCTGACCCCTTCTAAAAGCTGTTTTACTTTCAGCAGTCTTCCCTCCTGCTCTCCATAGATGTGGATAGCCGTGAATGTAACAGAACCAGTGTGGTTTCACTGCACTAGATGACTTGCTGTGAAAAGTCCTAGTAGGGGGTTCACACACCTTGTGCCACTGACGCTTGATCCACATTATCCCCAGAGGAAGACTTTGACGTAAGCCAGGGAAGAAGCATCAGTGTGGCCAGTAGACTCATATATTAGGAGGCTCTGTAGTGTGATGTTTACTGTTTTTTTATGGATGCAGCCCTAAGATGAAATACAAATTTTATTGCTTTGAGTGATTCTCTGTGCCACATCATTGGATTGTACATGCCAAACTGGAACACATGAACTTCATTTCCCAAGCTGGTGCAAATTAGCCCTTTCTTGGCTTGCAAATGGTACATGCTCATCACTAATACCTTGAAGATGTCATGTCTCCATAATGCAAATTTTACTTTAGCTATCATCACATGTGCTGACTCATTTGGTAAACAAAGAAGTTATGTTTCTTTTGATTGATTGGTCCATATTCCCTGCATATCCACTGGAGTCTGAGATCAATGGTTCAGAGTTTGGATCATCTCTAGAGGTGGAAGTGGGTTTTAGTTTTGCAAAACTTTATTGGTCTGGGTTTGTTCCTTTGTTTTTCTCTCACTCACTCATTCCCTCTCTCTCACATACACACACACAACTGAGAGTGACTTTCATCCTGGTCCCATTTACCAAACCCCTAGATTCAGGGGTGGTAGCCAGATAAGTGGTTCTGGGGTTAGCCAATCTCTAATTCTTTATTTTTTTCCTGCTTTTATTTATGAAGAAAAAAGCTCTTACTAATACCCAGTATAAAGTATGGGAGCCGTCCAATCCTGTGGTATACAGGAATATTCTTAGCAATAGTTAAACATTAAATTAATACATGCAGTTAAAATAAGATCAGTGAAACTAGAAAAAAACATGTTTTGTGCCAGCAATGATTCTTGCTTCGGGTTTACACATTTGCTCTATGCATATGTGTAAGAATAACTACAATGCAGCAATTAGTTGCAGTTCCACTGAAGATACTCTCCTTACTGAATCTATCCCAATTCCATACATGTAAGTGAGAAATTCTGAAGGACTATCATGTGCTAAGGCCAAAAAACTGATTTAAAAGAAGATATTAATTTTAAAACAGCGGTTCTGCCCTTAACTTAAATGAGCCCCACGCACAGTTATGGGCATCTCACAAGCAATTACAAATGGTTTCTCTTAAAAAGCAAAAACCGTCTCTAAGATGATTTAAGCTTCTGCTTGGGACTGTGATTATCATTATTACTCTCACTGAGAACATTTAAAGAATATTCCAGTTTTAAAAATATTACCAACTCCAGCAATATTCCCTTTCTTTAAAATGGGAAATACTGCTAGAACTGAAAATCTCTCTAAAACCATCATTATTTATGATAGTCTATAGTTTGTAGTTTTATATAGTGCTAGCATTATGCTAGATCCTTCAAAAAAAAAACATAAATGCAAGGTGCCATCCCTGAGGAGCTTACAATTTAAATTAACATTGTACAGATTGGGGATGGGGTACAAGTAAAAGCAATGGAATGACCAGTTGTTTAGCACATATCATTAGCTACACATTTTGTATGGTACTTCTTATGTATGTTAATGTCTGTTTGAGGGTAAGATTAAAATATACAAGCTTCATGCCCAGGCTTGCAGAGCACTCTGAAGCTTCAGCAAAGACCTGATCTAAAACCTATCAAAATCAAGGGACAGGCTCCCACTGTCTTCCCTGTGCTGTGGATCAGGCTCATAGTGCAGAATATAGTAGGAGCAGGGTGAAAAATTGTTCTCCTTAACTTCAGAGGATAGGACAAGAAGCAATGGGCTTAAATTACAGCAACAGCAGTTTAGGTTGGACATTAGGAAAAACTTCCTAACTGTCAAGGTGGTTAAGCTCCGGAATAAATTGCACACGGAGGCTGTGGAATCATCAGTATTGGAGATTTTTAAGAGCAGGTTAGACAAACACATCTGTCAGGGATGGCCTAGATAATACTTAGGCAGAAGACTGGACTAGATGACCTCTTGAGGTCCCTTCCGTTCCTACAATGTTATGATTCTATCCCATCTGTATGGCTGAGTGTGCTAGCAAGGGTACAATGCACATTACACCTATGTACATGTTGACCCATTCCACTCTCCAGAACACCGTAGCATAGTGCACTAGTTTTCTGTTTGAAATGCAAGAGACTGGTTTTGTTTGTTTTTAAAAGCCAATCTATTTTTAGATATCACCAAGCCTTCACTGCCTGTATAGGAATCTTTAGGCAAGATCAGTTATGTGCATTTCAGACCAAATCCTGGTCCCACTGAAGTCAGTGGCAAAGTTCCCACTAACTGGTCCACGATTTGGCAGCATGATTTTTATAATAATTCATAATGATGAACATAGCATAATAGAAATAATAATAAAAACAATGTGTTATCCACTAAGGAATATCTGGTGTTACCAAACTCACTTCACATGAGTAAGACTATGGAATTCTGAATATTCATTCTAACCTGCAGAAGCAGAAAATCCATCCTGAAAATGCCTCTGACTACACAGACTTCATATTTGTCATTTTCAGTATGCCTATCCAAATTATTCCACTGAGTCACTGTTCTCAAATACAAGAAGCCTGCACATAACAAAGCATTAGATCTTGTTAATATAAAAAATAAGTAAGAAAGAGGGGTTTTTAAATTATTCATATAATTGTTTAGAGAAAATGAGTTGAATAGGATAAACTGTACTTTTAGTTATTTTCAGATGCATAATTAGCTTTCTATGATTTTTGTTCATCATTTATTATCCATGGACATTTTTATATGTACTCTAGAAGTGATGGGGCCAAATCCTGTTCTCTAATACACCAGGGCAATTCCTGGTACTTCACTATGGCCCATATCTTAGCATTTGTAAATATAAACCAGTGGTCTGTATACACTTTTCATTTCAAACTTGAAAAACTATACATCAGACAAAAGAAAAATCTTGGACTGAGGGTTACATATCATGCTTCAGTCCATTATTCCTTGTAATTTACTTTTTTCATATTTATTTTTTTTCAACTGAATGGTACTACCTATATATAAACTGAAACAAAAAGTTCATCTAATTTCTTAGCCACTATGTGGCTTGTTCTGCTACCTCAAATTTAATTAGTGAAATCTACAGTTTGTTGTGACCAAGACTAATTTACCTGGTTTCTTGGAAGACATCAGAAAAAACCTTGCATTTATAGTGTTTTGAAAGTATGGTGCTTAACTATCTTGGCTTCTTCCAGAGCAATAAGAACACGTAAAAGCTCATCCCCAGGATGTACCTTACTCTAAAATCAGAACACAAATCATTTGGGATACTCCTGACCAAGGATTCTCATGCCCTGTCTTCAACAGAGCTACACCAATTTTACACCAGCTGAGGATCTGGCCTTCTGACTGTTGCAAAAAAACAACTGCAATCTCTGGCTGCTTAAAGGCCATTTTATGCTGTTTATGGCCTTAATCCATCCCTCGGTGTTCTGAATGAAAGACATTTTTACCAGGCTAACATATAAGTGCAGGTCAGCTATACTTAGTGGCAGGGAGGGATTATTTGTTTTTGGTTTTTACTCCTTGTATAATCCTCTTGAAAAGTTAAACTGGTTGCAAGATGTTTCAAATGGAAAAAAAACGCTGGTCTTTGGAACAAAGAGAGTTGATTTAAAAGCTAAATTCTACATTAGTACCGACAAAGTACATCTGTCTTCTGAGAACTCATACATTTCCTCTTCTGAGTTTTAAAAGAATGCACATTTATTTACAAAACAAAATGCTGACACAGTTCAACAAGCACATTTATACTTTCATCCTTGCCAGCACAGATACTTTTGGCCACATAAGAGATAAATGACAGTGTCTCTCACAAGGAAATGCCATGTCAACTGCTTGAGTGGCACTGACAAGCTGTACTCTTATGAAATGTTAGGGCCAATCCATCTCTGCAGGAAACCATTCAGGAGTGGCACTCCATTGTGGTAGAGACTGTACAAACATAAAACCGAACCATCAATAGATTTATAAGTTGAAAGTTGGCACTGTCATATTTAGTAAGCACCTATGAGGAAGGTAGCTTTTATTAACTGCACATTTAGCCAGTTCAGTCTGAAATGTTTCAGCCTCTGGCAACATCTAGTTCCCACTAGGCACGTTCAGATACTCCAGACAGGTATTTAGCATAGTCAGTCCCATATGTGAAACATGATATCTATATTTACAACAACCAGCACCTTAAGTTTTTGGGGCAGGTTGGCTAGGGGACCTGGGTGGAAAATGAAGGGCAGCTGGAGGAAGCCCTGAATAGTTATCTGAATAAACATGGATTTGCTTGCACTGTTCACTTGATCTGCGGGATAGTCCCACACATCTACATAATAAAGTTGCGGCCTAATTAAATCCATATCAAGTGCCTCCTATCCTTCTTTCGGTATAGTCAGACAATGTTTATTGGAAGGACTTCCTGGAGAACAGATCACACTTGTATTCAATTGCATTTTCATACACAGTATGAAAAAGTAATTGTACCATTAGTAATACATTAATTATTAATGGTGCAACAAATATCATTTTGTTTGGTAGAATAGAAGGGTGGTTTTTGGGAGGGGGTTCTGTATTGTTTTTAGAGTGCACAAGTTCCATATACTTCTACACTTCAATTCTAATTAGTAACAGTGGTGTTGATGGACTTTCTTACTGGCCCAGAAGTGACTGCTAGTCTCCCCCAAGATACCTTTTTTCACTGTAAATAATTTCTGTGTCTGGCATTTATTCTCATTCTTGCCTCATTTCCTGAAGCTGAAATCATCTCCCAATGCCTCATAACAAAAGTGCATATTTGACTTCAGCTCTTCAGTTGTTCTTCAAGAGATCTGATCCTGTGAAGTTCTGAGTACCTGCACCAGGGTGCTGACTGCACACTTCTGCTAAAGTTAATAGAGTTGAGGGTGCTCAGCCTGTTGCAGGATCAGGACTGGGGTTTAGAGTCTCCTCATCTTTGGGAATATTGATAATCTTTCCCAGGAGAATTAGTTTTAACCATAGTCTGACCCTGAGACATCTGCCTGCTCATTGTGATATCAATAGTCCTTGAAAATCACACACCTTGCCTCAGTTGTTGTGTAATATACAAAGCAGCTACAAAACATGCTTTATCTAATTCTGAAGTCATGGCACCGAAAGAGTCTCTCTTCAGGTACTGTGTATGAATATTTGGGGGAAATTTACCCTCACTAATTTCACAATATGCTCCTATCATTTCTTAGTTTTACATAAGTGGTTTCTTTTTGTGGATATTGCACCAGAATATTATAATCCTTTCAGAGTATACGAAAGAGAGAAAATTAAACCTATAAAATCAAAATACTCCAGATAAAATGCAGAAGCTGTCTTAAGTTTCTATAACAACTGAAATATACAACACCTATGACAGCAAAGAATTTGGGATTTATCTTGATGGTTAATAGAAGTATATCAACTTGTGCTCTTCATTTTTTCTACTCTTGGATATTTTTAAGTTTGAAACCTCCAAAAGGTTTGACCTCAGTATAAACACTCTATAAGCTAAAAATATATTTTAATATGTACATAAAACATTATTTTTGACTTATAGTTGTCTCAGTCAGAATCATTTGTACATCAAAATATTTTCCACTCTAATTCCTATACCACTTCTCATCTCAGCTGAATCACACAGTACTCTCTGGATTATTCTACGTCTGTACTTCTATTTTAAATTTAGCTTATTTCTCTCAAAAGGGAAACACATTTAATACATCTGTTATTCTTGCACATTGTTGGCAGCTCTATAGTGACCAGGCAAATAGGATGTTTCTAGTTGCACAACAAAAAAAATTAAGGGAGTTCATATTTTTATTTTGTCGCATAATCAAATTCACTGTGCATTTTCTATGCTAGGAAAGAGTTAACAACCTTTAGCCAACAGTCTGCAATCAACAGGTTGCACTGAGAGTAAAATAATAACCTTAATCCAGCTTTTAAAGTTTTGGAGGCTGTACTAACAGATGTAAAAATACCGATTATAAAACTGTCTCAGACAGATGTGGGACTGGTTCTAAAATGCTCTATGTTTTGGAGAAAAGCTTCCCTCATCTCGAATTTAAATAATTACTGCATTAAAACAAGCACAACTTAATGATTTATCTCATTCTATATAGAATTTCCATTCACATAAAGTAACAACAAAGCACTTGCTAACCTTTAGGCGGTCAGTCCATAGGCAGGTGGAGTGGTACAGGTCTCTCTGGAATAGCGTTGAAACAAAAGAAGCATCCTGTTTCCTTTTTCAATTTTCTTTTTTTTTTTTTTAAACTGATCATTGAAGGTTTTGCAGTGGGGTGTGTGGGGATGGGGGGTGATTTCAGCCCATGCTTGGCGTGGGAAGAGTTTTAATGTCTGTTGCTGGTAATATGGTTTGCCTGTTACAGTGTCTGCACTACTGCAGCTCTGTGTGGGCGTAAAGAAATGACACGACTGGGTTTCAAACCATTACAGTGAACATTTGCAAACAGATTTAAAAAAAAAAAACTATCGGGTACAAATGAAAAATTATTTTTTCTTTCTTATATTCTCTTTTGGTTTTTAAAGGAGACTTCTTTTTTAACCTTAAAGACTTAATAGATCTAATGCCCTTTCATTCCATCCAGTTCTCCTTCTGGGCCTATAAAATAAAGAATGTAGCTGAAATATTTAGGAAGATTCTTGGTTGTGTTTTGCAATAAATGTTTCACTATCATCTTTATTTCCACTCTTTAAGGGATTACAAGAAGTTAGTCTTTTTAAAACTCCTTATCAGAATAATTTTTATTTTCTGTAGCATCATTTACATATGCCTCGTAAAACACTTCAGTGACTTAATCATTCAGAGTTTTAAATTATACAGAGCTTTATTCAATATAAAAGCAACACTTTGAGATTTGATTGAACAGGACTCCGAAGGGCCAAATTTTGCCCCCTCTTCTGGGGACACAGAGGCCCCTGATTCAGTCAGACAAGTGGAAAATAGGTGGCAGAATTTAAGCACTGTGCAGGAGATCCAAACTGCCTTCACACATAGAGCTCTGCTTTATCTGAGGCTTCCTGCGCTTCAACATGAAGGGGGGATTTAGAGGTGCCCTATGAAAAGGGTGGAACTGGCAGATTATTAACTATAAAGATTCATCAGCTATTCTTCTGCAAGGAGAGGGAGTGCACGAGCCACTGGAACTACTCTATATTCCAAGAAAGAGTGATTAATAGGCATAGTGCAGTTTCGATAGTCAAAAGTGTAATTTATCACATTCACATCACTATCACATGTGTGAGTATGACACCCAGATTTTTAGAAAAATATGTAAGCATCTGGCACACAAAAATGCAATGCAGTGAGCCCAATTTTCATGTGCTGTTAACATGATTTCATACTGTTATTATTTATTGCTTGTATTACAGCAGCACCTAGAGACTGCCACCAAGAATGGAGCCTATTGTGCTAGGCTCTGTACAAACGCACATACAGTCTCTTTCCCCCCAAAGAACTTGCAATCTAAGTGGATAGACAAAGGTTGGGGGGGGGGGGAACAGAGGCAAAGTGACTTATACAAGATCACATGGCAGATTAGTGGCAGAACTGAATTAAGAATCCACATCCATTGACTCCCAGTCTAGTGCCCTATCCACTATATCACCTTGTCACCCCCTATACTGTGCTGTAGCTTTTATCCCAAAGAATCTGTGTTGGGGTATCCACCCCACACAAGACTGGAAGGGGCTAAGGTGGCCAGGTAGGCCTATTAACTCCACAGGCTGCACCCAGAGAAAAAGCCAAGGAGCAGGGAATTGATTGCAATAAGGTTCAGCTGTGCAGGAATAGGTAGGGCCTATAAAGCCAAGAAGTTGGCAACAGACAGGTTGCTACTGGGAAAGAGGAGTCATTCTCTGGGAAGAGGGAGGAGGGTTTGGAACTGGTACTCCCAGGGAAGGGGGACCCAGCAGTGCAGGGAAGGAGCAGTGAGAGCTGGGAGAGTAAAGCCCAGAACTACTGGGTTGTGTGTCCTGGACTTGAATACAGAGTAGAGAGCAGGCCCAAGTTCCCCTACCAGCCTCTTGTTTGAGTCAATGAATGGGAAGACTGCCTAGGATTGCTGAAGGAAAGAACTGGATATACCCCAAAATGGGGGGAAACTGAGTGACCTGGCAAGAGGGGTGAGTCATGAAGAAAACACTGCAGTTCCTGGAGTGAGAGAGGAGCTACAGACTAGAGAGATAGAGACAGAGTAACAATGTGCAATGGCGAGAAGGGGTGTTGACCTCACCAGAGTAGCCAGGAAGAAGCACCACACTAGCCATGAGTGGGGCACCCCATCACAGGATCCCAAAGTGCTTTACAAATTATATTCATATAGCCCCGCAGAAATGCAGCTATCTGACACTGCATAACAGTAATGTAGAGGGGACATTTTGGCCAATGGTACCAAAGACCCCTACTCTTAAGAACTGTGGGAACATTCCAGTTCATATAACAGACAAAATGCTGGTGATTTAAGTCTCATCAAAAGACCCAGGCAAACAATAAACCTTATGGAGTTCAGTTTATTTGCCTCCAAAGGAGTTCACTGACTCCTACCGGAGTTGGAATCTATGGTTCCAAGGAGTCAGTGTTTTCACACCTTATTGTTGTTTATTATTTGTATTTTAGTAGCACCCATCACATGCTAAGCAATGTCCATGCACAGGAAGTTAAGGTGTAAGCTTTTGAGAGCAGGCACTAAGAAAACCAAGAACCTCACGCATGTGACCATTGTGAAGCCTCACCAAAAGAGTTGTTTTCTTCTAACACAGAACATGGGACTTTGTTGGAGTAAGGCAAAATTATTATCCCTAAAGCTACTCTGTCTCTCTGCTTCGTAGTTGAGATTCTGTCTAGGATGCTTCTCAGACCTCTTCATGCCTGGCTTTTTTCTACAGGTTTAACATAATAATGCACATATCCTCATAATCTGATACTGCAAGATTATTCCTTGCCCCTGCAAGTAATCTATTGAGTCAACAGAAGTAAATGCATGAGTAAAAATTGCAAGATTAGGCCTATGGTGCTCAGATTACTAACCCACGCATCTAAAATAGAAAGCCAGAATGAGATACATTTATTAAAAATGAATTTACATTATGATGTATTAAAAATACTTTCATTTCCATATCTTCCTGGTAGTACATACCATAAAATATCTAGTGCTGATAAAAGAACCAGCTGAGTGTGCTTGTGATGGTGTAGGGTATGGCAGCAATGGATAATCAAACTCTTTTAATGACAGATGATAGCAGGTTATAGTCAACTCTAATGGAACTTTTCCAGACAAAGATGTCAGTGGTGTAAGTACTGACAATAAAAAATTTCCCTGTGTAGAGGTGAAAGATACAGAGTTCCCAGCAGAGTGTTACGTTCATGTAGACTCTGACAAGTTTGTGTGCGATAATGCAGTATAATATGGACTCTGAACTGAAACTGCTTAAGTCAATTCACTTAAGATTGTAGATTTCCCAGCGCTCTAACTCCATGTGTGTTGCAGAAGCAACAAGTCAGACTCTTATCTCTTAAATTATCTGTTCCTTTCAACATTAATGTAATCTTTGTATAGATAAAGGGACTGCCTCAGACTGCTCAACACAGAAACTCCTGACCAATTAAGCACTTTTTGTGTCATAGTCCTTGAGCTCTTGCAGCCCTCAAGACATGTCCTAAAAGTCTTCATCTTCTAATGACATTTCACATGACAAAACCACTTGGATTTCTGAGGTTAAAATCTGTGCTGCAGCTCCTAGAGGGGAGGAAATTGGGAAAGGAGCCGGAGCCGGAGCCAGTGGGATTGGGGAGAAGGAGCTAGGACATGGCTCTGAGGAGAAATAGAGATTGGCTAAGAAAGAATACTGGTGTGCGGAACCCAAGTAGGGAATCTTGCATCAGGTACAGTACTGAGATGGGAGCAAAACTGGGACTCGGGGAGAAAAGTACTGGCTGGGTGAGGGGACTGGGACTGGGACTGGAACTGGGACAAGGAGTCGGGGAGGGGACTAGGATGGGGACCTGGGTGGTGTGGAGAGATGGGACTAGCACACGGACAGGCTGGAGGGGACACAGGCAAAAGAGGTCAGGCTTGGAGAACAGCAGCAGAAGTGTTTGTGCCCACAACAGCACATTCTCCTCCAGAACCTGTAAGGTTACCTCTACACTACAATTAAAAACCCACTGCTGGCCAATGCCAGCTGACTCAGGTTCATGGGGCTCAGGCTAGGTGACAGTTTAATTCCTATGTAGATGTTAGGGCTCAGGCTGGAGCCCAAGCTCTGGGACGCTGCAAAAGTTTGTCTCTCTCACCAACAGAAGTTGGTCCAATAAAAGATATTACCTCATCCACCTTGACTCTCTAACTTATTACTTCTGTCAGTTACTCTGTTAGCTCAAGTGGCAGAGGTCTGTGTTGTGGATCTAAAACAGGGATTGGCAAACTTTGGCACGCAACCTGTCAGGGAAATCCACTGGCGGGCCGGGACGGTTTGTTTACCTGCAGCGTCCGCAGGTTCGGCTGATCACAGCTCCCACTGGCCACGGTTCACCGTTCCAGGCCGATGGAGGCTGTGGGAAGAAGCGTGTGCCGAGGGATGTGCTGGCTGCTGCTTCCCGCAGCCCCCATTGGCCTGGAACGGCAAACTGCGGCCAGTGGGAGCTGCAATCGGCCGAACAAGCGGACACTGCAGCTAAACAAACTATCCCAGCCCACCTGCAGATTTCCCTGAGAGGCTGTGTGCCAAAGGTTGCTGATCCCTGATCTAAAGAATCCAACCTTGCTAATGAACTGTATAGGACTCAGTATAGGTCCATATGATGTAATTTCTGTTTTTCAGTTTGCTGTTTCAAAATGCTAGGTAAATTATGCTACTAAAATGGATGTTAAACTATATTTAAAAAATATTATGGTTGCAAAATCAGGTACTCAAAACTTAGGAAATGCCCATGCAAACTTAATTCAACCTCCTTGTGCATATACAGTATGATACAGTCTTATATTACGTGATTATATATTATTTTTTCTAAATGGCCCCTGCCTCATTTGTAAGTTGACTGAAAACCTTTAAAGGAAGCATAAAGGAGACGGAGGTATTTGAATAGATCACAGATATTCAAAGCAGGAGAAATGAACATACCCCAGTAAACTGACAGCTATCTGTAGCCTCATATTATTAATACATAATAGCAACAAATAAAGACTAATATTAAACTTTAATAAGAACTAAATACAATACTCCTCCATTTGCTCAAGCTTGCAAGCAGTTAATATTTTGTCCACATATAAAAATTAGTAAATTAGCACTTTAATTGCTTATGGCAAAAAAATGTTGAGCGGTAGCCAATTTAAAAGTAAAAAATTTGGAGATTAGATTCAGTTATTCCTGATTAGAATTCTAAAACTCATAGAGATATGAATAGCAATAAGTTGTTTTCTTCGTTTTTTCCCCCACTTGGTAATATATTCTAACCATTAAAATTTAATTTCACTCAAACTATTCTAAGATCCTACTAGGTAACAAAGTAACCTGATGAGGGAGAATAGGAAGAGCACACTACAAAACCAAATGCTATTCCATTACACTTTAATCCTGATTGTTTTCATTTTTTCCCATTAATGCCATAATTCTTTGTACTTCTAATGCACTCCTGTAAGATTCTCAAAGCACTTTACAGAGAAAAATTAAGGATGTCTCACATCTTTGTTCTATTATACCAATTTACAGCTGTGTAAACTGAGTTAACTGGAAGAAAGAGTATGTGATTTAACCAAAACCACGAGACAGGGGCAATGCTAGGACCAGAAACCAGGAGTCCTGATTTCCAATTCCCTTCTCTGTTAGAATATTCACTGTGCCAAAACCACTTTTCACAAATTTCTTCTGCTATAATTACTTATTATTTTAACATTATTATATTAAAACTACAAGGGTTTCAAAGTTCATTATTTCTACTAAACTAATTTTTCATTTGTCATTGCTAAAAGGATACTAAAGTCATGATTTTGTCAAGCTATTCTGAAAGAGGCCCTCATCTTGGGATCTGTAAGAGTAAATAATAATAACTAATATGTACTAGGCTAGCCATAAATCATTGGGCTTAATGGAAAAGCCCTCATGTTTTATGAAAAATATGTAAATTTTTTACAATTCAGTACATTCTTGATTTTAAAAGAAAATTATATATATGTAGATAATTTAAAAATTTACACTTATATCTACCAAAACTAAAGTAAATTCACACTCAGAGCCACATTTTTCAACAATAGCCTCCATTTTTGTGCCTGCACAAATAACTGCAGACACAGTTTTGTACCAGAAATGATTTACAGGCTCAATTAAGTTCACTTAGGGTATGTCTACACTGCACTCTAAGCCTAGACTCTGCCTCAGATTTAAGCTCAGGCTCCCGCTCTGTCCACACAAAAATCAGTCTGACTCAGCTCAGCAAGCTCCCAGGATGCAGGTCCTAGGACCCTGCTAAGGGGGATGGGTCAGAGCCCCAGTCCTGCTGTGACTTGGGTCCAAACCCTATCATTTTGCAGTGTGGAAGCAGCTCAAGCCACAGGCCCAAGTCAGAAGATCTGCATAGTGCTGTATGACAGGTTTCAGAGTAGCAGCCGTGTTAGTCTGTATTCGCAAAAAGAAAAGGAGTACCTGTGGCACCTTAGAGACTAACAAATTTATTTGAGCATAAGCTTTTGTGAGCTACAGCTCACTTCATCGGATGCATTTGGTGGAAAATACAGTGGGGAGATTTATATATACACACAGAGATCATGAAACAATGGGTTTTATCATACACACTGTAAGAAGAGTGATCACTTAAGATGAGCCATGACCAGCAGCGGGGGGGGGGGGGGGGGGGGGGGGGGGAGGAGGAAAACCTTTCATGGTGACAAGCAAGGTAGGCCATTTCCAGCAGTTAACAAGAACATCTGAGGAACAATAGGGGGTGTGGTGGGGGGGGGAGAAATAACATGGGGAAATAGTTTTACTTTGTGTAATGACTCATCCATTCCCAGTCTCTATTTAAGCCTAAATTAATTGTATCCAGTTTGCAAATTAATTCCAATTCAGCAGTCTCTCGTTGGAGTCTGTTTTTGAAGTTTTTTTGTTGAAGGATAGCCACCCTCAGGTCTGTAATCGAGTGACCGGAGAGATTGAAGTGTTCTCCGACTGGTTTTTGAATGTTATAATTCTTGACATCTGATTTGTGTCCAATTATTCTTTTACGTAGAGACTGTCCAGTTTGACCAATGTACATGGCAGAGGGGCATTGCTGGCACATGATGGCATATATCACATTGGTAGATGTGCAGGTGAACGAGCCTCTGATAGTGTGGCTGATGTGATTAGGCCCTATGGTGATGTCCCCTGAATAGATATGTGGACAGAGTTGGCAACGGGCTTTGTTGCAAGGATAGGTTCCTAGATTAGTGGTTCTGTTGTGTGGTTGCTGGTGAGTATTTGCTTCAGGTTGGGGGGCTGTCTGTAAGCAAGGACTGGCCTGTCTCCCAAGATCTGTCAGAGTGATGGGTCGTCCTTCAGGATATGTTGTAGATCCTTGATGATGCGTTGGAGAGGTTTTAGTTGGGGGCTGAAGGTGATGGCTAGTGGCGTTCTGTTATTTTCTTTGTTGGGCCTGTCCTGTAGTAGGTGACTTCTGGGTACTCTTCTGGCTCTGTCGATCTGTTTCTTCACTTCAGCAGGTGGGGATTGTAGTTTAAGAATGCATGATAGAGATCTTGTAGGTGTTTGTCTCTGTCTGAGGGGTTGGAGCAAATGCGGTTATATCGTAGAGCTTGGATGTAGACAATGGATCGTGTGGTATGATCTGGATGAAAGCTAGAGGCATGTAGGTAGGAATAGCGGTCAGTAGGTTTCCGATATAGGGTGGTGTTTATGTGACCATCGCGTATCAGCACCATAGTGTCCAGGAAGTGGATCTCTTGTGTGGACTGAAGCAAATACTCACCAGCAACCACACACCACACAACAGAACCACTAATCCGGGAACCTATCCTTGCAACAAAGCCCGTTGCCAACTCTGTCCACATATCTATTCAGGGGACACCACCATAGGGCCTAATCACATTAGCCACACTATCAGAGGCTCGTTCACCTGCACATCTACCAATGTGATATATGCCATCATGTGCCAGCAATGCCCCTCTGCCATGTACATTGGTCAAACTGGACAGTCTCTACATAAAAGAATAAATGGACACAAATCAGACGTCAAGAATTATAACATTCAAAAACCAGTCGGAGAACACTTCAATCTCTCCGGTCACTCGATTACAGACCTGAGGGTGGCTATCCTTCAACAAAAAAACTTCAAAAACAGACTCCAACGAGAGACTGCTGAATTGGAATTAATTTGCAAACTGGATACAGTTAACTTAGGTTTGAATACAGACTGGGAATGGATGAGTCATTACACAAAGTAAAACTATTTCCCCATATTATTTCTCCCCCCCACCCCACCCCGCATTGTTCCTCATATGTTCTTGTAAACTGCTGGAAATAGCCAACCTTGCTTGTCACCATGAAAGGTTTTCCTCCTTTCCCCCCCTGCTGCTGGTGATGGCTCATCTTAAGTGATCACTCTCCTTACAGTGTGTATGATAAAACCCATTGTTTCATGTTCTCTGTGTGTGTATATAAATCTCCCCACTGTATTTTCCACCAAATGCATCTGATGAAGTGAGCTGTAGCTCACGAAAGCTTATGCCTAAATAAATTTGTTAGTCTCTAAGGTGCCACAAGTACTCCTTTTCATAGTGCTGTATGGATGTGTTAGTACAGCTGTGAGACCCAGATCCAGCAATTGTAAACACAGGTTTACAATGCAGCATGAATGCTGAAGTGCAGCCTTAGAAACACTGAGTCCACAAGCCTGGGTCCCACAGACCTGCGTTCACATTGCAGTGTAATGAGATGCTTGGATATCAAAGTGAATCTAATCACACCTGCAATAACTGCAGGTTCAAAAGTAAAGGCCCAGTTAAGGCCAACCTGAAAATTTAGGCTAAAATCCTTACTACATTGAAGTAACTGGAACACCTTCTCTTTGCTTCAATGGGGCCAAGTTTTCATCCTTAGGCTCTAAAGATCAAAATTCAAATCTCTTGTTAAAATCCCTAGCTGAGGTCTGTACTGCCTACATACTAGATGTTTAATTCTTAACTACTCGTGTTCTTGCTTTTCTAGGTTTGTCAGAATCTTAATATTAAAATGTAATTTTTCTTCATTGAATAATTAATTATTATTAATTACTATTATTTACTGACTTATTTGTATTTAGGTAGAGTTTGAACACCCCAATCAGAATTGAAGCCACCTTGTGTTAAGCATTGTGAGAACATATAGGAAGACAAAGTCCCTAATGTGAAGAGTCTATAATCTAATTTAAAACAAGACACAAAAAAGTATGTAACAAACAATAGGAGTGAAACAAGTAAGGAGGAGGAGGGGAAGAGTAAGAAGGATATGTGTTTCTATAGGCTAGCTGTGGACTTGATCCATCTCCCATTACAGTCAATGGATGTTTTTAAATTGACATCAGTAGGCCTTAGATGAGGCCCTATATGCATAACTTAATGGTTCTGAATCATTAAATTTTTAAAAATATATAATTAAATGCATATCTGTAATTCACATTTTAACTACTGTTAGCTGCATTTTCCTTTAGACCTCACAGTACAAGAGGGTCTGGAGAAAGACATCTTTATGGACTAAATCAATATTTTATGGCTAAAGGGCAACATGGAGGAAAACTGAAGATAAGTGGAAGAAGCAGAGAGCTGAGGCTGGCTTCAGTGGTAGAGCAGAGAGGATGTGGGTTATAATGAAGAACTCCCCTTTCTGCACCAACCACCCCTACACTGAAACTGTGAAGGGGGGAGGCATTGGGGACATATACTAACTCTGAAGTACTCTTGTGCTAGAAAATTGCTGCTACAGAAACTTAGTGGTATGTATTTGGAGACTCACTGGAGCATTGTTTGTCTGAGTATCTTCCACATGTCTGGGGTTTACAAACATATCAGACATTCAGGTTTCAGAGTAGCAGCCATGTTAGTCTGTATCCGCAAAAAGAGAAGCTGTAGCTCATGAAAGCTTATGCTCAAATAAATTTGTTAATCTCTAAGCCACAAGTCCTCCTTTTCTTTTTGCTATATCAGAAATTGCGGTTCATGTCCTACAGTCTAATTCAGATATAGACAACTCTGTACAGACACAAAAAAACTGGATGATAGGTTAGACTAGAAGCAATGCAGATCTCATGGAGAGATCAGAACTGAAGGCCTTTGTGACAGAAGTATATTTTAAAAGAAGGGATATAAATGAGAAAGAGGTTGTTTGTCAAAAGAGAAGACGGTAGTTCTAAAGTTAGGAGGTGATATTGGTACAAGATAAAAAGGAGGTGATTAACAGTAGCTTGTAAAGGGGGAAATATTAGGGCTCAGATGTAATTGATTTTGAGACACTGAAAATTTGGGCCTATCTGAATCATCACCCATTTAGCAAGGTATGAAAATCCAAGAGGACACAGGACTGGTATTACTAATTATATTTCTGTGTCCTATTTCCCTCTCTCGAGCACGTATGCTTTTACAAAACTGAGTAATCTGAGCTGTATCCACTACAAAGGTTAATACTCCAGGGTATGTAACCTAATAAGTTTTGATTTTTCTGTTCTGAAGCATCATGGGGGGAAAGGAGTGTGCAAAAGAGAGAATTCGATACCAAGTATCTGATTTTCACTGAACATTACCCCTATAAATATAGGTAAAATTATGTAAAAAAAGGCCCAATTAAGTTTTGGATTAGCAAAAAATGCAGCATCAGGTTCTAACATAAAGATTGTGTTAACGCTTTTTAAAAAAAAGTTTAGTTCTATGATAAAATTTGGGACCTCAGAAATGGAATATCCAAAGCAAATTTATTTTGCCTTTCTCGCTCATGTAATAAAAAGGTGAGATCTGGATCTGGGTAACTCAAAAGCAGAGTCCATTTTATACCACTGTGTCTGGGAATCACCCAGGGTACTTTTAGTTTGACAGATACTGCTCAAAGAGAAAATAATCCAAATAAATAGTGTTGAGGAAGGATTATCAGTTTACCCAAAAAAAAAAAAAAAGTAAGTCAATCTCTTAAGACTAAGAACATTCTTTGATTCTGATGCTCAAGGTCAATATGTCACTTGGAGTAAGAAAGCAAAGCAAGGGTCACGGAGACCAAAGTTAGAAGAATTTCCTTTCTTTCACTTCTTAGATCACTGACTATTAGACAAATAATCAGAGTGAATCCAAAATGTCCATATATGAGTGTTGTAAATGAAGCTAAAAACCAAACTGTGCTATCACGTACAAACTATGTACCCTTAGTATCACTTAGAAGGAAATACAAAATGATGGATAGTGTAATAAAAATGTTCAGATGCTTTTCAATATTGCAATATATAAAATCAGAGATTAAGGCAATTAAACACAACAACCAGAAAATAGCACTTTAACCTGCTTTTAAGAACTGTTATCAACCGGGAATTATAGATAATCAAAAACATATTCCAAAAAAGCACTCACTCCTATTTATCAAGATTGTCTTTTGATAGTGCCCAGAATTGAGGGCCCCATTTTGTAAGACATTGTTATACAAAGACATTGTAAAAGATAGTTATTTCCCCCAAAAGTTTACAAGCAAGTCTGAGAAGACACAACAAGTGCAACAAATAAAGAAAATGGGACAAGAAGGATGAAGACAACACTGATTAAAAAAAATGGTTATTAGACTAACTTTATGCAGTCAATTACATTTTGAAAAATTATTAAAAAAGTCCCTACTTTAATTGCAGGATGATTGTCAAATAGTTGCATCTGAGTTGGACCTTATTATTTGTGGTAATAAAGTCCATTATTAGTTTTCTGTGATTTTCTACTGTCAGCTGCCCAAGGCTAAGAGCGGGGGCTCCCGCTCTCAATCGCCATGGGCCTGCCTGATAGTGGGGGCCCACAACTGACAGCGGGGCCCTGGACTGACAGCAGGAACACTGGGCTGACGGGGAGCTCCCGCTGTCGGCTGAACTGGGGCTGAGAGCAGGGCTTTGTATGCAACTCCAGAGGGAAAGGTTACCAGCACTCCTCCAAGAACCTAAACCAGTGGAGGGGTGATTAAGGTGAATCACATAGGTTGTAAACAGCTTCCGAAAGGTACCATGCCCTGGGAAGACTTTTATATACTGGTTCAAACTGGGTTTTCCAGAGACCAGCAAAGAAAGGGCTTTTAATATAGAAATGCTGTATTTAAACTGATGCAAAGCTTTCTTTCCGATCCAGCAAATGTCCAAGGGGTACACCAACCTTTGTGGAAGGATTGGAAAGTCTTTGGCCTACTAAGGCCCCATAAGAGTGCTTGGTGACTCTTGGTATATTTAGAGCAGGGATGGGCAAACTTTTTGGCCCACATCGGGATATGAAAATTGTATGGCAGGCCATGAATGCTCATAAGATTGGGGTGCAGGAGGGGGTAATGGCTCCAGCTGGGGGGTGCAGGCTCTGGGATGGAACCAGAAATGAAGAGTTCAGGGTGCAAGAGGAGGTTGGGGTGCAGGGGGGAGGGCTCCAGCTGGGGCAGTGCTGGCTCTGGGGTGGGGCTGGGGATGAGGGGTTTGGGGTGCAGGAGGGTGCTCTGGGCTGGAACCAAGGGGTTTGGAGGGCACAAAGGGGATCAGGGCTGGGGCAGGGGAGTGTGAGGGCTCCGGCAGGGGTGTGGGCTCTGGCCTGGGGTACAGGAGGGCGCTCCAGGCTGGGACCGAGGGGTTCAGAGGGCAGGCAGGGGGTTGGGGCACAGAGTATTGGGGTGCAGGCGCTGGGCGGCGCTTACCTCAAGCAGCTCCCAGAAGCAGCGGCATGTCCCCACTCCAGCTCCTATGTGGAGGCACGGCCAGGTGGCTCTGTGAGCTGCCCTGTCCACAGGCGCCGCCCCTGCAGCTCCCATTGGCAGCAGTTCCCAGCCAATGGGAGCTGTGGCGGCAGGGCTTGGGGCAGGGGCAACGTGCGGAGCCCCCTGGCTGCCCCTACGTGTAGGAGCCAGAGGGGGGACATGTCACTGCTTCTGGGAGCTGCATGAAGTGGGGCAAGCCTCCTACCCTGCTCCCCAGCTGGAGCACCAGAGCGGGGCAAACCCCTGACCCCCGCTCTCCAGCGGGAGCTCGAGGGTCGGATTAAAACATCTGGAGGACCAAATGTGGCCCCCGGGCCGTAGTTTGCCCATCCCTGATTTAGAGACCATATAAAGATATTTACTGGGGTTTTTTTAATGTTTTCTCCATAATCCTTTTATTTTAGGAATAAATTTGCTTGCTTAGAGAGAGCTGTGTGGTAACAACTGCAATACACTGTTCAGAGCCTTCAGAGATAAAGCAAAGCACAGGTGCTGGCCTTTAGGCAGATTGGCTTGCTGGAGGTATCAGTGTACTTGGGGATTCCCAACGCTTCCTGGAAGCATCTGTTATCAGCATCTTGCTGGCACTGGGGTAGCAATGGCATTCCCTGACAGACATCTTTCTGATTTGTCCACCAATGAAAAAATGCAAGTAAGAATCCTGGAACAAATACTGGCAACTTCACGCTTTGCCTATTTGATTGACAGACCAACCTCAGCCATTCCTGAAATTTCTCCAACCTGCTTGAGGCATGTTCTCATTGATGTTAATGGGTTATCTTGAAAATCTGTTCTAATTTAAAGGATGGCACATTTCAGAGTAGCAGACGTGTTAGTCTGTATTCGCAAAAAAGGAGTACTTGTGGCACCTTAGAGACTAACAAATTTATTTGAGCATAAGCTTTCATGAGCTACAGCTCACTTCATTTCAGAGTAGCAGCCGTGTTAGTCTGTATTCGCAAAAAGAAAAGGAGTACTTGTGGCACCTTAGAGACTAACAAATTTATTAGAGCATAAGCTTTCGTGAGCTACAGCTCACTTCCGATGAAGTGAGCTGTAGCTCATGAAAGCTTATGCTCTAATAAATTTGTTAGTCTCTAAGGTGCCACAAGTACTCCTTTTCTTTTAGCTCACTTCACCGAATGCATCCGATGAAGTGAGCTGTAGCTCACGAAAGCTTATGCTCAAATACATTTGTTAGTCTCTAAGGTGCCACAAGTACTCCTTTTCTTTTTTAAAGGATGGCACAAAACCTTTCCTGAGGCAAGAAATCTTTCACTGTCTTTGAGTTGAGAATTGCCCCTATGAATTCTACTAGTTAGGCTGGAAGTAGATTTGACTTGCTGAGGTTGATCTTGTCCATAAACTTAGCCACTCTATCCCACTGAAAGTAGTCATATTTAGGTAGGAGAGATTGGGAGTTTGCTCTCCTAACTGCAAACCAGCCAAAGAGTAGATTTTTCTACCAGAAAGCTACAGTCTTTGTGACAGTATATCCTTCAGGGTAGATTTAGATGGGTCAGATTTTCTCATCCTCTCATTAGCAGCTGTCATAACTAGGTGCCTGGAGTAGGATGAATATAAAAATACTTGCATTCCCTCAACAGAACTTGATACCTGTGGTTTGCACACTTTGATGTGGCGGAGGTTAAAACTGGGGTAGCCCATAAATCTTTGGGTCCAAAATTCCCTTGTTTATAGGCATAGCAACTTGACCTTGAAAGACCAGATAGAGAATATCAAATACTTTGTATGTCATCTCTTGAATGAGTTCTAAAGGAATCTCAAGGGTCTATTTTCAGAGTAGCAGCCGTGTTAGTCTGTATTCGCAAAAAGAAAAGGAGTACTTGTTGCACCTTAGAGACTAACAAATTTATTAGAGCATAAGCTTTCGTGAGCTACAGCTCACTTCATCGGATGCATTTTCAAGGGTCTATGTCATCCTTTTGATGAGGTCCTGAATTGTTTAAAGTCATCAGTCGTAACAGGGACTGATGTCACCACTGCTTCATTCAAAGAAGATGAAAATACCACAGCTACTATGCAAAAAGAAAAGGAGTACTTGTGGCACCTTAGAGACTAACAAATTTATTAGAGCATAAGCTTTCGTGAGCTACAGCTCACTTCATCGGATGCATTTGGTGGAAAAAGCAGAGGAGAGATTTATATACACGCACACAGAGAACATGAAACAATGGGTTTATCATACACACTGTAAGGAGAGTGATCACTTAAGATGAGCCATCACCAGCAGCTGGTGATGGCTCATCTTAAGTGATCACTCTCCTTACAGTGTGTATGATAAACCCATTGTTTCATGTTCTCTGTGTGCGTGTATATAAATCTCTCCTCTGCTTTTTCCACCAAATGCATCCGATGAAGTGAGCTGTAGCTCACGAAAGCTTATGCTCTAATAAATTTGTTAGTCTCTAAGGTGCCACAAGTACTCCTTTTCTTTTTGCGAATACAGACTAACACGGCTGCTACTCTGAAACACAGCTACTATGGTGTCCCCCGATGCTCTGTGAAATCACTTTCACTCAGTAGTTACAAAAAGAAAAGAAGTACTTGTGGCAACTTAGAGACTAACAAATTTATTTGAGCATAAGCTTTCGTGAGCTACAGCTCACTTCATTGGATGCATTCAGTGGAAAATACAGTGGGGAGATTTATATACACAGAGAACATGAAACAATGGGTATTATACACACTGTAACGAGATCACTTAAGATGAGCTATTACCAGCAGGACTGGGGGAGAGGGGGGGGAGGAAGAAAACCTTTAGTGGTGATAATCAAGGTGGGCCATTTCCAGCAGTTGACAAGAATGTCTGAAGAACAGTGATTATCACCACTAAAGGTTTTCTTCCTCCCCCCGCCCCCCCTCCTGCTGGTAATAGTTCATCTTAAGTGATCTCGTTACAGTGTAATGCATCCGATGAAGTGAGCTGTAGCTCACGAAAGCTTATGCTCTAATAAATTTGTTAGTCTCTAAGGTGCCACAAGTACTCCTTTTCGTTACAGTGTGTATGATAACACCCATTGTTTCATGTTCTCTGTGTATATAAATCTCCCCACTGTATTTTCCACTGAATGCATCCGATGAAGTGAGCTGTAGCTCACGAAAGCTTATGCTCAAATAAATTTGTTAGTCTCTAAGTTGCCACAAGTATTCTCTTTCTTTTTTGCGAATACAGACTAACACAGCTGCTACTCTGAAACTCAGAAGTTAGTTATTCATGCTCCTCTGGAGTAATGTCCTGAAACCTTGTAGTGCTCAGCTGCTGGAGATTTTATTCCTGGGGATATTATGTGCCAAAAAATTAAAAATTCTGCAAATTTTAGTTGTCAAAATAATGCAATACAATCTTACCAGTTTCAGTTGCTTTGATAAGTTATTTAAACTACAATACAGAAAAAAGTCACAATAACTATTCGGCATTTCCTAAACACATGAAAGTTAAGTTACAACTACTTGGTAACTGGTACCCTGCATTCCAGTTATAATCCGGATTTTCATTTAAATTATATTACAGAACACCAAACAGAAAAAAAAAAAGTAGAATGTCATTTTAAATTTCTCAGACTTTCACACATGAAAGTCATACAGTTTTGCTAGTCATTGTCCTGGACTTAGCTGGGTACTTTGGGAAATGCTTGGTTCTAATTGTCCTGACATTTTATTGACTGTTTGGTAAATGTTTTATTTGCCCTCAAAAGTCCTTTTTTCTAATGGGTAAGTAAAAATCTAACCCCATTGTGCCACAAGAAAAAAGTGAGAAAATACATAGATCTTTCGAGATGATTCCCTTACTGTAATTTATAAGGCTTTACATCACTGTGGCAATATAGGGGCCTTAAAACATTTACAGGTTTTTATGCTTCTGGGGGAACTGACTGAGAATGGGAATAGTTAAGTAACAATAGAATAAGACAGGTTGCTAAAATTCTGCCTCAGAGAATGGGATCAATTAACCATCAACAGCAACACATAAAGTGGGTTTTTTAAATAAGCTATTTTCTTTAACTTAAAAACAAACAATTTTCAGTAACATGATACTAATATTTTATTAAGTGTTTTTTCAGTTCTCAAAAAGTTACATTTTGCTAGGCAGGTAGGCTGCTATACTTCTGCCGTGGGGACAGAGCCTTCCTCCTGCATAACAAAAAGATCTAGCCTCCTCCACGCCCCTTGAGCCGCAGTATCAAGAGAGCAGGACAGAGTCTCTCTCATTTGTTGAACAGTCCTGCCCCCTGACGATAATCAGTGTCCCCCTACAGGCACGCACGCCCAGCCCCCCTCCCATGGCAGTGATTTGCATCTCTGAAGCTGCTCCAGGTACGCTGGAACAGATGTGCTGCATAGGCTGCCGGGGAAGAAAGGCGTGTCCCCCCACAGATTTATTTTGCGTTTTTCTGCATGGGGGGCAAAGAAATATGCAGGCCATATGAATTCTCCACTCCCAAATGGGCACAGAATTCTGTCTGGAGTAAGATTTGTCCCCAGTTCTTGATGGAGAAACCTGAAATTGGCCTGGATACTAAGACCATGGGGCCCATGCAGGCCTGTAAAGACATGATGTGCAGCTCCAAACAACTATGCTGGTCAAAAGATTCCAGTCTTGCACATGGGGTCCATGGACTCCAAGAATGGGATCCACATATACAGATACTCAAAGATGTGGTGGATTCTCTTTATCTTTGTCTTTTTTAGTCAAACATACATTCACACCTATGGCATTGTATAAATAATATTAAATAATCTACATGAGTAATGTGCCTCAGATAAATCAAGTGAAACTCCATTTAACTCAAGTACACTGATTTAAAACTTTGTAAGGGTTTGTCTACATGGGGAAACTGATTGGAATAGCTAATGCATAATAACTCTCCATGTGGAAACTCTTATTCCAGAATAAGAGTGTCCACACAGGGAGTTTTTCCAGAATAGCTATAGCGCTTTAAATTCACACACTACTTTACTCTGGAATAATTTACCTGAATACACAAGCCCTAAGTACAGAACCTGATTCATGGTGTCAGAGGCATCTTCATAATAAAAGATTAGCAGAGCAGTTAACTGTAACTATCATGACTCAGCTGCTTATGGTATTTTAAGATGGTTTTCATGTGCATAAGTTCATTGTTATGGTAACTATCTGTCCTTCAGCCCACAGTCACTAAATCCTTCTGTCTGATTGCTTTTATCATGTATGTAAATCATTAATACTTGCTTTATTCCTTCATCTTGTAGTAATTTATAGAACAAAGGGTTGCCACGTTCTGTTAAAGCTTTTGAGTTGCTGTCACTTGGCACTAGCAGGCTGATCTTAAAACTTTCCCTCATTTCATTTTCTCTACTACCGAGAAGTTCTTTTCTTGTGGTGTTAAAATACACAAAGGTTCAATACATAAACAATACTACTTCCTGAACCATTTTTAACAGAGGTGAGGCCAAGTTGAAAAGTCCAGATCTAGAATTCAAAAATCACAATGTTCAGATCCAGGGTTTTGATTTAAGCTCATTTTTAGTTGTTGTTGGGTTTTTTTGTTTTTAAACACAAAAATGTATAACTGAAACTTATTAAAGGGACAGATTTTGCCTGGACCTTGCACAGAGACGTGCATTTCCCTCTTGCTGTGTCCCACATGCAAGAACCAAGGATTTTTAGTTACTGTGCTCTCCCTAAGGACAAGGACTTCATGGTGCAAGCCACCCTATATAAATCTGCCAATCCATGGTTCCCACCCCCACCAGCCAGCTGAGCTACATCTTTTACTTTTACACTTCGCTTTCATGCATTGTTTTTTTCTCAGTTGTTAGGGAAACACTGGACTTCTCCCCTTGCAATTTAATGTTTCGCTCTATACTACCACAAAGACAATTTAGGATTTAAAGGTAATTGATCTACTTCCCCAACAGTCTGATTTGGTGCCCTCAATACTATGACCCAGGGATGCCTCAAGGAATGACAGTTTTTTAAGAGACTTCTTTTGTGGTGCCTACAAGAAATATGGTCCCTTGAAATATGTGTTAACTACTTATGGTAAACAATCTGTTCCATGCTATATTTAGCTGTGACACTGAGTACATTTCCCAGACCTGAAGAGCTCTGTGTAGCTTGAAAACTTGTCTCTCTCATCAACAGAAATTGGTCCAATAAAAGGTATTACCTCACCCACCTTGTCTCTAATACCCTGGGACCAACATAGCTGCAATACTGCATACAAGAAATGTGTCAGTTAAGTCTTCTACTTATTCATTCGTCTGTTTTTTTTTAAATCATTGTTCCATCATGCTGTGAACTAATCTCTGACGAATAACTCTGTGATCTTATTGATATTGCCCCTCTCTTATGTCTGCATCCCACAATACTATCCTACTACCTCCCTCATTTTGTCCTATCTGAACTCAGTCTGCCAGCTCTCCTCTAACAGGGATTTTTTTTATCTGTATTGAGAAGTATCTAGCACACAATTAATAATGTCACATGCTGCATACTAATCCCCAGTTGTGCACTACATCATAATAATATTTTGCCTTTATATAGCACTTTTCACCTGTAGATCTCAAAGTGCCTTACAAAGGTGGGTAAAATTATTAGCTCCATTTTACAGGCAGCTGAAGTACAGAGAGTTATAATTAGGACTATGATTCTATCATGGAAATTGTGAATTTGAATAGAGTCTGTGAAATCTTGGAAATGGCTATCAGAATACATTTGATTAGACCCCCAAACCAAGTGATGTTATAAGTGGGCACATGGGATCAGAGTGTCACTCAGGATTGGCCCGTTTACCCATAGATGGGTAGATGGGCCAAACCTAAGTGGTGGTGCAACCCTGTGCGCCAGTCACAACACCTAGAAGGGGGAGTCCAGCCCAGTAGGACAGGAGCTGCGGCTGCGGAGCAAGCTTGCTCTCCAGCACCCCCACCCGCTAAGGTCTCACCTTTCAGCACTCCCTCATACTCTTGTGTATGTTGATACGTATGTTGTGTATGTTGATGTAGCAAAAACTACATTATTTGGTGAGCTTTCCATAACTTTCTGCCATGAAACATATTAAAAATTGCCATGTCAAAATCATAACCAAGCATCTGAGCCACACTAGGAAAGTGCAGTGCTCAAGCAGGGGCCCTTGGAGACATTATGCTTGCTGAAGTTAGGAGCAGGCATAATGTTTCCTGTAGCACTGAGGAGAGCATGGTAAATGAGGGCTCCTATGATACCCATAGGACGACATGTGTAGTCTGTGCTTCCCACAGCACAGCCTTGAAACTGATCATTATGTAAGGCCCTGGCTACACCCCCAACCAACCAAACAACTCTCTCTTGAATGAATCATACTGTTGGTGGCATTAGCTAGCCTCCCTTCTGCTCCCAGAGCACAGTCCGCCAAATCATAGTTGCTTTCTGTGCGGGAATATTTTGGTATAGAAAAGATTCTTTTCAGAGTATCAGCCGTGTTAGTCTGTGTTCGCAAAAAGAAAATGAGTACTTGTGGCATCTTAGAAACTAACAAATTTATTTGATTCTTTGTTTTTCTCTCCCCATTGCACAACCATTATTTGGCCAAGAAAGATTTATCCAAAGTCATACAACAGAATCAGGAATAAAAGCTAGGCCTCTGATTCTTCACCCTTAAATTACTCCCTTACACCATAGCTGCCTTCCCTTGGTACCTTTGATTCTTGGCCCTTAAATTAATCCCTTACACCATAGCTGCCCTCCCTTGGTACCTTACAAAGCTCTGTGGAACACCCACCTCTCCATTCCCTCCAGTTTTTTACCTCATTATTCTTAAGGCTCAAGTATGTTACAACTATCATCCTTCCAGCCAATGAAAACAGGACTAGACCCTCCTTGAGTGTCTGGTAATAGGTCACAACAAAGCAGAATAGCATGTGGGATGCTGAGTGGGATGAGAAAGACTGATTAAGACAAATACACTGGATTAATTCTAGCAGAGTGCTATATACAGCCAGATAACCTGTGCATAGCAGGGAACCAAGGGACAGAAAATTTCCACTTATAGCTCCCTTCAACTCATGTTGTTGTGCAGGCTACAATATTTTGGTAGGGAAGAGACCATCAAATAATAAAACAAACTAGAAGAGTAGTGACTTAATCCACCAGGTTCTGTTATTCCTGTCTTCTCACACTGGTGGGTCTCGCATCTTCAAATGACCACTGGTTCCCACTCTGTAAAATTCCAAAAGTGGCCATGCATTGAAATCACTGAGTGCCTCTTTTAACATATATCCCTTTACACGTCAATGGCTTCAGAAGGGAGAAAAATGTTGTCTGTTAGCATCACAAAGCCAAATAATCTGAAAATATATTGTGATAAATCTTAACATTAAAATGTTAGCTGTATTTACAATGTTACTTTTTCCCCAAGATGACCTATGAAACACAACCAATGGCACAGAATAGCACTGCATAATTTTAATATTAGAAAATTTAAGTGATCATGTGAAAAAAAAACACTTGATAATTTGCAGGTAGCGTATTTTCACCTATTTATGCTTTATACAGTATCTCACAAGTCATTGAAAGATGATACTGCACAGGGGTTATGTTTCAGTAAATGTGATTGTAAAAGTCAGTCTCCCTAGGTTTCATGCAATTGTGCTTTCATCGGTTGTCAAGGAAACACTGGGTTTCTCCCCGTTGTGCATTAATGTCTATATTTTCATTTCCATAGCTACAATGAAACCTTAGTATTTTAAGGTAACAGTATCAGACATTAATTTATCAGCACTTATTAGTTATTACAACCCAGCTACTGAAAATTATATCTGTAGTTTTGCAGCTATATGTGTTTGTACATGCAAGATCCCACATTTGTACATGCTAAGAAATCTGTCTAGCTACCCAGGCTCTGAACATCAAACCCTCTCTGAAATCAGTTAACGCTTACAGGAGAAAGCCCTCTATTTTCACTTTTAAATATAGGTTTCTGTATATGCTAAAAATTAGTGCATGCAAAAACTGGGGACAATTTTATATGCCCTTGATCTTCACAAGTTATTCCTGGCTCCTTATATTACTACAATGAGATGTGACAGATGCATTTTCTTTGAGCTTTACTGATCATGGGTGGATTGCGTGAGTGTCACATAGCACTGACTAAACTCTCAAAGTCCTGTTCCAGTATAAAACTGGTCTCTATGAAAAATCTGAGTTGGATTCTCTAAAAACAGTCTCTTTAGTTGTCCTAAAGTCCTGGTTAAGAAACTATAGGTATCTTAAGATATTACAGCTCCTTTGAAAATCTGACCCTATGTGAACAAATATTATTTTTGTTTTGTTGTTTTAACATCCAGAGATGGCTGGACCTAGCTAGATGAGTGACATGGGGAAGAACAAAAGGAACCTCCCTGGAACATCTACACAGGGATGGGCCTGATCTTGATCTTTGTGTCCCCTTAGTGTTAGGAACCAGGAGCATTAAAACTGAAAACAGACAGACATCCTAAAATGGTTATGCCATAGCCATGATGAACTTTCACCCCAGCTGGCACTGCAACTGGCTCCTGTGGGGAGGAAAAACTGCCTCTGAATACACTCCCCCAATGTCAGCAGAAGCATTCTGTATTTATGTGCTTCTCTGAGGCTATTACTAGGAACTGATGCTTGTGTGGTGTCCCTTCCTTCTTTTTGCAGTTGTGCCTAATTAAGGCACAACAAAGCCCTTTGTGTTTGGCAGGCCAAATACTATATTTAGGGGGAAACTGTGAAAAAAAGAATGCAGGCATTGTACATGAAAAGCTTCCTGCTATTTTGCTTAACAGAATTTCACTGAACTGTGTTGGTTAAGTAGAAAACATTCAACAATGACTGGCATCTTGCTGGGCAATTTTGCTGTTCAGAATTAGTGTGAAATACTGTATCAGAGACAGAAAAAAAAATTCAAACACTAACTGAGTATGCCCGTAAGGCAACATATTAACATATTTAATTATCTTCTATTGTTCACCACAGTAACAGTAATTGCAATGCACTTAAAGAATTTTATTCCATACATAAAGGCAAAGCAAATGTAAAACAGTTACATCCAAATAATGGCTAACTTTGCTTTAAAAAGAACTGCAACTGTTCAAGTATAATATCTTTAATTGTCCAGAGAGCTGGAACTTAGGGCCTGGCTACACTTGTAGATGTAGAGCGCTTTGAGTTAAACCAGCCTTCGACGAGCGCAGTAGGGAGAACACTGCAGTCTGTCCATGCTGATAGCTGCAAGCGTACTGGCATGGCCACATTTGTGGAAGTTGCAGCGGCATTGGGAGCGGTGCATTATGGGCAACTATCCCACAGAGCACCTCTTCCCATTCTGGCGCTGTGGCTTGTGGGTCGGGGATGGGGGGCATTCTGGGTCCTGTCCCAATGCCCCGTGATACAGCGGTTCTCATCGCAGCAACCCCTGTGCTTCCATCCACATTTGGCGCCATCTTTCAATGTTTTTTGTATTGCGCGCGCTGTCTTCCCTTTCAGTCTGCAGGAATGGAGCCCGAACTGCTGAGGAATATGCTGACGTTTGGCAGTTGAATTACTCAAGATCAAACTGACAGTGAGTACTCCAATAATGATATCGACTTGAGTAATGCATGCAACACGAGATTGCTTGTGGCATTCACGGACATGCTCACCACCGTGGAACTCTGCTTTTGGGCTCAGGAAACAAGCACTGAGTGGTGGGATCACATCGTCACACAAGTCTGCGATGAATAGCGGTGGCTGCAGAACTTTTGGATGAGAAAAGCCACTTTCATGGGACTGTGTGATGAGCTCACCCCCACCTTGCGGCACAAGGACACGACATTAAGAGCTTCCCTGACGGTGGAGAAGCGGGTGGCTCTTGCAATCTGGAAGCTGGCAATTCCAGACAGCTACCGATCAGTCACTAACCAGTTTGCAGTGGGAAAATTGACCACTGGAATCATGTTGATGCAAGTTTGCAGGGCCGTTAATTGCATCCTGCTCAGAAGACCAGTGACTTTGGGTAACGTGCATGACATTGTGGCTGGCTTTGCACAAATGGGTTTCCCTAACTGCGGAGGAGCAATAGATGGCATGCATTTCCAATTCTGGCACCAGACCACCTAGCCTCCAAGTATGTTAATCGGAAGGGGTATTTCTCAATGGTTCTCCAAGCGCTTGTGGATCACCGTGGGCGTTTCATTGACATTAACGCAGGCTGGCCCAGAAAGGTGCATGACGCACGCATTTTTCGGAACACTGCCCTGTTCAGGAAGCTGCAAGCCGGGACTTTTTTCCCAGACCAGAAGATCACCATAGGGGAAGTCGAAATGCCCATTGTGATCCTTGGAGACCTTGCTTACCGTTTAATGCCGTAGCTCATGAAACCCTACACAGGGAGCCTTGACAGCAGCAAGGTGTGGTTCAACAACAGGCTGACCAGGTGCAGAATGACTGTGGAGTGTGCTTTTGGCCGTTTAAAGGGCCGCTGGCGCTCTCTGTATGGGAAGCTGGACCCGGCTGATGACAACATCCCCGCGGTTATATCTGCGTGCTGTACCCACCATAACATTTGTGAAGGGAAAGGTGAAAGATTCACTCAGGCATAGAACTCGGAGGTTCAACACCTGGAGGCTGAATTTGAACAGCCAGAGAGCACGGCTATTAGAGGGGCCCAGCACGGGGCTGCAAGGATTAGGGATGCCTTGAGAGAGCAATTTGAGGCTCAAAGCCACCAGTAATGTTTGGTGCCCTGCACGAGAGTGAAGTGCAGCGGTTCTAATGTTAGTAGGAATCTGTGTTTGCTAATCTGACTTGCAGTGCCTGTTTCTTTCCTGGGCTAAGGTATCTTTTACTTTATGCAATAATAAAGAATGTTTTCAAAGCCAAAAAATCCATTTATTGAAAAGAAACACAACTGCTTGGGAAACAAAAAGGGTAAGGGGGTGGGGTGGGAAACAGTACAATCACAGATTTGTGTATCTGCTTTATCATATTCAGCCTTCCTGTCTGGAGAGCTGTGCAATGAGTACTCCACTTCAGGATGGCTATAATGCACGGTAATGGGGGTTGAGTGCAGTGGGTAAGGGTTATAGTTTTCAGGGCTAGATGGTGAAGCTATAGGTGTTGGAGGCAGCTGGTGGTGATAAGAACCTGGATGTTGGGGAAAGTGGGTTGAAGGTGACATGGAGGCACCAGGGAAAGAATTTTGGGACAAGGGCTGCAGGTGGGGGGCGGGCACGGTAGTGCTCCGCATGCATGGCTACGAACGCCTCGATCGAGTCCATTTGGCGCTCCATAATGCTTATCAGCCGCTCCATGCTTTGCTGCCAGAGCTCCGCACTTTTGTGTCGGCGCTCCTCACTCTAAGGGCGGATCCTCCTTTCACTCTCCCTCCACTCCTGAACTTTTTGATTTTCATTAAGGGACTGCTGAATGACTTCATGCAGCATGTCTTCTTGGCTTTTACATGGCCTCTTCCTAATTCGTTGGAGTCTTTTGGCCGGTGATAACATGGATGGCTGTGATCTCAAGGTTGCATCTGTAAAGGCAAAATGCAACACTTAACAGAGGCAGCATTGTTCACACCAGACAGAGCAATGATTCCCCCATACTTAAGGGCAAGCACAGTCTATACAATAGCATAATTTGCCCGTCCCAAAGCGAGCGCACATAACCCACGGGAGCCCCAAAATGGTGAGTAAGCACAGGGTCAAGGGGGACTGATTGTTTCACGGCCTTACTGTTCTCTGGGTTTCTGTGCCTCTGTGGAAAGCAAACAGTGGCAGGGGGCTCCTATACTGAACACTGTCCGCACATTTTCCACAGGAGTTCGTCCTGGAAGATATCTCGCTACTGAGGGTGACCTGGGAAGCAAGGGAGGGTCTTCTACTACAATGTGGCTTCCGGCCTGGCCCATATGCAGCTTGCCTGTGTGCAGCAATCGTCCCCCCGCCCCTCACGGCACAGTGGTGTGGACATGTTAGCCTGACTGGAACAAGGACCACAGTGGCTCTCCCGAGAAACCTGCGCAAGCGCATTGCCCAAGTTCTGGATGAGACCTTTGAAGAGATCACTGAGGCCGATTACCGCAATGTGAGAGAGCACATCAACGCCCTATTCCACATCTAGGCATGCATGCAGCCCTAACCCTCCTCACCCCAAGAGCCCACACCAAATAACTTCCTTTCCAAAATAAAAGCCGCTTACCGGGAACCTCCTCTGGTGTTTGTCCTTCCCCAAGCACTGGCTGCTGCGACTGGCTACCTTCCTTCTGGCTTGAGAACAGCTCCTGGCTGCATGAATCTGGGGATGCCAGGGTGTCTTCCTCCTCCTCCTGCCTTGTTGAACTGGGCTCTGAAGTGTCCCTGTTGGTAGTCAGAATAGAGATGGGTTAGCCCCCCCAGTATTGCGTCCAGCTCTTTGTAGAAACGGCAGGTTGCGGGGGCAGCACCAGAGCGGCAGTTTGCCTCACGGGCTTTGCGGTAGGCATTCCGCAGCTCCTTTACTTTAACCCTGCACTGCACTGTGCCCCAGTCATGGCCCCTTTCCATCATGTCCCTTGATATCTGTCCGAAGGTATCGTAATTCCTATGGCTGGAGCACAGCTGGGACTGGACAGCTTCCTCCCCCCAAACACTGATGAGGTCCAGCACCTTGCCATTGCTGCAAACTGGGGATCACCTGGTGCGTGGAGGCATGGGCACCCGGAAAGATGCGCTGAGAGCACTCCACGCCTGGCTGAGCAAATAGGAAGTGGATTTTCAAAATTCCCAGAGAATTTAACGGGCGGGTCTGATGGTTGATCACCTGAGGGCAGGGCAGCAGAGTTCAAAGTGATGACCAGAGTGGCTAGAACAGGCACTGTGGGACACTTCTGGAGGCCAATCAGAATGCATTAACAGACCAGGGCGTCCACACTGGTGCTGCAGCGCTCCAGCAGGGGCGCATCAAACATTATTCCACTCACCGAGGTGGATTACTAGGAGCGCTCTAGTCGCGGAGTCCGGGCACTCTATGTGCCTTGCCAGTGTGGACACGTTGTGAGTTAGAGCGTATGGGGCTGCTTTAATGCGCTCTAACTCGCAAGTGTAGCCATGCCCTTAGAAATGTTTTCATGGAGGATATGAGGATTTGAGCTCTTACAGAAGGTTTGTACCATACATCTAGTAATTAATTTTTTTAAATGTTTAGCTCTCACCTTAGCTTTTGTAATAGAGCCAATCAGAGCCCTTAATAAGGACATTTATAGAGCATTTTATTTCATCTGTTTTTTATCTGTTTGTATGCTGCTACTGACTAAGAAAGGATAGAACTGTTTCCAGAAGCTACAAGTAGCAATCATAATAGCACCTTCCATTCGAGCTCAAAGCACTTTACAAACATGAATTAAGCTTCGCAACACCACTTTTAGAGTTGGTATCAAAACAGCAAGATTTTTATACCCATTATTCAGAGTGAAGCAATAGCATCACTGAAAAGAGAACCCAGAATCATGACTTCCCATTCCTTGGGTACGTGATTTATCTTCCCAGCTGCAAGAAAAAGATATATGATAAAATAAGTCCTGTTACTCTAGATTTTAGTTCTTTGTGTCACTGTAAACCGTTGGACAAATTCTGTCTTCAGATGCACCGCTGCAGATCCCACTGACTCAAGTTACACATGTCTAGCTAATTAAAAATACCATGAGAACTGCTAGAGAAGATTATATTACAGTGTCAAGGGTAAAAATAAATCACCTTCCTTGTTTCACACTTTAGAAACCAATGTCCAATAATGATCCATTTAAACTAAGAAAGAGAAGTGATCATCTCAACAATTTAAAAAAACTTTTGAGACTGTACATTAAATAATTTTCCATTCTTTTAAATTAACATTTAAATAATGTTCCATTCTGTACATAATTATTCCCATGACAAAAGGATATGACAATTTGTACCTACTTACATTGCCACATGTGCTGCTATCTACACTATCATTTGTTCATATATTAAAGAAAAATGCTCCAAATTTACTTTATATTCAGTATTCATTTATAGGTCTTGCCATGGCACTCATCACTGTAGTATGCAAGCACCATTTAACAATTAAAAATTAGGAATATCTGTACACAGGAAGGGAAGGGATTAAATAGGCATAATCTACATTAACTGTAAAGGTGATAAATTGGTTGGAATATATGGTATCTATATTTCCTCAGTATTCCAGTTCATTTCTTCCTTGACTGATGTCTTTATGCTTTCAAACTTTGGTAATTTGCCAGCTCACTGTTTCAGTCACCCACGTGGGTGGTTATCTAGATATTCATTTCTCCATCATTTCTGTTTTTGCACAGTTGAATAAACTCTAACTGAAAGATGTTCATACCTTCAGAGTATACCCAAATATCCTTGGTCAAATGGTATTTTAGTTGAATAGCCTTGCAATATAAATAGGAAGAAAATTAGGAAGGGAGAATTTCTACTTTCAGTATGTTTCATTCTTCATCTAAATGTTGACTGTTGCTGTCAAATTCTGAGATCCAGACCACAAATCTTTATATGCTGAACACATCTTCCTAATCAATAAATCCGATGCTACCTTTATTACAATCAGGTGGGAATAATACGTGTAGACTTGTATTATGCTCAAGTGATTTTCACTCAAAGTTCTGTACAAGCATATACATACAGCACCACTAAGATGTAGAAATCATTAGGAAAAAGGACATTTTGGCCAGAGACAACAGGAAAAAGCCCTACTCCACAACGGCACATGCATTTTGTTCAGGTAATCTCTTCACATCTGCCCCTTAATGTTCACACATGCAAGACATCAAATACCACATAAACCAAACGCCTTAGTACTCAAGTTATCTACACTGGAAGAATGGAGGCCTGAACCAATCCCATCAAGATTTGCCCCTGAAACTTCAGTAACCCCAGGTGTTTTAAACCCAAATTGTACACACTTTATCCTTTTCTGCAGATTTGTGTGATATTCATCATTTAATATGTTGGAAGGGACAGATTTTTGTATTACAATTTTTAACAATGAAGCACAGTTTAGTATTGTTTAGCACAGGGATCGGCAATCTTTGACATGTAGCCCATCAGGGAAAGCCGCTGGCGGGCTGGGACATTTTGTTTACCTGCAGCATCTGCAGGTTCAGCTGATCACAGCTCCCACTGGCCATGGTTCGCCATGCCAGGCCAATGGGGGCTGCGGGAAGAGGTGGCCTGGCCGCCACTTCCCGCAGCCCCCATTAGCCTCGAATGGTGAACCGCGGCCAGTGGGAGCTGCGATCGGCTGAACCTGTGGATGCTGCAGGTAAACAAACCATCCTGGCCCGCCAGTGGCTTTCCCTGATGGGCCGCGTGCCAAAGGTTGCCAATGCCTGGTTTAGCAACTAGAGGTTTTAGGACTCTTGAGTTCTATTCCCAGCTCTTACTCCCTGTGGGGTATTGGTTAAGTCACTTAAGCCTCAGTTTACTCAACTGCAAAATAAAATAACACTTCAAAGAGTAGTTACAGGAGTTGCTTTAAAGTCTATTAGAATGATTACAGGTAAGTGCAGAACTTTTAAACCATTAGCTTCCCAAGCTAAACAAGAGGTTTGAGTGAAAAGAACTGAAAAGTATTCAGCATTTTGTTTGTTTCCTGTAATGCAGTGGTCCTCAGTGGCATTTCAGCAGCGGGGTGTCCTGCGGGCGCACAAAAATGCCCCGGCGAGCACCATGGCACCTGCGGGCACCGCATTGGGGACCCCTGCTGTAATGAATGCTTCCCTTTTCTGTTTTCCATCAAGTGCTAATTTAACTATTTCTGCCTAAACATGTAGTTGGAGGCTATATGACCTTCTTAACCTCCTGATCTGCCCTTCTTGTGGAAAAAATGTTGATTAAACGGAACACCTTGTTGGCTTGTGTCAGTGCACCTGCTGCTTCAGCTCTGTGAGACAATATTGCCTTGGAAGCTTGAAAAGTAGGCATCCAGTTTCACCAATTTTCTTTTCCAGTTTTATGGCCGAGAACCCCTTCAGTGGGAGGTTTCTTTCCATATTCCGCAAACAACAATCTTCCCAATCCAAGATTATGGGGTTTCTTTAATCATTAACACAAACATGACATGATTTCTCGTTATCTATGAGACTACTAAGGAAATATGGTTGCATGTGTATTTTCTTTTACAAAATACTTACATTTATATACAAATATGAACCATCTTTTAATCTCTTAGCAAGATTTTAATAGTGCTATGTTACAAAATTTCAGTGACCCACATAGGAAGTCACTATCCCGTATCTATACATGGGAAGAGATCCAAAGTTTACCTGTTTGCCTTCATGAAAGTCCTGTTTGTAATGTAACTGACTCCTGAAACAAACCTGCAAACTTTCCCAACAGAGTGCTGGATGGAGCTTTTTTTGAAGCCATCAAGATTGACAGAATGTTATGTTGATGAGTCGGTTTGATTTCTAAAACTGCTTTGATTTCTACAAAGCCAAAAACCGTGGCTAATTATGCAATATACGGACAGAAGAAGAACGGAAATCTAGCATGGTCCTTGAAAGTAAAAACAAAAATAATTATTCCAATGGCAGGGACGGAAACAACAAAGGGGACATTTTAAAGAAATTTTAAAATATTTTAATTCAAGATGTTATTACAGAGAAACTCTTTTTAAGTCTACAGTGTTCTAAACATATGGCCTGATTTTCAGAGGTTTTGTGGACCTATAATACCCATTCCTAGACCCCCTGAAAATAAAGGCATTGGTACATATGTCTCTACTCAACTCTATATTTTCCAAGCTTCTACAACCTTCCACTGATACAGGATTTGGGAATGTTATATTGTACACTTCACAGTAATACAATAAGTTTTGGCTATGCTCTGCTACAATGGTACAATGCTACATCAGGCAACCCACATATGTTCAAAAATGTTTTTTCTGCTGCTTATCTTCTCAGGTTATACTGCTTAGCACGATGATTTGATAATTCAGAAGTGATAGTTCTGATCATTATTGTTCTTATATTTCCCTTAACTCTTTTCATGGGAGACAGTGTCCCTTTTAAATTGATTCAGAAGCATTAAAGAGGTATCTCTACGCATACGTCATATTGCCAGAGTTGGGATCAGCAGAGGCACTTGCTATGGAGCCTCTTTAGTAGAAACAAGAGGAGGCTGGTGGCTAGGACATTATCTGTGAGGGATTCCACGCTTCAGAATTTACTGTCCCTACTGGTCCACAATATCCTGACTGAAAACCTTCAAGACATGCTGGGCTACTTTTCTTCCTGAGCATTTGAAAAGTAAAGGGAATTGTATGGATGGGGAACTGCTCAAAGGGGAGATGGATTTTAGTTTTTAACTTAGTAGTAGTGGGTTATATTTAGAGACCTACCAAATTCACAGTCCATTTTGGTCAATTTCAGAGGATTTTTAAAATACTCAGTTCCACAGTTTCAGATGTTTACATCTGAAATTTGAGGGTGTTGTAACCATAGGGGTCCAGACACAAAAGTGTTTCTAGTAGGGGTGTTCACAAGGCTATTGTAGGGGGTTCATGGGATTGCCACCATTACTTCTGCGCTGCTGCTGGCAGGGGGGCTTTCTTCAGAGCTGGGCAGCCAGAGAGCAGCTGCTGGCCGGGCGCCTATCTCTAAAGCCAACACCAATGCCAGGAGAGCACAGATGTGAGGTAGGGTTGCCAACTTTCTAATTGCACAAAACTGAACACTCTAGCCCTGCCCCTTCCCCGAGGCCTCCCTGCTTATTATCTTCCCCCTCCCTCAGTGCCTCGCTTTCCCCCTACCTCACTCACTTTCACTGGGCTGTGGGAGGGGGTGTGGGCTCTGGGGTGGGGCCAGAAATGAGGGATTCAGGGTGTGAGAGAGGGCTCTGAGCTGAGGCAAGGAGTTGGAATGCAGGAGGGGTGAGGGCTCTGTGCTGGGGATGCTCTGGGCTGGGGCTGGGGATGAAAGGTTTGGGGTGCAGGAGGGGCTCCAGGCTAGCAGATGGGGCTGAGGGATTCAGAGTGCAGGAAGGAGCTGTAGGTTGGGGTGCAGGGGGATGAGGGCTCTGGAGTGCAGGAGGGCTCATTTGGGAGGGGCTCAGGGCTGGGAGTTGGGGTGCAGGAGGGGGTATGGGCTCTGGGCTGGGGCCAGGGATGAGGGGTTTGGGAGGGCTCAGGGCTGGGGGTTGGGGCTCAGTGTTGGAGCACGGGTTTACCTTGGGTGGCTCCCAGTCAGCGGCGCAGCAGGACTAAGGCAGGCTGCCTGCCTGTCCTGGCTCCGTGCTGCGCTCCAGAAGCGGCCAGCAGGTCCAGCTTCCAGCCAGGGGTAACAGGAGGCTCTGCAGTGTGTGCTGATCTTGGCCACAGGCACCCACCCCCCGCTCCCACTGGCCGGGAACCAGCCAAAAGGAGTATGGAGCCGGTGCTCGGGCAGCGTGTGGAGCCCCTTGGCCCACCTTCTAGGAGCCGGATCTGCTGGCCATTTCCAGGGCACAGCGTGGTGCCCCAGAACAGGTAGGGACTAGTCTACCTTAGCTCCACATCACCACCGACCTGACTTTTAATGGTCCGGTCGCCAATGCTGACCGGAGCCACCAGGGTCCCTTTTCTACCAGGTGTTCCAGTTGAAAACCGGACACCTGGTCACCCTAAAGTGAGGGTTGTAGGGTGTAGATTACCATACGTTCAGGTTTTTCCCAGTAGCCTCCCACCCAGGTTGGGGGCTCACAGCTGGACCCATAGCCTCTCTGAGTGGGGGCCTGACCACCGGAGCCGCAGCCTCCTGTCCCGGTCAGGGGCTGACAGCTGGGACCGCAGCCTCTCTGGATGGGGAGGTGGTGACAGCTTGAGCTGCAGCCTCCCGCTTGGGTCAGTGACTGACAGGTGGAGCCCCAGCCTCCCGCCCAGGTTGGGGACTGACAACCACTCTCACTTCTGTGATGCCTTCAGAGATGGGCTCCCAGTTGGCAGGCACAGAGCTTTCTGCATCTGGAAGAGATTCCTGGAAGCGGATTTGACCTGGTTCTGGAAGCGGCTCCTGCAGGGGAGAAGAAGTCCAGTCCTTCCCCAGATCGGGCCGGGACTAGCAGTTGGAGCCTGGTACACAGTGGAAGCTTGGGCACCCCCAGCCCTGCCCCTGCCCTAAAAGAGCCAGATTTCGCAGTTGATATCAGATTTCACGATCCATGATACGTTTTTCACAGCTGTGAATTTGGTAGGGCGCTAGTTATATTAAATTGTATTGCTGCACTTAGGATGCATTATTAAATTATGACAAGAACATCTATGAAATATAGAGAGACACCTTTTATAGCATTCCTGTAAATGGAAATAAATAAATAAGAAAGAGACTGAGTTTTATTTTATTAAAATTCTGCTTCAAAGGGTGGATTAGTATTGGATCCATGTTCCCAAACAGCTAAATCTTGCAATTAATTTAAATACTTAACATTAGGGCAGCTGCCATGATGAATGTTGCCATAACAACACAAGTGCAGTGATGTCCACGGTGACACAGAAGACCATTTCTATGGTAATGGAATGTTCTAACCTCAAGGATGCATACAAGCCCATTACAAAAAAATGGGAACTGACACTCTAGGTTGAGAGAAGTTTCTTCCTTGTACTGCCCATCTGTCTATATCCATTAGTTGTCTCTTGTCATATACTTAGATGGAAAAAACTTTGGGGCAGGGACCTTCTTTTTGTTCAGTGTTTGTATAGCACCTATCATAATGGTGTCCTGGTGCATGACGAGGGCTTCTAGGGAGCCTTAGCAGTACAAATAAATAATAATCATAATTAATAATATAAATGGGACAGTCAGTTTACAAAACAGAAATACAGGGGCTGGATTTTGTTCCTAATTACATAAGTGGAAATTCAGAGATTTACTGGTGTCAATAAGATTAGAATCAGGCATAATAGGAGTGATTCTGATCTCATTCAACTTTTACCTCGATGAAATTCTACTTACTGCAAAGGAATTATTTAAGTGATGTGAAATCAGAATCAGGTAGCCATTCCAATTTTAGTTTATCCAAAGGATTACTGGAGATTTATAAAAAGTAGTTAAGGCTTTGGCTACACTTGCGAGTTACAGCACAATAAAGGAGCCCCGGGCACACTAGATCACGACTCGTCCACATTGGCAAGGCATACAGAGCACTCTGACTCTGCGGCTACAGTGCTGCTGGTACTCCACCTGGGGGAGTGGAATAACGTTTGCTGCGCCCCCGCTGGAGCACCGCAGCGGCAGAGTGGATGCCCTGGTCCTATAGTGCGCTTTGATCGGCCTCCAGAAGTGTCCCACAATGCCTGTGCTAGCCACTCTGGTCATCACTTTGAACTCTACTGCCCTGCCCTCAGGTGACCAACCATGAGATCTGCCCGTTACATTCTCTGGGAATTTTGAAAAATTTCAGGCGTGAAGTGCTATCAGCGAATCTTTCCAGGTGACCAGGCCTCCACGTGCCAGGTGAGCCCCATATGGACCAACGGCGAGTTGCTGGACCTCATCAGTGTTTGGGGGGAGGAAGCTATCCAGTCCCAGCTGCGATCCAGCTGTAGGAATTACTATATTTTCGGACAGATATCAAGGGACATGATGGAAAGGAGCCATGACCAGGACGTACTACATTGCGGGATTAAAGTGAAGGAGCTGTGGAATACCTACCACAAAGCCCACAAGGCAAATCGCCGCTTTGGTGCTGCCCCTGCAATCTGCCGTTTTTACAAAGAGCTGGATGCGATACTGCGGGGCGACCCCACCTCCACTCTGGGGACCACCATGGACACTTCAGAGCCCAGTACAAGAAGGCAGGAGGAGGAGGAGCAAAGCAGGAGCGAGGGTGCTGAGGTGGAGGAAGACACCCCGGAATCCCTAGCTGCATGCAGCCAGGAGCTGTTCTCAAGCCAGTAGGAAGGTAGCCAGTCGCGGCAGCCAGTGCTTGGGGAAGGACAAACACCAGAGGAGGTTCCCTGTAAGCAGCTTTTATTTTGGGAAGGAAGTTATTCGGTGTGGGCTCTTAGGGTGAGGAGGGTTAGGGCTGCATGCATGCCTAGATGCGGAATAGGATGTTGATGTGCTCTCTCACATTGCAGTAATCGGCCTCAGTGATCTCTTCAAAGGTCTCATCCAGAACTTGGGCAATGCGCTTGCGCAGGTTTCTCGGGAGAGCCACTGTGGTCCTTGTTCCAGTCAGGCTATTCCCGATTCAACTTGTCCGCGCCACTGTGCTGTGAGGGGCGGGGGGAGCATTGCTGCACACAGGCAAGCTGCATATTGGCCAGGCCGCAAGCCGCACTGTAGTAGAAGACCCTCCCTTGCTTCCCAGGTCACCCTCAGTAGCGAGATATCTTCCAGGACGAACTCCTGTGGAAAATGTGCGGACAGTGTTCAGTATAGGGGCCCCCTGCCACTGTTTGCTTTCCACAGAGGCACAGAAACCCAGAGAACAGTAAGGCCGTGAAACAATCAGTCCCCCTTGACCCTGTGCTTACTCACCATTTTGGGGCTCCCGTGGGTTATGTGCGCTCGCTTTGGGACGGGCAAATTATGCTATTGTATAGACTGTGCTTGCACTTAAGTATGGGGGAATCATTGCTCTGTCTGGTGTGAACAATGCTGCCTCTGTTAAGTATTGCATTTTTCCTTTACAGATGCAACCTTGAGATCTCAGCCGTCCGTGTTATCACCGGCCGAAAAACGCCAAATAATGAGGAAGAGGCCACGTAGAAGCAAGGAAGACATGTTGCAGAAAGTAACGCAGCATTCAAGTAGTGAAAATCAAAAAGTGCAGGAGTGGGGGGAGACTGAATGGAGGGTCTGCCAGCAGAATACGGATATCCAGCACCAAAGCACGGAGCGGCTGCTAAGCATCATGGAGCGCCAAGCGGAATCGATCCAGGCGCTCGTAGCAATGCAGTTGGAGCACTACCGCACCCCCCCCCAGCAGCCCTTGTCCCAAAACTCTTTCCCTTGTGCCCCATGTCACCTTCAACCCACTTTCCCCAACATCCAGGTTCTTATTGCCACCAACTGCCTCCAACCCTTCACCACCAAGCCCTGAAAACTACAACCCTTACTTACTGTACTCAACATCCATCACCATGCAGCATAGCCATCCTGAAGTGCAGCACTCATTGCACAGCACTCCAGACAGGACATATGCAAATCTGTGATTGTACCATTCCCCATCCCCTTACCCTTTCTGTTTCCAAAGCAGTCGTGACTCTTTTCAATAAATGCATTTTCTTTTCAATAAATGGATTTTTTGGCTTTGAAAACATTCTTTATTATTGCATAAAGTAAAAGATACCTTAACCCAGGAAAGAAACAGGCACTGCAAATCAGCGTAGCAAACACAGATTCCTATTAACATTGGAACCACTGCACTTTACTCCCATGCAGGGCACCAGACGTTACTGGTGGCTTTCAGCCTCAGATTGCTCCCTCAAGGCATCCCTAATCCTTGCAGCCCCATACTGGGCCCCTCTAATAGCCGTGCTCTCTGGCTGTTCAAATTCAGCCTCCAGGAGTTGAACCTCTGAGTTCCAGGCCTGAGTGAATCTTTCACCCACTTCACAAATGTTATGGAGGGTACAGCACACGGATATAACCGCGGAGATGCTGTCACCGGCCAGGACCAGCTTCCCATACAGAGAGCGCCAGCGGCCCTTTAAACGGCCAAAAGCACACTCCACAGTCATTCTGCACCGGCTCAGCCTGTTGTTGAACCACTCCTTGCTGCTCTCTAGGCTCCCTGTGTAGGGTTTCATGAGCCACGGCATTGAAGGGTAAGCGGGTCTCCAAAGATCACAATGGGCATTTCGACTTCCACCGTGGTGATCTTCTGGTCTATGAAAAAAGTCCAGGCTTGCAGCTTCCTGAACAGGGCAGTGTTCCGAAAAATACATGCATCATGCACCTTTCCGGGCATGTGTTAATGTCAGTGAAATGCCCACTGTGATCCACAAGCACCTGGAGAACCACTGAGAAATACCCCTTCCGATTAACGTACTCGGAGGCTAGGTGAGCTGGTGCCAGAATTGGAATATGTGTGCCATCTATTGCCCCTCCGCAGTTAGGGAAACCTATTTGTGCAAAGCCAGCCACAATGTCATGAACGTTACCCAGAGACACGGTTCTTCTGAGCAGGATGTGATTAATGGCTCTGCAAACTTGCATCAATACGATTCCAACGGTAGACTTCCCCACTCCAAATTGGTTAGTGACCGATCGGTAGCTGTCTGGAATTGCCAGCTTCCAGATTGCAATAGCCACCCGCTTCTCCACCATCAGGGAAGCTCTCAATCTTGTGTCCTTGCGCCACAGGGTGGGGGTGAGCTCCTCACACTTTCCCATGAAAGTGGCTTTTCTCATCCGAAAGCTCTGCAGCCACTGATCGTCATCCCAGACTTTGCATCACGATGTGATCCCACCACTCAGTGCTTGTTTCCCAAGCCCAAAAGCAACGTTTCACCGTGGTAAGCATGTCCGTGAATGCCACAAGCAAACTCGTGTCATATGTGTTACTCAAGTCGATATCCTCGTTGGAGCCCTCGCTGTCTCTTTGGATCATAAGAAATAACTCGACTGCCAAGCGTGACGTGTTGGCGAGACTCATCAGCATGCTCCTCAGCAGCTCGGGCTCCATTCCCGCAGACCGAAAGGGAAGACAGAGCTCACAGTACAAAAAACCTTTGAAAGATGGCGCCAAATATGGATGGAAGCAAAGGGAATGCTGGGATGCGAACTGATGCATATGGGGCATTGGGATAGGACCCAAAATGCCCCGCACTCCCCGCCCCCTTCCCACAAGCCACAGCGCCAGAATGGGAAGAGGTGCTCTCTGGGATAGCTGCCCATAATGCACCGCTTCGAATGCTGCTGCAAGTGCTGCAAATGTGGCCACGCCAGGGCTCTTGCAGCTGTCAGTGTGGACAGACTGCAGCACTTTCCCTACTGCGCTCTACGAAGGCAGGTTTAACTCACAGCACTCTACATCTGCAAGTGTAGCCATGCCCTAAGAGTTGAAACAGTAATAGAAAAGGTAAGAGAGCACCAGAGAGGGACCTGAGGAACTCTAAAGGCAGACATTAGACTAGGAAAGAATTATCAATAAAGAAAAGTAATTTGGATTCTCTTCCAGAACAGTAGGAGGGAACGAAGGTTGTGGGGGGAAGGTGTTCTTGTTTTGCATTGCTTTTTGATGGTTACTATATAAAATTACACCCTTCTAAAACTTTCCACCAGGAATTTCAAAGCAAATTACAAAACATTAATTAACTAACATTTTAAAAATTAAAAACATTAATTTACATAACATAAGCAAGGCTTTTGATACCATCTCACATGACCTTGTTATAAACAAACTAGAGAAATGTAACCTAGATGAAGGTTGGATGTGCAACTGGTTGGAAAAGCGTTTTCAGAGAGTCGTTATCAATGATTCACAATCAACCTGGAAGGGCATATCAAGTGGGGTCCCACATGGCTCTGACCTGTATCCAGTTCTATTCAGTATCTTCATAAATGATTTAGATAATGGCATAAATAGTATACTTATAAAGTTTTCAAACAATTCCAATCTGGCAGGGGTTGCAAGCACTTTGGAGGGCAGGATTAGAATTCAAAATGATCTTCACAAACTGGAGAAATGGTCCTAAATAAACAGGATGAAATTCAATAAGGACAAATGCGAAGTACTACACGTAGGAACGAATAATCAATTGCACAAATACAAAATAGGAAACAACTGCCTAGGAAGGAGTACTGCACAAAAGGCTCTGGTAGTCATACTGGATCACAAACAAAATATGAATCAACCCTGTTGCAAAAAAAGCAAACATAATTCTGGGATGCATATTAGCTGGAGTGTTTAAGCAATACATGAGAGGTCATTTTTCCACTCTATTCAGCACTGCTTATACTCCAGTTGAGGCCTTATGTGCTGGGCACCACACTTCAGGAAAGATGTGGACAAATTGGAGAAAGTCCAGAGAAAAACAATAAAAATGATTAAAGGTCTAGAAAGAAATATTCACATTTTCATAATTCCTAAAACACTGCAATACTAGGTAGTGTGCCTAGTCATTCATCTCAGTTGGAGCAGGACAGTACTGAATTCAGACAGATCTACTCATCTGTAACTGGCCTTTATTCAGATAGGCAAATTGATATAAATCAAAGCCAACTGGGTAACTTTGTTAAGCAGCATATCATACGTTACATGGGAACTCCATATGAAAGCTATCTTTCTGGAAAATTCACAAAGGTGATTTCTTAATCCGTAGCGAACACTGTTTTGCATTAGTTTAGTACGCTCTAGTGTGATCAATTAAACTGGTACAATTCTGTCAACTGTATAAGAGCTTAATTATCCCATCTGCTTTTCTATCCAAAAAAACATATGTGGCTGTACACTAGGAAAGGAAAAATGAAACAGAAAACAAGTCATAATGACAGGACAGGTTAAACCCCTGACTCATTTACATTAGTTTCAGAGTAGCAGCCGTGTTAGTCTGTATTCTCAAAAAGAAAAGGAGTACTTGTGGCACCTTAGAGACTAACAAATTTATTAGAGCATAAGCTTTCGTGAGCTACAGCTCACTTCATCGGATGCATTTGGTGGAAAAAACAGAGTAGAGATTTATATACACACACACAGAGAACATGAAACAATGGGTTTATCATACACACTGTAAGGAGAGTGATCACTTAAGATAAGCCATCACCAACAGCAGGGGGGGGAAGGAGGAAAACCTTTAGCTGAAATTGTGGAAAAGCAGCATCGCTTACCCCATAACCTCAGCCATGCAGAACACAGTGCCATCCACAGCCTCAGAAACAACTCTGACATCATAATCAAAAAGGCTGACAAAGGAGGTGCTGTCGTCATCATGAATAGGTCAGAGTATGAACAAGAGGCTACTAGGCAGCTCTCCAACACCACTTTCTACAAGCCATTACCCTCTGATCCCAGTGAGAGTTACCAAAAGAAACTACAGCATTTGCTCAAGAAACTCCCTGAAAAAGCACAAGAACAAATCCGCACAGACACACCCCTGGAGCCAGGACCTGGGGTATTCTATCTGCTACCCAAGATCCATAAACCTGGAAATCCTGGACGCCCCATCATCTCAGGCATTGGCACCCTGACAGCAGGATTGTCTGGCTATGTAGACTCCCTCCTCAGGCCCTTCGTTACCAGCACTCCCAGCTATCTTCGAGACACCACCGATTTCCTGAGGAAACTACAGTCCATTGGTGATCTTCCTAAAAACACCATCCTAGCCACTATGGATGTAGAAGCCCTCTACACCAATATTCCACACAAAGATGGACTACAAGCCGTCAGGAACAGTATCCCCGATACTGTCACGGCTAACCTGGTGGCAGAACTTTGTGACTTTGTCCTGACCCATAACTATTTCACATTTGGTGACAATGTATACCTTCAAATCAGCGGCACTGCGATGGGTACCCGCATGGCCCCACAGTATGCCAACATTTTTATGGCTGACTTAGAACAACGCTTCCTCAGCTCTCGTTCCCTAATGCCCCTACTCTACTTGCGCTACATTGATGACATCTTCATCATCTGGACCCATGGAAAAGAAGCTCTTGAGGAATTCCACCATGATTTCAACAATTTCCATCCCACCATCAACCTCAGCCTGGACCAGTCCACACAAGAGATCCACTTCCTGGACACTACGGTGCTAATAAGCGATGGTCACATAAACACCACCCTATATCGGAAACCTACTGACCGCTATTCCTACCTACATGCCTCTAGCTTTCATCCAGATCATACCACTCGATCCATTGTCTACAGCCAAGCGCTACGATATAACCGCATTTGCTCCAACCCCTCAGACAGAGACAAACACCTACAAGATCTCTATCATGCATTCCTACAACTACAGTACCCACCTGCTGAAGTGAAGAAACAGATTGACAGAGCCAGAAGAGTACCCAGAAGTCACCTACTACAGGACAGGCCCAACAAAGAAAACAACAGAACGCCACTAGCCATCACCTTCAGCCCCCAACTAAAACCCCTCCAACGCATCATCAAGGATCTACAACCTATCCTGAAGGACGAGCCATCGCTCTCTCAGATCTTGGGAGATAGACCAGTCCTTGCTTACAGACAGCCCCCCAATCTGAAGCAAATACTCACCAGCAACCACACACCACACAACAGAACCACTAACCCAGGAACCTATCCTTGCAACAAAGCCCGTTGCCAACTCTGTCCACATATCTATTCAGGGGATTCCATCATAGGGCCTAATCACATCAGCCACACTATCAGAGGCTCCTTCACCTGCGCATCTACCAATGTGATATATGCCATCATGTGCCAGCAATGCCCCTCTGCCATGTACATTGGCCAAACTGGACAGTCTCTACGTAAAAGAATGAATGGACACAAATCAGACGTCAAGAATTATAACATTCAAAAACCAGTTGGAGAACACTTCAATCTCTCTGGTCACTCGATCACAGACCTAAGAGTGGCTATACTTCAACAAAAAAGCTTCAAAAACAGACTCCAACGAGAGACTGCTGAATTGGAATTAATTTGCAAACTGGATACAATTAACTTAGGCTTGAATAGAGACTGGGAATGGATGAGTCATTACACAAAGTAAAACTATTTCCCCATGGTATTTCTCCCTCCCACCCCACCCCCCACTGTTCCTCTGATATTCTTGTTAACTGCTGGAATTAGCCTACCTGCTTGTCACCATGAAAGGTTTTCCTCCTTCCCCCCCCTGCTGTTGGTGATGGCTTATCTTAAGTGATCACTCTCCTTACAGTGTGTATGATAAACCCATTGTTTCATGTTCTCTGTGTGTGTGTATATAAATCTCTACTCTGTTTTTTCCACCAAATGCATCCGATGAAGTGAGCTGTAGCTCACGAAAGCTTATGCTCTAATAAATTTGTTAGTCTCTAAGGTGCCACAAGTACTCCTTTTCTTTTTGAGAATACAGACTAACACGGCTGCTACTCTGAAACCTGTGATTATGCAAGGCACTGAATTTAGCCGTATAGAGTGGAAATCTGTCAACTTCATGAAAAAACTCGCACAGATACAGACAGACATCATCTTCCTCTCCAAATGCAAACAGATGGACATCATACCGAAAGGACTGAAGGTAAAAAATCCATTACAATCTACATACCACACAGACTATGCTGACAGCTTGTGCCACACACTCTCAAGGAAACTGCGGAACCACCTGATCAACATCCTCTACAGCAAACAGGGAAAGATTAAGAATGAGCTCTCAAAACTGGATACTCTCATAAAGAACCAACCTTCCACACAAACTTCCTCGTGGCTGGACTTTACAAAAACTAGACAAGCCATTTACAAAACACACTTTGATTCTCTACAAAAGAAAAAGGACACTAAGCTATCTAAACTACTATATGCCACAAGGGGCCACAACAATGGTTCCCGTAACCCACCCAGCAATATTGTTAATCTATCCAACTATACTCTTAGCCCAGCGGAAGAATCTGTCCTATCTCGGGGCCTCTCCTTTTGCCCCTCCACCCCCACGAACATGATACAGTTCTGTGGTGACCTAGAATCCTATTTTCGACGTCTCAGACTCAAGGAATATTTCCAACACACCTCTGACCAACATATTAACCCACAGAGACCTTCCTGCCAACACTACAAAAAGAAGGATTCTAGGTGGACTCCTCCTGAAGGTCGAAACAGCAGCCTGGATTTCTACATAGACTGCTTCCGCCGACGTGCACGAGCTGAAATTGTGGAAAAGCAGCATCGCTTACCCCATAACCTCAGCCATGCAGAACACAGTGCCATCCACAGCCTCAGAAACAACTCTGACATCATAATCAAAAAGGCTGACAAAGGAGGTGCTGTCGTCATCATGAATAGGTCAGAGTATGAACAAGAGGCTACTAGGCAGCTCTCCAACACCACTTTCTACAAGCCATTACCCTCTGATCCCAGTGAGAGTTACCAAAAGAAACTACAGCATTTGCTCAAGAAACTCCCTGAAAAAGCACAAGAACAAATCCGCACAGACACACCCCTGGAGCCAGGACCTGGGGTATTCTATCTGCTACCCAAGATCCATAAACCTGGAAATCCTGGACGCCCCATCATCTCAGGCATTGGCACCCTGACAGCAGGATTGTCTGGCTATGTAGACTCCCTCCTCAGGCCCTTCGTTACCAGCACTCCCAGCTATCTTCGAGACACCACCGATTTCCTGAGGAAACTACAGTCCATTGGTGATCTTCCTAAAAACACCATCCTAGCCACTATGGATGTAGAAGCCCTCTACACCAATATTCCACACAAAGATGGACTACAAGCCGTCAGGAACAGTATCCCCGATACTGTCACGGCTAACCTGGTGGCAGAACTTTGTGACTTTGTCCTGACCCATAACTATTTCACATTTGGTGACAATGTATACCTTCAAATCAGCGGCACTGCGATGGGTACCCGCATGGCCCCACAGTATGCCAACATTTTTATGGCTGACTTAGAACAACGCTTCCTCAGCTCTCGTTCCCTAATGCCCCTACTCTACTTGCGCTACATTGATGACATCTTCATCATCTGGACCCATGGAAAAGAAGCTCTTGAGGAATTCCACCATGATTTCAACAATTTCCATCCCACCATCAACCTCAGCCTGGACCAGTCCACACAAGAGATCCACTTCCTGGACACTACGGTGCTAATAAGCGATGGTCACATAAACACCACCCTATATCGGAAACCTACTGACCGCTATTCCTACCTACATGCCTCTAGCTTTCATCCAGATCATACCACTCGATCCATTGTCTACAGCCAAGCGCTACGATATAACCGCATTTGCTCCAACCCCTCAGACAGAGACAAACACCTACAAGATCTCTATCATGCATTCCTACAACTACAGTACCCACCTGCTGAAGTGAAGAAACAGATTGACAGAGCCAGAAGAGTACCCAGAAGTCACCTACTACAGGACAGGCCCAACAAAGAAAACAACAGAACGCCACTAGCCATCACCTTCAGCCCCCAACTAAAACCCCTCCAACGCATCATCAAGGATCTACAACCTATCCTGAAGGACGAGCCATCGCTCTCTCAGATCTTGGGAGATAGACCAGTCCTTGCTTACAGACAGCCCCCCAATCTGAAGCAAATACTCACCAGCAACCACACACCACACAACAGAACCACTAACCCAGGAACCTATCCTTGCAACAAAGCCCGTTGCCAACTCTGTCCACATATCTATTCAGGGGATTCCATCATAGGGCCTAATCACATCAGCCACACTATCAGAGGCTCCTTCACCTGCGCATCTACCAATGTGATATATGCCATCATGTGCCAGCAATGCCCCTCTGCCATGTACATTGGCCAAACTGGACAGTCTCTACGTAAAAGAATGAATGGACACAAATCAGACGTCAAGAATTATAACATTCAAAAACCAGTTGGAGAACACTTCAATCTCTCTGGTCACTCGATCACAGACCTAAGAGTGGCTATACTTCAACAAAAAAGCTTCAAAAACAGACTCCAACGAGAGACTGCTGAATTGGAATTAATTTGCAAACTGGATACAATTAACTTAGGCTTGAATAGAGACTGGGAATGGATGAGTCATTACACAAAGTAAAACTATTTCCCCATGGTATTTCTCCCTCCCACCCCACCCCCCACTGTTCCTCTGATATTCTTGTTAACTGCTGGAATTAGCCTACCTGCTTGTCACCATGAAAGGTTTTCCTCCTTCCCCCCCCTGCTGTTGGTGATGGCTTATCTTAAGTGATCACTCTCCTTACAGTGTGTATGATAAACCCATTGTTTCATGTTCTCTGTGTGTGTGTATATAAATCTCTACTCTGTTTTTTCCACCAAATGCATCCGATGAAGTGAGCTGTAGCTCACGAAAGCTTATGCTCTAATAAATTTGTTAGTCTCTAAGGTGCCACAAGTACTCCTTTTCTTTTTGAGAATACAGACTAACACGGCTGCTACTCTGAAACCTGTGATTATGCAAGGCACTGAATTTAGCCGTATAGAGTGGAAATCTGTCAACTTCATGAAAAAACTCGCACAGATACAGACAGACATCATCTTCCTCTCCAAATGCAAACAGATGGACATCATACCGAAAGGACTGAAGGTAAAAAATCCATTACAATCTACATACCACACAGACTATGCTGACAGCTTGTGCCACACACTCTCAAGGAAACTGCGGAACCACCTGATCAACATCCTCTACAGCAAACAGGGAAAGATTAAGAATGAGCTCTCAAAACTGGATACTCTCATAAAGAACCAACCTTCCACACAAACTTCCTCGTGGCTGGACTTTACAAAAACTAGACAAGCCATTTACAAAACACACTTTGATTCTCTACAAAAGAAAAAGGACACTAAGCTATCTAAACTACTATATGCCACAAGGGGCCACAACAATGGTTCCCGTAACCCACCCAGCAATATTGTTAATCTATCCAACTATACTCTTAGCCCAGCGGAAGAATCTGTCCTATCTCGGGGCCTCTCCTTTTGCCCCTCCACCCCCACGAACATGATACAGTTCTGTGGTGACCTAGAATCCTATTTTCGACGTCTCAGACTCAAGGAATATTTCCAACACACCTCTGACCAACATATTAACCCACAGAGACCTTCCTGCCAACACTACAAAAAGAAGGATTCTAGGTGGACTCCTCCTGAAGGTCGAAACAGCAGCCTGGATTTCTACATAGACTGCTTCCGCCGACGTGCACGAGCTGAAATTGTGGAAAAGCAGCATCGCTTACCCCATAACCTCAGCCATGCAGAACACAGTGCCATCCACAGCCTCAGAAACAACTCTGACATCATAATCAAAAAGGCTGACAAAGGAGGTGCTGTCGTCATCATGAATAGGTCAGAGTATGAACAAGAGGCTACTAGGCAGCTCTCCAACACCACTTTCTACAAGCCATTACCCTCTGATCCCAGTGAGAGTTACCAAAAGAAACTACAGCATTTGCTCAAGAAACTCCCTGAAAAAGCACAAGAACAAATCCGCACAGACACACCCCTGGAGCCAGGACCTGGGGTATTCTATCTGCTACCCAAGATCCATAAACCTGGAAATCCTGGACGCCCCATCATCTCAGGCATTGGCACCCTGACAGCAGGATTGTCTGGCTATGTAGACTCCCTCCTCAGGCCCTTCGTTACCAGCACTCCCAGCTATCTTCGAGACACCACCGATTTCCTGAGGAAACTACAGTCCATTGGTGATCTTCCTAAAAACACCATCCTAGCCACTATGGATGTAGAAGCCCTCTACACCAATATTCCACACAAAGATGGACTACAAGCCGTCAGGAACAGTATCCCCGATACTGCCACGGCTAACCTGGTGGCAGAACTTTGTGACTTTGTCCTGACCCATAACTATTTCACATTTGGTGACAATGTATACCTTCAAATCAGCGGCACTGCGATGGGTACCCGCATGGCCCCACAGTATGCCAACATTTTTATGGCTGACTTAGAACAACGCTTCCTCAGCTCTCGTTCCCTAATGCCCCTACTCTACTTGCGCTACATTGATGACATCTTCATCATCTGGACCCATGGAAAAGAAGCTCTTGAGGAATTCCACCATGATTTCAACAATTTCCATCCCACCATCAACCTCAGCCTGGACCAGTCCACACAAGAGATCCACTTCCTGGACACTACGGTGCTAATAAGCGATGGTCACATAAACACCACCCTATATCGGAAACCTACTGACCGCTATTCCTACCTACATGCCTCTAGCTTTCATCCAGATCATACCACTCGATCCATTGTCTACAGCCAAGCGCTACGATATAACCGCATTTGCTCCAACCCCTCAGACAGAGACAAACACCTACAAGATCTCTATCATGCATTCCTACAACTACAGTACCCACCTGCTGAAGTGAAGAAACAGATTGACAGAGCCAGAAGAGTACCCAGAAGTCACCTACTACAGGACAGGCCCAACAAAGAAAACAACAGAACGCCACTAGCCATCACCTTCAGCCCCCAACTAAAACCCCTCCAACGCATCATCAAGGATCTACAACCTATCCTGAAGGACGAGCCATCGCTCTCTCAGATCTTGGGAGATAGACCAGTCCTTGCTTACAGACAGCCCCCCAATCTGAAGCAAATACTCACCAGCAACCACACACCACAGAACAGAACCACTAACCCAGGAACCTATCCTTGCAACAAAGCCCGTTGCCAACTCTGTCCACATATCTATTCAGGGGATACCATCATAGGGCCTAATCACATCAGCCACACTATCAGAGGCTCCTTCACCTGCGCATCTACCAATGTGATATATGCCATCATGTGCCAGCAATGCCCCTCTGCCATGTACATTGGCCAAACTGGACAGTCTCTACGTAAAAGAATGAATGGACACAAATCAGACGTCAAGAATTATAACATTCAAAAACCAGTTGGAGAACACTTCAATCTCTCTGGTCACTCGATCACAGACCTAAGAGTGGCTATACTTCAACAAAAAAGCTTCAAAAACAGACTCCAACGAGAGACTGCTGAATTGGAATTAATTTGCAAACTGGATACAATTAACTTAGGCTTGAATAGAGACTGGGAATGGATGAGTCATTACACAAAGTAAAACTATTTCCCCATGGTATTTCTCCCTCCCACCCCACCCCCCACTGTTCCTCTGATATTCTTGTTAACTGCTAGAATTAGCCTACCTGCTTGTCACCATGAAAGGTTTTCCTCCTTCCCCCCCCTGCTGTTGGTGATGGCTTATCTTAAGTGATCACTCTCCTTACAGTGTGTATGATAAACCCATTGTTTCATGTTCTCTGTGTGTGTGTATATAAATCTCTACTCTGTTTTTTCCACCAAATGCATCCGATGAAGTGAGCTGTAGCTCACGAAAGCTTATGCTCTAATAAATTTGTTAGTCTCTAAGGTGCCACAAGTACTCCTTTTCTTTTTCATTTACATTAGAAATCTTTGAAGTAATGATCATCTGTATAACTATAAAGAGAAGCCTACGTTTCATCTGTATATTCTCCCCACAAAATACTAGCTAGCAGTAGTTGTAATTGGAATGTTCCAAAGTTGGAGAGAAGGTCAACTGCAGTTGAGATGTGGAGAAGAGGAGCAAGTAGAGATGCCAGTCAGTCAGAATGAATCAGTGGCCAAATCACAAGTACCGAGACACATCTTCAAAGAGATGTGAAGGCAAAAACCACACTAAAGTACCTCAGTTATGAAACCAATCACCACCTTCTCTCCTAAAGTCAACAGTCAGTCATCAATATTCTTGTAATTGTTTAACAGGACCTATGTCTATCTTACTGTACTTGCAATTTATCTTAAAATTTATTTTAAAATACATTCCAATTTATCTTAAAATCTCTTTTGACTCATTAATGTAACACCTTTTCTTTCCTAAAGTAAACAAAAATTGTATTTAAATCTAGCCTAGAAACAATAATACAAAAAATAATAATAAACAAAAGCCAACAAAAGTAGATTTGAACTCCGGGAAAGGATTTCAAGTGTTAATTTTGAACTAGGATTGTAAGGACTTCCATTCATCCCTTACATTCTTTTTTCCCCGTCAGGTGGTTTCTCAGCACTTGTTGTTAATCTGTTGATCTTTGTAATCTCAAACCACTATTATCAAACTAATATATTTATACTTTATTTTTCAGGCCAAACTATTTTACAGAAATCATGCACTCACCATAGAAATACAACTCCCTCAGGGTTCAGTGTGACCATTCCAGTTGGATGCAATAATTTAGGACAGGAAGTGAAGAATTTAGGTTGGCATATGTAATTTACTTGTTTTCATAATACAAGAACTAGGGGCCACCAAATGAAATTAATGGATAGCAGTTTAAAACAAATAAAAGGAAGTTCTTCTTCACTCAGCGCACAGTCAACCTGTGGAACTCGTTGCCTGAGGAGGTTGTGAAGGCTAGGACTATAAGAGGGTTTAAAAGAGAACTGGATAAATTCTTAGAGGTTAAGTCCATTAATGGCTATTAGCCAGGATGGGTAAGGAATGGTGTCCCTAGCCTCTGTTTGTCAGAGGGTGGAGATGGATGGCACGAGAGAGATCACTTGATCATTACCTATTAGGTTCACTCCCTCTGGGGCACCTGGCATTGGCCACTGTCGGTAAACAGGATACTGGGCTGGATGGACCTTTGGTCTGACCCAGTATGGCCAGTCTTATGTTCTTAATTAGCTAAGGTGGAATCTGATCAAGGCACACTGGCATTGACTACAACACAACTCTTACGAAAAGTGTCTTTAATGATAATATCCGGAACTCTGTTTTCGGTCTTATGCCAAGGACAGTGTACAGCCATCCTGCCCATCCAGAATGACGCCATGCCTATCTCAAGAGGCATAAACCCATCCCTAGGCCCGCAGACTGAGGTCCTCCATAGCTGACCCAGGCATTCCTCCAGCCGCATTTTGTCCAGGACACCCAAGTCCTGCACTAAAGGCTGATCCCTCCCATCCAGGGGCAGCCAGCATCAGCTCCCCATGGGTGGGCACAAGGACACAGGGAGCATGTCACCTTCTCGATCAATCCCACTGTCCCCTGTATTACTCCACTGAATGAGCCACGGTCTGCTGATGGGTTAGAGGGAGTCATTCTGGGCTGCCCGCCATCCCCCGCTCCCCGCAGCGACGCGGATTCCTCGCCACTGTGAAATGAAGAGGCGTCGCCGCAAAGCGCCTCACCTTGCGCGCCTCACACCAGGGCGCGGGGCGGCTTTCCGCCGTCACAGAACTCAACGAGGTCGCACAAGATGGCGGCGGGCGGGACGGCGCACGCGCAGAGCTCACCACTCGGGACTAGGTCCTCCAGTGAGGGGAGGAGACGTTGGAACGCGTCTCATTTGCAGACCCACACAAGATGGCGACGGGACGTCTAGCTCGTGCGCGGAACGCGCCGCAGAAGGGGGCATGTGTTGCGCATGCGCAGCGCGCCCCCCCCCACGCGCGTGCGGGAGGCCCCGTGGGGGGTCGCGGCTTCGAGGCCCACCCAAGATGGCGGTGCGGTTGCGGGGTCAGCGGCTCATGACCTTCGTCCACCTGTTCTGTTTCCTGTGGGCCTTGTTCTCGCTCTCTCAGAACGTGGGCCTGCCCCACTCCCTCCGCAGGGAGAGCGAGAACACCTACGGCGGCCGCTGGAAATACCTGACCTTCATCAACCAGGTGCCGGCTGGCCTGAGCGGGATTGGAGGGCGCTGGGCCTATTGTGAAGGGGGAGGAAGAGGGAGGTCTCACCTGGGGGCAGTAGGTGTGGGCGAAGGGGGTGCAAGAGGGAGGGGTGGCTTGAAAGTTGCGGCGGGGGGCAAAGAGGGAGGCTTGGCTGGAAGAGGAGTCAGTATGGGCCAAAGGGGGCTCAGTGGGGGGGGGAGCCTGGCTTGAAGGTTGCAGTGGACAGGTGTGGGTCGAAGGGGTGCAAGAGGGAGGCCTGGCTTGTGGGGACAAGTACATGTGGGACAAAGAGGACACAAGATGGGAAGCGAATCCTGGCTTGATGGTTTCGGGGGCAGGTGTGAGCCGAAATTGGGGAGAAGAACCGGCCTATGGAGGGGACCGGGTCGTGTTGCGTGGAACCTGACCTATATCATCACTTGATCCATGTTTCCACTGTTGTGTGAAAAATTTAAAATTACATTTTAAATTAATTTTGAAAATTCAATTATCTTATTTAAAAGTAACTGAAAATGTAACAGCAGTAATGACCATGATAATATCCAGCCCTTCCCTTGTGCTGCTCTTCTTTGGAGTACTTTACAAACATAAATTTAAAAAATCAAACAGAATTTTGTGGACATTATCACCTAACTTCTGTAGAGAATTCATGGAATTTTTTTCTCTCTTTTCAAAAAAAAATTTTTTTAATTGGGGAAAAAATAGCAGATGATTAATTCTAAACAACTTAATTTTATAACAAGAAACCAAATAAAATAGTTTGTATAAAATGGGAAATTTTGAGAGAGAAGATGTTCACATTGATGATTTGGGACTTGATCTTGCAATTCCTGCTGCTCACAGAACTCCCATTGACAACAGTTTTGCACAGGGACAAGGTGCACATAGAGAGCTGGGATCAGCTGCCTGCACTTTTAAAAAGTTTGAAAATCCATTACTAAAATGCATGTTTAGTATTAGTCAGAGGATGAAGTTGACAAAACCAAGGAGTAAGTGACATTTATGGTCCTGAGCCAAAATAAAGTAGGGTAAAACTCCTTTTGAGTCATTGGGAATTTTGGCTGTATTAGAAATACAGAGTTTTGTCCTTTATTCTGAACTGGTAAGATGTCATTACAGTAGATAGACTAGAATCACAAACACTTGAGTGTTTTACTTTTTTTTCCAAAGGAAGTTTAAAGCCACTATAGTGCCAGTAAATGTATACATGAACAAAAACAAGTATATTGATTGAAGAGTGAGGCAATAGGCTAGGTAAACATGAATAACTTCCAGGACAAACTTATATTCACTTAAATAAAATGTTTTCTTCTTTGGAAGACTAGAGAAGAGTGGTAAAAGGATATATTTGTAACCAAAATAATGTATTTAAACAATTTCTTAATATGTTTTCTTCATTTCTTAATACATTTAGATTCTGCAAACTCTATTGTTTGGAATATGTGTCATACTTGACTTTGTTTGTATGTTCATCCCTGCCAAAAAGAATCATGTGTCATCCCGATTGTTGCCTCCAAGAGACTTCCTCTTCTCAGTGCTAGTATTCCCTGTTGGCTTAGTAAGTAGTTCCTACAAACAGGCCTCCTCTCAAATAACTTTGGAAAAGACAGAAGATATTGGCACATCCAGATTAAACTGACACAGCTGAAAGCTGTAATATTTTATATGCCATTTTATTTAGTTTCAGACATAATAGATCTAATTTATCCCTGACTCGATTGACTTTTAATGTATACCCTATAGGAAAGGATCATTTTGTCTAATATGTTAACAGCTGCTTTTTGAAACATGTGGACACAAAGCAAGTTGAGTTCACTTAGGGCCTACGTTTCTTCACGTAAGTAATCATCAAGAATGGGGGTACTCATGAATAATGAATATTTATGTGAAAATGAGTTTGTGTTATCAGATTCCAAGACTGGGGACTTGTCCACTTGAGAGAGGTGCTCTGATGTAACTAAATTGGTTCAGCTTCCTTAGGTTGACATTCTTAATCCAGTGTAAGAGTACCTTATTTTGATTTAGCTTATGTCAGCGAGGAATGAGCATAAATTAAACCAAGAATAGGCACTCATAAATTGAAATAAGTGTCTACACAAAGGATTTGCACTGATTTAACTGAATTGGTTTCTAAACTGAGTCAGATAAATCAGTGCAATTTTCTTATGTGGACAAGGCCTGGGATTGTCTTGAGTTCTGTGAACAATGGAGCTTAAGAAAAAGATTCTTACGGTTTAGAAAATATAAAATATGCATATTTTAGGAATTAAGGAAGCATTAGATTATAAGATTGCTGCTGTAGCTCCTGTACATGTCTCACTTTAATTATTCTACAAACTTTTTTGTTCTTGGTTAATGATTATCAATTATATTTTATTTTGTATTTTTCAAAGGATTGCCTTGTGCTATGAGTTCACTAATAGCAAGTTACTGTTATATTTCCCTCATTCTTTTAGTACATGCTAACCAAAATGAAGTGCAGACCACCCACCCTGTCCTGCATCTACTGACCTCAGTGGTAAAATTCCAATGGGAGAAGAATTAATTTAATAAATTCTCCATTACTTATGCAATAACTTATAGTAGTTTTTCAATGAAGAATACATTTTCTGAATTTGACAGAAAAAAAAAGATGGAGGTAATCAGTACTAAACTGTCTTAACATTCACCATGTAAACAGAAAAACTTTTAAAAACATTTTCTCTTCAAAGCAACTATTTTGATAAGGATAAACTCTGTCTGAATAGTACTGTGCACAAAGATTAGTAATACAGTAGACCCTCACAGTTACAAACACCTTGTGATTGGAGGTTGTTTTTAATTCTGAAATGTTTGTAATTTTGAGCAAAACATTATGGCTTTTTCAAAAGTTTACAGCTGAACATTGACTTACTATGAAACTTTACTATGCAGAAGAAAAATACAGCTTTGAAACTTAACTATGCAGAAGAAAAATGCTGCTTTCCCCCCCCCCTTTTTTTTAGTAGTTTACATTTAACACAGTATTAGACGGTATTTGTGCTTTTGGGGGCAGCGGTGGGGGAGGAGGGTGTCTCTGCTCCTGCCAGATTGCATACTTCCGGTTCCAAATGAGGTGTGTGGTTGACTGCTCAGTTCGTAACTCTTGTGTTCGTAACTCAAGGTTCTACTGTATTTAGTTTTATTTACATGCAGTTTTTTATCACAGTTTGTAGCTGTTACTTTTTGGACACTTTATGCATATGACAGAGAATTGGTTTACCCTAAAGAAGTGGATGAGACTACTCCATCCTGGCTTAATCATACTATGGTAAGCAGATAGTGTTTCTTTCGTAAGGTCTTGGATTTGATGTTTTTTCACTTTATGGTATTTTCCTTATTATGTATGTATAGTATATGCAGTTTGTTTGAACATAACAATAACTTGCTGACAATTTAGTGTACAAATTCCTTACTTATCTTCTGGTATTCCTGATATCTACACTTGATGCAGTGCGGATCATGGCTGGTAGCCCTACCAGACCATTCTCTAAAATGTAACTCCTACCATCTCTACTGCTGGTGGAGATGCACCAGTAGTAACAAGAATGTGAGGGGAAGACTAGTGTAGACTCAGCCCAGGGCTCTCTGTGCTGTAGGGTGCAGCTACAGTGAAGAAAAAAAAAGAAAAAAAAAAACCCTACAACTCTCCGGGTTTCAGATCCCAAGCTCCGGCCTGAGCAGAAATGTCTACATTGCTATTTTAGCCTCGATAGCGTGAGCCTAAGTCAGTTGGCCAAGATTCGGAGATTCTCTGCTGTGGAGTTGGAGGGAGGGGGGTTGGTTTCTTGAGTGTAGACACATCCTTAGTCCTTCTTATGAGCAGTTAGATGCCTCTTTCACTGAATATCACCTGTCCTGTGCACTGAATTAGGCAGGGTGTGTGGATAAAACAGTATGTAGCATGTAATTAAATACTGTATTATAATATATACATGGAAGGGGGCAGAATTAAGGCTGCACAAGTCTTTTTCATTTTCTGATTTTTGGGTGCTTCACACTGCAGCAAGAACGTTCTTTTAATATGTTTTTGTATGGAGTGTAAATCTAATCTATCTAGATATATTAATTTCTTAAATCTTGTAGAACAACCACGGATAAATCTGTAAATTGCACAGTAACTTGTCCTATATATTATGGGCCAGGTCCAAAGCATGTTAAATGCAGTTAGCTAAATTGTCCTAATCCAAAGCTAACTGTAAGTGAACATAACTCCCACTGAAGTTAGTTTGAGTTCTGAATGAGGAGGACTGCAGGATTTTACATTATTTAGTTATTGACTCTCTAATTTGTCTCATTGGTCCTGAGCCAGTACCATGTCAATGACAGCTTTGCCATTGACTTCAGTGAATATAGGATCAAGTCTATAGTACTCAAAATCAACTGTTGGCATTTTATTTCCTGATAAAAACATCAATTTAATTTGGTTGCATCTCTTGGTGGCCTTTAATTTCTGGGGTAGTGGATGCAGCTGTTACAAAGTAAAGAGACTACATCTGTGAAGGATGGAAGGAATCTGTTATATTAATTCATCAGAGAAGCCTACCAAAAAAAATACTTCAGTACTATTTCTGAAGTTTTCACAATCGATGTTTCTGTCAATCATTTTCCAGGATATCGTTTGTTCATATTGTATATTTCCAAATCTGATTCTTGTATTTGATTTTTATTTTCAGCATACCACTATACTGCCACTTCTTCTTGTTGAACTGGTTACATGTCCACATAAGTATCTTTCTAAATTGAAGGGAATGATAGGACTTAGCATCTTTGGTAGTTCATACCTCACATGGTAGGTATTCCTTGTTTCTCAGAAACACATGAGCACCAAGAAGCATAAAGAGCAGAATGCATGCGTGTGTTTTGTCATAATATTTATTGCTTTTCTTGATGGAATTACCATAATGTATCTTGGTTGTTACACTCTAGTATAACTATATACAAATACTTTACAAGAGATAATAAAAATGCATGCTGCAGTCACTTTTTTTTTTTAAACTACAATAGTGTGGTCCCACAGGGAACACTCCTGATTCATGACCAGCCTGGTTCCAAATACTACCTCCATGTGTGCTTTGGAGAGAGCTGCTGCAGAGCACTCTTCAGTGGCAGATGTAGTAGCGAATGTTCATATGTAGACTTTATGTGGAGTGTCCCCCTTTGCTGCAGAACATTTATGACCAGTAGGTCACAGAGAGGTTTGAGCTACACCTCTACCCCAATATAACGCGGTCCTCGGGAGCCAAAAAATCTTAGTCTTACAGGTGAGACCACGTTATATTGGGGTAGGGAGAGGAACCGCTCCCTGCGCCAGCTCACCTCTGTTGTGCCTCCGTCTTCTTCCCTAAGTGCACCGCTGCCGCTCCGCTTCTCCCCCCCTTCCTTCCATGCTTGCCACGCCAATCAGCTGTTTGGTGCGGGAAGCCTGGAAGGAAAGAGGGGGGAGAGAAGCGGAGCAGCGGTGGTGCACTCAGGGGAGGAGGCGGAGCGGAGGTAAGCTGGGGCGGGGAGCGGGTACTCTGTGCCCCCCCGCCCCAGCTCACCTCTGCTCAGGCTTGCCGCACCAGCTGATTGGCACAGCAAGCCTGGGAGGGAAGAGAAGCAGAGCTGTGGCACGCTTGTGGGAGGAGGTGGAGCGGAGGTGAGCTGGGACAGGGGGCCGCAACAAGTAAGGGGTGGGGGCGCAGAGGAACCACTTGTGGTAACACGAATTTGGATGTAACGAGGTAAAGCAGCCCCGCTCCCGAGAGCGCTGCTTTACCGTGTTATATCCAAATTCGTGTTATATCGGACCGCATTATATTGGAATAGAGGTGTACTTAATTTATTCAAAGTCAGTGATAAAACCTAATGACAATTTGAATAGCAACATGGTGAACTATTTCACTGCTTAGTGTATTAGCAAAACATCCATGTAAAATATTTATCTAGCATGGTAAAATTCCGTAAAAAGACATTCCACAAAAATAAGTTTCAGGTTTAGAATATACAGACACTTGAATATTCTGTTTAAGTGTCTGATCCTCCATATAGTATACTAGAAGGGAAACAGATAACTGGGTGCAAGAGGAAGGTTTCAAAGGAAAATGAAAGATGTCAGGAAGCTGAAAGAATTTGAATAAAGCAAAGCAGATTAAATTTAAATTCTCTTTATTGATTAAAAGATACAAATGTGTTATTAGACACCTTACTGTTTTCATTTGTTTTGAGTAAATTTTCTTTAAGAAAAACCTCTATAGATTTCCCCAAAAATTCTGCAGGCTCAAAGACAAAAGTCTTATAAATTTTCCCTCAAATTCCTTGTAACCTTGCTCAGGATGAGTAGTAAGCTGTCATAAAATAACTGCTTAAATTTAGTCACTGACCTTTCAAATGGTTATTCATCTGGTACAGGCAAGTTGTCAGTCTGTCTTTTATTTATTTCATTTTAAACCTAAAATTAAAAATACCTATCCTGAACATTAATCTCCTTTCACTTAATTATAAATATAATTACATGAATACGAAACTAGTATCTTACCATAGCTAGCTGAAACAATAAGAAAATAACCAGAAATCTTGAATTCATATATTCCCCCACTACACTCAACAGTATGAGCCCTTAAAACACCATTTCTTATCCAGAAGCCTGGGTAAAGAGGTGGGCTTTGCAGCTTGCCCTGAAGATCAGCACATTTGAGTTACTTTGGCTTGGGGAGGGGAATAAATTCCAAAGTTGAGGGCCCCTCAGAGAATGCCCTGCAAGCAGCTCCAATCTGTTGCATAGAGGGGGCTCCTGTTCAAACACCTGTGTTCACTGCAACTATGGTAATATAGCCTGAGTAATAATGTCTCCTAGAGCCTGGCTACCCTGGAAACTTCAAAGCGCTCCTGCGGCAGCACTTTGAAGTGAGAGTGTGGTTGCACCCGGCTCCCAGCGCTCGGAGCCTGTTTACACTAGCGCTTTAAAGCGCTCTGACTTGCTGCGCTCAGGTGGGTGATTTTTCACTACACTACACACCTTACAAAAGCACAGCTATGCCACTGAAGCCACAGGGTTGTAAGGTGCGCAGTGTAGCCGCTCTTTGTCACCAGGAGAGCATCTCCCGCCAACAAAGCGCTGTCGACAAAGGCGCTTTTCGTCATTAAAACTTCTGTCATTCAGGGCGGTGTTTTTTTTCACACCCCTGAATGACAGTAGTTTTAACGATGGAAATGCAGTGTAGACACAGCCTTAGTGTATGTCTGCGCTGTAGTACCTAAACTAGCTACAGGGGCATTAGCATAGCTAAAAATAGCAGTGTAGATGCAGTAGTGTGGGCTTCAGCACGGGCTGTAGACAAGCACACCAGAGACCCTGGGTACTCACTTGCTTTGTTGAAGGCTGCATTGTCACATCTACACTGCTGTTTTTAGCCATGCTACTTAGATGTGTCTACCTGAGCTGCAGTCACACCTCTGATTGCATTATGCATGACCCTTTGATACATAGGTCCAATCCAATTCAGACTTTATAGCTCAAAACCCGCACTTTAAAATCCACCTGGAAACCATTAGATAGCTAATGCCCATCCCAGAGTAATGGGATCACATATTAATAAACCACCACATCCTGTACCAGCTTCTAGGTTGATTTAAAATGTAGGATGCACTGCATTAGAAAATCTTCAAATGGAAAAGGCATGGATTACAGAAGCAAGCTCCACATCCAGAAGAAATCATCACAGTACACTACTACTGTATGAACACAACATTTAGTGATACACGTGAATTGAAATAACAACCTCTATAAATGTATAGTTAATGTACTGCTGCATGTCCATGTATATATCATGAAAAAAGCTCAGAACTAAAGAATAGCTACAATGTCACATTCCTTGGGATCGGTAACATAGGATCAGTGTGTCCCCTATGCACAAAGTACCTGCATAGATCGCTGGAAACTCTTCTGAATTCCCTTCCCATTGCAGCTTTTCTGTTATCATTTCCTCATGCGGAGCTCTCATCTCCCTACCTGACCAAACTAAAAGGTGAGTCAGATCCCAAAAACAAGTGGATCCCACAAAATCTGTTTGGATATCAGGGGAATATGTAAAGGGCAGTACTATCTGTGCAGAGCCTTTGTAGTTTTCTTCCCTCGATGGCTCTTTCCACTCTTGCTAGCAGCCTGGCCTGTGATGGATCCTTGCTGCCAAGGATGCATTTATGGAGGATGTATGGAGAATACTCACTGAGATGGGAGAAACAATCTGTCCCTTAATTCAGTAGCCAGGTCTAGTAAACTCTACAGCAGTTTGGTATGAGTTTGCTTATGGTATTATATTATTTGTATAAGGCCTATACATTGTAGCTTTAAAGTGTTACTTTTGGATTCCATCCATTACCCTGCTCCCCCCTTCCCCATTTTGCAGTTCAGAGTTTTTCATCAAAATACAGATAAGCAAGCAATTCTAACATTTCTGAAGCTTGGTTATAGCTAAACTCTCTCATTGTGGATCCGTAGTCCTAGTTTCTTCAGCCATGGAACTTGTAATGAGGAGTTTATATTGGCTCTAGGCAGATAACATTCAGCACTAGGAAAGAAAAATACTTGATTTTTTTCTTCTGTTTACAGCAGTGTCTTATGCTGGCACTTGTGATTGATGTTTCTGCTTATCATAAACATCCTCAAAGTCTGGAAGAAAACAAGGAAAAGTCTTAACAGCTAAGAGAATGAATGTTCAGGAAATGTTATTTTGAAAGGCTTTACAATAAAGTTCAAACCCTCTTTATGTTAGTGATTTCTCTTTTATAACTAGTGTAAATTTTAGTGCAACTCTGCTTTTCATCTTATTCAGTTTACAAATTCTCCCACTTAACACACTCTTGTTTGATAAGCTTCTCTTTATTTAGTTTCAGACTTCTCACTGGAAGGGTGGATCTAGCAATGCATAACTATCTGGTGACATCAGTCCCAAGTGTTGATACCAGATGCTGCTAATTTGGATGCAGAAAAATGAATCTGCCATCCTCTATTTCAAGTGACCATTCCATTTTATGCAATATTTGACCTGTAAGCCAAAAGATCCTAGTTGGGCTGACACTTACTTACTCTGCGACTTTGGGCAAGTCACTTCATTGTCTCCTTCAACAAATGGGGGTATTATATCTTCCTCACGCAAAGACGGCTGTGAGGATTAATTAGAAATATAAAACAGTTATTTGAAATTGTGGCAGTGCTTACATAAGTAATATTTGTCCCTTCCAAAGAGTGCTGTCTTTTATCATACTTCTGCTGCTTCCACAGAACACGAGGGGGCATGAGATTCTCAGATTTATTGCTAGTGTTTCTGCAGAGTAACAGATGTAGTTTTGATTCCCAAGACCTTGTTGCTTGGGGCACCAGGCATTTGTGAGCACACTGGGGGCCAGATTTGTAAAGATATTTAGGCACCTAACTCCCAATGAAATCACAAGAGTTAGGCAGCTAACATCTTTAAAAATCGGACCATCTCCCTGGGGGTATGGAAGCCTTCAGATTGTCCAACAGTGACTTTTCTGACCAATTATGAGGTAACATTGATGGGAATGAAGGTCGGTATAGCCTTAGAATGGCAAAGACTGGCAGCTGACTACATAGGCTCAAAAGAGTGAGAGAGGAAAATATGGGTGATTCTGTGCTCAGCAGGGGATATGGAGGACTTATTAAAAAAAAATCTTAGCAAATCTTTAGTTATACATTTTCCAATTATAGGACAGCATAAAATATTTAAACAACAATTACAATAAAATGTTCCTAGGGTTGAGGCAGTTCTGTACCTGCTATAATGTCTGTGCCAACTCTAATTCAGAATTCTGTGGTTGTGTGGATTTGTGTTGCATCTTTAGGGTCACATTTTCAAAGGACATCCATCCATACCCATGCAAAACTTGTTCATGGAAAAACAACATTGCTTAATTACCAATCATAAGAGGTAGATAGGCTTTCAGTGATGACAGTTTTCATTCAGAAATGCTTTGTTTGCTCATACACATAGAATTCGTTTTTGTGTGCACAAACAGTTGCATGTATAATACACCATTCAGTTATGTGTTACTTATCCTTCTAGTGGACAGAGGTTTATGAATCTGCTACTGTTTACACCAGTGGTTCCCAATCTTGTTCCGCCTCTTGTACAGGGAAAGCCCCTGGCGGGCCGGGCCAGTTTGTTTACCTGCCGCGTCTGCAGGTTTGGCCGATCGCGGCTCCCAGTGTCCGTGGTTCACTGCTCCAGGCCAATGGGAGCTGCTGGAAGTGGCGGCCATACGTCCCTCGGCCCGCGCCGCTTCCTGCAGCCCCCATTGGCCTGGAGCAGCGAACCGCGGCCACAGAGCCGTGATCGGCCGAACCTGTGGACGCGGCAGGTAAACAAACCGGCTTGGCCCACTAGGGGCTTTCCCCGCAAAAGAAGCGGAACAAGTTTGGGAACTACTGGCTTACACCTAGAGAACAGTCATTTAGCTCAATTGACCAAGGCTTGTGTTTTTAGTCACAGGTTCAATCCTATTGTTGGCACAAATGAGGTTAGCTGCACATATCCAATATTGAAGATCCTCTATAGATTTGACACACATGGATACATTTTCAGAAGAGCTCATGATCAGCCTCCTGTTCTGCAGACTAATTTTTAAACCTTATAATGTGAATTCAAATGTGCATATTTGTACTCACAGGCACTTGGTCAGAGGTTCAGGTACTCTGATTTGTGCTGACAATTCAGTTGTGAATACAGAAGTGTTTGCACAATCTTTGTGGGCTTCTCCTGCACTAGATTTTGAATATTTGGCCTTCAGTATTGTTTTATTTTAATATTCTGTGTTTAAATGACAGTTGGAATGCACACACGCTTAAAAAAACATCTGATAGTAACAAAGGTTGGCACAATGAAGAATTCTATACTGATTCTTTCTTGTGTGCAAATATGATATATGCTGTAACTTGTTTGTCAAATCTGCATAGTTTTGTGACTTTAAGCAATGGCTGAAATGCTTTGCAAACCTCTGTTCAAAGGTGCTAGAGAATTTGAAACCATTATTACGTGTAATTGTTTTAATAATAGTCATGATATTACATTTTAATCTTAGAGCCTTTCATCAGTAATCTCAGATAACTTTATAAATATTAATTTATCCTCACTACACTCCATTAAACCCCCTTATATTGCTGTTACTGCAGGGAAAAGTTTAAATCAAAACAAAGCTATTTTTAATTTTAACTGAAAAATTTAAGTATTTATGAACATTATGGAAAAAAATTGCTTGAAAATTAACTAATTTACGAAACGTTCCTTTTAAATGCAAAATTAAAATTGACAGAATTGAGATTTTCATATAGCTTGAGAAATAAACCCAATTTATAATCTTAAAGCAAATTAAAATGTAGATATGTCTAATTCTGTTTCTTAATACTGTTTGTCTTTCATTGCTTTAGGGTACTATGGGTAAATTATGCATCAGGGATTTGGGCATACCCAATTTTAGAAGTACTAGGCATACCTGGAAAGGCAGTACTTTTTACCATTTCTTACCTTGTAATGGTAGCATTCTACTTACTTGGAGAGCATCTAACACAGTTATTATGGGGTAAGCAATACACAGAATTTTCATTGTTATGAGATTTTAATTGGGATAAGGACAGTAAATGTGTGTTAGCAGAGAAATCTTCTGTCTAAACCTTTCCCTCACCACATTGGTCAGCACAGAGCTTTCTCATCTTTTTCCATAGAACATACATTTCTTGAATGATTGTATCTATTAAGGAACTTTATAAGTAAATATCTGCTGTTTCAGTGCAGTTTTCATCTCTGGAAATCTAGGATGAAATTTTGCTTGAGCCATTAGACAACTTGAAACAATTCTTCAGGAATAGAAATCTATGCTTAGGAGAACCCTGCAACTGGAAATGCAGGCCAGGATTGAAATGGTCACACTATTTAATTTTAATTTGTTCCTTTCTTGCAGGTGACTTTCGAAAATGTAAGAAGTAAGCATAAGGAGGAAACTGAAAATAGGTCATAAAAAGTGCGAGTTTCATTTATGAACATATTGCATTTTTAAATCGGGATGCCAACATGCACTGTTTTGAAATATGCTCAGTCATCTCTCAAATATATTGTTCAAAGCAATAAAAATATTTATATATCGATAAGCAGTCAAGCAATCTATAAGGAAAAAACTAATTTGTAATGAAGATTTTAATGCTTCTAACAAACTCCCACTCCAGTTATATAGAAAAAATGATTTACATATATATTCCTGCCTGTATCCCTGTGTGTATACATGCACATACATATCCAGGCCATGAGAATGCTTGGCATTTTTTACCCAAGAAGATATGGTTCTGGCTAACCTTAAGGTTTTAATGCTTAAAGAAGTTAAAATTTTCTCCCAGGGTTTGTTCAAGAACCATATTAGGCTCTAAATGTCACTACATTATGTCCAACATTTGTTAAAACAGTCCTGTATTAAATAATATTACAGGGGGCTTAAACGTCAGCTGTATCATTAGTCACTTCAGTCATTAATCTTGATTTCAAGACCAACAAGCTATACCTTATGAACCTTTTTAAATAATATACCATTTATTTCAGTCTAAAAATAGAAATACTATCCAAATGCTTACAAAATATTGAGTCATAATAACATCCTACTAAGTACATGAGGCATAATTAATCAAGCCTTCTTTGGATGGATTAAATACATTAACAACCTTTCTATTGCATTTATAACCAAACCAGATTTAGGATTTTGAATCTACAGGAGAATATTTAATTGTTGTAAATCTTTTTGCCTCTTAATGGGTGACTAATATTGTGGTACATTTCAGCTTGGACCCCTGGTGTTGGAAATGGAAAATATTTATAAACTAATTCCCTGAAGATCAATCCTGAATTGTTCTTTCTCTTTTCTTGAGTGCCTTGTCCACTCTAAGGCCTTATCTACACTACGGGGGAAATTAGATATAAGCTACACAATTTGAGTTTTGTGAATAGCGTAACTCAAATCGATGTAGCTTAGACCTGCTTACGTGGGCTTCATGTCTAGTTGGCAAGCCGGTATCAAGTGGAGTACCCCAAGGGTCTGTCCTCGGGCCAGTTTTGTTCAATATCTTCATAAATGATCTGGAGAATGGTGTGGATTGCACCCTCAGCAAGTGTGCAGATGACACTAAACTGGAAGGAGAGGTAGATACGCTGGAGGGTAGCGATAGGATACAGAGGGCCCTAGACAAATTAGAGGATTGGGCCAAAAGAAATCTGATGAGGTTCAACAAGGACAAGTGCAGAGTCCTGCACTTAGGACGGAAGAATCCCATGCACCGCTACAGATTAGGGACCGAATGGCTAGGCAGCAGTTCTGCATAAAAGGACCTAGGGGTTACAGTGGGCGAGAAGCTGGATATGTGTCAACAGTGTGCCATTGTTGCCAAGAAGGCCAATGGCATTCTGGGATGTATAAGTAGGGGTATTGCCAGCAGATCGAGGGATGTGATCGTTCCCCTCTATTCGACATTGGTGAGGCCTCATCTGGAGTACTGTGTCCAGTTTTGGGCCCCACACTACAAGAAGGATATGGAAAAATGGGAAAACGTCCAGCAGAGAGCAACAAAAATGAATAGGGGACTGGAACACATGACTTATGAGGAGAGGCTGAGGGAACTGGGATTGTTTAGTCTGCGGAAGAGAAGAATGAGGGGGGATTTGATAGCTGCTTTCAACTACCTGAAAGGGGGTTCCAAAGAGGATGGATCTAGACTGTTCTCAGTGGTAGCAGATGACAGAACAAGGAATAATGGTCTCAAGTTGCAGTGAGGGAGGTTTAGGTTGGATATTAGGAAAAACTTTTTCACTAGGAGGGTGGTGAAACACTGGAATGCGTTACCTAGGGAGTTGGTGGAATCTCCTTCCTTAGAAGTTTTTAAGGTCAGGCTTGACAAAGCCTTGGCTGGGATGATTTAGTTGGAGATTGGCCCTGCTTTGAGCAGGGAGTTGGACTAGATGACCTCCTGAGGTCCCTTCCAACCCTGATAGTCTATGATTCAGCTATAAATCTCCTTGCTATTCGATGCTCAGTGTTTTTAATAACTTTGTTGCTAATAATTTAAGGGTAATATAAACTCAGACTTAATCTGTTTTAATTGTGTTTTGTCTGAAATTGTGTAAATAGAAAAAATTCTAACTAGTTGTGATTATGGTTTTCAATGTTTGTGTATAATGGTTGTACATTTAACCCCTTAAGTATGATAAAATACATTTGTAAAACAGCCCTCAGTAGACACTTTGTAAGGATAGCAATGTTCCACAAATTAAAAGCCAAAAATTGAGTTTTATCTGTATCATAATAAGGTATCAAAACTTTTAAATAGTCCCTCTTATTTTGTGGAGCAAGCATTTTGTTAATGTGGCATAAAATAGATAACAAATGAGGTACAACACTAAGTCCGGAATAGGTAGACTTGATCTGTGGCTCTGGCTGGTCTTTACTGGGTACAGGACCCAGAGAGGAGCAGAGAACAAAGACTGCTTTATGCTTTGCCCTCCACCTTATCCTGAGTTTAGCTGAGGGCCAGCATAAGTTATTTTAGCCTCAAAGCAGTTCTAATTTGCACAAGATGGTAATAGTCCCCTGGGTCTATTACAGATAGGAACTGACAGCACAAAAGCATTTTATCCGTCCTTATGTCAGGGCAATGCAGGAGGAATCCTCAGTTGACAGCTTCATGGCCTCTCTGCAGGATCTGGCCTTTAAACAGAAATGAGAAACTCTTGACTCTTTGCAGGTTTAGGACGGTGAACCATGTCATGAGAATGACTGGGGTAAGTAAAGTCAGATTTCAAGCCTGCATCAGAGGTGTGGACATGGAGACATTCAGCTGATGGATGAGGGAGTGTGTATTAGGGGGCCATATATATATAATAGGGTAAGACCATATGCAGGATGGACCAAGACAGGCAGCCACTCATGAACTTGTGATCAGACATTTCTATGCAACTCTCCAAGGACACACATTGATTAATGGAACTTCCCATTACATTTTTATAATAAATAGTAGAATGATTAGATTCAGAATTTTCAAGGATCAAAGTTTGGGAGTATTATGATTGTTTATTGCATAACTAAAAGACAACACAACCACTCAAACAAGTTAAGGTAGGCAATTATGTAATTACTATGATTGTTCAAGGACAGATGTAAATACATGTGATTAGCATATGTCTTCAGTTATGCAATTCATATTCCCATTTGTTGTAATTGTGAGCATGAATTGTTGGACAGCTCACTTAAATTGTCATAACCTGGAAGATTTTAAAAAAATATTGGAAGTGTGAGATATTGCATTGCTGCGGGGGGTTCACTCACTTCACATGCAGTAGGATTCTATGCAACCAGTTGCACAACTGGTTGAAATAGTTACAATGGTTACAGCTCTGCCTCATTTAAAGCACAAACAGGATGGGACTCATAAAGAGAACTATTTAGTACCACCATAGTCAAAATTCTCAGAACAATATAAGTTAGGCTTATTTCCATTATTGTTAAAGGAAGAGTGCCAATGGTGTGAGTCATACAATACGTACATTTTGTTACAAATTCTGAGTCATTTTTAAAGTGAAATTATGCATCATTCATGAGCCAAAAACCATTTAAGACAGTTGTGTATCGCCTACTTCTGACATTCTGGTTATCTGCAAAATGTAAAAAAAAATATGATTGCACCTGTATAACATGGCATCTCATTTCATCATGGGTGGTTTAAATATGTAAAAGCAGAAGAGGACTCTGCAGACTGCATGTAAAAGAGCTAGGGGCATACAACACTCTTGTGAAGGGGGTCAGAGATGGCCAAAGGAGTATCCTTTGACTTTTGGGATGCTGTAGGATTCTAGGATGGGAAGAGATCTGATTGAAAAATAATTATTTGCACTCATATTGCACTTCCCAGACAAAGGTTTCAGCATACTTCACACATCAATTAATATAGCCTCACAATACCTCTGTGAGGAAAGCATTCTGCCCATTTTACAAGTAAGGAAATGACACTCCAGAGAGGTTGTGTGTTTTGGGAAACCCACTCAAGAGGTCTGTGACAGAGCTGAGAACAGAAACCACGTCTCCTGATCCTGTGGCTTAGTCACCAGATACTTCTACCTGATCAAGACTGCAAGCTCTAATTTAAATTATTTGCTTTTTGAGGCGGTCCTAAAGCTTTAACAATCAGCTTGAGACTGGATGATGAAAGGAAGAGAGTATTAGTATACATAAGTCACATGACGTGATTTCTACCGCAGTGAGACATGAGCTGTGAGGTGACTAACATCCATTATGATTTTCCCCCCTGATTTTATGCAGTTTGTGGCCAGTGGAGCTGTGCAGTTCACAGAACCATTACTTGTGCCCCTGTCAGTTCTGCAGTCCACCTGTAATGCTCCCTATATGACACTGCAAAATGGAGCATTCTGCAGTGCATGGGTCTATATGGCCTCTTTCCATATCCCTTCTACATTTTGGCTTTGCGGTGTTAACAGAATCATGGCAATTCCATTGCATTTTGGCCATTTTGCTGTTAGAAGAGGGAAGGGGACAGGATTTCATCCAGTATAAGCAGGTGAAGTAAAGGCTTCTGATTGCATAGTAGCTCTGACCTGCAAATCCACTTATTTGCAAGTCTTGACTCTTGTGTGAGCAGAGACTGACAGTCATTTACTTTTTTTTGTGGTTTGGTGATGTGCATAAAAGGGATCTAAAAAAAGGAAACCACCGTCCTTTACGTTTGTGTCCTAAGGCAGCATTCAAAATCAGGTCTTCAAGGGTGGAAAGAACACGAATAACCTCTGCTGCTTAAACTTTTTTCCATACCTAAATATTTGTTTTATTTAGCATTATAACAGTAAAGAAAAAATATGTGGGACAAATTTTACTTTTGCTTATGCCCATGCAATATCATTGACTACTCTGGGAGTCCTAGGGTGTAAGTGAGAAAGGTGTAGAATTTTGTCTGTCTTGAAAACTACAGTTATAGAGAAAAATGTGTGTGGGGTGGGGGAGCAAGACCTTTTACGAAAAAAACCCATCAGGACATTGCAGCATTGGCATCTGAAAGCAACTTGCGAGGAAAAATGTTGCAGTTTTTTGAGTTTGTTGATCAATGAACTATGATTATTCCACTGCAGAAATATTGGCGACAAATACCCTTTTAGTAGAACTAGCTTTGGCTCTTCATTAGCTAGCTAGAGTTCTGGTCACTTGAAAAAATTACTTTCTGCTGTGTTCTAGCAGTGTATGCAGATGAGTATGTTAAACCCTGCCAGTAATTATTTAATTCTAGGAAAAAACAGGAATTTATACAGTTCAAGTAACAGCTGCATTTTATGATTAAACACATCCAGTGGGGTTCATAGGAGCTTTTAGTGCAGCTGATGGAAGACCACTGACAAGACTAAATTAGAGACTAGTTACTCCCTTTCACACCCAAAGTTTGTTTGTGAGCTGAAATGCTGAAATTGCTACCAAGTCACTTATTTTTTTCAGTAGTTAAACGCTTATCAGATAAACTAAGCCATTAAAACCATATTATCCAAAATGACCTCTCTGTTGATCTGAAGTATACTTGATCTGAAGTATTCATGATGTGCCCATTGTATTAGTTCCAAGCAAATAAATTTGCATGGGCAAATTTTGTGGGCCCAAATAATAGAATTTTAACATTTAACTGTTAGTTCTCTTGGTGCAAACAATATTTGCCTATGGAAATAAGATCATTTAATTAATACCTGTTCTGTTCATTCCCTCTGAAGCACTTGGCAATGGCCAGTTAGACGATCGAATACTAGGCTAGATGAACCATTGGTTTGACCAAGTATGGCCATTCTGTTCTTAGATGTCTCACTAGACATAGTAGTTGTGTAAAGTCTGTGATTTGCATGTGCAAATCATTGTGTGTGGAAGATTGTGGGTGCAAATACGTTTGAATACAAAACTGGGTGCAGGAAGGAACAGTGCAGATTGCTGCTTCTATTATGCTTAGCCTTTTTTGTAGGCTGGATGCATATTAATGGAAAACTGCCATTTAGGTCCCCCCCCCTGCACTGGGGATGGTACAGAGCTGGTAGATAAAGAGCTGCAGGCTGATGAGATGGGGAAAACATTGCTGTCTCTGTGTGCACAGGAGTGAAATTCACCCTAGGCAAATAAGAGGAAGGGGGGATTTTTAATTGGATCAAATTGAGTTAATCTGGTTTGAAAAATATTTGCACATACACAGTGCAACCCATCATTACACACTAACTCCACGTTTATCAGGAACTGTGGAGTCCACCCACTTGCAAAGTGTACTAAGTTTGTTTCAAATTGAATTAGTTTAGTCTTTTGTGCGTGCACACAATTGCTGCACAACACTTTCTGCATGCTTCCAACAGCTATCTCGCAATGTTGTGCAGGTCGACTGTTACTGACCTGTTGGTTTACTTGTGTGCCCTTTCTGCCCTGGTGTCAATTTTCCAGGATGACCCTTCCTCCTTTTAAAGGGTCATGCAGAGCCAGATTTTGCCTAAATGCTCCTGGATCCCAGTGTATCATTATTCTGATGATACAACTGCAGTAGCCCTTCTGAAGTCCCACAATATGCCTCGCAGAGCTGCTTGGAGTCGTGCTGAGACCTCAGATCTTATTGCCATCTGGGGAGAAGCATTTATTCAGGAAGCTCTTTTGACCAGCCACAGGAATAAAACCTTTTTTGTGGTTATGACCAGGATGCCGACTAGTGCCAGATAAAGAGCAAGCAGCTCAGGAGAGAGTACACTGAAAGGAGGAATAAAAGGAGACAATCCAGTAGGGCACATGTGACCTGTCCAGTTTTTGATGAACTGGACTGGATTCTATACAGTTAGAGTATGGTCCATCCCAGGCACTATTTGGAGACTGCTGCCCAGACGTTCCCTTACACCCAGGATCAGGCTAGATCCATTGGCAGATGAGCAAGAGGATCCCAAAGTGAGGCTGTCCACCCTAAGGGCCAGGATCTTTTTGGTACTCAGCTGATGACTGCCAGCTGGAAAGTCAGCTCCATTCTGTCTTCCTACAATGGACCCCAACTTCTACCCTATATTGCTGAGCCGAAGTCCCACCAGAAACCCAGGCCTGGACCAAAGAGTCAGATCCCTTGGAGGGAACTTGGGCACATAAGTACTTGTCTTTACAATTTATAATTTATTGTTGATGATGTTGGATGTGAGCTAGAAGCCCCATCCTCCCTCCCACCCACCCCCCTTTTGCTGCTCTAGAAAGACGTCCGCCAGGATGATGCAGTTGTAGTCTGTATCCACCCCACTCCTGCAGCAGATTGGAATATTGAAAGCATTCATGTATGCAAAATTCAACAGTTTAGATAGTGCTTGCAGGAAAAGAAATTTGGTTACTTTTGATAAGATACAAGTGCACACTGAATGCCAGGTTAAGGCACAAACAATAATGTTGCCCGTTGAGGTAAAAAATGCCCTGTAACATGCATTATAGTTGACAGTGTAGTTGTAGCTGTCAGTCCAAGGAAGAAGAGCTCTGTGTGGCTCGAAAGCTTGTCTCTCTCACTGACAGAAGTTGGTCCCCTAAAAGGTATTGCCCCACACCACTGTTCCCTCTAAGGTGTGCATGCACACGGCGAAACACCATGCACACAACAATTTGCACAGAAGAAATTTTTTGAGCACATGGCCTGTCAAAAATTAGAGGGGACATTGCCCCACACACAGTGCTCCCTGCTGTAATTTGCAAAGGCCTTCCACTCCTGCAGCGCTTCTGGGGAAACCATCCTGGTGAATAACTTCAAAGCATATCTCAGGGGTCTCCCCTTTGCCTTTCTGAATAACACTATTCTTTGCCTCCTAATCACCTACCTCAGTGTAATGTGGAGGGCGACAACCACCCAAAGGGGATGAAGAGAGGATTACGATCCAGCTCACCCCCATGCCCCCTTAACATGCTCTTTACACCTCCAATGCCATAGAATTGCCTCCAGAGCACAAACAAAAATGGAAAAACAAACTTGGAACATGGCTCCAGCCACCTCACCCCGCCCCACCCCTAACAGCATGAAAACAGACAAAGTAGACTGAGATCCAGGTGCACCCACCACTTTCTGTACATGCAGACCACTTTTACCATCTCAGAGGTTCCCCCAAAGAATGGGAAGAGCCTCAGGGAGTTAAAGTCACATATACATAATGAAAAAAGCTATCATGACATGTCTGGGATACAAACAATAAACTTGTTTTTCCCCCTACTCCCAGAGCCACAACAGTCAGACCATCAAGGACAAGGTCTTTCTGAACTACTGACAGGCTGAGGGGGAGAAAAAGAAAGACTAGGGATGAGATCTTTGCGGAATTCATGGCAGAGTCACATGGAAAGGAAAACCAAGCTGGCTGAGAGGTGGGGGACTGAACATAGGGACACAGAGAGAGAAAGAGATGTGGATCTCCCAGGAGATCCTGGGCGTAGCCACCATCAGTAGTGCAGTGGCCAGGGAAAGCATGGTTGTGGCCAAAGACAGCATCACCATGGTGAAGGAGAGCATGAAAAAAGACAGGGAGATGTAGAGGCACTGCAGAGATGTCCAGAGTTCATGGACGCTATCCCAGGCCAGAATGCCCTCCTGCAAAACATACTCTTGCTGTCCTGTAATTTGGGATCTTGCCATTTTCTTCAGCTCCCGGCCAAGGCTGGCCACTGAGACCAGCAACAACTCCTAACCTCTGCATCCCACAGCAGTGCTCTCAGTAGCTCCCATTCACCTCTGAGATCCAACCTCTGGGCAGTGACAACACTTACACCTGGGGGTCCAGTTCTTTTGAGCCCTGCAATGCCCCTGAGAATTTTGAGCCATAGCACACAACCCAGGGTGACAAGAAGAGCCAGAGGCATGGTGTATACAAACCCTCCTTCCCTAAATTGTTATATTTGAAATGTTCTTGTTGTTTCACTTTGAGTTTTGTTTGCACTGTTGCAATAATTAAAGGTTTGTGTATAGTTGGTTACTTAAGAAAATTGGTTAGTTAAATGTATTTCCAAATACAGCCATTGGTTTCATTTAAACTTTATTGTCGATTTTTGTATCGTTCTTTCATAATACAGCTGTTTACAATACATCCATTATGAGTTGTCATAAGCATTTAACTGAGAAAAGCATTTAACGAAAAAAAAATCATAGTCTTACAAAAGCATATAGGTAATGTTAAACTTCATCCCTTGCCTCCCCTCCCCCCCACCAATAAACCAGTGCTTATAATGTCTGCATCCCAACACATACCACATAGGCTAATGTGTTCAGGCATGAATCTCAAGGACAAACAAAATATATCCCTGACAGCATTCCCTTGGACAGCTGTGTTTTCTGTGGGACACCTTACTGGCTGCTTGAACCTCCAACCAAATCTTCACATCTCAGCCTCTCACCCATCAGTAATGATTTCACTGTTGCTCCCACAATTATGGTGCAAAACACAATGTGCAATTATAATGGCTGGAACGCTTTTTTCTGCTACTTCCATAAACAGCACCCTCTGTCTTTCAAAGAGCCAAATACACACTCGACTACCATTGTGCAACGACTTGGGTGATAGTCAAAATTTTTCTTCCTTCTGTCTATGACTTCATTAGCCAGGGAATCAGGAGTAAGCTGGGTCTTCCAGAATAAATAGACCAACCTCCACACCATTAATGTCCACAATGATCCTGGGGCTAAACAGTCCTTTCCCCATTATTTTAAATAGCACTACATTTTTTGAAAGATCCTAGCATCATGGACCTTCCCAGACCGCCATTTAGGTCTATAAATTTGCCAGTGTTCCACTGGTCCTTTCAGCACCGTGAAGATCTATCCCTTTCTGTTTATAAATTGTGCACCATGGGGAGGGGTGGATGGGCGATAAGCACACGGGTTCCATCAGTTGCCCCAATGCAGCTTGGGAACCACATGCATACAAATCCATCAATAATCTCCTGAGCATTACCCAGCTTCATGACCTAGTTAGACAACACCTTATCCATAGCATAGCAGATCTGCATGAGAATGGGCCCCAGCAGTTGATCTCCCCATGCCAAATTGGTGGGCTACAGACCAGTCACATTTTGGGGTGGTCAGCTTCCAGGTAGCAATGGTGGCCCACTTCTCCGTAGGTAGGAGGCACCATATACTGTTACTGAAGCTCCGGGGTCAGTTTTACCCAGATCTCAAAAAAGATAACCAGTTCATCATCCCACCTCTGCAGAATGATCATCTCCCACCAATCCACACTGGGCCCAAAAACAGTGCTGTCCGCTGGGTAGGTGTCCGAGGAACTGGGCCTCTTGTTCCCACAGCTTGGCATCCTACTGGTTTTCCATCTCGTCCTGCTGCCATCACCTCAGAGTATCCTCCTGCTGCCAGAGAAGCTGCTGCTCTCGTCATAGAATAGTCTGCTCCAGCATCGTCTGCTCAGTGGTGCAATAGGCAAAGTCCAAACTGGCTCCAAGTGTGATAATACAGCCCATGTTTATTCATGCTTGTCGCCATAGCAGTGCGGAGCATTGTGGGGCCATGCTGGCTGATAAACATTTGAAAATGGCACAAGCCAGCTCAGAAAGGAAACATGGGGGTGGAGACAGTGGTTACAAAGGGTTGTGGGTTTTTTTAATTGAATTATCCTGGCTTCCCACAATTCATAGCAATAACAATACCAGGATGCAAGCTGCTCAGTAGCAAAGGAAAGGACTATGGGACACCTTCAAAAAGCATTACCCCTTCAAATTGCAGCAAACTGCTGCTGTGTGTTTACACACTGTAAACTGGAAATAGACCGGGAGTTCTGTGTGCACGCTGTTGGTGCAACTCGTATACCGTGGGTTATCAGGTGCGCAACAAAAAGCTTCAGCTTAAACCCTGTTATGGACACCCCGTAAGTGACAACCTTTTGTATTTATTTTGTACTAGAGTAATTTTTGTCAGCTAATAAGAAGGTTGATGTGTTGTTAACTTAACTGTCCTGGCTTATGAGTAAATAAATTTAGTGAAAGCACCAGATCAGAGACATACCAGTTCCAAATTCCTTCCCTTCCACAAATAAATCCCAGGGGTTTTACAAAGATCATATGCCATCTTTGAGCTCAGTGATGTTATGGGGAATTTTACAGCTTGACTATGACCTAAAAAGAAAATTATGTCATTTTTGGAACAAAAAATATTGTAATAATGGGAGGGGGGTTCACTGTTACATGAGATTACTATACACGAAAACAGAGTTTTGGCTGCTGCCTTGATATTACAAGCTCTTGGTAATTGAAAAATCATGCTACCATAGGAGGGTTACTGGATGATCCGCATACAACACTTTACTGTAATCTCTACTGGAACTCTGACATCAACTGCTGAAAAAGTTACCTGACCCATTATGCCTTGTTAGCCATGGGGAGGAAATGTATAGTTCCCCCCAGTGAGGAGGTCATAGAAACAAGAAAAAATGTAGCTAGTGATACACTCCCTCTTCTTTAGTGTTTTAAAAAGGCAAGAACTGAAGAGGGAGGGGAAGGTCATATTTTATTGCTCGAGCTCCAATGCAGTCTGTTACTTTAGTAAGTTAATAATGCATATGAAGCTATATGTAAAACAGAGCATCAAACTTTGCGAGCCATAAGTATGGTACTGTCCAGTGAACAACAGGCTTTTGTGCGCTTGGTTTCCAGTCTATATTTGTACATGAAAATAAAAGGAAAATATCTAGAAAATAAATCTATAGCATCTGTCCAGAGTGTCCCCAAATCACATATTCTGAGTAATGCTTACTCACTGGAGTCCTACCATATGTTTCATATCTCCACTGACCCACTGTGATCAAGGCAGATGTAGGGTTGAGGCTATAAAAATATTAGTCGATTGTTATTTTATTTGAAGCTCTTCTGTTTTGTTTAATCTCTTCAGCAAGACATCAGTGGGATTAAACCGTAGAAGATCAGGCAATGGATTTTTTTCTTTGTGTTAAGCATTCATTGCACATTACCAACATAAGGCGCCAGATTCTCAGTTACTTTGCATCCTCTGTAATCATTTACACCAGTGCAAGATGAGTGCAAAGTGGATGTGAATCATTGCCATTCTGATTTGCATTCATTTTGCTCGAACGTAAAGGGTCAGGGCAATTAAGAATCAGGCCTAGGGTTTTCAGCATGAATTACATGCTGCCATGGCCTTGCACATTGTGTAGTCATTTACACCTCATCAAAGTGGGTGTGTAATGTTACCACTATGATTTGGTACTGTTTTATGCCCATTTTGCATTCATTTTGCAGAAATGTAATTGTGCAGGGCAGTGGAGAATCAGGCATAGTTAATATATACACTCTATAAAAAATAATGTGTAAATCCCTTGTATGTCTATACTTTTTCCTAGTTAAATGGCTGAAAGACTGATTTGGCCTCAACTGAAGTATTGTGTCCAGTTCTGGGCGCCACATTTCAGGAAAGATGTTGATAAATTGGAGAAAGTCCAGAGAAGAGCAAAAATGATTAAAGTTCTAGAAAACATGACCTATGAGAGAAGATGGAAAAAAAATGATTTGTTTAGTCTGAAGAAGAGAAGAGACATAACAGTTTTCAAGTACATAAAAGGTTGTTACAAGGAGGAGGGAGAAAAATTGTTCATCTTAACCTCTGAAGCTAGGACAAGAAGCAAAGGGCTTAAATTGCAGCCAGGGTGGTTTAGGTTGGACATTAGGAAAAACTAATTAACTGTCAGCGTGGTGAAGCACCGGAATAAATTGCCTAGAGAGGTTGTGGAATCTCCATCATTGGGAATTTTTAAGAGCAGGTTGGACAAACACCCGTCAGGGATGGTCTAGATAATACTTAGTCCTGCCAGGAGTGCAGTGGACTGGTGTAGATGACTGAACTTGAGGTCCCTTCCAGTCCTAGGATTCTAAGAAAGTGTTGTATGTGAAATGCCTTGTAAAATTGGGATGATCAAGTTTACCTGGTACTCAGATGCACTGAGGTGCTTTGCAGATAGTTAATATGAAGTAGTCAGGAATCAAAACAAGATAGAACATGCACAGCGGGGAGCTTTTTTTTTTTCAATGGAAGTATTAAGCTCTGATGCTGCAGCTCTTCCTTGTAGGAGTAAAGATTACTTGCATGAATAGTTTTCTTGAAGTAGATGCGGCTACTGATATGATTAAGGGTCATTCCAGGGCTTGGTCCCTTATTTTGGTGCATTCTTGTTATTTTTATCGTCTTTATTATTTTCTGTTATGAACTATTAACAAAAGGCCTAATTGTATCTCCCTGGTCCACTTACAGAGGGGACCCTCTATCAGTGGATCACTCACACACACACCCAGACGGAAGTAAGGACTCACCCACCTCTACAGGAAAACTTCCTGTGGACTCCGTGGACAGGCTTTGGGGCAGCTGTTGGCTATGGGAGCCCTGGAAGGGCAGCACCGATACAGCCATGATGCCATTAGGATCACAAAGCCAGCGTGGAGACACAGGACTGCCTTCAGATGACCCTGTGCCGACTGATCCCCTGGGATCCACAGGGTTTGGAGTGAGTCCTATAGTCAGTTTTATGAGAGCAAATCCTGTCCTTTTCCTGATGGAAGGACTAGCAACAATTCTCGATGAGAAGAACTTCACAGAGATTTCCTCCTACTTGCCCCCATCCCCCGCCATGGATTTTCCACACAAGAGGCATGAATGGATTAAGAGCTATTACACATACTTTTGAATAACCTTAAAGTATGCAAGGTCCTGGAAAAAATTTTGAAGGAGAAATTAGTTAAGGACATTGAAGTCAATGGTAAATGGGACAAAATACAACATGGTTTTACAAAAGGTAGATTGTGCCAAACCAACCTAATCTCCTTTTTTGAAAAAGTAACAGATTTTTTAGATAAAGGAAATGCAGTGGATCTAATTTACCTAGATTTCAGTAAGGCGTTTGATACCGTGCCACATGGGGAATTATTAGTTAAATTGGAGAAGATGGGGATCAATATGAACATCAAAAGGTGGATAAGGAATTGGTTAAAGGGGAGACTGCAACGGATCCTACTGAAAGGCGAACTGTCAGGTTGGAGGGAGGTTACCAGTGGAGTTCCTCAGGGATCGGTTTTGGGACCAATCTTATTTAATCTTTTTATTACTGACCTTGGCACAAAAAGTGGGAGTGTGCTAATAAAGTTTGCAGATGATACAAAGCTGGGAGGTATTGCCAATTCGGAGAAGGATAGATATATTATATAGGAGGATCTGGATGACCTTGTAAACTGGAGTAATAGTAATAGGATGAAATTTAATAGTGAGAAGTGTAAGGTTATGCATTTAGGGATTAATAACAAGAATTTTAGTTATAAGTTGAGGACGCATCAATTAGAAGTAACGGAAGAGGAGAAGGACCTTGGAGTATTGGTTGATCATAGGATGACTATGACCTGCCAGTATGATATGGCTGTGAAAAAAGCTAATGCGGTTTTGGGATGCATCAGGAGAGGCATTTCCAGTAGGGATAAGGAGGTTTTAGTACCATTATACAAGGCACTGGTGAGACCTCACCTAGAATACTGTGTGCAGTTCTGGTCTCCCATGTTTAAAAAGGATGAATTCAAACTGGAGCAGATACAGAGAAGGGCTACTAGGATGATCCGAGAAATGGAAAACTTGTCTTATGAAAGAAGACTTAAGGAGCTTGGCTTGTTTAGCCTAACTAAAAGAAGGTTGAGGGGAGATATGATTGCTCTCTATAAATATATTAGAGGGATAAATATAGGAGAGGGAGAGGAATTATTTAAGCTCAGCACCAATGTGGACACAAGAACAAATGCATATAAACTGGCCACCAGGAAGTTTAGACTTGAAATCAGACGAAGGTTTTTAACCATCAGAGGAGTGAAGTTTTGGAATAGCCTTCCAAGGGAAGCAGTGGGGGCAAAAGATCTATCTGGTTTTAAGATTCTACTTGATAAGTTTATGGCGGAGATGGTATGATGGGATAATGGGATTTTGGTAAGTAATTGATCTTTAAATATTCAGGGTAAATAGGACTAATCCCCTGAGATGGGATATTAGATGGATGGGATCTGAGTTACCCAGGAAAGAATTTTCTGTAGTATCTGGCTGGTGAATCTTGCCCATATGCTCAGGGTTTAGCTGATTGCCATATTTGGGGTCAGGAAGGAATTTTCCTCCAGGGCAGATTGGAGAGGCCCTGGAGGTTTTTCGCCTTCCTCTGTAGCATGGGGCATGGTTGACTTGAGGGAGGCTTCTCTGCTCCTTGAAGTCTTTAAACCATGATTTAAGGACTTCAATAGCTCAGACATGGGTGAGGTTTTTCATAGGAGTGGGTAGGTGAGATTCTGTGGCCTGCGCTGTGCAGGAGGTCGGACTAGATGATCAGAATGGTCCCTTCTGACCTTAGTATCTATGAATCTATGAAAAACCACCTTCTGAAGCATGTGTGCAGCTCTGGTTCATCTCTATGTTCAGACCACATACATGTATTCCAGCACAGAATTTGGCTCCCTGGAAAAGTTTTGACATATATTTCATTGCAACCTGGTGCTCACTTCAAGCAAGGAAAATGAGGCAGCTTGAGTGAAATGTCACGTTAAATAAAATGTGATATGTTTCGGGGGAGAAGGAGTGTGAGAATTATAATTTGAATTGCCTGAAATGGAAAAAAAAAGAAAAGAAAAGAAAACCAATCCCTTATAAACAAAAAAAATCTGAGAAATGTAATAAACAAAATTTATGAGTGGAGAGAACAGATTACACATGTTGCTTTTTTATTTTTTTTTTCCCCCCAAATCAAATGTCTTTGGAGGATCCTCTGGAACAATTTAAAATTCAATCAGAGATGTTTCATAAGACATTCTGAATCATTTTTTCTTCTCTTGACTTGATGGTATATAATGATTTTAATCTGTTCTACTTTTCTTTAGTCCTCTGCCAGTCTTCAAACTAAACTGATATAATTGTGAAGACTATCATTTTCTTTCACTTTCATTTAGCAATATATACAAATATGCACATGAAATTGCTAAGGATTACAAATGCTTCTAGGCAGAAGTTTTTGAAGAAGCTTTTAAAGTACAGTTTTGCTTTGAAAAATAACAATAAATAGTGATAGCTCTTTACTCAACAGATAGGCCCCCTGAGTGCATTCAGCATCAGGTCTACTGGCTTCAGTGACAAAAATAAGCTTTCTCTACTTTTACTCCTCTTAGCTGTATTGGCTCTGCCAAGCTAACAGAGAAGGAACTGGGCTCTTGTGCCTATCATCAACAGAATTGTTTACAAAGTTCCAGTCATCCCTGTGCAACCCCATTGAAGACAATGGATTTGCACTTGTGTCAGAGGGCATAATTCGAAGGCAGTAGATTTATACAGAGGTAACTGAGAGCCCAGTGTGGTCTGCAGACCCTTCATTATTGATGAAGAAAGAAAGAGACCGGCTTTATGCTGAGAGTCCAGGCTGAATTTGCAAAGCTGACAGTTAGGAAAAACATTATTGTCAGTTGTAAACTGAGCACATGTGATCCAGAAATCATTGACATACAGGAAACATAGAGCCCCACAATGTCATTTTTACAGAATGATTTTTCAGAGTAGAACTGCACTTTAAGAAGATACCAGGCCAGAATCTTGAAGTTTGTGGACCTATCCAGATTTACACCAGCTAGGAATCTGACCCAATCTCTAAATCAGTTTAAAACTGTTACCACGTTTCTCCCATTCAGTGTAATATCATAGGGTTGCCACGCCTTTAGGATTGTCCTAGAGTCTCCAGGAATTAAAGATTGATCTTCAATTAAAGATTACGTCATGGGATGAAACCTCCAGGAATATGTCCAACCCAAATTGGCAACCCTATAATATCTCTTCTGAATTAAGAGGTTAATTCTACAGCGCTTCAACACTGTTCAAAGGATGGATTGCAGCATAAGCAAGGCAATATATGTCCCTAATGACACAGGAAGAAGGGAGGAATTAGGTTAGAGCTAGGGCCAGATCATCTGCTGGTATAAATCTATCTAGCTTTATTGATTTCATTGGATCTATGCAGATTCACACCAGCTGTTGATTGGGCTCAGCGTTCTAACTTAGGGCCATGAGAGGTCAGACCAAGAGAGGTCAGACATGCTGTTAGCCTGCTAACTCTGACACAACACCTCACAGAATCAGGCTCTAAGAAAATATGTTTTGACAGAAAGTAGTTTTTTTGTCTGGACATAGCAAAAGTGTGTTAAATCCAATCCCTCTATCCCTACCTAGCCTTTAGCAAAAAATGAGGTCCTGTAAACTATGTAACTGTGTATTCAACTGTATAATTAGGTCCCTACTCAATTTAGAGCTCCTTTTAAAGTGAATTTAATCTAGTCCATATTGAGTAGAAAAAGCATTTTTAACTGGCATTAGCTGAGTCCATTTTTAAACATGGGTCTGGCTATAGTGGGTATTTTCTTAGGGCCAAACCAGGCAGTCCCAAAACTCCACTCACCTTGAATTCAATGATAATTTTCTGAGTAAGGACTTCTGTATTTGTGAACAGGACCGTAACAAGTAAGAAGCCAGCTTTACTGGATAACTGGATATAAGACTCCCAACAGAATGGCCGGTATCAGATGCTTCAGAAGAAGGTGCTAGAATATTATCTAACCATATTATTCCAGAATTGTCTATGAGGAATTTCCTTCCTAAACCATGTCAACTAGTAGTAAGTCATCAGCACTGCACAGGTTAATAGTTATCCATCAGTTCCTAGTTCAGGGTTGTCCATGTAAAAAACCCACCATCTCAGTTGACGCTGCTTGGCCCTTTTGTGGCAGTCTCAGCAGAGAAGCCAGGGAGACTGGGCCACTGAGACTGAAATATCCTTTCTTCCCTAATGCAGCTTTGAGACTTATTGGCTGATTGTTGTGGGGAAGCTTGTACTGCTGCTACCCATGCTATATCTACTCTGGGGAGAAAGAACTTCACTCTCCAGAGCTCTCAGTTTGGCTCCTTTCAAGAATTGTCTTACTCTTGTCTATTAACACCTTGCTCTATGAATAGTCCCATTGAAATGATGGATGAAGTTATTACTCAGCGTAAGTCAGGGTGGCAGAATCTGTCCCAGAACAATGAAAGATGAGATCCTCTTGTTTTTTTTTTGTTTTTTAGTTTTTTCATATGATTTCTATTTAAAACCCAAAGGCTGAGAAATGCAAATAGCCAGTGACATACATTTGGATCTCTTATCTTGGCCATTTAGAGTACATTATAATAGTTGCCTGTAATATTCTTCCCTTTAATAAAAAAAAATTGGATTTATTTTTGCACAAATCAAGTCATTTCCTACTTCATGTGGTATTTATAACTGTGGAGGGAAATGCTGATGAAAGAACATGTCAGCAATCTTTAGGAGACCTTTTTTGTGGCTACAGCTGGATTTTTGTCTGTGTGAGTGTGTTTTATTATGCTTGTAAATCACTGCTGTTTCACTCCTGAAATATATAGGAATGACAGGCCAGAACAGACAACAGAAAGCAATTATCTTCTGGATTAGGTGCTCTGTAATAAGAGGAAACTGCCAGAGTAGGTAATGAAAGAAGCTGTTTTATAACTGCCAGTTATAAAACAACTCCCAGCCAGCAGGGTTACAAAACAAATTGGCTAACACCAAAAAATTGCTGTGGGTAGAGTCTGGGATGATCATGAATAAACCAGTAAAAACAATGTTTATACATATTATCACCTCTCCAAAGGCATCATTCTAGCTCTGTCAATGAGATTCACAGCGTCCCTGTGCCCTCTAGTGGCTGATAGGCAAATAGATCTGTTTTCAAATACAGTAAAAATTAAATGAAGTTAACATGACATGACATGAATTATGTTGGAGGACAGTGAATAAGCTTAGATTTCAGGTGATATTGACCTCATAGCATTGGGGGATTTACAGAGAATAACTTACAAGGTAGACTGGGAAAGCAGAAAATTCAGACTGAAGATCAGGGTGGCAAAGACAAAAATCTGTGGCAATAGGAAGACAAGAGGATGAGGCATTGATAAAAATCGGAGACAAAGAACTAGAACAAGTGGAAAAATTTCTGTCCATTGGAGGTTTAGTATCGAAAAATAGGAATTGTGAAGATGACATAAAAAGAAATGTTGGACTAGGTGCTGTTGTATTTAGAAAACTCTGTAAGATTTGAAAATCTAAAGACATTTAGATAAAAATGAAAATCGGTGTATATGAAACAATTGTCATGGCAATACTCATGTAGAATGTTGGAGTATGAGGAAAGCTGATGAATATAAGATGTTGACTGTAGAAATGAACTGGCTGAAGGGAATACTGAGACTTTCAAAACTGCAGAAAATAAAATGGAGTGATAAGAAAATGGCCAGGGCAAGAAATTGATTTAAGAAAGATAACTGCAGTGGTTTGGACACGTCAAGATTGGACTCAGAAAGGATGCCATACATAGTGATATACTGGAGTACAAGGAACTTGAAAGAGGGAAACATAGAATCATAGTACTGAAAGGGACCTCAAGAGGTCTTCTAGTCAAGGCAGGACTAAATATTATCTAGACCAGTGGTTCTCAAAGCTGGTCTGCCGCTTGTTCAGGGAAAGGCCCTGGTGGGCCAGACTGCTTTGTTTACTTGCCGCATCCGCAGGTTTGTCCGATTGCGGCTCCCACTGGCCACGGTTCGCCGCTCCAGGCCAATGGGGGCTGCGGGAAGGGCAGCCAGCATGTCCCACGCTGCTTCCCGCAGTCCCCATTGGCCTGGAGCGGCGAACCACAGCCATTGGGAGCTGCGATGGGCCTAACCTGCGGACACTGCAGGTAAACAAACCGGTCCAGCCCACCAGGTGCTTTCCCTGAACAAGTGGCGGACCGGCTTTGAGAACCATGATCTAGACCATCCCTGACAGGTGTTTGTCTAACCTGCTTTTAAAAATCTTCAATGACGAGATTCCATGAGCTCCCTAGGCAATTTATTCCAGTGCTTATCTACCCTGACAGCTAGGAAGTTTTTCCTAATGTTCAATCTAAACTCCCTTGCTGCAATTTAAGCCCATTGCTTCTTGTCCTATCCTCAGAGGTTAATGAGAAAAAATGTTCTCCCTCCTACTTGTTACAACCTTTTATGTACTTGAAAACTGTTATCATGTCCCCTCTCAATCTTCACTTCTTCAGACTAAACAAACCCAGTCTTTTCAATCTTTCCTAATAGGTCATGTTTTCTAGATCCTTAATCATTTTTGACAGGTTTCAGAGTAGCAGCCGTGTTAGTCTGTATTCGCAAAAAGAAAAGGAGTACTTGTGGCACCTTAGAGACTAACAAATTTATTAGAGCATAAGCTTTCGTGAGCTACAGCTCACTTCATCGGATGCATTACTGTAGCTCACGAAAGCTTATGCTCTAATAAATTTGTTAGTCTCTAAGGTGCCACAAGTACTCCTTTTCTTTTAATCATTTTTGTTGCTCTTCTCTGGACTTTCTTCAATTTGTCCACGCTTTTCCTGAAATGTGGCACCCAGAACTGAACACAATACTCCAGTGGAGGCCTAATAAGCACAGAGTACAGCAGAAGAATTATTTCTCCTATCTTGCTTACAACACTCCTGCTAATACATCCCAGAATGATGTTTGCTTTTTTTGCAACAGCATTACACTGTTGACTCATATTTAGCTTGTGATCCACTATGACCCCCAGATCCCTTTCTGCAGTACTCCTTCCTAGGCAGTCATTTCCCATTTTGTATGTGTGCAACTGATTGTTACTTCCTAAGTGGAGTACTTAGCATTTGTACTTATTGAATTTCAACCTCTTTCCTTCAGACCATTTCTCCAGTTTGTCCAGATCATTTTGAATTTTCATTCTATCTTCCAAAGCACTTGCAACCCATTCCAGCTTGGTATCGTTTGCAAACTTTGTAGGTGTACTCTCTATGCCATTAGGAAGCCCAAATATCCAGTTAACTGTATCATGAAACTATTTTAGATAGGGGGGAGATTCAGTAGTTAATATCTCTACAGTACTTTGGATATGTAAAGCACTATTAAAGTGCTAAGTTATACTTTGTTAAATATATTAATTTTTAATAAACTGAAACTATATCAATAAAACAAAGTCCTCAATGACTTTGTAATGATTGAGGTTTTGTATGTGTTTAGATGTGCAAAACCAACATCAGACATTCAAACCAGTAAAGAGCAATAAACAGGAACAGCATAAGAAACAATAATGACAATATGTTCTATAGCATGTTTTAATTGTAGTGTGCTTCAGAAACTAAATTAAGCCATAACACCTGTGTATAACCTTTGTTGACCCTGCTATGCATATACATTATGATGCTGTTGTCAATGACGTGATCATATACTGTTTTTTTTTCCATGGGACTCCTGCCTCATTCAGTGCACAGGATGGATGCAATCAAGAGGCAGAGGCAGTACTAAATCTGGCATTTCCTAACTTTTGAATTCTTGACATTGAAACCTAAATAACATTCTTTTAGCATAGTTTTTAATGAAATGTATATCTATATATCTGTTCAGAAATCCAGCATTTGTAGCACCACAGATACCTACCATGGAAGGAATCTATCACTCAGTTGATCAATATCAGTTTAATATATGTCTGCTACCTAAATCCTGTACTCTCTCCCATTTCCAATACCTTTCTAGTAGCTCTTCCATTTGTGACCAGCAAATAACAAAACCCAGTGTTGAATGCTGGAACTCTAGTGCCAGCTGCTTAATGCCAGGTAGAGACAGAAGAGAAGTCTTCAGGAAACCCTCCCCTGTCATGAATGAAAAATACAATTCTGCAGTGAGACAGGCTGTTTGCTTGGTGACCCCATCCCAAAGTAGAGAACAAAGCTTTATGAATTACACAAGTGACCCTGTAGTTGACTATGTTCCTCTGAGTAAATATGGCCCATGAACCAGGACACAGTGCATTGTTTCAGAAAACAATACTGTGCTATGAAGAAGATCCAGCCCTCCAACGTCCTCTTGTCTAGGAAGCCTCTCTTCTCCACAGAATGTTTTGACTTGGCATTCAGGCTCCCTCAACACAGAATGCAAATACAAAGAACATCAGTGCTCAGTGTCAGCACCAGCACCATGGGTTTGAAGAAGTGAAGGATTTTCCATGCAAAATCACAGCTCAGCTGAACAGCTGAGAAGATTCCTTACAACTGTAATGATTTTCACTCAGTAGTAACATTGCTGCTCATAAAGGTGATGTGCAATCAGGAGCAGGGACCCAACTACAGACTCTCTTATTAAACTTACTTTTAATGTTCTCACTTGTTAGAAGCTTATATTTGATAGGAAAGATTTAGCTTCCAACAGTCTGCAGGCTCCATAGAGGTGCTTAAATGCTATGAGGATAGGTGCTCTACCAATGCTGGAAATAGATGGCTTGATTACATAGCAATGGATTGGTATCTGTATTGATTTATATGTACCAAATACAACTACAATTGCACATCCAGTGCTCTGGGCACCTATTTCATAAATTAAAAATGAGCTCACATAAACAAAGGACTGCCCATATATATCTCCATCTCACCCCACTCCCCCCTCAATGTCCTTATGAAAAGATGGTCTTTGTAGCCCACATTTAAGCCATTTCAAGTTGAAAGGAAATATTGTTTTGGTGTTTTCAGTAAATGGTAGCCTTACAAATGTTGTTCTTAGAATGCGTTTTTAAAAACTGTTTTGCCAGTATTTAGTATGTAATGTGGAGCAATTTCTGTACTGCTAACCCAGGCAGGGAAAAATCATGAATTAAGGCCACAAGAATCATGAGATAGTCTTAGAAATCAAGGCTTTTTAACAAATGATAAATGTGGTGGTCTTTTGATTTCTGAACTTTAGAGTGCATCTGGGCCATGTTTTCCGGCTTTTCTCTGCAACTGTGAAGAACAGAAACTTGCTTAAACAAAACAAAGCCCGCCCCTGAGCTTCTCATGAAATAACATCTCCAGAAGTTGAAGCATTGAGAAAAAACATCAAATATCACAAGGTTTGTGATAAAATCATGAAGATTGTTAATACTGCAATTGATTTGCCCAGGACTGAAAAATAATATTTGAAAAAAAATATGTAAAATTACAACACTTAGATCCTGGCTCTGCAAAAACTTAAGCACATTCTTCACTTTACGCTTATGAGCAGCCTCATTGATTTCAACTGGACTATTCAAGTGTGTGCACGAGTGTTTGCAGGGCCAATGCCTTAACATATATACAAGGTAGTCTATAACTGGCCCCTGGAGAGGTGTCTTTCCCCAGGTAATTCCGGTTTGTCATATTTCCCAGTTGTGACTACTTGGAGAAACCACTAAATTTAATTATAATCATAACACTTATTTCACCTGTAGATCTCAAAGCACTTTGCAAAGATGGGTAAGAATCATTATCCCCATTTTGCAGGTGGAGAAACTGAGGCACAAAGAAAGTAAGTTAGTTGACAAAGGTTGCACCATGAATCAGTAGCAGAGACAGGAACATCTCCATGGTCTCCTCACTCCCAGGCAGTTGCTGTCTAACATTGATATATAAATATAATTGTGATTAGAGATGTGCCCAGACATCAACAGATGCTGGGATTTTCAGTTTTGATGTCAGGGTTTCCAGGGTTTGCCTGTCCTAGAGTGAGGGATGAACTGTGACATTCAAATCAGGTTTGGATTCTGATTCCTTAAAGTTTGGAATTGGTATTTGAGACTGCAGAACTCAGGACTGGCCTCAAGACTGAGATCCAGTTCTGGGTTCAGATTCCAACCCTACCTCTACCCCATAATGTTCACCGCTATGATACTATGATTTGTTTGAGATGCTGAGACTCAGGGGTTTAGGGTTTGTGTTTGTGGTTTGTGTCCATTGCTAATATAATGAGTAATACAATAGTCCTTAACCTGTCACACTGATTCCCAAAGCACTTTGCAAAACATTAATTCATTCATCAGAAAAGGAATTTCTCTTCCTTTATTTAGGTTTATATAGTGTATTAAGTTGTGCGTTGATTCAAAGCATGTGTGCAAAGATCTGTAATTTATTGCTCTGTAATAAATCAAAGCAAATCTTTCCTAAAGCGCTGTTCATTCCTTGGCCCATTTCTAAATCTAACTATATTATATTAACATTAGGCACAAGCCTGGAGCAAGATCTGGATCCTTTTTCTGGCGATTGACTTACTGTGTGACCTGGGCAAGTTACTGCTTCCCTCTGTACCTCAGTTTCACATTTTAGAAATCAGATGTGGGGAGTCTGACTTTAAGGCCTAAGGGGTGTCAGATGACCCTGGCCTTTTATATAAAGGGAGCTTTTAGAACTGATTTGTGTTTCTAATGCTAGCTGGTGGGAGTGGGGTGGCTATGGAGTAGAAGCTACTGAAGGTCAGAACTGAGATCCAGGCATACCTCTAGATTTGTAGCCTTATTGTAGTGCCCTGGGCCAGTGGAGTGCTGCCAATCTGATCTATTTATTTTACTTTACTGATTTCATTAGAAAGTTATCAAGGCTCCTGGAACAAACAAAAACCCTTTAATTGTGGGCATCCATGCTTTAATATAGGCATATCTTGCTATTGTATTGGAAATGAAACACAGTACTCTCTTAGTACATATGTTAATGAATCCTAAAATACTCATTTAAAGGGTTTTAATACCTTACAAAATGTTCTTAAATAATAACTTGTCTACCTAAAACTACAGAAGTGCAGCTTAGTTTCTGGCCAAGCTTTGGTCTGTTTGATACCTATAAACCACTTGTTAGAGCAGGTTTATGTGTGATTATTGTGCCTATATTCTTGTTAAAGCCTCGGCTCTTGTGAAACGTGTGTGTCAGATTAAATGAGATCTGGTCTAACTATCTTACCAGGTGTAACTGATTGGATAAAACCTCTACACGCTCACAATGACTAGTGGAGGAACATAGCAGCTTACAAAGGATAGCTAAGATTTCAATGTGATTATAGGTACCCAGCTTGAGACACTTTAAAAGGGTCTGATTTTCAGAGGGAGGGTGCTGAAAAATTGGGGCTGTTCTAAAATTAGGCACCCCAAATCAGTAACCACTCCTGAGAACAGCATGGTGGCCAAAGAATTCTTGTTTCATCCTCTTACCCCCTTACACTCATGCTAATAGAAAACTTCCTGAAAGTGAGATGTTAGAGGGGAGTTGGGCTGTGGCAAGCATTTAAATCAGAGGCGCAATGGAGAACGGCCAGGTGAAGAGAGCAGTGGACACATCAAGGTGCGGGGGAGGCTGGGAGTGACTATTGACTAACTCAGTTTAACAAATTTAAGTTCTTAATTTCAGTCTCTAAAGTGCCAACTTCAGGCTGCCCTGGATTTGCTCAAACTGACCCCAGCTCTTCCTGTGTAAGTCTTGCAATGTGGAGGTGTTTATCTCTCAGCTAGCTGAGCCTCTATTCGCATAGCAAGTATCTATTTGTGTCATAATGTTCAGTGCTATGACACTATGATTCTTTCTCCCCAGTATCCTTCTCTTTAAGCACATAATACCCCATGGAAAGCAAAGAGACTGAAACTACATGCCACCTCAGAGGTGGCAAAAAGGTAGGTCATTGTGGTATATGGGCTGGGAGGCCATGCACTGGCTTTAGGTTAGCATTTGTGTTAAGATCCTGCCTCTCTGTTTGACTGCTTGTGGTAGTATGCATCATGCTTGTTTTCTTGTGCAACACTAAAGAAAAAGCTACCATTTTTATTGAACTAATAATGGACTGCATTATCACGAGACCTAAGCCATTATCAACCTTACACTGTTCCCTAGGCTAGAGTTCTGAGTGAATTTATCATTGGTGACAAAATGCCAGTCTAAAAGCACTAGAGATTGAAGTCCTCTATTGAGGCACAAAAAAGAATTGGCCTCTCAATGAGCCTTAATGCTGATATTAGGGGACCATCACAGTAGTTCAGAATGATGCAACCTTTGACTGCTGCTGATAATGGTGCAAATTACGATGGTGGCTTCTGAGAGGCTGGATAGTTGTCCATTTGGTACTGAGACCACTTATTCTATTGGCTACTGAACAATCATCAGATAATGACATTGGCCTGTTGTTTTCAGTACAGATCATTAGACACAACATTGAAAGCTGATACCTCCATACTCTTGAGCGATACAGTGCACATTTATTTATGCATAGTATAGTCTAATTTTATTATTATTTATTATTAGTATTGTGATAGGGCTGAGGAGCCTACCCACTAACCAGGGCCCACTGGTGATAAGGGGCTGTACAGACACAGAACAAAAAGACAGGTTTCAGAGTAGCAGCCATGCATCCGATGAAGTGAGCTGTAGCTCACGAAAGCTTATGCTCAAATAAATTTGTTAGTCTCTACGGTGCCACAAGTACTCCTTTTCTTAGAACAAAAAGATGGTCCCTGCCTCAAAGAATTTATAATCTAACTTCATGGTGTTCTTGTCTCTTGGATTTTCACTGTTAAAGTTGTCTCCAAAGCCAATGACTGTAAGCAGCTCAGATGTGTATCAGAAGAACGTGAGAAAACATACGAGTAGTTCCTGCATTTCAGTGTTTTCCTGCAAGGGGCCATCTTCTCCAACAATCAAGAATATCCTAAGCAAAACCAAAGCAGGATCAGAATCTAAGGGTATGTTACTCACTCAAACTATAGCTGGACCCGTCCCACAGGTTATGTGGAGATGGGAATTTTCCAGTCCCTAGACATTCTGAAGGGGTCTCCCACTTGCCAAAGAACTGCTTACAGTTTCAACCATAACTTCAAAAAATATAAAGTCAAAGTAGTGGAGTTGAAATTGGGCAAGGAGTAATCCCTCAGTTATTTGACCAGTGATGACTTTGGTGGGGTGAGGGTGAAATAAGATTCTCTACTCCTGCTTCATGCTTTCCATTAAAAATCTGGTTGAGACTTGACTGGCTCTGAAAGCTTCCAATGTAGGCACTTCCACTGTTAAGGAGTTTATGTGTACCAAGAAGCTTGTGAAATGCTTTCATTGCTTTAAAAACAAACCTGTAAGCCAGGTGATAACAGCAGAAGTAACTGAAATAAGGGTGTTTTTTCACCTGATCAAAAGTAGCCTAGCTGAGCTCCAACAAACCAGGCAGGGACAGGCTGCATCCTGTCAATAACTCCATTTCGATGGGTTCCTGAGCAAAGAAGTGTTGCTTCCCAGTTCATGGTCTCTTACTTTATAAAGAAATTGAGAAACAATACAAATGTCAGTAATATGTAAAGGGCAGGTCAGCCTTAAAAAGAACTCTCAGTATTTAATGGTACAAAGACACACGACCTTCTACAAAGATAAAAATGAGACTGTGAAACTTTTTTTTTAATGGTGCGTTTATTCCTAGCCAACTGGAGCTCCATGTACCAAGGGGCAGAAATTGGCCCAGAGATAATTGATGCTTATTGTGCTCCAGACACATTTAGACTGATTAATAAAATTAGGTGCAGTTTTCCTTTAAGGACAGTCCGAGATTCCCCCTTGACTCTTATGTTGAACATGCTGGTAGTTTCAGTGATCATCTTCCTATTCAAGGATGCAAGAATTGCCTGGGCATGCCAGCTTCTTCAGTCCCCTTCCATCATGAGATAGCAATCACTGTTTTAACTCTGGGCTCTGGTCATCACTCACCCACCCTTCCATCTTCATCCTATTATTTTAAATTGCACTTTATTGCCACTACAATTAATGGGTGACACCATGTCTCACATTAACACTATGTCCAAACATTCCGAGGGCTGTCTGTTTTCACGGTAGAATTCCTATTCAGTAAAGACTTCCTCCCCCATTCATCCATCCGAAAGCTCTCAGATCCACTCTACAAGCTACAGCATAAAAAGACACAATTTCTGTTCTGAAGCTGATGCATTTGTTTGACAGATGAGGAAGATGGTTCAGAAATGGACACCAGACGTGCCTCTGTTTCTCAGCTACCAAGGTAACTATTCAGAAAATATCTCAATTTGCAGCTTCTGGAGCATTAATATTGTTTGCTATTGTAGAAGTCTCCAGATCATCCCAAACCTCTAGATACTACGGAACTACTAGTTTTTTTTCTGTGTAAGAACTGTCTTGCAGATTTCCTGAGTTGGGTTTAAAAGATATGGATATTTAAAGGGCCTTTCCCCTAAGATATTTAGAACTCTCTATATCTTACATTGTAGAGAATAGTATTTAAGGCCTAGATTTTTCAGAAATGTGCATATGCAAAAGTGCAGATGCTTACATGTGAAATCATGGCAGATGTGAGCATATATCCAGTCAAGTATCCAGTTCTCCATTTGCATGTGCAAATTAAGCACAACTGAACATACAGGTGCATGTATGACCCTAATAACCTGAGCCCTATTTTTTCAAGTAACTTGGTGGTTAGAATTGAGTCTACCAAGGCTTTATTTATACACATTTATTTTGTTAAAATAGTAAGACTATTTTAGCATGGAGGGCTTACGCTGGGGAAAGGCTCTGTTTTAGGCTGTGTTGACTGTCTTCAATAACTTTTTGTCTACCCATTCACTTGTATGCTATTGAATATCTAAATGTAGTAAACAGGAAACTTAAACATGTTGAAATATACTGACACCCTCATGATAGGGTTAAGCAGATGCAATGACATCTGCTTTACAGCAAAATTGAATTTGACTGATATTTCTCCATTTACTGGGAATTACTAATGTTATAACTTTAATACTGACTCTTATACTGCATGCAGGAAAATGTGGTGCATTGATGACTTTGAAATTGGGCGGCCACTTGGGAAAGGTCGATTTGGAACCGTTTATTTGGCTCGTGAACAAAATACCCACTTCATCCTAGCCCTAAAAGTCATCTTCAAGTCTGCCCTGGAGAAATCACAACTGGAGCACCAGCTCCGAAGAGAAATAGAAATTTTGAGTCATCTCAGGTAAGCAGCTGTGCTGAAAGTAAATAAAATAACCATGCAGTGGGATTCACAGACTGAGGAATGCTGGTATCCCTGGCTGACTTAGTTTTTGCACCCTCCACTTCAGCATAAGCCAGACTGCTGTTCATCCTAGACCATCCGAGTGGCAAGCTCGACAAATTGGAGCCAGTCTTCTGGGTTGCCTTTTCAGTGATACAAAGAAGTAGAAAACGTGATTACCTTACTTCAAAACAACTTAACCTGAATTGGTGAACTTGAGAGGTGGGAAAGAAGGCAGAAGTGCCCTCATTAGTTTGTCTAATGGGTGAGGAAAATGGCTCTGAGATCTATCCGTACAAACTACATTGATCATTGCTATCATCTAAGAAATATACACCAAACAAAATGGTGTGCTGCTGGTGGGCCTCCAACCCCCCTCCCTCCTCCCAAAAAAATTGTTCCTTTGCCTTTTCCAGTTGTCTACTTCAGGCTAGACTCTGGAGAGACCTAATTCTGATCACTATTCAGTTTTGAACTAAAAAGGATCTCACTGGGAAAGCTGAGATGCTGAGTTTGCTGTCTTGATTTCTAACATGGTTCAGTTGTACAATCTCCACATGCTTCTGACTCACCTAATTCCTGACTATCACAGTTACAAGACTAACTGCCCTCTGAGCCGAGTGCAACCCCTCAGGTGGTAGGTCTTGTGCCCTTCTCCCACCAACCCCAAGGTGACAGTACCCTGTGTATTGTCTGTGCTCACCCCAAAAAGCCCAAGTAGGTTTGAATACCTGCAGTTCTTCCCCTTGGGAGCTTGTGACTAGTGGAAAGAGTTTAATCTTAACAGCATGAACAAAGCATAAGACAAAAGTTTGTTAAAGCAATAAAAGAGTTACCTACATATCTGTCTTGACTTAAAGGCTTGCCGTCCGTTAGCAGAGACCGTACTCGGGTCTAATATCCCAGACACTCCACTTCTGGAGCCTGGCTTCACCCTCCCTCTTTTTAGTGACTCTTTATCCAGCCCCAAATCTTATTGTTCTCCTGTGTTTTCTGAGCCTAGTTAAATCAGTTCAGGTAGCTTAAAAAGAGTGTGGGTAGTAACATTAAAGTCCATATTCCTGGGTTCTCGCTGAAAGTCTGTTATCTGGGCAATTGTCCTGGCTTCTTGCATTTCCTGACAATCTTATTATCAAATAAACTCAGTGCAGTAAACATGCCAAAAGCCAGGTCACATACAGCATTCATAAATTGTCACAGCAGCTCCAAATCCATCACACTAACCCTGGGGGAATTCTTTAGCCTTTCTCCCCCAGACCTCTAAAATAACAAGCCATGTTGTAGAAATGGTACTTCTACTCCTATTAAATCAGCAGCCAATGCTACTTAACTTCAGTTGTCCTATAGTCCTTCTGTTAGTAATGTATTGTGCCTGGTTTGTACGTACCTGATCCATTTAATTCACCACTAGACCAACTAAACCATGGGATTATTATTTTCCCACATGTGCAAGCTTTCATAACACTCCTGATCCAACTGAATAGGAATGTGGTGGTTGGAATCAAGAAGCTAGCTTAACATCTGGCTTCAGTGTTGTGGTACTTGTTTGACTTTCATCTACCAAACATGACCTTTCTGGCTTTTTTAGGCATCCAAATATTTTGAGATTTTATAACTACTTTCATGACAGAACACGGATCTATCTGATGTTGGAATATGCTCCAGGAGGAGAGCTGTACAAAGAATTGCAAAAACATGAGCATTTTGAGGAGACAAGAACTGCCACGGTGAGTAAAGCGTTGATGCTGCTTATGTTTTGGGAAGGGGAATAGAAGCTCATCTTGGAACTACAATAATGTATGCACTGTAGGCATACACTGGGTTTGTATGCAGAACAAATCTTCTTGCCTAAGTAAAACTAGTTGGAAATAACTTGCTCACAGAGTGTCTCGTGTGACTGCCAAATGTTCCAGTTCCTGGATAGAGCCAGAAATTGCCACGATATGGCAAGGCTTCTTTCTAATCCTCAAAAGTTCAGTACATCCATCCCTGGTTTTATATCATACTACCATTAGCTTTCTAAGCAACTTTTACAAGCAATATCAAAACAAACATGGTAAATATCAAACCAAATCACTCACTGCTGAGCCACAATAAGGTTTGTATTTAACTTAATAAATGGCTACATCATATTTCCTATAGAAAAACACTACATAAACTGTGTTTGACTGTATAATTATCTTGGGTGTGGCATATTCTGCAGTATGTAGAAGAAATATCTGATGCTCTGATATACTGCCATGCTCAGAAAGTGATCCACCGAGATATCAAGCCTGAAAACCTCCTGCTAGGACTTAAAGGGGAACTGAAATTAGCAGACTTTGGCTGGTCCGTGCATGCTCCGTCACTCAGGTGAGTCTGACTCCTCTTTTCAGTTGTAAGACCACTACTATGTGGACTCAGTCTCTACTCGACTGTCCTGTATTTCCAGCTCCTCCACTGACTACATTTTGATAAAATCTGTCTAATATCCTAATCTTCTCATCTTGATTCACTGATGCCATATAATTGTCTCCAAAGAAATGAACTGTGGACAATCATTGGACTGTGACACCACTGATGTTGAGCAAGAAGGAGCAGGATTGGTTCAAGGTTGTGTGGGCCCTTGAACACTGAAATGAATCCTCAAGCCTCCACAAAGGCATGAAAAGTATATGCCTTGTGCCCTGCTTTGCTTCCACTACCGTGGTCCTTGAGACAGCATGAACAAGGAGAAGGTCTGTCAGCAGCCCCAGGACCAACAGCTGAGAGAAGCTCTCCTTCAAGGCTGGTTATCTCTACACCTTGACTGGCACTTTGAGGAAAGAAAGCAAAATAGTGCATATGGCTTTTCTTAGATATTAGAATCTTTATTTTTTCCAAAGATTCTTGTGACACAGAATATAGTCTCAAATATTACTGTCATGGGCCCATATAAGTCCCTCTTGTCTTTCATGAAGCACTCAGAGGATGTTTTTGACTCTTCAGCCTAACCCTTCATGTAGCTTCTGTTTGACCTAATTTAGATCTCTGGGGACTAGACATAACTCCTGAAGCCAATCAAAACTACTTCTTTAGAGTGAAACTTAAGAAATTGTATGCACGGAGTCACCCAGCTTGCATACACAATTTTTAAAGTTTGGGCCTTAATTGGTCAAAATTAATTGTTGGGTAATTAAAGCATTTCCTAGGATTGAGACAGAAGCTAATCTACTTTCCTCACACCTAGGCCATAAAGATGACATCCTACCTAGGGCAAGATTTTCAAAACAGCTCAGATTCTAGTGGGTCCAAATCTGGCCCCTAAAGTTCTAATAAATTGGGTGTGGATGTGTGTAATAAATCAGTTATTGATAAATTTACTCTACCTTATTTTAATGCAACAAAATGATTGGTGATTTGTTTTTTAAATAGGAGGACAACGTTTTGTGGCACAACAGATTACCTTGCCCCAGAAATGATTGATGGGAGAACCCATGATGAAAATGTTGATGTCTGGTGTGTTGGTGTTCTATGTTTTGAGTGCCTTGTGGGGTATGCACCATTTGAAGCACCCACCCGCAATGAAACATACAAAAGAATTGCAGAGGTATGCTTTCCTAAATCCATGGAAAAGGTTTCTTGGTTTTGAGAGCAAAGAAAATCTTGTCCCACAGGCAAACAAATTAGGCTCTGAGGGGATTTTTTTTAAATCAGTGAAAGCTGATTTCACGGTATGCACAAACCAATGAAATAATAGCTTCATTGATGATGATGATCAAAGTTTACAGATAGGCAAAGTAAGACAAATGCTGCTTGAGAACTTTTTTTTAAGGATATTTACTTTGTATATCTTGACTGATGTTGATAACTTGTGTTTTAATGGTTATAAAGTTTTAACTTTTTGAATCTGTCATTAAATAATTGTCTGATCCCCATAATTTTCTGCTACTGTGAAAATTTAAACTGATAAAAATGGAAAAAAGCTTAAACACTTGATATTTACTTTGTTTGTTAAACAAATTCTGGCAAGCCTACCAATAAACTAATCATATAAAAGATTAGAGTAGGAGCCCAGAACTGTCAGCACCACTGATAAACAGGCTAATAAATTCTCTTCTTTAGAATCAGACACCGCTTGGGTTTTGATTTTGTTGGCATCAAACTTGATTGGTTAAAGGACTGTCAGAGTGCATTACAGAGAACTGGGCATCTTGTTTGATACCATCTCAGTATTCATTAGGAGCCCTGACATTCCCAGTTAAAATCTTCAGAACAATGTCAAAATAACGTTGTTTATTACAAGAAAATCCTGGTTACTTTTTCTTGCCCTTACCATTTCCCTCTTCAAAGGCTGTAGTTTGGGCACTGTTGAATAAAGATGCCTTCAGAACTCATGGACTCATTCTTAAATCAACCAGTCCTTGAATAGTAGTGTGAAGCACTCCCTTTTACTGAAGCACTCATCAACTGTGCTACCTCGTTACTAAAAATAGCACACACTGTGGTATTTCAACTGGCAATACATATGGCAAAACTGTTAAATCTAAATTAGTGTTGGATGTGTTTCAGACAGCTGCTCCTTTTTGTATGGAGTTTGGGGTGAAAAGTGGTGACAAGATGTAAACTACCTAATTTGAAACAAAAAGAAAAGGAGTACTTGTGGCACCTTAGAGACTAACAAATTTATTTGAGCATAAGCTTTCAGATGCATCCGATGAAGTGAGCTGTAGCTCACAAAAGCTTATGCTCAAATAAATGGGTTAGTCTCTAAGGTGCCACAAGTACTCCTTTTCTTTTTGCGAATACAGACTTAACGTGGCTGCTACTCTGAAACCTAATTTGAAACAGTGGGTCATCTTGAATATAGATTTGGGGCCTTGTCTTGTACCCATACAAATCTACCGGAATTTTGCCATTGATCAAGACTGAGGCTGTAATTTCATTTCTATCTGCAAAATTGACACGGAGGAGGAGGGGGATGAACAAATGTAAATAAATATATTGAAGACTAGGGATACAGATACAAAATGTACCAGTTGGTTCTAATACTGGCCTTATTCAATGAAGATTACTCTCCTTCATTAATTCTAGCTGTCTTCCATGCTGCTCAGTACAAAATGTCTCTGTAAAATTCAGCAGCTGACCAATTTATTCCAGTGAACGCTATCAGCTAGTGTCCTTGACGGTGACTCTAATGTGCATGCTGTATCGCAGATCATGGGGAGTATATTATGCCAGAAACATTGATCTTATTTTGCACATTAATCAGGGGTAAAAGTATATCAAAGTTCTTGTGATTAGATCTATTCTTTGGCTGCTGTGACAATGATCTGGTATAGGAAATGTTACAATATAATTCTGGAGCACACAAAGAATCTTACTTTTCACTGAAATTCAGCTGTAGTCATTATAACCCAACTATACACTATCAGATTTATAGGAATTCCAAATCCTAATAACTGTCAGTAACAGTCTTGCATTCTCATAGTCTTTTTGAAGACACTAGTTTACTATCATGGAATTACCTGGCTTTGGTAATACTGTTACATCATTCATTACCTTTTTAAGCAGTACTTCTTGTAGCTGTGAAGACTACAAAAAACTTGACAGCTAGATGGCTGAGATCACAGTCTATCGTGTTGATTGGGGTCCTGGTCCATGACTGAGGCTCCTAGGTGATATTATACTATTCATTGTACTTGCATCATACCTGCTGTTACCTTATGGAACTAATATTGTCTCTTTTTTTTATTTCAAGGTTAAATTCACATTTCCCACATGGGTGCCTGATGGTGCCAAGGACCTTATTTCAAAAACACTTAAGCGCACTCCTTCTTTGAGGCTCTCTCTCAAAGAAATAATAAAACATCCATGGGTTAAGAAGAATTCAAGGAGGATTTTCCCACCAGCTTATAAAGCGGCTGAAGAAACTTTCACTCTGGAATATTGACTACTTGTGCTTTTTGGAGATGGCTGGATTTTTTTTTTTTAGATCTGATTAGGATTCAGTTTATCAGAATGAACAGGAAGGGGAAGTATTAGCCACTAAGGGAGAACTTTCTAGTGACTCTAGAAAGAGAAAACAGCAGTGTAGGTCTTAAGGCTGGGTGTTGAGAGGTGGTGGGAAAATAGCTTCAGCCCTAAATGTAACATTTAAATGAATAGGGGTTCATTCAGTTTTAGAAATAAAGCAGGTGCTGCCACTAACTGTATGTAGTAGTTTGCTTTTTGCATAAACTTAATTTCCTCATTGTACACCCCCTTCCCCTCGAATCTGCTGCTTCTGTAACAACATTGAGAGCAACTTCATGCTTAATCTGAACTTTCTACATCTTAATTACTAGCTTTGCGTAGAGTCCATTACTTTGCATGGGGTGACCGCCTCTAGTTTGCACATAACGCTGCCTGGACAAGTGCTGCCTCCCCCGCTCCGCAGCGCTGCGCCCGAGCTGGTGGTAAATAGCGAGTCCTGCACCGTGCACCGCCTCCGAGCAATGCCGAGGGTACTTGTCTTCCTCCCACACTCTGCCCCGCGTAGCTGCAAGCCAGAGGATGCCCCACTCGCCCCCCACCGCCCCGCCCAGAGCCAGGCCAGCGTGGGAGCAACACTGGGGCTCCGCGGGAGTCAGTTGCAAGCTGCGCAGCCGCACGCGCGAGGCACGCCGACGAAGAGGAGGGTGGGAAGTGTCGCGCGGGACTAGCCGGCCTATTGGGTACGCATGCGTCCTGAGTGCAATTATGTCACGAGACAGTCGCCGGCGCGCGCGCGCGCCTGTCTGGGAAGGGGGCGCCAGCCCAGCACGTGGCCAGCTGCGTGTCCTTCCGACGAGTGGCGCTTCCCTTCTGACGTCACGCTGACGTAAGAGCGTCAGATGGGAGACGGGAGTCTCTCTCCTTTCCTCACGAGGGCCTGACGCTTCTCCCCTCACGGCGCAGGCGCAGAGGCCGCCGCCGGCTCCCGTTCCATTCGCAGGGACGGCAGGGGCGCCGGGTGAGTGGGAGACGCGCGGCCGCGGCAGCACCGCCCGCCCGCCCCGGGCTGGTGACCGCCGGCACCATGAAGATCTGGACCTCGGAGCATGTCTTCGAGTAAGGGGCCGGGCCACGCGCGCGCCGCGGCGGCGGCGGCGGGGGGGGGTGAGCGACCTCGGTCGGGCCTGGGCCCGCGTGGAGCGGCTTGTTCCCCTGCCGGGGCCGTGTGGAGAGCGAGCCGCGGGGGCCTGCCCAGGGGCTCCCTAGGCGCCGCGGCCCGGAGACCCAGGGCCCGGGGAAGCGCTCGCAGCCTGTGGCGGGGGAGTCTGCGTGTGCCCGGGAGCGAGGGCCGGGGCCCAGGGGGGAGACGGTTCTTGCCAAGGGGCCCGTAGCTATGTGTGGGTGCGGGCTAGAGCGCCAGACCCCGATGAACGAGGCGCGGTGGCGGGGCGTAGGAGGCGGGCGAGGGGATCTTTCCTATTGGCCAATCGTCTCTCGGGAGAATGGGCGAGCCTCGAGCTCCGCGGAGCTGCAGAAGAACTCGAAAGCTCGACCCTTCCGCCAGCAGCCGTCAGTCCAATGAAAGAGATCGCCTGGCCCGCTGGGTCTGCCTCAGGAAGGGTTTAGATGCAGGAGAGCTGGGTCTGGCAAACTCTGTAGAAACATAGGAATTCTGTAGAATATCTCTCCCCCCCCCCCCCCGGAATTAATAAAGTCTCAATACATAAATTATTTAGGCTAAACTCCTTGAAACTTTCTCTGTAGTTTGGGACAGCAGTGAAATTATCATGGTCTTACATAGTTGTTAATTCAAGTGGGGCAGGGGTTCTCCAACTTCATTGCCCTGCGACCTCCTTCTGACCACAGAAATTACTGCATGACCCCAGGAGCGGGACTGAGGCCTGAGTCCGCCTCAATCCCACTGCCCCCGGTGGAGTGGGGGGCAAAGTCTCAGCCTCACCACCCCGGGCAAGGAACGGGTCAAAACCCATGCCCAAGGGCTTCAGCCCCAGCCAGGGGGCCTGTAACATGAGCCCCGCTGCCCAGGGTTGTGGGGCTCGGGCTTCCCTGAGCCCTACCAAGTCTAAGCCAGCCCTGGCAACCCCATTAAAATGGGGTCACGACCCACAGTTTGATAACTGCTGTGTTACCATAAAGCCAGTAATTAAAAAAATCTACAGTACTCTGGTATTTCACAAATAATTGTTTGGTTTGTTTATATATTGTTTTGTGCCTGTATTTTTAAAGCAAATTGTAAACTTCATCTTTTTTATTATGTAATAGAAAGTATGACAAACTAATGTATGCAAATTATAAATGTGTTAATTTTGATTTATTTTGTCAGTCACCCCTGGGAAACAGTTACAACAGCTGCTATGCAGAAATACCCAAATCCCATGAACCCTAGTGTGATTGGAGTTGACGTACTAGACAGACACATAGACCCCAGTGGAAAGTTGCATAGCCATAGACTGCTCAGTACAGAATGGGGGATGCCTTCTATTGTAAAATCAGTAAGTACATTATTACAAGACTTGAGAGAGAAATTACATACGAGTTGTCTCATTTTTATAAACAATCAAAACAATATATAATTTACAATCCAGCTCTTCTTGGGACAACACAGGGCCTGGGGGATCATGTGTACTGCACCGTTCCTTAGTGCCATCCCATGTCCCTGTCTCCTTTACAATTATTTGTGTCCTTGTGGCACTAGGAGGGAGCAGTAACTTTACCCACCCTCAAGCACAGAAGCTGCTTTAGTTTCTAGTTCTTGCTTTGTGTAGGCAGGTGGGGGTAAAGCCCAATATGACCTTTCATGTATTTTCTTGCAGTAACAACTCTGTTGTATCTTATTGCTTGGTTACTTGAAAAGCAGAACAGTAATCTGGTTAACAGCTGTTCTCTTAAGGTGTCCTGTTCCTAAAAATGGCAAATTTGTATTGGTTTGTCAGGTACGCTGACATTCTTATATTATGGTTTGATCCTTGAAGAATCAGTTTTGTCGTATGCTTTGGTCTTGAAAGATACGTAAATCATTCCCAATGTATTAACATGGCTTTTCTCATGATGAGAATTCCTTTATTAGCTTGGTGGAAGAACCACATGCTTCCTTATTTATTATCAGTTTTAAATGCCCCGGAAATCAAGATTGGATCCCATTGTTATAAGACACTTTACATATACATTGTCAGAGACTGTTCCTGCCCCGAATTCAGTATGACTAGACAAGACAGACGAAGGTTGGGAGTAAGGGAATAGTATTATTTCCTTTTAATAGCTAGTGCTCCTATTTTATGTTCTGGAAGAATAAGGTTGGACTCGGGAAACCATGCCACTTATTTCTCATCTAGTTGAAAGAATAACATTCTTCTAATTTTTTGTGGTGATACTTTTAAATGATGAACAGAATTCTGTTTTGTAAGTAGTAGATTAATATTATTTAGACTATTGCATATTTTATGTATAAATTTTCCAAAGTTTAAAAGGATGTTAACTTAAATCACATTTCAGTTTAAATTGTTTTACCTGCATTTGTTAAATAACACAGTTGCTATAACTGGAAAGAATTATAGAAAAAAATTTTATTGTTCCCTGCACATTTGACAACTCACTATGGACAAATTCACCCTTTCCCCTGTACAGTCATTCTGCAGCTTTTTTGCAGCATAATGGGCAAGAATTTTTTTTAATAGGAGCATGTGGTTTTAAAACTTGTCAGAGGGAAGAACAGTGGGACTTCTGAAGTGCGACTTCTAGCTATTTTTTTTAAATAGATAGATTTCAGACTGATAGTGTCCTTTTAAAGAAATTGAATTAAATTATATCTATTATTTTAAGCAGAAAATAAATACCAACTTTGTCATTTTAAGGCTAGTCGCATTTCTTACTCTTTATTCAGTATCGTAAAGTTTACTTTGATATTCCAGAGTATGTTGAAATGAAAGGAAAATCTTTAAACTTTTCAGAATAGTTATTGCAGTGTGTTTGCATGTATAAACTTGGGTGTCTTTCTTGTAGCTCATCGGTGCTTGCAGAACAAAGACATATGTTCAGGAACACTCTGTAGTTGACCCTGTGAAAAAAACCATGGAACTTAAGTCAAGTAACGTAAGTATTGTAATTTCTTTTATCAATAATGCTAAAGTCATTAATTGACTAACATGTTTACATTTTATGAACAGTTTGAAAGAGAAAATTTTATCTTGAAAATAGCATACCTCAGATTCTCAACCTCCCATAGCTCATTGTAGTAAAGGAACTATTTTTCCAGCTGTGTTATGAAACACCTGCACTAGAAATGATTAGTGATTAGCAAATACAAAGCATCCCACTTTGTTTCAAAAATTCTTTTGTTGTATTGCTGCTACCTTAATGTGTAGTACTTTGCTCATTACTGTATATCATTTGTACATGGTCATTGTTAAAATCCTTCTGTGATCTTGACAGTCTATGCTGAAGGACATAAGAAGAAAAAGTAGTTTAGCAAGCTTGAACTTTAGGATTGATTTCTTTTGTGTATGTTTATACTAGTTTCATGAAATAGTATTCAGCTGTAATTTTAGAATAATTAAATTAGAATACCACATTGAAGGATGGTGTTTAAAATCAGATATCTGAGTGTTGAGGTCTTAGGTTGTTCTAGTTGTATTTATTGCATCTTCTTAATGAAAAATTATTTTATTTAAGTGATGATAATAATCTAACTCATTTTATTCCATAGATTTCATTTACAAATCTAGTGTCAGTAGATGAGAGGCTTATCTATAAACCACATCCTCAAGAGCCGGAAAAGTAAGCACGTGGATATTTGTCTTCAAGATTGCACCTTAGAAGAGTAAAATAAATTTACATTATCCTTAAGGGCATTGCTTCTGCAAATCCCCACTGTGAGATGGCATGCCCTTCCATATGACAGTGGAATCCATTTCAAAGCAGCTGTTCAGGGAGTGAGCATATGTCCGGCCTCTGTGTCAGCATTTTAAAATGAAGGGTATAAAAATCCCCGGTCTCCGAACAGTCTCATTTCCAGACTCCTGTGTTTTTTACAAATATGAAGTAAAATGAAAAACAACATATAAAGCTAAAAACTCCCCCTGCAGCTATGGCTTCTGTCCCATGGGGTTGGGCCCAGCTCCTTGCTCTTGGGTGTTGCAACCTGGTGCATGGTTTCTCAGTGCCATTTCAGGTTTGGCCCGGCAGTCCCTTTGTCATCATGATGCCACTGCCAGTGAGTGCAGGGCAGGCTTGCTCTATGACCTCCCTTGGCAAGACCCATCACCCCTCTCCCCCATTGATAAAATGGATAAAATTAAATAACACAAATTGCAGGAAAATAAAATGAAAAATTGTTAAAATAAAATAAAAGGAATTTCATGAGTCTCTACTCTTTTTTTTTTTTCTTCTCTTTCCATCAACCTGAGTGCACACAGACTATACACCTCTGTCTGTATCTGGATTTCTTTTAGAATAAAGTAATTGTAGATCAGATTAGCTGCTCCTTTTGGGAGAGCTGTGTTTATTTTGTAGCTAGTAATATTCCACAGCCACCTGCTGGAGGATTTTTTGCTGCTAGTTCATCTTTCTCGGTGGGAATATGTCCTGGCAATGTCATAAGGGAGAAAGGTGACTTTTGTGCTTTGAATGTATTCCCTCTGCAGATCTATGTTGACCCTCCCTTTTACCCTTTACTATGGAGAATTAAAGGATTCAAGAATAAGTAAAGGACGTTTGTGGGTGGATGGGGATTACTGTATCTTATTTCTGGAATGCTGGAACAGAGAAACATGCAAGCCCAGCCTTGCAGCAACGTAGCCCATTTCAAAACAATTAGCCATTGGGGGAGTGTGTACATGCCTTTCTGTTCCAGCATTCCAGAAGCAAGAGAGAGAAACAGTTTTGCCTGGTGGATCTGTGGAAGCAGGGCATTTGGAGGGAGGGGCATTTTATATTTTTATAAATAACACTCTACTTGTTTTTATAATGTGAAAAAATAAAGTGAACTTGTTTTTTTGACTCAGAACCATTTTGACTCAAGAAGCAATAATCTCTGTGAAAGGTGTCAGTGTCAGCAGTTATCTCGAGGGATTAATGGAAAACACTATTTCTTCCAATGCGAATAAAGTAAGTATGACTCCTACATGTACGTTCTTTATGATTTGAGGCTTCCTGATTTGTGGAGTGTAAAAAAAAAAAAAAAAAAAGCTAAGTTTTTTTTTTTTTTTAAAGTTCATATTACATTTAGTTTACTTTTGAAAAAGATATGGCAGGGCTTCTCAAAAGGGATTGTAGTGTGAATCACTTCTTAAAATACAGATCCTGTCATAGGCATCTCCATGCTCAACCTCACAATCCTGATTCTTCACCTTCCCTAGCATAACAATAGCACTTTGTTAATATTGTCCTAACGTTTAAGATGACAAAATGAAAATAAGCACGTTTTAGCAGGAAAGGTGTGGCTGCTTTATCACATCTCTCTATGAACCTTTTGGGTTTTTTCCTCTTGTTGACTGTATATTTATTAGTACCAAATGTCCCCATGCTGCCTGGGCTAGCATCTCCAGGTCACGTTGAACTTTGGTTCCGTTTTATATGTTTACTATTCCTCCAGTTCAAGTGCCATCCAAAATTCTACATTGGGCAGATGTGAAGCAGATGCAAAAAGTTGCTTTTTTTTTTTAGTGCAACTGGTCAGCTTAGCCTATGGAAATCCAAACAGGTCGTGGATTGCGCTACAGCAGTTGGGAAGCGTAGGCTTGACAGAAGCAACTTTGCAGATCACAATTTAAGCACCACTAAACTAAAGAAAAACGTCAAAAAAATGAAGAGCTGCAGTTATTTCCTTGATACTTTGGTTGTTCGCTTTATTTGTTGAAACAGTGTGTGTTGAGGTTTCGTTTAATTTACATCTTCAGTTTTATAAGAACTAAATTCATCAACTTTGGTTTGCTTAAGCTTTAATTTATTAGTTATATGCATGGTCTTCGTCACCCCTACCTTTTGATATCGTTATAGAATACAAAACATGGAGACAGACAAAATGAACAGGCAGTAAATATAAACCTAATTTAAAGAAAATACTACTTCACATAGTATTCACCTCATGCAAAGATGCTCTGCACATTGTTTTATGTGACAACTTGGGTATAGTTTAAATCTTTTAAAATGGGGAGTAAGAGACATGTAAGGCTTTGTGTTGGCCTCCTGCATGGGGATAAATTTCAGCCATAGAATATAATCCATGATATTTGCTGGTGTCAGAGATCAAGAAGACAAAACTGGATAATTTTATTGCCATTTGTAGCAATTTTATCTATGGCCCCTCTAATATATCTGTCTTCTGGTTTTTATAATAGTGCCCATCATTTTAGTTATGAGTGTCTCTGAAAGAATTTGAAATCAAATCTATGAACAGCTAGAGACCTAATTTTCCTCCTTGTCTTCCCATCTGTCAGTCATGTGAATTTTTTTTAAACTGTGTTTATTTTTATTTGAATGTTTCCCCTCACTCTTTTCTCACTGTTGTATTATTCATTTTCTGATTTTTCTCTTCCTTTTTTCTGTACCTTTTTCCTTGTCTTCTTCCTTGTGGTTTTTATTGCAGCTGTAGGAGAGAAACTGAAGTGAGTCTTCACTTAATTCTGAAGGCTGTGATACTTGTGATAATTTTAATCTCCGGTGTTGGTAAACTGAAGCCTTGGTCCTGTTCTTGAGAATGTGCTGTTTCCTCTTGATGTTAACTGTATCATAGTGTCTAAGGACTGTCATTGTACAGAGAATTTCTCTTTTAAAAAAAACAAAACAAAACAAAAAAAACAGGGCCTAAATAATGCCTAAATTTAGGATTGCAGCTTTTGAACGCAACACATTATTCTGTTAAGAGCCAGTGTAGTGAGAAATCCATGTATATTAACATATGGAAATGCACACGTTAGACACCCAAGCAACTTGAACTCTCCCCTGTATTTGCACTTTGCAGTAACCATACAATTATGATTAGCACATAAGTGTTTGTAAATCTCAGATTCAACTGATTTAAAGACACTTGACTTTTTTTTCCTTCAGGTCCACTACAGGATGGATTTTTTTAATTTAAACTCGTAATCTAACTGATTTGCTTGTAAATCTTCAGAAAATGTATTCTGTGCTGAAAGAAAATGCTGTACCTCATCTTCATACATAATGAAGTGATTCAGTCCCTCTTTCATGTAAAACTCAACTCAATCTTACCTATGGAACTTCAGTCAACTTCAATATTGTTGGGGGTACTTGTGACTAAGTATATTGTACAATGCAGTTATTCTGACCTGGAGATTCCAAAGACCTGGCTCACCTGGCTATTTTTTTTTTTTTTTAAATAAGATGGGGTGCATTCTTTTAACCAGTTTTGGCTATCATTAGTGTCAGCTGTTTGAGATTCCAGCAACAGTTAGGTGTCCAAAAGGATTCCGGGGGGGGTGTGAAGCTATAGCTTGTGTATTATAAAATTGTGTGTGTGTGTGTGTGTGTGTTAAATAGTCACATTGTCAACCTTGTATACATTTTGTCAAGACCTAATTACATTTATAAATGTTTTCTGCCTGTCAAAGAGAATAATAGCAAAAATTAATTTTAGATTTCAATGCAGAGTATAAACTGAAAAATGTTGACCACCAGCTGGGCTCAAATACCATTAATTAGCCATCGTCTTTCATAGCTTAGCCCTATAAGGGTTTTAAAGGGATGTCTGGGGCTTGGGGGAAATATCTTCCAGTTTGCATGAATAGTGGAGGTATATCTGTACTCGCTCTTGGCTCCGCTGTTTCAGCTCTTTTGTTCTAGCTTGTCTTCAAGAAAATATGATACCTTGGCTATTTACTTAGGAACCTTTCCTTTCTTCATAAATATGTGAATAAGTGGTGGTGTTTTTTTTAATTGCAGGGCCGTGAAGCATTGGAATGGGTAATCAGTAAATTGAATGCTGAAATTGAGGAGTTCACAGCTTCAGCAAGAGGAAGCATGAGGACTTCTATGGCAGCAGCAGCATTTGTAGAGAAATAATAGTGAATACAGCTATGTCAATTAATAGCTCTAAGTGTCTGAAATAAGCAAACTAAAACTTCTCTCCAAGTTGAAATATATTTATTCTTATATTTGTTATTTAAAAGTATATTTGTATATTAGGTAGGTTTTAAATGAAAACTTGGAGAGAAGTTACAAATTCTTGTGACTGAAGGTTATGTGCTGGGGCTTCACTAACATGTTAGTTCCATTGGACTGAACATTTGTTTCAAATGAAATAATCTCCTAACATTCAGAGCTTGTTCCTGTATTTAGATGAACATTTATATAAAATAGTTTTTATCCTAGGTTAGATTGCAGATGTTACAGGAGGTTGACATGTTAGTGAATCCTACTTGGTTGGAATTTAGTGGTTTGATTCACAGACTCTACCTCTTTTGGGACCAAGCCCATAATTAAGCAAAATAGCTTGTGCTAGTAAAGTTGGTGATATGTTTGTCTTGGGCAGTTGAATGATATAACTTGATTTAGATGGAAGGTTTATTACTTGAAGTCTGAAGTATAAATGAATGTTTGTATAAAAAATACTTGTTTTGATAAACTGCTGTTAAAAAGTTATTGGATAGCTGAGCTAAAACGGTACTTTTAAAGTTAACTATATCCATCAAACAGCATCTTAAAACTCCCAATAAAAGTCACTGCATAGTTTTGAATAGTGTACTTACCTGCTGAGGGCCAAGTTCTGTTCTTAAATATGAAATTGCATGTTACATGCCAATAACTGAGGGAAGAACTTAGCCCTAGATGCATACTCCTTTTTTGTCACCATCACAATAAAAAGGAAAACAACTTCTATTTAGAAAGGTACTGTAACCACATGTGCATTTTAGCATGTAATTTTGTAGACCATTAAAGCTTCATAGAAAAGTAGAAATGTATTTTGAAATTCAGAAGAAAAACTTTCTTGACGTTATTAGAGGAATTTTATAGCAGTGAGACTGAAATACTTCCTCATATGTTTACAGGAGTTGTTACATTGCTAAACATGTTTAAAATGTTGCCTAATCATGCTTCAAAAATACTCATTAAGCGTGGCATCACAGACTATTTGGGTGTCCTTTAATTTAAACACAGTATTTTGCATTTAATTTTGTATGTAATACTCTGCCTCCTTTATATCTTATTGAAATAATTGTCTGCTTAGAAACAAGGCTTTTAAATGAAAGACAGGAATCAGAATTTAGAGGAGGGTTCGGTAATCTTGTTTCTTGGTACTGGCCACAGATTCTTGGTGCTGTCTCATTCTTAAATTCCCACAGCTTATTGCAAATGGTCAGATTTTTGCCAACTGTACTGAAGTCAAGTACCATATTACTCTGCAGATAAATCCATTGGAATCGGTGAGGATTTCTCATAAAATAAGGGCTTGTCTACACTGATTTGTCTACATGGCTTGTGTAGCTGCAGCACAGAATTTAGAGAGCTCTCCCAGCACTCTCAAAAAAAAAAAAAAAAACAAAACAAACCACCTCCAGGGGTGTAGCTACCAGCACTGGTGTACTGCCTATACTGTCATGTTACAGTGCTGAAAGTTGCAATGCTCAGGGGGGTGTTTTTTTCACACCCCACACTGCCTATACTGGCATGTTACAGTGCTGCAAGTTGTAGCGCTCGGGTGTGTTTTTTTTCACACCCTGAGCGAGAAATTTGCAGCGCTGTAAAATGCCAGTATAGACAAGCCCTAAGGCACCTTTCAATGTGGGGGGGAAAGTGCAAAATGTAGCATTAAAGAAACTGCACTGATGATTTACTGGTCGGAAATCCTGACTTCTTGTGCCATAAGGGTCCATTTGGCATTTCAGACCTAATCATATGTTTTGTTTCATTTTCAGAATATAAGATGTCACCTGTTTAGTATTTTCTGTTGTATGCCATTTTTCTGTGATATTGAAGTTGCATATTGAATATTGTGTTAAAGAAAATTAGATCTTTTCTTAGTTTAACAGTGCTCAATATAGTGGGAACACAAACTTCAATAAGATTTTATATAGAAGAAAGGCTGTATGTGTGTATATTATGCAACAAAAGAAAATTTACCTATTTAAAAATATTTTTTTCTACTTAAAACCTATGAAGTTTTAATTTGAGACTTTGAGTACATTTGTAAAAGCAACTCAAATCCATTAGGGTTTGTGGCTTTTTTTTACACATGGGGATTGTTCATAAAACTGAAATTATATTTCAACTAAAGATTAGTAAATGTTGCTACTTGATAAAATTTCTGTAGTCTACTGTATCTTGTGATAAAAGTTGCAATGCTCTAAAAAGTTTCTAATCACTAATTTAACTTGTAAAACCTAGCTTAATTCTGTGCATTTTAAACTCGGCATGAATTTTCCTCATTTTGCTGCACTGTGGACCAACTAACTTGAACTGGCAATATTTAGTAGGCATTTGAAAAATCAAAATCCTTCAATATTTATTCAGGCTTTTGTGCTCTTCCTGAGCAGGGTAGTTCTTTTGTGTGTGAATTATTTATTTTAAATAAAGTTGTGGCTCAGTTTTGACTAGTGAGTAGGGCAGTCAGTTTGAAGGCTATTGATTCTTTTCTTCACTGTTCTGTAGTGGAGTGGGAGCACTGAATGCAGGGGAAGACGCCTTCTTTTTAATTTACTTATTAAATAACATATCCCCAAATTTACGGAGCCACTAATAATTTAAACACAAAGAGTTCCTATAACCTTTCTGTATTGCCTAGTATGCTTTTCTGTAAGACCACCACATATTAACCTGCAGCCCAGTTCCACATCCATTTGAGTCAGTGCATGTTCCTTTGCAATATCTGCTCACATTTCTTTGGGGTTAACAGGGGAACTGGGGCCATAGGGGCAGTGCAGCCCTTTCTGCTCTGAGCTTGTGACCTCCAACAAGAACTACTTTCCAGAAATTTTGCAAAGCTCCATGGCACTGGGGGTAACATCCTGCAAGTGTGACTATGAAGAGGCAACATTATGCATCACAGTTACCATAGTAACCTGGTTCTTTTTTTATACCTGCTTGCTTTCTCACTATCACTGTGGCATTAAACCCTTGGGTTGTAGAAAGGTGGTTGGAACCCAGTTTCTTAGTTCCTACCAATCTAGGAACATATTTTTTAAAAATGTTTTAACTAGTAGTTTTGGCAAGACTTGGAAATAGGTTTAAGTGAAACCATTTTTAACTGCTTTGAAAGATTGGCTTATTCATGTGGTGAGGCCATTCATGGGAGAGGCTGCAAGGAAGGAGGTTGGTAGACTTTTCACCGTTTTCAGTGGTTTGTTTTGGATCTAATGGGTCCATTTCTCTCCTGTGATAAAGCTGTTTTTGTACCGTGCCAACTGTGCAAAGCAGTCCTAAATAGTTTACCCAGCTAATGGATGATTTCCTTTGCTTAAGAGAAACACTGGTTGGTGCAGAGTGGCTCCTGTGCTAGCCCCCAATGTAGAGAGCAGCCATGGCACCCTGTATCTAGCTGACCCACAGCTATTTGAATAGCCTCTGGGGGATGTCAGCAGCTGTCTTAATTTACAGCAACCCTGAAGCTGATTTATGCTGCATACTGTGACTGGCACAAAAGTGACTTAAAGCCACTAGGCTGACTAGGGTTTGCTGTGAGCAAGGAGGATCTAGTCCAGAGTTTAAAATTCCTAATTTGAACCAGGAAATCAGGTACCCTTAATAAAGAGCCATATTGTACTATCCGTTTTTAAGCAGATCACCATTATTTTCAGTAGGAGTTCTTCTTAAAAGTTGCTGCATTATGGACTCAGAGTAAATTTTTAATGTAGGAGTTGCCAGATCCTAGGGATGTAGTAGTCAAATTTAGTATCCTAGATAATTTTCAATAGGAGAAAAGTGATTTGGGGGCCTATCTGCACTACAAAGTCTACGCTGTTACAAGGGAATAATAGTTCAATAACAATATTGTGTATATAGAACAAGCAAAAATATACTGAGTTACTCAAAGCCTGCCAGACAACTGTACACCGGCTGTGTGACTTTTATAGACCGGCCCTCAGAAAAGCAGCTAGAAAGGAATTAAGATAGGCCGGAGCCCATTCTGCTTGTTGGTAATGTTCCTCAGTGTTTGCTCACTGTTCACTTTGCAAGTACATAACCGAGCCTAACATACTCTTATTGCCACTTTGTACTTGTCTTCTCAGTTATTTTGGATGCAGTCAGATTTTTCCTGTTCTGTTTTCATAACATACCCTCCAGCACAGGGGTTTTGAAACTGGGGGTTTGGACCCATTGGGGTCACAAGGCTATTACATGGGGGGTCATGAGCTGTCAGCCTCCACTCCAAACCCCGCTTTGCCTCCAACTTTTATAATAGTGTTAAATACATAAAAACATGTTTTTAATTTATCGGGGGGGGGGAGATCGCACTCAGAGACTTGCAATGTGAAGGGTGACCAGTAAAAAAAAAAAAAGTTTGAGAACCACTGTGGACTACTGAGGATTCCTATTTAGAGAGACCCAATAGAGTCCTAGTGGATTCTTTAATGTGAGTGAAGCCCACTAGTGCTGATACAGTTATTCTTATTTGAAATTTACATTTTAAAGTAAATTTGGGAATATGATACATTGGCCAGTTTAATCTCAGGTCCTACTGAGGGATGTGCTGGCTGCCGTTTCCCGCAACCCCCATTGGCCTGGAATGGCAAACCATGGCCGGTGGGAGCTGTGATCGGCCGAACCTGCAGATGCTGCAGGTAAACAAACAGGCCCAGCCCGCTAGCAGACTTCCTTGACGGGTTGCGTGCCAAAGGTTGCCGATCCCTTGTCTACACTGTAATAAAAGCCCACAGCAACAAGTTTCAGAGCCCAGGCTAACTTGAGCTCTATCTGCAGGCCTAAAAATAACAATGTAGACATTCAGGCTTGGTCTGGATTCCGAGACCACCTCTTGTTGTGGGGTTTCAAAGCCCAAGCTCCAGGCTGAGCCTGAATAACTACACTGCTATTTTTAGCCCCACGAGCCTGAGTCTGTTGACTGAGCTCTGCAACTTGGGGCCATGGGTCTTTTATTGTAGTGTAGATGTACTCTTTCACATAAAACCTAATGCTTCTAACTGACTGTAAATTTGTGATACCCTCTCTCTGGTAGATGCAATATATCAATATGTGATGCTGCATAGAGAAAAGGCTGGCTTGGGAACACTTAGTAGCCCATCAGAGTTCTTTCTTTATTATTATGCTACCAACTAGAGATTATAAACTCAATCATATGAGTATAGTAAACAATTTTACTGCAAACAATGGGCCAAATCTTGTTCTCACTGAAGTAAATTGGAGCAGGATTGAGCCCAGTGTGAACTTTAAAGAAATTCCTAGAACTTTGTGGATTTCAAAGACAGAGCAAGAAACTTGTTTTGTTTTATGGCCCTGATCCTGCAAGCAGCTCCACTGGGACAAGTCTCTGTCAATTTGGGTTCTATGCAGGTATAGAGGTCTGCTTCCATGGAGAGGCTTACAGGATCAAGGCCTATGTTTGTAAAGTAACATATAAACATATGGGGCTACATATACAGTTAATATTTGTATAATTCCATTGAAAAGGGGAGACATCTGATTAGCTGGCAGCCTTGGGATTTTTCTTATTTTTAAATGTATTTAAAATAAATATGAAGTACAGTCTTTACATTACAGCCTTTGTTGCTTTCCTATCAGCTGGCAGGTTTGCTTCAAGCTGAGCTGGTGCATGTTTGCTGCTTCTCCTGTTGCTGTGGATTGAGCTGAAATTATTCTTTTAAACAAACCAAACAACATTTAGGAATCTAAAGGAAGTAGTGTTTAGTCACAGGGGAGTTGCACAATAAAATGTGAATGTGGGATGTGAACTTTATTTGGGGCTAGACTAGAGTTTTGTGGGAAGTGAGGTGGGGAAATTTTCAGCTTTGTGCAGTAGGTTCTTTTCTGTGTAGCAAGTTTGAGCTTGTTGCTGCTGTTAGTGTCTTCATTGGATTGCATTTATAGTCACTTGTCAAAGGTGTCTGGACTCTGGGATTGATGTTTTTATATTCACTGCATTGAAATTGAGATGCATAAGTAACTTGCTTCTGATTTAGAATTTTTTAAAACCCTTTTCCACTTCAAAAGCAGCTATGTCCCAAACCACTAAGAGAGCAAAATATAGAAGCAGTAGCATGGCTTGAGGTGAAGAGCCCAATTTATAGCAACTGAAGAGTATTGGATCCTAAAGCCATTTACATTCTGGAGCACCAAAAGAGGTTAGCTTGAGTACCACCATATTTGAAAACAAGCACTGTTCTGCTTAACTCAGAGCTATGTTACAAGTATGCTTGGGCATAACCATGTTTACAGACAGTTTTAAACTTGTTTACAAGTAGTAGCAACATGATCTAATATATAGGACATGGGATTGGGAGTTAAGGGACCTGGGTTATAATTCTGACTCTGCCACTGTCTGATTTTAGACAAGCAACTTTATTTCTCAATTTCCCTATCTGTAAAATGGGTAAAATTTTCAAAAGTGTCTAAGTGGCTTAGACGCCTAAGTCTCATTGACTTCCAATGGAACTTAGGGCTTGTCTACATGGTGCCTTAGTCTGCACTAGAGGTGTGTGAATTTTAGCATGTTGCACACTAACTGGCCCATGTGGACCCTGCTGGCATGAACTAAAAAGTTCCCTAGTGCATATTAATGTAGTCTGATTTCAAACGGTACTACATTAATATGCACTAGCGAATTTTTAATGCACACCATCGGGATCCACATTGGCCAGTTAGTGCACCTAGAATTTACATCCCTCTAGAGTGGACTAATGCACTGTGTAGCAAACACTTAGTCTGCTAAGGTTTGGATTCACAAAAGTATTTAATGATTTCCAGGGCAGTCAGGTGCCTAGGTACCTTTGTGAATCCCACACCTGACTGTCTTAGCTGCTTTTGACAAGGCTCTTAAGTCACTTAGGTGCTTTAGAAAATTGTACCCAGTGTTATTTACTATCTTCTCTAAAAGGCTTTGACATTTACCAAAAAAAATCCTACAATTATTATGTTATATTACAACTGACAGGGCATAAGACCATTAAATATATTTTAAATTAAAAGAACAAGAAAAAGTCATTAAATATATCATTTGCAATAGTTATTTGTAACTAGTAAATGTGGACTGAATCCTGACCCACAATGCCCCTAATATTCTAGACCTGGGTCTCTCTAGAGAATAGTCAGCCAAGCCTGTCAAATTGTGTCTAATTTGTGGAGTGGACAACTGAAAATTAGAATTTCACTGCCAAAGTCATTTTTACTTACAGTCTAAACCCGGAGTTGAATCCAAATGTCCAAACATTAAAAAACCCAAATGGGTTCATTCATATCACCAGCTCATCTCCAAACTCTAGCTCTGTAATAGAAAACAATACAGAACTGCAACCTTACATTAAAATTGTACATAATTTCAGAGTACAGTATTATGTACTAGTGCTCCATGCTGAGTGCTTCATCGAGGCAGTTAGGGATTTATCAAAAGATTACCAGTATTTTAATCAGCATGGCATGATTTTCAGTAGCTGTTGAACAGATTAGGGTCATCTGCAGGAAGCACAGTAGAGCTTTAACAGTCCAGGCCTAATATGGCTCACACTAGGGAAGAAAGGAGACAAGTCCACAACTAGAGAAGGTATGAAGTATTGTTAAAGCTCTGTGTATGTTCTGTGCAGTAATGACTATGCTTCCATGTTTCTCCATTCTGTGTCATTTCACAGGAAAAGCAGAGTAGCTTTGCCACTCTAAACAAATGCAGAAGAGACGCCGTGAAGGGACACTGAAATCTGTAAAGTGTTGGAAATCATGTCAATATTGGCTTTTCATTGTATGGTGATTAGCTTAGTTATAATGATTTGCTTTTTATTGTAATGTGCATCTGTGAAACTTTTGAATCTGAAGAGAGACAGTCACGGAATGACGGATCCTTATTCATTGGATTACAAAGAATTTCTCAGAGGTGGTTCATAATTTTTGTTGTTTCATCAAGTGTGCAAGGGAAGAAGGAGAGTGAGCACATTTATATTATCATCATAACCATTACTGAAACCTGTGTGGCGAGAGATTTTCATGTATTTTACCATCCTGATCCATATACTTTGTACACTTGATAAGATGACAATTATATTGGATGACCTCTAAAATCACCAGTTTATTAAAAATATATGTAAAGTTTATTTGATAATTCAGTCTTGTTTAGGACTTGTATTGTTGCATATGTGGATTTTATTTTGTAGAATGAAATATTTTTCATATGGTGCCAAATTCCTGTGGTCTTCAGTCTGTACATGCTAAACTAAACTGTTGATTTTAGTCAGTGTCTAGTAGACACTTCTCTTTACTAAGAAGCAACCTTAGTGGGAGTGATGACATTAAATCAATTATGCATGTGTCTGAACCTCAGTCAGATGATGATGCAGACAAAGTTCAGCTGTGTTCCTAACCACCTGAGAAATTGCAACCTTGCATCATGAGTGCATGCCTTACTGGTCCTGGCCCATTATACTGTGTTTGAACACAACTGTGAGTGAATATATGTTGGTAACGATTTTTTTTTAATACATCTGTTGCCATGTGTCCTATCATGACAACTGGTATCGGTAAGATTGGAACTGCTGACTGTCTTGCTATGCAATCTTGAGAGGCCAGGAGCAGCTGTAGAATTCTCACCTTGTGATCTATCCCAAAGTATATTAAAGGCACCATTGTGAACTAGAATCTGAAGTTTTCAGTTCCCTTTTTAGTTATACATTGCTTATGTTCTGTGGCTTTGCTGACCATTTGCCAAACTTTGTTCTCACTCTGGGATTAAAATGGGTGTATTGTCTTTTTTTATCATAATTGATCTTTTCAGTATAGTTTATTAAGGCAGCCAGAGTGCCCACAAATTAAAGATCATCTTTATTTTATTAAGAATTATACCAAAATAAAAAATGACAAGGGATTAGATGGGACCACTATATAAAATAAATAAGAGCATAATAGAAGCTGCCAGACCTTTTCAATAGGTTTCTTAATTAGTTGTGAAGGCAATTTGGAATGACATTGGCCCCCAGAAATAAACCAACACTTATTGCTGAGAGAATTACTATTTTCTTTTCCATCTCTATTAATGTCCTCAAGGAGATGCACTTTGCTGAATTTTGCCACCTCTCTCAACATTGATTCAGATGAGAAAGAAATGATCCATTATATCTTTATAGTGATAGGTCAAGTAGGACTCTCACTTGCCATTTATAATTACATAGGTTTTTAATGGTTTACAGTTTAAACAAATATCGGTCTGCAATGGCATTTATTCCACTCTAATTATTATGGCATCCAAATGCCCTCTGGTATCTGGAGACCAGAAATTGAAAAGAAGTAATTTTTATTCTCTTATTTAATTATTTTATTTTAAATAATCAGGCCAGGTGATGAGCTTGTGTATGCAACAGGAGGGTATTTGGAGGGTCCTGTGCTAAGATTTTGCATAAACTATGGTCTAGAGACATAGATACACTTAAAAAGACAGATACATACTGATGCACAAATGCTTCTGTGCATTTACTTGTCTGGGATTCTGGCAAATGCTAGTATTCTAAGGGATAGAGCTGTGAGCTTGTAATTTTAGAATTTAGTTGATTAAAATCCCAGAATGAAATCTGTGTTTCCAGATTTCCAGATAGTTACTTTCAGTAGTAATAATAATTGGTTTTCATGTTCTCATTTTATATTTTCTTAGCATTTTCATTGTTGGGGAGTTTTAGCTGAATCTGCCTATGATTGTATAAGACACCAATCATTTTGTGGATTTACTTGGCTTTTCAGTCTCTTCAGCATCCCTGGAACTCCCTGGTCTCACCTTTTTGGCCTCCCTGGACCCCTCCATTTTTGAGTCTTCAGCATCCTTAGAACTCTCCAAACTCACCTTTTCAGATTCATTGGACCTCTCCAGTCTCAGTTCCTCAGATTCTTTGGACCTTTTGAGCAACACTTCTTCATCCTCCCTGGACCTCTCTGATCTCACTTCTTCATCTTCTCTGGACCTCTCCAGTTGCAGTTCTTTGGCCTCTCTGGATGTCTCCAGCATTACCACTTCAATTTCCTTGGAGCTCTCCAGTCTCGCGTCTTCAGATTCCTTGCAGCTCTCCAGTCTCACCTCTTCAATCTCATTGGACCTTTCTAGTTCCACTTCTTCTGCCTCCTTGGACCTCTCCAGTCTCTCATCTTCACCCTCCCTAGACTTCTCCAGTCACACCTCTTCAGCTTCCTTCGACCTTCCTTATGCAGTCTCTTCACCCTCTCTGGATGTATCTGATCTCACCTCTTCGACCACTTCACCTTCACTAGACCTCACTAATTTTAACACTTTAACATCTCAGGGTTCCTTTGATTTATCCTTATCAACCTCTCTGGATGTTTCTAATCTCATCTCTTCACCCTTTCTGGACCTCTCTGACCTCACCTTTCAGGATGCCTCTTCTCTCACCTCTTCAGTTTCTCTGGACCTTTCCAATCTCACCTCTTTAGCATCTCAGGACCTCTCTGTCAGAGCTCTCTAAATGAGTTCCTTTTTGGGAGAGTTCTGGGTTTGGGGAGAGTTCTATAAATTGTTTTCAACCCTGGGTATGAAAACAGTTTGTACAGATCTGTAGTGGTGCCTTGTTTATGACTGCAGAAAAGTTAGTCATCTATATTATAGAGGTTTTTGTAGAGCTCTGCTTTTATGTTCATACACTAAGCCTCATTCTGTCTCAGCCTGCTACCTCTCTCAGAGCCCTTTCTCTTTTTAAAAACACGTATTGAATTTTCATCTTCCTACCAAAGATCAACGGATGACAAAAGGGCTAAATGGTCAAATAATTGCACTCAGTTTGCATGTTTGCAAAACTTGAGTGAAGTGTGCGCAATTCAAGGCAGGTACTATGTCACGCTGATCTATGGTGAGAGGAAAGACATGGACAAAAGTGGAAGGCAGGATGAAAAAAAGAAAGACCAAAGGGGGAGAGAGAGAGACAGAGCTAGAAAGACAGGCACAAGATGGAGTTGGGAAGACGGAGAAAAGTAGAGTAACATTTAGTGGGATAAAGTTACCCAGAGCTGCTAATATCCTAATAAATTATCTTGGGGGTTTGGGCAACACATAAGGCATCAAATTACCTTGCTTGGAGCTATGGTATTTATCTAATGAAATCATCAGGTGTAACACGTCAAAGCAACCCTAGTTTAAAAATAACCCTTCCTTCTCTCCCACCAATACTAAAATAACTTGGATTTAACAAATAGAACAGTTAGCTGTGCAACACCTAATTTGTTGGCACAATGGAGGTGAACATATTCCAGTGCTGCTTTCTGTCCTTTTTTTTGTTTCGTCACGGATGCTACCTGTGCTTTCAGGCTGTTGATTCAGTTTGTTGGGTTTGATATTGACTGACTGACACTCTCTCTGCTGTGCCCAAAGTGCTTTGCGTTCAGTAGAAATAATTTGTATTTCTTTAGTAATAGGTTACTTTTTACGTGCTGGAAAACTATTCCAACATGCCATGTATGCCTCATAAGTAAGAAAGCAAAAATGATTTGTAGAAAACCAAGCAAGAAAATAAACACATCAAAGAAGATTATCTGCTTTTGTAATAATTTTTGTGAAATTATTATAGGAGAAATTGTGAGACGTTTTTATTTTATAAAAGCCTTTAAAAATTAAGTTTGACTTCAACTGCAGCAATTGATGTTAAGCAGTTGAGTAGCCCCTTAAAAATCAGCAAATTAGTGGCTTAAGTGAAATGAGCTGGTCAAGTTCAGTTCTGTATAGATAAGTGTCCATCTTAAAACACACACAATAATCACTACTAGCACTAATTGGAACCCTGGTTAGCAATCTCAGTGGAAAGGTCAAGTAGGGAATGTGAACTCCCTCTTCCAGACTTGTAGGGTTTTCAGGCACACTGGTGTGGAAAAATGGACACGTTTTCACTTTTACTGCCTTTGCTGTACATGCTGTGTGACAGACTGTATTTGTGCATGAATAGATGTCTCCAGGACTGAGTCTCACATCTTTCATCAGTGCTATCCACAAAGCTCAGGTTTGGATGCGAGGGAAGCTATGTTGTCATTCTTATCATGTATGGATTTTTTATTATCATGGTTTTTAGACTAAGTGGAAGCTCTAGTGCATTGGGAAATGACCTGTTATTTGCCATGTAGAGACTTCTGTGTGTGAGATTGATATGTTTATTGGAGGGATTTGCCAAGTGCAGTGTCCTGCTTCTCTCTGATGGAATGAAATAGGCTTTGCTTCCATGATGAACCATTCAAATACTGCTTTTCTGGCAACAGCTCTGAAAGGATGAGAGGCTGGTTTTCAGATCATGCCCAATTTAAATCCATCTCCACAGCTCCGTCTCTGCCCCTTCCCAGGATCCCTGCACCAGGAGCAGGCCAACATGCATATGTCATCTCGGAAGGCAACCAGCAGTAAATCTACTTGAGGCTTCACTTCATAGTGGAGCCACTTCACACTTGAGAAGTTTCCTTTAAGGGCATTCCAAGGAGCAGTCTCTGCAAAAATTTCCTCAGTAGTGTAGCTTCTATGGAAACAGACTGCAGCATAGCCCAGAATAGCCATGGAAGAACAGTGAATCTGCATGAATGGCACAGGTCTTCAGGGATTCCCTAACACCCATGTTGATCCAAGGGGATCCATTTTTTTTTGTTTTGTTTTTTGGGGTGGGAGACTTGCATGCACATACCTTCGTGGAAGAATTCCATGGGTCTGATCCAAAGTCCATTGATTTACATGAGCTTTGGCTCAGGGTCCATAAGGGAAGCTCAGAGATTCATCTTCAAATTTCTGACCTTCAATTTGCAGGAGGGCATGCTTGCATCCATCTTTTTATAAATTATTGTTATATATGTAAAGTAACCCACTGTAGAAAATGATTAGATTAGGGTTTCTAGTTAGTGGTATATATTTTCCCTTCTTTCCATGTCTGTGTTTAGGCAAAGGGTGGGTATAGTTTTCAGGAGTATACAAATATTAAAAAGACAGCTTTCTTTTGTTGTATAGAAAGGAGGACCCTTTTAAAGCCTCACTTTCCCAAAGTTGAGGTCTCAGTGAGTGTGGGAGAATTTTAGGGTCCACAGACACCTTTGCTAACAATTTTTAGCTCTTCAGATATGATTATCTGGGTGTGGGTTATGTGCATTTTATAAAAGCATATCTCAGATGTTTGCTTCAGCTATATTTTAGTGAGTTGTAACCTAAAACCCTACTGAAAGGTGTTATATAAATGTAAGATGCCATTATGTGATGATGAATAAGACCATCCACTGTTCTCCAGCCTTGTGCAAAATAATTAAGGTTTCCTTTCTGTTTTATTTTGTCTTAACTTTTGGTGATTTTCAAGCAAATTATTGGCAGTGGTTTTAGAAATGAAAAACCAAGGTCCTGATCCTGAAACTGGTTCCCTTTAGACAGACCTCTGAACTCATTTAGCAGCCCATTAGTGTTTGAAACATTATGCAGGTCCGCAAAAAGAAAAGGAGTACTTGTGGCACCTTAGAGACTAACAAATTTATCTGAGCATAAGCTTTGGTGAGCTACAGTTTGTGCTCATATAAATTTGTTAGTCTCTAAGGTGCCACAAGTCCTCCTTTTCTTTTTGCAGATACAGACTAAGGTGCCTACTACTCTGAAACGAGGTCAGAGGTCTGCCAGTCCCGAGAGAGTTGCCAGGATTGGGGCTGTGGTGTCTAGGGTTAACAATACCCCCAGATTGTTGAACGTTAAAAAACATTTTCATAAACAATATATTCTTCTATGAACACAGTCAACTTGAAACCTAGTCAATTTCAAGAGAGTTCTAGATACCCCACCTACCCTTACATCCCCTTCCCTAATTTTAGTGTGGTTTTTTTCTCTCTCTCTCGGGTTGCTGTGTTAAAGACCCCCACAAAGTACCAGGGGGACACTGACAAAGGCCCTGGTCCTGTAAACTGTTCCCTGCAGGTGGGCTTCCGATGGCTTTATGGAACCCTGAATCGGTTCCTAATTGGCCATTGATCAGGGAAGAGTGGAACTGACTGCCACAAGGCATTCTTGAATGCACCAAGAAACAGAGAGGGAGGGATGTTTTCCCCGAATCTCGTTCAGTGACAGAGATCTTGGTTTCAGAGTAGCAGCCGTGTTAGTCTGTATTCGCAAAAAGAAAAGGAGGACTTGTGGCACCTTAGAGACTAACACATTTATTAGAGCATAAGCTTCCGTGAGCATGAAGTGAGCTGTAGCTCACGAAGGCTTATGCTCTAATAAATTTGTTAGAGATCTTGGGTGTCACCTGGGGCAGCAGTAGGGGAGGCGGATGTCAGACCGAGGTGTGGGGATTTAGGTTAACGATGCCCATGCCGGGGTTATCATGTTCGCACAACCGAGCCAGGGCTGCGGAGGTGGCGCTCCGCTCGGGGCAAACCCCGGGCTGCTTTGGACGGGGACCGGCTCAGCCTCGGCGAGATTTCGCCGGCAGGGGCTGGGGGCGCGCGGTGGGTGGGCGGTGCCACCGGTGCTGTGCCGGGGATTTCTCGCAGCCGCAGCCGCAGCCGCGCACCGGGGCCGCTGGTTGGCCATGAGCGCGAGCCGGCCTCCCGCCTGCACCGCTTTGCGGCCAACCCCGGCAGCAAACGGGGCGGGGCCCGGGTCACCCCGCACTCCGATTGGCGGCACAGGGGACGCGTGTTGTGATTGGTGGGAACAGCTAGTTGGCCGCGATTGGCCGAGTTCCTTGAGGTGATGTAAACTTTGATTGGCGAAAAGGGTCGGCTTCTGATTGGTTACCGGCGAGTTCCTCGGCCTTTCCTGTTCCGCTGCGCGCTGACCTTGGTGCTTGGGGGGCTTCGGCTGCTTGCGCCCTCAGGCCCCGGAACCGCAGCCATGGTGGCGTACTGGAGACAGGCCGGGCTCAGGTAGCGGCTGCTCGCGGCCAGCCCGCGCCTGCCTTATACCCCCGTCTCCTGCAGGGGAGCGGCTGCAGGGGGAGCGCTGAGGCCTGGCTCGGAGGCGCCTCAGGCGCTAGGGGGGCAGCGGCTCCTCAGTATCCCCGAGCGGAGGGGGGGGGGTGTCCTGTGGCTGCCTGGGGTCCAGGCGCGGCGGGGAGGAGGCCCCTGGGGAGCCGAGGTTGGGAGCCCCGCCAGGCCGCTGCCCGGCTAGGGAGCGGTCCCGGGTGTTACCCTGGAACAAATTCTGTAGTGAGGGGGCTGAAAGCCATTGAACGAAACCGCCAACCCTGCATGCGATGGAAACAGTTTCGAGCCAGGTGCTGCCACACCCCTCGCTTCAGGCCTCGTGGGGCCAAGGGGCGAGAGCCTGTCTCTTCCCCCCCCCCCCCACGTGTGATCACACCCACTGACTGGCGAGGTTCTGGCTCCTCACCAGGCAGAGGAGGGGGTCTCGCCAGGAAGGGCCCGCAACAGAGGGAACTGCCTAAAAACGTGGCAGTACACTTGTTGGCAGCACCTTGGCCTGCTCCCAGCAGCATTAGAGTCCCTGGAGCTGATTATGTTAATTCTTGGGGGCCCCACCTGATTTTCATCCTTTTGTTTCCTCTTTTCAGCTACATCCGCTATTCCCAGATCTGTGCCAAGGCTGTCAGAGCAGCAATGAAACCACAATACAAAGCTGAGGCAGAAAAAGCTGCTGTGGCCACTATAAAAATAGTGAAACCTAAAAAGGAGTAAGATGTAAGTAAATAGTATGGGAAGAAATGAAATGAAAAACTATTTCATTGGGAAGGGTTTTTTGGATCCCTTGTTATAGGTTCCTAACTTCTTCTCAAGGTGAGTGATATTGAGGAATCCTCTCGTATTACCTTTTAGGTTAACAACAATCTTAAAACCTGCAGGTAACTTGTACGCTGTGTAGCCCAGATCTTAGTGCATAAGACTGGTTGTATAGGCAGTTGAGTAGCGTGTTGGAGCTGTGTGCCGATTTCTTGGACTACCAGTTGGTTCAGGAATAGGGGGAAACTATTTATAGATAGATTCATAGATACTAAGGTCAGAAGGGACCATTCTGATCATCTAGTCTGACCTCCTGCACAGTGTAGGCCACAGAATCTCACCCACCCTCTCCTATGAAAAACCTCACCCATGTCTGAGCTATTGAAGTCCTTAAATCATGGTTTAAAGACTTCAAGGAGCAGAGAAGCCTCCCTCAAGTCAACCATGCCCCATGCTACAGAGGAAGGCAAAAAACCTCCAGGGCCTCTCCAATCTGCCCTGGAGGAAAATTCCTTCCTGACCCCAAATATGGCGATCAGCTAAACCCTGAGCACATGGGCAAGATTCACCAGCCAGATACTACAGAAAATTCTTTCCTGGGTAACTCAGATCCCATCCATCTAATATCCTATCTCAGGGGATTTGGCCTATTTACCCTGAATATTTAAAGATCAATTACTTACCAAAATCCCATTATCCCATCATACCATCTCCTCCATAAACTTATCAAGTAGAATCTTAAAACCAGATAGATCTTTTGCCTCCATTGCTTCCCTTGGAAGGCTATTCCAAAACTTCACTCCTCTGATGGTTAAAAACCTTCGTCTGATTTCAAGTCTAAACTTCCTGGTGGCCAGTTTATACGCATTTGTTCTTGTGTCCACATTGGTGCTGAGCTTAAATAATTCCTCTCCCTCTCCTATATTTATCCCTCTGATATATTTATAGAGAGCAATCATATCTCCCCTCAACCTTCTTTTAGTTAGGCTAAACAAGCCAAGCTCCTTAAGTCTCCTTTCATAAGACAAGTTTTCCATTCCTCGGATCATCCTAGTAGCCCTTCTCTGTACCTGCTCCAGCTTGAATTCATCCTTTTTAAACATGGGAGACCAGAACTGCACACAGTATTCTAGGTGAGGTCTCACCAGTGCCTTGTATAATGGTACTAAAACCTCCTTATCCCTACTGGAAATGCCTCTCCTGATGCATCCCAAAACCGCATTAGCTTTTTTCACAGCCATATCATACTGGCAGGTCATAGTCATCCTATGATCAACCAATACTCCAAGGTCCTTCTCCTCTTCCGTTACTTCTAATTGATGCGTCCTCAACTTATAACTAAAATTCTTGTTATTAATCCCTAAATGCATAACCTTACACTTCTCACTATTAAATTTCATCCTATTACTATTCCTCCAGTTTACAAGGTCATCCAGATCCTCCTGTATAATATCCCGATCCTTCTCCAAATTGGCAATACCTCCCAGCTTTGTATCATCTGCAAACTTTATTAGCACACTCCCACTTTTTGTGCCAAGGTCAGTAATAAAAAGATTGGTCCCAAAACCGATCCCTGAGGAACGCCACTGGTAACCTCCCTCCAACCTGACAGTTTTTCTTTCAGTAGGACCCGTTGCAGTCTCCCCTTTAACCAATTCCTTATCCACCTTTTGATGTTCATATTGATCCCCATCTTTTTTCAATTTAACTAATAAATCCCCATGTGGCACGGTATCAAATGCCTTACTGAAATCTAGGTAAATTAGATCCACTGCATTTCCTTTATCTAAAAAATCTGTTACCTTTTCAAAAAAGGAGATTAGGTTGGTTTGGCACGATCTACCTTTTGTAAAACCATGTTGTATTTTGTCCCATTTACCATTGACTTCAATGCCCTTAACTAATTTCTCTTTCAAAATTTTTTCCAGGACCTTGCATACTACAGATGTCAAACTAACTGGCCTGTAGTTACCCGGATCACTTTTTTTTCCTTTCTTAAAAATAGGAACTATATTAGCAATTCTCCAATCATTTGGTACTACTCCTGAGTTTACAGATTCATTAAAAATTCTTGCTAATGGGCTTGCAATTTCAGGTGCCAATTCCTTTAATATTCTTGGATGAAGATTATCTGGGCCCCCCGATTTAGTCCCATTAAGCTGTTTCAGTTTCGCTTCTACCTCAGATATGGTAATATCTACCTCTATAGCCTCATTCCCATTTGTTATGCTACCATTATCCCTAAGATCCTCTTTAGCCTTATTAAAGACTGAGGCAAAGTATTTGTTTAGATATTGGGCCATGCCTAGATTATCTTTAACCTCCACTCCATCCTCAGTGTTAAGCGGCCCCACTTCTTCCTTCTTAGTTTTCTTCTTATTTATATGGCTATAGAACCTTTTACTATTGGTTTTAATTCCCTTTTGCAAGGTCCAACTCTACTCGACTTTTAGCCCGTCTCACTTTATCCCTACATGTTCTGACCTCAATTAGGAAGGTTTCCTTGCTGATCCCTCCCATCTTCCACTCCCTGTATGCTTTCTGTATTTAATCTCAGCTCAGTAAAATGAGATCCTCTCAGCCCTCAAACAAGAGTTTAGATTGTGGGGACTTTGAGCTCTATTTGTGTCTGGTTTGGTCAAACTGTTACAGGCGGCTTAAAAGGTTTTAGCTTGAATAGCTGTTTCGTGGGGTGTTGTGGGTTTTTTTTTTTTTTTTTTTTTGCTCTTGTGGTTTGGATTTTTTTTTTTTTTTTTTTAGGAGTTCCTCCACTTCATTTGAACAAGACCAAGCGATTGATTTGGAATTTAAACTCTGCTCCTCCCTACCCCCTCACCCCCGCCCAACCTAGCACACAGAGCCAAAGTTCATTCCTAAATAACTCTTCCACAGATGGTTAACAGGCAACTTAATCTCCTCTACATTGTTTTTCCGTTGAGCAAATGTTTTGTGCTTGTGAAAGGTGGATACTACTTGTCCCTTCACTTGTAAGGGTACGTACACTGCAAGCAATTAAAGATGAGTTTTTCCAGCTATCTATGGACTGGAATGACTGTTGATGAGAAATCTAGTGTGTCTCTGTTGGTTTAGTCTGGCTAGTCAAAACAGGCCAAAGAATACATGAAGTCATGTGACTAGAACTGCAGTCTGAGAATCTATCTTTCTCAGTAAAGGTGCCATGTTTTCCTTCAGCATCATGGGCAAAAATCCCATTGTATTTATGTTAATAGGAACCATGTCTGCATAGTGTCACTCTTAAGAAGTTGGAGCAATGCTCTAAAAATTTGCAGATAAATGTAAAAGGTGAAATACAAACAACTGAACTAGGATCGTCCGTTACAAAGGTTGACAAACTAAGTAACTTCAGTCTTGGTGTTTTTCTGTCCTCTGAACACAAAGGGCTAGATTTACAAATTGGGCACTTACTTGGGAGGTGGGAGCTCCTAGTTTGAGTCCCCAAATTGGAGCAGGGATTTGAACAGTTGAATGCCCTAACCACACAGCTGTCAAATTCATGGATGGGTCTCTTTATGTTGAAGCTGTTCCATGTTGAATAAATCATTGTTCATTGAGCTAGTGAGACTTATTATGTTCTTTAAATCTCTCATAGGATTGGCCCTGTGATGAACTGTATGAACAAACTATCAAGTGAAGACAAGGTCATGGGTCTGCAGATGTACAATGTAGTCTCTCCATGTTAGCTATAAAATCTGTCTGCATGTGTAAATCAACATGCTAATAAACTGAACTTTTAGTTCACCATGACCCTAGAAGCTATTGTGGTTTCTCTTTGAAAGCATGAGTTACTATCTTTGGAAGGGCATTTACTTTTACTTTTGTGTGTGAGACAAATCATTAGACTTCTTCTTCTTAAAGGAAATTTTAGTGGCTTTTATATTGGAAATTCATGCGCCATCTACTCTAGATGGCTTAATTACTGTAAAACAAGTAAAATGGTAAACTCCTCAAGCTCAATAAAAGCTGAGAGGGGAAGAGGTGTGTGGGTTTTTTTCTTTTGTTTTTGTTTAAGTCAGACTACTCAACTACTTACCGTCAGTGACTAATGAACATCTTGGAGAAATGTATTCAATCTTTACAAAAAGGCATCTAGTTCCTTTGAGGCGCTCACAATAAACATGTTCTGCGATACTCCTTCACTCCCAACAAGTCTAATACCAAAACCCAAGGATACCAGAGTTGACATTCCTGGTATTTTGAAAGTAAAAAAACCAGGGGGGGAAATAAAGGCACAAATCCAGGTTCTTCACAGATTACCTTTAATGCTTGCAGTGAATTGGGAACATCAACTCCTAAACAGACTTCTACATTCAAGAAATGGTAAATTTTTGGACAGATTAACAGTTCTAAAATGTGTGATATCTAAAGACCAAATAATCCTCTGATGGTTATAACTTACTTCAGCTTAACACCTGTTACAGTCTTCTATTGACAAGTGTCATAGCTGTGTATGGAAAGAAATGGAAACCATTCCATTAGGGTACTTTAGTTTCCTCTGAAGGGATTTCATATGTTGAACTTTACTTTCATTCTTTGGTCTGAAGGGAGCTCTCCTGTTTTTCTGGATTGTACTAAAGGGTGTTCGTAAGTAACAGCAATAGCATTACTGTTTCTGAGTTTGGCACCAACAGGGTGTCCTCTTTCCCAGAATGCCTGCACAGAGAAAGGGGGCAGGGAAAGGGGCCTTTTCTCTGCAAACTCCCAAGGAAGCCCCTTTCACTGCATAAATATCTACTTCCCAGGTTGCTCAGCAAGTGAGGTCAGGATTGAGGTTATGTATGTGCACAAACTGTGTGTGGCCCTAAGAATTGTTCCTTGTGGAAAAGTCTGTTTAAAAACCTTGGCAAGGAAGCAGAAAATTCTAGTAGTAATTAAAAAGAAAAAATTCCAGGCATGCTACTCAAGACACAAGAATTTTACCAAATTGCAATTATTTTTAAAAAGCAGTCAATGTGGAAACACTTCAAGCTCATAGACTTGAATGAGGATGAGTTTGGGGTATAGGAGGGTGCTCTGCACTGGGACTGAGGGGTTTGGAGGGCAGGAGGGGGATTTGGGCTCGGGTGCAGGTTCCAGCTGGGGTGGGGCTAAGGATGAGAGGTTTGGTGTGCAGGAGGGTGCTCCGGGCTGGGATTGAGGGGTTTGGAGAGCAGGAGGGGGATCAGGGCTGGGGCAGGGGGTTGGGGCGTGGAGAGAGGTGCAGGCTCCGAGCAGCGCTTACCTCAAGCGGCTCCCAGAAGCAGTGGCATGTCCCTTCTCTGGCTCTGGTGCAGCCAGGTGGCTCTGCACACTGCCCCATCCAACAGCACTGCCCCTTCAGCTCCTATTGGAGCATCTGGGAGCCGGAGCAGGTCCATGCCGTGGCTTCCAGGAGCCATGTGGTGTGGCCCCCAACCCTTCACCCCGACTGGAGCACCAGAGCAGGGCTGAGCTGCGTGGGGCGGCCCTCATCCTGTGGCCAGAGTGAGGCCGAGCTGCGAGGTCTGACCTCAGACCCAGCACCCTAACCAGAGCGGGGACAAGCTGCGTGCTCCAGCCACCGATCCAGTGCCCCGGCTGGAGCGGGGCCAAGCCGTGTGGTGCAGACCGTAGTTTGCCCAGCCCTGTTCTAAAACAATTTGCTTGCTTTTTAAAATCTCACCTTTTTTTTTTTCTCTTGAAATTTATGCAACAATCACAGTTAAACTCTACTCAAACACTTGAAAATTATGGGTATCTTGTACATGGTATTTTTTGCCACACTTGCTGAATCTTTCTTCCGGGTTGCTATGTTTTATGGGGCAGTTAGAAAGACACTATAGGGAGGAGGTTTCCATGGTGGTTGCGTGGCCCTACTATCTATCAGCTAACCTTTTCATTGTGGCTACAGGAAACAGTAAGAACCCACAGTGTTCCAGTAGAAGGTGACAAAACATGAATTTGACTAATAAAGTGCATCTCATATTTTTTTGTTACTGAAATCACAACTCTGACAACCCCAGTACTAAGTACAGTGCCTGAGGTGGTTTTTTTTGTACCATTCCGTTACTACCCCTTCCCCCAGTGTCTAGTTGTCTAGCCTCTAAAGGTACAAGTACTCTATATAAATTTAATAACATCTGATGCTATGGTCCTAGCTTTAATACTTGAACATTTGTCAGCACTCATACATCATTGTGTGGGCAGAATAACAGGAAGGTGAGATATACACCACAACCAATTCTATGGGTCATTTCTTGTAAGTTGACACAGTTTCACCTCAGTAATGACAGTCATAAAAGGATAGGATACTCAAATTTGTTCACCAAAAATAGAGCAGTATGGGAGTAGAGGGGGAAATAGCAAACAGCAAAGGGGTGTCTCAGCTAGAATGTGGCTCTCCCAACAGAGGTGGACTGTATGGCCCACAACTTTGCTAACCTATCCTAATTCAGATGAAATAGATACATGCCATCTAAGATTCTGACTTTGTTCAGCTATTCCTGTTCGCATATAATGATAGGAAAATGGAAATAGCATATGCAGAATTGTCACTAAGTAGAACAACTAGTTTTCATTAAAAGACAGCATCTTTAAAAATAATTCAGTGTCATTGAGGCTTTCATACTCGTAACTTGTTACTTATATCTTTGCTACAGGAGTCCTTTCAAAGTTAATCATTCAGCAACAGAATGTGTGAGCTATGTAACGTTGTCCAAGTTTAGGTGTACAGAATAGCTGGGTCACTGGGTGTGTTCACTTGTATGACCAGACTAATGCAACTGAAGCGTCAAGCATTTTGTTCTGGACAATAAACAAATCTTAAACAAGTTTTTAATGTTCTTGGTTCCTTGTATTTGAATTTTTTACAGAAGAAAAAAGTTACCTTAAAGGCATGTATAAACTGCGGAGTGCTGCTTGGCTTGTAATACAGTTATCTAGACAAAGTTCAAGTTCCATTTCTCAAAACAGAAGGCCAAAGAGTAGAGCTCTAGATGTGACAGAGCAAGTTATTGTGCAAATGAACTACTGCAGGAGAACCTGTTCCTTGGAGACTTTCAGTCTAACCTAAGCTGTGGCTCACTAGAGTAATGGTACAGATTGGGTTTCTGAGTTGGGAGTGAGTATGAGTGATAAAGCTTAGTGCTCAGAGAGACACACTGTGGCTGGGATTTTCCAAACAGCCTAAAACTTTTTCTAGATTAGGATGTAAAGTTGTGATGATTGCTAATATGTGCTAGCTAACATGTTTGAAAAGCCTAGTGTAGACAAGGCACACTGTGTTAAATGTAGTGAACAAACTGGGTAAAAGTTGCAGTTCTTCCCAAGCCACTGGGATTTGTGCTCCTAAATCAGGCTCATTTGAAAATGTCACCTTTTGTTTTTAATGACCCTTTTCTGACAGAGGGAATGCTGTGGACCATGTTGTCTGCATTTGAAGCAAGAGACTCTTATAAACAAATCAGACCTGGCTCTTCCGCAGATAACTGGCTCGAGTGTCTTATTTCCCAGATAAGTAGTAACCCAGTTTTGTGGTTTGGGCTGAGAAAAATAAATGTCTTTTATCCATTCATGATGGGGCTTACCCTACCCTTAGCTTCGCAGTGGGGACTGAGCAATCTACGTACGTAGTCGTAACCCATTTGCACAGCAAGACTTAGTTAAGTCACCTCGCCATTCACCTCTCATTGGAAGAGAATGTAGTCAGTTGCGTTGGTACAGACCATAAAAAGATAGATGAAATCACATTTTTAAAATACTTTCAGAACATATACAACTGAACTATGATTCTATAGTTGATTCTAATAGCCACTGGCTGTAAGATTTTAAAGTGTTCATGTGTTAAGTGGAATTGCATATTAATGGGACTTGCATTCATCTTTTAAGGTTCTACCCTAGAAAAGTTAATTATTTCATCTCCAAGCAAGTGGCAAAGTTAGAGCTTGAAAGGATGGGAAAGAAATGACCTAAATGATCTTTTTGTCTTTTTCTTTTTATTTTAAATAATGCATAACTTAAAAAAGATCAAATCTGTCTGGAACATAAACATTTGTTTTTTATGAGGTTTAACTTTTAATGAAGCACATTTGATAGACAAGGAAAAATATTTTCAAAAAAGGCTTGTAAAGTTATTAGAAATTATTTGAGTAAACTGCTACATATTCGTTTAAAGTGGGGGGAATGATTCAGGAAAAATCAAAACACCACAGTAATAGTTGCTATATTATAAATAGCATTGAATGGATAACACCACCACAATGGCTAGCAACAGGATCTGTCTTTGAGTGAGAGGCATTGTTGTTTTTAATTTTCCTAAATATTGTAAACTGAATTGTGACATTGGGGTTCCATCTCAAACTAGTTGAAAACCATTCTATTTAGTTCAATTAGAAACAATAAGAGGGAAAGTTATAAATACACTCTTAAAGGGAGATGGAAGGCACCAAAAGAAACTTCTAGATAAAGTTCACAAAACTATGAGCTAATGTAAACCACTCTAAATATGTAATTGAAGATGAAATATAAAAACATTGTGAATAAAAAAATATTCCATAATATAAAACAAAAAGAAAGTGATGTTATTGGTTAATACTCTTTCAGTCTGTTAAGAAATGTTTTAGAAGGTACCTTAAAACTTTTTTCGACACTCCTTCACAAACACTGATTCAGCTTGCTGATTGGTGTGCAGAACAAAATAGGTACTTACTGTTATAACCTGATGGATAAATACACATGTATGCTTCTAAAATTCCCAAATGTAAAACCTAAATCTGCATTTGCCTGAGAATAAATAAACGTTATGACAGTTTAGAGCATATTACACCAACACTCATTATCATGACATTTGTCACACACAACACCCTGTTACATTCAGAATCTGATTATACCATTCTAAAAGCTAGTGAATTGTGAAGATGGCTGACACAGTACAACTTGCTCTCGTGTTTGTTATTTTTGTGGGGTTTGCTGTACCAGACATTGTTTACGAGGAAAAGGCACCATGGGTGTTAATTTCAGTGTCACAATACTTTATAGTCATATATACAGTGGATATGCTTTGGTTTAATATAGAGAAAAGTAGATACTTTTAAGAGTTCTCCCTTCAGATAGGTAGGTGAGTATTACTTTTTTTATAGAGGATGTACATTCAATAAGTGTTCTTGGATAGTGTTCTGATATTAAAAATCTTTTTCAAGTGTTTCTTGTTCTTGGCTAACTTCCACTTCTACCTCTTTATATTCATCTACATCTACTGAGGCATCCTGATACTGTTGGTACTCAGACACCAAGTCATTGGTATTGCCTTCTGCTTCAGAAAACTCCATCTCATCCATACCTTCACCAGTATACCAGTGGAGAAATGCTTTCCGTCTGAACATAGCTGAGAACTGTTCAGAAACTCTAATGAAGAGCTCTTGGATGGCTGTGTTGTTGCCTATAAAGGTGGCTGCCATCTTCAGCCCTCGTGGTGGTATGTCACACACTGCCACTTTCACATTGTTAGGGATCCACTCCACAAAGTAGGCACTATTTTTGGTCTGGATAGCCAGCAACTGTTCATCCACTTCTCTGGTAGACATCTGGCCTCTGAAGACGCATGCTACAGTCAAATAGCGTCCATGACGAGGGTCACAGGCTGCCATCATGTTCCGTGCATCAAACATTTGTTGGGTAAGCTCTGGGACCGAGAGGGCTCTATATTGCTGACTGCCTCGAGCTGTCAGTGGAGCAAAGCCAGGCATAAAAAAGTGCAGGCGAGGGAAAGGCACCATGTTAACAGCCAGCTTCCTCAGATCTGCATTGAGTTGACCAGGAAAACGGAATGAGGTGGTGACACCACTCATGGTCAGGGACACCAGATGGTTGAGGTCACCATAGGTGGGGCTGGTGAGCTTTAGGGTTCTAAAGCATATGTCGTACAGAGCTTCATTGTCAATACAAAAGGTTTCATCTGTGTTCTCTATCAGCTGATGGATGGACAGTATGGCATTATATGGCTCTACAACTGTGTCTGATACTTTGGGTGAAGGCACTACGCTGAAAGTATTCATAATCCTATCAGGGTATTCTTCTCTGATTTTGTTGATAAGGAGTGTGCCCATACCAGATCCTGTGCCTCCTCCAAGTGAATGGATGAGCTGAAACCCCTGCAGACAATCACAGCTCTCACACTCATTCCTGACCACATCCATTACACTGTCAATCAGCTCAGCTCCTTCTGTGTAATGGCCTTTAGCCCAGTTGTTGCCAGCACCTGAATTACCTGTGAATATAATTACAGAAAACCATCCACAAAGTTACCAGGCCAAATCTAAAAAGTCATTAATAAGAATGCTGCCAAATACTGACAGACGTAGAAAGGCCATAGGACAAATGACATAATGGACAGACATCATAACTGTCCACAAATACAAAAAAAGATGTTCTAAAGAGGCCAGGGTCTAATCATTCCCATTGGCCTAAGGAGTAATGTACATTCACTGAATCTGGGAAAACTTGGGTTGGAAAAACTCCAGATATGCAATTGCACACCTCTCTTCCACATTCAGTTCAGGAAAGAGTCAACGAACTGATGTATTTCCTCCAAAATTGTTATGAAGAAATGGAATTTCCTTATTTTGCTATTTATCTTCTTTTGAATTTTAACACAGTTCTGGTGTTAGTTGCTAAATTCTAAATTCATACAAAATTGCTACCATTTTCAATAGTAACAATTCTTTATTACATGCTGCTTACACGCTCAAAGTTTCCAATAGCACTAGAACAAGTTGCTGCATTTCAAATACAGACAAAAAACAAATGGGAATATATTAAACTTTTTCAGATACAAAATATCTATGGCTCATCCCTTTTGTGAACCCAGAACCGTTCCAGGGTAAAACTCCTATATCTTGATTTTCAATAACCCTCTAAACCTCTCCTTAATCTTAATACCCTAACTATTTCTGTGACTAAAAACATTCAGAATGTTACTTATTCCCCAGAATGTTATATTTTCACTATGGCTTTATTGGCATACTTTCCAATTTAAAAAAATGATTTTCTCTTCCATATTGCTGTGAGAAAAAGACCCTACACACAACAGAGGAAATATGGACACTGACTATATACAAAGGGTTGTCAAATGCAAAAAGTAAACTGAGAAAAAACAGAAATTTTTATCCGCTTATCTCTTTCAATCTTTGTAATTTTAGGTGTTCATTGCAATGTTTTGCACACTATTTTCTAATTATTTGACTTCTTGACATTAAAAAGACAAATTCTGCCAAGATTTTGAAAAACTTGTTTTGAATAGGATGCGTTGCTTAGCTTAGCAGCTGGGATTTTAAAGACCCACTGGCATCTGTATATGCTTCTAAAACTTAGGTTTTGTATAAACCCATTTTACAAAATCTGAAGGTACAATAAAAATGATTCCATGAAATGTTTTGTTTTAAATTCCAGTGCAAAGTGTTCTGGGTTGTTGGTTTTTGTTTTTGTTTTTTTGCATTTTAACATTGCCAGGCATTTTGGGGGATGCAATCATTGCAGTATTGCATTAGCTGACAAAGGCTGAAAAGTGAAATTGACTAGTCTGTTTTAATTGAATTAAATGCATACAGAATTAACAGTGAAGAGTGAATCAGATTTTAAAAATTCAGTTTTAACAATTTAAGTTCTTATTACTATCCCAGACAAACTTAAACAAAATTGTCTATAATCTGTCTCCCTCTAACACTATTGTAGCAATTCTGTGTTAAGGATGAATATTTTTTGCTTTATGTAGGGATGCTTTTAAAAACAAGCAAACAAACAAAAACAATATATTTTAGGGAGATCCTCTGTTTGGGATTCTGGGTCTGTCAACCTTCACAGTATCCCCATAATGTCCTATTTATATGATTAACAACATATTGCACATACCATGAATAAAATTGTCAGGTCGAAAGAGTGGGCCTATTTTGCTGGATCGTACACTGTCCATGGTTCCAGGTTCCAAGTCCACCAAGATAGAACGGGGCACGAACTTCTTGGCTGTGGCAAAAGGAAAGTAAGAATACGTTGACGGGTAGCCAGGCAAAATCTTACCCCCGTCACATCACATCTCCTCAGTTTAGACATTTCAGTCAGCACATTCTACAAAAATTCTACATTCTACAACAGAGCAAAGTGCAATCCATGCTATTGAAGTGATAGTCCCTTTAATAATTACAGAAGATCAACTAATGTCACAACCTGGAAAAACCCTCATTGGTCAATCAACATTGGGCCCACTCCTGCAGTGCTTATAAGGAAAACTTTTGTTGATTTCATTGGGAGCTTTGATTTGTAAGAACAAATTAGGACTACACAACAGGGAGAGAAGATACAGGGTGGTATTTTTCTAAAGCACCAAAGTGACTTAGGAGAACAATTCCAATTGGCAATGGGACTTGTGCTCCTAAAACACTGACTTTGAAAATCCCACCCACCCACAGTGTTTTTTATTTTAACCCTCCCGTGTTGACTTTGTAATCTGCTCAGCCAACCCATTAAAGACCCTGAGCACTTACAATGAGCTTCATTGAAGTACACATTAATTCTCTCAAGCTGCAGTGGCGAATTACCGTGGTAGTTCCCAGTGACATCAATTCCATGTTCATCACTTATCACTTCCCAGAACTGAAAAAGGAAACAGGGCTAAGTACAATCAAGTAAGCGCTTCTTCAGTCCCACCATTTACCTATAAACACTGCAACAAGGGGGAAAACATCTTACCTAATGCAAGCAGCCTAATATGAAATGCATCAGAGGCATTAATAGCAAAATCAAAAAGCGCCACACACAAAAAGGCAACAGATACGTGTTTACAGTTCTAGGCATCAACTGCGCAAGTTGGCTAAAGACGGTCATTATAGTCAATGGCAAGACTCCCTTTGATTTTTAAGGGAAGTAGCACCAGGCCCAGCCTATATGATCATATATAGTAAGGGTCAGCCAGTGGCTTTTGAGGATTGGCCAGCACTGAAGTGAGTGTGGAGGAATTCTAAATGAGTCAGACAAGTTCACACATTACAGCCAGAACTCGGTCACCCTTTCTTTAGGTGTAGCTTGCATACCTCTCAATACCAAACAGATGGGACCAGTTAGCTACGTAAGTGATCATTGCCACATGCAGTTGCACACACAGTCCAAGTAACTGTGCATGCACATTAGGTCTGCAGTTGTCTTTGGGTTTTTCTGAAGATAATAGAATAAGGAGTCTGGCATAGAAATTGTCAGCTTCTGGGATGCAGATGCAGAAAATGCATTCAAGAGTTCAAGCTTGAGTTTACATTCTAAGCCATTTCACTTTTCCTAATGAATCATATTTAATTTTAGTAATGCAGGTTTAGTGATACACATTTGACAGTGTTTGGATTTGGAGTTTGCTTCTGGCCCATAACTATTCAAAATAAACACGGCTTTCTTTTAAGAGGCAGACTTGAAGGCAACATGCTCAGAGCATACAGGAACAGATCATCAAAAAACAAAATTAGCATAACTCCTATCTAGACCTCCATGCATACATCCAGCCCTGGAGTCTCTTATCTAACCAGCTCACTACAGCAGTGTTAATGCAGTCACACCCTCTGTCATGAGCAGGCTAGTTTAATTTTAAAAGTCTCTTGCCTTTAGCACATAACTTCATTTTAAATTTACAAATGTAACAAATCTAGATGATGGCCCCTTGTATTGTGTGAGCATTTTGCACCAACATTACTAGAGACCAGCAGTTTGCAGAGCAGAGTTTCTGAGCATGTGTGGATGTATAAGAGAGAGAGTAAAGTGTATACACTTTTAAAAAGCCACATTGATATTTTCATTCAGAAAATATTTCCTCTCAGACTAGTCCTGCATTTCCCAGGGAAAGAAGTCAGTGGGCATTGTGGATGGGCGAGAAATCCAGGCCCAGTCTTTCTGTTTTATCCATCTGCTAAAAAGCTAATTTTTCTGAATTGTCACACATCATTTTGATAGATTCCTACTAAAGAGAAAAACTGAAAAAGTCATGCAGCACAAACAGTATTTCTCCCATAGCCTGTGAACACAATACATAACCATTTCCATCACAGCCTAGGATATAGGTTTACACTTAAATAATATTTCTTTCTTCACATACAAACAAAATAAGTTACAGTCACAAGCAATGGCAAGAACCCTAACCCTAAGTGTTGACAACATCACTTAAAGCCCCTGGGCAGTAAAACTTCAGGATACACTACAACCTGTTCATTAATATTATCTTCATCTAGATTGCTGCAGAGAGGTGTTCCCTATCTATGCTGTCTACTTTTTATGCCATCTACCACTGCTGCATCTGCGTTAACGCTGGTATTTAATTAGCAGGGTAGTTACTGTATAGCATTTTATGTGAAGTATATGACACTCAAAGGTCATTGAAAAATTAGCCATCTTATCCCCTATAATGTGCTTTAACAGCAATCTCTGTGAAGCTATTTCCAGGGTATGTATCTCTGTGTATACATATCGCTCAAAAATTGTTGAATCAGTTTATCTAAGTATTTTTTTAATTGCTTTTGGTCTGAACTCTGGTACTTGATGCAGTTATTTTGAGTTATGTGAATATAAATATACATTTATTTGTCTTTTGTAAGGGGAGTTTTAGACTGGAGCCTTAACTCTTCTGTCTGTCAACCTGGGAAAATTCTACTCACTCATTTATCAAAGTCAAGTACTTATTTTTTTAAGGTCAAGTAAAACACCTTTTAAAATAAATTATTACAATCAGCAGCATATGGAGTGTGGGGGTAATATATTATTTGTCTAGACTAATATATTTGCATGAGAACTTTTCAAGATTGATATAAATAAGTTACCTGCACACATTCCAATGTTTATTGGCAGGATTGAGTTCCCTTGAATGTTAATGATCTTCACCTAACCAGATCGTCACATAACTATTGCAGATGTTTTATGCTCAGCCCTTGCACTTGCCCAATGAAGAAGCTCGTACCTATTACATTAAAACCTACACCTTCACTTCTCATGTTTCTCAAGCTGCCTATGAACAGAATTCCATGATACCCCACATCAGGCTGTATTTAATCACTCCTGTACTGCCCATATGGTCCCAAATCATTTGCCACTAATGATGGTTACTGAAAACAATTCTCACCTTAGCTCCAATTTGGTTTCCACATTGGCCAATCTGAAGATGCACAATTTCACGCATTTTATGTAGACTGGAAAGTTCAGCAGCTACAGCCTATTCCAGTTCCTCTAGGCTCAGCCTCTGGCAGAAACCCTCTCGCTCCTGCAGTATCAGCTACAGCCACACTGGACTCATTTCAAAAAGGGCCTTTTTTATACGCCGTCACTCAAACAAGCTTCAGGGGAGTATCCAACTGCACACATTATGCTCATCTTCCTATTAACAAAGCCTGCACACATATAAGCAAAACTGCCATTCATTGGGATTTCTTCCTATGTATGGAATGTACGATCAGACTTACGTTGCAGAGTAAGTGGAGAAGAAGAATTTGCTTCTCCCTCAACTAATGTTAAGTCTGTGTGGCATGTGGAATGTGTCCGTTCAGACACAGAGACACTAAAAGTGCCTATATTCCATATTGAAGGAGTGCAGCTCTCTTATCTTAAGCCTGCTTTAGACACAGAGGCAAACAAACTCAAGCCAAATCCTCATCTGTTTCTGAAATAAAGGTGTGATTGTTAAATACCACATCCTCTCATCAATCTTCAAGCAAAACTCCCATGGATTTCAATGAGAGCTCCATGCATGGATTGATAGTGGGCTATTGCCCATAACTCACTAAAATATAATCTCATCGCTACAATACAAAGCTCCAAATACTGAGCAGCAGTGAGGATGAAATCTAAACATTTGCCAACACCAATGCTATTTACATCCCTAAAATGATGGTCTGAATATAACTAGTTTCCATGACTTTATAGCAATATTCTGTTTAAGAGAAAGGGCTTGAGTCCAAAAGAATCAGCTGCTTTCTCCGGATGTTACACATTGTCCCCATAAAAACCCTTGCTAACTTAGAGATGTGTGTGTTTCCTCGCCACAATTAAGTTAAGGCAACATTCACACCTTCAAGCATTAGGCCACTACTCAGCCATATCAATATCTTCTGACATTTTTCAATTCAACAACTTTATCAGCCTCAGGGCATAACACAAAGAACTGAAAACCACTTGACAGTGCACACCCTTAACTCTGACCTTAATAATTTAATGAAATTATCTTAAAAATTACAGTTTTAGCCTCTTCACCTACTATACCCCAGGCAGGGAAACAACCAAAATCAATTACATACTCAACCTCTCTCTATTTTGCCTTTATTTCTTTTGCCTGCACCCCTCTCTCGCTCCCCCATCCCCGCAACTATTTTATATTTTAACACTGTAACTGGTATTCACCCCATGAAGCACTTTGGGTTACATGCTGAGGCAAAGCATGGGGTGTTTTGTTTTATTGCTGTACATTGGCTTACTATAATCCATGTTACACTGCCATGAAGTACTGAACATTTGTACTAGGCTGCTGTGAAATCCTCCTTATAACATAGGGACATTACTGCCTCCCACGAGGAATTTTGCTAGGAAGAAAGACTAGTATGTACAATGGAATCTGCCATTAAAATAGAGGGGTAAAAGCCTGGCCCCCTTGCAGTTACTGATAAAAAAGAGTGTTCCCAAAGAACACTGGAAAATGCTTCATTGCATCAAAGAAGTAATGTAACGCCAACCAATCCCATGACATAGGCATGTCCCCTGCAGATAGACACAGGTCTGGTATCTCAGAGCACCAGATGTCCCAGCCAGGACATTTTTGTGAGTTTAAGATGGCTTCATTTTACATTAGGCACGTAGTACAGTTCAGTGACATGCTCCTTTCAGTGTCCCACTAGGAAGAAGAATTAAGAAGATGATTCCTTTAAATGTTTATTTTGAATAAACACATAAGACCAGCCCAGTAGAAGAATGTGGCTCATTGAATGAGGTTCTAGTAATTTGTTTTATCACATTATGGAGCACTATAAATAAAAAAAGACAATCTAGAGGCCTCCTGCCACACCACCCAAAAAAAATATCAGCCTAATCCAGACTTCCCCACCACCATATAGTGTCAATCTTGCTAGCTACTAAAGAAAGAGCCAATGTAAATAAGCCACACAGAAAAAAATGCTCCCGGAACTACTGTTTGCAGGGAACATAGCACAACATCTATGTGCAAGCACCAGGCATAATGACCCTTTTGCCCCTAGACCAACCTATCAACCCTTCACATGGCTGAGCATTATAGTTCACCCAGTAATTAATAATGATAGCAATAAGAGGTAGAATGAGATCATTTCATATTTTCTTTAGAATGGGATAAGTGCATCATCTTTCAGATGCAGAAGCGATTCTAACTATTCTGTTTTAACAGGCAAGGAAGTTGTATCTAGACCAGGGATGGCCAACCTGAGCCTGAGAAGGAGCCAGAATTTACCAATGTATATTGCCAAAGAGCCACAGTAATACGTCAGCAGCACCCCATCAGCTCCCTCCTGTGCCAGCAGCTCTGCCAGTCAGCACCTGCCACAATCAGCTGTTTCGCATGTGCAGGTGGCTCGGCGTGGGAGGGGGAAAGGAGGAAGCAGTGAGCGCATGGCAGTCTCGGGGGAAGGGGCAGGGGCCTTGGGAGGGATGGAGGGAGTAGGGGCAGGGCTTGGGGAAGAGCAGAGAGTTGAGTTGTGAGCACCCCCTGGCACACTGGAACGTTAATGTCTGTAGCTCCAGCCCCAGAGTCGGCACCTATGCAAGGAACGGCATATTAACCTCTAAAGAGCCGCAAGTGGCTCCAGAGTCCCAGGTTGGCTACTCCTGATCTTGACTATCATGTTCGCCTACTGCATCATGGATATTTTCTAGAGCTGGAAGAATGAGGGAACAATTATTTGTGAATTTGCCTTTGAATTGGAAAGCAAATTTGAATTTGGCCATATATATTTTGTGTTCACTGCATAAAAACAATCAAAAACTCAAAGTCTACTGATAGGAGTATTTGCACAGTCAAATTGCACATTCAGGTCTCAAGTGGAGCTTAGTTACATCAGTCATCCAGTTAGGGCAAAGAACCAACATTGCCTGATCAATGAAGTTTACTTATGCAGTTTGGATTGTAAATAATTACAATTATCTAATGAGTGGCAACCAAGAATGAGTTGCTGATGAAATTGGCAGACTGGTTTTGAGTAAACCACAAATTTGAGATTGTCGCAATCTTTTTGAGAATAATTCCTGAGCAAAGAACAAAGAATGTGAAAATAAATTATTCACAGACACTCATTCATCCATCGTTAGTATATTTTTCGCTAACACTAACCACCTGAATCCATTTGCCTTTTTTAACAGCTTCTGAATACAGCCTAGATAAATTGTTGCCGGGGGCAAAAAGTACCTTCATACCTTCAAATATGGAATTGTTTAAAATGCACTTTTCTGAAATGCACCGTCTTTATACAAACAACTCTGGTTTTTACCCTGTCATTCCTTGGCAATTTCAGGCCTGTTTAATAATACAAGGCATTTGCTATCTGCCAATGGTGTACATGTGTTACCATTGATAAGCAGTATATGTTTTCAAGTGAGCAGCAGCTGTAGCATGGAGGGACATGGCTAAGGGGGTGCTGCTCTATAAATATATTGACTTAGTTTAAGTGAATGTGACAAAGTGCAGGGAGAGCGCTGTAATGCACATTAATATTATCAGCCCACTCCATGCTTCCACTGTCTTTAATGTGTGTTACATAGGGGCAAGGCATAAAGATGGGCCCCAGCCTAGTAACAAGTCAATTTCTTTGGACTTTTTTTTCCCCTCCAGCATTGTCATCATTAGGACTAAGTGCATGTTTCGCTTTTTTAAAACCTGTTTAGTGCTTGCTGAAGGTGATAGACTCTCAGTCCTGGAGAGACCTCTGAACCTAGCCACAAATTGGATGCAGCAGTCAGTGCCAGCATACAAGCTACATCCTCTGGCCTCATCCTTGGCACGCCTGGCTCACAACTGAGGCGAGGAGGTGGAGGGAGAGGAGTGGACTACACTCTGGAAGGCTTGATTAATCCTTGGTTTATTTGCTGAGACTGCCAGCAAGACAGTCATTGAGAATTCACTGTTACGATGGTGTTCTGTTTTGTTTTGTTTTTGGGGGGAGAGGAAGGAGCTTTTTTATTTATTAATTTTTTTATTTTATTGTGATGAGACTGGACTGAGGCCAGCAAATAATTTGACTTACAGGGCACAGAAGGGCCACCAGCCTGTAACCAATTCTATTCACAACCAAGCTGCGCCATAATGCCATTTCTGGGACTGTTACAAACAGTATTCCGCACTTCCAGCGCATGTGGCAGCTTCAAAGCCGTTTACAACACCTGTTTAAAGTCAAGCCACATGTGTTCCACTTATAATAGTATAGAAATAGGTCATGCTTCAACACAGAAATGAAACTACTTGTTGCAAGCACAAAATGTTTGCTTTTGAAGTTTCTCTCTCTCAATACAGTTTAGGTTAAAAGACCAGCCATTTACTTTTTCTGCACTTTCTTCATTCAGGCTTAATGAAGTCATCAACAGGCTATGCGTTGTGTGGGTAAGATGAGCCCCGCTGCCTCATGGACAGTTTTAATGATATCTGACCTTCACCCACATTTTGGGATCTCAACAGGCCTTTTCTTTATGGTGCACAAATTACATGACTGCCAGGTAAAATTTTCAAAACCACCTAAATAACTTAGGGGCCTAAGGCCCATTTTCAAAACTAACATGAGCACACAGGAGCTCAGGGCCAGATATTTAAAGTGAGTCAGGTGCCTCAATAGGCCTAATGTGGTTGCCACTGACACTTTCAAAGCTACAGCTCATGGACCACCTACTCCCCTGCTCCCCCCCACCGGTGCCTCAGGACCCTAGATGCCTAAGTTTCTGCTAATTGGCATTTTCAAAGCAGCCTAAGTCCTGCAGCCACCCCAATGAGGTGCTCATAGCTGTAGCCCAAGCCCAAGTCCCGCAGACCCTCCAGCAGAATTGCCACTAAGGGCCAATCGCAAGCGTGCTCTGAGCATGCCTACAACTTGACACCTGTCAGACCCTACATCAGGAGGACCTGATGTTGGCCACTGTTAGGAGGGGACAGAGGCAGCATTAGCACCTGCACAAAAGACAGCCAGGGCACAGTGAAACATAGGACAACCATTAGCGACGTATTGCACATATGAGAGTGTTTTGGCTGCTAGGGCATGGGCTACTGAAGTGACTGACCTGACCTAGGTGGAGGATAGTGTTTGCAGCTGAGGATCCTGAGCAGAAGGAGGAGCGTAGCTCTGGCATGTCGGCCACATGCACCAACTCAGCCACTTGCACCAACTCAGCCACTTAGTCACCTAAAGCCCTCTTTGTCCCCCCTCTCCCCTTCTTGGCATTTCATGCCTGGCTACATTAGAGGGTTCCCCACTCAGCTGGCTGGCTTTTGATAAGCCCTTTCTTAGGCACTTAATTACCCACTTGCACTGCACAGGGAGCTGCTTAACTTGCGGCTGAAAATTCCAGTAGGCACCAGGCCACTTAGGGGATAGGCATTGCTCCATCCAGCCAAGCAATGCCAAAAAGCCCTTTAAAAAACTGGCCTTCATTGGCTTGCAATTGGATTAAGGCTCCTGACTGCCTGGCATTTTGAAAACAGAAATTAGGCTTTTAAGTCACGTTAGGGGTTTTGAAACTTTTCCACATCTATATATTTATATATATAAAATCTGTAAATACCAGCACAGGAAGGCCTGAGAGGTTAAAACTCATGGTGAACAAAAATGGCCATGCCTGTGGTCATGCAGCCTCTGGCCACAGCTTACCAATGTGTTGTTGTGTAGCTCTGTGCTTCCAAGCATCTCCTGCATCTTTTCATCCATGAGCGGGGTCCTTTCACCTGGCATGCATCATCCTTGTAAAGCCTTTGTCCTAACGCATGTGTAGCACAAACCTTTGTGTTGGGAGCATCACATCAGTTGCCTCATCTCCGTATGCTAAGAGCAGCAGACGTTATTTATTTTCAAATTCAGTTTTAGTTTTAAAAAAGTGTGACTCCCAGGCTGAGCCCTCAAGCGTCAATCTTAATCACACAGCAATACAGGGAGAGTTGTGAGAACTCTAGCAGAGTGTCCCAGCTACCATGGCCTGAATGTGGAGAGTGGCTAGCACAGGGATCTGAACTCTCTCACCAGGTCATTGACTGATCAAAACTGGCACAAGAGGATAATGACCAAAAAGTGTTACTAGCTAATGGCTTTAGTGACGTATATGTAGTACATTTCATGTCCCCTAGCGCCTGATGGACAGGTTTCCATATCACCAAAGACCTAGGGAAAACCCACTACCACAATTGCCCCTCCCCCCATGTTTGTCAGCTCAACAGAAAGGACAATGAACAACCATGGAAACCAAACCCTCAGAGATGCTCATCCCAGGTTAGCGTTAAGCCATATCAGTGCACTGGAGGGAGCTTGCACTGCCATTGCCAACCTATGGTGTACCTGATCAATGGAGGCTTTCAGTCTCCAGGGCTGGCAAGATGCCACTTTTCATACGCATGACAGTCACTTAGAAAAATAACTGTCAAGCATTTGTGTTTGTACCACTGTGTGCCAGCAAAATGTGCAATTTAATTTAATTCTCCAGAAAGAAGTGTTATGAGATGTAAAAGTTGCACAACAGTCAGAAATGGGCATAAAAATTGTACCACAACTGGGTTTGCTTCTGCTTTCTGTTCCCAGCCAGAGCTTGGTCAGCACTTTAAAGCTGTATCTAGACTGCACAAAACCACACTTCCAGCTGTGAGGCTCAGAGGCTGTCTTCACAGACTCGGGCTGCAGACTGGGGCTTGTGGGTTATGCTAGGATGTTTTTAGCCGGAATTACCCTAGCTGTTCCTGCTTGGGCTCCAGCACCTGACCAGGGGGAGGGTGTCAGAGCCTGAGTTCCAGCCTGAGCTGAACATCTACACTGCTATTTTTAGTGCCACAGTGTGAACCTGAGTCTACAGATCTGGGCTTTTAGACTTGCTGCCACAGGGTTTTGGGTTGGGGTTTTTTTTGCAATGTAGACATGCCATCTGTGGTTTAGAGCACTACTGGGTTGTGGAATGTAAGGCAGTGGGTCGCGGCGGCTCTGGTCAGCACCACCGATCAGACCATTAAAAGTCCTGTTGGTGGCGCTGCCCGGCTCATTTAGGCTAGTTCCTATCTGTTCCGACACCGTGCTGTGCCCTGGAAGTGGCCAGCAGCAGGTCCAGCTCCTAGGCAGGGGGGGCCTTGGGGCTCCATGTGCTGACCCCACCCCGAGCACCAGCTCCACACTCCCATTGGCCGGGAATCATAAGATGTCAGGGACGGGGATGGGGACAGGAGGAAACAGTGCCTGTGGGCGACAGCCGTGCAGAGCGGCTCGCATACCTCCGCCTAGGAGCCGCTGTGCTGCTGACCAGGAGCCGCCAGAGGTAAACCTGCACCCCAATCCCCTGCCCCAGCCCTGAGCCCCTGCAACCCAGAGCCCCTTCCTGCACCCCCAAACCCCTCATCCCTGGTCCCACCCCAGAGCCTGCACCCAGAACCCTGACCCTTTCCTGCACCCCAACCCCCTGCCCCAGCCCAGAGCCCTCTCCCACACCCTGAGCCCCTCATCCCCAGCTCCCTTGGGTCACAGGCATCAACAATTTTCTTCAACTGGGTCGCCAGAAAAAAAGTTTGAAAAAAAACCCCCACCCTTGTTTGAACCACGCTCCTACAAAGATTTCAATGGGATTACTCACAGTGCATAAAGTTAGGCACATGCACACTTCGTGCAGGATCAGGGCCTTGATGGAAATGCGTCTTAAAGAACATTGTTCAGGCTTTACACAGGCAGGGGCCTCCGCGTTTCTGCAAGCAGCCTGCGGGAACTGCCCTGCCCAGTGAAGTCTGTACCCTGGCCTGAAAAACATCTGAGCATAGCACGAAGGCACTTTCTTGGCAGATGCCAGATGTTCCTGCAAGTTTATGAAGAGAAACCATCGCAGTGTAATGACAGGTTTCAGAGTAGCAGCCGTGTTAGTCCGTATTCGCAAAAAGAAAAGCAGGACTTGTGGCACCTTAGAGACTAACAAATTTATTAGAGCATAAGCTTTCGTGAGCTACAGCTCACTTCATGTTCTCTGTGTGTGTGTATATAAATCTCTCCTCTGTTTTTTCCACCAAATGCATCCGATGAAGTGAGCTGTAGCTCACGAAAGCTTATGCTCTAATAAATTTGTTAGTCTCTAAGGTGCCACAAGTCCTGCTTTTCTTTCATCGCAGTGTAATCACTAAAGGCGGGAGGGCAAGGGAGGGGGCGCGGGGACGGGACCGGCTGCAAAGAGGCCGCTGAGCGCTCAGGACCCCATTCCTCTGTCTGCAAATGCCTGCAACCCCCGCAGGAGGAAGGCGCCCGAGATTGCTGGGGCGGCCCAAGGCTGGGAATCGCGGCGGGGCCGAGCCAGTCCCAGGGGAGCCGCTGACCCCGGGCCCCTCTTGCGACACGCGCTCGCAGCCCATTCCCCGCGGGCGCGCCCCGGGCCCGGCGCCTCCCGCGCCGCGGGTTCGTGTCCCTCCCAGCCCCGGGCGCAGCTGGGGATTGGCAGAGTCCAGCCCCTGGCTGACTCAGGCGCCGCAACCTTCCCTTATATGCTCGCGCCGACGGGGGGGAGACCGGCCCGACCGCGCTGGAAGCAGCTGCCGCTCCTCCACGACCATGGCCAGGCGGCCCCGGCATCTCCCCCCGCTCCTCCTCCTGCTGCTGCTGCTCGGGGGCTGCCTCTGCCCGGCCTCCCACGCCGGCCTCTACTTCAGGGAGGGGCAGCACTGCTACAAACCGGCCCCGCGCAAGCCCCCCGGGCTCAGGTGAGGGGGGGGGGGCGCCTGGCCCCTGCTGCTCCCTAGGGCGGCTGCAGGGCTGGGGGGGGCACGAGCAACGCCGCTGCTACTCCGGGGCCGCTGGCTGGGCGAGGGGCGTAGAGAGACCAGACAGCAGATGTGGAACATCGGGACGTGGGGGTGGGGGGTAATAAGGAGCCTGTATAAGAAAAAGCCCCACAAAGCGGGACTGGCCCTATAAAATCGGGCCATCGGGTCCCCCTAGGAGGGGCGGCTCCTTGCTGCGGGGAGACTGGGGCCGGGACTAGGGAGAAGCCGCGGTCAGCCTCTCTCGCGCTTCCCGAGCCAGGCAGGCAGAGCCCAGCCGCCGGCCGGAGCCTGCGGGGCCAGGGTCGCCGCGGGCAGGGCGGGATCAGCTGGGGCTGAAATCCCGGGATGTCCCTGCTCACGTGGTGCCGAGGCCGTGGCAGCCTCCCCTTCCTGCACCCTCGGGCTGGGCCCGGCGCCTGGCCGACCCGAAGTGGCCCCTGGTAACTGCACAGACCTGCACCGTCCGGACCAATTCGTTTCGATAGCAGCCATGCTCCTCACCATCCCCTAGGGAGGCGGGGAAACGGGGTGTCTGCAATTGGCCCCAGTTTCAGCAGCAGGGCCAAGGATTCTCTGCTTCTCTAGGGGGCAAATGGCCAGGGCCCAGCTCCTCAGAGGGAATTTGGTGCCTAAATACTTCTGAGGCTGTGGGCACAGGGTGATCATTGGGGGGAGACAGGGATTTGCCCTGCTGCTCAATTATTCCTTGATACAGGACTCCTGAGTGATGCAGAGGGGGAACAATAAACCCATCCTCTTAGTTTTGAGAGTAGATAGAAAACAGCCTGAAGCCTGGATTGTTTCATGTGAACTCCTGTGAAGTGCTGCATTGGGCAGGCCTCTCATTTCTTAATCCCCACTGCCTACCTGGGAGCCGTTTCTGTGAGTTAACACTAGTCACAAGACCATATATAGCAGAGCATTAAAGGTCATGGTGGCTAGAGCTGTCATGTGATCTCAAGCTAGGCTGGAAATTCACCCACATCATATTGAGACTGGAAGATTTTTTTTTCCTTTTCTCTCTCTTAACATATAAAAATCATCTCTTACTACTTTGTTTCCATATAGAACCTACTCTCGACCTCATGAGTACCTGGACATCGCTAAACTCCCCCCGAACTGGGATTGGCGAAATGTAAATGGGACCAATTTTGCTAGTACCACTCGGAACCAGCACATTCCTCAGTACTGTGGGTCTTGTTGGGCTCATGGCAGCACCAGTGCCTTAGCAGGTACTTGTTACTGGGTATCTGTTGTTACTGGATATTGATTTCTTGCCAGGCAGTCCATTTCCAGGATCCCCCAACATTCTGAACCCCTGATGGTGGGTATCTTCGAATTGCAGGATTATTATTAAGGAATGTCACTGCACAAGACCAAGGGCCTAACTCCTAAGTAGCTTTGATTATCTGAGCCGAGGTACCTGCCCTACGTAAGACACACAGAGGCAGGGGGAGAGGGGAAGGAAGAGTCTAAAATGAAGGTGGTTTTGGTGGAAGCAGGTACTGTAGGAATTCCCCAAATGGCACTTTTTTTTTCCTGGTGGAATATTCCATTGTGGTAGGGATGTCCTCCCTCATTTAGAATTATACAGATTAAAAAGGAAAAATTGGAGTGATTAAAACATATGTAGCAGAATAGACATTGCTTGTGGGGTGGGGATGTCGCACTCCCTTTACTGTACAGTTCTCTTCTCCCCCTTCCATTCAGTCACCCGTTAAGCCCCAGAAAGCCAGAAGAAGTAGGTAGATAAATTATTCTGTCAATATAGTGAAGACCGAGATACAACTGTGACTTCCCTTTTTTGGGTGGGGGAAGCAGCTCAGCTGGAGTTTAGCTTTGGGTGGAGGAGTTTCTCTGTTGCGTCTTCAGTGCAACAGCAGCAATGGGACAGATGCACATGGGGCTAGGAGCATGTTACACAGGTTGAGCGGACATACCGAAGAAGGGGAAGTCTCACAGGGATGAGATTTCACTACCTGTCACTCAGGGAAACAGAAGTACAGGTTTCATTGCCAGTGTACATGGCCCTCTGCAAAACACATGCAGATACCTGCAGAGCTTATCTGTTAATTCGTATCGATATAATACATAAACAGCGTCTGGGGTGGAGATGCAGAATAGAGACTAGGTTGGAGGCAGTAGGGGCTGATAAGGAAACTAGTCAGGGACAAAGATGGAGTTATGAAGAACCAGGTTTTTAATTAATCCAAAAATGCAGATACCCAGGCAGGGCTTGGTGATCATGTATATCAGGGAGCTGGACTTCAGTGTAAACGCAACTGAAGTTTCTGACTGGCTTTGTTTATAGTTTTGAGAAAAAAATAAAGGTGCCCAGGACATTAAAACAAAATCAAACTTATCAAAATTCCTTTAGTAATAGAAGGGATGTCAAATCTCTGCTTCCTTGCTTTCACTGGAGGACCAGGGAAGTAGAGTGGAAGTTTTCTCAGGGCTCAGTTGAAGCAGTAAGTGTCTCTACTTTTCATAAAAAGCTCTTCTCGCACCTCTGAGAAGAATTAATCATCATTATGATTGGGGTAGAAATATTACCCAAGGGTTCCAGTTAGGATCATAGCCCCCTCGTAGTAAGCACTGTACAAATGCTTATTATAAAGTCCCTGTCCCCAAAGAACTCTAAGTACACAAACAAGTAGGAGGGCAGAGAAAGCAAAGAGGTGGAAGAGCAAGTAAGAGTAAACCAAGCAAGTACAATTGGGCATAAACTGTCAGAAAATTTGGTCCTTGGTCTCTTTGCTGACTAACCTATGCAGATTTGAGATTTCAGAACTGAGCAGAACATCTAGTGGACCTGGGATCTACAGCCAACTATTGCCCCAGGTCACCCAGCAGGTCAGGGGTAGTCACTTGACCTCTCTTTTTCCTTCATCTGTAAAAGAGGGATGTGCTTCCAAGCTTTGTAAAGGGCTGTAGATGAAATGTCACATAGAAGAGCAAGGTATTATTGTTAGTTACACCTGAGTGCTTTCATAACTGGTAGATGTTAGGATTTACCTAATTACCAACTGAAATGAAAAATGTTCATCCAAATATATCTGCTCCTGCAGCCAAACTTAGAATGGAAAATGTTAGCTGCACTTGCAAAACACACAGGTTTCAGAGTAGCAGCCGTATTAGTCTGTATTCGCAAAAAGAAAAGGAGGACTTGTGACACCTTAGAGACTAACATTTATTTGAGCATAAGCTTTCGTGAGCTACAGCTCACTTCGTCGGATGCATGCAGTGGAAAATACAGTGGGGAGATTTATATACACGCAGAGAACATGAAACAATGGGTGTTATCATACACACTGTAAGGAGAGTGATCGCTTAAGATGAGCTATTACCAGCAGGAGGGGGGACAGTGGGGAGGAAGAAAACCTTTAGGGGTGATAATCAAGGTGGGCCATTTCCAGCAGTTGACAAGAACGTCTGAGGAACAGTGATTATCGCCACTAAAGGTTTTCTTCCTCCCCCCGCCCCCCCTCCTGCTGGTAATAGCTCATCTTAAGCGATCTCTCCTTACAGTGTGTATGATAACACCCATTGTTTCATGTTCTCTGCGTGTATATAAATCTCCCCACTGTATTTTCCACTGCATGCATCCGACGAAGTGAGCTGTAGCTCACGAAAGCTTATGCTCAAATAAATGTTAGTCTCTAAAGTGTCACAAGTCCTCCTTTTCTTTTGGCAAAACAGACAGACGCCATCATTTTGCCTACTCAGATTGGGTCATGGTGTGTCCACCTAGCCATTCTGTTGGCATACTGTAGGCTTTTGTACCCACAGCTGTCTGCAGATATTTAACGGATGCAACTAAGGAGACATAGCCGAAACATTTGGCCCATAATGAGCTACAAACAGTAAAACTAACAAGCACCAATTGCTTATTCTTTTGTTATTACCACAGATCGCATCAATATTAAGAGAAAAGGTGCTTGGCCTTCTGCCTACCTCTCTGTTCAGAATGTTATTGACTGTGCCAACGCAGGGTCCTGCGAAGGTGGAGACCACTCAGGTGTTTGGATGTATGCTCACAACCATGGCATTCCAGATGAGACCTGTAACAACTACCAAGCTAAAGACCAAAGTATGGCAACAGATTGCAAACCTTCCTAACTACTACTCACTCTTATTTGGCAGGGTTTGGTATTAGCTTTAAAGGAACTTAAATATAATTTAGTTAACACAACCATTTCTTTTTCTGCTTCTACCTACTGCTGGCTGCAAGTGATGCACCTGCTATCTGCCTAGGAGCAGCAGGTTCCCTTAGAGTAGTTGTTTGGGTTTTTTTGCAGCAGAATCAGACAGCATAGTGAGTTACCAGCATGTCTGAACAAGCATCAAACATCCCGGTTGCTAATTTGAATTCACTAGTCACTGATGTGCATCGGTGCTTCCATGCAGTAATATTTAGAAGTGTCATCTTAAGTTACAAGGGCAGAACTTCAGTCTGTTCTACTTACTTGCAAACAAATCCCTTGAATTGTTTCTGTAGCTCCACAGAAGCAGTTTAATCTGCATACTGAGACACTTATCAGGAAGTAGTTTTTATAACGACTGAAAAGCATGTTTGAAGGCTGTCACAGATAAAGAGCGCATATCATTGAAATATTATTGACTGGAGACTGCCTTAATTAGCAATCTGAACTTGCATCTTTATTTAACCTGAAGAAACCAGCAGTTTTCTCTGCTATATTTAATCTTATAATTATGGACCCTGAAATGGAATTAAAATTTACCATTAATTATATTTCATTTGAATAATTAACTAAGAAGAAAAACACTAGCTTGCAATGGTAATCTAATGTCACTGCTTCTTTATAGCATGTAAGAAGTTTAACCAGTGTGGAACATGTGTTACTTTTGGGGAATGCCACGTGATAAAGAACTACACGCTCTGGAAAATTGCTGACTATGGCTCTGTCAGTGGGAGAGAAAAAATGATGGCAGAAATCTATGCCAATGGTCCAATCAGGTAAAGACAGTATTACAGGATAAGAGTTATCCTGTTCATTTTTATTAAAGTTGTTTCCAGTTTATCCCAGGAAGCTTGCAGAGCCTCCTTATGTAGTTCATTCAGTGCTTCTTCACCAGAACAGGCCTTAGCCTCTGAAGACTGAAATGTGCTAAACTTTTGCACAATATCTTATGATACATAGACCCACTTAAGTCAAGAACTTTTCATTTGAAATGTGTGTGTGTGATGGACACAGTTCTCCTTTAGCCTGCTATAAAAATTATTTTTGAATGAAGAAGCTCTTTTTGCTTGTTACAGTTGTGGCATAATGGCTACTGCACAGCTGGATGCATACACTGGAGGACTTTATGCTGAATACAACCCCTCAGCTGTGGTGAATCACATTGTATCTGTGGCTGGCTGGGGTGTGGAAAACGGAACTGAATACTGGATTGTCCGTAACTCCTGGGGCGAACCATGGGTAAGGAAGAGAGAGAAGGGATGTGCTCAAAGAGATTGCAAAATGAAATGCACATTTTTAATAACTCCAGAAATTTCTGTATTACAAGCTGTACAACTAGCTTGTTTATAAAAAACTAAGTCTCCCTCTTAGCCATAGGAGTTGTCTCAATCTGTGATTTTTAATACAGCTGACAACAAGGAAAAAAATCTAAATGGAACATAATGCTACCCTGCTACAAAGAACACCACATAAGGCAATAAGAGCAGGCCAGCCTCTGTGCGGTGTCAACTCTGTAAATCCTAATGCTGCCCTCATATGTATATGCAACTCCCACTGAAGCCAGTGGTAAATAGCTATTGGAACCATAAGTCACAAACCCATTTGGCTATGGAGAGTAGGATATGGAAATTAGATTCCTGGCTGGAAACAAATGAGTTCACCAGAGAACCACTATTTCAAATATGCTTGTTTTGTGAATCCCACTCAAACCCTTTGCAGGTATCTGCCTTCATCTCTAGTCACCCTTGCTCTGCCCAAAGTACACTGCTTATGAGACAAGTTACTTTGTTACTAATTTATAAACCTTTTGCCAATACTAATGAAAATTAATTTACTATAGGGTGAACTGGGCTGGCTGAGGATTGTGACAAGCGCATATAAAGGCGGAAAAGGAGCTGAGTACAATCTCGCTATTGAAGAAGATTGTGCCTACGGGGATCCTGTATTACCTTGACTGTTTCTAGAGTTTATGGGGTACTTTCTAGCTCTGAAATTTTATTTTTGTTTTTTCCTCCAATCAAGTGTTTGTTTTTGTTTTTGTTTTTTTTTAATTAAAAGGCAGTTAAGAGGAATTAGCCCAGGTCACCCTTATGTTTTAAAGTGGAAAAACTGCCTCTAGATTTTTAACTTACACTGCATATTTAAAAGCAGTTGTTTGCTTAAAAGACAAACTTGCTTATCCTCTGCTTTATGTGCCCGGTACTTACCAAGCAACTTATCAGAAGTTTTAGGTACAAATCCTCTCATTAGAAAAATCATTCACTTGACAATATTTAATCTGAAGGAATATATAAGATTTATTTTACACTTGTAAGAAAGGAGGTTTTCCTTCTAGTACAAACTTTAAAGTTTACTCAAAGTAAGAGGTACTGATTTCTTTTTAAAAAAAAATTTGGGTTTAGAGACTTGTAAATCATATACACAAAATAAATATCACTGAGCTACATAAATGCAGAGACCATACTATGTTTTTTGTTCTCTATTTAAAAACTGTGTCCTATAGTCACATCCTGTTGTTTTACTAAGGCATGTGTTGCATTGCAGATTGTCATTTTTATCTGATTGAAAGTGATACAACAGTAACCAAATCTCTTTAAAACTACTGGAAAATGTTTAATATAAACACTGATTGTTATTGCCTGGTGCTTTCTTTGCTCTAATTCTAGGCTTTGGTATTTGAATGGCTGTGCTATTTTTCTGTATAAGAACAATGGCTGTTTTTTTTTCTTTTTAAAAGGGGGGAAGGGGAGAAAAGGGGAATAGGGTTCTAATGAGACAACTTTTAACATGTGCTTTTAGCATATAAGGAAAGATGGTATGTTATCTTCCTCTTTCCTGCTTATTCACCCTGATGTGCCTACTTCCCTAATGGTGTAAATTACAACCCAGACCATATCAAACATTAACTGAATCACAGTTGTTCAACTGACATTGTTTATGTTAAGTAATTAGAGGGTGTGCAAGTGGATTGTAAGTTTAATGGAATTTGTTTCTCAGCATTAACTTAGTGGTACCTATGGCAGCATCTCCTGGCATGGCACAGACATGGTTTAAACAGAATCTGTACTTTAGTTAAATGCCATCATGAAGTGCCAGTGAAGGATGAGTGGGGGAATGGAGCCAACTTCAATGATACTGCGTGTATAGGAGTGAACTAAGGACACCTACAACTCCACAGAAACTGAGTGCCCCATGTCACAAAGGGTCCTGCTCCTGGTCTGAGATGCTAATCAACCACAACATACTACACATGGCAGTATGTACTGAAGATCACATTTACCTAGAGCAGAGATTAGGGTCTGCATTTCAGATATGCTATAGGGGAGCTACAGCATTCTGCGTTTCAACTTGGCAAGTTAAGGAGAAACTGATCTTCCAATGTCTTAAAACATCTCTAATTTCCAGAGCCAGAGAATGCGCCAAGCTCACACAGCTGTTTTTTGTTTTAAATAAAAGCTTACTTGTTCACCTGTGACCTACAACTGACAGGCACATTACTCATCTACAGTTGTTTCATTGTGAGAGGGGCTTTATTTTATAAATTATTAGCTCCATCACTGTCCCACTGATCTTTAGCACCATTGCTGCTGCTACTTTGATAAAGCAATACCAGGTCCAGTCTTTACCTTCAGTCTCACTGAGAGAAAACTCTCAAAATAGTTGCCTAGCAAAATACAGAGGACAGTCTAGGGGCCTATGATCCATATTAGAACATGCAGCATTGTCTCAGATACAGTATAGGATGAGGGCCGCAAGAGCTACATTTATTCCTAGTTGTGACAGATGTTCTTTGTGAACTTGACCAAATACCTTTCCTTTAGCTGTCAAAAAAGGATACTAAAACATTAAGGTTGCAAAGTTAATAGTCTTTAGTTACATGGTCGCATGTTAGCATAATTCATATATGCAAAGTAAAGGTGCATGGGCAACCTCAGTTCTGCACTGCTGACTCTTGAATGCTCAACTTTGCACCCTTGTTATTCTTTGAATATTTTTTTAAGTTAATTTTAGGTTTACTAAAAATCTAAGTTCCACAAGATGGAGTCACAGTGACCCACATGGGTCATCAGCAGGGTTGTCCCTTGAGGTCCCTACCACTGACCTTTCACTTGAAGGCCAAAATATGGTTGTAGGGGCAACTTGAATTTTGACATTTCCTAATTCTTGAAAGCTTAGCCTTAAGATTCTTTTTAACAGTAATAGGGAGGAGTTAGCTATCAGCCTCTGTGAGCCCACCACTGGTAGGGGATGAGGTACACTAGCTGATCTTGGATTTCACTGCTATTTGCTGACAGCAGAGTAATGAGACTGAAGAATCCTGTGTACCATTCCAGTTTCTGGAAAGGAGTGTTTTCAAGTAATTATAAACCCTTTTACCCTCCGCCCCATTGCAGGGGAGTTAGATTGCTTCCTCCTCACTGCCAAGGCATCAATAGGGGGGAAACATAGAAATGAAAACAAACATTCTCCCTCTGTTCAGTCCAGTTGCTAGGAGCAGCAATTCCAAGGCAAGTCCTGCTTTGCTGCTACAGGCAGGGAAGGAGCACGCTCAGTACCAAATGAACACTGTTGCCAGCCTCTAACAAGCCTCAACTTACCTTGTGCAAACTGGATTTTCAGAGGCCAAATGTGTGGATTTTCACAGGAACAGCAAAGACCATTTGCCTGAGAGCAGGATGATTCCTGCTTCAACACATGGAGATAGTAGAGCTTCTCATTGAAACAGTTGTAAGAAATTTTTCAAACATGGGCAAAACATTCAGCATGGAAAACTGCAACCTGAATGCTTATAATTTGGTAAAGTTTCAGCTATTGAAAATAATTTATCATGGAAAGTGTTAGCCACCTTGACAGCTTTTTATATGGCTGTCATGTCATGGAGTGAGTTGTGCTAGGCACTGTATGAAAAGAACAAAAGCTTACAATTTAAGTAGAAGACAAGACAAGAGATGGATATAGACAGGGGAGAACAAGGAAACAATATTGGTCAGCATGGTAAGCACTAGTCATGGCATACCAGTGGCCTAGCCATTTTTTGTAGGCATCACAGCAAAGGAGAGTTTTAAGGAGGATAATGAGGTAATTATCCCAATGTTTACAGCAAGCCCCTCCCAACCACGAGGGGCAGCAGAGGCAAAGCATGAAAGTACTTGCTTGGAAAATTAACAAGAGGACAATGGAGGCCAATCCAAGGCAGGAGTCAACGTCTCAACATCAAATGAGAAACAGTAATAGGGTGGGTACTGGCCATGAAAGGCTTTTAGAATAAAGACAAACAGATTCTTTTTGGTGAGACAGAGAAGGGGGAACTTATGGAAGACTGCAAAAGAGTTAAAGTTGGGTGTCCCTTCTACCTTATAAGACCCCAGAGGTGCCTGAAGCCTTATATTTTAAATGTTGACAAAGCACTTTGGAATGCTCTAGCACCTTCCATTCAATAACTAGGAAGCATTATTTATGCAAAAGATTCACCACCTTTAAGCAATGGGCCAATGTTATGGAAGTAATAATCAAGAGTTGATGCAGCAGCACTGTCTCTGATCTCTTTTAGGAAGCACTGTCCCCTTTACTCAACTACTACAGATTACAGTCTGATAGAAAGTCCCACTTGTATTGGGAGCATGGGGTGGGGGGGGAGGGGGAGAAAGTTCTTGCAGTTTGCAGAAGAGTCCACAAACAATGGCAAGTTATCTTGTGTATTAGTGCACCCATGCCTGCAGTATCTCATTACCAGAGACTCATGAACACATTTATAACCCACTTAACTGGCTGTTTTGAGGGTTTGGTTTCTTTTTATGAATGGTTACTCTAAACAATTTTGTGCCCATCATTAGTTACAAGTGCAATTTATCTGGATGAAATTAAGGCAAATAGATATCAACATTCCTTAAAATGGCACGGCAAGTTTGACTTCTCTGTGTCCTATTTTTTTCCGGCATGCGTTTTGTGTATGAAACAAAAAAACACCCCCCAGAGTTAGGTTTTAAAAAGTTAGGCTAACCATATAAAGCATAAAAGAGGTCTCTGTCAAAGTACTGTTTATAAAAATGTAGATTAGAATCTCAGTGGTTTATTTCCACTGCACTTCACACTAAATTAGTAAATGCTAAAGTAATTAAAAAAACCTACATCAAGAAGTGTTTATATATATTCAGATAATTTACCTACAGTACCAACTATGACATGGTAATGAAACTTACCAGTAACATGTAACACATCTATTTAAACAAAACAAAACAAAACAAAAAGAGAGAATTCAGAACAAGGCTGCCTGCACACAGAATTTGTTTATCCGTACAGAACTAGCCTTGATTATTACAACTCAGTTTGCATTCCACACTGCATGTAGTTTTTCAGAAGATGATTTTGTAGGATATCCAGAACACTCACCTGTGGAATGCAATGATGAGAAAAATCATCCTGGGTTCTCTGCAGCACAGGCCTAACTGTGCTCATCAAACCACAAGTGCTGCGGGACTGTGTGTGTGTGTGTGTGTGTGAGAAATATTACACACACACACAGGATCAGTAGAAGAAATTTCTACAATCTGTGAAAGTAACAAAAAACATTCCTTGAAATATGACTATTTCTCATGCTGCTCTTAGGCTGGCAAACTGATATTTGTAATAAAAATATCCTGAAGTATTAATTCACTTATGGATTGACCCTTTCCCAAAGATGCAATAGAAGACCTCCAGAATAAAGTTCACAGTTACTGTGCTATATGGATCAGCAAGCATCTCTACACTTCTTCCTTGTTGGCTGCCATTGTATTATCCAACTACAGAACCCTACTGGTGATGGGCATGGCAAAGTAGTGATTGTCCATAACCTCAGTATTCATGGTGCTCTGCATTCTTGTTTTCTCGCTTCCTCAGTTCACCATAATGAAGTTAGATTTGCAATGAGCTTAAAGAAAAAAAGATTTAAAAAAACTGTTCAGCACATTGTTTTGGTTATAATTGCTTTCATGTGCAATGTCTGCATTATATAATTCGTTTGTGACAATTCAGTAAGTTAAAATCTAGGAAACAGATTGACCCTTTTTGTTCTGATGCATAAGTGCACTATGGAGGCAATAGGAACGGACTTGCACTGCTATACAGAAGCACTGGTGAAGGACTTTCAAAGGAAGTCCCATCTAGCCATCCCTGCTTAAAGGAAAAATCTCTCCACATGGGTCTTTAAGAGGAAAGGGAAACTGGAATGTACACAATAGTGCCTGTATGATATATTCTGTTAAATGTAATCCCCCTCCCACAAATATCTTCAGAATGTAACACGTATGTAAGGAAGTGAGGAGTGAACAAACATCTTACCTATGAACTCTGTGACAGGGTCATGTTCACCTTCTGTTTTAATAGTGCCTGCAATGCTTTCATTCTCTAAGATTGGAAGGAAAAGCTGCACAAAGTCTGAAGTATATGGAGGAGCAATCACATCCAGTACCTGAGATGTCAGACAGAGAACTGTGGGTTACTTTTCCAGTTTGGTGATTGGCAGAGACCACTGACTTGTGTTATCCTCCTTCCTTAAATCAAACTGGTGGTATATTACTAATTCACATTTCTTTCACACCATCTCTACTCTCCAGCCATGCTTTGTCCCTGTACTGCCTCTAGCTTGCTGATGTTGCAAACAAACTGTTTAAATCACTACAGGAACTCCTGCCCCCTGAAAACAGTATGCCATGTCCTAGTGAGTGTCCGGTGTTAAGTGTATATCTCAGAATCTGATACGTCTTGAAGTACAGGTATTTGTAAAATCATCAGTTAGTAATCTCTACAAACAGTCTAATCCAAACAGATATAAAACCTATATTAAATCTCTTCTGGTTGTGTGCTAGTTGTCCCTTTTCAAAGCAAAAGGAACAAAAAGAGCAACATGAATAAAAGTGAGCAGCTGACCTCGGTAACAAAGTATCTAATGAGTGATATGTCTGTGTCTAGTTTCTCCAGACACTTGCGGATATAACCAACGACAGGTAGGACATATCCCCGACTGAGTAAGTGAACCATTCTGTCCAGAAGGGTTTTCTTCAATTCCAGCTGAAAAGACAAGAGGGGGGAAAAAAACATACATATGAATCAGAATCACCTAAAAAAAAGGTGTTATTGTTCATCCTTATCAATTCAGTCTGCCAAGTAACTTTTTATGACGACATAATATTCTTGAAGCAAGTTCCACTGGGAATGTTGGGGCAGCAAGATCAGTCGTCATGAGTCTAACTAACAGACAAGGAGCAACATAAAGAACAAATCCTTTAAGTATCACCTGTTCCATGACATCAAGCTGGGAGTGTTCTGTTTCAAAGAGCTTGACAAGAAGTTGCAGAACTTGGGGGTGAAGCAGCTGATGGCACGTGCTGATCTGCAAATATGAGGTAGTGTTAAGATTACCAGTATTTCTACTTTAAAAGACAGTTATTCAAGCAGGCTTACCCTTATTTTCAGTTATTGATCCACTGCTCGGTACAGAATTCTTCAGGATTGAATGTATACAACTGCCATTCATCCCTTTGGGGGCTAGAGTTGCCAACTCAGTGGGACTTGCTCCAGGAAATCCCATCTCATTGTACCAAGCAGTTAACTCGGGGTACTGAAATGGATTCATAACAGTAAACTGACTGATGTAATCCAGCGTATGGCTTCAATGGACTTTGGATCAGGCCCTTAGAATCATTCCACTCACAAACCTAAAAATTGCCATTGCCATTACCATCACCATTCAGTAACATATCCATTAAGGTCTTACCTCGTCTAGTAAGGCCAGATGCACTGGAGTGTGATCAGTCTGAAGCTGAAAATATCGTGGTTCTGACACTGTCCAGTCCACCCACTTTAATACACCCATTGCCACCACAGGAAACCTAAACAGAATAAGCTCCATTAGACAAACTGATTTTAGATGCTCCATCCTAAAGTTTGGTCTTAGTCTTGCCTACAAATCAGCTGAAAGTTTCATATTTAACTTAGATTAGAATTAATACTCAGAGAGGAAAAGAAATATTCTTCCTGCTACCAGCATGTTCAGAACAGGCTCCATTGATAAAGTAAAAGGAGATGCTTAGCCTAGAGAAATTCCTTTTCCCTTCATGAGAATGCTCCCTTAGCATAGAATGGTATGTCCCATACACCGTGGGCAAGATGATCTCGCTCCATATAATCTACTGTAAGGCTGAGCAGGCCCAAGAATGTTCCTGTCAGATTACTCAACATCAGCTGTCTCAGGCTTAGGGGAGGGTGGGGATTGGGGGGACTGCGGTATGTGTGAAAGGAAAGATTTTTGTGCTGAGAAAGATTCATTAGGTAGGAAAAAGAGACTCTGATGTGACTCATCTCCTTCCAACTGTACCAATGCACAGTCTTCTACAGTGCAGAACATTTCAGTTTGGCGAACAGAGTAATAAGATGGAGGTTAATTAAGTCGGCTTGATTACAGACTGATCCTGATGAGGTATATTTGGAGCCTCCATGTTGCTTATACCCTTGCAAATATGGCCATGAGAGATCTTTCACATATATGCTCAGAATGATGATACCCCTAATACTGCCCACAAGGAAGCAACTGCTCTGGACGAGTGAGCTGTGAATAAAAATGGAAATAGCTTCCCAGTTCAACATTCCCAGAAAAGATCTTTTGGGACCTAGTTATCTATCCAGAACACAGAAATTATATCAGGACTTATTACTGAGAAGTACACCTCCCCATGAATAGCAATTTTGAAGACTGAAGGAGTTTCACAGAAATACTACATGTTCTCCCAAGGGCTGCAGCGCAGATACATTACATAATACAGAAAAGAAAGAGAAGCAAGAAAAAAAACAGACAGAAGCCAACATCTAAATAACAATCCTCTGAAGCCAGTGACATGTGTAGCATTATGAAATACAAAACAGAGCTAGCTGCAGCTTGCACTATTTGCTTCCTTTTATTACAAGGTAAACTATACTTTCTTGTTAACAGAAAGGAGTTTCAGCTCAGGAATAGACTTTTTACCTACCTGATGCACTGATAGAGGGTGCTCAGCTCTGCAACCAGCTCTGAAGCTCCTTTGTTCTCATTGCAGCACAGATTGTGAACAGTTTCAACAGCTTTTGAAGTCGATTTGAGCTCATCTTTGTTTATGCTCACTCTCTTGTTCTGAAAATATTTCAGAATTAAGCTCTGAATGCAAGAGTTGTGAATTTACAGGAAATTGTTGGCTGTTTAGGGAAAGAATTATTATATGACACGTCTTACATAGCTTTACCTTTCACAATGCTGAAATCAGTATATAAAATTTGTAAAGTAACCGAAGTACAGATGAGTGTAAAGTACTATGAATGTTTATCTTAAAAGGACTATTTTCATAATTTTAAATTAATTCATTTGCTTCTAAAAAGAGAGTTCAGATTTTCTAGCACAGCACAGACCTGCAGTTGCTACTCTAAGATACAATGGCAAACCCCCCCCAAACATCTAATTCCAAATGTTTGCTCTACTGGCCTAATCTACAGAAGAGTTCCCATTTTTTTCAGTGGGAGCTGGGGGTCGTTAATTCCTCTGAAAAATCAGGTGCTCACAGTTTTAGTCTAAGTAATGATGGACCTTAAACAACATGCCTGGATTTTCCTTAAGTATATTTATATTAATGCATTAACTTTAACTTCTGCACAAAGAATCTGATATTACCTTTTTCCATGTCTCCACTACACTGGCTGCATATGCTAATATGTGGATATACTTGTGTTTATGGTCCTGATTGATCTTAGCACCTGGCTTAAATAGTGACTGCATGAAAAGGTCCAGAAAGGCGGGCACTCGAATCTGTGAAGGAAACACAGGGTTTCATTAGTGCAACAGATTAAAAAGCACCAAATAAATAATATCTGCATCTTATGTACACACACAGAATAGGGTATAATAATGCATTAGCTGCTGAGTGACAGACCAGCTGGTTTAATGGGTCATATTTTTAAAGAGACTCAAATCAAAGTGCTGGCACAAAGTGGAGAGTACAATGAGTAGCACAGACATTATTATTTAGAGATCTAAACTTTCCTGTTTATTACTTGAACTGCACACATAATCAGGTATTTAGAAATCTAAACAGGATCATTTGCACCTGTAATTAACTGTGGGGACACTTTTTAAAATTTGACCTAATAGATCTTTTCCATTTTCAACTTCAGGGAAATGTTGTAAAAGCATTCATAATTAGATGCTACAAGTAGCATGATCACATTACCGTACCCCTTAATGAGAGGGGTCTCCATAATGAGTAACTGAGTGCTAGCAAGCAGTAGCACTTATTACTATCTCTTATTTTGGTGTTTGTACAGCACCTTGTGCGATGGGGCCTGAAGCCCTGATTAAGGCCTTGAGATACTTATGTCACAGAAATAAAAAGAAAAATTTAACAGTATAAAGAGGTAACTACAAACCAGTTCTACTGGAGGTGGGTCCATGCTTGTAAACATTTTGAACAGGACTGTGATGTCTGCTGGATTCAGAGCTCCTTTGGATAACATGGCACCGAGTGCTTGACATGCTCGAGGGTAGGAGGCTGCAGTACCCAGGGCTAGAGTGATCTGACTAGCATCATGGCCTCTTGGTAAAGAGCAAGACACACATGGGCATTATATTTTTCTTATTAAAAAATGGAAACATGTTAATTTTAGCCTCAGAAACATACAGATACAATAATCAGTGTTTGTCAGCTAGTGTGCAGAAGACAGCCTTAAAGACTGAACCCTTTCCTCAGTGAGATAATACCAATGTGGCTAAAGGAGGAAATAAAATATTTGCATAGGCTATTTTAACAAGTTTTTACACAATCAGAAAATCAACATTAATTAATTCTTTCATAATTGCTATTTTAGGTATCCCAACACTGGAAAAAGGGCTCGTTTGTTGCTCTGTAGATAGTTGTTTATTGACTACACCTGAGCAGCTCTCTTACTGTGCAGCTTTATCCTACTATGAGCAGGATGAAGAAATTTAGGAATTCTCTTTGTCAATCAAGAATGAGCAAAGCTGACATTTTGTGATTTACCATACTTTTACCAGTGAAATTCTGCTCGTGCGAGAAAGACAAATTAACAAGGACTTACTTCTCATGAGCAAATCGCTGAACCTCCTGAGCAATCCTGTGCACAGCAGACCCACCTTGCTCTTCTTGGGCTAATATGGACATCATGGATTGAGCAAAGAGATATGTGTGTTCTCCATGGCAAACCATTTTCTGTGAACACATTCAGGAAGATATTATTGGCCAGTCTGAAAAATCTAGGTCACCCTTCAACAAATATATTGCCTTAATAGCAGCAGTAAGGTTAGTTATGGTGCTGTCCAGTTTTGGGTCCCACACTACAAGAAGGATGTGGAAAAATTGGAAAGTGTCCAGCGGTGGGCAACAAAAATGATTAGGGGACTGGAACACAGGACTTATGAGGAGAGGCTGAGGGAACTGGGATTGTTGAGTATGCGGAAGAGAAGAATGAGGGAGGATTTGATAGCTGCTTTCAACTATCTGAAAGGGGGTTCCAAAGAGGATGGATCTAGACTGTTCTCAGTGGTAGCAGATGACAGAACAAGGAGTCTCAAGTTGCAGTGGGGTAGGTTTAGGTTGGATATTAGGAAAAACATTTTCACTAGGAGGATGGTGAAGCACTGGAATGCGTTACCTAGGGAGTTGGTGGAATCTCCTTCCTCTGAAGTTTTTTAAGGTCAGGATTGACAAATTCCTGGCTGGGATGATTTAGTTGGGGATTGGTCCTGCTTTGAGCAGGGGGTTGGACTAAATGACCTCCTGAGGTCCCTTCCAACCCTGATATTCTATGATTCTAAATAACTGAGTAAGATATAATGTAAATGGAAAGGTGATCGCATAGAAAATCCAGTGCAGAATGACATCCTTGTATGTGATGCTATTCCAGAACAAGCTAGATCTAGAGATCCTGCTTCACTTTACTACGTAAAAGGCTTCTTGGAATTCTCTCTTCTGTACCCAACTGCCAGATCTCATGGTTTTCCAGTATTTCTCTCAATAAATTTAGAGAATTTATTAGCATTAAGTTATCCAAACCTCACTACAATATTTAACAGAAAAGAACACGAACTTGTCACAATTCAGGGCAACTGCATCTGTATTTCCCCTCAGTTGTACACCAAGGGTACCTACCCTCAGACATCTCGCTCCGCATCTGTTGCCTCTCACATTTCTCTATCCCTTCTGACTGGAGTATTCCCAGGTTGCACAAGGGTATTCCCTTGACTTTACTTTTAATTCCCGGCACAGAAAGGTTGCCCTAGGACACCTGCTTGTTTTCTCTTCAGGACGGAGAACAGTATAATTGCTTGAGATATAAGTTACCGCACAGTTATTTCTAAGCAAGCCTACTTTATGCTTAAGAGGAAACCTATTAAAAACAATAAGAGACACATCCTAATAAGCTTACCAGAGTCCATCCCAAATCTCACGTAGGCTCTGGCAGGTGCAGTATTTTAATACCCCTATCCTAGGGGCATCCTTGTGGTTACAAGCTCATCAGAGCTTCAGCTCAGAACAAGCACACAGTCTTATGAGGCCCCAGTAGGCCAAGTCCTTCCAATCCTCCCCTAAGCACTGGGACCCTCCATGAACCAGGGGTCCTGTCCATTTGCTGGAACAGGAAGAAGGCCCTGAGACAGATTAAACGCCAGGCTTTTATGCAGAAGAATTTCCTTTGTCCGTTGGTCCCTGAAGAATCCAATTTGAACGAGTATATTTATTTCTCTGCCTGAGGATGACTTCAAAGGGTCGATAATGGAGGAAGTATATTAGCCCCACTCCTTACTAGAGAAGGTACATACAATGCCACAATACAAACACAACGGCATTTTTACTGCGATGTTCCCAAAGGTGTTAACCCTAATGAATGAGGTTTAATTTAGTAAGAGCATCAGCAGCAAATTCCAAGTCCCAGACTTCCCCCAGAAATGTGCATCTTTTACTGCCCAGTCCTCTCCTGGACAACACAAATTCATACACTATTAATAGAAAATGATATGCACAAATCCGGTTATCTCAAATGGAGTTTCCCAAACACTTCAATCCAAGCACACTGTTGGATGCTGAGGAACTTCCAAGAGTTGCTGCCTTGAGGTCCTGCACCATAATCAACATTCTTCTGGGTGTAGATTTTCTAGAGCACTACAATTATGCCAGGACTGATACCCCGCTGTGAACTGATAGCATGTGTCAATCAGGACACTGGTGATACTGCTTAAAGCATAATGGGCTCTAAAATTCCTGCTAGACTTCTGTACCTTCAAATTATTCAGATTAATAAACCTCAAAACGTGTTATCTCAGCAGCCCATACAACCCCTGGTGGTCACGACTCTGAACAGTATAAAAGTTATTTTTGATGCATAACTCTTAGTGTACAGTTTTTTCTGTGGGCCCATAAACAAGACTGCATAACTATTTCACAACATTCTGAAGATACGCTGAAGTTTCTACACCTCCCTTATCGCCAGGGAAGCAGTGAGATTCCTTTTGACAAAAGGTAAAATGACACTTACCGCAAACTCTGGGAGGTTCTTCTCAAGGTTTTCTTCCCCTCCATCTAAAATTGTAGCCAGAGAAGTTCGTAGCACTCGAGAAAAGACTTCTAATTGCTGACATGCTGTTGATACACTGGTTATTTCCCCTTGATAACCGGCATCAGATATAAGCTATAACAACAAACAATGCTTAAAATGATTTTTGTATCTCAGCACATTTTAGCAAGATTGGATGAAACTACACTGCACAGAATGTTAAATGAGTCTCTGCATACACTCCATGGAATCCAGGTAATACAAATAAATAATAATCAGCATCTAGACACTGACTGAAAAATATGATAACAGGACAGGTGGATAAACCCAGGTCATAACATGGGGAGGGATAGCTAGGGAGGAATAGCTCAGGGGTTTGAGCATAGGTCTGCTAAACCCAGGATTGAGAGTTCAATCCTTGAGGGGGCCATTTAGGGATTTAGGGCAAAAATAAGGGAGGGTACTTGGTCCTGCTGTAAACGCAGGGGACTGGAGTCAATGACCTTTCAAGGTTCCTTCCAGGTCCCTTCCAGCTCTATGAGATAGGTATGTCTCCATTTATTAGTGGGGAGGGATAGCTCAGTGGTTTGAGCATTGACCTTCTAAACTCAGGGTTGCGAATTCAATCCCTGAGAGGGCCATTTGGGGCAAAAACTGGGGACAGGTCCTGCTTTGAGCAGGGGATTGGACTAGATGACCTCCTGAGGTCCCTTCCAACCCTGATATTCTATGATAACACACTCCCTGTACCTTCTGGGGAAAAAAAAATAAATAAAACCTCTAGGACATAATATAAAACAATACATTTCCATTCCCTCTCAGTGAAAGGTTTTGCTAATGTCATAAATTGTTAAAGCAGTTCACATAAAATATAAGAATCACCCATGAACTAAATTAAGCTTCCTAATTAAGTGTTTTCATCGCTATCTGGGACCATTAAGTTACCTGCAAAACCTTACACAAAACAAGTTCACGGAGCAGTTAGTCTCCTGGATCTCTTACGTGCACACAGGCAAGCCAGGAGACTATCTACTTCTTGACACACTACCAAAAAAAGGTTAACCATCGGTCAGCTGTTCTATAAAGTACACGAAATGGGCTGGTGGTCAGTCTCCCTTTACATCACAAAAATACACCATAACTGTAGGCATCCTTGCAAGTGGTTTAAAGGAGGCAATCAAGAATGGGTCCCCTGATACTTAGTGAGGTACACTGTGGTGAAGCCTGTACTGAGGACATCTGTACAAATATCTACTCTTCACGTAACCAGAATGCTATGGATTTCAGTACATTATATTTCATAAACACTAAGCTCACTTTAAGAAGCCTTACCACATGGCAATCATAATGAGAATCGTTTAGATTACCTACAAATGAAATGTAACAATTTACGATTAAAATCCACACATATAGATTACTGTCTTTGATCCTTGATTTAGCTATGTCAAACTAAAAGAAAAACATTTCCAAGATGCAGTCTGAAACATTCTTCCCATAGAAAATAACTCTGTGCATTTTAAGAGTTTTAACAATAAGAAAAGGAGAACTTGTGGCACCTTAGAGACTAACAAATTTATTTGAGCATAAGCTTTCGTGAGCTACAGCTCACTTCATCGGATGCATTTGATGTAGCTCACGAAAGCTTATGCTCAAATAAATTTGTTAGTCTCTAAGGTGCCACTAGTTCTCCTTTTCTTTTTGCAAATACAGACTAACACGGCTTCTCCTCTGAAACCAGAGTTAACAATACGATAAATAGTATTAATATGAATGCCCAAGAGATTGGGGAAGGTTACAGTTGGCATGAATGGAGGAAGAATTAGCTTATTACTGAAACAATTATTTCTGTTTATTAGACTCCAGTAGTGATTACCTTGACAGTAAAATTAAGCATCAGGCAGTCTGGATGGGCTTCAGCCAGTTTGTAAAAAAGATCTCTCCATGTAGGATGTGCTATCATTTGCTCAAGCCAGGCTGGAGTCTGCAAAAATTACAGTGACAGAAAGAAACACTGCTGTACAGTGCCATAAAAAAACTGAATCTAAACATTTATATAATCCAACAGATTCCACTTTTTAAGCTTATCCAGAGTAAAATTTTTACATGCATTATTTCAAGAGTCTTGAAAGAGAAATAGCTAACTGGAACCTTGTAACAAATAATATGTATTCAACACTGAGCAGTTTCCACTGTCTAAGTGAACCTACAGGGCTGCTTAGATACGCAGAGTAATTTTAATAAAGGGCTAAGTTTTAGAAAAGTATTTTAGAAAAGAGGAATCTACAGCTTCCTTCCCCAGTATTTGAATCCAAGTGCCAAATTTACCTTGATCTAAAGAGATACAACCTCATAAAGATGAGCTCAGAGACATTATGTCCAAGTATTGCAACCCTGAGTTTGGCCACTGAGCAGCTGGTCTGTACTTGGCCATGGGTATTCTATGCATTACCTCGCCTTCCTCTGTAAAGATGGAATCTGCTTTCCGAGGGTCAAAGTGTTTGATGAGTAAACTTTTCAAGTGATTTTCTACAGTTTCCTGAACCTGCACCGGCTCAACACCTGCAAGGAAGGAAATGTCACTGGGTGGAATCTCAACTGTCAGAGTAGTAGCAACTCCTTGAAGTTTCTCATTGCTATTAGAATAATAGAACAGAAGTCATCTAACAAATTAACTAAGAGGCAAAAAGGGAGACAGTATTCAAAACTCAAAATAGGAATATCAAGCAATATTAGATCAGATTTGAAGGATTTCTCTTTCCTAAACACAGACCTACCAGCTGTATTGCACAGACGCATACATGTGCAGGTTACACTAATCCTTTTCTCAACTTGTCTTCTCTACTCATGTGAGCAAGCTGGGCACTGACATTTATAAGAAACCTAAATAGGTTGATAAGTATGTTTCAATATCTTGTCTGTTCACAAGAAAACATATGGAGAATAGAGAGTGAACCTAGATGGCTACAAACTAAAAGACAGCTGCTTCCCATATGATAGGTTCAAATACACACCCACCAGCCTTCCAAGTATCCTTTTGAATAACGTGTAATGAAGTAACCAGTATCTGTACTGTGATCACAGTGATTTAAGACATTTCCGACGGTGTGCATATATGCTTTTCATACTAGTTGCATTTGAATCTACCAAGATGTAGATTTCACCTCTTCATTACACCATGGCAAAGATCCAGCAAAATTTACACTGTGAACTTGCCCTGTAAGAGGCAGAACTGCAGAGATCCCAGAAGTTTTGGCAGTAAAGAATTTCATTCTAAATCAGCACTTTTGAGAACTGCATTTACAAAACTGTATATTTAACTGATCCACAAAAAGCAGGCTGCAAACTAAAATGTAGTTAAATCAACATTAATTTTGTTATGCTATAATAAGATGTTAGGTATTTCTAGAGAATCTATCACAACACTACCTAAACACTATTCTCTTCACATGGGATTAAAATAATAGACAAAAAGCAGAAAGTCTAATAGACAATAGCTCCTTTCATACTACAATTTTAGTATTTTTAGTGTTCATCACCACACTACCTCACTTATCCCTTGGGTACAATTGTGTTCTATTAGACAGCTGCCACATCACTACACAAAAGTGGAACTAAGAATATTCACATTAGGTATATCGGGATTAAAGGCAAAAAATGAATTTAGTCATATATTTCGGTATAGAATGGCAACTTGGACATCATCCACCTTTTGGGTATGATCAATGTTATTTCTCAAAAAGAAAAGGAGTACTTGTGGCACCTTAGAGACTAACAAATTTATTAGAGCATAAGCTTTTGTGAGCTACTAATAAATTTGTTAGTCTCTAAGGTGCCACAAGTACTCTTTTTCTTTTTGCGAATACAGACTAACACGGCTGCTACTCTGAAACCTGTCAATGTTATTTCTGCGAACAGTTCAGAGGTTTCTGATGTATAAAGAAAAACTACAGCCAAAGGACAATGTTAGGCCACTGTAGCATACCTGTTTGAATGAGCCACTCTGCCAGTAGATTTACAGTTTGTGCCACTGCAGTATAATTCTCTGACAGCAGTTGGATAACATTCTCTGGAGAGCCGCCTGCCTGGAAATACCTGACACAGGGTTTTTTTTTTTTTTTTTAAAAAAAAAAAAGCAGTTATTTCAAAACTGAAGAAACAAAAAGGACCCCACCCCTATGTAAAGACAGAACAATGCATTCAGGTATCATTTTCACACGCTTTCTCTTACATGCAACATATTACCATTACGTATCAAAATCTTTTACACTCACCTTTTCAGAGTGTTAAATATAGAGGGTTCCATTATATAATCTCGAGTGGAAAATTTATGCAAACATTCTTGCTGGACTTCAGCATCATCTTCTCCTTCTCCATACTCATCATCCTGCTGTTTACAAACACAGAGTCCGAGTAGTTATTTCTCTTTTACATTTGTTTTTTTTTTCTACTGTGCTAGTTACATTTTAAATATCTTGCTTGTTGCCCATAGAAGTGCACATACACCATGATTTCCTACAGCAAATGCCTTCTACAGTAGAAAGCACAAGCTCTTAACAGAGTTTACTTCAATACCTACTGCATTTAGGGGAAAAATGTATTTTTAGAGAGGAAAATGTATTTTTAGGAAAGCGAGCACAATCAAACCTTAAATATGAATAATACTGCAACTGTAGAATCAGGGCATTAAATTATAAATCGCGTGGAGCAAAACAAGTCTCTTGCCTTTATACTTTTTCAGCATCAACTGTGAAAAAATCCAGGCACCAGAAGCAGCCATAAAGAATAGGATTTTTAGAAATACACCCCACTATTTACAGTATTTGCCAGGTGAAGGGGCACTGGCGGGGTCTAAAGATCAGCCATGATTGCCAGGAACGCCTCCCAAAAAGGACAGGGGCTCAGGAGGGCACAGGTTTTGATATCACACGGGAAACCACAGTTATTTTAAATACTGGCACATTTGTTTTTATTATTATTACTCCTGACAGTCACAGAGGGGGAACAACTCCCGGGCCCGCTCTGCCCACGGTGAGCAAGCAGGAAGCAGGCGGGCAGACATGTGGGGAGCACCGAGGACACGACAAGCCACCCTCAGCACGGCAAGCGGGGAGAGCCTGTGCAAGGGAAGCCGTTTTGGTGATGGCGCAGCGGGGACAGGCCAAGGGGAGAGTCAGCCTCTCGGACCACCCCTGGGGAGTGGAGCCAATATCCCCGCCTCTGCTCCCGCTCCGGAAGGGACCTCCAGCCACAGCCCCTCAGCCAGGCTCCAGTCCCCGGTTCTGCCCTCGCCTCTCACCGCCCCTCCATCCGCATCGTCCCCCCACTCCGCCGCGCTGCCGCCGAAGTAGTCAGCGTCCTCCATGGGCTCCTTCCGCGGCGAGCCTCCGACTGAAAGCCCCGCCCCGCAGCCCGGCGGGCGGGCGGGCGGAACCAGGCCCGGCCCAGGGGGAGGGTTCCCTGGGGGGCGGGTCCCGACCGAGGGGGGGGCCGGGCGGGGAAGAAGCTGAGCAGGGGCCTGGCGCCGTTGGCTGGGGCGGGGCGGGGCGGCGCGCGCGGGTCACCCTGAGTAGCGCGTGCCCGCTGCCCGTGGGGGCCCTCGCGGGCCATGGCGGCGCCTTCCCCAGCCGCGGCTGAAACGGGCCGCGAGCGCGGCGCCGGCTGCGTCACACGGCGGCGCGCCACCCTCAGGTGTCGCGGGAGGCCGGGGCCGACCCCCATTTGCTTTTCCGCGCAGGGCGGAGCCCCACGCTGGGGGGAGGCCGCCGCCGCCGCCGCCGCCGCCAGGGCTGCCCGAGCCGGTTCGCCCGCCGCCGTGTGGCGCCCGGCAGCGGGCCGGCGGCTGGTACTGGAGACAAGAGCATCTCGCTGCAACTTTCAAAACATCGCCCCTGTTTTATGTAGTGAAATGGTCACAGCTGGGCAAAACTCGGGGGTTTAAACCGCCGCCGCCGTCGCCGCCGCCGGTGTTTGTGGATTGACACGTTCACGGCTGCAGGAAGGTAGGGGGTGGGGGACAGCAAACCAGGGGCTCTCAGACTTCATTGCAGGCGACTCCCCTTCTGACAACAAAAGCTACTACGGGGGGGGGGGGACTGAAGCCTGAGCCCCCCGCCTCAGGCATTGGGGAGGTAATGGGGGGGACAAAGTCCGAGCTCCATTGCCCCATGCAGGTGGGACAAAGTCAAAGCCCAAGGGCTTCAGCCTGGGGGGGGGGGGCCTGTAACCTGAGCCCCACGTGGTGGGGCTTGGGCTTCAGCCCTGGGTCCGAGCAAATCTAATGGCAGCCCGGGTGACCCCATTAAAACAGAGCGCCGTGACCCACTTCGGGGTCCCAGCCCACAGTTTGAGAACCGCTATAGTAGACATTAAGATTCAAAAAGTTAAAAATTTATAACTGTTAAAACAAATGATCAATGTCACATGTCAAAATATACAAAGTAAATATCCTTGCATCAAAATCAAGTAAGTTCTCAAGCAGCATTTTTCTTACTTTGCCTACCCATAAATGTTGATGATCTTCAGTAGAGATATTTTCTTGTATGTTTGTGTGTGTACTGTGAAATTGATTATTTACCAACATTCACCTCTAAAAAACAAATCCTTCCAAGCTTACATATGGGGTTTGATGGCAGCAAGCCGCAGGTTAATAAACAGCAGGTCTGTGAATATCAAGAGAGTAAGTTTGAAAGATCATCTATGAGTCCACTTCTCCAAGACGTCTAGCACCTCTCAATGCCCAGAAGGTTCCCACCACCTCACAGGCTCAGATACCTGGTCAGAGATGGTTCAAACAAAATCTGGGACGCATTGCCAAGGGATCTTTGTCTCCCAGCCCACTATTCCATTCTCCTGTACCGTGCCAGCTGTTTGTGTAGGTGGTGGTGGTGCTGCTGTTATTCCCAAAGAGGCTCTGGTCCAGGATTTACACCCAAGGAGAATAGTGGGTGGAAATTATGTGTTAATAAGGAGGAAAGAAACTAGGATGCATTCTGACCAGAGCCACAATAAAGGGAGAGAGACTCCAAATCCCAAGGGTTCTCAAGTTATCCCCGTGATTCACTTTCTACACCATGTATCACTGAAGAATGGGTCCTTAACATCACAATAGCATTAGTGGGTCTCAGAAGTCTCCTGCAGTTACAGGCGGCCTGACGTGAACGGACTCTGAGTCGTCTTTACAACAAGCACATAAGACATTATGAGATAGGATCATTGTTTTGGAGAGGAGAGAGATGGGTCTATGGATGAAGCATATTGTACTCCTGGGGGAATGCTGCGCCTCTGTGTGTGCGCGGAGTTCATGTCCCCTGCACATTTCTTTGCTTCCCTGCAGAAAAATGACTTTCTGATAGGGAAGCAAAGGGAATCTGCTTGACTAGACACACACCACTCCCTAGCTGCGCAGGTATATGGTTTCAGGAACCCAGAGCAGCCAGCGGAGAGGTAAATCACCACAGGGCTAGGGACAACCCAGCCAGTGGCTCCTACCCTGAACCAGGATCAGCTGCTAGTCCTGGCTGGTCTGGTCTGGAGGCAGAAGAGGGCAGGACTTCCTCTTCCCTTGCAAGGGGTGGCTGGGTCTGTGTTAGAATCACCCCCAGAAACCTCCCCCAGCTGCGGGAAGTTCAGCATCCTCTCCTGCTTCCTGCCCCCATCACTCCTCAGCTGCGGGGGGAGATGTCACTGTATGGGAAGCTGCTCCCCCATCCGCCCAACCCCCATACATCTGGACCTCCCTTACCCAGACACCCCCACCAAGCCTCACCCCAGACATGCAGAACCCCCCTAGCCTTCCATACCCAAATTGACCCTCAACCCCAACCTCATCTGGAGCCCCCTGCACTCAAATCCCCACCCTGATGCGCCCCACCCCTCTGCACCACCATGAGCCCCCAGGTCACTGATCCCCAATTAGTTCCACTCAGTCCCCCACTCCACCAAGCCTCACTTCCCCAGCACCCAGACCCCCTGCTGAGACCCCCACACTCAGACCGCTCCACTGAGCCCCAACCACTTTAACCTGGAAGCCCCAGCAGAGTCCCATTGCCCCTGCACCTGGAACCCCCCCCACCTGACAAGGTTCTGTGCATCCAGATCCCCCCTCACCTAAACCCCCCAATGAGCTGCCTGCACCGATTGTCCCACACAGAATCCTCTCACCCCACACTGAGCCCCTCCACCCTTGGATCCTGCTTGGTTGAGCGTGCCTGCCCCACACCTGGTGTGCCTGGCACAGGGGGGCAGGGCCCCAGGGTGTTTCTGTGTCAAGGTTAGGTGCAGCCTCACCACTGAGTCCATGTCCCTGGGGTGGGGAGGCTGCTCAGTGATCTCCCACCTTCGTGGAGCCAGTGGTCTGTGCTCCCCACTACCATGCTGGAGCCTCTGCATTTATATATTGGCAAATAAACCTTGCAGAATTTTGAAATGTTGTGTGCAAATTTTTTAATTTTTTGGCATAGAATGCCCTCAGGAGTAATATAGAAATAGTTTATCTGTAAATATGGATTGTGTTGCATTTCTTCTATCTTACGTATTCAGAGTTTCCTTCTGGATACTGTGTAAAAATAGGTCTGCCCCTTTTCTTGAAAAAATTTAAAATATTTCTATTTAAACCCAGTTCCAGATACCATATATTTAATAAAGGGGGAAAAGGAGCTTTGATGCATCTCTTCTACATAAGAAGTTCCTCTTGTTGCTTTCCTGAAGTTCCAGTATTCACTGCCTCTATAATTAGTGTTTGTTTTGCTTAGGGAATTGTGAATGTTTTACATACTTGCTGGAAACAAATCGTTTCTCTCTTTCTTGCTCTTTTAAGCATGTTTGTAAAAGCCACTTATTGGTAAATTATGGGTGAGACCATTTTGAGCATGGGCAGATACAAATGAAATGTGAGGTTTCAGAGTAGCAGCCGTGTTAGTCTGTATTCGCAAAAAGAAAAGGAGTACTTGTGGCACCTTAGAGACTAACAAATTTATTTGAGCATAAGCTTTCGTGAGCTGTAGCTCACGAAATGAAATGTGAAAATTAAAGACTGGCGCAGTAATGGCATTTTCCAGAGTGGGGTGTGTTTGTTCTGTCTGTTCCATTTTAAGTGATTTATCCCTGGTTACAGTTGCTACCAGAAATTGAAGGCTAAAGGCACAATGATATTAGCAAAAACATTAAGCTAGATGTCAGTTAGAAGAGAGGGGGAAAAATAGATATACACTGAAGTTGTGAGGTCATAGCAACAGCTTCCTACTTACTGTTCTTTGAAATGCTGAGGTGAAATGGGAAAGTCAGTGATAAGTTTGTTATTAAATATTTATGTTGTGGTTGCATATAAACACTACACCAGGTTAGGGCCCACTGTGTAAACATATATAAGCAATCCCCCCCCCCCGGTTTTTTTTTACCTTAGGACGTGCTCTATACAAAGACATCCACTTGTATGATCTTATGGACATAAACTGTACATCTTGTTTATTAAATTTAAAAAAATAATTCCTGGTGTGTCCTGGTAATAATAAATCATATTAGGACCAGAGCCCATGTATTCTACAGCCATAGCACAGAATTATGTTTCAGAGTTTGAGTTTCTTTTGTGTTTGCATGGGTTTTTTAATGTATACTTCAAGTTTTTCTGGTTGTGAATAAGACCTTCCAAATGATAATCAAGTGGAAATTATTGTCTTCCTGGGTCTACAGAGAGCCCGAAACTGTAGCTCTGAAATCTGAATTACTCTGCTCATTCATTTAATCTGATGTTAACTGTAAAGCCTACATATAACATTTTAAATGTCAGGTTTCAGAGTAGCAGCCATGTTAGTCTGTATCCGCAAAAAGAAAAGGAGTACTTGTGGCACCGTAGAGACTAACAAATTTATTTGAGCATAAGCTTTCGTGAGCTACAGCTCACTTCATCGGATCCATTCAGTGGAAAATACAGTGGGGAGATTTATGTACACAGAGAACATGAAACAATGGGTGTTACCATACACACTGTAACAAGAGTGATCAGGTAAGGTGAGCTATTACCAGCGCTAGATCAACCTTTGTGTTGACTTTTGGAACCCCATATAGCCCATATCAGAATTTGGCCCTCTGATGTTTAGTCCAAATGTACAACAGTTAATCAAACTAATGTGACGTGGAGTGCTAACCTAAGGAAGTAGGCCAACAGTGGTGCCAAAGTGAAGGGAAAGACTGGAACAGCTGCACCAGGAAGGGAATAAAAAAGGCAGGGGGAGGAGGAAAGGAAGAGAACTCAAAAGGTGAAATGAAAACTGATCAAACAATCTATCTTTAAATAAGGCAAAGAGATGTGTATTATCAAAACTGAGCATGAGAGCAAATACAGAGTCCCTTTGTTTTAGTTCAGATTGACTTCCTTTCTTAAGTTGTATAAGAGCTTATATGTGAGACATAGGAGGATGAGGGTGTATTCTGCGGTTTGGAGGGCAGCCCAGACCGTAGCTGATTAGTTAAAAGATCCTTTATTCCAGTTCAGGATCCGTTTAATTGGAGGGAGGGAAGTACACTCTCTTCCATGCTTGTCTCCATCTCATGAAATCATGTAGTAGAAAGGAGCAAAAGACATGTCTATAATTAATTTCCAATAGGTCCTGCTAGAGATGCACTCCTGAAATATCCAAGTGATGATAAGCAGTGTTAGTTTATTCCACTTGCAATTTTGATTGGATGAAATAGTTGTTTGCATGCGCCCCTGAACTGGGTGTAGATTGGCTGTATTGCACTTCTCCACAAGCACAGCTGTGTTTCATTGGTGGGCATTTGTAAGAGTTTTGGGAACAAAAATTCTAGATAAATGTAGAGTAATATCTCCTGATCCTGCCAAGGAGGAAAAGAGACCTCTTCACAAACACAAGGACTGAAGAGACTGAAGCAAAGACTAGAAAGGAGCAGGCCTGTGATACTGTTCTGCACCTGTGCTGACATTGCTTCCTGGCTGCAGGAGTGTAAGACACAAAGTAACATTTCAATTATTAAAGCAACGTTGATCACTTTTATGAGAAAAGACTGGGAGTAAAGTGACAGTGAGAGCCTGGAGGCCAATGGAAATCTCCCTTTAGACTAAAGAGCATGTTCTACTTCTGAGGGCATTCTGTGCCAAAAAAATAAAAATTCTGTGAACAATATTTTAAAATTCTACAAATGTTATTTGTCAAATAAATGTGAAGGCTCCATCATGGCATTGGGGAGCACAGGCCACTTGCTGCCCATAGGTGGAAGATCACTGTGCAGGTCCTGCCCCGGGACACGGACTCAGTGGTGAGGCTGCATCCAACTCTGACACAGCACAGGGACTGGGTCTGCCCCAGAAACACACCAGGGCCCTGACACGCTGTGCCAGGTGCACCAAGTGTGGGCAGGCAAGCTCAGCAAGGATTCAAGTGTGGCGGATCCATGTGTGGGTTGACAGGGTTCTGTGTGGAGCAACCTGGGTGTGGGCAGCTCAGTGGAGGATCTGGGTGCAAGGGGATCTGGATGCACAGGGGCTTGTTGGAGGGTTCTGGGTGCAATGGTAATGGGACTCTGCGGGGGGGTCCAGGTGAAGGTGGTTGGGGCTCAGTGGGGTGGGAGGTCTGGTTGTGGAGGGGAAGGGATAGAGCTCGGGGGGGGAGGATGTGGGGTCCAGATGCTGGGGGTGTGGGACTCAGTGGGGTGGGGATCTGGATGCAGGTGGCTAATTGGGGTGGTCCAGGTTCAGGGGGAATGGAGCTCATCAGGAGGGTTCTGAGTGTGTGTGGGGGGAGGGGAGGCCCAGGATGCATGGGGATTGGGTGAATGGAGGAGCAGCTCCCTGTATAGGGATTCCTCCCTCTGCAGCTGAGGAGTGATGGGTGCAAGAAGCGGGGGGAGTTTGCAGAGCTTCCTGCAGCCAGGGGAGAAATATGTGGGTGAGTCTGACTCTGCCCTGGATGTCGTGCAGGGGAAGAAGTTGTCCCATCCTCCCCAGCCCAGCTGGGACTAGCAGCTGAGCCCAGCGCAGGGTAGGAGTCCCCTGCCCCACAGCGATTTACCTCTCTGCCAGCTGCCCTGGACACCCAAAACATACTGCTGGGGAAGGTTGCATGACTGCTTTTGTGGCTTCCCTTTGCTTCCCCATCAGAAAGTCATTTTTCTGCAGAGAAGCAAAGAAATCTGCAGGGAACATAAATTCTGCGCATGCGCAGTGGTGCATAATTCCCCCAGGAGTAATGCTCAAACCACAGCTTTTGGTACATTTCCCTGGCACCTGACCACAGTTAAAGGAGAAGACCATAATCCCAATGACTGGATGGGTGCTAACAACGTGGAGCAATTCAACTTATGGGAGTGGCACTAAGCAGTAGGCAAATGGTACCTCGTTTTTTGGATAATGGTATGGGTAAATCAACCCCAAGTTTTGTTTTCAGTCTACATATATTTTAGTTGGTGCAGCCCCAAGTAGTTAACAGAAGCAATATCTGTGCTATATTTGGGTTATCAATTTCTAATACTACCAGTATCGCTGCTGAGCAGATTGCGCTGTTGTAACCAACTCCTGAGTGCTGAAACTCTGTGGATAAAAAAGGCAAGTACTAAGCAGCAAGGCAATGTGTCAGCAGTTAGAAATGCCCCATTCAAGCTCAAGGAGAAGTGAGAACTCCAATTATATCTTCAGTTCTGGTGTGAGTAGTTTTAATTCTGTCTCAAGGTACATGGCACACCTGAGCGGTATGGAATAGTTGACTTACAGAGATAGAAACAGGACATTTCTATTCTGCACCTGAAGCTACTCTAGCCAGGGCAAAGACAAGAGGCAGATCCTCTTAGAGTAACAAAAATGCATGTACCCCTCACGCTTTATCAGCTCACTTGTATGTTGTGTTTGTAACCCAGAAAGGTGGGCAAGGCTGCAAACTGTAGGACACATTTTTGGAGGATAGTTGTAGGACAGCTACTATGTTGTCCCATCTAATGGAAGGTGGAGGAAATTCAAGACAAGTTATCCTGTGTGAAAAAGGAAACCAAACACTAAGACTTCAAAGTCCAGCCTGATCAATACTCACATGAGAAATTACAAAGCAAAAACCTGGTATTGCCAAAAGTAGTGCCGGTGACTGCCCAGAGCTCCCTTCTCTCTGAGTAATACAGAACAACCCAGCATTAGTGGGGAGGTAGTTGTTACTGCAACTTTCATAGGATCTGTAATACCAAGGTCTGAACCATTTCTGATTGTTTGAGATCTGCTCTACCTTCTGGAAAAGTAGCATGTTAATCTAAGAGCTATGTACAAACTCCAAATCAAGCTGTTACGTTTGTCTTTCTGAATTCTCCTTCCTCTTTCAATTGGATTGTTAGTTTCTCCTAACAAAAAAAAAACAAAACAAAAAACAAACAAACAGAAAGAAAAACCCCACTTCAGTGCCTATATACCACATGCATGTGTTATATAGAAATGATTTAGATAAAGTAGCACTGGTAACAGAATGGCTACAAGAAGGCTATATTTTGCTGGTGGCTGAAGTGATTCCTGGATATATATAATGAACCATAAAGCACTTTGCAGACTTGTTATCTTTAAAGTATTCTCATTACTAGAAGACTTTCACTGCCCTACCCTTTATTCGCAAAAAGAAAAGGAGTACTTGTGGCACCTTAGAGACTAACAAATTTATTAGAGCATAAGCTTTCGTGAGCTACAGCTCACTTCATCGGATGCGAAAGCTTATGCTCTAATAAATTTGTTAGTCTCTAACGTGCCACAAGTACTCCTTTTCTTTTTGCGAATACAGACTAACACGGCTGCTACTCTGAAACCTACCCTTTATTGTTTGTGATGTATGTCATTGGAGAATTCTGGGTGTTTCTCTGGATTGTAACTAAGAGGTTTTTCCATACAAATGTGTAGCCGTTATGATAGAAGTTATTTCTGTCATTTGTATACACTGGATTTCAGTTAAAATATTACAATCCTTTCACTATGAAGAAGAAACTTGGATCAATTATTAATTTATATAGAGACAAATTATTTGCATAGGCTCCTAACTTTGGCGTTTTACTGTGTGTCACGTTTCTTGCTTCAAAAGCACCATGCAAAGTAACATGATTATTTCTGTAGCTATTTGGAAGAGGTCCAGGCTTGCATTTTATTACCACATGTTAAATTTTCTGGTGTAGATTAGACAAAACGATAGAAGATAAGCAGCTGCTTAACTCTTTTGGTTACTGCAGATCAATACCCAACACAATCTATGTGCTGTGAATACAAACAAAACAAGTAGACAGGGACTGGACAGAAGCCATATAGATTTCAAAATACAATCTTTAGCATTAGAATGCATTGTGCAGCACTGACTTGCTAAATTATGCCTGTATGTTTGCACCCACAAATAATTGCAAACTATTCTATAGAACTCTAACACATAAAACACTGCATCTTCAACACTATAAAACACACATGCAAAAATGGAAGGGATGGTTGTGGAGAAAGGGGAACACATCAAAGACCCTTTTGGAAATCAGGGCATGACAGTGAAATTCTTCCTTCACTGATGTTAAAGGGGTTCTGTGGCTTTGAAGGTAAAATTTACCCCTTACTATGCACGTAAGTTTGGTTTGTCCCCAGTCTAGGCAGACATGGAAATTGAAGAATGAGCTTAAATTTAAATGTGGCCTGTATTCTTGGTCTGTGGTATTGAATATAGAGGATAAATTCATGGCTGAGCTCAGTAATGCAAGAGTCATATTTCTCCTGGAACAAGTTGGCAGGTGTTGGTGAAAGTTGCCTGCTGAGTCTGGAAGGAAGTGGGGGAAGGTGGAAGGACGAAGTGTTTTACCTCACTGCACACCAACCCCTCTGGCTAGTTAATTAGTAGCAATGACACTCTCATAAAGAAGTTTCTAGTCTCCCTCAGCCAGCAGGATAGCGGCAAGAAGGAAGTGGCTGAAAATTGGTGGTTATATATAAGGAAAGAATCGGGGAGAGACGGTCCCAGAAAACCATTGAGGGAATGGAGACAAGATTAGAGAGAGGTATTGGGAAACAAAACAACACAGCCTTGACAAATGGAACAGAAAGGTCCAGTCCAATTATCGAAAGTGGATGCATCTTAAAATGTGGCTGTACTCTGACAAGTGACACTACAATGGTAGCAGGTCTGTGTGGATCTTATTGATTCCCTATATAATAAGTTAAGTATATAGGTAAAAATGTGTTTTCCTTTAAATGCCAGTCCGGCAAGGTAAGCTCAGTTATTTCTTGCTTCTACTGCATCACCATAAATAGACAAGAATTGTCTAACTAGAATAGACCAATTATCCATGTAGTGCAGCGGCCAGTAGCAGATGGCAATGTTCAAGAAACCCATAGACAGTACCTGAAAAACCTACAGTGAGGAGAAGCGTCTTCCTCACCCTTATCAGTTAGTATTGACATTTGCTTTGAAGCATGAGGGATGATTTTTTTTTATCCTATCTCATTTGAAATAAGTGTCTGGATTATACCCAAGAGGTTTTTCCATGCAAATATTTAGCAGTTATGATACAAGTTATTTCTGCGGTAGTTACAGTCATCTGCAAACACTGGATTTCAGTTAAAATTTTTACAATCCTTTCACTTTGAAGAGGAAGTTTGAAGAGCCTTTATCAAATTCCACCAAACTCTTGGCCTCAATGATTTCATGTGGCAATGAAGTCCACAGGTTAATCACATGTGGTGCAAAAAGTTTTTTCCAATAAATAAGTTTTACAGGCCAAATTCTGCCCTTAGTTACACTTTTGCAATCTCTCTGTCAACAGAGGGCAGAATTAGGCTCTGCTAGTGGAACTTGGTTAACAATGCAGTTAATAATGCACAAACCAGAATAGAATATGTTCTTTCTCCCACAGCTGTACTATTGTATTCTAACAGATTCCTGTGCCATCTTCATCACCATGTTATTTGGATTCCATAGCACCTAGGAGCCCCAGCCATGTACCAGAGCCCCATTGTGCTAGGGTGCCATACAAACATCCAAGCATCTTCCAGTAGTGCAATAAGTGACATGACTTAACATGTCACAGGTGGTTCATTCTCTCTCATCCTCTCCTTATGGGAAGAATTGTGTGTGCCATGCAGTTTTGTGTTCTTTATTAAATGTGCATGATGCTCTGTGTTTGTGAGAGAGGGCAGGTTGAAGAAATGAGCCTTGCTTTTGGAAGGTGGCAAGGTCTGTGATGGCACTGGGTCTGCAGTTCTGAGGTTTATTATTTTATAGCATCTAAGAGTGTCTTGGGCATTTTGTAATAGAGAAAGACATGGCCACTGTCCCACAGAGCTTACTGTCTAGTTGAAGACATGAGGCAATGAATGGGAGTCATAAAACAATACAGAAGGGTTTGAAGAGGAAGGACAGGGAAGATGTCAGTGAAAGCTATATCAAAGTAAATAAATGGTCACTAAAATCTATATATGGCATTGCTGGCTCATATCGTGGAGATATAAATAATTTATATTTGACACACACAAACTATAGGTTTAGGACCAAATCTTCGTTCCCTACAGAAAGCCCAAATAAAGGAGCTTTGCACAGCAGATCTCAGGGAGGTGTGTGCATGTGTGGGAATACCATTCCCCCTCCCCGCCCCGACATGTGCACCTCTTAAGTAGGGTGTTGGCCAGTGGACAGATCTGTTATGTTTAGAGCTTCACAGTCAACACACTCTGTTCGTAGTCCCCATAAGCATTCCTAGTACAGGTTGAGAATTCACGCAATGACAATGATCAGGACTACTGTCCTCTGGGGGTGACAATTACAGTCTTGCTATAATACCTAAACTTATCACCTAGGCCGTGCAGGAGGATTCAATAGTCCACAGCAGCAAATGCCATCATTAGATCAAATATTAAGAATAACTGACATGAGCACTTTCAATGACTGGATCTTAACATTAAAAGAAGTTTTTAACTCTTTTTATATTTGGATTTCTTTATTTTGATTACAGTAACAGAAAATTAATTTTCACCTTTTTATATATAAGAATGAACAATACTCAAAGCATTTACTTCCAACTTTCCTGGAGAGGAAAACTAGGGACTGCACCAAAGTCAAACTTTAGCTGAATGACCCTTTGCAGAAAAAGCATGATCTCCAGGCTTTTTCCCCCTAGGTCAATAAACAGCAGGCAAGATGAGATAAGAAAGACAGCCTCAATGTATCAGTTAAATTGTTACTAAATAGTCTGAGTTTACTAGAACTTGCAATTTGCAAACTATGCTTTTACAACTCTGAATAGAAACAATGTTGATGTCCCCTTGGAATTATTGTACTTTCCTGTATGCATTGGTGTTTTTCAAGGTTTCAATGCAACGTTTAATGTTGCATTATAATGAATGCATTTAAATTTACCTGAATGTCCTAGAGATTTTTCATTTTCCAGTAAATAAATAAACAGGACTTCCCCTCTTAATTGCACAGTTATTTACACTACGTTTCTTTCATATGTGAGGCTAACATGGTCCAGAGGAATAAGCTATGGGTGGACTGTCAAATGCCTGAGTTTAATTCAACCCCTGCAATCAAGTAGCTGTGTGGTCTTGAACAAGTTACTATACCTGCTAGCCTTAGACTTCCTACTGCACAGGGCTGTTGTGAGGATTAGTAAAGCACTATGCAAGTGCTAGGTATTGTATCAGAGAGCTGAATGTGAGTGTGACCAACCTGACTTTATGCAAGACTGGGAAATATTTGTTGCAAACTAAAGCTTATCAGGGAAATAAAAATAAAACAAAAAACAAACCCCAAGGAGAAGAGCTGATTTCATACCTAAGTTTGTCTTCCATTTATGTGTTTTCACACATTCCACCCTGGAATTGTTCTCTCTAACCTAATTACCCCTGCCCCCACCTCTCACTGTATTCATTTAGTAGAAGCTAGTATTTCAGTAATCAGTAGCCCTTTAAGACCCAGTCAATACATTCAAATAGAGATAAGAAGGTTCTAATAGCTTTCAAATCCACCAAGAAAATATAGCAGCATCAAGTTAGGCTAATGAGATGTGGCTGAAGGGTTCTTCCTCTTGGAAGAAAAGCTCAAGATTAAGCACTTTTTTGACCTTGAGATTCACAATTTAAGGGTAACACTGCAACACGAAGACAATTCGCTAGGTATCTGGAAAAAGAAAAGGAGTACTTGTGGCACCTTAGAGACTAACAAATTTATTTGAGCATAAGCTTTCGTGAGCTACAGCTCACTTCATCGGATGCATCAGATGCTGTTGCTCACGAAAGCTTATGCTCAAATAAATTTGTTAGTCTCTAAGGTGCCACAAGTACTCCTTTTCTTTTTGCGAATACAGACTAACACGGCTGCTACTCTGAAACCTGTTGTTATGCTAGGTATCTGGGAAATACTTTAGAGACAATACAAGAAAGTGGGGGAAGAGAGCATGAGTGGCCACTGATTAGAGACGAAGCAGCACAATTATAATACCTCTTTAAAATGTTCAGCTAAACTATTTTTACATACTGTAAATTGCTAAACAACAGAATCTCACAATACATGCAGCTGCTTTTCAAATGGAACCTACAGCAAAACCATGTTACCCAATACCAGAGCAAGCACCAATCAATCTCTTCACGTTACATGTGCATAAGAATGCTTACACTTTACTTAAAAGCTTCCCTTAAAAGGTTTCCCTTGTAACTTGGATATTTTATGTTTTTCAGTCACATTCCTCAGTTTAGGGCCTCCTAATCTTTTTAATGAACTAGCTCCCATTGTCATGGAAAAGTTTTATAATGATCCAAACTTGAGAAACTTACTCTGAGGAATGAAAAATTCCTCCCAATTTTGTTTTTCTACCCCCGACAAAGGCATTAAATGCCTATTTAACTCATTTTCTCCAGTTCCTTTGATTCTTCATGGGGCTGTCTCCTGCGTCTTTCAAAGCAGCTGTGGAAAAGAAAGAGGCACAACCCAGTGGTATTCCCAAGAGCAGAGTAGAGGCTCATGGGGTACAATATTGAACCAAACAACCTGGTTGCGGTGGAATTTTAGGCACAGGACTGTTATTAACATGCTATTGTGTGTATGAGCACTGGGCTCGCAGAGCCCGTTATACATGTGGAACTTTGCAGCCTAGCATGGCTCTAACCTGCGGGAATGGAAATCAGGGCAAACTCCAGAGCCTTTCATATAATCTATTCCTTGGACTCCCTTTTGGAGATGGTGCCTTGAAGCAAACAGCAGAACTCAGATTATGACTACTGAGAATCATCAGACTCTTCCCAAGATACCTGCATTGTTTCATAGAGTTCTAGGTTTATAAAAGGTTTAAGGTGTCTTCGTCCATCAGTCTCTATTGGGTTTTTTTCACTCCCTTCCATGGAAATTCTCCTTGACTTGGCAAATCTAGGAGTGGTAACTGAGTGAAAATGAACTTGAATGGGAATCCCTTCAAAGGGTCCTCAATACTGCATTCACAGAATTTAAGTGGTGCTTAGGATCCTGGTGGGACAAACCCGGTTCTCTGCCTGCCCTTCACCTTCACCCTGGAATATTGCTTGTATGAATTATACAAGCTAATTCTTACATGGGATCAAGAGTGGGACACTTACAAAAGGAAAAATACCATACTTCATGTTTTATAGTCAAATGAAAGTAACAAACATTTAGATTATATAACAAATCAGCAAAATCAAACAAATTCCAAATACCACTACCTCTGTCCTCAGCCTGCACTCAATTTGTCCTTACTCACGCCTTGATGAGGTATTGCAGAGGTTTGACATTAGCACAGGGTAGTTATTACATGACATTTTAATGCAAAAAGAACCAACGTGAGTTAAGGAAGGAGAGGAGAGGAGAGGAGAGGTGTTTAAGCCTTAACTTTTGAAATTCTTTGCATTTGTTCCAGCCTCAGAGTGCAGTTAGCTCTATTTGATAAGTGACTACATAAAGATGGCATCTCTTCTTACTCAACACATGGGTCTATTCTGGGTCATGTTTTCAAACTTTATTGACCTAAGTAAATTTTTGCGGCTTTTCATATTAGCAATGCAGAGCCAGTGGGATGGAATGAGTTGTGGATTCTATTCTATCTTGTTCCTCATCAAGACAATTGTTTACCAACTTTCAGTCAACTACATCTCACTGCATAGGTGTCAGTGAACTGTTATTACTGGTGATGACGCACAAGATGGAAACTTGCAGGGCTGGCAGACAAGTAAAAAGGCATTTTCCCTAACGATCAAGCACATTTGATACAGAAATCAGTGACAGACATGGACACAGAGCCCCACAATGTCACTCTTTGAAGAATCGCTTTAAACTGTGCTCGTTTTAGAATAAAAGAAATGTAGCGCTGGAATGGACCTCAAGAGGTCATCTAATTCAGCTCCCTGCGCTGAGGCAGGACCAAGCATGGGTGGCACGTAATGGAGGTTAGGGGAGGCTAAGCCTCCCAAACCTTGCACTGTCCAGGGAGATGGTGGCAATGGCAGATTACTGCATGGGCCTACAGGACCCCAGCCAATTTGGGGTTCCCAGAAAAATCTCCCCTCTCCATAGCCCGAGGCCTGGAGGAGCAAGTCTTGGGGCCACAGAGAGAGAGTGAGTGAGTGTGTGTGTGTGGGCTGAGAAGAGCAAGTGGGGGGGCAGGGCCATGAGGGAAGGTGCGGAACAGGGGAGGAGAGGCTCCAGGCTCAGAGTTCCAGCAAGGGCTGAAAGCTTCACCATGGTCCCTGCTGGGACTTAGGGCTTGACCCTGGACAAGCTCTCAGCCCCGGGCCTCCCATGGCCCTTACCAAGCTCTCAGCCATTCCCACCCCCCGCCCTGGCTGGGGCCACGTGGAGGGGCTGAGAGCAGCGAGTGGGGGCCTGGCCTCGGCTGGAAGAGGCAGGGCAGGGGGCTTCACCTGAAACCCATGAGAGCCAGTAAATCTAGACCACCCCAACAAGTGTTTGGCTAACCTATTCTTAAAAACCTACAATGACAGGGATTCCAAAACATCTCTCACTAACCAGTTCCTGTACTTAGCTATCCTTATAGTTAGAAGGTTTTTCCTAATATCTAACCTAATTCTCCATTGCGCCCATCACTTCTTTTCCTACCCTTGGTGGACATGTACGACAATTGATTACCGACCTCTTTGTAAAACCTTTAACATATTAGAAGACTATCAGGTCCACCCTGAGACATCTCTCTTTTCACAGTTTTTTCACCCTTTCCTCATACGTCAAGTTTTCTAAACTTATCATTTTTGCAGCTCTCCTCTGGACTCTCTCCAATTTGTCTACAACTTTCTTAAAGGATGGTGCTCAAAGTTGGACACAGTACTCCAGCTGAGACCTCACCAGTGCTGTGTAGAGTGGGACAATTATGTCCCATGTCTTACATACACCACTCCTGTAAACAGAGCTGTCCCTAGGGGGGTGCGGGGCCTGGTACAAATCAGCCCCCGCCGACTTGGGGGCCTGCTCTGCATCAGCAGCTGGGCAGAGCCCTGGGCATGCAGGGCAGCAGCTGGGACCCCAGGCCAGCAGCCGAGAGCCTGGAGGTGCTGCATCATCCCCCACACTCATAGTTCCTGCACCTATGTCTTCCGGGACCGATCACGGTGGCCAATCGCACTGGCCTGCGGGGTCCCCCAAAGCGCAGGGCCCAGTGCGATTGCCCTGATTCACCCTACCCAAGGGACTGCTCTGCCTGTTAATACACCCCAGAATATTAGCCTTTTTCATTGCATGAAAGTGTTGATCCATATTCACTTTATGATTCACTATCACCCCAAAATCCTTTTCAGCTTTGCTCAGCACATTAAAAGTAGACAGGATGAAAAGCAGTTTTCACCATTAATAAAGATATTTAACTGAAAATACAATTATGTACAACGGTTATTATGAGCCCAATACTGATGCCTGCCATTTACTGACCTCTGTGTGACACTGACAGAATGATACTCAAAAGCATTCCCATCCTGCTTTAACACTGACCTAAGAAATGAAATACCATCTTGCATGTTTAATATTTAAACAAACCGATTAAGTTCATTTTTGGATGGTTTCACCAATATTAACATAGGATGGAAACTAGTTCGGTATGTTATGCTGGAACTCCCACCTTGCCAGTCTCCAAATGAGGTCATTTTTTGGTGTCAGGAGTTTCACCAACTGAAGTTCAGAAATCCCCTTTGTAACTTATTTTATTTTCAAAAACTGTTCTAAGTTTGTTAAAGTAGAAGAAGGTTCCTCCCCCTAACGCTGAACTTTCAGAAACACCAAGCTGAAGGAGAGGAGTACAGTTTTCCTCTGTGAATGCAAAGAGATTTTGCCTATAGTGGTACAAACACAACATACGTTATGAAGGAACAAGGGTCTAGTTTTGTAAGTTAATGACTGCCCTCAGCCGCCACTGATGCCACTCAATGTGCCTGATTCTGCTTTTTACAGTTAACAGGAGTTTTGTCATTGACTTCACAGGGAAAAGGATTCAGTGCTAAGATTGACAACATGGATAAACACATGTATTGTACGAAAAGGCATAAAGAGGGGGGTTTCTCCTCCAATGTAACTTGTATTATTTGATAGCTCATAATTATTTTAATCTACCTTCAGCATTTATATAGCACCAATAACCAATGGTTTCACTGTTAAGGCACTGGACTGGGACTCCAATGACCTGGGTTCTAGCCCCAAATTTGCAACCAGCTTCCTGTGTGGTTTAGGTAAATCATTTCATTTTTCTGTACCTCATTTCCCCATTCGTAAAATGGGGATTTAATACAAACATCCCACTTCACAGGAATGTTCATGGTTATAAGGTGCACAGATACTACAGTGATAAGCACCACAAAAACGCCTATAAACAAATGATAAATCTATGCATAGATTTATTGGTTAAAAATATTCTTCTGTGTGTACCAATTTTGATAGTGTGCAATATGAGACAACAGGAATTAGCTCCTGTTCCTCATGTTAGTCCCCATTCACACACTTTGGGTGAAATCCTGGCCCAATGAAGTGAGTGGTAAGAAAACGACTCCCATTGACTTCTGTCAGGCCAGGATGTCACCCTGTGACAAAAAATCATTGTTGATGCTGTCTGAGCTAACTGGGTTTGTAGGGTAAATCCTCCACAGTTAATAGATTATTTCCCTTAACAGACCGTAGAAAGCACCTCTGGAAACATGACTATTGACTGTATCACACTGGCTGCTGCACATATACACTAAGTCCACACTGTTAAAAATCCTTGGGTTGAAATAAGTTACTGCAAATGCACCATAGCTGATTTTGAAACCACGACACTGCTACCATTTATTATCATCATTTTTACAAAATACCCAAAGTGATCAGATCATATGGTAGATTACTGGCTTGCCAAAGGTTATGTTTTAAATCAAAACCGTTTTTGAGTTATACAAGTGCCAAAAATATCTTGAACCAACCATTTTTTTAAAATCAACCCCTGTCCAACAAAACAGTTGTATAATTTAAAACAGAACCAAAAGTTTGTGTTGGAAATTGTTTAAAAACCAACCCTCCAAATCATGTTTGAGCAGAAGCCTTGTATGGCAAGATTTAGCCTGGGGCAATTTGGTGCCAAGGTATAGACTCCCGCTATGGGTTTATAATGGAAATACTGACACAACCTTAACTATAGTGATGCAAATGTGCCCCTAAAACACTGTATTTGTTTTTATTAATAGAAGTGGTAGTGTTTACATTTGCAGGTATCTTACACTTCAGCATCAATGAATACTGAGTAGAATGAGTAAAGTCTTGGATGTAAGGGTCAGAAATTCCCAAACAGGTGAATGAGACAAAAGGTGAAAGTCCTCAATTATGAAAACAAGAAGTTCAAATAAATAAATGAGGGAAAGGGAGGGAAAATAACAAAACTAAGAAAATATAAGCAAGCTTTAAGTTGGAATGGTTCAAATAACTTCAAATTATGGCTACTAAATTAAAGACAGAAGAAAACACAGTTACTAATTAAATAGCAAGCATTAAAGCTTTATGGTTTTGTATTAAAAATAAAAACAAAACAAAAAGGAAAAGCTTTTAAAAATAAGACTTGCGTTTACCAGGCCACCAAACTGCATGGACTACTAAAGAAACTAACAAAGGCAATACTGAGACATTAAGACACACACACACTCCATACATGTGCAACCTGACTTTTCAATACACTGCCTTTTCTCTCTCTCTCTCTCTCTCTCTCTCTCTCAAAAAAGCATCTCCTAAACATTTCCATTCATATAAAGCTTTATAGAAAAGTTTCTTAAAATGGTATTGTCTTATATATTTCTTCTTTGTTACATACGCTTGTGTATCCTTGTCATTGTCAGAGGAAGGAGTTTGACATTGTTTTTTTTATTTTTAAGAGGAGGTGCTTTCTTTTTCTCAGAACAGAGATTACATTCCTTACCATTAAGAAAAGGAGTACTTGTGGCACCTTAGAGGCTAACAAATTTATTTGAGCATACGCTTTCGTGAGCTACAGCTCACTTCATCGGATGCATTTCCACTGAATACATCCGATGAAGTGAGCTGTAGCTCACGAAAGCGTATGCTCAAATAAATTTGTTAGTCTCTAAGATGCCACAAGTACTCTTTTTCTTTTTGCAAATACAGACTAACATGGCTGCTACTCTGAAACCATTCCTTACCATTAGATTTCCTCCACTTGTATAAAAAATTTGATGCTTCCACCAACTCCCTCCAGGCTTAAAAAGATAAGGGTTGGCACTAAACTTAAAAGTTTTTTGCTCCTGTAACAAAAATTAAGGCTCATGTTTTATTTCCTTTTATTCCCCATCCCACTTTTACCTATTGAAACCCCAACCCTTAACCTCCAGGTTGTGATTCTACTCTGAAACCAACAGAAGAATGTGAGGGCTATTTTGGATCAGGCTCTTCTACCGATTCACAAGGCTCAGGTGGCAGCTTTCCAAATTGTGAACTGGACAGACAGGTTTTTAAAATCTGATTAGCAATTGCAGCCAAAGTTTCAAGACAATTTAACATCTTCTGAAAGATCACTAGTAATTTTGAACCAAATGAGGAATGAGTTATTACCAACACTAAGTCCTTGCTTTCTACATGTGTTAAAATGGACTAGGTGGTTAATTTCCTCATTAAAGGAAGCCACAAAAGCAAGAACAACAAAAAATTCTCAATTCTGAATGGCTACAGTTTGTAACATTAAAAAGGCATCTGGTACCTGTAGCAAATCTAGCCACACAGACATTGCTGACCACACCCTAGCATTAATTTAAATTGGACCGCTTCCCAAAAAGTAATTAACATCTTGTGAAAAAAAAGCCAGTGTGAAAGGCAAAGAGGTAATTTTTAAAAAATTCACTGCATTAAGATCCAGATTGGTTTGGGGGAGTAAGTAGGAGGAAGGGAGTGGAGAAGGGCGTTTGAGTAATATATGCTAACACTGTTCTAGATGTGTTATTACAGCTGTAATTTCTGACTTTGTACAAATTGTACACGTAGGTTTAGACACATGAAAAAGTAATACACTCAGAGACATAAAACACCTAGGTATAAAATATAAAGCAGTGTAGTAGTTACTAAAATTACATGCTCTCTTATTGCTACAGTGATTTTTGCTCTTTTTTCTTTTTACTGTACCACATGTTGTTCTAAGCATATAATTTGCATAAATTATTCAAGTTTAAGAAAAAATCCACACATCTTCACTTTAAGCTACTTATATAGTTAATATAAAATAAAAAGGTTCTAAGATATCTCTTTATTAAAAGAGAGATAAAAATGTCATTTGAAACTGGAATTCAGTGACCAAATCCAAGGGTGGTATACACTTTATCATTCTTGTAGTATTATGCCCACGCAGGATAGCGGAGTTTGGTGGGGTGTTTGGCCCAGTCTACAGATGGTCAGCAGACCTGCATGATGCCTATGTGTTTGCTTTTGTTCTGTTTTTGACTTTTGTGAAAAGGACTATGAATGACCAAAGACTAACATTTATAATTTGTAGCAAAATTTGGTTTATGTAGAAACAAGCCATGTTTTGCATTTGGATAGAGATTTAAATGAATTAAAGCTAAAAATTAAAAAGCATGATGCTGCAACATCTGGTCACTTGTTGAAGACCTCACTTTTAAAGTGGTTAAGTTTGCACAATTTGTACTTTTTTTTTGTTTTTTTGTTTTTTACTAAACAGTATTTTTCCTTCTTTTATAAACCAGAAAAACTAAACTACAGATAAATTTTCCCTACCTTGAGCTAATGCTGCAGATAGGGTTGACAAAGCTGTACAGCGCAATCAAACATACTTACATCTTAGCTCATTGTACAGGTACAGCCATAATCAAGGCACAAAGATCTTCTACAAGTTATTTTTTCAATAAAGTTGTACAAAATAATACATTTTACAGTCTGTACAAGAATAATAATCCAGCAGTAAAATAAAAAAATGAGGGCAGGGGAGAAGAAAAAGAAGGGAAAGACCGTGAGGACTAAAGTCCAGATAATGATTTTTATAGCAGACAGGATCATCAGTGGACAAACGGAAAACAGTGTGTGGTTAACTCTTTCTGCAATCACAGGCCATATGCAGTTCAATTCATAACGTCCATGGTCATCTTAAGACCACCAAGACTGGATTTAAAAATACCCTTCTGAAAGGTAGCGGTTAGTTTTTGCACTGTCTAGGTCTGTTGTAGAATTGTCAGTATTTCCGTTCAAAGCCACATTACAGTCAGAGAACCAAACTCAAGTGTCTGTCTTCAAACTTGGTCTGTGACTTGGCACCTTCTTTTGTCTGATGCAGTGAATGGATACAAAGTTGAAATCATGGGTTATATCATTATGCCCACAACAGTGCTAAATTACCTAAGGTTTTCTCTCCCCATTTTTTTGTTTACTTTTTTAATTTTATCCCCAATCCTTGCAGGTGCTCCACATTCAGAGCCTTTAATTAATTAATTAATTAATTAACTTTGTTAACAACAGTGTTAGGGAACCCACCATGAAAATGGCCTTTAAGTTTTAGGTGCCATCTCAAACTGTCTGAGGGGGACACAAGCAAGCTTAGAAGTGCTGCTATTGTCCAGCAAGGAGAAAAAGTTGAGGGGTGCAAATCAGAGGGAGACTGCAACAGTTCTCTTCCACCCTATGTGGGCAAAGGTTTTTTTTGTTTCTTTTTTGTTTTTCTTTTTTTTTTTTTTTTTTAATAAGGAATAAGGAGTCCAAAACACAGAAAAAAGTGCTCTCCATCACAACAACTCATATTGGCGAAGGTGCATCCGTTGAATAATGTCCCGACAGTCATTGAAAACCCTCCGGATGTTTTCTGTATCCACTGCACAGGTGAAGTGAGGATAGCAGTAATGTCTTCCATCTCCACTTGCTGTGCTGATTCTCTGTAGAAATAATACAGAGAAATTGTGTGTCAAAATAAAATTGTCTGGAAAAATTATGCTCTCAAGCCTCAGCTGAATGTTGGCGAGGATATTACGTAAGTTCTAAGACAGGGGTTCTCCAACTTCATTGCGCCACAACCCCCTTCTACACAGTTACTACACAACCACAGAAGGGGGGGGCCTGAAGTCTGAGCCTGCCCTAGGCCCGCTGCATGGATGGTGGGGGCCAAAGCCGAAGCCCAAGGGCTTCAGCCCCAGGCAGGGGGCCTGTAACCTGAGCTCCACTGCCCAGAGCTGAAGCCCTCAGGTTTCGGCCCAGGACTGCAGCAAGTCTAAGTCAGCCCTGGCAACCCCATTAAAATGGGGTTGCAACCCACTTTGGGGTCCTGACCCACAGTTTGAGAACTGCTGTTCTAAGATGAAATCTGGAGCCCATTGAAGTCAGTGGCAAAACTCCCATTGACTTCAGTGGGATCAGGTTTTCACCCCAAGGATTTAACTTGAGGGGAACAGGGTTGCATGTGGAAAAATTGAGTATTTGGAAACTTGGGAACTGAACTGTAACTACAGAGATAAGAGAACTTCACTGATTCACATTAATGGGGAAATTTATGTGCAGGTGGGACAGAACTGGCCCACACAACTCCCATAGTGAACTTCCCCCTCCAGAATGCTGGATTTTGCCTGCGTGTGAATCTTCAGCCCCTCTTCACAAACTACACACAGTCTCTCAGTATTTTTTTTGGCTCTGGTATAGATGAGTCCCAATTTTTATTGCAATGCTCAGTATCCCTAATAATAATGACACCCAATTCAGGTAGGTTTCAGAGTAGCAGCCGTGTTAGTCTGTATTCGCAAAAAGAAAAGGAGTACTTGTGGCACCTTAGAGACTAACAAATTTATTTGAGCATAAGCTTTCGTGAGCTACAGCTCACTTCATTGGATGCATTATTGTACAAATACTTAAACAATTGTTACTACAACTAATCAGCTGGCTAATGAGATGATGGGAACGATACAGGAAAATATTTATATTCAGCAGATAATATATTGATTTGAACCACAACTTCCTTTAGAAGTGACGTAGTGGATGAAATCTTGGCTCCCATTGAAGTCAATGTGAGTTTTGCTACTGAGGTCAGTGGGGTTAGGGATTCACCCATTATCTCCCATTTGAGAATTATGGATTCTCCACAATTATTCTAATCATTTAACTGTGTATCTTGTTAAACAAATATATGAAAAGTAACTAAAAAACCCAACATCTTTTAAACCTCTATTTGGGTATATTATATAGCACACAGGTTAAATATAAGCTACTGTAAGAGCAGGCAAACAGTTCTGCAATATTAAAACACAGTTAAGTGTATGACAGAAAAACATACATAGAAAAAGGAAAATACTTACAAGAAACTCATCTCTAATAAAATACTTGGCCCTTGTAACTCTGGGATCCTCACCAGGCTCTGGTGTTGCTAGTTAATAATAAATAAATAAATAATACAATAAGCATTTGTTAAAGTAGGAGTTTCATAGTAATGATTCTGAAAATCATAACTTACCCACTGACTATCAACTTTATGAACTAGTCTTTGTTTTCTGCTCAGTTGCAATAGAAACAATTTTCTTAACATAAAATATTATAGTTCTAGTCTCTAATATGGTATCTAAAACAACAAGACTCCAGGAAAGCAACAAAACATGATGGTGCCCATAATGTCAGGAACATGTCAGAATTTAAGGAAATATTAGTGCAAATATGAGCTTCTGTTAGAAACTTACAGGTAACCTGCATAACCACATGTCCCCTAATGCCATTGACTGGGTTGAGTTGAACTACTCTGGTTGCAGATAAAGGAAGGCTGATGGGCATTAAAGAGAATGAATTTGTAACAAGTATATTTATTTGATAAGTAACCACATAATATGAGATGGAAACTTCCTTAGAGAGTCTTTTTATTTATTTATTTATTTTTTAAAAAGGATCATTACTGACCGCACTTAGTTATTCTAACTTCTTTCTACCTACCACACCTGGGATAAGGGACAAAATGAACCTTCAGTGCTGTCACACACAGCAAGGGTGTTCCCATGGAATCTTGCACCTCAAAGGACACTGCTGCACCCCACCACTGCACTGAGGCTGCAGTGGAGTCCAGCAACGAAGTGCGTAATAAAACGCTAGTATGCTGAGATGCCTCTGTGTATGTCCAACAGATAATGTCCTCTACTGGGACTGAAGAGGCATTTAAATGACAATTTGTCCGAAAAGTATTGAACATTCTTTCAAAGCTGGAAATTTGCTTGCTTTAAAGTTTATCTGAAACTTCCAATAAATGTTACGTACACAATTAACATATACTATAGTCCAAGGAAGTGGTACTTTGATGATACTGGTTTATTAAAAAGATGAGAACAATGCTCTTACCATCCTCTGGTGTAGTGTAGCGAGCAAATTCTGGAAAGTAGTCTTCAATTTTAGATTTCCCTGCTAAAACTTTCTCTGCTAGCAAATCCTGTTTATTCAGGAAAAGAATTACTGAAATGGTCCGTAGCCACCTAAAGAATATTGAAGCCAAATATTGTTAGAATGTATGGCTGAGCTTAAACACCACCAACAAAAAACATAATGCACTACACTTTAGAGAAGTGGTTTTCAACCTGTGGTCCGCAGACCTCTGCAGGTCCACAGACTATGTCTAAGATTTCCAAAGGGGTCCGCACCTCAATTTGAAATATTTTAGGGATCTGCAAATAAAAAAAGGTTGAAAACCACTGCTTTAGAGAATATATTCATATTCTGTACTATCACAGTTTCTCTTAAGCTTATTTTATTTTTTTCCAATTTTATGACTACCATTTTTCCAATACCGTGTAGTTTTCTTCCATTAGATTTTAATACTGTATGTTAGTATTCCATATAGCAAGTTTACAGTGGAGATCAAAGGTAAATGATTGAATGGGCCATGTCAGAAACAGAAATGGTGCACTTTGTACCAAAGATTAACTTTATCAATATAACACAGTGTTACTAATGCATGTGAAATTAATGATGAAACTTCAATTCATGGACCTGTTGTTCCAGATACTCTTGAAGAGGTTTAGTGCTTCTTGAAGCCGATTGGTCTGATTGTCCTCTCGTATAACCATGTTGTAGCTACTGCTAGCCACCACAAATATGATAGCAGTCACATCTAAATCAAGAAACACCCAGTAGTTAACATCAAGATCCCAAACATTTTTGACTAGATCTAGCTTTACAAAATTATGTGCACAAAAGAAATGCTTCACACACAACTTATATACAGACACCTTGGGGGGGAGGGGGAGGGAATGCAGCAGCTGTACAAAACTCACACACATTAGGTTCAGGACACAGAGGACTATGGACAATTTAAACTACAGGGGGAATTTACGAAAGACTAGATTACTCAAAATGAATTTTGGCCAGGACACAAAAAAAGTGTTAACAGTCCAGCTATCGAGAAAAGTACGGAGAACTTTTAAGTGCCATTCTAGAGCAAGGAGCTTTCCCCAGCAAGGTGGTTAGCATTTTCCTGGTCAATTTAGACAGGGCCTAACACATTCTATACGATTATTTTAAAAGCTGTCCTACAGAAATACACGGGTGCCTAAGAAGGTGCAACAATTTCAAAACTCAGTGGAAAACGTTATGAGCAGTGCCACTCCAGACCTCAATTTTACAACTTATCCAAAAGACAGAACCTCCAAAGGGCTCCCTAACACCATACTGTGGCAATGGTTCACTCTTAACTTGGAAGAGTGGCATCTCCTGGGTCAGGAACATAGCTTCTCTTACACACAATAATGTGGCATTCTAATTTGATCATCCGTATTTATGCTGTACCTCTCCAGAAGACATGTAGCGCTTCACTTGTTAAGACAGAACAGACAGAGTTTGGAAATTCATGGGCAAATCACAAAAAGGAGAACTTATTAAATGACAGCAGGAAGTATGGGGCAGCAGGAAGTTTGGATAAACTATTTTAATTTACCCAGCTTGCTTTCCTTCCCACCCAAATTTTCACTCAAGACATTCAAAACAGTTACAATAGATTACATGATGATACAAATTCCAGCCAATCTGTCTGTTCAAAGAGATATCTTATGATTCCAGACAACTAAAGAGGACAGGAGTTAAATATCATGTGCTGTTATTTACATTAAAATATTGCAATGAACTTCTATTTTTTAAATTTTATAAAAAAAAATAAATCCCAAATCTTACCATTGAAACATTGGATCCATTTTCGGCGTTCATCTCGCTGCCCTCCAACATCAAACATGCTAAAGAGGAAAAACTCTTAGTCACTTACTGTACAAAAACACCGCTGCTCTCCTGACTCGGACATACAGTATTTAAAATAAGGGTAAATGCTGTATGTGAACAGAGCATGTAAACAACCTCAGGACTCCCCATTTTTTAGAACCTAATGAGACAAAGGACTGCCAGAACTTGCAGGTAGGAGTAACAGCCTATTTGTCAGTGCAAAGAGGCTTTCACCCCAAAAAGTAATGATGTACTTTTAGGGCTACATGAAAAGTTAGTGTGTGGCAAGCTGGTGTGTAAATCTACGAAACGCAAGACAACTGCACATGAACTGTTGTCCATGTGGATAGACTCTCTGCGGCACACTAAAAGTTTTACAGTTCTATTTAAAATAGCAGTACATCACAGCACACTATCAAACTTTTAATACGTGGTAGCAGGATCACACAGTGACTTAGTGAGTTATACATTCATACCTGGCTTGCCGCCCACCAAGTTTTATGTAGACAAGCCCATTCCCTCTTTTGCATTAAAAAGACAAGAAAAGCTAGAATTGCTGAAGCATATCACAGGGTTCTTATTTGTCCTCACTGATCAAAGAGACATTTAATAAAACTACTACAATGAGAGGTTTCCTGACACAGATACTGTAGATCTAGGTTCAACAATATCAGACTGATATTTAAAAGTCAGCATTTTTGGGTCAAGGCCATCAAACAACCATTAAGCACAAGCTCTTATAAACTGGAAAAGGGCAAAAAGTGTGCACCTTCTGTTACTCTGATATACACACAGATTTTGGACGGCTTTGTCAGTACACTGATTTTAAACTTTTGTTATATATGGAACATGACAGACCTGAAAGAAAAGGAGGCATAGAAGCAGTTCAAAGAAAAGTTTCTCTGTTCTTTTATATTTAGATAAAACTGGTTGACAGACACTCTCCAAGAGATAATATGAAAGGCAACAGAAGAAGAGGAAAAGGAAAACTATAGGAAACCAAAACAGAATTAAAAAGGCAAGCAGAGTACAGACCAACTCCAGAGTTTAAATTAGAGATTAGGTCATAAAATGAAGAGATTCGGGAAAAAGAATCTAGGTAACAGCGCAGATAATACAAAAAGGCCTGTGGCAGTGAGTCTCAGAGCCTGGGTCAGGTGACTTGCTATTGCAGGGAGGCTTACGCTGTGGAGCCACAAATAGCGGTGTAGATGTTTGGGCTTGGGTTGGAGCCCAGGCTCTGAAACCCGGTGAGGGTCAGGGTCCCAGAGCCCGGGCTCCATTTTAAGCCCAAACATCTACACTGCAATTTTATGGCCCCGCAACCTGAGCCCCACGAGCCCGAGTCAACTGACACAGGCCAGCCATGGGCATTTTATTGCAGTGTAGACAGACTCCTAGTGCTGAAGCAAATATAAGATCCCAGAGAACAATTTTAGGTCCCAATCTTAAAAGTGAGATATGTTTAGGCTGGCCCCATAGCCTACACCAAGTGCCACCGAAGTCAGGAGGGCTCCACTCAGAAGCAGTGGCCCACCTGTACAGATTGGGGCCTAAGTGACTACTTTCAAAAACTGTGCTCTGTGGGACAAATTATATGCAGTTTCCACTGAGAACAACGAGAGCTGCAAACCCTTACCAGAGGGCAGAATTGGTCTAATAAAATGGTTTTTGTATACATCTTCTTTTAACACTACTGCTGAGCAATTAAAAAAAACTAGACATGGCCCCATTATTTTAATATTATCTACAAAAGTGCATTTTCTGCTTCCTCTTCTGGCTTTGCATTATCAGAGAAATTGATACAAATGCACAAAACAGATATTTTGGTAGGATAAAATGCTATATACACATTTGTTGCTAAACAAAACAGTATCCATTTTAAAGTCAGCTGCATTAAAACAGAAGAAAAGATGTTTGCCATTTAAAAAAAGCAGAATCAGCAGGAAAGTTATTTTCAGGCTTATAGAAAGATAGAGTAAAAGAGAATCAAGTTATCAAAAAACTTTATCAAAACTTGTGAAAAAAACCCACCAGTTCTTTGGCATTAAATCAAAAGCAGAAAGAGGCTGGCCAATTCCCATGGTGTTTTTAAAACTTAAAATGGAAAGCTCCTAGACAGAAGTATCTGAAAATAATTGCTTTCCGTTAAGTGTTAAATTCAGCAATACGAATGCTGTCTCCAGCATATAAACAGGCCTATAATGGCATTTCCTCCTCTTTGCCTAATCACTTTTGCCAGGTGTCGTTCTTTGGAATACTAAATGAAGAAGGATACTTACTGAAAGTTTACTTTGTCCACCTGAAACTTGGTTTCAAAAATTCCTGATGTCAAAACTCTGCATCTCAGCAGGTCCTAGAGAACAAGAAAAAAAGTCATTTATTCAAAGCAGTGATTTGATTATTCTTCAAACCTCAAAATTTGAAAAGAAAATATAATAATTTGATGAGAGCTGCTCTTGTACTCAGTGCTGTAGAGAAACGGAGCGTATGTGAAGTTGGGTGAAGCTGAGAATCAAAGACCCCCATCCTAAAAATTTGTACACATGCTTAACAAGCATTTGCACAATCAGGATCCGAGTGCCAAATCCTGAGAAGCAATGAACATTTGCAAAATGGCAAATGCAGGTGCTGAGCACTTCTGAGGATGTGGCCTTCAGCTCTACTAAATCTTATAAGAATCCACTGAAGGTCTGACGTTCAGGTGATGAGCCACAACTTCCACTGATTTACAGAGGGGCAGTGAATGCTCAGCACCACCTTTAAAAATCAGACTATAAACTTCTGAGCATAAGACAACAAAATTAAACATGCAGGCGAATAGTGGATGGCTTTGTCACACAGGAGTGCAAAATAACCTACATTTCTGTTTCCCCACATGAGACAGCACCATGCCCTATAGTGAGGGATTAAGACTGAGAGGCTACATGGAACAGGCTCACCTTGAGAAAAGTAGATGCTTAACATGCTGATATATGGATAATAAAACGTTAAGCTTTTCAAAATAGATAACTGAGCTCACACTGCTGTTTGCTTATCCTGTAGCTTGGTGAAGCATAGTTAGGACAACAGATGCCACACAGCAATTGTCATCCCAAACATCACATTTTTGTTCAAAAAAGGAGCAACAATCTACCAAATAACCAAAATTATTATGGCTTCATACATTCAGGAATGTATCTGGCTGACATTCCCCAATGGCTACGCCTCGCCTCCCACTGGAGTTCCTTTTAAATCAAACATGGCTCTTCCCATAGGGTTTCTTTCTCCAGAGAACCCAGACTTGCCCCAGGGAAGCAGTATTTAAAACCAAACTGTAAAGTCTAATATTAAAGCTCAAAGCAAACACAAGAGGCTTCTTCCTCCTGAGGTTCCTGATTCTCCCCAGAGACTTGAGGGTTAAAGGAGATGTAAGCAGACAGAGCTCTCCCAATCACTGGGAGACACTTCCAGCTCCTGCCTCCATCCGCTGTCTCTCCTGTTATCAGAGAAAAATGTGCTTATTTTCTGCTTCCCTTCCCCATGTGTCATGCTGGGGAGGCCTAGATACCCCAGCACCCCCTGACACTACACTTCCTAGAAATGCTTTTGGCTGAGGGGTTGGGGGCCATGAACTTGCCCACACTTCCAGGCCTGTTCCCAAGCCCTAAACAGACTGCAGCCTGGATTCTCCCCCAAACCCAGTGTTGCTAAGTCTTGCAAGAGGAGGGTTAGAAGGAGCTTCCAGACACTGGGCTGCAATAACCTTAATAAAGTGGCACTTTATGGAAGATTTCTCCCCTTCTTCCCAATACCTGGCTACTAGGGAAAGCATGAGGCTCATGTTATTATTGCTAAGAACTAGGAACTCAAATGATGGAATGTTATGTGAAATAGATTTTTAAAAATGTGATCATATTAGGGTTTTCCTGTAAACACACAAAACAATCAGATCCCCAGAGCTGCCAACAAGTGAGACAGCAATGAAGTCAGAAAGTTGTGATATTGGCCTACATAATAAGCAAAAGCCACCAGAGGTGTTTTGTATGGATTGGAAAGCAGACAGCCTAAAGCAGAGGTTCTCAAACTGTGGTCCGAGCTCCATTCAGGTGATCCGCGGATAGTTCCTTCTAAGGAATGCAGCTGGGTGGCCGCCCACGAAAGAATGAAGGGCCGCCCACCTAATTAGTGGGGAGCCGCACAGACATGACTCCACTAATTAGGTGCCTGGACCCTGGAGAAGATGCACATGTAAGGTGAGGTGGTGGCCTTGGGGGGAATAGAGGGTAGGTGTGGCAGTGGGGTGAGGTGGGGGAAATAAGAGGTGGGGGGGAGTGGGGTGAGAAGAAGGGGTAGGGGGATTTTAGGATGTGAAGGGCTGCGGCAGCCAGAGAAAGAGGAGACTTGCTCCAGTTCCAGGGCTGTGGCTGCAGGTGAGAGAACCTCCTCCTTTCCAGCCCAGCTCGGTGGCTGCCACGGTGGGGGAGAGACTACTGATATTAAAATATGAGTTGTGTGCTTTTATTTTGTAGAACAAAATCATGTTAATTATTATTTAGGTCTTTTTACATAGCACTTTTATCCAAAGAGCTTTACAATAGTTAGCTAACGGTACAAACAACATTTGGAAAGATCATTAAGTGGTCCACCAAGATCCTCAGCAATTTTCAAGTGGTCCGCGAAAAAAAAAAAGTTTGAGAACCACTGGCCTAAAGGGTAATTAACATAGAAACAAATAGATATAGCTAGAACATGAACTTTCAAGATTTAATTTATTTGAAGCCTATCAGGAAACATAATTTTGTATCTAACTGAAGGTTTTTAAAATCCAGGACTTAAACTACCATGGTTACTAATCTTGGTATTACTGAGACTGTACTGGGCACTGTTACAAATGGATCTTACATTTGGACCATATAGATAAGACCACAAGAATGGAGTAGAATATTAAAGAATTGATGAGTGCATTAAAAGAGACTCCCTTATTGCATTGATCTTATATTAAAAGAATCATAAGTTAGTCACTGTTTAAGCTTAAAGAGTCACACTGCTATACAAAATCCAAAGGTTAGACAATACTGTTAAATAGTTAAACAAAATGGCTGCAATTTACAGACACTTCTTTAAGAGCAAATTGTTGCAAACTTGCTAATTTTCTTGAACACTTATTATATTTGATATATGTATGATGAAATATTCTAACTAGATCCATTTGTTAGGAATAATTTTTTTAAAAAATTATCCGATAATTAACAAATGAAGTATGAAAAAACTAGAAGCTGTCAGGCTCTAGAATCGGTGCAAGTTTCAAAACACAAGTGGCCATCTTCAAAATGTCTGAAGAGAAGCACTACTCCACATCGGCATTCTCCCGCACATATATGAAGCTCCACTGAAGTCAGTGGTCCCAAACAAGCACATAATTAATAATTACACACAAAGCTTCTCCCATCACTGGCCTCCAATATAAAATTGAAACATTACATTTATGATTTAATATCTGCAGGCTAATCTCTTTGTAATTCAAAAAGAAACTTTTCAGGTAATCTGTGTTTATTTTTTAATACAGATAATTGATCCCAATTTTTTTTTAAAAAAAAGAAGAAAAAATAGTTTTTAAGAAACTCAGCTTTTAGAAGGATAAATGAGTAAATTGACCCCCAAGTAATTTCAAGAGCAAAAGATGCAAATTGGTCTCTCCTCATCACTGTTGCTTGAAACAGTTCTGGGAAAACTAACACTGCAGCTGTGCTTTTGTAAGATGCACACTGGGCTGTAGTCGCTCTGTCGCTGGGAGAGAGCTCTCCAGGCGACTAAATGAAACAACCTCCAGTGAAGGGCAGTAGCTTTGTTGGCAGGAGAACGTCCCCCACTGACTGAATGCTGTCCACACTGGTGCTTTTCGTTGTTAAAACTTTTGTCCTTCTGGGAGGTGTTTTTTCACATGGCTTAACATTTTTGGCTACTGTTCTGCAGAAACTCATGTGCACAAAGTCAAGTGCATGTGCATTGTGTCTTGGGATTGGTGGTTTGGTCCTCAAACGAAAGCTCAAATTATTTGCAAACTAAACAAAAGCTACAATCCTTACAGTGACAGAAATAAAATGTTGTTGTTGTAGCTGTGTTGATACCAGGATATTTGAGAGACAAGGTGGGTGAGGAAATATCTTTTACTGGACCAACTTCTGTTGGCAAAAGAGACAAGCTTTCGAGCTACACAGAGCTCTTCAAATCTTGTATTTTTCATAAACACAACTGGTCTGATAAAAGATATTACCTCACCCACTTTGTCTTAAAAATAAAGCACACTGACAAAGCTGCTATATACAAAGCTCTTTTCCAGTAACTCTGGAAAGACTATTAGAAGAACCCTGAAGGGACTGTAGATTATTAGAGGAAATTAGATGAAAGGGTGATTTTAGAAGGGACAAAAGAAAATCAGAGTTGTAAGTGGGTAAAAGTCAGTCTGCACTTCTAATCCTTCCTGAAAGCAGGGGTTAGATAACACTGAGCATGAATTAAATTTCAGATCATCATCAACTACTGGAAAACTTACAAATCAGAAATGACTATACTTATTTTATGACCATTCTATCTGGTAACTTGAGAAGCAGTTCTCTCATAAAGAGAAGGGTCTGCACCTGAAGAGGAAGCAATCTGTCAGGATGCTCTTTTTTCTCTTTGTGGTAATTAAAAACTGACTTTTCTACTTCTTCAAACTTCTTGAACCCTGATCCTGCTTTAAGATCTACAATGGAAGATCCCTATGGCCCAAGTGGAGTCCACTGGAACTCTGCACAGGTACAGGAAGTCTGCTTGCATGGATCCAGTCACAGGATCGCATTCTTAATTTATGATGAGTTGGCCTATTCACATAAAGAACCATATTTTGTTCGATAACAGTTAAAGGGATTGCAACGGATTCTAAAGAAATAATCAAAGGCTATTTTGATGTAGGGAAATGTTTAGAAGCATTAAGTACTGTTAGAGATGCCACAGTAATAGAATAGCTCTACCAAATCCTAACAAAACATGTCCTACTACAGACCTCTGGTCCACTGGAATGGGATTCTTTTCAAGGGAAGGGTGTTTATTCTAATCTATACATAGCAGCCTGACTTTTAAAATTCATTCAGTTATTTGACTGTTTTAGTAGAATGTGAAAGCTTTGTTTGTTCTGATGTCTAGATACCTATTCACTGGGCCACACATATGGTAAGTCTTGTGAGCAATTTTTGGCCCCGATGCTGCAGTCGGATCCGTGAGGGTAGATCTCTGAGTGCTTGCAGAGCACTGGAGCTATGGACAGGCACAAGAGCTCACTTGTGTGGATCAGGGCTTGGATATGGACTTGAGTGTTTTAAAATGGATGTTGTTGTTGAACAGCATGTTAATAAATAAAATCAAGGACTGCCACATATTTTGCTTATATATAAAGTACAGTCCAGCTATGTACTGAAAACTGACAACAGCTGACTACTTGGCTTTATCCAGGCTCCTGTGCATTATGGAGTAGTAACTGGTCCACAGTTCGTTATAATTAGGTTTCCCTAGCCCAATTAGTTTTACATTTGCATACTCTACCATAATGTTAATTTAAATCTTAGAAACTGAAGTACTAGCTGTACTTTAAGCATACTTTTTTTTGGGTAACTAATGAAGTGATGCTGCATGAAAGTGGACATATTATTAAAATAGGATAACTTCACTTTGATTGGGCAGAACATGCCTGGAGTTTAGCTTCTGCTAGCTCTGGATGCACTGATCCCCAAGCCAGTGTCATTTGCAAAGGAAGTTTTGCCATTGCTATTGACACTTGCCTTTAATTACAAAACACTGAGTCAGACTACATTTTCACTACATTGTCTTGTAGAAAATGCTGTTTTAAATTGATAGACTATTGACTGGTAGGCTATTCTGCCATTCAGTTTAATAAAAGGCAGTCCTCTGATTTTACAGGTAACGTGTATGAAAAGGGCTGGAAAGCTAATCTTTAATTGTCAGCAATGTGGCCCCCTGCCTTATGTAAAGAGCTAGTTTGCAGTAGGAGCCAGGAGGACTGAGAAAGCATAAACCAAATTTAAGTTAAGAAGGAATATCTATGGCAGTTATTCAGCTGGCGGAGTTGACTTTATGAAGCTTGAACGCCAATGGTTACAAGGGAAGGCTTTTACTACTGCAGAAGTTTGACCTTTACTTTAACCTGGGCAGTTTTTCTCATCACAGTTCTTTGCTCCTGATACACTTGAGCTGAGATCAAAGCCTATAAATGTAAACTTTATTTTCAATGCGATGTTAAACATCATACAACATAGGTTGGCATCTACCATGGAGACTGCGGCTGCCAATTCAACAAAAGGAAGCTAAAATATATATTGTGAAATTCAAAGCTTAGTTATTCTTGGCAGTGGGAAATAGATAGTTGTTGTGTTATAGAATTACTTAATACAAATTTTACTCACCTGGTCAGATGGTGTATATTCATTTTGTTTGACTATGTCAATCTTGTCTAGAAAACTGGGAAAAAAATTCATTGTCAAATAAATTTGTGATCTGTACCTAACGTTTAATTACAACATTTGAGTACGCTTCACCTAAAAGATAGGCTATCAGGCATTCCCCCCCTCCCCGCCCCCCATGTCTTACACTTCATACATACAAAATGCTGAGGTGATGTAAATTATTTAACATACATATGGCACTGTGTCTGCAACAGCAATATAAAAAGAATTGCATTGGCTACCACTAACCAGCAGAGGGCCAGGAACACAAATTTAATCAACTGTTCTGATAATCTCATTACAATTTTCACTAAAACAGTTTCATTGTTAAGAAACACACATGTAGTTTTATTTTTTACAAACCGTGTGGACAAATATCAATATCTAAACATTAACGTAACTTGTGCTATCATACTTTGCTATCCCCAACATTAGAACATTAGGCAAAATATTTCTTTTATTGCATTTAGTTATTACAAAAATAAGACATGAACACTGTTTTTAAATCAAAATTACTTTATTTCAAAAGAATGGGTGAAATCCCTGCACCAATTATGTCACTAATTAAGTTCAGAGTAAGGTAGGACTGATCTGTCCTTTGATTGTTTGCAGAAGTGCTTTTAGTTTACTTACCAGAGTAGGCAATGGAAGATTTATTAGCCATAATAAGATATGTATTACTCAAATTGATTAATACAACTAAAGAAGATATCAAGGCTAACGTGGTCTTTAAAATGCCTTTAGCAGTAATCATTCCCTCCTGATTCCCTTTCATTTTAACTGGAAGGAAAAATCCCAGGATGCTGCTTTATTAATTACTTGTTTCACAGCAGTTGCAAAATACTCACACATTTATCAAGAAAATGCCTTAATATATATCATAGAATCATAGAATATCAGGGTTGGAAGGGACCCCAGAAGGTCATCTAGTCCAACCCCCTGCTCAAAGCAGGACCAAGTCCCAGTTAAATCATCCCAGCTAGGGCTTTGTCAAGCCTGACCTTAAAAACCTCTAAGGAAGGAGATTCTACCACCTCCCTAGGTAACGCATTCCAGTGTTTCACCACCCTCTTAGTGAAAAAGTTTTTCCTAATATCCAATCTAAACCTCCCCCATTGCAACTTGAGACCATTACTCCTCGTTCTGTCATCTGCTACCATTGAGAACAGTCTAGAGCCATCCTCTTTGAAACCCCCTTTCAGGTAGTTGAAAGCAGCTATCAAATCCCCCCTCATTCTTCTCTTCTCCAGACTAAACAATCCCAGCTCCCTCAGCCTCTCCTCATAAGTCATGTGCTCTAGACCCCTAATCATTTTCGTTGCCCTTCGTTGTACTCTTTCCAATTTATCCACATCCTTCCTGTAGTGTGGGGCCCAAAACTGGACACAGTACTCCAGATGAGGCCTCACCAGTGTCGAATAGAGGGGAACGATCACGTCCCTCGATCTGCTCGCTATGCCCCTACTTATACAACCCAAAATGCCATTGGCCTTCTTGGCAACAAGGGCACACTGCTGACTCATATCCAGCTTCTCGTCCACTGTCACCCCTAGGTCCTTTTCCGCAGAACTGCTGCCGAGCCATTCGGTCCCTAGTCTGTAGCGGTGCATTGGATTCTTCCATCCTAAGTGCAGGACCCTGCATTTATCCTTATTGAACCTCATTAGATTTCTTTTGGCCCAATCCTCCAATTTGTCTAGGTCCTTCTGTATCCTATCCCTCCCCTCCAGCGTATCTACCACTCCTCCCAGTTTAGTATCATCCGCAAATTTGCTGAGAGTGCAATCCACACCATCCTCCAGATCATTTATGAAGATATTGAACAAAACGGGCCCCAGGACCGACCCCTGGGGCACTCCACTTGACACCGGCTGCCAACTAGACATGGAGCCATTGATCACTACCCGTTGAGCCCGACAATCTAGCCAGCTTTCTACCCACCTTATAGTGCATTCATCCAGCCCATACTTCCTTAACTTGCTGACAAGAATGCTGTGGGAGACCGTGTCAAAAGCTTTGCTAAAGTCAAGAAACAATACATCCACTGTATACAATACATCCATATATATGCTTTATACCCCACTACTACAAAGATAAACAATGGATGAAGGGAACAGGCTCTAGTGTACATTGACACCAATGCAACTCAACTATATGAAAGTTCTTCCCTCTCAGCTCACCTTTCATAGATTCTTAATATTTGTGCCTACAACAATATCCAGATTTTATACTACAAACTTCTCCATATCACACTTGTCATACCAAGTAGGTATCCAAGCTACACAGCACTTTTACAGTCCCATATTCATATTACCGAGAGGCCTGAAAATACCTCTGCAGTTAGCTTTTTTGGTAATTTACTACAATCTAGAAGCACCGTATTTTTGAAAGATGCCACATTGAAATTCCTTCTGACCAAACTCCTCTGTCCATAGAACAGGAATAGCACAAGTAGTGGAAATACAAGTTTTCCCCTCCTGTTCCTACACACTCTTTGAACAATGCATTTCAACCCTCACCTGGTTGACCTTCTCTAGGGTCAAGAAAGCATCTCAGTCTCCATGCATATGTATTCATTGGTCACTCTGCTAAGACTACAAATAGGGGCAATTAGCACCAACTCTACCACTGGCTTTGTGAAGTAGACGTTGTGCACTGGGAATGATCAGTTCCTTCCACAGGCCAGTGAAGAGTCACCAGTAATGAATTTTGCTCATTACTTACCCATATCAGATTTTTATACATTTCCAGGTTTGCAAGTTTAAAAACATCTGGCTATATCTTAGGAAGCAGTAGTAGCATTATTTAAAAAAAAATACACCTAAAAATCAGCTCCTATTGACAATGTTTTCACAGTAATACCGCTGAAGACTGAGGTAGAGCTAAAAGCATGAAAACAGAGCGGTATAGGGAAACTTGTATTGCCACGGCTCATACTGGATTTGTTCTCAAATCTTCCAGGGTATTAATCAAATAATATGTGATGTTTAAAGTAAAAAACAAACACCATTTCAAAAAAATTAAAAATCAGGGTGTTCAGGGTAAGACTATCTATGGATTCAGACTAGACAAACGGTTCAACAGGTAATAAAGGCATTCTGCTTTTAAAACTGCAGTCTCAGGAACATGTGATGATAATGTATATTTCATAAGCAGGAGAATATTTGATGCAGGAATTCTTGCTATGTTATGAACACTGTTATATTAATCACCTATGTGACTTTGAAACTTCCCAGTCTTTCCACACACAATATACATCTCAGTGTAACATTTTACAATAGGCTTCCACAAACTCTCTTTTTCACTTTCATAAGAACGCAATGGGTTTTGGAAACTCTGACAATTAGAAAACAACGAGAGATTTCTAAAACCTGGAACTGAAAGTACAAACTCTTACTGTTGTTTATGCAGACTATTTTTAGACCTATGATTTCCTTGAAAAACACCAGCCACATAGGAGAAGCAGTAATATACGGGAGATGAATTCCAACGGCTACATCCATGCCAGGTAAAATAAGTTTGAATGTAATAAATATTTCTTTCCCCCCAAAAACAAGTTCCAACATTCAATGAAGTTTGATATTCAAAACAATACTACTTTAGAGGAAAGTATGTAATTGTGTGACAGTTACCAAAAAATCTACAATCATCCTTCCAGCAGCATTTTTGGAGAAAGAGAGCAATGTAAGTGTTAAATACAGAGCTCTCCTTTCCGTGCATATCCCACTTCATGAAAAATGTTTGAGAGACCTCAATTCCCAAAACACACACAAGAAAATCATACTGATTCATAGATGTATGATACATATTTGTAGGGACGCCCCTTGAACTGACTGAGGCTGCCTATCTGCAAAATTAAAGGTTTCAGAGTAGCAGCCGTGTTAGTCTGTATTCACAAAAAGAAAAGGAGTACTTGTGGCACCTTAGAGACTAACAAATTTATTAGAGCATAAGCTTTCGTGAGCTACAGCTCACTTCAAATGCATCCAATGAAGTGAGCTGTAGCTCACGAAAGCTTATGCTCTAATAAATTTGTTAGTCTCTAGGATGCCACAAGTACTCCTTTTCTTTTTGCAAAATTAAAGTGATATTTGCAATGAGAAAAAGACAAAAAGAAAACCAAAACAGCAGTGGAAAAGCTATCCTCTCTCCTGTTGCAACTAAAGTGAGGGTGCGTTGGGGGGAGGAGGGGTGGAAGTGAAGAGAGCTCAGGAAAGCTAGCTCACAGTACAAGACCTGGAGAATACCCAGTTACTACAAATCAAGACTGTTTTCTTTCTGAGTATGCAATTTATCCGGTAAAAGAGATTATGCCCAATGGGAGTGGAACACTTACAACTTTGGCTTCATTTTAACATGCAAAATCAATGAGTAATTAAAAATATATACAAATTTATCGTAATCACTATTTTTCTTTTTGACGTTCCGTTCATGATCTGTCCAAAATGTGAAGTTTTGAGTGAGGACATTTCAGTGCCAGTCTGCATTCACTACTAGGGTAGACTGGTACAATTCCACTGACTCCAGAGGAGATATGCCCATTTATGTCAGCAGAGAATTTAGCTCTGAAAATGTATGTAAACAGATTTCATCTATGGGACTTCAGGCTGGAGACAGAAAATGAAGGGATGAGAACATAATCTGCTGTGGAAGAGAAGTTGGAAAGTAATTTGTTATGGGCTCTTGGATGTTTAGAGGGACAGAGAAAGGTAGCTGTGATGAAATAACCAGCAAAACAGTTGCTGTGTTTCAGAAACAAAAAAGAGCCAAAATCCATCAAGCTAGATCTTGTATCAATAACAATTTCTGCATCAAATTACAAAAACAAACACTGACACAAAAAACAACCCCCAAAACTACACTGCCTTTTTCCACGCTGCTTTCGTTGAGACTCGAGGAAGAAGTTATTTTCCAGCAAAAAGAAAAGGAGTACCGGTGGCACCTTAGAGACTAACAAATTTATTAGAGCATAAGCTTTCGTGAGCTACAGCTCACTTCATCGTAGCTCACGAAAGCTTATGCTCTAATAAATTTGTTAGTCTCTAAGGTGCCACCGGTACTCCTTTTCTTTTTGCGAATACAGACTAACACGGCTGCTACTCTGAAACCTGTGATTTTCCAGCAAGCAACCCTGCCATTCAGTCAGCAGTCATTCCCACTTCTCACTGGGGGCCCGAACCTGCCTTGGACCAAGTTGCAGGACCGGGTCCTTGCTCTGCAAAATGTTATCACTTTGGCACAAAACATTCTCTCTTTATCTACACTATTTAAAAAAGTGCTAAGAAGCAGGGTAGGAGGTGTTAAATGATTTTAGTTAATTTGCAGCTAGCTAAACAAACCAACCGATTTCAACAGAAGCAGGAGGAGAGCTCTAGTACATCATCAGACTTCTGTATTGTATATTGAAATTCATTGTATTAAAACTTAAAGGTAAATTAAGATGATCTGAAACAAAACCAGGATTTTTCCTCAGACCTCCTCACCTAAGGGAAGGGAAAGGACACACAAAATGTAGGAGATATAAGCCATTGTGAACCATCAAATTCCCTTCCACTTTTTAGGAACTGCATTTATTAAACAAATCTCAGATAGAAGGCTGGCACAAAGGTTCCTTTTTTGCCCTTCTTGCCATAGCGTAGGGGGACACAGTAAGTAACTGAATCATTCACTCCAAAGACTGTTCCAAATTTTAATAAACCTGCCATTCTCCAAGCAAGATAAGATTTCCAGATAAAAGGATCTACTTATTTCCATTCTCTCTTCAGCAGTTCTGGAGTTTAAGAATTATCTGTTCAGAAATCTTTTCTGCTACTACTGTGTGTTCACATTTGGGGGTCTAGTTTAGCAAATGAAGATGGAAAGCTATTAGCATAATATTACCAAGGTTCCAGTCCCAATGAGGGAAATTCCCCTTATTTTCCCCTTCAGAAAGATTTGTAACTTGAAATTTTAGTCTTTGAAGTCTGATGAAGTGGTTGACAGACAAGCAAAAAATCTAAATCTCAGTCTAAAAGAGGCTTTTGTTTTAATCAAGGAGAATATAGCAAAGGTCTCCTTCAACAGATCACACATCTATTTTCAGAGAGGCAAGTTTTATTCCTATCAGATACTGTTTTTTGTAAAACCATCACCTGAGTTTACAAGCAAAATGAAACCAACACTGACTTTTCTTCCTAGACCCCCTTCTCTGACACATTAACACCCCACAAGTTACCACTGCACATGATATATTTCAAAATATTTCAGTCTCAATTTTAAACAAAAACATTTATTTGAAACCTGTTTCTTAGTAGTATTAGCACTTCTGAGTTGTAAAGCTCCTTCTATCTGAGACTCTAAAAGAACTTTACAGATACCAAATCAGGCTCACAATGCCTGCCTCCCCACCCCAAGGGAAATATCAGTCACCCTGTTTTAAAGATGGGGAAATCAAGACACCAAGTAAAAGAGCTGCCCAAGGTCATACATCAAGCCAACAACAACTCCTCTCAGTCTTGTGCTTTTATTACTACATTATTATCTGAACTAATCACAGTCCTATTTGTCATGGTTAGGGGCACCTCCGAGGGAGCAGTCACAGTTCAGTTTCTGTTTCTGAAAATGAAACCATTAGTTGTTTACTGATTTTACCAATGAAGGGCCTGATCCAGCAGACATTACCTGTGCAAACTCCCATCAAAATCAATGACAGTTTTGCCTCATCAAGCACAGCAAAACTTAGGTTTTAGTGTCATTTAAGAGAGATAAAATAAACTGTAAATTAAGGGCAACACTAATATTATTTGTAAGTAACATGTGCCTTTCTTGCTCCAGAAAGATCATCACCTTTACCTTACTTTGAATTTTCTGCCTTTTGTCTCTTTACCATAATTTTAATGTTATTTAAGTGTAGCTTTTTAAAAAAACAAAAGATCTAAATATCTGAGAATTGACATTCTTTTCTCAAAGACTTTGTCTAATCTGCAGCTATGGAGTTCCAAGTGACTGTATAATTATATAATATTTTCCTTAAAAGGACATTAAGGCTGAGAAGTCCAAAATTTTATGTACTGTCACTTGAAAGTAGATTCCCCTTCCCCTTTCCCCCTCTCCAAACACATCCAGAAGAGTTTCCCAACCCCTGAAAAACAAGGACTGCAACACTGCTAAAACCCCAGCTTCTCACCCAGGTCAATATGCTGACAACAAATCCAGGGCACCAGGTTTATTTGCAGCCGCAAGCATGCACACGTCGGCTGTCCCTCCGTTTTGCCTATCCTTTCTACCCTTGAGAGCAAGCAGGATATTGAAAAATACAAGAATTCTACTCTTTAAGTTGGTGGAAGAGGTTTCCTGCATATTTCTAGTACCATACCTACTAAGAGAAACAGAGAAGGCAGGGACAATAGAGGATTGGTGGGATATGGAGGCAAACAAAAACTAAGCTGCTGGCTTAATGTTAGATCTGCTAAACTTTATGGTGTCTCTGCAATCATGCATAGTATATAAATACAAACCTGTCATGAAGTTATGATACATGATATTTCCTCAACATTTAGTAAAAAATCCAAAGAGGAAATACTAACACTAGATTAAAAAAAAAAGCATAGGTTATTTAAAGTGAAATTTTCAAACATCCACTAAGATGGGTCATGCAGACGTTAAAATTCTTACAGATGTTTAAAAAACTTTCATATAGACACAGTAATATTTAGAAAACTTAGAATGAAGGGTGAAGAATCCCACCAAAATCTTAGTTTTATGGGTCTATTAAAATACTTGTAAAACTGCATTTAACACCACAAACAGAATTGCTTTCAAATCAGAGACACCCAAGAAAGCATGTAATGAATCTTGTACTTGTATAATAATGAGTTGAGAATTTCAGTTAAAAAAAAAAGTGTTACTGGGATGAGATTTTACATCCAAGCTCTCAGACCCATTAGGGCATGTTTAAAAACAGAGATTTATAATGGAAAGCAGCTTTCCTATAACAGTGCAAGTAATGAAGCTGCAATAAACCAAAAGACACAACTATTAGTGAAAATATCCCCAACTAAGCTAGAAATATATTTCTTTATATTTCCAGTTTTGAGTCAATTATTTATTAGGATGATCCTCATTTAAATGTACATTTTAAAGAATCATGCACAGGTCAGAACACTTAAGTATCCAAACTTTAGAATTTATTAGAGAGAGAGAGAGAGAGTGAGTGTGAGTGTGTCTGTGTGTGTTAAATTACATCAAAGTGGTTTTGAGAGAAGAATCAGCTTTAATTTCAGAATAACCTCAGAGCATTCCAGCCACTTGGAGGCGGAGGGGCACCACTGGTCTAATTTTGAAGCAAATAATGAGAAAGCTGAAAAGTATGACTCCATATATTTGGAATCATCTTGCGGTAATCAAGGTTACAGTTCCTTATATGGTGTGGAGAGCACAAAGCACACACGAAAAATTTAATATTAAAACTACTTGATATAAAGAACTACAAAACTACAACTACTGTAAATTAAACCATTACTTTTGTGTTGCCACCAACAAAACAGAACAACCCACCCTTCCTTAAAAACAAAAACGCAGCATGGTTACGTGTATTGCTTCCTAAACTGCATAATTAAAAGCATAACCCACAAGAGGCCACAGGACCTAAAATGCATTTTGTTTCGCTGCAGGCAATACAAAGTAGAAAATGCATGCTTTTCAAGAACTTTCAAGAAAAGAACAAATGGGGAAAAAGTAGGAGAAACGGACAGTGTATTTAAAGAAACTGTGGATGTCTTTTTTCTCTCTGCCTGTCTAAAGTTAGTCTGGCTTAGAGGATGCACTCACTTTCCCAATCAGTTTTACATTACAGCACAAGTCCAGAAATAGCTCCCAGCCGCCTTGGCCTCTAGCATGGTTGTCATGACAATGGAACCACAGTTCTATAAATAGATCATCAGCACCAAATCTTGTGAGACACATCTGGAATGGGGCCAGCCTAGCCCCAGCTTGACAAATAAAAAGAGGTAGAGGCAGTTTGAGAAGCTGGAAAGGTACAATGCATCTCTCAACTCATACACAGAGACAACCGGAGTGAGGCAGAGAAACAACTCTGATTGCTTTTTAATGCAGGGTTGAATTTATGGTAGGTTTACAAAAAAAAGTTACATCACTAACATGAAAGCTTCAGTTTTCCGTCTGCCCTCCCCCGTCGGTGGCAAACCATGCCACTTTAAAGACTAACAGTACAATCACTTGCCTGTGAGGCCTTTTTTAAAAAAGATTTTTGTATATTTTCTTTAAGGTTTTGGCCTGAATTCAGTAAGTTTCTGTTCTTACAATAACTAGATGAGAGACAGGCAGACATGTGTCTGATGAAAAAAGGGCTTGAGCAAGTATCTCCAAGTCAAGTCACCGGGAATTATAGGAGCTCAGTACCTCTCAGGATCATGTATTTTGAAGGCTTCCTCATACTTCTTTGCCACCTCCTAAGTTGCAGCACTCTAGCTATTCTTGTTCTAGTTCTTGCAGGCAAATACTACCACTTTGTCCCAAATGGCATGGAGATTTCTGAAGGACAAATATATAACAGAGACTAGACTAAGATCACAAATTAGTTTGCAACTCAAGTCAAATCTGAACTCCTGAATTCAGAGGTGAAAGGCAAAAAAAAAACCTTTAAGTCACTGTATAACTTCATTCACTTCCCTATGCCCCCTATTTGATGATCGCTGCTTTTAAAACATCCATTTTCTTTCATTTCATGGATGAGAGAATTTTATATTTTTAGCACACAGCCTTGATCAATCCATTCAATTATGTCCAAATTATCTATATGGGCACAGATTTGTGTCAAAAATGTTAGCTGGTTTAGCTGGCAGCAAACATTTGTACAATCATGAGATTCAGCTACCAGCTGATACATCAACAGTCTAGGAATAAGCCTTATGAAGTTATATATAATAAATGATTTCACAGAGATCAGAAATAGCAGCCATTGTGATGTAAAATAGGCAAGAGATTAGATCCGTTAATGAAGTAACCATATTTTATTCTATAATCAAGAAACGAGACAATTCACAAAATATAAAGTCTTAGTAATTCATCAAAAAACAATGGGGACAGCAGACATAATCAAAGTAGTGCAGCTGTAATAAGCATTTAAGCCACGGCAAAATATCTTCCAAATGCCATAAAGACACGAATACAGGCATTCTATGCAAACTGCACCATCAGCCCACAGGATTCCTTTAGGTCCCTACATGGATATTTTCATTTCTAAAAATTGTAGAGTAAGTTCCATCCAGACTCAAATATATGTAAGAGCTTCTCCCCCTCCCCCATTAACCACATATATTTTGTCCGTTTGCCATTTGAACAATGCACATTTCAGAAAAACAGCAGATTTCATAGAAATTCTTTGGAAAGATGTACTTCATAACATGCATGTTGCATATAATTCAGAATTTCCATTTATTAATTCTGAAAAGATACTCCAAAAGTTTGGGATTGGTGTAAGCGACGGAAATCAGTGCAAAGCTTCATCTAGCATGAATCACAAGACATGATAAAGAATAAAACATTTTTCAATGTTTTACTAATTCGGAGTGGAATCTTCTTCAGTCACAGAAAGCCTAAGTTTTCTGGCTTTGTGTGGGTGAAGCACGGGAGTGAGAGTGATTGATGACAGAGAAATTAGCTCTGCAGCAGTGCACCCATGGCTAGTACCTAGAGCTGGGCAGGAAATGGTTTTCCTGTCTTGTGAATATTTAAAAATGGCTACCCTCCCAAATCAAGACGAAAAGTCACAATCTAGAAAATGTTAGTGTATCAAAAAGACCCCCCCCATGCCCTTCTTTTCACGTCAATCAAAATGTTGCGTTTTTATTTTGACTGTACTACTTTAACATTTTTCAATCTAATTAACTTAAATTTCTGAATGAAAAATCATTTTGAACCAGAAAACTGGATTTTTTTTGGTTTCCAAAATATGAAAATGAAATAATTAATTGTCAACCTTTTTTTGGTCAGGGGATTTGTAAAAACCAGCCCTGTTTCGTGACATTTTGGTTCCGACAAATTGGCATTTTTGGATGGAAAAAGTATTAGTTAAAAAATCCCAGACTAACTCTATCGCTACCTCCAGCCTACAGTCTCCGAGCCGTCATACCACTTCCAGGCCACTTGTGCATAGTATTAAAGCAACTAGATGCTTACTTTCCCCAAATCACTGGCCTGCCCCATTATTGATCAGGCCATGTCTATACTGCAGCTGCTACAGTAGCACATATATTGTGCTAAAGTAATGCTGGTGTAGCACCAGAGCATAAACATTTCCTGCTGCGACAGAAGGGATTTTCCAATCACTGTAGATTATCAGCCTCCCCAAGCGGCAGTAGCTAGGTTGATGGAAAAATTCTGTGCTGGGGTTAGGTTGACTTAACTACAGTACTAAAGCGTGTGAATTTTGCACACTACATAGCTAGGTAGATCTAAGTCAGGGATCTCAAACTGAAATCACCCCGAGGGCCACAGGAGGACTAGTATATTGGCCCAAGGGCTACATCACTGACACCTTTTCATACAAAGATATAAAAGCCCCCCTCCCTACCTCCGCTCCACTCCTTCCATGACGTCCTGCCTACCTCATCCCACCCCCTCCCTGCCCATATTCCAACCCCTTCCCCAAATCCTCGCTGCGGCTCCACCTCTTCTTCGCCTCCTCCCCTGAGGAGCGCGCTGTGTCCCCCGCTCCTCCCACCTGGAAAGTCCTAAGCACAGCCAAACAGCTGTTTGGCAGTGGGAAGCGCTGGTAGGTAGGCAGAGGAGTGGGTCGTGGCGCGCTGGGGGTGTGGAGGTGGAGGGGGATGAGGGGAGCTATGGCGGGCCACAGGAAATAACTCCGTGGGCTGGGCATGTTTTTGAGACCCCCTGAGTAAGTGTAGACCATCTCTGCAACATACAGGGGGAGTGGATGCCTCCATGTGCAGCTCTTTTTCCAGTCCTCCATGCTCTCCACTAAACCAGGGCAAGTTTAATTCTAGATGTTTATGTCCATTTTTGATGTCTTGACCCCTTGAATGTATTTGATTATCCACCTCCCAAGCCAAACATCCTTCTCATAGCCCCCCAAATAAACAACATAATTAAGGCTTCTCCAATTGCTTCTATCCATACCTTTTTCACTTGTAATGAGGCATTTTAGCATTCTCAACTATCAAAATCAGAGTGTTTAAAAAACTTACTACTGTATGCCTGCAAGGCTCACTCTTCACTGCAAGCCTGCATATGTCAAATAACTTCAGAACAACCCCTCACCCCACCCCAGAAAATTATTTCACCAAACCAGTAGAAAGCTTAAACCAATCCAAGCACACAGGGTGCAGAAATGAAAGGTAACGGGTATGAATGAGATCATGATTCAATTCCTGGGCAAGCCTGAGGCTGGAACACTGTGTTAGTGAGCAGTGACGAACATGCAGCAATCTCTGTTAACTCGTTTTTGTTTTTTTAATATAGCTTAATTCATCATGTTTCCTTTTTTTCTTCTTTGCAGCCTAAAGTGTTCACATATCAAACCCCAGGACTTATTCAAGTCTGGAGACCCAAAACACCGCCCCCATCTTTTTTTTTTTTTTTTTTTTTTTGGCAAACCCTCTTCTCCCTGAATTTTGGGCAGTAGGATAAAAATGGAAACCAGTTCTGATTCATGATCCTTATTCTGACAAAAACATAATCAAAACAGCTTTTCTGGCACAGGTGCATCCAGAATACTATTTCCTTGGACTCAGCATCCCGCATCCCAGCCAGTTATTTAGATGTAGGCCTAAGAGGAACTCAAAGTGCAGTGACCTTATGCAAGTTTTTTCTCCCTTTTCAAAAAGCAAGCTTGCTTGGATGGCTCACCTTAGTTTACCTAACTCTATTTACCACACAGTTTGGAATAAAAGGACAGAGCTGAATTAACGAGGTCAAATTATGACTCCCATCCCTTAAACAGGCCACATGTTAATTCGAGGTGGATTGAAGGGCAATGGTATATATTATTCCTAAGTAAGGCTAACTTCATGATGTTCACGTGGGAACTAAGATCAGCTAGAGTTTGTATAAAAGTTGATAGCAGTCTTGGAATGCTATGAGCTAATGTTCAAAGCTGTCTCTATGAAATATCTAAGCGATTTCTGCCTTTTTTGCTATTTAATATGATTTTAACTTTGTATAATTCTCAAAAACTGTTGTCTAGAAGAATGAAATTCTATAGGGATGCCTGGAAGACTCATGACTTTTCCAGTTATTTCACTGAGAAGGCGCGTACGCTAAATACTTTAATTTGTACTTTTACATGAGTAATTAAAAGCAACAAACTAACAGGTCAGCTTAAGGTTGTATGTTAATCAATGATACAATGAATCTTGCTTTCATGGTCTTTAGCCACCCTCAATACCATCAAGCTAGAAGAATTAGGGCATTTTTACATGGGGAGTTGAGACCAATTAACTAAAGGCGTGACGTTAATGTGTGTAAGTTAAAGAGCATTAAGTCCCCATCTGAATGGTCAATGACAGCATCTACATGGGATTTCATGCTTTTTAACTAATGTGCATTAACTTCACACCTTTAATTAATTCGTCTTAACTTTCCTGAGCGCCAATGTGTAGACAACCCCTTAGTGATCAAGTCTGGCTGACCATACATAGGTCTGATAATAAACATATCTTTTTGTCTTTTTGCATCTATGTTTCACAAATGTTTTTGTCCCACCTGTCTGCTGGAAGATGCTTATCTGAAAGGGGATAGGTCAGTGGTTCTCAAACTTTTGAACTGGTGACCCCTTTCACATAGCAAGTCTCTGAGTGCGACCCCCCTTATAAATTAAAAACACTTTTTAATATATTTAACACCATTATAAATGCTGGAGGCAAAGCGGGGCTTGGGGTGGAGGTTGACAGCTCACGACCCCCCATGTAATAACCTCGTGACCCCCTGAGGGGTCCCAACCCCCAGTCTGAGAACACCTGGAATAGGTGTTTAATGGTGTTTTTCAGCTAAGAACCAAACATTTACTTGTACGATGTCAGTTAGCATGCTTTCTCTCTCCTTACTTCCATAGTTTTATAATGTTGTACAGCTGCAGGATTGTTACCTTCGCTGACTGAGGAATTTGGTGAATTTTGAGACCATATCTCTTCCAGCTGCAATATGGGCTGGCCTTGACAGTATCATTCTGAGTGTAAGGCCACACAGTTATTCATAGACGGAGGATGTGTGGAAGAAAGAAGCAGGACTGTGTTACAGAGATGGTTTACTTTCGCACAAGTTGGACTGCATGGTGGCTGAGCTGATGGGGAACTATTTTATGGATCTTCAGAGCCAGCTGACAGATCAGTGTGGCTGTTGTAGGCTGTAAGGGCTAGAGTCCATGTAATGCCAAAACAGATGGGGATGTGTCCTCTGGTGAAGTCTTTAGATCTTGTCTACATACAAACTTGTACCAGTAACTAAAGCAGTGTTTTAACATTGATTTAATTAAACCAGTGAAAATCCCTGTATGGACACTCTTAAACAGGCTTAAAATGACTGATATTGATGTATCTAAGATAGTAAATTACTGATTTAAATTACATTTTAAAAAATCCATTTTAAATCCAATTTAGGAGTGTCCAAACAGGAACTAAATCAAATTTAAAACACACCTTTAGTTAAGCTGATAATGACCAACAATGAGATTTGAGACATTTCATTTTTAGGAAGACCACAGTCTGCTATGCAAAATGTGTATTAGGGGCCGCTCTAAATAGATAAGAAATAGATGAACCTGATGGGATATCCTTTAATTGTGTGTTAACTAAGTATTTATACTGACTTTCTCCTCATGGTCTTTGGCTCCCACCAGTGCCATCAAATAAGTAGAATTATTTTCCCCTCAATAAAAATAATTTTTTATCACATCAATACAATCTTTTAAAATTTAAATTAGTACATCTTCTAAAACTCCCTGGAGTAGAGAAGTCAGGTATTTCTGAAAGGCAAACATCGGATTTTTACAATGTAGTTTTTCTGATAATTTACTATGAGTAAGGCGACGATTTAATCACGGAGGTCACGGCAGTCATGGATTCCGTGACTTTGCCGGACACTCCATGCCTTCTAGGGCTTCAGGAAGAGGAGGCAGGACTATGCGCCCGCGCACTCGCCCTGCAATGGGGGCTGACTGGAACAAGGACCCTGCATCCCCAGCCCTGCGACTTCCTCCGGGGGCTGCAGCCAGGCCGGGGTTGTCGCAGCGATACAGCACCCAAGCCCCCCGCACCCAAGCCCCGCGGGCTTCCCGGGCGTGGAGGGGCTGCAGCCGGGGCCACATGCCCCAGCCCCGCAGCTGGTCCAGCTCTGGAGCAAGGGCTGTGTCCCCCCTATAGCTGTGCCGCCCGCTGTGGCCACTGGAATTGAGGCTGTGCCTCCTACCATGGCGGGGATCTCGGCCTGTCAGTTCCTCCCTGCCCTATCAGTCCTTTCCTCCCCCTGGTTATTCTTAGTAAAGCAACAGACGGGTCCCGGGCTCTGTGAATTTTTGTTTATTGCTTGTGACCTGTTCGTGACTTTTACTAAAAATAACCATGAAAAAATCTTAGCCTTAACTATGAGATAATGTGGCTATTTTACGTAAGATAGAGTGTATTTTTCTAGTGTCCTTCATGCAGGTGGCAGAAAATGCAGAGTGATGGGAAAGGTAACATTGCAGAATTAGATGCAAGTAGAAATGAAAAAAGATCAGATAAAAAATGGACATTTAACAACAGTGAAGATTCAGTGAAGCACCAGCAAACTAATTAAAACAGGTGAGTGGGAAAAGAAAGGCAGATGTTGTAACAAGGGATGGGAAAGGAAAGGAGAGTTTAGGTTCTAAAATGAACAGGAATGTTTTAAGGTGAAATTTAAATAGATGAAGTGACTTCTTTCGGGTAGTTGAAGTGATGTCCTGAAAGTGTACCTAAGCATTTACTGTGGAAAGGGAAAAAGGCCAAGACTGGAGGAAGAAATTCAGTAACTGAAGGGGCTAAATGAAAAATAGATCAGAGGTGGTCATAACAATGTATACTTCCATGACTTTTCCCATTCAAGGGCCACGAAGTGCTCTATAGACATTAAGCCTCACATCACCTCTTTGAAATGGGAAAGTATTACTTCCATTTCACAAATGGGTCAAACAATACAGAGATTCAATGACTCAAAGTCAGTGAGTGACAGTGCTGTGAATAGCCTTTATTTCTCCTTACTCACATGTGCCAAGTATAGTCTAAAACCTAGGTTCCCTCTAGGCAAAGTTGCACAGTACTGACAGAGAGAGTTCTGAAAAGTGGAAATGGAATTTTGAATTGCAGTTAAAGATAACAAGAGAAACAGGGATGGTATGATTTCACTTTCTAGGGAACAAGAGAGAGTATTCTGAACACAGGATTCTGGTTTCCCTAGAAGATTAAGAATGATTCAGGAATTCAAATAGTTGACAGGCCAGGTCAAATTAAGGACAAATGATTGTCATGTTCTGGAGATGTGAAATGTGAGACCCTAATTGCCTACTTTTGAATATACTTAAATACAAAAGTTCTTCAGATTAATATATAAAATAATTCAATATATTTAAAAATACAGCATGTAAATTCAGCAGAAGGTAAATGTTCATGTCTTTGCCTTGCAAGTCAACGTCAAACTTGAGATATTATGTTCTGTATTTTCAAGTAAAATTCTTTTGCAAAAAGTCAATAATTTTGACCTGTTCTCCTCATGGGAAGCTCAAATCCACATCACATCTTTATGCCAATCCTCATATCCCCAGGTAGTTGTTGGGACTGGAATGGCAGTAAGTTCCTTTACAGAAACAACCTGTCGATACCTGTTCTGGAGTTGATCGCTTAAACCATTCACAACAACTCACATTTCAGGTTTTGTTTTCCTCTGGGGCAAGCGACCCATTTTTTCTTCTTCAAACTTAAGAAAAACAACCTGAGGCCTCTGCAAGTGGAGACACACAAATTGGCATCTATTGTTGAAGCTCCTACAAAAGGTTCAATGCTCTAGAATTGAATCAGGATATAAAATTATTATCCTTTCTTCTGACAAACATTCCATTTGGCCATGCAGGCTAATACCAGAGACAGATTAGAAGCCTGACTTCTAATCAAATTTATGGCAAGTGAGTTAGAGCTCCAAAATTGATTTAACAAAATTTGGTATATTTTAGAGCAACTCAGGCCTAGCTTTCTTTTCTCAGGTGCAAATGCCCTAAGAAATTTTCACCTGCCAAATCTCTCACTTTTTTTGCCATAAAATAAAATAGGTGCACAAATGAGAGCACTTGCCCCTCTGCCTGTTTTGTACCCATACTCACGTAGACAGAGGCACAAACATTCAGGTTTGCACCCATACTCAAAGGTGAGGACAAAGTTGAAGGTGTAAATTTTGAGGGCACAACCTGCATACATGAGAGAGAGATCACCTTCTGAAAATTTTCAAAATGGTCTTACTTTGATATAAACTTTAACAAGTAAAATGATAAATCCATCCAAATTTCACTCTTTGTAGCTCACTTAGCCCTAGTCTACACTACAGAGTTAGGTTGAATTTAGCTGTGTTAGGTTGATTTTAAAATGAATGTGTCTACACAACCAACCCTGTTCTGTTGACCTAAAGGGCTCTTAAAATCGACTTCTGTACTCCTCCCCAGAGAGGGGAGTAGCGCTAAAATCGATCTTGCTGGGTCAAATTTGGAGCAGTGCAGACACAATTTGACGGTATTGGCCTCCGGGAGCTATCCCAGAGTGCTCCAATGTGACTGCTCTGGACAGCACTTTGAATTCCGATGCACTAGCCAGGTACACAGGAAAAGCCCCAGGAAATTTTGAATTTCATTTCTTGTTTGGTCAGCGGGGCGAGCTCAGCAGCACAGGTGACCATGCAGTCCACCCAGAATCGCAAACGAGCTCCAGTACGGAGTGAAAGGGAGACACTGGATCTGACTGCTGTATGGGGAGAAGAATCTGTGCAGGCCGAACTCCAATCAAAAAGAAGAAATGCTAACATATATATGCCAAAATTGCACAGAGCATGGTGGAGAGAGGCTACAACAGGGACACACAGCAGTGCCGTGTGAAAGTTAAGGAGCTCAGGCAAGCCTACCAAAAGACAAAGGAAGCAAACGGTTGCTCCGGGTCAGAGACCCATACATGTCACTTCTATGATCAGCTGCATGGCATTCTGGGCAGGGGAGGCACTACCACTACTCCAACACTGTCTGTGGACACCTGCAAGGGAAGAGTCTCATGCAACAGGGAGGAGGATTTTGTGGAGGAGGAGGAGAACGCGCAGCAGGCAAGCGGTGAATCCGTTCTCCCAGTCAGCCAGGACTTTTTCATCACCCTGGAGCCAATACCCTCCCAAAGCAGGATCCCAACCCTGAAGCCGGAGAAGACAGCTCTGGTGAGTGAACATTTGTAACTACAGTACAGGGTTTAAAAGCAATAGTGTTTAATGTTTGATTTGCCCTAAAGAATTGGAATGAATTCGCGGCCAATACAGCTACTGGAAAAGTCTGTTAACGTGTCTGGGGATGGAGCGGGAATCCTCCAGGGACATCTCCATGAAGCTCTCCTGGAGGTACTCTGAAAGCCTTTGCAGAAGGTTTCCGAGGAGGGCTGCCTTATTTAGTCCTCCACAGTAGGACACTTCACCATGCCAAGCCAGTAGCAAGTAGTCTGGAATCATTGCAGCACAAAGCATAGCAGCGAATGGTCCTGGGTTTTGGTCGCATTCAAGCAACATTCGGCCTATATCTTTCTGTGTTAGCCTCAGGAGAGTGAGATCATTCATGGTCACCAGGTTGAAATAGGGGAATTTTTGTAAGGGAACAATAAAAGGACCCCATTCATGCTGGGTTGTTTGCGCTTGGCTAAAAGGGATCATGTGACTGGGGGAGGGGTGAAGGGATCATCCAGGATAATAGTCATGCGGCGGGATGGGGGGAGGTGCGTGCTGCATATCCACCTGAAAACCGCAGGCCCTCCTTTTAAATGTGAAACCCAACCATCATTGCTTGCTATGGGAAAGGGTGGTGCTGCAGTTTGAAACCATTCCCACATGTTATGAAGGCGTAAGAAGCCAACCACGCATACCATGGCTGCCTGGAAACTGAATTCTGTTGTCCAGCCATTTGTGATGTGTCACCATATCGGCAGGCACTCAATATAAAAGGCAAAATGTGACCTTGTACCTAAGCACATGTGCTGTCTGCTGTGAATTGCTTGATTCACTGTGAAAGAGTCTCCCTTTTGTTCTCAGAAATGTATCATCTTAAATTTTACTCTCCCTTTTTACCCCCCTGCAGGTGCAAATGTTTCTATGCTCCCCCTAACATCTCCGTCCCTGCGGTTATTGCAGATTAGAAGGCGAAAAAAATGCACTTGCGATGACATGTTTTCCGAGCTCATGCAGTCCCTCCCGCACTGATAGGGCACAGCTTAATGCATGGAGGCATTCAGTGGCAGAGCCCAAGAAAGCATTAAGTGAGAGCGAAGAGCAGAGGCAGGAGGCGATGCTGAAGCTAATGGGGGAGCAAATGGACATGATGAAGCGTCTGTTGGAGCTGCAGGAAAGCCAACAAGAGCACAGACCTCCGCTGCATCCATTGTATAACCACCTGCCCTCCTCCCCAAGTTCCATATCCTCCTCACCCAGATGCCCAAGAACGCGGTTGGGGGTGGGGGTGGCGCTCCGGGCACCCAGCCACTCCACTCCAGAGGATGGCCCAAGCAACAGAAGGCTGTCATTCAAACAGTTTTGGTTTGTAGTGTGGCTACAAAAGCAATGTGGCCTTGTCCTTCCCTCCTCCCGCACCCCCCACCCAGGCTACCTTGTCAGTTATCTCACTTTTTTTAATTAATAAAGAAAGAATGAATGGTTTCAAAACAATAGTTACTTTATTTCCTTTGCCAGCTGTAATAGAAGGGGGGAGGGTGGTTGGCTTACAGGGAATTAAAATCAACAAAGGGGGCAGATTTGCAGCAAAAGAAACACACACAACTGTCACACCGTAGCCTGGCCAGTCATGAAACTGGTTTTCAAAGCCTCTCTGATACGCAGCGCTGTGCTCTTCTAGTTGCCCTGCTGTCTGGCTGCTCAAAATCGTCCGCCAGGCGATTTGCCTCAACCTCCCACCCTGCCATAAATGTCTCCCCCTTACTCTCACAGATATTATGGAGCACACAGCAAGCAGCAATAACAATGGGAATGTTGGTTGTGCTGAGGTTAAACCTAGTCAGCGAACAGTGCCAGCGAGCTTTTAAATGTCCAAAGGCACATTCTACCACCATTCTTCACTTGCTCAGCCTATAGTTGAACTGCTTCTTACTACTGTCCAGGCTGCTTATGTACGGCTTCATGAGCCATGGGAACAAGGGGTAGGCTGGGTCCCCAAAGATAACTATTGCCATTTCAACATCCCCAACGGTAATTTTCTGGTCTGGGAAGTAAGTCCCTTCTTGAAACTGCTTGAACAGCGCGGAGTTCCTAAAGGTGCGAGCGTCATGCACCTTTGCCAGCCATTCCACGTTGATGTCCATGAAACTTCCCTTGTGATCCACCAGTGCTTGCAGCACCATTGAGAAGTACCCCTTGCAGTTTAAGTTCTGGTTGGCACGGTGGTCCGATGCCAAGAAAGGGATATACATTCCATCTCTCGCCCCACCACAGTTAGGGAACCCCATTGCAGCAAAGCCATCCAGTATGACCTGCACATTTCCCAGAGTCACTACCCTTGATAACAGATCATCAGTGAGTGCATGGGCTACTTGGCTCACAGCAGTCCCCACAGTAGACTTGCCCACTCCAAATTGATTCTTGACTAAACGGTCGCAGTCAGGCATTGCAAGCTTCCACAGGGCTATCGCCACTCGCTTCTCAGCTGTCAGGAAAGCTCTCATCTTGGTATTCCTGCACTTCAGGGCGGGGAAAAGCAACTCACAAAGTTCAAGGAAAGTGGCCTTACGCATGCAAAAGTTTTGCAGCCACTGTGAGTCATACCATACCTGCAATACTATGTGGTCCCACCAGTCTTTGCTTGCTTGCCAGGCCCAGAATCGGCGTTCCACTGTATCAACCAGCCCCACTGCCACCATGATGTCCCAGTTGCCACAGTCCATGCTTTCAGGAACATCTGTGTCCATGTCCTCCTCACAACCGTCGTCGTGCTGGTGTCTCTTAGCCCGGTTCTGAACATACTCCAGGATAATGTGCGAGGTGTTTACAATGCTCACAACAGCAGCGGTGAGCTGAGCGGGCTCCATGCTGGCCATGGTATGGCATCTGCACGGGTAACCCAGGAAAAAAGGCGCAAAATGATTGTCTGCCGTTGCTTTGACGGAGGGAGAGAGGGAGGGGCGACTGACAACATGTACCCAAAACCACCCGCAACAATGTTTTTGCCCCATCAGGCATTGGGAGCTTAACTCAGAATTCCAATGGGCAGTGGAGACTGCGGGAACTGTGGGATAGCTAACCACAGTGCACCGCTCTGTAAGTCAATGCTAGCCACGGTATTGAGGATGCACTCTGCCGACTTAATGCGCTTAGTGGGGACATACATAATTGACTGTATAAAATCGATTTCTAAAAACTGACTTCTATAAAATCGACCTAATTTCAGAGTGTAGACATACACTTTTCATGTTCCTTGCTTCTCTTTGTAGAAGCAAAATCTAACAAACCACCAAGATCTGGATAAAACCCTCGGCCTTCACTCAGGAAAGTTATCCTCAATAACTTTTAAAGAAGGTGATAAGTTTCCAGAACTGTTTACAAAGGTATTTTGATAAGTCTTTAATTTTAAAAATTGCAGTGGAAACTTCACAGAACACCCAAGTTTTACAAACAGACAGGTATGGTATGCCATTTTAGAATAAAATGGATAAACCATTTTGGTGTCACTTTTTCGCCCAGGTCTACTGCTTGTGAGAAGTTTATTCTTAAACAAAATTTCCATCAATTAATTTTTCAAATATTTAAAGAAAACCCAGCAACATGGTGTGGGTTTTTTTTGGCAGACCATCGACATGTTATTAAGACTAAAACAACAGCAGGGTTTATACAGATATGAGCACAGGGAACGTAAAAGCCCTGACAAGGCACTACTTCAGCTTTTCCTCTACAAGCTAAGAATCATGTTCTTGATTTCAGCATACAGAGGGATTTCCATTGTGATTTAATGACTCATGCAGGAGGAGGCAGATGCCACAAATAATGGAGCGAAAACAGTGTTAGAGTTGGTGCGTAAGTGTAGGGGGAGGTGTACACAGACCAGGAAGAGCGAGGGAACTGGAGGGATTGTTTAAATCCCCTGTTCTTAAAACTTTAACTTATCTACTTAAGAAAATGAAATAATGAGGGAACAGTGGAGAGTATGGCCCTTTCAGACACAAAGTGGTTTTAAATTAGCTGCATGGTATCTAGTTACTATACTGACAGGAGTTTTATAAATACCTAGCTAGATCAATAGATAGAACGGTATCCCACTGAAAGATAGTTTTTTACTGAAACTTTGGGGACTATTAAAGACATTAAAAAATAAAACACCAAAATGGAGGGAATGGATGGCTCAGAATAAGGGCAGGAAACTGAGCCTTTCACTGATCAAAATATCAAGTGCAGGTTTATATCAAATATCAAAGACGGTGGTTCAGTGACCTGTATGAAATGATCTGATGCTCTCAATATGCATCACAGAAAAGCACCATCACATCTGGCATCATTGTTAGCAGACTCAGAAGGCTGAATGGGCCCTGGAAAATTAACTCTCCAAAAGGTGGTCCCTCCAGTTCAAGGCTGAATCACACTGGCAGGTGGCATAGGAATCTTGAACGGAAACTACCTGGGCTAGGGCTCAAATTGGGTGGTCATGTGATGATATGGCATACTGGTGGCACCCCTCCCATCTGCCTTCTTGGTCTCCAAAAGCTCAGCTTTCACTTTTTTTTTTCTTTTAAAGTAAGTCGCTAGCTGTTGCAAAGTAAACCTCGTAAATGTGATCCATGTGCAAAGCAATGCTGTGACATCTGCCTGAGTATGTGGAGAGTGTGAAACAGCAGTTCTGAGAGGTATGAACTGCCTTCATCTCAACTGATGTTAATTCAGAAGCTTAGTGATGACAATTTAAAAGTTAGCATCATTGACTATTTCACTGCAGGCAGGAAGGAAAATATATTATGAATATTTACATAATCAACTCTGAGTAACAGCTCATTTTAACATCACAAGTGGGTGAACTTGATATATTACAAACACTTATTTTTTTCCCCCCTCCTCAGTAAAGAAGCAGTCAGTCCCAAACTTTCCAGCAGGACTTCTGAGCCTCTTTAAAGGGAGCCAAACCCAAGGAGCCCAATACAGTTAATGGGTGGGAGTTACACTAGCAAAAGACTGAAAGTCCAAGGAGTCAAGAGGAACACGCATGATCAGATTTTTAACATCCACACAACCTGAGAACAGTGTCTCATTTTAGCATTTGAAGTGGGTAAAGCTTGGAAGAATACCACTACTTTTGTTTTCCTTCCTGATTTCACCTATACTATATTGTATATTTTCTGGGGTTCAGTAGCAAGAGATGCTAATTCACCAATTTGCATAATGAAAAAGTTACAAAATTCAGATTAAAAAACCCAGAATGTATTTACTGAATGGAAAATTGGGCTGATGTGCCGCAAGGAAATGCCAAAGTGGAGAAGGAGCTGGGCAGCAGGGGGTCTACATTCACTAGTTTTATCTGTGAAACAGACCCTCCAAATTCTCCATCTATACTCATCCAGACCCAACTTCAGATGCTAAGAGGAGGCTCTAAAAACCTGTTTAAACACTTGACACGTCTAAGATTTCCCTCACCAGCATTGACTCTCTCAAAGCTCTTTCCATCCTCATTTTCCACCCCCTTCTTCTTCAAGTCCTAAACCTTAATTATCTCCACCGTCAACATGAAAAGGAAGAATTTAGACAATCTAATGACAAACTGAACAAAACTGGGCATTTTAAAGCAGTGTTCAAGACCACCACCACATTAACTTCTATCTAGACAATCAAAGGTAAATTTTTACAATATCTCATTGCAGGGAAACACCGCTAATTGCACAGCGCACTTTAATATTGCAGTGACTGCACTGAGTCTGAGCCCAAACCACAGTGGGAAGCTTGCACCCACTGCTTCCAGGCCCAGAGGTGAGAGTACTACTAATTAGTTCAAAGTTATACTAGGCACTTCACAGATCTATACCAAACCTCATGGAATGATTCAGAATTCGTCAGACTCTTCTGGTCACCTATTACTTTTATACCTGTAACTTAGCACTTGTATGATCTACAGTGCAAAAGACAATTCCAGGATTTCCATTTGTTTTGCATTACTATAATTAGAGCTTCCGGATTATGGTTTAGATTCTAGACGAACAGCAGGAACTCTGGGGGTAGAAGAGAGTCAACTGGGATCGATACGGGAGGGAACTTATTTTTAAAGGAATAAGTGATTCTGGATGGAATGGGGTTGTGTTACACCTTGCTATATCATATGATATAAAATATGATTAAAATACTATACGTAATATTGTAGCTTCACTTAAATATCAACTTTTACCACACTGCAGTGTTTTGACTCCACTGAAGAATTTCCTATAGTTAGAATGTAAAATATATACTGCAGCAAAGTATTAAACTTTCCACAGTAAAAGAGATGACTTTCAAAGCAACAACTGTAACATTAAGTACTAATTGGTATTAATAATGTGCAACTACTAAATATAAGAGTTTTTGGTTCCGTCTTTCCTTTGCTCTCCAAATCTTTTCCAGCACAACAAGGCTTTCAGTACCTTGAACTTATTGTCTGGCCTCCAGTGATGATGACCCTGAGAGCCAGTGCCAAGAAGAGGCCTACCAGGATGTGCTGTAAGGGGCCCCTTTTTTCATCTTTCTTCTTCAACACATCTAGATGCTATTTCTTATGTAACTTTACTTATCTTTGAAACAAACCAACCCCATTGCACAGCAAGTTCTGTGGCTGGAATATCAGAATGCAGCTAGGAAGGCTGGAAGTCAAGATGCCAGAGTAGTTGGAAACCACCAACCTCTCTAGAAATCTATATTTCATGAGGAAGAAAATTAGATGTAAACAAAAGTTTAAATGCAGCATGGTAAAAATATTTATTGCATGGGGAATTCCGTCCTACATTTCCATTAAGGAGAAAATACTATTCCTTCCCTTTAATTAAATAATTTTCATTTACAAGACTTACATTTTAATAATAGGTCCCACAGCTTTGCTGTTTAGCACAGGAGACTGGCTACTGTGATTTACATTGGGGTCACAAATTTTCTTGATAGCGACTCTAAATGCTATATTGTTGTTGTTTAATTTCCCTATGCGCTAATGCAACCACGTTATTCTATAAATATCACAGGTCTTGTGTAGTCAAGGGTGGAAGGACCACAGAGAAAAAGCATCAACATGATGGGAAAAGTGTGATTTTTCTGTTGCTTTAGCAATTTCTAGGTAGCAATTATAGAGGGAATCTTTCAAACATGCTGAATTAGGCAACTATTCTTCTGGTTTCAAAATCCTGATATTAATCAAACTGAGGTAAAAATAGAAGAAATAGCTATTTAGGTTTTTAAGTACTAAGAGTACTTAAACAAACAAACAAAAGTCAGCCATACATAAAATCTTTTTCATGATGAGACTGGAACTGTTCCAGAGTTTCCTACCTTTGGTAAAATATGTATAGAAGTCCAACCAAAACCTATAATGCCTCTGCCCCACACTTAGGGCTAGTCTACATTGGCAGCACTTTAACATGCCTTGTGTGGTCGCGGTGCAGTGCTGGGAGAGCTCTTTGACTTTAAGACTCCAGAGTTTGAGCTGCTGTCTTGAGGGAAAATCAGTTTGGTATTCCTTAGCAGATGTGTGTCTGTACCACAAAACTAAGTGGTTTGAGCATTAGCTTGCTAAACCCAGGGTTGTGAGTTCAATCCCTGAGGGGGCCATTTGGGGCAAAAATTGGGGATTGGTCCTGCTTTGAGCAGGGGGTTGGACTAGATGATCTCCTGAGGTCCCTTCCAACCCTGATATTCTATGATTCTATGATTCTAATGTACAGAGCTCTCCCAGCACTCTAAAAAACCTACCTCCACGAGGGGCATGGCTCCCAGCGCTGGTGCACTGTCTACACTGGTGTTTTACAGCGCTGAAACTTGCTGCGCTCAGGGGAGTGTTTTTTCACACCCCTGAGCGAGAAAGCTGCAGCGCTGTAAATTGCCAGTGTAGACAAGCCCTGAATATTCTTCTTAATATCCTCTGTGGGGTTGCTATTAGGAATAAATGTTAGACAGGAGACGATTTCAGAAAAACACTATTAAGACACAAATGTTGCAATCTACCAGTTCTGTAGTCCAGACTTTTATAAAAGGGACTTTTGCTACTCCAGATTGTTGTATTCTTTAATTAAAAAAAAAAGATGGCAAGTAAACTTCAGTTTCAGACCAATAAATATCTGATGCTCTATGCAGTATCAAAATGGTGATTAAGCGTCACTCCCTCTATCTTAGACTTTACATTTTTATTTAAATTACAAAGAACAAAACAGAACAGCTCATGACACCTTAACTGGGGAGCAGATACCACATCTCCATAATAATGGTAGGAAAATCATTTTATTGCTATAATTAAGGCAAAACTAGTTTTTTGTTAAAACATTTATTACAAACATTTCTTTCACCCTGTAGTAAGGTGATTAAGCTTAATGGATGAAACACTAATCTTTCACTTTAAGACACCAGGGTTTGAGCTGCTGTCTTGAGGGAAAATCAGTTTGGTATTCCTTAGCATACATGTGTCTGTATCGCAAAACTAATGTACACAATTTTGGCATTATTAGCAGTCTTTTCTTAAATAAGGCCCAGGAGCAAGCTCTTATGGAAACAATCACCTTTCACTTCTTTATGGAAAGTCAGAGCTGAAACAGAGATAGATTCTTGTTGCTGCATGCAACAGCAAAGATACTACTTATTTTTAGGGTTCAGAGGAGCAGCCGCGTTAGTCTTTATCCGCAAAAAGAAAAGGAGTACTTGTGGCAGCTTAGTCTCTAATGTGCCACAAGTACTCCTTTTCTTTTTACCTATTTTTAGTTCACTTTTTCACTAAGAAAACAGATGGGAGCCTGATAAAAATACTTTGGTGACAAATTTAATGGTTTGAATTTTAGAGTTATTTTTAAACAAGATTCTAGTCATCTTTCAAAATAAGAAACATGGTTAAGCATCACTTGGGTTACTGTCTGATAAGTCTCGGTGATCCAATCAGAGCAAAACTGGGAAACTTAACACCTCCTCTGATCCTCAAGTTGGTTCAGGCCAGCTTTTTTCTTTGAATGAAAGCAGCTCTACTTTGACCTGCCTTGTTTTCCTTTCTCCCTTTCCCTGGGCTCTCACCTTCCTTGTGCAATGCTCTGTATCAACTACAGAATTAGTGATCTACCTGCGCTGAATACACATTGTGAAGCAAACGGATGTGGAGATCACTGCTTCTGGAGACAGCTTGTGAAAGCTGGAAATTGCATTTGGTAATAAGCTGGGTGGGTTCTATGGCAGTGTGACTCCATGGAGCACGGGCAGAAAGTAAAGTGTTCTAGCAGAAATGGGGAAGGGTCAAGGATCTCCTCTATGAAAGCACTCTCTGAAAGAATGCAAAGGAATTCACAACTCACAATCTATTGATGTTTATAATAATATTAACGACCCATATAATTTACATTAAGATAAAGATATTAGCACTAATCTTGCATATATTGTTATTCTCTAATCTTCAAATCTGCATTCCAATCTACTGCTTTAAAAGCAAACCTTTTAATGACATGTTCATCTGATAGAATATGCTCATGATTGTTACACATTTTATTTTTACTAATAACTTCACTTACTGATACAGGTTACATACACCATACATCTAATTTCTGCAGCTAGTAATATTACCCACAGGAATAATGATTATGTAAGACTATATTGCTACTTTGAATTCATTTGATATCTTATATCCATACATTTCAAAGCACTTTGCAAATATGAATCTCAACACCTGTGTGGTAGGGAAGTATTAGGCCTATTTTACAGATGGGGAAACTAAGGCATAAAGAGGTTAACTGGCTCACCCAAGTTCCCAAAGGAAGTCTGTGGCAGAGCCAGGAATAGAACTCATTTTGTGCCTTAACCACGAGTCTATCCTTCCTTCCTATTGCACATAAATATGTACAGTACTAAGGCACTGTAGGAAAGAAAAATTCCAGTTCTAGTATTGTACTAGAAAACTAGGTAAAATAAAGACCAGATCATTGCTGAGACTCAATTGAGTATAAAATATCAAGAACCAAGTAAATTACTACATTAATAGTTTGTTATAAAATTACCATAGGCAGAAAGTTGCCTTGGCAGTCACTAATTTTGCAGATGCCTAGAGTACCATCTTAAAGGTGTTATTCAAAGATTTTGGAATGTCTATACAGGAATAGTTAAAGTTCAGTTGTGGCAGCTAGATAGGTACTGCATTCCACATACCGTCTTCAGTAATTTCACAAATACTTACTGTCAGCATTTACAATACATGAAGAGGAATAGTAAATTAACCCCAGTTTCCAGGATTGTAAGTGTACTTGATTATATAGTGATCACTTTTCAGTTCAGAAAATGATCTAATTTGAATAATTTTTACACAAGTTGCTATAAAAATGCTGCAGTACTGACAGGCCACATGATCAGGGCTCAATATAGCTCATCGCAGGGATACGCCCCTTTGATATGCCCTCCTACATGACCCAAAGCCCTTACCCTCCCCCAACTGCAGCAGCCTTGGTAAAAATAGCTCTTTGCTGGCTTTTGCTTTGCCTGTAGTTTACATAAGCACTTTGGGGGAAGGGGACCCTTGCAGTGGATCTAAGTTACTCAACAGTCTAGTAGAAAATTTCTTGGGTGGCTGGTGCATTTTGAATACAAATTATAGAGCAAGACTGTTGGAATTGGCCTTACATGTGCATACCTTTTTGCAATATTAGTGTATCATATGCATAGGTTTTATAGTAACTGTAATTATTCATTTTCACACAATTCAGATAAAAAATCAATTAATAATATGTTCATTGGTTTATATTACACATTGTGTTTTAAATCCCAGTAGACATCAATTCAGATGCTGCCCACAAAACACTGAAATGGGTAACATAAATCATGCTTATTTAAAAATTAGCTATCAAATTTTTTCTTTACCAGCTAATGGTTTATCTAAGATTAATTTAGACATGTATTATATTTTTCAATGATTTTTTTAACCTGATGAAAATGATTTCTCTCATGCAGAAGAGAATACAGTATATGGCATTACAAAACAGTTTTTTGTATTTCATACAATACAAGTCTAATAAACGTATCACACTTCATTTTAGTCACGTTTCTTCTTCCCTTTTTTTTTTTTTCTTTCCAGATCAGTTGTTTCTTTTCCCTCATCCCTCTGGTTTTCGTCCCTGCCTGCTCCTCCAAGCATCCCACCTTTTGCACACCCCATTTTACACCTTTTTTGCCAGTACCATAAAAATGTCATATCAGCCCCTCCCACATAGCCACTAGATGCACCTCCTTCAACAGCCTGTCAGTACAACTCCTAGATCTGCCACAGAAAGTGTTACACCACAATGGAAGTGCTCTCTCACCCTAGGGACCCTGTGTGCTGCATCTGCAGTGCTCCCAGCCCAGGGGAAGACTGGGAATCGAACTTGGCTCTATCACATGACACGACAAATCACTGCCAACTGGGCTGGCCTTGAATCATGTTTGTGTCTGAAATTTTCTATTGCATTTTACCTTTTGGAATACTTTTAGCTTTAGTCTATTTTTTTAAACAGATATTTTATGAGGTTTTGCTGTCACTCTCTTTAGGTGTTGATTTGATAAATGCATTCCTTCAATTGTCTTCCTCACTCTCATAATGTTCCTTCTATGTCGACACACCAAAAGTAACAAGAGCTCTCACAGCAGCTCTATATTTTACAAGGTGTAGTGCTCCTTGAGAGGGAACATCAGAAATGACCGATTCCAAAGTCAGGCAAAAATTTCTTAGCGGCTATTCATAAACAATGTCAAGTAAACTGTAAAATTCTAAAAATATCACTGTCACACACCTGTTCCACATTTGCTGCTGTCAGAGCGCTTTGTAAAAACATACCACTTCAGTAAGCTATTTCCTGTCAGAGCAGCATTTGCTCTGGGCCTTTCACAAAACCACCCAGTCCTAAATGGAGAAACTCCCTTGCAGGTCCCCTGTATGAAAAGCTGATTGTTCCAGCCAATAGAATTCTGCAGTTAACATCAGCTGTCATGACACTTTAATCATAGTGGAGTCGACTAGCCTATCATAAAATCCACTCAGCAAATACGAGTCTGGCTATTACAAAGGTAATGCAAAAATGACGCAGTCAACTCTGCACTCTTTTTGGTTCCTCAAGCATTTATTTATAACTTATAACTACATTTTATGCCCACAGATTTTCTTTCCAACAGATGTTGCCTTAGTACACAGCTGCACAGAGACTTTCCTTTTTTAAAAATTTTCCTATTGTGCTGAAATGCCACGCTCCCTCCACGCCCCCCCCCATCACAACTTGAAAAAACCTCACACAAGGATTTTTTTAGTTGCACAAAAAGAGTTGGTGAGAGAGAAGGCAGGGGGGAGTGAAAATGAATGATCAGGAAGCAATATTAAAGAAAGTTAGAATACCCTCATTTTGATTTATTTTAACACTCAAGGGAGCTGTGATTTTACACAGGAATAGCAACCAAAGTCCAATATAGTTTTTAAAAAGAAATTTCTGACAATTTACATTTCCAATTATTATTGAAAACGAAAAATTAAATTATGCACAGAGTTTTGCTGATTTTCTCAGCTTTTTTTTTACACTATTAAAAATTAACAGAAGCAAAACAATCTATTGAAGCATACTGGTACCTCAAAAGCAAGTAATTAAACACTGTATACGGTTTATAGAAACACAACCACTTCCCCCCACTTAACCCTCCGACATGTCATCCTAAGTAAATTCATTCCAACACAGACTGAACACAAGTTTTCTTTTACAGAGGAAGCTAATTAAAGGAAATTTTTAGCACACAAAAATAAAAAATTCAGCACAAAAATAACCTACTTTCTTATTGGTTCACATTTTATTTTAAATGGCTGTTTCTTTTAAACAGAATATAATTTTCGTCAAGTACTCAACAGCAGAGAAAAATTATTCCCCCCCCCCCCCCAAGTTATACAGATGCTAACACATGTTCTTTGGAGGGCAAACTTTACAGTATTCAGCTTATGGAAGACATACTTCACCTATATGTTACAGTTTACTCATGTCTTTTAAATCAACATTTAAAAAAATGTATTTGGTGTCAGGAGGACATAAATTTGATGCTCATGAAAGGGAAAGACTAATAACATCTGTTAGAGCCAAGTATAGTGATAGCAAGCACTATGAAATTCCCCCACTTAGCTCTATCAACATGTCTCAAATCTCTGGGTAAGGCACATGGCTGCTTTTTGACCCTTAAGCTTTTCTTGTGATGAAAATGTCAATTATGCCATTTTATTGCCAATTATAGCCTGGTACTATGATGAGGTACCTACTACAGGGCTAGAATCACAAAACTCAAAAATCTCCTGGTGAAGTAAGCTAGGATTTTAAAAACATGGAACGCTTTTACACCAGCCCAACACATGCACAGCGCACCTGGTCAACAAATTCTTTAAAAGTTAAACTGCTACTTAAAATAGTTACTAAAGATGATAAAGCCTAATTCATCGTGGGTCTAAGTTTACTAACTTTTAATAAAGTTACCACAAGGATGAATTCAGCCCATTAAATCTTTATTAAGTTTTACAATTATAAAACAAAATAATTAAGTAATACAATGTTTGATATAAAAGAGTGTTGCTTTATATTGTACTACTAAAAATGCACCATGAATTTCATGAAGAATTTATTTTGAATCAATTCTTGGGCAATACTGATTAACTATTTAGTAAGAACTTGGAACACATCCATCAAATCACACATTAATGGATTATTCTTGTAAGTATTGGACATTATAGTTAAACTGAAAATAGCCAACAAAGCCTCTAACCTTCACAATTTATTGTCAACCTGTCAAGAGTTTTACACCATCTCTCACTGACCCCAAATGAACTTTATCTGCCCTGACAAGTTATGAATTTAAATTCTTCTCATATGGCCATCAAGTAAATCTGTGTTAATTGCAAGTTAAAAAATACTGGCTTTGCAAAAAAGAAAACATTGTCTAACTGAAATTTGCTTGCCTAAAAAAAAGATAAATTTATCTTTATGTTCAGCCTTCTACTCCCTCGCTCCCCTGTATAATTACTAGCACTTTGGTAATATATTCCATTGGTTTATATTCTGTAGCTGATGTATTAAAGTGCATCTATGTATTAAAGTGCTCTCTTCGCAAAAGCAACAAACGCCAATCTGAAATCTGCCACTCTCTGCAAAAGAGTTTAAGCTATAAAAACCATAAACAGACATTGAAAACAAATTTACAAATTGTCTTCCCATCCTATTGTTCTCATGTTGATAATTTATGGAACAACAAAACAAACTCTGGGAAGACAAGCATTTCAACTAAAATACAAAAGCCAGCTAAAGTTAAACCACAAACTTTTGACATATTTTCTAGCTTCCTTTGTACCAAACTTCCAAAAAATCTCGTAAATTTGAAAGGGCAGATTTGTACAGTGCAATTCACCAATGCCATCAAAACACATGGTTCATTGCAGGTATAGGTTTGTGTGGGAAATGTATGCGGTAAAAAATTTCAAATATTAATACTGTATCAGAGCAACTCCACACACCCAATACTACATATTGTACATTTGCTTTAAAAAAGTTTAGCTCTAGATTTTTCTCTGTCTGAAATAGAAATCGCAAATGTTTATTCATATATTGTCATTCATCTGTACTACTCATACTCATTAGAACATTGCAAACCATGCAGTGATGTAACCATAATATCCTTTATCAAACAACAATGAATTTGCCATTTTTACCATGAAAATCTATCATCTTCATCAATGACTCATGGAAGTCTTTAAATATATATTTCTAATACCTGATTCTACTATTTTAGCACCATGTTAATTTTATGGACATATGGCAAGGTCATGAAGAAAAATGGGTGTATAACAATTTCACTTTAGTCTGTAGAACGTTCAAATCCAAATGAATTACTTTCAGTACTGTATCATTTAGTTGGCTACTTTCTGCAGATTGTATCTGTTTTCAAAATTATAATTTAGTGCTTACTCATGTGATCACATTCTTTCGTATCAATTTTGATTTTAAAATAGCCTATTAAAAGTAAAAAGTGTTAGATACAGAACATATGCTGAGCAAAGATCTTCCAGATTTGCATCAATGTATATATTCTTTAGCAGCTCAAAATTTTATTGTGCTTGTCACTTCAGCATACATGTCACCGTTGACTCCTTGTGCCTTTGCCATTCAAAACAATCTTAAATGTCTCCCTTCTAAAAGAAAGGAGTAAAGTCTAACTGGTTATTTGAACAAAACCCTTATGGCTCTACCTAGCCCTAAAACAAAATGCAATTTTACTAGAGAATTTTATTTGAAAACTTTTTTTATTCCAGTAGACACTGTACAACAGATTAATTGGAGTTTTTTAAAAAATGTATACATGCAACTGCACACCTATTCTGTTAACTCAGTTGCCATGGCTTTGCATACATGTTAGATATTTGAACATGCAAATAGATATGTAGGCATGACTATCTGCATGAGCAAATGCACTATTAGCATGTGAAATCAACGGAACTACAGCTAAAATGAATGCTCATTTTCTGAAAATCAGGCACTAAGCATTTTGATGATAGCTCATCCTTCAACCTTAAAGGCACTGGGGATTATTCAGTGTTAACACTTTGGACAATCCAGTTTCCTATGTTGTGAAGTGCTGTTAGGGTGTGCTATGAGCAGGAAAAGGGAGGATCTGCTTGGAAACAGGGCCAGGTTGGGACTCTTAAGAGGAGCCAGTTCCAACCCAATCTCTTTGTTCCCTCTCTCCAAGGAGAGTGCTTCACAATGCAGGTAGACAGACATGAGCTAGCACACTAAAAATAGCAGTGTGGTTGCAGTGACATGGGCAGCGACTTGGGTTAGCCACCCACGTACATACCCAGGGGGTCGGGCAGCCAGCCCAACCTGGCACCTTTAAATTTGTTTGGGGATGTGGACCACTACTTTCAAAGCGATGAACAGGGTAAGGATGGGGCTCCAGTCACCAATTATCTATCTGTGGTGGTGATCATGTGCTGTGAATGAGGTTGGATGGTCTTGTGGTTAAGGCACTGGATTATCAATCAAGAGTTTGGGCTCCATTCCCAGATTCCACACAGACTCCCTGCGTGGCCTTGGACAAGTCACAGTCTTTTTGCTTCAGTATTCCATCTGTAAAATGGGGATAACAACATTTCCCAACCACCCAGTGATGCTGTAAAGATATATTCATTCATGTCTGAATAGGAGCCACAGAGTTTCTGTCCTGTTTGAAAGAATATTGAATGTGATATCATAAGTAGCTCACAGAACTGTGTCAAGAGATGGGACTCAGCCACCAAATCAAAATGGTACTAAACAAAGAGATTAAAGCCATTTTAATAAATACTAGGAAAAGGAAGCTAGGCTAACACAAAGATGGCCCCATTAAGCCAGGTATTACCTGTAAAAGACTGACTTTCAGCAGGAGACCCACTCTTTATTGGCAAGAGTGAGAGAGAAGCTTGTAACAAAATGCAGTCAGTGTGGAGGAGGATTATCAAGTAGTAAACTTGGGGGTCTTAACTCACAGACTCACAGAAAACACACACAATAAAGACACAGATTAAAAATTAAGAGTTCCAACACCTTGACAAATTAAAAATAAAATCCCCATACATCCGTGCCGGCTGGCTTTTTATCAGCTGATGCTATTACGCAGAATTACTACACTGCACTCTTCCTGCTAAAGCAGTTAAAAACAAATGAATTTTTAAAAATTATTATTCATAAAGTTCTCCTGGAGTTGCCTGGCTCACTTTCAGGCCATCCAAGTAGCTCTGCTAGTGTTGAATTACAAGAAATGTGTCCTACTGTACCTACACTGGCAACCTCCCCTAGCTTTCTCCTTCTCTGAAATGGCAGACAGCAGCAGAAGAAAACATAGCAAGGCATTCAAGCAGGAAATAGCGTGAGAACAGGCTCTCTCACGCTACTTCCAGCCCTTCCTGATGTTGGAGGAGTGTGAAATGGCTTGCGAATAGCTTCTCTCACACTATTTCCCTTTCCACTCCAGTCAAAGTGTCAGCTAAGAGATGTGCACAAAAAGCACAGTATTAAAATGAACCAAAAATCAAATTGTAAACAAGGTACCCTAGGCAAGCCAAAGCTAAATAAACCAGAAATTCAAATGTTGGGGGCCACAGTCCACTGCTTAGAACTGTGTAAATTCACTAGGAAAGTTCTATTCCCAAACTCTGCCTCTCACTTGCTATAGGCCTGACCCAAAGACTACTGCAGTCAGTCAGTCATTCCATGGACTTCAATGGGCTTTGGATTAGGCATCATGGGATCCTGAGCAAGTCACTTAAATCCTTTCTGCCTTAACTGACCCTGTAAAAGGGGAATACAACTTATTGTTCCTACCTACTCTATGGGTGTTTGTGAGGCTTTAAAAAAAAGAGAGAGAGATCCTTGGATGAAAGATGTTGTACATTTCTTTTTGCGAATACAGACTAACATGGTTGCTACTCTGAAACCTGTCATTATGCAAGGCACTGAATTTAGCCGTATAGAGTGGAAATCTATCAACTTAATGAAAAAACTCGTACAGATACAGACAGACTTCATCTTCCTCTCCAAATGCAAACAGATGGACATCATACCAAAAGGACTGAAGGCAAAAAATCCATTACAATCTACATACCACACAGACTATGGTGACAGCTTGTGCCACACACTCTCAAAGAAACTGCGGAACCACCTGATCAACATCCTCTACAGCAAACAGGGAAAGATTAAGAATGAGCTCTCAAAACTGGATACTCTCATAAAGAACTAACCTTCTACACAAACTTCCTCGTGGCTGGACTTTACAAAAACTGGACAAGCCATCTACAACACACACTTTGCTTCTCTACAAAAGAAAAAGGACACTAAACTCTTGAAACTACTACATGCCACAAGGGGCCACAACAGTGGTTCCCTTAACCCACCCAGCAATATTGTTAATCTATCCAACTATACTCTTAGCCCAGCAGAAGAATCTGTCTTATCTTGGGGCATCTCCTTTTGCCCCGCCACCCCCACAAACATGATACAATTCTGTGGTGATCTAGAATCCTATTTTCGATGTCTCTGACTCAAGGAATATTTCCAACACACCTCTGACCAACATATTAATCCACAGAGACCTTCCTACCAACACTACAAAAAGAAGGATTCTGGGTGGATTCCTCCTGAAGGTCGAAACAGCAGACTGGACTTCTACATAGAGTGCTTCCACCGACGTGCACGGGCTGAAATTGTGGAAAAGCAGCATCACTTGCCTCATAACCTCAGCCGTGCAGAACACAGTGCCATCCACAGCCTCAGAAACAACTCTGACATCATAATCAAAAAGGCTGACAAAGGAGGTGCTGTCGTCATCATGAATAGGTCGGATTCTGAACAAGAGGCTACTAGGCAGCTCTCCAACACCACTTTCTACAAGCCATTACCCTTTGATCTCACTGAGGGTTACCAAAAGAAACTACAGCATTTGCTCAAGAAACTCCCTGAAAAAGCACAAGAACAAATCCGCACAGACACACCCCTGGAACCCTGACGTGGGGTATTCTATCTGCTACCCAAGATCCATAAACCTGGAAATCCTGAACGCCCCATCATCTCAGACATTGGCACCCTGACAGCAGGATTGTCTGGCTATGTAGACTCCCTCCTCAGGCCCTACGTTACCAGCACTCCCAGCTATCTTCGAGACACCACTGACTTCCTGAGGAAACTACAATCCATCGGTGAGCTTCCTAAAAACACCATCCTAGCCACTATGGATGTAGAAGCCTCTACACCAACATTCCACACAAAGATGGACTACAAGCCGTCAGGAACAGTATCCCCGACAATGTCATGGCTAACCTGGTGGCTGAAATTTGTGACTTTGTCCTCACCCGTAACTATTTCACATTTGGGGACAATGTATACCTTCAAATCAGCGGCACTGCGATGGGTACCCGCATGGCCCCACAGTATGCCAACATTTTTATGGCTGACTTAGAACAACGCTTCCTCAGCTCTCGTCTCCTAATGCCCCTACTCTACTTGCGCTACATTGATGACATCTTCGCTATCTGGACCCATGGAAAAGAAGCCCTTGAGGAATTCCACCATGATTTCAACAATTTCCATCCCACCATCAGCCTCAGACTGGACCAGTCCACACAAGAGATCCACTTCCTGGACACTACGGAGCTAATAAGCGATGGTCACATAAACAACACCCTGTATCGGAAACCTACTGACACTATTCCAACCTACATGCCTCTAGCTTTCATCCAGATCACACCACACGATCCATTGTCTACAGCCAAGGTCTACGATATAACTGCATTTGCTCCAACCCCTCAGACAGAGACAAACACCTACAAGATCTCTATCATGCATTCCTACAACTACAATACCCACCTGCTGAAGTGAAGAAACAGATTGACAGAGCCAGAAGAGTACCCAGAAGTCACCTACTATAGGACAGGCCCAACAAGGAAAATAACAGAACGCCTCTAGCCATCACCTTCAGCCCCCAACTAAAACCTCTCCAATGCATCATCAAGGATCTACAACCTATCCTGAAGGATGACATCACTCTCACAGCTCTTGGGAGACAGGCCAGTCCTTGCTTACAGATAGCCCCCCATCCTGAAGCAAATACTCACCAACAACTACACACAACAGAACCACTAACCCAGGAACCTATTCTTGCAACAAAGCCTGTTGCCAACTCTGTCCACATATCTATTCAGGGGACACCATCATAGGGCCTAATCACATCAGCCACACTATCAGAGGCTCGTTCACCTGCACATCTACCAATGTGATATATGCCATCATGTGCCAGCAATGCCCCTCTTCCGTGTACATTGGTCAAACTGGACAGTCTCTATGTAAAAGAATAAATGGACACAAATCAGACATCAAGAATTATAACATTCAAAAACCAGTCGGAGAACACTTCAATCTCTCCGGTCACTCGATTACAGACCTGAGAGTGGCTATCCTTCAACAAAAAAAAATTCAAAAACAGACTCTAGTGAGAGACTGCTGAATTGGAATTAATTTGCAAACTAAATACAATTAACTTAGGCTTGAAAAAAGACTGGGAGTGGATGAGTCATTACACAAAGTAAAACTATTTCCCCATGTTATTTCTCCCCCCACCCCACCCCCCACTGTTCCTCAGACATTCTTGTTAACTGCTGGAAATGTCCCACCTTGCTTGTCACCATTAAAGGTTTTCCTCCTTCCCCCCCTCCTGCTGGTGATGGCTCATCTTAAGTGATCACTGTCCTTACAGTGTGTATGATAAAACCCATTGTTTCATGTTCTCTGTGTGTATAAAAATCTCCCCACTGTGTTTTCCATCGAATGCATCCGATGAAGTGAGCTGTAGCTCACGAAAGCTTATGCTCAAATAAATTTGTTAGTCTCTAAGATGCCACAAGTACTCTTTTTCTTGTTGTACAAGTGCTAACTATTATATTACTATTAAAGAGCTCAGGTCTCTTCTCATTTATAAAATGGTTCATCTATCTCCAGTAATAAATGAAGCTTCTCTGACTGACATCAGCTCTAAGAGTTCATTATCGGGTACAGTTTTAAAAGGCTCCCTGAGCATGATCCAAGTAGCCATTAAAATGGTCACCAGACTGGATGGAGTCTGGGACGAGAGTTTGAAAAACTTTCCCCAATTACCTCGAAGAATCAGCAGGCACGGCAGATCTATGAAGCAGCCTGTGGTTCAGCTGCTGCAGAGGCTATTTCTAATATTACACATACAAAAACTAAGTTAAAAGAATATTATGAAGGTTGCAAAGTCAAGCACTCAAAAGCTAGGAAATGAAAGAATTATGGTTGCCAGTGCAACCCTAATTTGGCCCCAATATATATGCATTATGACACAGTCATTAATTACGTGATGCTATAATATTTTTTCACACGACCCTGCCTCATTTGGAGCACAAGATGGACGGTGCTCACTTTATGAGCATCTATCCAAATACTTTATTTTTTCCTCATTGTTCAGTTTGTGGTTATATTTGCTGCACACTTTTCAAACCCGTCTGCACTGAAAACAGAAATAATTTCCTCATGAGCTTTTCTATGATGCTCATCACTAAGTCCTTCACAAACATTAAAAAAATATTTTCACAACACTCCTGTGACATGAGGGGACATTATTAATCCCATTTTACAGATGGGGAACTGGGGCACGGAGAAATTAAGGTCAAAACTATCCACTGATTTTGAGTGCCCAATTTGAGATGCCCAGGAAGTGATTTTTCAGAATACTTAATGTTATATAGCACTTTATATGTTCAAAGCACAGCTCCCATTACCTCAGTAGCATCTATGAGCGCTCAGCAAATGAGACCCCAGGGTCTCTAGTTGGGGATCCAGAAAATAGAACACAATTAGTGATCACGTGTGAAAAGTTTAGTTTAAGTGACTTGACTAGCATCACAGAGGCTATGGTTATGTCTACACTTAAAATGCAACAGCAGTAGCACTTCCATGTGTAGAGACTCCCCACAGTGACAGGAGGGATTCTCCCATCGCTGTAGTTAATCCACCTCCTTGACAGGTGGTAGCTAGATGAACAGTATTCTTCTGTCACCCTAAAACTGTCTATAGTTAGGTCAACATAGCTACATCTCTCGAGGGTGTGGACTTTTCACATCCTTGACAGACACAGGGCTTGTCTACACTGGCACTTTACAGCGCTGCAGCTTTCTAGCTCTAGGGTGTGAAAGAACACACCCCTGAGCGCATCAAGTTTCAGCGCTTTAAAGTGCCAGTGTAGACAGTGCACCCTCACTGGGAATCGCGCCCCCAGCGTTGGGAGCTACGCCCCTCGGTGAGGTGTTTTTTTTTAGAGCGCTGGGAGAACTCTCCCCCAGTGGCCTGCCACGACTACCCAAGCCATGCTAAAGCACTGCTGCAGCAGCACCGTAACGTTGCCAGTGTAGATTAGCCCATAGTTATGCCAGTGTAAGTGTTCAGTGAAGACCAACCCTATGTCTTCACTACAGATTTATCTTGAATTATCTACACTCAAATTAATATCTCAAGTTAGCGGCCACATTGCAAGTAACACGGGCTGCACAGAGTGGACTGGATTACTGCACAGAATGATTCTATTAGCAACATAGAGTGATTGCATTAGCACCTGACAAGTTGTGCCAACTAGTTCAGTGTTTCTCAAATGCGGCCACCAGGAGCTTTTCTTGTGGCCACAACTTCCTGGGCAGTGACTTGGGGGGGGGGGGGGCACAGTGGACCCTCTCCCAGGGCTCCCAGCATGGGTTGGACCCTGACCCCTCATGGAGCCACAAACACTGGAGAAACAGGTAGCCAGCGAGTTCCCACCATTCCAGTTGTAGTGAGGCTCTAGCTTTGGGCTTCAGCCCTGGGGTGGGGGAGCAGAAGGCTTCAGTCAAGGGGCTTTACCCCAGTCACACGGAAGCATGTGCTGGGGCCTGGATCACCATCATCCCCGCATCGCCCATCGCCCCTGCTGTCTCCCTTCCCACCTCCCCATCCAGGGCTAAATTTGTCCCCTGGCTTTCCAGGGTTAAGTAAGTCTGCTGTGAAAATTGATATTTGTATGTTTGTTAATATTGTTTTTCACAGCCTTCCAGCTAGCTAGTAAGTCTGCTGTGAAAAGTGATATCAACAAATATTACTTTTCACAGCAACAGACTTACTAGCTAGCAAGTCTTTTTAAAAAAGCAACCAAAAAAGCAAAAGAAACAACAAAAAGACAAGAATGTGCAAAGCACCTTATTTGTGTTTGTATTCTGTTTAGATCCAGTAAAGAATAGAGACAACTGTACGTTATGTTTATTATTGAGTTTGCAAAAAGAAACTCTACGTAAATAAATTTGGACATGTATATTTATTTGTTTTTCCTGAAGTTAATTAAGTATTTTAGCAAAAATTGTCAGAGTGACCACCACTCTGAGGCTACCAAAAAAATTGTTGTGAGAACCCCTGAACTAGCTAGCTCTGGCCTATACCTCCTGATGGGCCAGCCAACACAACATTCAAACTAAGGGTTTTTGTGCGTGCACGGGACTCAAGTTAGGATGTCAGCATAGGGTTGCCAGGTGTCCAGTCAAAAAGGGAACCTGGGAGTGTCCGGTCAGATGTACTGACCGAACACCAGAAGTCCAGTTACCGCATATGGAGAGGAAGTCGCCCAGCCCTGTATTGGTGGCTCCCGTGGCAGCATGGATGCACCAGCTTTGGCCACAGGTGGCCCCTTCAAGGAGCATGGTTTGCAGTGCTGCAGCGGAGGACAGAGTGTCGGGGCCCATCTGGAGCTGGGTAAGGGGCTCTCAGTGGGCATGGAATGTTCCCCAGGAGGAAAGGAACACAAGCTGCTCTTCCAGCTAGCACTTCCTCCGTCCATGGTCTCAGGCAGCTCCAAGGCAGGGGAGAGCTCAAGCAGGCAGGGAAGGGGGCTGCAGGACAGGTAGCACAGAGAGATGCAGGGGGCAGCGAGGCAGGAGAGAGAAACCTCATCTGGAATACTGTGTGCAGTGCTGGTCTCCCATGTTTAAGAAGGATGAATTCAAACTGGAACAGGTACAGAGAAGGGCTACTAGGATGAGCTGAGAAATGGAAAACCTGTCTTATGAAAGGAGACTCAAGGAGCTTGGCTTGTTTAGCCTAACCAAAACAAGGTTGAGGGGAGATATGATTGCTCTGTATAAATATATCAAAGGGATAAATACCGGAGAGGGAGAGGAATTATTTAAGCTTACTACCAATGTGGACACAAGAACAAATGGATATAAACTGGCCATCAGGAAGTGTAGATTTGAAATTAGATGAAGGTTTCTAATCATCAGAGGAGTGAAGTTCTGGAATAGCCTTCCAAGAGAAGCAGCTGGGGCAAAAGACCTATCTGGCTTCAAGATTAAACTCAATAAGTTTATGGAGGAGATGGTATGATGGGATAACATGATTTTGGCAATTAACTGATCTTTAACTATCATAGTAAATAGGCCCAATGGCCTGTGATGGGATGTTAGATGGGATGGGATCTGAGTTATTACAGAGAATTCTTTCCTGAGTATCTGGCTGGTGAATCTTGCCCACATGCTCAGGGTTCAGCTGATCGCCATATTTGGGGTCGGGAAGGAATTTTCCTCCACGGCAGATTGGAAGAGGCCCTGGGTTTTTTTTGCCTTCCTCTGTAGCATGGGGCACGGATCATTTGCTGGAGGATTCTCTGCACCTTGAAGTCTTTAAACCATGATTTGAGGACTTAATAACTCAGACATAGGTAAGAAATTTACTGCAGGAGTGGGTGGGTGAGATTCTGTGGCCTGCATTGTGCAGGAGGTCAGATTAGATGATCATAATGGTCCCTTCTGACCTTAATATCTCTGAGTCTATGAGGAGAGCCGTGTCCTAGCTGGTCAGTGGGGCTGCCTGGTTGCTCCTATACAGTTGCAGGGCTCTTCTGATCTCTGCTCTCAGGCAGCCTGCTGGAGCTGGGGTTTGCAAGTTGCTTGGGAATGCTTGCTTTGGAGCTGAGGGGGGAGAGCAGCAAGCAATGGGAGGAGGCTGGGAGAGGAGTAAGTGGGGCGTGTGGGGCGTTGGGGAGAAAAGACAGGGACGAGGTGGGGCCAGTTTTCAGACTCCATGTCAGCAGAGAGTAATTGAGAGCACAGGAGACATGGTCTCCCTGCTCTCAGTTCAGGTGCCTGAATCCCACATAGCCAATAGCAGCCCAGAGCTCTACATGCCCAGTGCAGAGGGAATCTTGAGGGAATTTAGCAGCTGAAATCTAAGAAGTCTGCTGAGTGCTGTAGAACCTCAGAATTAAGAACACCAAAGTTACGAACTGACTGGTTAACCACACACCTCATTTGGAACCAAAAGTACGCAATCAGGCAGCAGCAGAAACAAGCAAACAAACAAAAAGCAAATACAGTACCTGACTGTGTTAAATGTAGATGACTAAACAATAAAGGGAAAGTTTAAAAAAGATTTGACAAGGTAAGGAAACTGTTTTTGTGCTTGCTTCATTAAAATTAAGATGGTTAAAACTAGTATTTTTTCTTCTGCATAGTAAAGTTTCAAAGCTGTATAAAGTCAATGTTCAGTTGTAAACTTTTGAAAGAACAACCATAAAATTTTGTTCAGAATTACAAAGATTTCAGAGTTACGAACAACCTCTATTCCTGCCGTGTTCATAACTCTGAGGTGCAAACTGCGTTTTTTCAAAGGCTTATTCCTTGGCCAAGTTTGGGCAGATTTCACAGACTCCAGAAGTCATATCCCTGACATAAAAGCCACCTCAAACAAAGTTAAAGTCCCTGCTCTAAAGCATGGGGGTGGCTAGAACTTTTCAAACGCCCCCAACTTTTTAATTTGGGCAAAACAATCCATTTTCCCCTAGTCTTGCTCTTGGAAACGGCTGAACCGTATTGGATAAAATTTTCCCAAAAAATTCAGCCTGAGGCAGACACTTGGCATGAAAAATTTCATACCAAATTATTGAAGTTTGGCAAAGTTATAAGCACCTGAAAACAGGGTCTTATCATGGGAAGTATCTCACAACTTCAGTAACAGCTATACTAGCTGAGCCCTAAAACATTAAAATAATTATTCAGATTAGTTTTAGGATTGTGTGGGATAAGATTGCACTTGACTAAAAACATTTGCTGTGTATACAGCACAATTTCTGAAGTGGGTTTAAAAAATGTTAATCTGTGTGGACAGCTTGATTAGGCAAAAGTCTCCTCATGAAAAAATGGTAGCAATTACTGTAGTTTGATCCTTGAGCTCCTCGACCATAAATTAAATCTTAATACATTCCTTTTTTATATATATATTTAGACTCTTAATGTTTCCTACTGTATCCAGTTTCACAAAAGTAGAATATTAACTCATTCAGAAATTACAGCAAAATTAATGACAGGTTTCAGAGTAGCAGTCGTGTTAGTCTGTATTTGCAAAAAGAAAAGGAGTACTTGTGGCACCTTAGAGACTAACAAATTTATTTGAGCATATGCTTTCGTGAGCTACAGTTGCAGCCGATGAAGTGAGCTGTAGCTCATGAAAGCTTATGCTCAAATAAATTTGTTAGTCTCTAAAGGTGCCACAAGTACTCCTTTTCTTTTAGCAAAATTAATGGCCCTGCTGAATTAACTTGATACACTTGTGTTCTGGAATCCTGTGGTTTTGGTAATATATTTAAGACAACAATCAGTGCAACTTGTATTTTCGGATAACAAGACAGCCCTCCAAATGAAATTATGTCCCTTAATGGATTTTATTCCTTATAAACATTATACAAACTGCAATTTAGATCGATGTAAAGACTGCCTTGAAAATTAGTGAAAGGAAGCAGTCTGATTAATCAAGAGCACAGCATCAAGATAATGCATTAGAACCCAGTTAATCCATACCTCAAGTGTCTGCATGTACAAACAGTGATCTCCCCAGTTCTGAAAGATTTAACAGCAGAGGCTGTAGTGAGGACTCATATTACTAAGATTTCACTACTTTTACAAAATGCACTGCGGAATATTGACTAGTACACTAAGCATTACAACCATTTTAAAATAAATTATAAATGTCAAAATCGAAGAAGAGAGGGTAAAAATTTTAAAAGGTATTTTGGCATCTATCTGCATCTTTAGGTACCTAAATACTTTTACAAATCTGAACCACAACAAATTTGTTATGTGTTTGTACAGTACCAGGTAAAATGGGGCCCTCCCCCCACAGGTGCTACCTCAATACATATAAACACACCAATGTGTATTTTGTGATGATTATTATTGTTTTGTAGCTGTGTGGCTTCACTTGCCCGTTAACCATTAAAATTCAACTGATAGCTCACAATGGCTAACCCACTCATTAATACAATGCAGTGAAGTTTTATTACAAGACAAAACCAAATTCAAGCTACAGAAATGTGCCTTTGGTGCTGCAAACAAGTACTGAGGCAGTAAAATGGAGACTATGAACCTTACGTTCTTTAATAGTAATGTGTATCTTTGAATAAAAATGCAGTTTTGTGCTCTTCATGGACTAGATAGGAATGTTGTTAAATCATCTATCATTGCTTTGAGTTTTCTGTATTCTATAACACCAGCCAGAAATAATGATAAATACGACAGGGCAACTTCTGTAAACATTTGTTTTTTACTCAATGTGAATCTCTAGAATATTCAAGGACAATGAGTCCTATTTTCCTCCTCAATATAGTTCCCTTCTCACACCTACAGAACATTCCATATTGAGTGAAACTGATGAAAGCTCCCAGATAACACATTTTCTAAAAATAGAACTGAAAGTAACTAGTTACTAAGTCCCTTTAAGAAAAGGGAAACAGTCTCCTTCCTACTCCCCTGAAATTACAAGCATTAGAAAGCAGGAAGTACAGTAAAGCTCATGATTAAGTAGAGGCAGCTACTCTTTCAAAATCAACACCTCTACGCTGACAAATTTTATTTACTCTCAGCAAACCTGGGTATAGTTTCAAGCTGCAGAACTGGAAGAGGGGTATTAAAAGCGTAAGTGAGGGACAGAAGACAGCAGAAGAGTTGTTCTTACAGTTAAGGTTACAGCCTTGCACCGCCCAAGTAGTTCTATGTAAATTTTATCATAAAATCTATTTCGGTGGGGAAGAGCGGGAAGAGAAAGAAAGAGGTATTCCGGGTGCATTAAATATTTAACCTACCATGGGAAGGTGCTGAAGTTTTTAAATAGTCAGAATAAAGTAACTATAGTGCTTAGCTGCTGGACATGCATGGGAGAGAGATACTATTCCAAGATACTGATGCCTAGACAATACAGTGAAGTGTGCTCTAAAAATATGACTGATTAGATAAGGGATGGGGCTTCTTTCATGAAGATGAGAGAGACAGCTAGGATAAGCACCTCTGTTCTACACATGGGTGCACTTTTCTTGGTCTGTGAAAGAGTGAGTCTGCACATCCCCAAATCTCTTGCTTTTCAACATGACCTAAGACTAAAAGTAACATCATAATTTAAAATATCTCTGGAACCCTCTGTTGGAAAATAGCTATTCTTTCTCTCAATATAGAGAATGAACTTTCCTCTTTAACCCCCCCTCCCCCAACTATAAAAGGAGAAACAAAGCTATGCAGAAGTAAGCCCAGCCAACTCCTCAGATTTTTCCACTTAAACAAAAAAACGAGAGGGGCCAAATTATTTCATTTTTTAATTTCTAAAAGAATGAAGGTCAATCTAGGCCATGGGGCAGGGCTTAGTCTTTCCATCTTGGCAAGTTATGGATAGGCAGATGGATTCAGAGAGAAGAAACAGAATGCAAGCCCCAAACCTAGGAAAAATAAAGCTCAATTCACACACTGTTACACACAAATTGCTAGCTTGAGGTGTGTCTCGCCCCAATACAGAAGGCCCACCCCCTGTATCATTTTAACCTTCATTGTGCTGCTGTGCAAGGAGGCATGCATGTGGAAAGACCATGCAGGTCTCTCTCCATGCTCCCTTTGCACTGCCAAGAGGACTACAGCTCTGGCTCCAAATCAGCAAGTGGGAAAGGAAAGGGAGGAGTCACAGAGTCTGCCCCCAAAAATGCATAAGAGGATCCATGGGGGGGCAGTGGCTGCTATGCTAGCTCACTGGCTGGAACAGCAGCCATGCAGGGGCTGGATCACAGCCTGCCCACTGACTGAAGGCAGATGCCATCCCTCAACCTCCATTCTTCCTGCACAAAGGCTTTGTGTGGGCTTTCTGCAGGCTCTGCACAGGGATGGGTCAAGTTCACCTTTGATAAGCAAATTTGTGGAATGCCAAATAAATACATAAATTCCAAGTTGATTTCTTCACTGTTACTTTATAGAAAGACTAAAAAGCTTGGTTTTAAACTTATGAAACCCAAGTGTCCTGTATCTTGCAAACCCTTTTGTACATTAATACACTACCTGCAAGAGTGCAAACATGTTTATTAGTAATATATATATAAACATATATAAATAAAATAATTAGACTGCTCCTGTAAAAAACAACAACTATGTATTAAGCAATACACACTTGGAAGCAGTCCTAGTGAAGATGACTATGGTAAAAAGTAATACACATTTACAAAAAAACCCCCATCAGCCTTAGAAGTTGATAATTGTCAATCTCTAACAGCAAAATTGTATAAACTTAGAGTGTGAGTAGCTCAGAGGAGACAGAAGTCATTGAACATTTTTAAAAAGATTAACTTTGATGAGCAAAAAACTTCTTGGAAACTACATTTATTTTGAAAACAGAAGATGATTAATAGAATTTTTATTATTTAAATTCAGTAGTGCCCATTTCTTGTTTTACTCCGCAGTTTTAAAAAGCAAAAAAGCGTTTAAAAACCTTGGATATTTTCTCTGAACAAACTGTCCACTTAGAAAAGTAATTTTACTGTAGAATAGAAACCTAGTTGCCATTACTATTATTAATGGCGGTCTTCACATTGAAACCAAAATAGCCCTCAGTGATGGAGTCTCTGTTTTGTCTTTGGTGGGTTTCTTTTATTGGTTTGTTTTAAGTGTGGCCATTGGATTAATTTCAAGATAATCACTGTCATTATAATTTTGCTAAAAGTAATTTTTGATACTTTTCTAGAAGATTCAGTAGCAATGAGGTATGCTGTGATTTCAAAGCAGAGTTAATTTCTGAGCAAACATTTCTCATTATCAACATTTTCCCTTTCGTTCTATGATATGAAAATTACTGAACAGTGCAGTATCAAAAAGCACTCAAAGGAACTATGATTAACAAGGACAAAATTCTTTATAAAAAGAACTACTAAAATGTTGCAATAAATTCTAAGTTAAAAAACAATCTGAACTTTGAGATTGCGGAATAAATTAAAAACAAACTGGACAATGAAAAATAATCTAGAAAAAATTCTGCAATTTGTCACCAGTGATCAGGTTTTATTTTTGGTTCAACAACCCATGCTGTAAAAATCAATATTCCACTAGATGGAGCAGGATGGTAAAACCATCAAAGGCCATTCCTGCCTGTTGACCCAACACAAAATCCATGTCCAGCAATCATGAATGATTGCAAAAATATTTTAAGTTTTCTCCTGAGTTTTCATCTTAAGCAAAACATAAAACTGGTATCCCATTCCAGTAGAGATCAACATGACAGAGGGAGCACAAGTTCCTAATATCTACTTCTGTTATGCTAGCAGAAACAGCAAGAAGAAAAGGAGTACTTGTGGCACCTTAGAGACTAACAAATTTATTAGAGCATAAGCTTTCGTGAGCTACAGCTCCCTTGTAGCTCACGAAAGCTTATGCTCTAATAAATTTGTTAGTCTCTAAGGTGCCACAAGTACTCCTTTTCTTTTTGCGAATACAGACTAACACGGCTGCTACTCAGAAACAGCAAGGTAACCAAACACTGCCAGAAACATGTTTTTTTCTAGTTCTGTTAGTAAGGACAGGGCAACACTTTAGGGCATAGTGTTACACATCAAACTCAAAATCCCAAGCCCTTAAATATTTCTTGTTGTGTAGCAAATAAACTTGCAATGAAACCACTTTAAGTGACCACATAAAGGACTAGAAAAATATCAGTAACCTAGAGGAGGGGGGGTCTAAATGCAGGTCAAACAAAATCATCCTAGAAACATTGTCATAACTTTAAAGTGGTTTCTTAAGACCCAGAACCGTGCAAGAGTCATGGTAAACAGTCTATTTATAGCAAAGATAAGTTTAAACTTACTTTTGGTCTGAGGTAAACAGAGACATAAAATCATATTCTACTTTATCTAATGCTTTTAAACTTGTGAAAGACCCAGTCCTACACACACAGTCTCAAGCACTCCAGACCGCTGATCGTTATATGAAATGAGATGCAACTGTTTCCCCAATCACAAAATCTTGCTTTTGACTTCTACCAAAAGCTAAAGAGAAAGACAGACTCCAATATTCATAGATGGTACCTTTTAACTACAACTCTTCCAAATAAAAAAGGTTTCATTATGCTCTCGAGAACTAGATGTTCTGGTCGTCTCTTTTGGCCTTCAACTCTAAGACTATGACCAAAGTATAAAGTAATCTTTATAGAAAATAAACTAACATAGTAAAACAACCAAACTTCTGAACTATGCTATAAGAACTGCAAATTTGCCTCCTGTCTCTTAATATCCTATAATTATTACTATACATAGTAATATTAATATGGGAGTGAAGTGATTCCCATTCTGAAGTGTGCATGACCTGTGCATCAAGCCCCTGCTGATGGTTCCACCACCTTCTTTTTAGCTGCTAAATTGCATTAAAAAGCTACAAATAAAGTAGATGTTCCTCCCAGTATAACTTTTCCACGTAAACAATTGCTGGTGCCACAGGGATTTTATTTGATTGCCAGTGGAAAAGGAGGTGGGGTCCAAGTGATCGTCACTGGAAAGGAAGGGGACTGGCTTTCAGACACACTATTAAGACACAGTTTATCTCAGGAAAAATTGAGTCCCCTGTCAAGACTGCTTAAAGGGATCTCCAATGTTTGCAATACAATTTTTCTTTAACATGTAAAGACTACCATTAGCTGACTATTTTTAGAAGTCCCACAAGTGGCTGATTAAGATAATGTTTACTATACAGTGAAACCTTATTTTTTTCATGGGACAGAATGTGTGTGTCAGGAAACAAAGTGAATTCTATCATTTGCAAATACTAAAATTATAGCTATTGACAATATATATCAGAACAGAAGTACTACTTACTACTGTGCACAATCAATCAATTGATATTCATTAGACCTCTCGTAGCAAGCTTTCACACCTTCATCTTGCCAAAGTGTTTTTGTATGTTCATAAAACTCCTGAAAGCAAAACAGAGGGGAAAAAAGTCAGCAGGAAAAGAAGTATGTACATACAAAGAAAAACAATTATAAATGTTTTATGCTTAGTGCTAACTTTAGAGCACAGCTAGATTTCTGCACCATCTTGACTTTATACAAACTGATACACTGTCTCTGAACTGTTTTGTCTGTGGGCACAGATCACGTTCTCATACATGTACAGCTTTGAGCATGCTGTTGGTACTTCTCAAAAAGTACCACTAACTGTTTGGCAAAACTTGCTCCCCAATTTCTCTCTTCTGCCAACTCTTGGTATTACCTTCCCCATGTTACTTAGTTCACCATTTTCAGAGGCTAGCACGTTTACATTGCCGAGTGCCAAGTCTTTTTTATTTTATTTTTTTTAAAAGGCATATATACCTGTAATTCTTATGTAAAGGTAGAGACCACATCCCTGATTTTAGACACAAGATGCAGAGGCTCAACAACAAACTAAAATAATTTAGAACTCTTGGGGAATCCACAGGCTATGTGACCAAAGGGCGTACATAGAATATCACTGCCTCTGTCAGCTTCAGACAACAACAAAACTCCAATTCACAGGAGGTGACTGAGTGTGGATCTAGGTAAAATTTTCCAAAAGCACTAAAGTGACCATTTTCAAAACTGACTTAAGTGCCTAAGTCCCGCTAACTTTCAATGATGTGGGCTCCCAAGTGCCTATTCCACTTCTGAAAATGAGAGCTAGGCTCCTAAGTGATTTAAGTGCGTTCAAAAATGTGATTCCCCCAATATAAATCACTACCTGCAGAGAACAGGAACTTTCTTCTCCACCAATAGATCCATCCCTGAAGACTACAAAGCTCAAAGGATGTCTCTTAAAAAGAGCATTTGCTTTTATAAATAGTAAAATGTCAGGAATATAACCTCACAGGGATACCTCAACCAAAAGCCTAGATTGGGAGGAGTAAGAGGTGGGAAAAGATGTCATAAAAAGTAAGGTAACAGAAACACACTGCTGACATCTGTCCCCCAGTTCCTTAATATCTACAAGTAACAGTGGTGGGACACTAGCCCTACCTACTACATTCAATAATGTGATAGTCTGAATTCACACACACTGCAGCAGGAACATTTCTCAAATCAGAACAGAGCATGACCAATACATTAGTAAAATGATTCCAGGCAGTAAGTTAAATTCCTAATTAAGAAAATATGTATGGTAACAAATAAAACCCTCCCTCTTAATAAATGTACTAAAAATAAAAATACATATCTTCAGTTTATCTGTACACTTAGATTATCTAAAAATATATATCTACAAATTCCAGTTCTGCACAATATGGGTATAATAAGGAACGAATGGGGAAAAGGAGATAAATAAACAATACATGCTATATTACGTTCTAAGTAGATAGTGATGCAGCTACCTGAAAAGCATTTCCACACAGACCTACAAAAGAAGTTAGAAACAGTAACATCCCATCCCAGAATGCAGACGTAATACAAATTGGAAAGCATGTGCTATGCAAAACACTGACACTTTTTCAAAAAGACACAGAAATAAAACAGTGCAAAGGGCTCTCTCTTTGTCTTAAATTTTTTTGCTTATTTAGTTTATTTATTTATTTTTGAAGTAAAAGTAGAGTGCAGCTCCAAATCTACTTTCTCCAAGAGATGATTCACAACTTGTAGATTATACTGACTGACTCTACATGCTAGTGACAACTGATTTCCTGCTGCGTAAGTGACCACTTGGAAGGATTGTTTGGACACAGTTCAATATCCAACTTTGAGAGTTTCCTGATATAAGCAGGAAGATCTTGTATTGTCCATATGTGCAGAGAGTAAAAATAAACAAATATTTAATTAAAAAAACAACAACAAACGCCTGAATATCTGGTTTGAACAACATATATTCCAAGAACATCAGGCCTCCAAAAGTCTAAAATGCATAAGGGGCCACTCTCCATCTTAGTCCATCATTGTGACAACAGGAGGCCTGAAAATTTCAAATTCCTTGAGGGAAGGAATATTTGCTGTGTAAGATATTTCAAGAGATGCATCAATATGGCAGAATGGGACTAAAGGAAAAGGTAATACCTGTGCTTTGAGCTTTGCACTGGCTTCCTGTTTGCTTCCAAGTGCAACTCAACATATTGATCATCTCCAAAGACCACATCTCTCTATGCTATGCTACTGCTGGCTGGAATATCATTTCTAAACCCAGAGATGGGCAACAGTGAACTCTTGGCTAAGGATTACCACCTCTGAAGCTTACTTGGCTGTTCATCTATCAAAATGACAGCCTATCAAACTGCATACTGTACTTGATTAACTTGATTACTCTGTACTTGATTAACACACATTCAGTTCCTCAATTTTTACATATACTATGCACAGATTAGATACTACAGAGCCACATTCATCCAGTGGAATGATTTATTTATCTAATCAGAATTTTTTTTCCAGTCTTTTCATTTATTAATGACTAATAAGCTAGTTTCCACAGAAAGAGGTTCATTATAGGGGCAGCTTGCCATTTACCCGACCTGCTGAAAATAAATAAATGTTTAAAATAATTAAAAGGGAAAAATAAGAATTCTAAACTTAGTTTTGAGGCATTTAAGCTGGGCCATAACAAACACTCTGGCTCCCTTTCAAGTTCCCCAAATCCGCTATGATAAAAATATTTATTTTATTCTTTTCCTCACTTAAGGGTGATATATTGCCTGAATTTAAGGTCTGTTTATAATTTTGGAAGTGTCAGCAATCCACTCAATTAAAAAAAAAAAAAACACAGACTGGTTCATTTGTGTTCAAATCTACACAGAAGTGTAAAGGTATTACTTCTTCCGGGTTCAAAATAAGTGGTGATTGCTGGAAGGTATCTGTATCTCAAGAATAATATAATTGGGCTACATCAGACTTCTAACATCTGTATCTTACAAAATAAATTATCAAAGGATTTAACTTTTTGCAGTGTAACAACAGATGTAAGCACACTGGATTTATGGATTAAAAGCACCATACAAGAGCTAGATATTATTATGCCAGAGTTAAATACTATGTATGTTCCTAAAATGGTTTATAATCCAACACATATCCCAGGAAAGCTCTATACTTCAGTACACCTGCCACAGACATACTAAAAATACTATATGAAAAAAGGCTTTCTGCATGTGAAAAAATAAGTTTCAGCTCCAGCAACTTTACATGTTTCATATATATTCATATTTCTGACTTCTAGCCCAACAAAGGATTTTTGAATAAACTTAAAAGAAACAAGCAATAGCTTAGTAATTTAAGAACACAAACCACTGCACACACTACTGTTATAAATAACCATAGACTTTTCTGCCCATCAGAGCTTTTAAGCAGTTTGGATTTAATTCCCTTAGACCGGTTATTCACTGGCTCAGATACCATATTCCGGTCACCTTTTCTGCGAGCAGAACTGCACACGATCTTTCAAATAATCACTGTACAGTTGTTGGGTTTTTTAAAATTATATTTTCCCTACTTCTTGTTTAAAGGAAAGGAATTTCTCTAAACAGCCCTGCAGTTTTAAGACACCATTGCTTGGATATCTCTTCAGGAGCTCGGCTATGGAAATGGCAGTTTACCAATGAGCAGAATATTCCTGTTTCAAGGGCATACATGATTAGGTTACACCCTCCCCAGAAAAATACGTTAGAAGCGCCTCACATTCTTATACTGTCCATGTGATCATAAGACAGCAGCCATATCCAAACCCAATTCCCAAAGTTTTATTTTAGGACCTCTACAAAGAAATTCAGCTTGTTGGTTTTGCCAGCTGAAATCCCCTTTCAGCCAATGTGTTTAGTTACAGCTCTAACTATTCTAGTATGTTAATGGTGATCACAGAATCATAGGACTGGATGGGACCTCAAGAGGTCATCTACTCCAATCCCCTGCACTCATGGTACGACTATTATCAAGACCATCTGCCATTTGTTAACTGGAAGTAGATTTAGCAGTCCAGATGAATTTGCAGATCTAATCTGCACACATGATCACCCTGAGTGTTTGTGCAATTGTGGCAAGCAAGCATCTAAATGAACAGTCAAGCACACATTAATCACTATTGGGTGTTCACTCTCAGTAACTGTGCACACAAATTAGACACACAAATGTGCACTCATTTTTGAATTTCCCCAATGGTATAATCCTAATCCTCCCCCCCCACACATTTTTTTTTCTATGGGGGAAGAGGTCTTTTGAGGGCATGGAAAAATGTATTTAGAAAATGAGGTTAATTTTTTCAACCTTTTTTTTTCCTTAAGTGTTTATGGAACAAAAAGCTCAATTTGAAATCAACTGGTGTTACACCAAAGAAAGACTGTGCGATTCTAAATATTAACAGTATTAAAGTTAAGTCAAATTCAAAACCGCAGCTGTCTCTCTTTAACATCAAAAGAGCAAGGATTTCGGTGGCACCTTAGCCTTTAAGGTGCCACAGGACTCCTTGTTTTTGTGGATACAGACTAACATGGCTACCCCCATCTCTTTAACATGAATTTTAATCGAAATTTGAAGAAAGAGAAACAACAATTTCCTTGCGAAGGAAAATGCGGGTGGGATAGGAGAAGCAGGATAAAGTTTCAATCACTATTACTTCAAAACTCTCTCTTGCCCCCTTGTTAGTTCAGGGTAGTTCTTTTCCTTCCCCCCATCCCTTTTTTGGGCCCAATTATTTTTCTACTTCAGTAAATTCTTAATTCTCATGTTTTCATTTTTCCAACCCCATGAGTTGCCCTCTGATTAAAACTTTGTATTTTCTAGGCATTTCTTTTTCTGATTGTTCCTTTCCCCTGGTCCCAAAACTTGGAGTTTATTTTTAGTTATAAAGCTATTCACAGTGCAGTGAGGGAAAGGACGTGTTGTCCAAAGTCCCTGCTGCTCTGGTTACCTGAGGAGAAAGGAGGAGAAAGAAATATCGATTTTAATTTCCGTGGAATTTTCTCATAGCTGAACTCTTATTGCCCTAACAGATTTGGGATAGCTAGCCCAGCAGTTTGGTGTACATTTAGTATGAAAACAGACAAACTGAAGACATCATCTGACAGGTCAATTATCTTCAAATATGCCCTAAAATATTAAGTTTCTTTTTTCAGATCAGCAATCAGCATAAAAATGAACACAAATTTACAAAAACATCAGAAAAGCATATAGCGTCCTCAGGCGCTGCAAATGTATGTTTGTATTAGGAGAAAAGAAACAGCAGCTTAATGAAAAAAATGCATTAGAACAATGAACCTCTGTTGCATCTATCCAGGATCTTAACTTTATGTTCCAACACACTTTTGATCTTCCTCCCCCACTCTTGCCATCTCTCCCACTAACTTCTCTTGTCCCAGAGTTTTGTTACCTTGATGCGTCTCTTCAAAACAAGCAACAGCAAAACAACTGAGGAAATATAGAACTACCACAATTTTACTGTACTTTTTATGTTGTATTAACTGCTTAGCTGCTGAATGATTTACCAAGGCTGTTCAGCATGTTTTGTTCCAAGACTGTTCAGTGTTCTGACTTTCTATTTATTTGAAGTCCATGCCAAAGAATGCTCAGTGTAGAACTTTTATTACTGTAATTGTGGACAGAAAAGACCACAAGCTTTTTGAGATTGTGGCAAAATTTACACTAATTTAATTCTCACGTATCCAGCTCTCATACCTATGGGCAGGCTGACTTTGTAAGTTAACTCCAGCCTCTTTTCACCCTAAACTATCATCCAGGGACACCAATGTCTCACTTTGGCTCACCTGAGCAAAACACAACCAAGCAGTCAAAGGGGCAGTGACACACACTAACCTGTAAAATGCCTAAATCTCACACTGCGAGGTTGGAACCTTCCACAGTTGAACCTGCTTCAGTCCCCCAATGGCTGGCGTGTTAATCAGTGAGAGAAGGAATTCCCCCACCTCCCAAATGCACCAAGAGTGATATGTAATAGACTTCCCCTATTAATGATCATTTAAAAGTCAGTCAATTCTAATAGATTGCACTTTTCCAGACCCTTTTAACCCAGAACCCTAACGTGCTTTGCAAACATTAATAAATTTAGTCTCAACCCCTGTGAGGAAGGAACCAAGGCACAGAGGTTGGATAACTTGCTCAGGATCCTAGAGGAAATCTCTGGCACAGCTAGGAACAGAACTCCTGGACTCCCGACTCCCATCCTGATGTCTTACTCACATTTTACAGTAAGGGCTTCTCAGGAGGACTATTCATTACAGCAATTAGGTCTAAGAGCAGCAAGCTTATGTGAACAGAGAAAAGTAAAAATAAACCATGAAAAAACCTCCCTGGAAACTCAACATGGAAGCAATTTAAAAATGGACATTTTCCAGAACAAGTCAATGTAACCATGCTGAAAATATAACCAAAGCATTTCATCCTACAACCAGGATAACCTGGTGCAGGACAGAAACAGGATACAGTAGTTAAGCACATAACTGAATACACTACTCTTACAGGAAGGAGATTAGGAGAAGCTCCTCTTGTCATGATGTTATAGAGGAGGAAAAATAACACCAGATCCTTGCATTACAAGCTTTCAGGGCCATGTGAGCTCTAGGCTAGTCAGCAGAAAGGCTGAGTCTGGACTTGATAGCCAATCAGTGATGTGCCCAGAAAGAGTGTCCTCACAGTGATATATCCCACGTCCCCAAAATAACATTTGGGTCACAGTAGTGGGAGATGGGTAAACGAGAGGCCATCTTCTTTATCCTCCTTCCTGTCATAATAGGCAGGAAGACTGGGTCAAATTAGCAATAAAATATTTTAATACTGCTGATTAGACTTTTCTGGAGTCTGTCCTGCTAATCTGAACTGCACCCAGAAATATTTATGCAATCTTTTTAATATGGTTATTAACTGTTCATGTGGGATGGAAAAAGAATTCAAATCCACATTCCCTGAACTTTATTGGTGTTTCAAAATCAGGAAGTATAATAAATAGTGAGTAAGAGATTAGTGTATTAGAAAATAAGAATTGTTTGTTTTGTTTTGCCCATATGGGACAATCTTTTGTCTTGAGACCATCTCATAAAATCCTCAAACCTTTTGGGCTCAATTCTGATCTTGCTTACACAAGTGCAAATCAGGAGTGTAAAACTGGTGAGAGATGAGAACCAGACACAGGGAGTATAGCTATGCTCTACCTTTATTAGAAAACCACTTCCATTTAAAGGTTTCAGAGTAGCAGCCGCGTTAGTCTGTATTCGCAAAAAGAAAAGGAGTACTTGTGGCACCTTAGAGACTAACAAATTTATTAGAGCATAAGCTTTCGTGAGCTACAGCTCACTTCATCGGATGCATTTGGTGGAACTCACCAATCTACTAGACTTCTTTGAGGACAACAAGCATGTGGACAAGGGGGATCCAGTGGATATAATGTACTTAGATTTTCAGAAAGCCTTTGACAAGGTCCCTCACGCAAAGTAAGCTGTCACGTGATAAGAGGGAAGTTTCTCTCATGGACTGGTAACTGGTTAAAAGATAGGAAACAAAGGATAGGAATAAATAGTTTTCAGAATGGAGAGAGGTAAATAGTGGTGTCCTCCAGGGGTCTGTACTGGACCCAGTCCTATTCAACAATTCATAAATGATCTGAAAAAAGAGGTAAATAGTGAGGTGGCAAAATTTGCAGATGACACAAAACTACTCCAGATAGTTAAGTCCCAGGCGGACTGCGAAGAGCTAAACAAGGATCTCTCAAAACTGAGTGACCGGGCAACAAAATGGCAGATGAAATTCAAATATTGATAAATGCAAAGTAATGCACATTGGAAAACATAATCCCAACTATACATCTAAAATGATGGGGTCTAAATTAGCTGTTACCACTCAAGAAAGACCTGAGAGGCATTGTGGAAAGTTCTCTGAAAACATCCACTCAATGTGCAGCAGCAGTCAAAAAAGTGAACAGAATGTTGGGAATCATTAAGAAAGGGATTGATAATAAGTCAGAAAATATTATATTGCCTCTGTATAAATCCATGGTACATCCACATCTTGAATACTGCGTGCAGATTTGGTGGCCCCATCTCAAAAAAGATCTATTGGAATTGGAAAAGATTCAGTGAAGGGTCACAAAATGATTAGGGGTATGGAACAGCTGCCATATGAGGAGAGATTAACGAGATTGGGACTTTTCATCTTGGAAAGGAGACGACTAAGGTGGGATATAATAGAGGTCTACAAAATCATGATTGGTGTGGAGAAAGTAAATAAGGAAAAGTTATTTACTCCTTCTCAAAGCGCAAGAACTAGGGGTCACCAAATGAAATTAATAGGCAGCATATTTAAAATAAACAAAAAGAAGTATTTTTTCACACAACACACAGTCAATCTGTGGAATTCCTTGTCAGAGATGTTGTGAAGGCCAAGACTACAACAGGGTTCAAAAAAGACTAGATAAATTCATGGAGGATAGGTCCATCAATGGCTATTAGCCAGGATGGTCAGGGATGGTGTCCCTAACCTCTGTTTGCCAGAAGCTGGAAATGGCAACAGGGGATGGATCACTTGATGATTACCATTTCTGTTCATTCCCTCTGGGGCACTTGGCATTGGCCACAGTCAGACGACAAGATACTGGGCTAGATGGACCTTTGGTCTGACTGAGTATGACTTTTCTTGTGTTATGTTCTTAAGTCACACGCTTTTGAGTTTGAATAATTCTGATTTGTATCTTCTATAAAAACAATTAAATAGGAACCAAAAGTAGTCAAAAATTACCAATCACATTTTGTAGTAGGGAAGTTTCCTGGAAAGAAATAGCCAGGAGACTAGTCCTTGCATATCTATTTCTTGTTTCCTATAACACTAATTCATCTATTGGCACATTCTAATACAAAATACTATATAGCCGTGTCAATGCAGGTTTTTTCTGCACTATATAATGAAACCCTTTAATAGGACTAAAAACAAACCAGAATGACATTTTAATGAGAGATGAGACCCCATAATCTTATAAGATCTAAAACCTTAGTCTAAAAGTTATCCATATCATTGGACAACTACAGTAGAGCTACCAGTCTGTGTTAACTAATAAGAATAGTTTTCTTCATCCCAGTAATTTCCCACTAAAATGAATTAACAGTTGCACAATACACATCCAAACTGTTGTTGAACTGGTGTAAGCTATAGGAGAGTTTCAAAACCACTGCTGACAACATGGCACACCTGAGCAGGGTGAAGAGAGATTCCTCCTGACAACCATGAGCATAGTTTGGGGGGAGGGGAGGAGAGGGGGAACGTTGCCCCCCCAAACTGCAAGCCTCAGAAGGTTTGGAATTTGCCTACCCCATGCGTAGCCCCATTGGCCTTACTGGAGCTGTCCCCGTTCCCCCCAAATATAGAAGTCAAACTATGCCTATGCTGAAAACCATGTTAACAGGACTGTGCACTTGCCACCTCAGTAGTGTACAATTCAGTTTCATGACACAGTGATAACATCATTCCGAGGAGGGAAGGAAAAAAAAATCCATGCCCAAAGCAGTCAGGAAAACCACGCTAGCATGACTCTGACTATAGTGAGGACAGGGCCGGAGCTGAAACTGTGGATGTGGGGTAAGGACACAGGCTATATAGCTGCAAGTTTGAGCACACTCCTTAAGCAACAGGCCACAATCCCTTGAAACTCCAGATTATAGGTCAGTACACTACCTGGGCATGCCTTCGGAGTGTTTGCTTGTGTGCTAGGAGGGTCAGGGATCGCATCCTACTCCTTGCACAGAGGAAATGTGTGTTGTGGAGGAAAAAATGCCCTTTTCATTCCATCTAATGTTCACCATGCACACAATATTCTGATCAGGGCAGGATCTAGACCAATATTTGTAGCAAAAGTTAAGTGGCTCACTTTCAAAGTGAGCAATGGGAAAAGATATATTGTCACTAAACAGAAAAGAGCAAAGAATATCGATGAGAGAGGCTTGAGAAACAAGAAATAAAAAGATGAAATCTCCAAATTGCAGGTCAGTAAAACCCAAATGTATTATGGTATGGAACATCAATATTAGAGAACCAAGCATGAATATGCACCAGACTACTCTATTTGCCTGCTTGAAAGTGGGGATACAAATCTGATAGATTTCTTAAAGTAACAGCCCTGAAAATTCTGATGCTAGATACGGAAGGTGATAGAGTAACATGATAATATTTAAGATTCCTAATTTACATGACAAAGAAACATGCTTAGTGGGGCTTTTTGTTTTATTTACTAGGAGATGCTTTATTCCTCTGTGAATTGTGGAGAATTCTCCAATATAGTGAATGAATAAGCAATACTTTGAGTCTACATATATTTATTTATGGTAGTTTAAGCAGACATCTGGTAGGGAAAAAACTATTTACAAGTGAGACAAAGAAACAGTGTTCCACCCAAGAAAGAAATTAGCGAGATAAAACACTGGATGAGAGCAAGGGTATGCTCTACTCAGTAGTGCAGAGTCTAATCAAGTTAAAATCCTTTTTATAATAGAGGGGTCGCAACCTGTGGCACACGAGCTGATTTTTACTGGCACATTGCTGCAAGCGAGGGTCCCGGCCACTGCCACCGCTCAGCCCACTGTCAGCCTGGGTGAATGGAACCCCAGGCTGGCAGCGGGCTGAGTGGGGCCGGCGGCTGGGACCCCAGCCCCAGCTGAGCAGCTCAGCCCACGGCCGGTCTGGGGTTCTGTCCGCTGGTGTAGTGTATTAAATTTCTCCCCATAGGAATGTGCTACTTGCGGAGCACCAGGACTGGCAGCCATAAGTAAGTAGCACATTCCTATGGGGAGAAATTTAATACACTACACCTGGGTAGGGAAGGCTGTGCATCCCCAAACAGCCCACCCCCTATCTGCCCCCTCCCACTTCCCACTCCCTGACCCATCCAACCCCCCTACTTCTTGCTCCCTCAGTACCACCCCCCCGGGACCCCACACCCCTATCTGCCCCCCCGGGACTCCACCTCCCCATCCAACCCCCCTGCTCCCTGTCCACTGACTGCCCCGACCCCTATCCAAACCACCGACGGACCCCCCGGGACTCCCACCCCTATCCAACCACCCGTTCCCTGTCCCCTTACCATGCCGCTCAGAGCATCAGGACTGGCAGCCGTAAGTAGTACACCATAAGTAGCATATTTCTATGGGGATAAATTTAATACACTACACCTGGCCCCGCTCAGCCCGCTGATGGTCTGGAGTTCTCAAAATATGTCCTCTCACCCCTTATCAAAAATTACACTACAATTAGCTTAAAAACATTGTTTGTACATTACAGTAATCGTTAAAAATATATATATGTAATGTTAATAAATACATAAGTTTGATGAAAAAGTAGTTGTACTTATGTGCCTGTGCTTAATTTGTGTTTTCGATGATTTACCTTCTAAAAAAAATCTCGCATATCTCGCACCCCCAGAAAGGGGATCTCGTGTGCACCCCAAGTTAAGAACCACTGCACTAAACTGCTAAGATCTGCATTTTAATTAAATTTTAAATGAAGTTTCTTAAACATTTTAAAAACCTTGTTTACTTTACATACAACAATAGTTTAGTTACATAATATAGACTTATAGAGAGAGACCCTCTAAAAACATTAAAATGTATTACCGGCACGCAAAACCTTAAATTAGAGTGAATAAATGAAGACTCGGCACACCACTTCTGAAAGGTTGCCGACCTCTGGCTTAGACAAATATTTAGTAAATTTAAGTAATGGCATCCAGGTGAGCTAGTGTTCTATAAATGTCAGCTAGAGAAAGTGTTAAAGACTTAAGAACACTTGAGGTTGAATGCTTCTCTCTCTCTCTCTCTTTTTTTTAAAATATAATCCTCAGGAGAAACTCCAGGCCTGGGAAAAAATAAGAATCCAAAACCAGGCTCTTGAGAGACATTTTAAAGGATAAAGCATTAGTAGAAAAAGAAAGAAAAAATTGGACAAACTGTCTGAAAGGCTTTGTTCCCTCCAAATGTATAAATACCCAAGAGACTTTTTTAAATGTAGTTTATGAAGCCATGTTTTATAGGCATTATGAAGTTGGCAGGGCAAGTGAAACCATGACACCACATTCATAGGAACATGGATGCATAACCTTACCTTCTCTTTGTAAAATATAATGTAGGGTGGATCTGACATTAGAACTGCTTGTTTACCGAGTCCAGCTAAGTCAATGTTACTTGGGGGGGAAAAAACTGTTAAAAAGGTGTGTACAGCAGTTACACAATGTTGTGGTTAAAACTGGGATTCAATTTCGTTAGGACAAAGTTCAATGTCCCATGAAACTACACGTTTCATAATAAGAGTTTTAAATAGGTCATCCCCTAGTAAACTTAGTGATTAAAGGTCAAACAAAATCACGTTCTGAACTGTAAAACCATATCTCAGGAGACATTTCTCTTCCAGGTTGTTTAGTCTTTAGACATAAAAATAACCCCAAAACCTTGGTTGAAAATTCCCTTACAACCAAGATCTATAAACTGTGGACCTACAAAGTTTACTTTCGTGACAGTCAAGCAGCACTGTTGCATTCCACTTACACCTCGGTATAAGAACATAGGAGCTCCAGCAGGAACTGCAGAGGTTGATTTTTCTTTCTAGGATAAGCAAATACAAGAGAAATAGATTTATTTTATTCTATTCTGATTTGAAATCAAATGGAGTACTACTGATGTTAAGGCTACTCAGACTAGGAACCCAAATGATACCCACCCTTTGGTAGTACCAGTAACATTTATGGGATAACAGAATACAAGGTTTAATTAGCTGCTCATTTGGATAGGAAATCATCCACATTCCTAAATGGTGTGAATAAGTGCTAATTATTGCTTGCTATTTCAGGGGAGATGTGGTACTGATGCTATCGCAAAGGAAACACACACCTACGAATAGTTTAAAATATTCTTAAGTAACTGGCAGGTATCCAAAGCTGAACACAAAGCTCTATGGGAGGGGCCAGGGTACTCAGCATTTTCTGTAACAAACATTTTCAGTGAGGATTCAGTCCCATTATCAATAGTTTTTCATGCTTAGAAACAAGCAAGGAAGATGAAATATTTTGGACTACTGCCTGCAGCACCACTTTCCTCACATTTCTGGTAGCACAAGTTATACCGGACTTGGCTGGAAGGGGAAGAGTGGAGGGGGAGGGGAGGGGAACTGTGTTCCAGAAGCGCCTGTGAAATTTAAACTTTTGTTTTCTCCTTTGCTATCATTTCAGAACCCTACTGCATTCAGCACACAGTTCTGTATCCATTATCTGCACAATGCCTTTGGTTAAAAAGGGATCACTGGCATGGTCAGGTATTTCCATTTTTTTCCCCCTTCCCTGCTCAACAACATACCACACAGGCTGCCTTTGCTGCTACACAAACCCTGAGAGCTTTATTTCTCTTCTGTATGTAACCACCCATTAAAAACACCAACCTCATTCTGAAGGGGAGGAAGAATGGACTCGTGGTTAAGGCATTGAGCTAGAAGTCAGGGCATTTGGGTTCTATCCTCTGGTCTGCCTGGGTGAGGCACTCAACTTCCCTGTAATTCTTTTCAGTAATTATTAATGCTTAGCCATACAATATCCCTTTGGAAGGGAGCAAACTCATTAACGGGTTAAATTCGCACAAGGCCCTCTGTACCACTTTGGCTCTGTGGTGGCACAGAACAGAGAGGCCAGGGATGCACTGCAAAACCTCTGACAGAAAGTGGAGTTGAGAATGCTTTGAGATTTTTATTTTTTGAGTCTTTTAACCTGGGGATTGAGAGACTCCTTTAACATCAAGTCAGTTAGTTGATTTTTGTATTGTGTGCACTTGCAGAGATGTGATAAGTACATGGTAAATTTTAAAATAAATACTCAAATCTAGTGGTTTTATCACCCTATGTAATTGTGGCAAACCATAATTCCAACCCATGCACTGAAGGGAGAGGCCATAAAGGGGCTGTACTGTAGCCCTGCTGCCACCTTTCAGGTTGGAGAGAGAAAAATCTATCCCCTCCCACAAATCTCCACATTGCGGCCTGCACAAAGTGCAAATCTGGTTTTATGCAGGAGAGGTGAATTTCATCTAATGATCCTAAACTACTGAGCACTGTATCATCTACTCAGATTATCCTTTACTAAAACAGATCGTTTTTAAATCAATGGCCAGTGATTGGTTGGCCGAAGTTAGTCAAAGAATTCAAAACCGTAAGCGTCTTGTAAATCCAACAGTAGGATCAAAGCCTTAGTCACCTTACACAGTCAGTCAAATGTGGCTTTTAGTCCTAATGAACCTGGCTTCTAGATGCAATTACTACTCCATAATGTGTTTTTTTTCCCACTGGACAAAATGAAAAACGCTTTGATTCTTAGAAGATCCTGTACATTGGTTTACCTGCAAGTTTAAGGAGGAGCAAAGGGAGTTACTTTAATAACTGGTCAGCTGAAGCAACTAGGCAGAGATGATCAACAGAAGAGGGTAAAATGAAATAATGTACTTTTTTTTTTGCAAATTAAAAAAAAAAGAAAAGACCGAGGATCTCTCTCAAACCATCCTACTCACTTTTTTCTGGAGAGAAATTCTAAGTATGTATTACTCAGAGAATGGTTTGTATGACAAAGACAAAGCGAACACAGTTTGGAAGGGAGGAGTAAAAAAAAAAAAAATCAAGCAAGGCGATATTGAGGAGGAGCAGGCTGCCTAGTCTTCCTTGCAAGCCAGTGAATGTTTTATTTTCACTTATAATGAACACTGAAAAGGTGGGAACAATTTCAACATCGGCTTCCCATTTCACATCTGTGACTGAAAACAGAGGATGATGATGAATGAAAGTGATTTTATATGAAGTTATCTACCCCTCATGTAAGCTCATAAGTAAGTGCACAATTCTTAAGTAGAGCCCTGCAAATCCACGGATATCCGTGGACCATTTTTGCGGATAGTGGATCGGATGCAGATACAACCGGGCAGGGCTCTACTCACCAGTGGCACCTGGCCTGCAGTGTCTGGCTCGGGCAGCCCGGGGTACGCAGTGCACTCAGGGCTGGCAGCCAATGGCTTGGGCTAAGCAGCAAGTTGGAGTTAGGGCTGTCCAGCACCCGCTGGCTGCGCCGCTTCCTGTCCAGCAGCTCAGGCTCCTGAGGCAACGCCAGTGTCCCCACCACAGCCCAGACCAGCAGCACTGGCTGTGTTTCCAGTCCCGGGCCCGGCCCTAGCCCGCCAGCGCCTGGGTAGCAGGGTCCGGGCCCTGCCCTAGGGATTGGAATGGGCAGGGCCTGGTACCCCACCCCTCCACCCCACTGCAATGCAACACCCTCCTGCTGCCATGTGCCATTGCTTGCAAACACCCAGGAACAGCACGCTATGTGCTGCCCCTTCCTCTCAGTCCCCACTCTGGGCTGCCCCTTCTCCTTGAGACCTTGCCCCCATGCTGCTCCTTACCCCCAGTCCCTACCTCCATGCTGCCCTGAAAGACCCTGCCGCCCTTCTCGCACCCTTTGCTCCCCCTTCCCCCCCAGTCGCTAGCCCTTGTGAGACGGCTTGCTGTTGGGGCGTGGATGCAAGTAAAAGACAGCTAGCAGATCGCAGGTTGATACTGGTGAATGCAGATCGGTTGCAGATCCACGTTTTTGAATCCACGCAGGGCTCTATTCATAAGAATACACAGGTCTGATTTTTAGAGAGTGCCTTCATTTGCATCCATGAGGACAGTATGTGTGTCCAAAAGAGGCCAGACAGGTAGGTATCTAGGCATTAGCAGGTGCAAATAGAAGTATAAACATGCACATGAAGCTCATGTTTCTAATTTTTAAAAATATCTTGCTCTGAATGTACAATTTATTACCCCCATATGTAGTTATAGCTATCAAAATGTTTACGCTCTAGCCTGACTTTAGTATAAGCTGTTCAAGCTATGTGCTTTCAGGAGAGCTATAGAGGTGATATTAGCATCTGGCAGTATTACTATGATGTGGGATAACTCAGACGTTTGCTATGGAGGGATTTAAATCAGAATGCTCCCTTAAATCTAATTCATGCTCATGACCCAAAGTTACAAAGGAAAGCATTAGGTCCTGCTGCTTTTATCCAGATTTTTGGAAGCACAAGCACAAACACCCATTAGAAGATAGCGTTATGCTAAATAAAACAAAACAGGTTCAAATTATATGCATAGTTTTATAAAAGAAATGGAGATGCTTTTACTGATCCTATCAAGGGGAAAGGAGAGACCTAGAAGGTGTTCTGACTTGGGAACAGAACAGTTTCCTGAGTTTAGCAGAAAGCTTTGAGAACTCGCTAGTTGGTTTTCTGGAGAGCAGGAATCTAGGAGAGAGATTTGGAAAGTGTACAATGTAGACAACACATATATAATCTAACAGAGAAATAAAGCTGTCGTACTTTATCCACATGGCAACTCATGTGTATGTCCAGGGCTTATACAAAATTTTGCTTAAGAAAGAATGAAAATTCCAGGCCCTAACCAGCATGTTTTTCTGCCTGTGTAAACCTTTATTTTCACGTGAAGTCTAACCAACTTTCATTGGGACCACAACAGGAGTGAGGTCCTGCTTGTGGATTCATTTGCAAGGCTGAATACTGAATGTTTACACATTTCTCTAGCCTCAGTTCTAACTAAAACTAATGTAACTGTTCTTGTTATATTCCATGCCATAAAGCAATTTCTCTCTTTGTAGGGATTTCTGGAGTTTACACCTCTTTATTGGGGAAATATTTCAATAGCATTCTGAATTTGAGATAGTAAGCGAAACTGTGCAAAAAACCACAATAAACATTGTGTACAATACCATAATGCTAAAGAACAACAAATCTAGCACTGAAGGACATGTACAAAAAGACAGTGATATCAGTTAAATTGATATTTACTTAACATCAAATAGCTTGCACTGACATTTAGGTTTTCCTTTAAAAAAGTTTTTATAAACTCTAAGTTCAATAGAAATGTTGATGACTTTAAAAAAGAAAATTCACCTTCAATAGTGAAAATAAATTTTAAGTTTTAAAATTCTTCAAGATTTACTTAAGGTGTGATTAGCAACATCAGCTGGGAAAAGGGTTCTTTTCTTTTTTCTTAATTGCATCATTTTTAACCTGACAGCATCCTTTTTAAAAGAATAGCATAACCAAAAATCAGTTTGTACGTCTTCTATAGAGCTAAAGATCTTGTGAGCCCTTGGTGTAAACTCTTAACATTTCTGTATATTTTCAACAAGATTCAGCTGACATTCGCTTTTATTTCGGTAGCAATTTAATTAATCTGTTCCTACACTTTAAAATTTCTTTGAGAAAAGCAAAGAAAATTATACCTAAATTTAAGGCACTACTTCCCCAACATGGATTCAATCCTAAATAAGAACTCATGAACCCAATATTGCAGGACTGTGGGGATTTGCTGGGTGTGCACACAAATTTATGATATTAAACATCTCATGTACTATTTAAATAAATTAATAAAGAGCAAAGTACTGAAAATAAAGCAGTCAACAACATTGTACAGTAGAAGTTTTTCACCATCATAATTACTACAGAAGTGATATGTGCACAATGTCATATAAAAAAAATAGTGCTGAATTTTGGGTGGTGTGGTTTGAGAAACTCTTAAAAGGTTTCTGTTGAACTGTGTAGATGCCTTGCTGAGAACAATGCAGTAATTGAAGGGCATAATCATACAATTTTCTAGCTGACAGTATCTTAAATTTATGTACCAGATGTTATTTCATGACATGTGACAAATTAGAGCCTAAGGCCACGTCTACACTACCTGCCGGATCGGTCTATTGGGGATCGATTTATCGCGTCTAGTGTAGACACGATAAATCGATCCCCGATCACTCTGCTGTCGACTCTGGAACTCCACCAGGGTGAGAGGAGGAAGCAGAGTCGACGGGGGAGCGGCGGCCATCGATCCCACACCGCGAGGACGCGAAGTAAATGATTGTAATTCAATTTAAGATACGTCGACTTCAGCTACGCTATTCTCGATCAATTCCCCCCCCAGTGTAAACCAGGCCTAAGTATTAATATTCTCCCCACTTTCAGTGGAGTTTGAATTGCTGATACTGGCACAATCTTTGGATTATTATTAAAAAGGGCAGCAGGGTTACACTCATTCCTGCAGCTGCTCCCACATTGATTTAGCTGCTAAATCAGGTGTTTTGTTTTGTTTGTTTTTTTAAGAACTAGGAAGTACTGTAGCAAACAAACCAAGCAACCAACCACTGTCTAAAAAACAATATCGTTAGAAAGGCTATTTTTATCTTATAATGTGTCCCATTTCATATCTGTTTAAGAAACAAGAAAGGACTCTTTTTTTTTTTTTTTAAACAGACCTGTATTCAAAGTTTTGAGCTGACAGCAAAATGGTATTGCTCTTCCAAAAGATTGTATTAAATATTTATCCTCAATGCAGGCTTCAAGAGAATTTCGATACTGCATGAGTGGTGCATGCTGCAATACAAACCTTCTGCCTTTTTGACTCTTTAGCAGTGGAATCCAGATCCCAGCACCTTTTGTTACAATTGAAGCTTGTTAGGAAAAATAAATACAAATCGAAAGGCAAAGCTAGGAAACTCTTAAAAAAAAACAAATAAACTAATAAAACTGGCTGCCAATGTTACTACAGAAAGGGAAAAGGAGATTAATTATAGAACATATCAGCAGAGAGCTACTTTGCTAGAGATACTGTCATGTCTTTTCTGACTATAAATTGGTTAAAAAAAATCCTGTATGTTGTAGACTGCATTGATAATGTAGTAATAGATTAAAATGTTTCCTGTTTCATGGACCTATTCTTTCATATCTGAAACATATCAAAATTTAACTAATTCAAACAAGGACAGCCTACGCAATTCAGTAAATTGAGCCCTGATCCTGCAAAAAGTCATCATCTGGTATAGTGCATACTCCTGAAAGTGACTCCAGTTGAACTCAGCTACTACTCGCTACTATGGCACAGTGTGCATTATCATGAATAGCAGTTACTTACAATGGGACCACTCTTAGTAATTTGCAAAATGTTAACACTGGGCTTATTGCATGATCAAGCCTTGATCAATAAGTAAACATTATTAAAAAAAATCAAGGATACTGCACCACAAAGTATACTTATAGTTTATATATTTTGACAAGTGTACTTTAGTTTCAATTATTTACAATGAAACTTCATAATATCCTAGCACATGTACTATGTTTTGTAAAAGTAATGGGGCTAATGCGAGATCTAGCAACAATCTCTGTTTTTAAAGTGGCGAGACATCAGTGGGGTTTTTGTTGAGAATTAGCAGGACTGCAGGTTAGCGAAGTGTGAATTAGTGAGATTTTACTATTTTAAAAAAATTTCCCATAGCCACGTGGCGCAAATCAGAGCCATAACAAGCAGCTATGCTGCATCTAATTAGTACAGTAGTTATATACTTTTTAATGAAAAACACAAGAATGAACCTGAGGGGCTAAGTCAGAGCCCCCTCTGTTAAAAGGCTTTATAAAACCCTTCCTTCCTAATTCATCAGTACTCAGGATTTTATTTGTATTGTTGAAGCTGGCTGTTTGTTCTTATCTTAGCATAACAACAGGTTTCAGAGTAGCAGCCGTGTTAGTCTGTATTCGCAAAAAAGAAAAGGAGGACTTGTGGCACCTTAGAGACTAACAAATTTATTTGAGCATAAACTTTTGTGAGCTACAGCTCACTTCATCGGATGCATCCCACTGTATTTTCCACCGAATGCATCCGATGAAGTGAGCTGTAGCTCACGAAAGCTTATGCTCTAATAAATTTGTTAGTCTCTAAGGTGCCACAAGTACTCCATTTCTTTTTTGTTCTTATCCTGTAGTTCTGGCTTGCCAAACTCATTTGAGGTAACAAACCCCTGAGGCTAACTGAATTGTTTGACTATTCATTAGAAGAGCTGTTTACTGAGAAGGTGGTGGAGTGAAGAAGAAATAAAAGTGTACAGAGATGACATCAGAGGCTCAAACATCCAATCAGATAAGCCTCTGATCGTATCTGGAGCATGTCTTAATGCTTTTTAATAAAGATGGTAAAAAACACTTTGCACTTCTGTAACACCGAACAGGTGAGCATCTCAAACTACTTTATAAACCGTAGTAATTTAAGCCTCACAACAGACCCCCTGAGATAGACAGATACACGTATTTTATAAATGAGAAAAATATGACAGAATAGTTGACTTGGCCAAGGTCACACAGCAAGTCTGTGGCAGAACTAGGAATAGAAACCAGAGCTGCCCACAAGTCCTGTTCTTTAATGGCTACACTATGCTCCCTGTTGTCCATAGACACCCCAGATAACAGTTTCTCTGTTTTCCAGCTCACCACTATTACCTACTAGATAATATATTTTCCCTATCTCCACCCTCAAAATCTATGAAATTTAGATCTGTGTGAAGATGACATTCCAATTTAGAAGCGAACAGGTTTGTCACTCCACCGTATGGCTACGGAAGAAGATTGGCAAATGATAGTCAAGCACTGTGTTGAACCTGGTAACCTTTTAGACTCTACCTTTGTAACTAAGATATCAATAAAAATTCTGCTAGCATGCACTAAGCTTTTTATGGCAATCACGTACAGTGTATAGGCAGATCTAACTTTTCTGTATTTTTTTCCTGCTGTACCTTAAATCATTATTTCTTTGATCTGGACTAAGTCAGACTATTCTGTTTAGGAAAATATTTACAATTCTTCTGTAATAGAAAAATGTAACGGGGAAGAGCGGAATTTACTGTTGCTATGTTGGTCTTGCACTGCAGGATCGTGAATCAGAGAGACCAACTTACACTTTATTTTGCAGTTCCCATGAATAAGCAGGACTTCGAAAAGTCATAGGAGTAAGAGGACAACAACTTATGATTCTTTCCATGCAGAAGGATTAATTTTCCTTTCCATACACATACAACAAATGTTATCGGGAATTATACACGTATGTCAATGTAAGTAGAAATCTCAGCATTGGCAAGTGTATTTTGCTGCATAAGAAAATCAGTTACACCATATTTGTGGTATTTGGTATAGAAATTATAAATTAATTATATTTGTTAACTATTTTCCTGCGCAGATAGTTCAGAGAAGATAATTTCAAATCATAAGTAAGAGACAATAGCACGTACATAGAATATCTTGTTTACATTTTCTTAAATTTCCTTTCTCCATAGATTCCCCAAACTCCTTCAATACCCCTTACTGCTCTGGTATAGAATTTAAAAGGGGATCTAGAATTTTTAATGTCTAGTTAATGGAAATTATGTCAAGAGAGTTGAAATGACTTTTCATTTTAGTTAAAAACACATCTGGTCAATTATTAAGTTAAGTATAAACTTAGAAATAGCAAGCAAGAGTGCTGCTTTATAGCAGTGATACTCAGACTGTGGCTCTTTAATGCGTCTCATGAAGCGCAACGGGGAAGAGCACATTTGGTAGAGATATGGCAAGAAGAGAGAATGCAACATTTTAAAAGAGATGAATGCAAATGAATGCATACTGCCACAGCTAACGCTGGAAAGTCTATTCAAGACTGCCACAACGTTAGAATAGTTTGTTGCAAAAAGTTCATCCAAAACTCTGAGAAGTCACAAAGTGCACTTCTTCCTGTACTTAAGATTTAATTTGCTGCAAAATTGCTTAACATAATGTGACTGCTTCAACTACAGAATCTCTACACAACTCTAAGTGACCAGTCAGAAAATACTTTTGTGGGCCTACAACCACAGGGACCATCACTCCAGAGGGAATTCTGCACCAAAAAAGGAAAAACTGTGTATCCTCCCCACCAAAAAAAAAAGTATTCTGCACACTGTATTTTAAAATTCCGTAAAATTCTAGAAATTTTATTGGTCAATAAATGTGGAGCTCCAGTATGGCAGTGGGGAGCTTAGGCCACTGGCTGCACAGTATGAAGGTGGGAGCAGACCCGCCCTCTTGCCCTCTCCAGGACATGGACTCGGCATTAATACCGCACTCAACCCTGACGCACAGCGCAAGGGCTGGGCCTGCTCCAGAAACACCCTGGAGCCCTGCCCCTCCCCACCAGGTGCACCAGCAGGCAGGCTCAGCCCTGCAGGATCCAAGTATGGAGGAGCTTGGCGGGGAGGGGCGGATCCAGATGTGGGGTAAGAGGGTTCTGTGTGGTGCAATCTGAGTGCAGGTAGGTCAGAGAGGAGTCTGGGTGCAGGGCAGATCTGGATGCACTGGGGTCCTTGGGGGGGGGGGGTGTCCAGTTGAAGGTGGTTGGGACTTGGCGAGGGTGTGTGAGGGGGAAGGGGCTCAGCAGGGGGAGTCTGGATGCTGGGAGAGGGGGGCTTGGTGGGTTGAGGGTCTGGGTGCAGCTGGTTGGAGCTCAGTGGGTGGGGGTTGCATGCAGAGGGCATTAACGTCAGGGTGGTCTAGGTGCATAGGGGTGGGGCTTGTCAGGGTGACTGTTCGAGTGCGTGAAGCTCAGCAGAGGGTGGTGTGGGTGCAGGGGTGAGGGGTCAGTGAGGAAGGGCAGGTGCAGGGAGGTGGGGTTCAGAGGGGGCAGCAGGAGTCTGGGTATGGGGATGTCCAGATGCATGGGGGTTGGGCGATGGGAGAGCAGCTCCCTATATAGTGACCCCTCCCCCCCATGGCTGAAGAGTGATGAGGGCAGGAAGTGGGAGGAGGTTTCTGGGGATGGGTCTGACCCGGACCCGGCTGCTCCATGCAGGGGAATTGTAGTTCTCCCCCATCCCTAGCCCAGCCAGGACTATCAGCTGAGCTCAGCGCAGGGTAGGAGCCACCGGACGGGGTGTCCTCAGCTCCCCACAGTGATTTACCCCTCCACCAGGGGTGAAAGTAACTTAACGGATTTACTGGAACGCAGGGCGGCAGGAGTCCTGGGCAAGGTTGGGCGGGGGGGGCAGCTCTGGGCCCCTGGAAGGAGTGGGGCTGGGGTCAGACTCCGACAGCCAACCCCCTTCAGCGCTGCCTGGCCCGCGGCGGCGATTTAAAGGGCCTGGGGCTCTGGCTACTGGTGCCCTTTAAATCGCCACTGGAGCCCCAGGGCTTTGGCTGCTGCCCGGAGCCCCGGGCCCTTTTAAATCCCTGGGCCCAGTGGCAGCTGCCTCTTTTGCCCAGCCCACATCAGTGGCCCTGCCAGTACGGTTGGCAGTGTACTGGCAGCCACTTTCTTACCAGTACACCGTACCCGACCATAGCAGCTTACTTTCACCTCTGGTCTCCACTGGCTGCTCTGGGCACCCACCACCATAGTTGGTGATGGGGGTGGAGAAACCCCCCTACAACACTACGAAGTATGGGGATCAAGTGTAAAAACATCACTTCCACCGTATTTCTAGTCTATCACCACTCGGAACTCAAGCTGGATAGAAAGATAGTCAAGATTATCTGAATTTTCCCCAGGCCCATTTTCATATCTCACTGAAACTGCAGAGGGAGTATTCTATTGTGTTGCACCAAAAGTGAACCAAATGCATCAAAGAAACATACTGATGGAGACCACATTCTGTTATGATTTACCCCACCCCGCACCCCGGGAACACCACTGAAATAGCAACATGGACTGGTTTATGTTTTCCATTTTAACATACTCTACAACCTCAAACATAGAGCTGTGATGGTCTCGCAGTTTTTAAGCGCCGAGTTGTCCCCTATACAGCATTTATTATTCTGATTACATGGAAAATGAGAGAATATCATCTAATCTTGGACAATTCAGTTGGCTGAGAGATGACAGTACAGTGAATATGATGGGTGAAGTAAAAGCAGTCCTAGCACAAACTCAGCAAGATCTCCCACTTATTAGGTTTTTCGCTCAAGCCATAAACCAAACATTTCTATTTGCTACATTTGCAAAGTAACCTCAGTGATCCCATACTTCAATTCCTCACATCCCAACAAAGATCATATTTCTCCTCATTCTTTATTTTTTCTAATGACCGAACCATACATTTTCTAAAAAATTCAAGACAGAAAAAACAACAACAATTTAGATTATTCTGTATTTTTACAATGTGCCGCAGGAAGAAAAATCACGCTAATTCTAAGGCTTCCTATCATTTGTGTTTATCATCAGCTCTGTTACAATTAACCTCTTCAGCTATCTTGACTTGGTTCACTTTGATTAATAGAGCATTTTTGTCAACTTATTTTCTTCCCCTAAAATAATCACACTGATCATTGTAAATTTAAAACCATAAATTCCTACTACAGAAAAAAAATCATCATTCGGTTTCAAAATTTAAACCCTGGTTTCAATGATGTACTTTTCTGTTTACCTAAAGAAATGAATGACAATGATGCTGTCTTCAGGGTTGTCTCTTTTTTATTCTTTTTACACACACACATACAAATGTGCAGTAATCCAACATCCATTCTAAGCAATTTAAAAACCAATATGTAAAACTGGCTGCTAGTTAATAAAAAGGAAAAAATTCACAAATGAGAATTTTTCCAAGCTTCACACACCATCAAGAAAAGTGGTTTCTTCCTCTTCCCACATTTTTCACAGAGCTAAACTGAGGTCTCATATTACTACACAAGCCTTCATTAGCTTTACAAAAATATATAACAGAACGCTTACTAGAACACTAGGAAGTACAATGGGTACAACTGACTTGATCTCAGATACTTTAAAACTGTTGTGAACTTCTGAACACTGATAAAATGCTTCTTATTCTGACTATATAGGACATGGGGTTTTGAATCTCTTGGTGCCTCCAGGCAGGTGCTTTTGCTGGAAAGCACAAACTACCACAAATTCATGTGTAGCTAAGGGAAAACCCTTATAACCAGTTGTAAATGGACAGAAATTTTCTAATTATTAGGAATTATTTTAGTACTGCTGGTTTACACTATTTTTTTAACTTTGGATTTCTCTCTTTAAAAATGTTTCTAGAGTTCATAGATAGTGCAAATTTTACAGTCCCTGAAGGATGAAATCCATTGTTCATCTACAGACATGGTACCAACAGGGCCATGGCAAGTGCTGGGCTTCCCTCAAATTTTGTCTGGAACCAACACCTTATAAGAAGACTTTTGAATCTCTATGTCCATTCAATCTTTTTCCTTTGTTTGGACTGCCCAAAATTGTGTGTCAGTTACGACAGAGGTTCTTAGGGTGAGGATTGAAGCCTCTCATTTCTCATAGGCCACAGAATAGTCCATCAAATGGTAATGATTACTTGTGGCCACTTCTGATCCAGACTGGGTTCAGACTGGAAACTTAGAGTAGACAGATTCCATGTTATTTTATCAATCCCCTAACTCAGCCAGTCCCCTTTTAAAATTTATATATTTTTATATTCAGATTTCAGAAACTATCTGCTGAAAATATGCCAAAGACAAGACGTTGGATACAGTGCTATTCAAAACACAATGAAGCTCTTTGGATAAGTGTCAGTAAAACAGAGAAGGTTTTCTCTGCAGGTTCATAGCTTCAAGAGAGTCTCCTAGCCCCCTGCCACTGGAATACAAGGTACACTGAAACAGGAAGCAAGGATTAAAAAAATGGGGATGTTACTGTGAATTAAGCACTTAACTGCTTAATGTCAGCTGGCCAGATTGCCTGCCACTAAATGCTAATACAAAAACCAAGCACTTGTTTTCAGGTAATCTAGTTGTCCATTACCAAACGTGCTGAATTTTTAACTAAATCATGTCACCAAATACATTGTCCTCATCTCAATTTAAGACCATGTTTAAGGCAAGATTATGTCAGGGAAGTCACAGATTCTGTGACATTTTCTGCTTCAGCCCTTGGGGGGTCCCCAGAGATCCCTACTGCCGAGGGTGGCGAGGGTGGCGGGGCAGGGGAGCCCTGGAGCTCCCAGTCACCACGGGGAGTAACTGCTGGACTCCACCTTCCCCTCCCACAGCAGGGCTTAGGCTTTGCCCCATTTTGTCACAGTTGTTTTTAGTAAGAGTCAGGAGCAGTTCACGGGCGCTTGTGAATTTCTGTTTACTGCCCGTGACTTGTCCGTGACTTTTACTACAAAAAACCGTGACACAATCTTAACCTTAGTCATGTTTAGTAAGACACTGCAGTATATCAAATTTATTCCCAACTCAGAATCTTGGGTTTTCCCATGTTATGTTTAAGACACATCTTTCAAATAGCTCAATACATTGGTGAAAATAATTTTACTTTTTTTATTCATTTTTCTGCTCTAGCAGTCTAAAGCAGGGGTTCTCAAACTGGGGGTCGGGACCCCTCAGGGGGTCACGAGGTTATTACATGAGGGGTCGCAAGCTGTCAGCCCCCAAACCCTGCTTTGTCTCCAGCATTCATAATGGTGTTAAATAAATCAAAAAGTGTTTTTAATTTATACGGTGGGGGGGAGGGGTCACACTCAGAAGCTTGCTATGTGAAAGGGGTCACCAGCACAAAAGTTTGAGAACCACTGGTCTAAAGAAACTTGAGTTCTAACACAATTCTACCAGTGACAATGAAGTGTATGTAAATCACTTAGGTAGTGAAGTCTTAGGTGAATCACTTAATGTCTCATATCTCTGTTTCCTCATTTACAAAAGGGATGTTATGAAGATTAGCTAATGAATAATGTTAAATACATAAGAACGGCCATATTGGATCAGACCAATGATCCATCTAGACCAGTATCCTGTCTTCAAACAGTGGCCAATGCCAGGTACTTCAGTGGGAAAGAACAGAATAGACAATCAGCAAGTGATCCATCCCCTGTCGTCCACTCCCAGCTTCTGGCAGTCAGAGGCTAGGGACACCCAGAGTATGCTGTTGCAACCCTGACCATCTTTGCAAATAGGCACTGATGGACCTATCTTCTATGAACTTATCTAATTCTTTTTCAAACCCCATTATAGTTTTGGCCTTCACAACATCTCCTGGCCACAAGTTCCACAGGTTGACTGTGCGTTGTGTGAAGAAGTACTTCCTTTTGTTTTAAACCTGCTGCCTATTAATTTCATTGGGTAACCCCTAGTTCTTGTGTTATGGAAAAGGGTAAATAACATTGCCTTATTCACTTTCTCCACACTATTCATGATTTTATAGACCTCTATCATATCCCCCCACCCTTAGTCATCTCTTTTCCAAACTGGAAGAAAAAAAAAAAAGCAACCCAAACGTCATGTGGGTATTAAATTCTGTTTATCTTTGACTCAGCACTTAGAAAACATGCGTTTTCCAGACCACCGCAAATGAGTGCTTTGAAGATGGTCATGTGAGGTGAATTCAAATGGGAGAGTGCTCAGCATCTTGCATTATCTGGCCCTAAATACCTATAGCCCTCAAAGGGCAACTCCTTTATATTTTGGAGATGTAACAGCACAAGTGTTCTCTCTATTATGTTTCTCCATCTGCTTACTTTGCAGTTTCTGCATATCCTCATAGAAAATCCAGTTCAAATACCGCACTGAGAGCAGAGTGTCTGGATACCAGCTGGAACATGAGTTCCAAATGAGCAAATGGGAAAGAAAGTTGGTAGACCCTAAGATGTAAAAGAGTATAACTATTATTGCATTTAAATACAATTAAATATCATCACTACTGCTAAAAAAACCCCAAATTCCACAGCATTAACGCCCAGTATACGAAAGGTGTGATTACTATCTTATTAAAAAAAAAGGTGCGGAATGTGTTGTCTCAATGTGCTACTGCTAGCCCCAAACACTGTTAAAAAGAGTCAGAGCAGGTAAAGTCCTTCTATATTTGGGTATTGGCACTGCATGCGTCTGGGGGCAAAGCAACGTACAAGAAAAGACAGAAAGTGTGGGAAGAGGAAGTGGGTAGAGAAGAAAACATATTGGGGGACATATTGGGGGACATTTTTACATTCTCCCTTCCCTCACCCCACAAAGACTGATACTGTAGCTTTCTCAGGTTAAAATAAAGTATTAACTGCCATATTGTGTCTCTTCTGTGAATTCAAACAGGCATAAGCAGAAAGTAAAATTAAATGAATAATTTGCTTTTAGAATTCTCTCTCCACCTACAGAAAATTGTGGGCTTTTTGGAGTTTTAGATTTTGTGCTTTTTTGTGCTATTTGGTGCATTTAAATCTTCCACAGCACATAAAGTTTGCATTATTCCTACCGAGATATTCACAGACTATATATTTCAATTACTATGCCCGGGCAGTTAAGATCTCGGGACATCCTCAGTCTTTAATTTATTTAATTCACATAATTAATACACAGGTTACATTTTTCAGGTGCCAGCGGAATATAACCTACACTCAAATCAGGTCAGCTGAGACTACAGTTCATATCATCACTGGGGACAGAACCTGCTAACAGTATTTGTCCAAGTTGGTAGCTAACAGAAATCCAGTTTAAAACATCAATTTTTCAAACACTTATATACAACATGCTTAACTTTAAATATGCCAATTGGACTACTCACAGAGCATAATGTTAAGCACATACATACGTCTTTGCAGGAATGATGCTTAATAATTGAAACAATTTCTTTGCTCAAGAAAACATGAGAGTTCCATGAAGCATTTATAATCACCCTAAACTGGTGTGTCGCCTTTTACCTTAGAAATATACACACAAAGGCTCTTGTCTGGAGATGAAATATCTGTGTACTTGGTCAGATTCCCTCTCTTACTTCACTCACAACCAACACAAGAGAAAGAGCAGATATTAAGGGAGGTGGCTCAAAGGAGTAGTAGTATAACAGGAACAAAGTGGATGATAATCCTTCCATCCCTGCAGCATCAGAGCTATTCTAACAAAAAGAGTTTTGGGAAGCTGGATGACGGAATGTTAGGGCCCAAAGCATCAGTGGTAGTTGGGAAGCCCATTTTGGCACTGAAATGTTTAATTTTGTACATAACCTGCCAGCTGGGGGCAGTAGACCACTCAGTAAGGAGAAAGAAAAGGAGTACTCGTGGCACCTTAGATTTGTTAGTCTCTAAGGTGCCACAAGTACTCCTTTTCTTTCTGCGAATACAGAACAGTAGCAGTACGGCTGCTACTCTGAAACCTGTCAGTAAGGAGAGAAACCGGAAGTGGGGGAGGTGGGAAATTTAAAAAAGTCTCATCCTAAGCTCTGATGGATCAAGTCCCATTCTTCTCTCTCACAAGCTGATAGAGATAACTGGGGCTTCACAGCAGTTAGTCAGCTTAGAAGAAAAACGGTCCAGCTGAGTGAGAGGCAGGAGAAGTGGGCCAGTGCCCTCAGTAAAAAATTGCTCAGAACACCAGAATTCTTGTCTCTCTTCTTTCACACTTCCCCATCAATGCAAGAATGAAGAGGTTTTCCAGCCTCACTAGTGTTTGCAGTCTCATGGTAGTCTGTAGTGGCTGTAGTCTCAGCCACAAGTGCGTAAGCATCCTAAAGCAGAGCAGCTCTCTCTGGGGGTTCATATCCAATATTGACTGATTAACCCTTTCTTTCTGTGGGATTATCCATGACTGACAAGTCATCACCTAACAATCAGTATTCCTAGGATTCTGCCAGCCCACTAAAAAGAAAAGGAGTACTTGTGGCACCTTAGAGACTAACAAATTTATTAGAGCATAAGCTTTCGTGAGCTACAAAAGGAAAAAAAAAAAGGATGCATCCGATGAAGTGAGCTGTAGCTCACGAAAGCTTATGCTCTAATAAATTTGTTAGTCTCTAAGGTGCCACAAGTCCTCCTTTTCTTTTTGCGAATACAGACTAACACGGCTGCTACTCTGCCAGCCCACTATATCTGTGGAGTGCCAGATGTCTTCAAGTCTTGGCAGTGGATCAGTGTCAACTGAACCCACTTGCTAGTCTGTAACCGTCACAAGAATACAGACCAGATCTCACTATGAAGCTCCTAGGGCATAGTATTTAGAGATGTCTATATAAGCAAAGACATCACTGACCACGCCTCTTGCTCATGTCAAGGACACCAAGGGTTGCAGTTGTATAAATACAAAACAACGGCCTGTCAGTCAGGTGAATCAATGCCAGAAGAATCAATCATATCTTCCACTTCTTCAGTATCTTCCATTAAAGATCCCACAAACGTTAATGAATTAATCAGCACAATATCCTTATGAGGTTGGATTGTATTAGTCCCTAGAATAACTCTACTTTTTATGAGAATTTGAAACTATCGCATAACTAAAATATTGTAAAAATGGTTCATTTATTAATGGAAGCAGGGAGAAGATCGTTAAACAAGTTCAAATAATCTGAAAGAGAATAAGATTGCTTCTATGAATTCTACCTTGCTCTAACGCACGAAGACAGCTTTTATACTGGATGAATATAGCACATATATTCTATTACTAAGGACCATGGAACAAACCCCCAAAATACTTCATTGTGTGAATGTTTCTAACCTTGCTGGATTTGTAAAGAAACATTCCCTAAAAACTGTATTTCTGTAACTAATTGCCTTCAAACCAGACTGTTGATTTACTTAGCTCTTAATCTGTAAATAAAATAAGGCAAACTTTTGAGGCTTCCTGATTGATTAGAAAAGGACTGATCCATTTATGTTGCTAGAGATGATAGCGAACAAATATTCCATATTATATTGAGCATTCCCAAACTAGATCTTTGTGTCCCTCAAAATAAGCATGTCTCAAAGCCACCAAAAGGAAATCCTATATTTATGAGAAAAAGCACAGAGGCTATTCCAAATATGTAAGAGGAATCTCTATTAACTGCAAGTGGGACTGAGAAAGGGTCCAGATGAAAGTTTTTCAGGTTGTGACTGGATTAAAAAAAAAAAAAAACAGGCAGGACCTCTTGCTTTTCTTCATTGTATATTGAACACAGCTTAATTTACTGTACATGCATGTGCACATGCATTTTCAGTTTATTCAATTATTTGCTGTTCCCAGACTATAAAACTATCGCTTGCTTCAGGAAAAAAGTCACAAATATCACTAACTGGAAGAAAACTCTGAGCCTGCAACAAGCCAAAAGAGAAAAGAGTCAGATTTAAAAAGCAGAGGTTCATCACAGAGAATCATAGGAAACTATCACATTATTATATGTCTCAACCTGAAGCACCACAAAATAATGGTCTTGGTGAGAGCTGCAGGCAGCAAGCCAATGCAAGAGTGAGTGGAGAGGTAATGCTTTGGCCCTCAGAAATACTTCTAACTATTGCACTCAAAATATGAAATTCTTTGTAGCACTGAAGCACAAGATTTTTCATTTCACTAAAAAACATGAGAGGTAGTTTTAAATTAAAATCTCATGTGGATTCACTACTTTACAGAGTTTGATTGTTTATGTTAATTACTACTACTACTACTTTGGTATTCTTACTATATTGGCTTTGGGGCAAACAAGACATTACCCCACCTTTCTGATTTTGTTGAACTCTGCAGGTTCTCTGGATTGTGAGATCACAGTGCCAATCTCAATATTGGAGTGCTGGTCACTAGTGACATGTTCGTTAGATACAAGGTATGTGAGGACATTCCTTGTGTAAGATGACTGATGCAAGAAAATTATTGGCAGCAATAATAGCTATAAAACGTCTCCATTGCTGAATTTGTAGACTAGCTAGTTTAAACAATTTTTAAAGCTTAGATGGGTTAAAATCTTGCCAGGGCAAGCTATCCCACATCTTCAGGACTTCTTGCACCTTTCTATCTAGCATCTGGTGCTGGCCGCTGCTAGAGACAAAATATTGGACTAGATGAACCTTAGCTTTGTTATAGCATAGTAATACACCCTTCAGTCCTCTGGAACCCATGAAGTCTTTTGAATCTTGCCATTGGAATTGCTGCCATAACACTACAACTAAGTATCATATGCTATGAGGTAATTAACAAAACTGCCTTTCTAGTGGTTTTCCAAGTAACTAGAAGTAGCACCTTGTATTTTTATGGGGCTGCTGAATGTCTCCAAGGTCAAGTGACAGCATTAGCGAGTCAGAGGCAGCAGATATATCCTCAAAAACCAAGTTAACTAATGATACCTTTTGACATTTACTCTGGGCTTGCTCTGGCTTTAAAGCCATTGGCTAGGTTTAATGAGGTTCAGGGAGTGAGGAGGGGCAGTCCACTAGTGAGAACCCTCAGTGTAGCTCTGGATAGGTTAGCTGTGGTGGCATGTAGGATGGAGTCATGCCAGAACTCTGCCACCCTTCCAAAAGGTATAGCATGCATCATCCCCTACACTAGCTCAACATTGCTGGCTAATGAGCTTGACCCCACCCTATCTGGATAGGCTGGCTTGCAGCAGTGCACCATCAGAACTGCCAGTCCTACATCCCCTAGATCAGTGGCTCTCAACCTTTCAAAACTACTGTACCCCCTTCAGGAGTCTGATTTGTCTTGAATACCCTCAAGTTACACTTCACTTAAAAACTATTTACTTATAAAATCAGACATAAAAATACGAAAGTATGATAACACACTATTATTGAAAAATTGCTTACTTTCTAATGTTTCCAATTATAAAATAAATCAACTGAAATATAAATATTGTACTTATATTTCCATGTATAGTATTTAGAGCAGTACAAACAAGTAATTGTCTATATGCAATTTTAGTTTGCACCGTCTTTGCTAGTGCGTTTTATGTAGCCTGTTGTAAAACTAGGCAAATATCTAAATGAGTTGATGTACCCTCTGGAAGACCTCTGTGTACCCCTGGTTCAGAACCACTGCCTTAGATTATGGCTGGCTAAATAAGAGAAACAGGGGGAAGAGGAGTGAGCAGGCAGGACAACCCACAATCTGGTCCTACATATTTTAGTTATGTTACTGTATATTTTATTTACTTAAGCAACACAAAAAGAAACCCAAGAGGGACTTGTTATTTATATGGATAACAAGAATATCATTAGCTATTATGGCTAGCTATCAAAAAACTTGGGAAGGGGATATAAAACCTAATGTTTCAGTGTTTAAACTATCTCTAACTATTAGGGATTAGAAGGAGATCTTCATGAGGGACAAAATTATCCCACTTTTGCCTGCTGGGGGGCTTCTTGCACCTCTTCCTCAGCATCAGGTACTGGCTTTTGTCAGAGAGAGTTACTGGTCTTGATGGACAACTGGTCTCACCCAGTATGGGAGTTCCTATGTACCCAGTAAAGAAGGCTCATTGAATTGCATGATATTCTTGTAAACATCTACTGTGACACAGGTGAAAAATAATCATTCAAACAAAAAGCATGATTATAACTGAAGAGGAAATTTACTTACTGGTGAGAAATCAAAGTCTATCTGGTTAGCTAAGTTTAAGATATAATCGATTCGAAACTGGTTCTCTGGATTGGCTAGCTCCACTGGTGGTGCCAAATTGCCCATTGCTGTCACTATTGTCTGCAAAGAAAGAGAAAAATAACCCACATTTGTTACTGAGATAGTGGTTAAAAACAGCTTTTAGAAGCAAGAAATAATGGTTTGTAGACTTACCTCTATAGCTTCTTTAATATTGTTTTTAATATCCTGAATTTTCATTTTTTTCTCCCTGTAACCAAGGAAACATACGAATTAAATTTATGCACCACAAAAACAGAGGTTTCTGAAGTGGAATGCAAATGAAAAAGTACTTCATTAGAACAAATCATACAACAAGTGAGATGCCTGCTTACTCCAATTCAGTCACTGAACACATCTGTAGTTAGACCACCAACTATCTTACCTGTTTAGGAAAACAGATTTTGATTTCAAATACATGTGTTTAATCATAATAAACCCATATAAACTTATTAAAATTGCAGTCTTGGATGGAGAGGAACTCGTCTTAGTGCTACTACGGACCTTCTGTAGATCAAGCAGGTTTGAATTCATTTGAGTGTAAAGAATAGAAATACCTGGAGGTTGTTTATAGATGAGCAGAAAAGAAGAGATAAAAGAGACAAGTTACCAAAAGTCAAAACAATCAAGAAAAAGCAAAGCAGACCAGGGTAACACAAAGATTTAAGGGTGAAAATAAAATCAGAGAGAAAACGTCTGGAACAGAGAGCTCAGACCAGAAGGAAATATACAATTTAACCACATGAACATGCAAAATATAGTGTGGATAAGAGGGCTAATCTATTACATAGAATTACCAATATAATACAGGGGACAAGATGGGTGAGGTAATATCTTTTATTGGACCAGCTTCTGTTGGGGGAAGGAACAAGCTTTCGAGCTTCACAGAGCTCTTCTTCAGGTTCTGAAGACATTGACTCTAACAAAATTACTCTCAAGGTAAATCCATCAGGTGTGTCATGTAATGTATGTCATATGCAAATTGACCACAAAAGTTTTTAATATTAAATATTTAATATTAAATCAAAGAAGATGTATAATCAACATATTAAAAACACCTGATGTAACCATGAATCTTAATGCAGTAAAATGAAACGAAGTATAATCGGCAATCAGGAATGCAGAAGAAGAGCTGAAGGAAAAAAATATTGCTTCAACAATAATACAGGCAGACATAGTTGGCTGGAGATGGGTGGAGAAATCCGTTTATAGAATAAAACATAAATAAAAAGCCTTTGGGGAAGACGACAAAGTCCAAGAACACACATACAGTGCACTAGCTGCTTGCCACGTTGCATTTTGTGACTTGCTGCAGGTCTGGAGGTAATTTTTCTACAGCTGCTGGGATCCAATTGTGGTGCAAGCGTTGCACTTAAGGACTGAAAGAACACAGCAGCATTAAGGCATCTTGCACTGAGGCACCATGTACCTTGAGACAGACAGGCAGGGTAGTGGAATTCTAGAATCAAATAGATGTGAAGTCTCAGTTGTGGTTGTGTTCCTAGTCTACCTACAGACCACCTGATTCCAAATTTATTGTATTTGACGACTACCTGTTTTTGCTTCAGGGATTTGGCACAGCTGATAGGAACAAAGCAATGAATCAGTAGAGGCCAAAAGCACTGAACTAAGAAAAATAAGTAAATAAGGGAAGGACAGGCGCCTGCTCTCCCTCTTTTCCTTGTCCTCCTTTCATTTCTATTCCCACTGCGCACGCACGCACGCACGCACACACGAGAGATGACAAGAGATTCCCTCCCTTCCACCCCCACCCCTCCAACACCAAGCACACTAACATTTTACAAGACATAAAGGTGGGTACAAAAATGCTATGCAGTTAATACAACAATTGCATTAACCGCTGTGACTTCCCACTTTTAAAGGTTAGTGCTCTTACAGAATAGGGTAAACATTAAACAAAACAATGCAATGAAACTGATAGGGATGAGAGAAGATGGAAGGCAGGAAGCAAATGGGAACTGATTCAAACTTCACAGTGAGAGACTTTCATTTACTCTGGTTTGATTTTGTCCCCTTTATTCAAAGAGGCCCTGAACCTGCAAACATACGCAGTTCTACTGAAGTCAACGGGACTACTCATCTCCTCAAGTTAGACGTAGGTGTCAATGTTTCTGCAGGACTGGGATCAAACAAAGAATGGTTATACTTAATTACTTTGCCTTATTTTGGTATGGCATTTAAAAAGGCAAAACAAAAATCTAATAGGTTTTAGTGTTTGATTGGAGACATGGTGGATGAGGTAATATCTTCTATTGATCTGAAGAAGAGCTCTATGTAAGCTCTAATGCTTGTATCTCTCACCAACAGAAGTTGGTTCAATAAAAGACATTAGCTCACCCATCTTGTCTCTAATATCCTGGGACCAACACAGCTACAGCAACAATGCATACAATTAATGTACGTATGTTTGTTTTAAAAAAAGTCAATCATAATCACATTCTTCTCCAAAACAAATGAGGTTTTATTTAGAAAACTCTCTCAATATATTTGCTAAGTGTGCATTCATGAAAAATTCCCAAATCAGACCACAAAAGCTATATATTTAATATTACATTCAGATTTTCAGTCAATCTTTCATATTTACATTCACAGATCCTCAAGCTATCAGTATCACAATAAAGTGATAATGGATTCTGAAGTAGTGTAAAACTCCTACAATTAACAAATTGCTAGGTAATCATCACCATCTTTACTACAGGAATACTTCGTCCCCCTATTTGTGTTTTTGTTGCCATGGCCCTGTGGTATGTCCTGTAAACAAAGAATCTTATTACACAGCAATGAATGTATCATCTCATTTTGTGTTTTATAATGTTTACTAAGCATAAATTTTCCATGGCAATGAGGTGCTTCACTCTTCAGGAAACTCAATGTGCTCATCAATAGTTCAGCCAATATCTGATGTACAGTGCAATTGTTTTTAAAAAGTGCTACTTAGTACCAGCTTTTATTCAGGGATTTATAAAGTATAGTGAATTCATCTCTTCACATAAAAACACTATTTTCACAAATTATACAAATATTTTTAGCCTACTGAGTTCTGAAACCACCACCACCCATTCACCACTGCTAGAATTATTTTTATAGGAACATTGCCAAGTTAAAAATATTTTCTAATTTAAAACAGCTTTTCCTCTTGTATTAATAATAAGACAGCTCAGATTTTAAAAACTAAGAATTTTAAAAATCACCCACATCTCACCATTAATGTTGATTGTTTACTTTTGCACAATATTCAGCTTTAAACTGAAAAAACATATTAATTTGTTTCAATTTCTGGCTCTTGTGTGCTAGCCCAATCCCCAAAACTGCAACGGAATGTTTATATCCCAACCAAATCTTTTCATGGGGATAGATTAAATACAATATCATGGAAACATTCATGTTTAATTTACTGACAGCTCTGTACGTCTTCTCACAGCTTATGGTATACATAGATCCATGCAGGAATTAAAGGCACCTTTTAATACTCAGTTTATAACATTGTTCTGGGCTGTGCAGACTGGCCCAAACCAAGCGTTAAATTCTGTTGCAGTTGTTCAGTTTTAACAGTAGTTATCAAACGCCATTGTTTTGGCTATTTAAAAAACTGGGGGGAAAGCTGCATCCATTTATCACGAAGGCCACTAAAATCTGTTTGAGGAATCATGGAAAATATTACCTTTAATTTCAAAAAGGGAAGAAAGTCAAAACACAAATCACCTTAAAGCTTAAGAGACTCAATCATTCCTTGAAGTTCATGCCTAGACTCTGATTAGTAAAAGCATCCCTATTCAGTAAAGCACTTCATGCGTAAGTGCTTTTCTGAATCAGTACCCTAATGATTTTCTATTAAAGAAGAAGACTACTTTTTTTTGTTTTGACTTTATAATGCTTTATCAAATCCTACATAGCCAGCAGGCTACCAAGCAAGTCGCCTTTTTGTAGTCTGATTTAATTGTAACTTTTATTGCATTTTAGAACCCAGGAACTATGTGAATATCCATCTGTAAACTGGGTATAGGGACCTTTTGAAAAAACTTACAACTTCTCCACTAATATTCCAAAAGTTTTATTGGTGGCAGCAAAGACCAGGAAGTCAGTTCACTCTTTGTGAACCAATGTACACTTTGCTAGGAGGAGGGGAAGAAATCAGACTGTTAGCCTGAAGGCATTAAATAAAATGTGCTATGGTAATTATTAAAACATGGTCACATTAATAAAAATGTGTGACACGATTGCTCTACTGGTTAAAATAATTGACAGAACAAAGTATTAGTTTCAACCTCTCATTAATCACATGTTCAGTTAGAACTGCTAGCAGGTTAAAAGTCATGTAGTGTACTATAAAGGAATGGGTACAGTACTGTCGGTGTTAAGAATACTAATACTACAAAGAAAAAAAAGTTTAAAATCAGATACTAGAGTGTTTTACTCTTTCTACAAAACAATTATTATTAAATATATTCTATAAAGAGACATGATAAAGAAAAAAAATACTTTTCTCCATATGCTATGGCAGGCCTTCAGTGAGACTGCCGGAAAAAAAACCCCAAATCCTTCAGAAATTCAGAGTAACAAAACTGTTTTAATTATTTTTTCCTTAGAAAGTTAAAAAAAAATCCATTACAATGTGCCACCATCATTTCAAGGTTCACAAAGTACCTACATTCTGTTCTAAAAGTGATAGAGAAATATTTTCCCAATAAAATGGGGACTGCACAGCAAATTTCACAGCCTGATTATAAAAACATTTTTAGTTACCAAATGTGTTATAAAAGATGCAGTGAAGAGATTAGTGTTGTTTGATGTACTATACCTTGGAGTCAAAGTAAAAGCCTTTGATCAGAGAGTATATAACAGAAACTGAAGTGTAGGTATTTATGAAGGTGAAGTGTATTTATGAAAGTGGATTATGATACTAGTTAATCGAGGCATGAAGACCACCTAAAGCAGGGATGTTCCCTGAAAAACATAATACACTTAGGCCTACTGTAATGTGAGTACAATAATTAAACCTCAACATTGCTTATATAAGCTATGCTGACATTCATTTTTAAAGGATGTTTGCTTTTTTTTATTGCTGAGCCTGCCTTAAAATCTGCAAGAAATGAATAAAAGTGTCCTAGGTGTAATGCGTTTCCTTTGCTTGTGAAGTAGTAGTATGCCCTTCAGTTCCATTAATGTATTATTTGACCAACAGCCAACCTGTCCAGAACCCTAAAGGGATTGGTAGGATACCCGATTGGAAACAGGAACTTTTCCCTGTTATCACTGGGTCCAGATTATGCAACTTTTCTCAAATAGAGTTAAACACACTTATTCATTATTCTCGGATGCTGCCAATTTACTGTAGTTGTCAGGCTGCACTATAATTTACCAAATATTTATATGACTGCTGCAAACAACAAATAGCAAAATTCCCTTTATATCTACATTGCCAAATGCAACAACCAGAGGGATATATACTTTGTTTTAATATACCATATTAATTGCCTTCGGCTTCCTCTCAAGGCTGTTAACAACCTGGCTTTTGTCACTTACAATGGTAAATGTCTCGGGCATTATTGCATAAATACATCAACTTCTGAAACAATGACAAAATTAGCTCACTGTCCTGAAATGTTTACATGACCGTTCCACTAACTTGTGGGGGCAAAAAAACTACCAATTTGTACCTGGAAACACTATGTTTCCAGTTAAACAAAATAGTTGCCAAACAAAAACAGTACATATAACCAGCATAATTTTTATAAAAGTACCCAAAAAAGCAACTTCACTTAGCTCTCTATCCCACTGAAAAAAAGATATGTACCTGTATTGAACTAACAGAATATCAATTTGTTTTCATATTTTACAAATGAATGGAAAGGCTGAGAATCATTAGCAATGGAGCACACCCCTCTTGTGTGCTTACAAGAGCTCATCACAGTTGGAAAGCAGAAGAGTAGCCTCCTGCAGGTAAGGAATAATCCATATCACAGCACTCATTTAAAAATAGTATAATTTTTATATTACATAGAAAATAAATATTGTATTAGCAGATGTTCTTTGCATCTGAATTTACTCTAGCTGTACATAGTCATTTTTTCAGCTATATTAATGTGCTAGTGTACGGGAAATCATGGCTCACCAATCTACTAGAAGTCTTTGAGGGGGTCAACAAGCATGTGGACAAGGGGGATCCAGTGGATATAGTGAATTTAGATTTTCAGAAAGCCTTTGACAAGGTCCTTCACCAAAGGCTCTTAAGCAAAGAAAGCAGTCAAGGGATAAGAAGGAAGGTACTCTCATGGATTGGTAACTGGTTAAAAAAAGATAGGAAACAAAAGGGTAGGAATAAATGGTCAGTTTTCAGAATGGAGAGAGGTAAATAGTGATGTCCCCTCAGGAGTCTGTACTGTTAAACATATTCATAAATGATCTGCAAAAAAGGTGTAAACAGTGAGGTGGCAAAATTTGCAGATGATACAAAACTATTCAAGATAGTTAAGTCCCAGGCAGACTGCGAAGAGCTACACAAGGATCTCTCAAAACTGAGTGACTGGGCAACAAAATGGCAGATGAAATTCAATGTTGATAAATGCAAAGTAATGCACATTGGAAAACATAATCCCAACTATACATATAAAATGATGGGGTCTAAATTAGTTGTTACCACTCAGGAAAGATCTTGGAGGCATTGTGGAAAGTTCTCTGAAAACATCCACTCAATGTGCAGCAGCAGTCAAAAAAGTCAGAATGTTGGGAATCATTAAGAAAGGGATAGATAATAAAACAGAAAATATCATATTGCCTCTGCATAAATCCATGGTACATCCACATCTTGAATACTGCGTGCAGATGTGATTGGCCTATCTCAAAAAAGATAGTTTGGAATTGGAAAAGGTGCAGAAAAGGACAACAAAAATGATTAGGGGTATGGAACGACTGCCATATGAGGTGAGATTAATAAAACTGGGACTTTTCAGCTTGGAAAAAAAATGACTAAGGCAGAATATGATAGGGTCTATACAATCATGACTGGTGTGGAGAAAGTAAATAAGGAAGTGTTTTTATTCCTTCTCATAACTAAAGAACTAGGGGTCACCAAAGGAAATGAATAGGTAACATGTTTAAAATAAACAAAAGGAAGTATTTTTTCACACAATGCACAGTCAACCTGTGAAACTCCTTGTCAGAGGATGTTGTGAAGGCGAACACTATAACAGGGTTAAAAAAAAGAACTAGGTAAGTTCATGGAGGATAGGTCCACCAACGGCTATTAGCCAGGATGGGCAGGGATGGTGTCCCTAGCCTCTGTTTGCCAGAAGCTGGGAATGGGCGATAAGGAATGGATCACTTGATGATTACCTGTTTTGTTAATTCCCTCTGGAGCACTGGGCACTCTCTGAAGACAGGATACTAGACTAGATGGACCTTTGGTCTGACCCAGTATGGCCGTTCTTATGTTCTTATCAGTATTCACAAAATGTATATTAACATTTATTTAGTCCTCCTATGACAGTTGATAAAAAGTGAAATATGCACCATTTTTTAGTTTGCCTAAAATATATCCAACATATACCAAATAATACATCCAAGATCTACAGGATTAGGACTATAGGCCATGAAATTCATCAGTATTATGAAGATAAAGACAACAAAATTAAATTAGGGTACATATTTACAGAAATTTCCTAAATTACTTTGTGATTCAGCAGTAAGCCAAGTTTTGCAGCCTGGCTTTACCAAAATTCTTCTGTTATGCACATTATGATAAGATTCTAAAGTTCAAAGAGCTATCTGTTTTGAGTCAAAGTACTCCCTTTTATAAACACACGACTGAGACAAAGCAATAGGTTAGTTTAGTTTACCAGCAAACCTGTCTATTTGAAACCTGTGACGGTCACCAGAGGATGAAAAGGTTGCATATACAAGTACATGAGAAGGAAAGAAGACGAGATTGAGAAACAGTGTATAGGAGAGATAAAAGACACTCAATAGAGAAGTTTCAGAGTAGCAGCCGTGTTAGTCTGTATTCGCAAAAAGAAACGGTGTACTTGTGGCACCTTAGAGACTAACAAATTTATTAGAGCATAAGCTTTCGTGAGCTAGCTCACGAAAGCTTATGCTCTAGTAAATTTGTTAGTCTCTAAGGTGCCACAAGTACTCCGTTTCTTTTTTCAATAGAGAAGGGAGAAGTTTAAAACAGAAGAGAGGAGATAAAAGTAAAGAGTCATGGTCAGAAACAGCACTATGTTAATGCATACAAGGGAAATTTTAGTTCACGCAAGCATAGTCTACTTGGGCCAGTGTGCATGCAACACATTGGTGCACTTTAGAAATAAATACCCTTCCAGTGTGCACCACTGCTCTGCGGAGACAAGCCCTTAAGTATTATTTTACTAACGACAACATGCTTATGCCTCAAAAGTGTTGTAGACAGCTCACTGATCAGAGCATATCCCTGCTGCTGCTGGATCAAGAAATGTTGTTCCTTTTCCTATATTATTTTCTACTTCTTTCTTCCCTGTCCTACAGAAATTCCCTTCCACTACACATTCTGCTCTCAAACTAAGGATTTTGCTTTTCTATTTTTCATTAGTGATTTTAGATACCAACTATCTTCCCTATAGGGCTAACAAGTTCTGAATTGTTCTTTTGCTGTCCCATAACAGTGTAAATCAGATCCTGTATTAGCTAGATTGTTCACTTTCTCGGTTCATTTTACTCAATTATAAATAATGTCTATTTCAAAAAGATGTTTGAATAACTTGATAAAAATATACTTAGATTTAACACATAGTTAAAATTGATCATACTACACCAATTTTCAAATGGAGCCAGCTTCAAGTGTCCTGGACTCAGTTGAACATCAAGTCTCTCACTTTTTTACAGGTTACTGCTTGCCTCTCTTCCTGCCTCTTAAGGCTTGTCTCTATGGTGGGGTAATGCACTTTACACAGGTGTGATTTCCTACGTACACTAATGTGTTGCACATTAACTGGCCCAGGTAAACCCGGGTGGTATGCTTTAATGTAATGCTGTTTGAAACACGTAGGAAACCATTAGTGCACACCAGCAGGGTCTACACGGACCACTTAATGCACACATTAGTGCGCTTTAGAAATCACACCTGTGTAGAGTACATTACCCCACCGTGTAGACAAACCCTGGCTCAATTTCCAGATTGTCTTCTCTCAGTTTCTCTGTGTTCTGTCACCCATCTTCCCTCTCTTCTCCAAACACAATACGCAGCAAAAATCCCTCCACCTTCTCAGCCCAACAGCCCAAACTCCTGAGCAGGTTCATAATCCCCTTTTGGGTTAGGTGTTGACAAGTAATGGCGTCTCAATTCATTCTGTGCATTTAAAACTCTTTGGTAAAGTAGAAGCGATTCTCCAGCTAGAACTTGTCTGTATGGGGATGTTACCTCAGATTACTTTGTTCATTTTAAGTAAACTATCTCGAAATGAAGTGCAGCAAATTAACTATATTGAAATGAATAGCATCCAACACTGATTTATTATGCCAATTTAAAATTTACTTTTATTGTCCATACAACTCTGTGCTCATTTGAATTAACCTTGTAGCATTCTGGGAAGATATCTCATGGTGCAGCATTCCACTGTTCAGCAATTTCTCGCAGAGCACTCTATGGGGTGCCTACCAGAAGTGACAGGAATTCTGGGATTTGGAGTCAAACCAACAAACTCCTAAGATTACTCTCCACATCCCATAAATCATCTGTAGTTTGCCAGTGCCATTTGTGAACAGCTGTCAGGTAGCATGAACACCACACTGCCAAGTGCAACAACCATGACAATCACTAATAAGAACAGGATGATGCACACGTATTGGTAGTCACGCAGCTGGATGGATTTGGCTTGGAGTCTTCCGATGCCGCAATGATATGGTACAGGTGGAGGAGAAGCAGTTGGATGAAACTGAGCAGTTACTTCTGCAGGGGCATTTATCTGGTGCAGCTTTAGTTGGTGGAGCACCGCCTCTGGGCTCAGGCAGTCAGTGCTGACCAGTGAGACAGGACATTGCTGCAGAACAGGGACGACTAGCAATGGCACATAATACTTACTAGTAGAGCTCCCCATCTGCAGCATTTTCAGGCTGGCTACCAGCAGAGCTGTCCTCCACAGCTGTTTCAGTCTGCTTGTCTGCATGGGATTCATGTAATCTCTGAATCTGCTGTGTCATATATTTCTTGGCTGCCCAGGAAAAAATCTCCTGTGGTCAGACCCCATGGTATAAGTAGGGTCATGGTTGCCTTCTGCGGAGTCTTGGGTGCTTGGCATGCTGTCTTGGTACTTGTGGTGTTGTCTGGGATGCTTTCTGGATAATTATCCATCATATCATTCTTGGCTGCTATGGTGACATTGCTGCAAAAATGCACTCCCAAGTGCCAGCATTTAAATGGAGAAGTGACAATCAGTCATGACCCTGGTGCAGTGGAGGACGCACAAGTACAAAGACTGGCCAATTCAGGTGTGAAGCAATGCAGCATGGGATAGCAGTTGCAAGGACTACCAGCAGTGAAGAAGTTAAGAATGGGTCCACCCAAACCTTAAAGTGAACAGACTCACTGCAAAGCTAAATTATTCCTGTTTGGAGGAGGATTATTTACTCTAGCCTAAAAAGCCAAATAATTTGCTTTAAACAATGAGTGTTTAGGTAAAAAACACTGTAAAGTAAAAAAACCCTAAAATTATTCCATTGTAACATCCCTCTCCCACATGCCACTTGTGCTAACACTACCACCATTTTTGGGGCACGATGTTATGATTTTCAATGTCTCAATTTCTTAACGGATTATAATCTTCATTACTTTAAATACTTCCTAAATATAGCCTTACAACACGCTAGAGAGTAGATTTTTGAAAGTTCTTGCCTGTCAAACTGATAGGTGACAAAATACAATTTTATCTTCTGATTTTAAAAAGAAATGTCTTAGTTGGCCCACTGAAAATATACAGATTTCAGAAGGGTAATTTGCAACTGACATTAACCTAGAAATAGGAAAAAACAGGAGGCAGATAAGTAAGTACAATTTACGATTATACCAAAACCTGGGCAAATTCTCCAAAACAAGTTTTCACAAATATTCACTTACATTTTTCCACATGAATTAGCTGTGGTAACTCTCACTCCCTTTTTGTCCCTGTCTTTATGTGCAAAAAGGGTGCTAGATGTCTAAATACTAAGATGGGTAAACTTGAGTGCCTGGTATTCAATGAAGATATTGATAACACATCACAGAAACTTGGTGGAACAATGATAATCAATGGGACAAAGTAATATCAGGATACAAAATATACAGGAATGACAGAGTAGATCATGCTGGTGGGGGAGTGGCACTATATGTAAAAGAAAGCAGAGTCAAATATAGAAATAGTCTTAAATCACTCAAACTGTATCATAGAATCTGTATGGATAGAAATTTCATGCATGAATAATCAGAGAATAGCAGTAGGAATATACTACCGACCACCTAACCAGGATGGTAATGGTGACTGTGAAATGCTCAGGGAGATTAGAGACAAGACAAAAACAGAAAACTCAATAATAATGGGGGACTTAAACAATTTTCATATTGACTGGGTTCATGTCACTTCAGGATGGGATGCAGAGATAATTTCTAGACACAATTAACGACAGCTTCTTGGAGCAGCTAGTCCTGGGACCCATAAGGGGAGAGAAAATTCTTGATTTAGTCCTAAGTGGAGCCCAGGATTGGGTCCAAGAGGTGAATATAGTTGAACTCCTCGGCAATATAGATCATAATGTAATTAAATTTAACATCCTTGCAGGAGGGAAAATACCAAAGCCACTTACCACAGTAGCATTTCACTTCAAAAATGGGAAGTTCAAAAAAATGAGGAAGCTAGTTAACTGGAAATTTAAAGGAACCATCTCAAGAGTGAAATGCCTGCAAGCTGCATGGAAATTTTTTAAATACACCATAATAAATTAAAGGTATACCCCAAATTAAAAATAAAACAGCAAGAGCACTCAAAAAATGCCACCATGGCTAAAAAGAGTAAGAGAGGTAGTTGGAGGCAAAACGGCATCCCTCAGAAATTGGAAGTAAAATCCTGCTGAACAAAATAGAAAGGAGCATAAACCTGGGCACGTCAAGGGTAAAAGTATAATTAGGCAGGCCAAAAAATAATTTGAAGAGCAACTAGCAAAAGACGCAAAAACAAACTGCAAATAAATTTTAAGTACATCAGAAACGGGACGTCTGTCAAATAACTGATGTGGGCACTGGATGATTGAGGTGCTAAAGGAACACTCAAGGAAGACAAGCCCATTGCAGAGAAGCTAAGTGAATTATTCGTATAGGTCTTATTGCAGAGGATGTGAGGGAGATTCCCAAACCTGGGCCATTCTTTTTAGGTCATAAATCTGAGGAACTGTCCCAGACTGAGGTGACAATAGAGGATGTTTTGGAACAAACTGATAAATTAAACAGTAGTAAGTTATAAGGACCAGATGGTATTCAACCAAGAGTTCTGAAGGAACTCAAATATGAAACTGAAGAATTTCTAATTGTGGTATGAAACCTCTTGCTTAAATCAGCCTCCGTCCAGATGACTGGAGGATAGCTAATGTAACAGATTTTTAAAAAGGCTCCATAGGTGATCCTGGCAATTACAAGGCAGTAAAACTAAGTTCAGTACCAGGAAAACTGGTTGAAACTATAGTAAAGAACAGAATTATCAGACATATAGCTGAACACAGTTCGTTGGGGAAGAGTTAACATGGCTTTTGTAAAGGGAAATCATGCCTCACTAATTAACCAGAATTCTTTAATGGGGTCAACAAATGTGGACAAGATGATCCAGTGGACATAGTGTACCTGGACCTTCAGAAAGCTTTTGACAAGGTCCCTCACTAAAGGCTCTTAAGTAATGTAAGCAGTCATGGAATAAGAGGAAAGATCCTCTCATGGATCAGTAACTAGTCAAAAGGTAGGAAACAAAGGGCAGGAATAAGTTATCAGTTTTCAGACTGGAAAGAGGTAAATAGCAGGGTCCCCCAAGGATCTGTAATGAGACCTATGTTGTTTAACATATTTGTCAGTGATTTGTAAAAAGAGGTAAACAGTGAGGTGGCAGAGTTCGAAGATGATACAAAATTACTCAAGATAGTTAAGTACAAAGCAAACTGCAGAGATTTACAAAGGAATCTCACAAAGCTGCAAAATGGCAGATGAAATTCAATGCTGATAAATGCAGAGTAATGCACATTGGAAAACATAATCCCAACTATACATACAAAATGATGGGGTCTAAATTAACTGTTGCTACTCAAGAAAGATCTTGGCATCATTGTGGATAGCTCTCTGAAAATATTTGCTCAATGTACAGCAGCAGTCAAAAAAGCTAACAATGTTAGGAAACATTAGAACAGGAATAGATAAGAAGACATTAAATGTCATAATGCCACTATATAAATCCCTGGTATGCCCACATCTTGAATACCGTGTGCAATTCCAGTTGCCCTATCTCAAAAAAGATACATTAGAATTGAAAAAAGTACGGAGAAGGGCAACAAAAATGATTAGGAGTATGGAACCGCTTCCACGGGAGAAGAGATTAAGAAGGCTGGGAAAAAAGATGATTAAGGGGCAAATATGACAGAGGGAATAGTGTAGAGAAAGGGACTAAGGAAGTTTTATTTACTCCTTCACATAACACAAGAACCACGGATCACCTGATGAAATTAATAGGCATCAGGTTTAAAACAAACAAAAACAAGTACTTCTTCACACAACGCACAGTGTACCTGTGGATCTCATTGCCAGGGGATGTGGTGAAGGCCAAAAGTATAACTGGGTTAAAAAAAATTAGATAAATTCATGGAGGATTAGGTCCATCAATGGCTATTAGCCAAGATGTTCAGGGACACAACATCATTCTCTGGTTGTCCCTAAGCCTCTGACTGTCAGATGCTGGGACTGGATGACAGGGGATGACTCACTTGATAACTGCCCTGTTCTGTTCATTCATAGATTCATAGATACTAAGGTCAGAAGGGACCATTCTGATCATCTAGTCTGACCTCCTGCACAGCGCAGGCCACAGAATGTCACCCACCCACTCCTATGAAAAACCTCACCCATGTCTGAGCTATTGAAGTCCTTAAATCATGGTTCAAAACTTCAAGGAGCAGAGAAGCCTCCCTCCAGTCAACCATGCCCCATGCTACTGAGGAAGGCAAAAAAACCTCCAGGGCCTCTCCAATCTGTCCTGGAGGAAAATTCCTTCCCGACCCCAAATATGGCAATCAGCTAAACCCTGAGCACATGGGCAAGATTCACCAGACAGATACCCAGGAAAGAATTTTCTATAGTAAATCAGATCCCATCCATCTAATATCCCATCTCAGGGGATTTGGCCTATTTACCCTGAATATTTAAAGATCAATTACTTACCAAAATCCCATTATCCCATCATACCATCTCCTCCATAAACTTATCGAGTAGAATCTTAAAACCAGATAGATCTTTTGCCCCCACTGCTTCCCTTGGAAGGTTATTCCAAAACTTCACTCCTCTGATGGTTAAAAACCTTCGTCTGATTTCAAGTCTAAACTTCCTGGTGGCCAGTTTATACCCATTTGTTCTTGTGTCCACATTGGTGCTGAGCTTAAATAATTCCTCTCCCTCTCCTATATTTATCCCTCTGATATATTTATAGAGAGCAATCATATCTCCCCTCAACCTTCTTTTAGTTAGGCTAAACAAGCCAAGCTCCTTAAGTCTCCTTTCATAAGACAAGTTTTCCATTCCTCGGATCATCCTAGTAGCCCTTCTCTGTATCTGCTCCAGTTTGAATTCATCCTTTTTAAACATGGGAGACCAGAACTGCACACAGTATTCTAAGTGAGGTCTCACCAGTGCCTTGTATAATGGTACTAAAACCTCCTTATCCCTACTGGAAATGCCTCTCCTGATGCATCCCAAAACCATATTAGCTTTTTTCACAGCCATATCACGTTGGTAGCTCATAGTCATCCTATGATCAACCAATACTCCAAGGTCCTTCTCCTCTTCCGTTACTTCTAATTGATGCGTCCCCAACTTATAACTAAAATTCTTGTTATTAATCCCTAAATGCATAACCTTACACTTCTCACTATTAAATTTCATCTTATTTTATTACTCCAGTTTACAAGGTCATCCAGATCCTCCTGTATAATATCCCGATCCTTCTCCGAATTGGCAATACCTCCCAGCTTGGTATCATCTGCAAATTTTATTAGCACACTCCCACTTTTTGTGCCAAGGTCAGTAATAAAAAGATTAAATAAGATTGGTCCCAAAACCGATCCCTGAGGAACTCCACTGGTAACCTCCCTCCAACCTGACAGTTCGCTTTCAGTAGGACCCGTTGCAGTCTCCCCTTTAACCAATTCCTTATCCACCTTTTGATGTTCATATTGATCCCCATCTTCTCCAATTTAACTAATAATTCCCCACGTGGCACGGTATCAAATGCCTTACTGAAATCTAGGTAAATTAGATCCACTGCATTTCCTTTATCTAAAAAGTCTGTTACTTTCTCAAAGAAGGAGATTAGGTTGGTTTGGCACGATCTACCTTTTGTAAAACCATGTTGTATTTTGTCCCATTTACCATTGACTTCAATGTCCTTAACTAATTTCTCCTTCAAAATTTTTTCCAGGACCTTGCAGACTACAGATGTCAAACTAACTGGCCTGTAGTTACCCGGATCACTTTTTTTCCCTTTCTTAAAAATAGGAACTATATTAGCAATTCTCCAATCATTTGGTACTATTCCTGAGTTTACAGATTCATTAAAAATTCTTGCTAATGGGCTTGCAATTTCAGGTGCCAATTCCTTTAATATTCTTGGATGAAGATTATCTGGGCCCCCCGATTTAGTCCCATTAAGCTGTTTCAGTTTCGCTTCTACCTCTGATATGGTAATATCTACCTCTATATCCTTCTTCCCATTTGTCATGCTACCATTATCCCCAAGATCCTCTTTAGCCTTATTAAAGACTGAGGCAAAGTATTTGTTTAGATATTGGGCCATGCCTAGATTATCTTTAACCTCCGCTCCATCCTCAGAGTTAAGCGGCCCCACTTCTTCCTTCTTAGTTTTCTTCTTATTTATATGGCTATAGAACCTTTTACTATTGGTTTTAATTCCCTTTGCAAGGTCCAACTCTACTCGACTTTTAGCCTCTCTCACTTTATCCCTACATCTTCTGACCTCAATTAGGTAGCTTTCCTTGCTGATCCCTCCCATCTTCCACTCCCTGTATGCTTTCTGCTTCTTCATAATCACCTCTCTAAGATGCTTGCTCATCCAGCTTGGTCTACAACTCCTTCCTATGAATTTTTTCCCCTTTCTTGGGATACAGGCTTCCGATAGCTTCTGCAGTTTTGATTTAAAGTAATCCCAGGCCTCCTCTACCTTTAGATCCATAAGTTCTTCAGTCCAATCCACTTCCCTAACTAATTTCCTTAATTTTTGAAAGTCAGCCCTTTTGAAATAAAAAAGCCTAGTTGCAGATTTATTTTTGTTAATCCTTCCATTTAGTTTGAACTGAATTAGCTCATGATCACTTGAGCCAAGATTGTCCCCTACAACCATTTCTTCTATGAGGTCCTCGCTACTCACCAAAATTAAATCTAAAATGGCATCCCCTCTAGTCGGTTCAGCAACTACTTGATGAAGGAATCTATCAACTATCGCATCTAGGAAAATCTGAGCCCTATTATTATTACTAGCACTGGTCCTCCAGTCTGTATCTGGGAAGTTAAAGTCTCCCATGATCACGCAGTTTCCATTAGTATTTACTTGATTAAAGACATTAAAAAGGGCTCTATCCATATCCAAATTAGATCCCGGAGGTCTATAGCACACCCCAAGCACTATCGTAGGAGAGGCTTTACTAGTTTTCTTCCCCAATGTAATTTTTGCCCAGACGGACTCTGTCTTATCCATTGCATCGCTTCTTATTTTTTTACATTCTACCTCATCATTGAAATACAATGCTACTCCACCCCCTTTACCTTTGTTTCTGTCTTTCCTAAACAGCACATACCCTTCAATACCTGTAGTCCAGTCATGACTATTCCACCATGTTTCTGTTATCCCTATAATATCTGGTTTCACTTCCTGCACCAATAGCTCTAGTTCCTCCATTTTGTTACCTAGACTCCTCGCATTGGTGTACAAACATCTTAATTTTTGCTGTTTGGACTTGCTCACATTTTGTACCCTATTAGGCACAGTCATTCTACAGCCAGTATAACCTATTAGACTAGTATCCACACCGCTCTCGCTCCTTATATACATTCTCCTACCCATGGCTGTATCCTTTCTTACTTCATCTTCTTCCCTCTCAATGCTAAAATCTGGCGTGGAGATTTTCTGGACATCTCCCATCCATCTCCCCCCAATTCCTAGTTTAAAGCTTTCTTTATCAGTTGTGCCAGCCTCGATCCTAGAAGTCTATTTCCTTCCCTACTCAGATGAAGTCCATCCCGAGAGAACTGACCTCTGTCCGTGAATGCCTCCCAGTGGCCATACATCCCAAAGCCCTCCTTATAGCACCACTGCCTAAGCCATCTGTTGACAGTCATAATCTTGTCAGACCTTTGTTGCCCTTCTCTAGGAACAGGAAGGATCCCGCTAAAGATCACCTGAGCCTCAATTTCCTTAGGTGTCTTCCCCAGCCTAGCATAGTCTCCCTTGATACTTTCCAGCGAGAATCTGGCTGTATCATTTGTTCCCACATGAAGGATAATAGGGGATTCTTTCCCACTCCCTTTAGGATCCTTTTCAACCTCAGGTCTACATCCTGTATCTTAGCACCCGGAAGACAGCACACCCTTCTATTCTCAGGATCAGCTCTAGTTACAGGCCTGTCTATTCTTCTCAATAAAGAGTCCCCGAGCACATAGACCTGCCTTTTCCTGGTGACAGTGCTATTCTCCAGTCTCTCCTCTGTTCCCTCTGGCTGCAAGTTCTTTCCATTCCTATTTTCCCTTACAATCCTCTTCAACCCATCCTGTATCCTCCTGGGGCTCATATTTGGTATAGACTCCCTTGACTCTTCCCCTTTTTCTAGCCTCTCTTCTCTTCTTCCTTACCCTTCCACCTTCAACAAGTATCTGCTGAGCCCCTTCTTCATTTTCCAACTCTGCAAACCTGTTCCTAAGCTCTATTTCTCCTTCACTAGCCCGTCTTTTTCTCTGCCTGGTTCTTTGAGTAACATGTTTCCACTGACCACTTTCCTCATCCAGTCTCTCCTCAAAATTCCCCAGCCCTGCTTCCATCTGTGAGTCTGAGCTTTTCCCTTCAGATACCTCATATCTTTGCTCCATCATCTGCTCAAACCCCTTCCTAAACTCAACCAGACTTTCCACCTGCATCTCCAAACCTCGGATCTTTTCCTCCAACAGCTCTATCAGACGGCATTTCATGCAGAAAAAACTCTTACCGGTTCCCCCCTCCAGGATCATGTACATACCACAGCTTCCACATCCAGTCATCCTCAATGTGTCTTTCACTATTGGAGTCACTCCCACAGCTGCCTCTGTATCTGTCATCTCCTTCCCACCTAAATCCTGTTAATCTGGGAAACACAAGCCACACCAAAAAGACCACCCCCCCCAGCAAAAGCAAACCCCAAACAAGCATCACAAGCCAAACTCCCCTTGCAAACTCCCACTCAAACTCCCCTGTTTAGAGCTCTGTTTGCTAGCTCCTGTGCTGCTGCAGCTGTCTGATAGCTGTCTGTCTTCATTCCCTCTGAAGCATCTGGCACTGACCACTGTTGGATAACAGGATACTGAGCTAGATGGACCATTGGTCGGACCAAGGATGGTCATTCTTAAGTTCTTAAGGGTTATTTTTCAATTGAGTTCACGAGATCAACTTAGTTTAACACGAACAAAAAGCCCTATTGAGATGCCTGTGTTGACTAAAGGACAACACAGCCACCTCATGTAGCTTCAAACGAGTTAGCTGACATCTTAACGAAGCTTTCAATTGCTTTAGGATAACTCCATTGAGCTAAACACACCCTCTTTTTGCCCATCAAGACATACCCTTTGTGTTGCTTCCTACAAATATTTAAGTGGTTGAGGTTTACTGACATGTATGTTTATGGAAAATGAATTTAAAAAGTTGCATGCACAAGTATTCATGGAAATTCATACATAAAAATAACTGTACAAGAAAAGTTCTTTCAAACACATCCTATCAGGGAGCAGAGAGACCATACCAGGTAACTCATCTAATTAATCACAGGTAGCCAAACTAGCTCAGTTGTTTGCAGAAAGCTATATGCTATTAATTCAAAGAGGATTTTATAAAAAGTGGAAAAATCACCATCTGTTTTTATATACTCTGTAAACAAAGAAAGATGCTAAATCCAAATAAATTCATCACGAATTATTCACTCAATTCCAGTTATAGACTTGTCTGAAGGGCAGTTGTGTTTTCCTCAAAAGGAAGATATAACCAAGACGCTCTTCCCTATGGATTCTGTGGTAAGTTTCTAGAAGTCCCCTGCGTTTGCTGGAGATTCTGCAGCAGCTTCAGATCCAATTTTTAAAAATTGGAAGTTTTTACTGAGCATGAAAATTAATAGAACAATTATTATATCACCGCTGCTATCTAATTTGATCTTAAAGTCAGTTTATTTTTCATGAACCCATTTTTAAAAAAATTTCCACGTGCTACAGAATTTAGCGTTCATTTCTGTAACGCAGTTATGTTTTAGTCATCACGGAGAAGCAGTTGCATAGGGGATGTGAACTTTTGGCACCTTGAAAGCTGTGGGAGGCAGTTTTAGAGAAGGGGGATAAGTACATTAGCTGGAATTAAAATGATCAGCAGTGAAATAGTTAATGTCAAATAAAATTGTATAGTTATATTTCAAAGTTAACATTCCACTGAGATTAATGGAACATTTCCTATTTCTCAAAGCTGTTTTAGGCCGTCTGCACACTCAAGCAGGCATCACTGCTTTCTTTACCACCATGCACCCTTAAACTTGATTTTGGAGCACAATTCTGAATCAAGGCAGAATTCTGCAGTAAATTCCAGAGATACATAATTGCAGAGAGCAACGATCCCTAAGTACAACTCTTACAAAGAATTTTTTTTTAAATGCAAAAATGCCTGAATTAGAGCCCTGTGCAGGACTAGCATAAAGCCCTGCAGTGAGACTGGGATCCTGCAAGTCCCTCAGGACCCATTACCACAATATTGGGAGTAGGATTAAATAGCCTGAGCCCTATTTACACAAATGCTTACAACCCCAGTAGTAATGGGGCAGTTGAAAATTAGTACCAGTTATCTTAGTGTTTTGAAAGCCTAGATTCATAGCCATTCTTATTAACGTACTATGCCATATATGTAGCTGTCAGTATCTTAAAAATAAATTAATGTCTAGTTATGATTTACATGGACACAATTAAAAAGATGGATATCGTTAAAAAGTTATGTTCATTAAAATTATAGATAAGGCTCTGTTATTGTTTCAATGAAAACAAAACAAACCAACCTGTTTACGTGGAATTACTACTCAACAGTACAAATTCATTCTGTGCAAAAACTTGGCAGGTAGGGTTATAGTTTAAAAACTGTGCATGTGCATTTGTGCATCCACTTAGTATATGCAGTTATTGTGACTGCACATGCAAATCATGTTTCCAGCATGCACAAATGAGGTAATTAACATTCAAAATAGGCATGTAAATGAGCTGTTCTGAAAATCTGGCCAATAAAGTTCAAGTCCAATACATAGAATGCCCAATAATTTTATAAGAAATAAGTCCATAATGTGGGCAAGAGGCTGACAACTTTGGCAGATATCCAGTGAAACCCTTTAGTACACATTTAACTTTAAACCCATGAGTAATTCCACTGACTCTAATAGGACTACTCGTGCTTAAACTTGGATGGTATTGGGGCCACAGCACTCCGTACCTTGCAGGATCAGCCCTTATTACATGGGCTATGTTAGATGGGAAAATAAAAGAATTATCACAAAGTTAGCTACTGAATATGAATGTTATTCTCCATCAGAAATTATAAAAGCTTCAGAATGCAAAATTTAACTGCAAGTGAAGCACATCTCTCTTTGTGTAAACATGGAGATATGGGCTATTCTACAGACTGGGACTATAACCCAAGAATTTAGTCATAAAACTTAATATAAAAACTCTCACAAGGAGGAGGTTCTCATATCTTTGTTTACCTTCGTTTTTCTTTTACAGCCCAGTATTATTCCCACATTTTGCTAATTAAGCTATCTAAACAAAAATACATTCACTGGAGGGAAGTAATCTTTGACAAATTAAGCTTATTCCTCTAAATAAAATAGTAGCAAAAATAAAAAAAAAAGTTTGCAATACAATAAACTCTCAGACATTCCTTGTTCATATAGATATCAAGGTAATAAGTCAAAATGAAGCAAAAAAAAAAGATGAATTTAGGAATATTTTCAACAGTTCAACTCTGATCTGCTGTTGCCTCAGGTATTTAGCACACCCATGTTATACAAACTCCTAAATAAATAAACACAATATGTGAGGAAACTCTTATCTGAGTAAAGGATCAGATGTGTTTGTATTTTTAATTTAACAATTCTTTTGATCAATTCAACACTAAACATGTATTACCAAGAACATACCGCATTGAGATTTTTCTAGTTCGCGAATTCTATAAAACATCAAAGAATAGGTTGTTTTGTTGGTCTCTGATCAGCATTCTCTAGAATGCTGTAAATTTCTGTCATCCAAAGGAAAGTGGTGAGATTTTTACCATATTACAGAAACAGACTTTCTAAAAACAAATAAAAGAAAATGGGACATAATGTTAACTTACTTCCCGTACATGACTACAAAACAATTGTTTTTGTGTCGGCCCTAGATTATATCTTCTGCAACTTCCTCAGCAATGGAATGGTACACTTTTTAAAAAGAACTCAGAATTCAGAGACAATTCCCTCAAAGTAATATTTAAAAACAGACTGTTTAGAATCTAAACTATTGATAAAGTCCCTGTAATTCTGGACAGGATTTTCCATTCATTAAAATAGTGTAGCATTCATAGATTCATAGATACTAAGGTCAGAAGGGACCATTTTGATCATCTAGTCTGACTTCCTGCACAATGCAGGCCACAGAATCTCACCCACCCACTCCTACGAAAAACCTCACCTATGGCTGAGCTATTGAAGTCCTCAAATCGTGGTTTAAAGACTTCAAGGAGCAGAGAATCCTCCATCAAGTGACCCATGCCCCATGATACAGAGGAAGGTGAAAAACCTCCTGGGCCTCTTCCAATCTGCCCTGGAGGAAAATTCCTTCCTGACCCCAAATAAGGCAATCAGCTAAACCCTGAGCATATGGGCAAGATTCACCAGCCAGATACTACAGAAAATTCTTTCCTTGGTAACTCAGATCCCACCCATCTAATATCCCATCTCACGGGATTAGGCGTATTTACCATGAATATTTAAAGATCAATTAATTACCAAAATCACGTTATCCCATCATACCATCTCCTCCATAAACTTATTGAGTTTAATCTTAAAGCCAGATAGATCTTTTGCCCCCACTGCTTCCCTTGGAAGGCTATTCCAAAACTTCACTCCTCTATCCATTTGTTCTTGTGTGCACATTGGTACTGAGCTTAAATAATTCCTCTCCCTCTCCGGTATTTATCCCTCTGATATATTTATAGAGAACAATCATATCTCCGCTCAACCATCTTTTAGTTAGGCTAAACAAGCCAAGCTCCTTGAGTCTCCTTTCATAAGACAAGTTTTCCATTCCTCGGATCATCCTAGTAGCCCTTCTCTGTACCTGCTCCAGCTTGAATTCATCCTTTTTAAACATGGGAAACCAGAACTGCACACAGTATTCCAGGTGAGGTCTCACCAGTACCTTGTATAATGGTACTAAAACCTCCTTATCCCTACTGGAAATACCTCTCCTGATGCATCCCAAAACCGCATTAGCTTTTTTCACAGCCATATCACATAGGCAGCTCATAGTCATCCTATGATCAACCAATACTGCAAGGTCCTTCTCCTCCTCCGTTACTTCGAATTGATGCGTCTCCATCTTATAACTAAAATTCTTGTTATTAATCCCTAAATGCATAACCTTACACTTCTCACTATTAAATTTCATCCTATTACTATTCCTCCAGTTTACAAGGTCATCCAGATCCTCCTGTATGATATCCCGATCCTTCTCTGAATTGGCAATACCTCCCAGCTTTGTATCATCTGCAAACTTTATTAGCACACTCCCACTTTTTGTGCCGAGGTCAGTAATAAAAAGATTAAATAAGATTGGTCCCAAACCTGATCAATTTACTCTTTATAACAATACCACTGTTTTTCCAATTTAGAGGTGTTTCTTTTTTAAACCATTCATTTATATAGGAAGTTTTAGAAGGTTACAAGTCCTTGCCATGTAGCTATGAAAGACAATACAATAATTATTACAATAGTGAGCTTTTGTTCAAAGAAACACGATCTTACCTGCTACTGAAAGTGAAGTCGCCTACCCTCTTCCTCCCTATCCCTTCCTAAACCCCAACACTAGTTGTGTAAGCAGTGAAGAAATCTGAACTGAACAAAACAGTTGCTGAGTTGTCTTGTGATTAATGTGTTTCTGTAATTAATGATCCTACCCTATCCTATTCTCCTACATCTTCTCAGGTAATCTACACTTGGAGCTAGGGCTGTTACTCCCAGCTCACACGGATATACCTGCGTTAGCTCTCACCAAGCTAGCATGCTAAAAATAGTAGAGTAGCTGCAGCAGCCGCACAGGAGGCAGTGAGCAGAGGCATGGGCTAGCCACCCTGAGTACAAACCTGCCTGGACCCTATGTGTATGTCTACTCTGCAATAAGACACCCATGGCTGGCCCGTGCCAGCTGACTTGGGCTCTCAGGGTTTTGGCTAAGGGGCTATTTAATTGAGGTATGTATGTTTGGGCTTGGGCTGGAGCTCTGGGACCCTCCGACCTTGCAGCCCAAGTTAGCCGGCACAGACCAGATGTGGGGTTTTTATTGCAGTGTAGACATACCCTATGGGTACATATTTGGGGCAGTGAGCCCATGATGCCACTTGTCAGTTTCTGTGCTACTGCAGCTACGCTACTATTTTTAGCGTGCAAGCTCGATGAGAGCTATTGTGAGTATCTGTCTATTCAAGCCGGGAATCACAGCAATAGCAACTTACTATAGAACCATTACCACAGTATCTGAATACCTCACAACTCCCCTGTGAAGCAGGGAAGTTCTATTATCCCCAGATGAGGAACTTAGGGACTGACAGATTAAGTATTTGCCCAAGGTCACACAGGAAGTCCGTGGCAGAGCGAGGTTTTGAAAGCAGGTCTCTCAATTCTCAGTTTAGTGTCCAAGCCAGTGGCCATCCCTCCTTTCTTTCTAGTGAAGGTGCAGACATCTGTTTCTTGCAACTTTCAGTTTCCACTGATTAGTCTAGATATTTTTGTTCTAGATTTAAACACCCACACAATTTGGAAGAATTTGGAGTTCTAAATCCTCCAATCCTAAATGGAGTTCAAACCCATCTCTTGTTTATTCAGTGGGATATGACCAAGTTCTTGTATAGTCCTGACCACTCAAAATTCCTTGCCACTTACAAATCTTTCATTACTATACAAAAGTGAGCAAGTAACCCTCATTCCAATTTAGGGGGGGAAAAACTTGTGTGTTCTAGCAATTCTGGATGGAGAATCCTGGAATTAAGTGCAACACTTGGGAAACATCTACATTATGAGCTAGGGATGTGATTCCCAACTCATACACATACTCACACAGGCAAGATGAGAGCTAGCAGGAGTATAAACAGCAGTGTAGCCACTGTAGTATGGGCTGCGGCATCATGGCTTAGGTGTCCCAAGTACAAGCTCACCTGAGACCCTTGAGTACACACTCAGGATGGTTAAACAGTTTTCAAAAGGAGCCTAATGCATCCGATGAAGTGAGCTATAGCTCACAAAAGCTTATAATCAAATAAATCTGTTAGTCTCTAGGGTGCCACAACTACTCCTTTTCTTTTTGCGAATACAGACTAACACGGCTGCTACTATGAAACCTATTCCCTACTGAAATTCACTGGGAGTTGAGCACTTAACTTCCTCAGAGTCTTCTGACAATCCTAGCCCTATACATTAGGAGTTGCTCACACTGGTCCAAAGGGTGCTTCACAGATAAAAATTGTGGGCACATTTCCTTATTATGTTCAATCTCCATATCTTTATATAGCATGGGTTTGTCGCTGTCAAGCTGATGCAATTTCTTGCTTACTTCTGTGCAATAAAGAGCAACTACATCATGACATGATCAATGATACAGCAGAATTAAAAAAAAAAAAAAGACACCCACAACAAATAGATGGTCAGCTAGTCCCATTAAATAGCCTTTGAAATCCAAAATCAAAACTTTTGCACAGAGATGTAGGTCTAAATATGCAGATTCTACTGCTGTTAAGAAACACTCCTCTTCTTGCACAACTGGTGAAGCCATTGTTGATACTACATTTTTACTGAGATGAAGCAGTTGGATAAGAGGCCACAAAAACAAGACAGCCATGAGCTATGCTCAGAGTGCATTTCTCGCCAGGGAAGGAGTTCTGATACTTGTGAATGATTCCTAAATAAGCTACCATGCTGGATTACTGCTGTGGGGGAGGGATCAAGGATTGAACAAGACTCATAGAAGGTGGAACTCAAGCTGCCATGCAGGTTAGGCATGAACAGGCCACTCATTATGCTTTAGAAACTAAAATTTCCTTTAGAGAAATGATATCTGCAATGACAGTTAGATGGCACAAGACAACTCTCTTAAGCCAGAAGTATCAAAATGTTTCTACTGTTGGGCAAAATTCATCCCCATGCACGTGGCAATCATAAGGGCTACTCAAGTTTCAATTAAGCCTTATTTTGAGTGCCTGAGTTGTGGTGGCCCTCTGTACAACGGTAAGTTTCATCCATTAGACAATTCTCGTCCCTGTTTAAACATCTTGAAGATGTAAGCACAATAAAGTTGGTTCAGTTACAAACAATGGCCACTAGTATACTCAAGATGAAACATGCCATATCCTCCGTAAGAAAAGGGAAGAAATAATTGCACTTAGAAGTGTTTAGTAGCAAGTGCATGAGCAAGCACAGTATTCAAATGTGTTCTAGAAGAGTCGAGGGAAATTTGTAATTATTAACCTGAAACTATACAATTGAGAAGGTATATTTTTTCCTGGTACAGGATGCAGTCATCTTTAAAATCTCAATTCTGATTTTTTTTTAAACCTACTACTGTTACAAGTAACACTTAAGTTTAAAAAAACCCAAAGAGATTAGTGGGGAAAATTCTCTAGGTTTTTAGATTGGTTCTTTTATACATTTGACTGCACTTTTTAAAGAGTCAGTTTCATTCTTTCCTTTGAATGGTCAGTTTCTCCTGTTTTGTGTGAGAAGAGAAAAATATTTTTTTAAAAAAAGGAAAATGTGATAGTAAAAGCATACAAAAGGGGAGGAGGATTCTGGAACTGGTATAGTAAACCTAAAACAAGGTTTAACTCTACATTTGTAACTGATTAGATTTAAAGTTGATGCTGTTGCCATTGATACATCCCATGTTAAAAACAAAAAAAAAAAATCAAACTAAACTTATGCGGACACAAGTCTCTGAAGAGGAATTCAGAAGGGACAGACAAGACAGCACACTGTGAAACCAATACCTTTGCTAATGGATCCACAGCCAGCTCTAAAACTTGAGCAATGAAGTAGCAGAAGAGATACGGTTAAAATAGGGCATTCTATTGGAGAAATATACATAAAACCAGAAATCTCCACTTTTGAGAAATATGTAATATGTACAAGCAATATTTTTCAATTCGAAAGCACAAATTATTTGTAAGAAATAATTAACACACTTTCTTCTGTCATACTAAACCTTTATCATACTAAATAAAGTATCCTGACAGTGGAGTGGCTCTATAAGCTAATGCTACAGTCTGCAAAGCTCAGGTTCTCTAATGTGTAAACTGTCTAGCTAGGATTAGGATTGCCAGGTGTCCGGTTTTCAACTGCTGACCAGGCTGTTAAAAGTCCATTTGGCAGTGCTGCGGGTCTAAGGCAGGCTAGTCCCTACCTGTCCTGGCACCACACTGCACCCTGGAAGTGGCAAGCAGGTCCGGCTCCAAGACGGGGGGACCCTAGGGCTCCGTGTGCTGCCCCTGCCCCGAGCACCAACTTCACACTCCCACTGGCTGGGAACCACAGCCAATGGGAGCTGGGGGTGCGGTGCCTACGGGCAAGAGCAATGCAAGGAGCCTCATGGCCTCCCTGCCTAGGAGCCGGGCCGTTTGGCCGCTTCCGGGGATCAGTGCTAAGCCAGGACAGGCAGGGAGCATGCTTTAGCCCCGCTGCGTTGATGACTGGGAGCTGCCTGAGGTAAGCCCGTGCCCCAACCCCCTACCCCATCCCTGACCCCCCCCAACCCGGAACCCCTCCTGCACCCCATCCCCAGACCTACCCTAGAGCCCTCCCCCACACCGACACCCTTCCCCCATCCCAGAACCCCTCCGCCCTTCGAACCCCTCGATCCCAGCCCAGAGCATCCTCCTGCACCCCAAACACTTCATCCCCAGACCCACCCTAGAGCCCTCACCCCTCCACAACCCAACTTCCTGCCCCAGCCCAGAATCGCCCCCCCCCACACTCCAAACCCCTCAACCACAGCACGGAGCACTCGCCTGCATCCCAAATCCCTCATCCCATGCTGGAGTCCTCACCTCCCCCTGCATCCCAACCCTCTATCCCAGCCCAGAACCCCCCCTCCATCCCATCCCAGAGCCTGTACCCTCTCCTACACCCCAACCTCCTGCCTCAGCCCAGAGCCCCCTCCCATACTCTGAACCCCTCAGCTCCACCCTCCAGCCCGGAGGCCCCTCCTGCACCCAAACCCCTCATCCCTCACCCCACAGCAGAGCCCGCACCCCCAGCTGGAAACCTTGCCTCCTCCTGCATACTAACCCGCTGCCTCAGCCCGGAGCCTCCTCCTGCACCCTGAACTCCTCTTTTCTGGCTCCACCCTGGAGCCTGCACCCCCAGCCTGAGCCCACACCCCCTCCCACACCACAACCCCGAGCTAGCCCAATGAAAAGGAGCTGGGTGTGGAGAGCGAGCAACAGAGAGAGGGGGGATGGAATGAGCAGGGGCGTGGCCTTGAAGAAGGCATGGGGCAAGGGTGTTTGGTTTTGTGAAAGTATAAAGTTAGCAACCCTAGCTAGGATTCACTTCTCATGCAACAAGTGAATAGATCAACCCCTTATACTGTTATTGTTTGCCCTTGTCTGATGAGCTGGATTTTTACCTTTTTTAGGAAGGCTGCTCAGAAACGATATCACAAGATCAGTTAATTATAATGACTTCTCTGTGTCCAGGCTTTAAACCATACATATTTACTTGGGATACTTGTTTGAATAGGTAATATAGCCTCAACATAAAAGAAAAAAAGACAGCCATTTTATCTATGAAGTCCACAATTCAATTAAGCAGGAAGAACTCAGAAACTACAGCAATGGATACTAGTACAAGCAAACCCAGAAGACTGGTAATGTCCTCTAGCCATCTTTCGCTTTGGCGGCTCCTGTTACAGTTCCTTTTTGGCAATATTTTCAGCACTGGTCCAACTATTCCACAACAGGAGGTGGCAAGCCTGACAACGTGAACACCAGATTTCAGAGGGGAAGTACACAAGTATTAGCCAGTAAGCCAGAAACCTCACAAAAATGGTTTATTGAAATGGACGTTGTCCCTGGGTGTTCTAGAACAGTAGTTCTTAAATCTCTGGGTAGCATAGCAGATTTTCAGAAATTAGCAAAATGCACAGCCAAGAATTAGAGCCCTTGAACCAGTGGGCCACAATAAAGGAGCAGAACAGTTGTCGTAAGAATAGCATGCCCCCCTGAAGTATGTTCTTTAGGGGGGCCCCAGCTGAGGGAGTCTCTTCCCAAGCAATATGCCGATATCCAAATTAAAATGAAGGGAAAAAATGCAATCTGAGTCGTTGTTCAGGCTGCTACTGAGATATCAAATGGATGTCAGTTTTCTTTTGAATACAGTATTTCCCTCAGTATTACCACCACAGCTATCTTGCTACACAATTACCAGTGTAAAGAGTATATACAACGGGCTACAGTGATTTTTCTATTCTGTATAGTAAAGACACATGGAAGCAGTGGAGATAAACAACATTTGTAGACTGCAGTTTGCTTCAAGGATATATTGCACCTCTCCTTGTGAAGGTTCCTTATTATTTAGCAGTTCTCAAACAGAACACATCATAAGCAACTCTTTTGTACTACTTGATCAAATAGGGGAGTCATGAAACCTGTAAAAGTATTGTACCATTTACATAGAAATTTTAGTTCTGATGAAAGAAAACAAACACTTTCATTTCTGACAACTTCAATGAAACAGTCATTGTGGGAAAACAACTAATTTTAGTTATGTTCTGTTACTGTATTATCTATTTTTAGTTACTGGATACAGTTTGATTGTTTAATAATCCTGAAAGTCAAAAATATTCCCAAAGCTAAAACAGGCCCAAAAGGTTGATTTTGGAACAGTAACAGTCGGATCACAGCCTGGGGTCTGTGTTCCATTTTTCTTGCCCATGGACAAGTAATGTTGTGGGTTCTATCAAGAATCATAAAAGTAAACATATGCTATCATCAATGTTCTCAATATATGACTGAATTATTTACAAATATTCAGATTACCAGGATTTTAGAAGTTAAACAGGCTCAAAGTTAATAACATGGACCCTGATCCTATAAGGTAAAGGTCCCATTGACTTCTGAAGCCACCCTCCTCCCTGGGCTTTAGAGTCTGAGCTCCAGCCCAAGCTACAACTTCAAAGTGCTCTCTACACAGCTATTTTTAAAGGGCAAGTGCAAGCCCCAGTAGCCCAAGTCCAGCAAACCAAGCTGAGGGGATCACTTCCATGGACTCTAAAACACTGTGTAGACATAAATAGGTCAAATTCTTCCCTGATTTCAGTAGAGTTGCAGGGATGACCTTGATTCAGTATCTTAGTTTTTCAAACACAATACAGATGTGCCTGACCTAAATATTTGAACGGGCACCACAGTGGACATTAAACTCCACAGTAGGAGGGGAAAAAATACATTCATGATTTAGTTTTACATTTCCTTTGCTGTATCACAGCAAACTATTTTTATCTACAAAAGCTTAAGTAGGCATGACTGCATTGGACACCAGCAAGAGTTTGCAATTATGGTTTTTAAGAGCATGACTAGTACCCACTGCTAAACTTTTGGGTTAGCCTTGACTAGATCACTGGATGTGACAAGGTCTCTTCTTGTAGAGAATTAAATTCTTGTTATAAAAGCCGATCACTGTGCCAGGCATTGGATTTGCAAAGCACTGTATTTACTAAATATTTTTTCTAAACTCCTGGCAAACATCAGTGCAGAGATTTCACATGGACAAGGTCCCCTCACAAGGGACGAGGTTATTGGCAAGCTATCATCTTAGAGGTGGTGACACTGACTTGCCTTGCCATAATTCAAGGTGATGAGCTAGTTCAGCAATATCACAGTAGGGTCTGCCTTAAATGTAAGACCCTCCCCCCCACCCCCTGAAATTACCACTCTCTTTAAAAGTCTCTCATAATCCTGTTCATAAATTGGAGGGACATTACAATGCTGTTATTTTATGTGCTGCCAGTATCCTTTCATCTCTCCATTAGAAATTTGTTTCAGAGTAGCAGCCATGTTAGTCTGTATTCGCAAAAAGAAAAGGAGTACTTGTGGCACCTTAGAGACTAACAAATTTATTAGAGCATAAGCTTTCGTGAGCTACAGCTCACTTCATCGGATGCATTTGGTGGGGGAAAAAAAAAAGTTTTTTGTTTTTTTTTTTCCACCAAATGCATCCGATGAAGTGAGCTGTAGCTCACGAAAGCTTATGCTCTAATAAATTTGTTAGTCTCTAAGGTGCCACAAGTACTCCTTTTCTTTTTTAGAAATTTGTATTACACTCAACCTGCCTTTCTGCTTATTGCATAGTTATCTTCTCCTTCCTTAACAGAGTTTGCCCTTGCTAATGGGGAGGTCTTGAACAAGGACATTAATTATTTCCTTCAGACAACTGTGATTTCTTTCAGATGCTAATCTACCTTCATCTGTATTTATAACATTGAGAGAAGAGTAGAATCAATGGGAAAAGAGGAGAAAAACAATACTGGGAAGAAAGAATTATTACACTATCCTTATACAACATATTATCTAATCATGTAATGCTTCTTTTATAAAGTTACTTAAAATTTATCATAATTTTGCTATGCTATTTAATATTCTAATTTTACAATTTTAGAAATGAGCCATTTATAAGCTCTTAACCCTTTCATTTATATGTGAGGATATTTTAGGACATTTTAAGTATCACAGCTAAAACAGACTTGTCTCTTAGTAGCTGCCTTTTATCGCTTCTTCTTGAAATCATTTCTTCCTGTATTCAGCCTCTGCTTTACTCTTGCACTACTCCGTCCCACCATCTTTCCTGAAATGATCTAGAGTCCCAACTAAAACGCACTCACGGCTTCAGAATTCTGAGATTCAAGTCAATGTTACTTTACTGTGAGCAAAGGAATGGGGATAGAAAAATGTGGCATAGCATTATAAACTGAAGACTTGCCTGCTCCTGTTTAAGTGATTATCTTAGTCAACTTTACTTGACTAGCCCAGCATTCATTCACATGCAATTCACGAAAAACAGCCATGCCCCCAGCACTGTGTTAATGGGAGATCTGCAGATAATTACCTTACTATTTTCTGCAGATAATTACCTTACTATTTACTTTGCTTCCTATTTTTTGAAAGCTCACAAGGAGTCAGGTTTTCATGAAAGTTGTTTTTAAACAATTATCTAAAGGGCTGATCGTATGCTCCTTGTGGAGTTATTTACACCTGTGCAAAGTGGGGGCAATTTCAGTGCACAACACTGCTAAACTGGTGTGGTTTCATTTTACATTCCTTTTGAAAGGTGCAAGCAACTACACAAGGTACAAGACAGTTGAGATTTAGGCACAAAGCTTAAATCTGTAAAGCGGAAATATATTTCAGCAAAGCTAAGCACTATATAGTTCTGACCAACAGGTGGATTCAAGATCATGCGAAGTTTAATAGCACAGTTTGTTGAAAGGTCTAGAACTTATAATTAAATTGAGTTAATCTGAAAAAGACTTCAGCTTTACTATACACATCACCAACACCTGGTCTATGTAAATGGAACAACATCAGTTAGGGGTATGATTCTTTTCATGATATGAGAGAGGGAATAAATTATACTGACATCAGCACATTAATGCTCTTATAATCATATCCACATTAGGAAAGTTGTACTAGCACAGCTGAAGTGAAACAACTTGTGTTTGTAGAAAAGACCTAACATTTCTACAGGTAGATAAGAAAAATAAGTAAAAAGAAAAGGAGTACTTGTAGCACCTTAGAGACTAACAAATTTATTAGAGCAAAGTAAGTTACAGTTCATAGTGAGATCGTATGTAATATAATGGAGTTTTCAGGCACTAGAGAAATCGGAGAAATAGCCTTCTTGATGTTTAACCAATATGCATTAATCAGAATACACAAATTCCATTATAAGTTGTCCCATTATATTCACAATTTACTATTTGTATGTTTAAATGCACACAGTTGTAGAAAAACTTTATAACAGAAATCAGCCATTCATTAAAACAATATCTCAAGAGAATGTGTGCTCACTATGAAAAATTATTAAACAATAATTTAACAGTACAGGTTGGACATATTTATTGATCCAATTTGCTACTGCACAGGCCATTATGTGAGTACAATAACAGAACTCAATTTGTCGTCAGAATCTGATCCTGCTTCATTTGATTCCCATGGGGCTCCACGTGGTCACAAGGCTTTGTCTATGCACAGCAAGCAGCTTGCAGGATCTGAGCCCGAATCATAGCACCCAAGCATTTATGCAGAGAAATAAAATAAAGGAAATATCTGTGGATACTTTTTAAAACTCATCTAAAAAGGTCTCTTTAGTTATTAATCCTTTCATTTTATATTAAGAAAAAAAGGATGAAATTAGTAAATGTGATTTTATTTTAAAATCTGTTATGAATCTTGTCTTCTACAGATATACTAGTAGTTGAGGTATTTGTTGTTGTTCTCAGAACTCCTCCTAGTACCAAAAATTTAAGTTGACAAAAATTTCAAAGTAGTACTTGGAAATAATTAATATTGACCACACCGCACCTTTAAGCAGAGAGGTGGGGTTGTCCATCTTGACAGAAGAAGAGGGAATTGTGCTTTACCAGCAGTGGGGAAACGAGGCTCAAAAGCTGCTGCAAAAGCGGGAGAGAGTCAGCGTCCCCAGGGACTGGAAGAGCTGGGGAGTTCCAAAGGGGCAAAACTGCAGGGGAAGCCCCTTTTCCCTGAACCAGGTGGCACAGCACCCACCCTCCCACCCCTTGAAGTGGCAAAATACCACGTTTGGTCAAGACCTGCTGTGGGCATCATGCTAGCTGCTCCTTTCTAGGGGGCCTGGGAAGGAATTTTTTTCCTCACCAGCAGGTTGGCCTAGGTGGAGTGCGGGGTTTTCACCTTCCCCACAGAGGGTTGTTATGGTGAGTCGGGAAATGTCTGTTCTGTCGTAGCTCACTACGTAAGGGTGGGGTGGATGTGCAGTACAAGTACTCCATAGGGAAAAAGAAAAGGAGTACTTGTGGCACCTTAGAGACTAACAAATTTATTAGAGCATAAGCTTTCGTGAGCTACAGCATGCATCCGATGAAGTGAGCTGTAGCTCACGAAAGCTTATGCTCTAATAAATTTGTTAGTCTCTAAGGTGCCACAAGTACTCCTTTTCTTTTTGCGAATACAGACTAACACGGCTGCTACTCTGAAACCTGTCCATAGGGAAAGTATACAGTGACAGGATAAATGGCATAGTAAAGGACTTTAAAAGGAAGCACTGGTTAAAGGAGCGGAACACGGGGTGGGGGTTCAGGGCTCCTATGACTGGTATAGGAGGGAGACAACCCCCCTTTCTTATAGCCCACCATAACCCTTGTTTGTGGCAGGGAAGGGGTGGTAAGGTCCCAGCAATGGGTCGTCTTGGGGGACTGGAGGGAAAAAAAAAACACGAAAAACAGGTGGCTGGCGGAACTCCCCCAGGTAGATATTGAAAGAACATGGAGTTACCTGCCCTGTATAATTTGCTCTCCTGGGTATAGTCCTATACATCTAATAATAAAGTTGCAGCCTGATGAAAACCGTATCAAGTGTCTCCTCTGCTTCTTTTAGTATAGCCGGACAATTGTCAATGTGTATTTAAAAAACAAAAACAAAAAAACAAACGCTCTTCCTATTCTGAGTTATCCATGAGTTCAAATAAAGAAACGGTGTACTTTAAAAAGGGAAGCTGTTTCTCAGCCAGTGGGCAAAGCACAAAATTTTGGCAAAGCTTGTCTTGGAGTGAAGACTATACAATGAAAAGATGCCTTTTTATCAACGGAAAATATAAAATTTTGTCAATTGGATTGAAGGGCTAAGAGCCATTTTCCAAGAGGATCCTTTGGCAAGTTACTCTAAGGAACAAAAAAGCTCTGAAGGGATACAAACAGTTTAAACTTAATATCCCTATCTGGAGATTTAAGTGGACCTGGATGTGCATCCTTCTCTCAGCTTTGTTTCTCCCGTGTAAAGGAGGAAATGTGAGACTTTCCTCTGAAAGGTTCAATTTCTACAATTTATAATCTTGTGTTGCTAAAGAAATTTAACAGAAAAAGAAAAAAAAACCTCTCTCTTCCCCTTCCCCCAAGTACATATTCTTAAACATGTGAACATTAACAACACTTAAGATGCAGAAAGGTGATGTTGTAATACACAAAGACCCTTGTTTGATAACGTTTTAAAAGTAAAAAGACAATTACGAAGTGGTCTGATAATATGTCTAACAAAAACTGTAAAATTTAAAGAAATTCAACATACTGATCTCTGCTGCTTCCCCACTGTACCTGGGTATCATCTAATCAAGAAATCTGGACCTAGTATACATCAAGGTAAAGAAAGTGATCACTTGTAGGGCCCGCATTCTTTAAAATGGAATTAAATGTTCCAAATTATATGTTTGAATGGGTTATCTGTAGATCGTGTTAATGAAAAAATATGAGCAAAAGTCATAAAAAAAATTTTAATGGAATTACTCTAAGCCTAGTAGAACACCACATTAGGACTGAGATTTTTTCAAATGCTGTACAGTCAATAACTAGTTAAAACCTCAAAACCTCAAAAACTAGTTAAAACTTTCCTAGGAGAGTGGTTAAGTATTAAAGTACATCCAAGGTGTGGCATTATATCAGTGTAACATATGCCTTCTGGCAGCTTATGCTTACATAATTATGACTGCTTCTCCTATCAACTTCATTCTTGTGAGGACAAACTGAGTATTCAAAAAATAAAACAAAACACCAAACCATGACAATACTGAACTTTACAAAATGGCATGGAATTGACGGAGTAATCCTGCTGGACAACTAGCAACATGAGCTGTGTACCTGTACCTGGATACCAGGAATATGAATCCATGAACTGAAAAATTAAAATAACTATAGTCATGCTGAATGGAGATGATGATGTGATGTACAAGTTTGTATGTTGTGCCTCAGAGCATACTCAAAATATCTATTTGACTTCGCTGCACATTTATGATAATTGTCCCCTTAACAAAGAGAGAGGAGAAAAAATGTCAACTGGGTAATTTTCCCCTCAGGCCATCAACTCTTACATCCAGTCATTAATATCCAGGAAACACCCCAAGTACCGATCATCAATCATTACGTATCATCACACTGGGGAAAAAATTACTACACATCTGTATTGACATCGTAAGCACCAAATTTCTAATACAATTCTTTGCAATTTTAAAAGTTCTTCTCAGTATCAGGAGATACTAGGGGTATAGCGAAGTCCACCTTTGGACCAAGTTAACATCTTCTGAAATCCAGAAGCTGCAATTTAATAACTTCCCGTTCTTCTGCAGCTTGAAGACATATTCAGGGCATTTAAAAATATTAATAACTTCTTGAAGACAGAGGAGGAAGTAAGATGTTGGCACCCAGCCAGAGGTTGTCATGTAACCAAAGATTCTTGAAGTTAGAGTACATAAAGAACTCAAAAAAGAGCTCCTTGCATTAAACAAGGTGCCACTATTCTATTTCTCCTAAAATTATACATCCACAATTTGGCTCTGTAAAATGTTTACAGGTTTACTCCTGGGCTCCCACAATCCAACTTCTGGAAAATATGAGGAACAGCATTCAAATGGTCTTAAGAGGTCAACCAAATGAGGTGATTTCCACTGAAGTCACTGGACACTCAGTATCTTACAAGAATGGTACTAAAGGCCAGATTTTTAAATGCATTTAGATGCTTAAAGATATAGAAAGATGCCTAATGGGATTTTCAGAAACGCCTAAGTGCGTAACACTCATTGACTACAAAATTTCTGACAAGCTGCTATTTGTATCTTTAGGCACATAAATACCTTTAAAATCTGCCTTTTAGTATTTTTAAGAAAAGTACAGTTCAAATGTTTCTTTTTTTAAAGACTTACAGAAATATTTGTATGGCAATTTGATCACTTCTTCCAGAGCCAATTTTCAGCAACAAAAGTTTGACAGCAGATGATTTAACTAACAAAACCGGATGTATGAGTTGTAACTAGAACTGAAGTTAACACTCCAAGAAACCGGGGATTCATTAGGTTTCCTCCATGGATCCAGCCATGGATCTGTTACAAAAAAGCATTTAATGCCCAGACAATATCTTAGTAGCCATTTTTATATACACATTTACAAATGAATAAAAGAAAAATCTACTTTTAGAGGGGAAATTCAAAAAGGCAACAGTATTCATTAATTTCTAAGTGGCTACCAATTCTAGGGAGATAAAAAGCCATCTCAAAAAAAGAACACAATGAAAAAGCAACCATAAACAACCCAAAAAATAAACGTCATGTATTTACATTATATTCTCCAGAACCTCCTCCATTTTTGCCACAAAGAGGATTTCCACAAACTAAATGGATGTACCTCTGTTTTGTTGAAACTAAAGCCAGACAGAAGGAAACAAAAGCAACAGAGTTCTGAATCTGCTACTTTAATTTTGGTGTCATGTTTACTTTGTACCCTAAAATTTAAAAGTTTGCAGTCACACTTATTAGTTCCTGCATAGTTAGTTTATAAAGTGTTAAGTGATTAATAATAATAAACAATGTATTAAATTATATATCTAGAACCTGGAAAACTATGTTTCAAGCATGCTCGGAAATCTTGCTTCCCAGATAATTATCAACCTTTATTTTATTTGGTTTTAAATGACTCTGAGTGCTGTACAACAGTTCTAGTAGATAACTTTGTCAACCCAGGGAGCTGTTAACCCTAGGAAATATCATATGGTATGGTTCTGGATCCACATATTAACAGAAAAAAGAGTAACAGATCACCAGCTGACTCAAGTCCACCAAATCTGCTACTGGCTGGTAATACACCATTACCCTCATATCTTAGGGCAAACTAGATCTTCCCTCTTGATAATTAATTTTTCCCCATGGTCTCCTCAGGCCTGCACATTCATCAACATCTAGATGGTTTGCAGCTGGATAATAATTCAAAATATAAAGTGCACTCCTGTTAATCTCAAAGTATCTTCCCATAAATTAGTCCAATAAAAGATATTACCTCACCCATCTTGTCTCTCAAAGAATATTCCTAACCTTCAAAATGTCTGATTTTTACAAGCTCGCTTATGGGGGATGCAGAAGAGTAGAAAGATGTATTGTCATGAGATGCTGTGAATTTGCATTCAGTTTTTGTCTTTATTTGTATGACTCAAAGAAAGATTCCCATATTATATGAGTGAGAAAGAAACCATATCTTATATAAAGTCAAAATGGAAGCCTCTTGCCAAAACTGCCTAACCGGTCATCCAGCATATAAATACGATCAACCATGAGACTTAACACAAAAGGTGCACAGCAATGAATGAATGCCACACTGTGAAGGAAATACATGGCTGGTATGTATTTCTCCCTTCCACAGACATGATGGGTAGGGTACATCTACACTTGGGCTGCAGGGCTAAAAATTGCAGCGTAGATACTCAGGCTGGTGCCTGGGCTCAGAGACCCAGCAAGCGGGACCAGACACCAGCCCAAGCTCCTCAGTTCAGCTGTCCCCAGCATTGCAGGTTTTTTATCGCAGCATAGACCTGCCTTACGTGAACAATTTGAAATACATTGTGTATTAATGATGTGTGTACAAAATGAATCTGAATCAGGGATTTTCTACATCACTACTTCTGACTCATGTTGAGTAAATCTCCTATTATGTTGATTCACAAAATAAGTAGGACTGTGCTTTTCAGACCACCTCCTTAGAAAGTAGACTGAAAACTAAAGCATTCAGTCATGAGAGGATGAGGTGTATATTTTCTATAGGGAAACTTCTGTGACAATTTAATTTGCTATAGGATGACGGTATGTTACCCAGAGTTCCAGACCAATGTATCAGAATTTGCTTTTTGGTTTATTTGCAGAAAAGCAGAAAGATTGTTCATTGCTGAATTTTTTTGAGTTTAATTCTAAACTTATTAAGCTTTAATTATGGGCAAGGCTGGTAGCAATGGCAGAAAAATGCAAATGAACAAAACAGCTGAATTAAGGCTACACAGGCAACCTTAATTATGGTATTTCCTAATTTCTGAATGCTTGACTTTACAACTTTAATAATATTCTTTTCATGTGGTTGTGTGTGTGTGGGATGATTATATTCATTTTAATTCAAAATAAAGAAAACAATACAGGCCCTAAGATGATAAAACTGCCGGTTCCTGCTGAAACCAGCTCTTTCAATATCAGCTTCAACCTTCGCCAAGCTATCCTTGCCTTTGAAGGTTTAGAACACCTGCTGCTCATATTTAAGCTGTTTTCCACATAGGAGATAGAAAGAATATAAAAAATAAAATAAAATAATACTACTTCTTAACCAGTAGAGAAGTGATTCTCAACTTTTTTTCATTTGCAGACCCTAAAAAAATTTCAAATGGAGGTGTGGACCCCTTTGGAAATCTATTGTCTGTATATATAGTTGAATTCTTTTCAGTCAGTTTTCAGTCAAAGTTTTTTGCAGTTTCTGAAGACAGTCTGCAGACCGCCATGGGTCCGCAGGCCACAGGCTGTGACCCACCGCACTAGAGCACTATCTAGCAGTACAGGCCCTAAATTTCACCTACATACCTCTAAGTTTATGTTCTAGTTGGGAAGATCTTCTGGATTCTAAATATTTTAATGAAGTGCAGCGTACCATCAGTTCAGTAGTCTCAGTTAAATTTGTTCTGCAGCCGACATCAGTGATGCTAATGCATCAATAAAGAAATCAACACCACCACTCTCCATGTTAATTTAAAGCTCAATTAGAAACATAGGAAGTCAATATTCGTCAAATAAAGAAATACACAAACCAACCAACTCCCTGCCCCTTGGGACTGAATTCTGCTCTCAGCTGCATGAGCCACAAAAGCAACTGACTTCGTCTTTCACTGAAAGGAAAAAATAGCCCTTTATTAAATAATCCTATGATTGTTTTTACAGTGCTTTGAAAATATGAAGAACTACATGCTAAATATTAGCCATTTCAGGACACCAGTTCCAAACTTTCCACTCCCCATCCCATCCCTCATGAAACTCATCATTCATGCCCATCAGAAGGCATTTTATTTTCAATAAGACCACTCACTTCATTTTTTAATATTTCTTGATGTGCAGAAGTACTGTTGAGGTTGTCTGGTAACAAGTGAGACACATCAGAAAAAGAGAGAGGGTCCAGAATGAATGGAATAGAAAAATAGCTGCATCTAGTTTCACTAAGAGAAACTAAGGCCCCCCAAATGTCACTTGCCAATTTGAATTTTGCTTAGTGAAGCAAAGATCCTGCAATCTGTTATGAATGAAGATAGACCCATATATATACACAGAGTCCCACTGAAGTAATTAATAGGGCTCCACACGTGCATACATGTCCACCCACACAGAACAAATTAGAGGCTCAGGGCCTAAACTTTTACTTGCCTTAACAGTAACAGCAGTTTGGAATCTTTAACTCTAGCCCACTAGGAATCATTGTGCATATTTCTTCCAGGAGTAACATCAGTATTTAATAGATATCCTGGGGTTTTCATTCCCAGATTTAAGAGAAGGGATGCTATGAAGAAGTATATAGCTTTACAAAATGAAGAGCTGCTACAGTGATTCTGTTTATGACCCGAATGACCAGGACCTTAATCTTCTTTTGGGATGGCTAGGGGAAAATAACCCATTGCTGTTTCAAGGAGATGTGTTAATATGTCTACATACAGTACTTGATAGCAAAAAGCAATTGGTTTTAAAAATGTTAGTTTCCCACAGCAAAGGTCTAAGAACCTGTCTTCCTTTTATCTCCACCTCTTTTTTTCTTCCTTCATTCCTCTTATGTTTCCAAGACACCAGAAGTTGTACAAAGAAATGAAATTTCACCACAAAATTCTGCCCATGCTCTTTCAACATACTCTGAGGTGCTAGGGAAAATGCAAAATGGTCAAAAACCACTTCACTAAACTTAATCGTTTTCACATTGTTTCTACCTTCTGACCTTCAACTGTGGTAAAGATAGGATCACTCATCTTTACATAGCACAATGAGATCCTCTGATGAAAGCCATTATGCAGGAATTAAGTACTACTTCCAGGGCTGTCCAATGTAGGTAAAGGCAAAACACAGAAGCAATATGGAACATTCTAGATTCTCATAAGTAATAAAATAAAAAAAGGTAAATAAAGCTTATTGTTTTTATAATCAATCTTTTTTGTATCACATTTCTACAATATTTAAAAAAAATTTCTAGATATATTATCGGCAAGACTGGAAGCACCACCTATTACTAAGGTTGCCTGTCAACTCTTTACTATAAGACTCTGTTTTCAGTTGCTTGTAACTTTGCCAAACTAATTGTTTGGGCTGAAATTTTCCATGGTGGGTGTCTGCCTCAAGCTGATTTTTTTTTCTGAAAATTTCAGCCAGAATCATTCAGCCATATTAGTCAATGCTGGAGAAAATACGCTGTTTTTCCAATGTTAAAAAAATTCTGGCAATCTTTTCTTTGGAAAGTTCTAGTGCCCCTATGCTTTTGAGCTAGGAACTGAAATACGGCATGATTGGGGTAGTCTTTGTCTGAGGGACGTGCCTTTTGCTGGCCCCATTAAAATCTACCCAAATTGGCTATTAGCTTTTGGGGAGTGGAGAATCTCGCAGTTTGCACATGCTCAGTTGAGACTTGCTAGAGTTTAACTGTTAAAAGCTTGACTATTCCTTCACTGAACATGCTTGACCCTCACACAACTCCTATTGCAGACTGCATATGTGCCATCCCTACAATGCAGCCAAGCATGCTCTGTCCAGCCAAGGATACAGGGGCAAAGTTTGACTTTCCCGGCAACAGCTGCTGAGGGCCAGGATGGGGCTGTTCACAGAACAGACCTGCTCTTGGAATGAATCATGGTTACGTATTGAAGGAGATTTGTCTATAGGTAGGGCCCTACCAAATTCACAACCATGAAAAACGCATCACGGACTGTAAAATCTGGTCTCCCGCCATGAAATCTGGTCTTTTGTGTGCTTTTCTCCTACATTATACAGATTTCACAGGGGAGACCAGGAATTTTCAAATTGGGGGTCCCGACCCAAAGGGAGTTGCAAGGGAGTCACAAGGTTCATTTTAGCGGCGATCGTGGTATTTCCATCCTTACTTCTGCACTGCCTTCAGAGCTGGACAACCAGAGAGCAGCAGCTGTTGGCCGGGTGCCCAGCTTTGAAGGCAGCACTCTGCCAGCAGCAGTGCAGAAGTAAGCGTGACAATACCATACCATGCCAGCCTTACTTCTGCGCTGCTGCCTTCAGAGCAGGGCAGCTGGAGAATGGCAGCTGCTGACCAAGGGCCCAGCTCTGCAGGCAGCAGTGCAGAAGTAAGGGTGGCAATACCATACCATGCCATCCTTATTTCTGCGCTGCTGCTGGCAGCAGCTCTGCCTTCAGAGCTGGGATCCCAGCCAGCAGCTGCCGTTCTCCAGCTGCCCAACTCTGAAGGCAGCAGCACATAAGTAAGGGTAGTAATACTGCAACCCCCCTTACTATAACCTTGTGACCCCCCACATTCCTTTTTGGGGTGAGGACCCCTACAATTAAAACACCATGAAATTTCAGATTTAAATAGCTCAAATCATGAAATCTATGATTTTTTAAATCCTATGACTGTGAAATTGGTAGGGCTCTAGCTATAGAAGTTGAAAGGTGTGTCATGAATGAGGCAGGATTCCTGTGGAAAAAACAGTAGATCATGTACTTAAATGACTATATAATAATGCATATGCACAATGGGGTCAAATTACTTCTGGAATTTACTAAGTTTTGACTGCTTGACTTTGCAACATTAACAATGTTCTTTTAATGTAATTTTTTTGTAATATTTATTTGTGGTACATATTTTTCCTTGATGGTTCTGCCTATTCCAAACCAAGTTTCTTCCTTTGCGTCAGGCATCCAAAACGGTTGTGTCTTACAACTCATCAGTTTTACTTTTAAAAACAAAAGTTATTTTTTTCAAACTATTTTGTTACACTCAGATTTGTCTAGTGAAGCTTTAGCCTTTCCTACCCCAAATTCTGAAAATACAAACAACTCTTAGAAATAACTGAAAAACAAATTTTTGTCGATATAATTCAATCACTGACCATCCAGCCAAAATTACAAGCACGAGAGTTATTCCCATAAATCAGAACCTCCACAATGTTGAGCAATATACTTCACATTTCTTGCAGAAAGTGAAGCACAAGACATAGGAAACAGTGCACCTAAACCGACACTGACCTATCAGGATGTTTTTTCAAACCTTAAAAATACCCTCCTGTTGCACAAAATAGATAAAAGGGGCAGGATGTCTAGAGGACACAATCGACCCAGAGCCAAGTACTATTCTGTTACAACTCCATAAGTAACTCTGGACTTACATAGTGGAGAGCAGAACTGGCCCATGGATTCTCTTCCCAGCTCTTCCACCAACCTACTGTGTGACCTTGAGTAATTCACTTATCCTCATTTTACAGGTAAGAAAACAGAAGCGCAAAGAGGTTAACACTTACTTAGCGTTATAAAGTGCTTTGAGAACCTTACAGATGCTATACTACTACTATGTATTCACTTTACAGATGTCCAAAACAAAAAGTACAAAAATTATATATTTAATATGACTAAAGTATTTTTTATTAGCTGATATTCTGAGACCGATGTCTTTACAGTTAGGGAGTTTTGCTTATATTTTAACAATATTATTACATACTAGATATATATATTTGGGTCTTTCCGTAAAATGGCAGTAAAGAGTTTAGCTAGAATACAAAATATCTAAGTTGTTCTACCAAATCACTTGATGCAATTAAATCAATTCATAAAATGAAGTAGTTTCATTTTTCCACAGTAATGATATGGTAAATCAAATTTTTAAACTACTTAAATCAAGGTTAAAAAAATAGATATACGCACAGTTTGCTGAACTTACATCATGTATGCAAGTTTCCCATTACACAGTCTATAAAAAACCGAAGGGAAAATAAAATACCAAGAGAGATAAGAGTAGACCATCGTCCCAGATGCCTACTGCAATCAAAACCACAACGTTCTACATGAATGTTTTCTATTGAATCTAAACATTTTCTAAAAAATTCTATTTAGAATCAAAATAATCTATTAACAGCTGGAGTATAACATTAAAGTGTATGCGTGTGCATGTGGGGATGTGGAACTTGTATCTAGGGACAGTATTTGAATTACAATAGTTAAAAAGACAGTGACAAAATCATAAGAATAAATTGTATGGAAAAATCCCTTAGCAAGCTATTAGGTTGCTATTCAGGGCCAAATGTGATGTCTCCTGAGAGCATCTGAAGCCTCAGAAGGAAGTATTCCACACCTCCACTGTTCCATTAGCTCAGTGCTCTTGGGAGTCTACAAAGGTGCAGCAGGTACAGATTATTATTTTCTCATGCCTCAACTAAAAATACAAGCGAACACAGTGACTTATTTAATAATTCTTTGGAGAATACAGTAAACAAAGAGGTAACTAATCCATCTGGTCACAATCCTAATACAAGAACATCTTACACAAAGCAGAACACCTGGTCAAGATAAGCCACAATTATCTTGTTCAAAAAGGAGAGAATTTTGTCCAGTGGCTACCAAAAATGTACCTGCAAGTACTGTTGACTGTAAATAACTAGGCCAACTGAAAAGAGCACCCAATTATAATTAACTACGTTCTTAGATCTAAAAGCAAAACATGTAACTCATGATTAAAAGGGGGCTGCTACTGTGCATGTGTTAAGTTACAAGGTCTGACATGTGCACCCGCAAGTCACACCTCAACTATCTGAACAGAACAGGTGATACTGTATTAATCTGGGTAAATGAGGGAACTTTCAATGTAATTAATCCTTATCAGCGGACATGCCCTTGTTTTAGTTACAGAGATTTGACTGTACAATTTATTTATTTATTCTTAGCTCTGCCCCAGTTCTTCATTAGAGATGTGGCCTGCACAACCATTGGGATAGATAATAAGACAGAAAATATCACAATAGCGCTATATAAAGCCATGATACACCAACCCCTTGAATACTGCATGCAGTTCTGGTCGCCTGCTCTCAAAAAAGATGCATTAGAATTGGAAAAGATGCAAACAAGGGCAACAAAAATGATAAGGGGTATAGAACAGCTTCCACAGGAGGACTGATTAAAAAGACTCGGATTGCTGGAAAGGAGGGATATGATAGAGATCTACAAAATCACAAATGGTATGAGAAAGAGAATAAAGAACAGTTATTTACCCCTTCACTTAATACATGAATGAGGGGTCACCCAATGAAATTGTTAATAGGCAGCAAATTTAAAACAAACATAAGCAAGTATTTCTTCACACAACACACAGTCAACCAGTAGAACTTGGTGCCAGGGGATGCTGTGAAGGCCAAAAGTAGAACTGGGTTCAAAAAAAGGAGCTAAATAAGTTCATGGACGATAGGTCCATCAATGGCTACTAGCCAGGATGGTCAGGGATGCAATGCCATGATCTGGGTGTCCCTAAGCCTCTGACTGCCAGATGCTGGGACTGGATGCCAGGTAGGGTGACCAGACAGCAAATGTGAAAAATCGGGACAAGGGGTGAGAGATAATAGGAGCCTATATAAGAAAAAGACCCAAAAATCAGGACTGTCTCTATAAAATAGGGACATCTGGTCACCCTAATGCCAGGGGATGGACCATGTGATAATTGCCCTGTTCTGTTCATTCCCTCTGAAGCACCTGCAATTGATCACTGCTGGAAGACAGAATACGGGGCTAGACGGACCACTGTTCTAACCCAGGATGGCTATTCTTATGTTATGATGTTCCCCTAACATATAAAGGCAAGACATGTCTAAAAATAAAGATGGAGCTTAATCTCAGCAGGCTCCGCTGCATATTTGACTCCAAAGCATTAAATTATGCTTGCCGCTATCTTTGAGAAATCCTGAAAGGATGCAAAAAACTGAAACCAACATGTTGATAAGCCTTATGGCAAATTATTCCCTCGTCGTCATCAACACTAAATCCACCCTAAAGACCAACAGAAATGGTATAATACAATCACATCTTCACCCTCATGTTTGAAACTCCTTGTGAACAAAACATAGCAACCAATGCAAGAAGCCAAGTCATTCAGATATTTAGTTTGAAGGAGCATACAGTAAAGAGATTGTATTGATGAATAAAGCATCTTTGACAGGATCAGCTCACTGGAATTTGAGAAACAGATTTCCTCCTGGGAAAATTCTAGCTGAAATTCTATGCTTGATTAAGGACATAGAGAAAATTAAGTTTCTGCTGAAACATGAAGAGACTCAAAGGGTTATAAAAATCTGAATGTATGGTTTTAAAAGTAAAAATGCAACACTCCATGAGGCTGGAAAGCTCTGGAAGACTCTGTCCATGAACAAAAGTATTCATTTTTCCCAACAGGAAAATGTCAAGAAAACAGCAATTTTAACTGGGAAAACATTTGTGCGAGAGAGAGAATCAAATTACCCCACGGTCTGCCCATTTAAAAGGGTCTGGACAAATAAAAAGCTAAGAACATTCATGGTAAGATGCTGATGAGATGAACTGAAACTGGGCACAGATTCTGTGCAACAGAAGGAATATAACAAACAGCATGTTGGTCAAATTTTTGAGGGAACTATAAGAGGCTGGTAGGAGGAAGCAAGACATACAGAAATTTCTTCAGGGATATATGGAGATTACATGAAACACCTGTATGACCAGTGACTCTTTTCTTTAGCTCTGTGTTTTGTAGCAGTATTTGATGATACAGCTTTAGATTGTCATTGTGCAACAGATTAGGAAGATGACAATATTCTGCTCTACAGTTACATGGCAAAAATTTACTGTCAGAAATTATGGACGGGGGACAGATAATTTTGAGAAATAATGTTATGTCCCCTTTAGACCCCGATATTTTTCTGAGTATTTTCGCTCCAATCATTCTCAAAGCGTTCAAAAACATGTTTTGAATTAGCAACATTTTTACTGCAGCTGTAGGTGATTTTTTGGTAGGAGGGAAGGAAAAGGAGAGATCCTTGGAAAGTCATGAGATATAGACCACAGACATTTGTTTTAGTTTTAACCATTGGCAATAAGTAATTAACAAAAAACAAAAGACACACACAAAGTCAGTTCTGGAATAGTTTGCAATTTATTTTCAGCAGACATTAATCTTTAAGGACTGTTTTATTTTTCCTTTTTGTTTCTCAGATGACATCAGTCATGCTTCTTCCACTATTTCTAATCATAATCATTGCCCTCAACACTCTCTAGAACTCTAACACTAAAGCTCTGTACTAGATTGAAAACTCCCTATGCATACTTAACGAGCTTTAGTGAAATTTAAACCTCAAAACTGAAGTGACAGCAAATGCTATATTTTTGTATATTCCTCCTAATATGCAATAAAGACTTCATAAATCAAGTTGCTTGTGACATATGTAAACATAGTTTAAAGGAAGATATTACCATTGCAGTTTATCAGAAAATTGCAACATTTAAATACAAGCACAAATGTCGAGTTACAAGGCCAGGAAGAATAATTCAAGAGACAAACAGTTCTTTACTTGTGACAATACTAACTGGCAGAGTGACTACTGTTTTACCAGAAGGACTCTCACTTCTCCACCCACCCGACCCCAAATAAATAAATCTGCATAGTCTGCCTTCGAAAACACTGTTATTCTTTCATATGCAACCAAAATCTAGCAAATTTTCTGAGGAAGAATGAATCACCAAGACAATCAATTTGCAAATAAAACATTCTTTCAAGCAATATATCTTTAAAAAAAAACCCCAAAGTCTGAATCTTCTCTTCGATAGTGTACTTTAAAACTAAAGCCTTTACATAGCAGCATGATTCTGATAGAAATAGACAGGACTCTCCGTTTTTACGGAACTCTCAAATGTCTGTGTGTCAGCTGTCTGCAGGTTATTGTATTTTAAGTGAATACAAACAAAAAAAATTCAGTTCAGTGTATTTGACAATATATTCTTAGGGCCTGAATCAAAGCCCACAGCAGTCACTGAATAGGAGGAGTTCTTCCAATGACTTTAGTGGGCTTTGGATCCAGCCCTTACAGACTTATGTTCATTTCCAGAGCACATTAGTGTTTGTAGACCAAATTAAGTGACGCACAAGGCAGACGCTATGAAGTATTAGCACTTTCAGAAGGATAGTCTTGGCATATGGATCATACACTTCTCCTACAAGGAGATTCTCCTGTCCAGCATGTGTAGTCTTTTCAAAAGAAGTCTCCCTCCAACTCAGAATTCAAGAGCCACACAGCAGCCGCTTTCAATGCTAACTTTCTAAGAATATGAAAGACAGTTGATTTGGAAGTCAAAGCCTAAAGGCGATGACATGAACAACTGCCCAGCTCAGATTGCAACTCAAAAGGCTAAATGATCTTCAGGATCTCCACCAAGAAAGATGAAGGATACGTCTGCACTGGCAGAGTTATATTGCTGGCAGTTACAGCGCCACTCAGAGTGCTGAAGGGAAACCGCTGTTGTGTGTTCACACTGTCAGCTGCCTGTGCAATAGCATGTTCACACTTGTGGCATTTGCAGTGGTATTCAGAGCGGTGCACTCTGGGCAGCTATCCTACAGAGCATCTCTTCCTCTTCTGCTACCAAGAATCGTGGGAAGGCAGAAGGGGTCGCCGGGTATCCTGTCCCAATACTCCATGATGCATTGCTTTGCATCCCAGCAATTCTTGTGCTTCAGTCTGCATTTGGCGCCCTCTTTCAACCGTTTGTGTACTGCGCGCTCGGTCTCTTCAGTCTGCAGGAATGGATCCTGCACTGTTGACCAATATGCTGCTCACTCTCACTAACACATCATGAGTGGCAGTGGAGTTATTCCTTAAACTACAAAGGCAAGAAGAGTTCAACATTGATCTTGCCACGCATAGTAGGTACAGACATGAGATTGCCTGTGGCATTCACGGAGGTGCTGACCACAGTGGAATGCCGCTTTTGGGCTTGGGAAACAAGCACTGAGGGGTGTGATCACATCGTCATGCATGTCTGGGATTAGAAGCAGTGGCTGCAGAACTTTCGGATGAGGAACGACACATTCATGGGATCGTGTGATGAGCTAGCCCAATCCTGCAGCACCAGGACACAAGAATGAGAGCTGCCCTGTCGTTGGAGAAGCGCATGGCAATTGCACTATGGAAACTGGCTAGTCCAAACTGCTACTGATCGGTTGCTAACCAGTTCGGCGTGGGAAAGTCGACCATTGGACTCGTGTTGACGGAAGTTAATCACATCCTGCTCCGAAAGACTGTGCCTCTGGGCAACGTGCGTGACATTGTGGATGGCTTTGCACAAATGGGCTTCCCTAACTGCAGATTAGCGATAGATGGTACGCATATTCCAATTCTGGCACCAGACCATCTAGTCACCCAATACATTAATCAGAAGGGGTATTTCTCTATGGGTCTCCAGGCGCTTGTGGATCACCATAGGTATTTCATGGACATTAATTCAGGCTGGTCCAGAAAGATGCATGATGCACGTATTTTGGAACACTGTCCTGTTCAGGAAGCTGCAAGCAGGGTCTTTTTTCCTGGACCAGAAGATCAACATAGGGGAAATTAATGCCATGGCTTATAAAGCCATACACAGGGCACCTTGACACAGCAAAGAGCAGTTCAACAACAGGCTGAGCAAGTGCAGAAAGACTGCTGAATGTACTTTTGGCCGTTTAAAGGCCCGCTGGTGCTGCCTATATGGGAGGCTGGACATGGCCAATGACAATATTACGATGCTTATAGCTGCATGCTGTACACTACATAATATTTGTGAAGGGAAGGGTGAAAGCTTCACTCAGTGCTGGACTGCTGAGGCTCAGTGCCTGGAGGCTGAATTTGAAGAGCCAGAGACCAGGGCTATTAGAGGGGTACAATGCGAACCCATAAGGATCAGGGATGCCTTGAGGCAGCAATTTGAAGCTGAAATCCACTAATATTTATTGCTATGCTTGGGAGTGTAGTGCTTGTAATGCTAGGAGGTATTTGTGATTGGTGCAGACGATGCACTATGAAGGTTTAAGAAAATTGTCTGTTGCTTTGCAGGGCTCTGTTTGCTTTAAAACCAAAACAATTACTTTATTAAAAAACAACAACCGGAGGAGAGAGACAACCAAAAAAAACAAACAAACAAACATCAGCACTATGGGGCTTGGGGTAGGGAAGGTCCCAGGAGGAGGTGGGGCCCAGGATGGTTAAAGATTTGTATATGTCCAGGTATCATATACAACCTTATCCTTTGGAGTACAGTGCAGTGGGTACTGTACTTCAGCAGGACTAAACTGCAGAGGGACAGGTGTTGAGTGTAGTGGGAGTCCGCAGTGCTGGACTATGACTAGGGCGACAGGAGTGGAATGCAATGGATACAGACTGAAGCCAGGAGGTTGATAAGAGCGTACTGGAGGTGTCTAGGGGGTGCATGGGAAAGAGTTTTGCGACAGCAGCTGCAGGGGAGGGCAGGGGCAGAGCAGCTCAGTTTGTAGTGCTTGTAGCGCCTGGAGCGTGTCCGCTTGGCGCTCCATTACTTTTAAAAACCGATGTACGGTTTCATTCTGGCACACCGCATTCTCCTTTTGGTCCCTCTTCTTGCTGTCCTGCAACTCCTTCAATTCTTGCTTTTCAGCTGCAGAGTGCAGAAAGTCCTCTTCAGTTCTTCGTGGCCCCTTTCTAATTCTGCGCAGCTGTTCAGCTGGTGATAACAAAGAGGGAGGCTGGGCTCCCAAGATTGTATCTGTGAAGCCAAAAATGCAACATTTTACAGAAGCAGTATTGTTTGCAACACACGGACCACTGACTCAGTGATTTAAAACACAGCCACTATTCACATACCCGTCACTAATTGGCTAACCCCAGGTAAGCACACATGAGCCACAAGACTCCCAAAATGGTAAGTAACCGCAGGGGCAGGGGAAATCAGTGTTCCAGGACCATATTGTACACAGGGCATGTGGCTCTTGGGGACAGCCAAAACTGTAGGGGGATGGGCCTTATAATCATTATAATCATATAATCTGTCCCCACATTTTCCACAGGCTTTGATTATGGAAGATATCTTGCTGCTGAGGTAAGCAAGAAATCAAGGGAGGGTCTTCTCCAAGATTGCGGCTTCTGCCCTGGCCCTTATGCTGCTTGCCTGTGTGCGGAAATGGTCCCCCCCAGTGATGGCAGAGTGGCACAGGAAAGTTACCCTTAATGGGGAAAGAAACAAAGCAGCTCTGCCAAAGAACCTGTGGCAGTGGATTTCCCAGCATCTCCATGAGAGCTTCATGGAGATCGGAAGGAGATTCCCATGAAGTGAGGGAGTCAATCAACACCTTGTTCCGCCGTTCAGACTAGTCATGTGGTGGTATGAGCATCATGCAGACAAAAGCCTGCTTTCTGCAACCCTCCTGCCCCCAACAACTTACTTCAGTGATTCCCAAAAATCAAAGCTACTTGCCTCCTTTCCTGTTTGTGCCCCACCAAGCTCCAACAGCTGTGACTGGCTAGCCTCCTCCAGGGTAGAGAAGAGCTCCTGGCTGCATGCATCTCCGAGTTCCGAGTCGTCCTCTGCCTCTGGGTTCCCCTCCCCAAGATTTCCTCCTCCTGGCTCAGTCCACTCTCAACTGGCACGCGAGCCACTGAAGCATCCACAGTGACCTTCACAGTGGAGTGGGGTTGCCACCAAATATTGTGTCCAGCTCTTTGTAAAACGGGCAACTCATGGACACAGCACCGGAGCGGCAGTTTGCCTCCCACACCTTGTGGTAGGCGTTCCACAGCTCCTTCACTTTGACCCTGCACTGCAACATGTCCCAGTCATAGACCCTTTCTGTCATCCATCGTGAAATCTGTCTGCAAGTATCATAATTCCTGCAGCTGGAACTGGACAGCCTCCTCTCCCCAAATGCTGATGAGGTCCAGCAGCTTGGCATTGCTCCAAGCGGGGGATCATCTGATGCGTGGAGCAGGCATGGTCACCTGGAAAGATGTGCTGTGACCACTGCACACGTCACCAAGCAAACAGGAAGGGGACTTTCAAAATTCCCAAGGAATTTAAGGGGTGGGGCTGACAGTTGGTCACCTGAGGGCAGGGCAGGGCAGTAAAGTTCAAACCAATGACTAGAGAGATGAGAACAGGCATTGTGGGACACCTCCCGGAGGCCAATCGCAGTGCTGTAATCGACCAGGGTGTGTACACTGGCACTGTGGCGCTGTAGCTCCGACGCAGAAAGCTGTACGCCTCTCCTCAGGGTGGTTCTGTGCATTAAGTGGGTTGGCAGTGGGTACACCTCGGGAGTTATATTGCAGAAAGCCGCTTTACTGCGTTGGAAACTTGCCAGGGTAGACAAGGCTGAAGAGACAAGACTGAGTTTTGCTGTCTCTTTAAAAGGGTGATTTCCCCCCCTTCTAGAAATTAAAATGTTTTCCATAATATTTAAAAAACACCTTAACACAACATTCAGGTTCCTAACAACCACATTTTTTATTTCATCAGATATAACTGTCTTCCATCAGACTGAAAAAAAATCGGAGAAGACAATGTTTAGCTTTTATAAACCGTGTTGCATCCATCGCAAGACACATGCAGGACCACATTTTAATCACAATATCTACTCAACCGATACACTGCCAGTTTATTATTATATAAGTAGCCTTATCAAAAGACAACCACATTTATTTTTAAGAAAAGATTTATAATACAATAAACTGAAATAAATTCTTCCTCCCCTATTGATTCAACCTTTATCTCACATTCCACAACATAGACCCCCCCCATCAAAATCCATGACTAGTTGTTCAGTGGGAAAGGGAGTTTTGAAGATTCTTCAAGAAAACCCCATAGGCTCGAACAGAAACACAGAGTTTGCAGGCTATTACACATAAATGGCTCAAACAACTTGTGAGTTTTACTTGATCACCAGAAAAACTTGTTTCTGTTGTTAATGGGAAGGAATCTGCTAAAGTTACTTTATGTTTCCTGCTAATGCACTGACAAAACCATTCTGAAAAAAATGATTCTTGTACACAGTCTGAAACAAATAGTGAAGATACAGGAACAACATGTGTAATATCCTATCTATACGGAAGATTTCCCTCTTCCTTCTAAAGGACTTGATTAGAATTGTTATATTCTTTCCCTTTGTCTTAATAATTGATTTTTTTAAATTGCAAAATAAACCAAGACCAACATTTAGAAAACAAAACCAAAAGCTCAATAATTCTTAGATATCAACTGTTCAAAAATGCATTTCAAAGGATAGGCTTGGAGAATGAGTTAAAGATTGCATATGCTGGGGAGCTGGATGGTCAGGGGAATAGGTATTGTGGACCAATATCCTCGTAAGGTCACTTGTCTGAATTCAGTCTGGATTGACAGTGACCATACAGTTTTTCACTCTGTCATTCACTGGATTATGCAAAATAATTGAGGTCTAGTGGACCAGTGTAGAAACAGGGATTAAATTGTGTATCAGACAATATCTCCACATTCCTGTTAATACACCCCAGAATATTAGCCTTTTTTGCAAGTGCATCACATTGACTCATATTCAATTTCTAGTCCACTGTAACCCCCAGATCCTATACAGCAGTACTACTGCCTAACCAGTTATTCTCCATTTTGTATTTGTGAATTTGATTTTTCCTTCCTAAGTGTAGTACCGTGTCCTTGTCTTTACTGAATATCATCTTGTTGATTTCAGACCAATTCTCCAATTTGTCAACTTCATTTTGAATTCTGATCACAGATTCATAGAAATGCATTGCTGGAAAGGACCTTGAAAGGTATGCTAGTTCAGCCCCCTGTATTGAGGTGGGACTAAGTATACCTAGATCATTTCTGACAGGTGTTTGTCTAACGTTCTTAAAAACCTCCAATGACAGCAAATCCACCACCTTCCTTGGAAGCTTATATGGGTAGTTAAGGTCTGGAATAGTTGGGAAGTTTTCCTAATATCTAACCTAAATCTATCTTGCTGCAGATTAAGCCCATTACTTTTGTCCTACCTCCAGTGGACACTGAGAACAACTGATCACTGTCCTTTTTCAAATACCTCCAATCCAGTCCTCCAAAGTGCTTGCAACCCCTTCCAATTGGTGTCATCTGCAAATTTTATAAGCACACTCTCCACTCCGTTATCTCAGTCGTTATGAAAATGTTGAATGGTACCAATACCAGAGATAAGGCAGACCCCGGTGGGACACCACTAAATATGTTCTCCCAGTTTGACAATGAACCACTAGCAACTACTTCTTGAGTATGGTTTTCCAATCAGCTGTGTACCCACCTTATAAATTTCATCAAGACCACATTTCCCTAGTTTGCTTATGAGACTGTCATGTGGGGCAGTGTCAAAAGCTCTACTAAAAATCAAAATACATCATATCTACTGTTCCCCTGTTCACTAGGCCAGTTTCTCCTATTATCTTTAATAAATAATTTGCATTTCTATCAAGCTTTACATAAAGCGCTTTAAAATATTAGTAAACTAAGCACGAGACATTTAAGTATTACGGGAAAACTGAGGCACAGAGAAGCTACTTGATCTATTCACGGTCTTGCAGTAAGACTGAGCCAGAAATACAAGTCTACTAACTAGAAAGCCATCTTTCCCTTATTTGTCACTTTTCCCATTTGATTTCCTGTGTCTCTTTTTCAACATCTGATTTCCAGCATTGTTTCATTTCTGTTGAACTATTTCAACCTCTCCTCTTTTTTAATAAGGCTTTTCCAAATTACCCATTCCCTGTTTATTCCTCCCTTTCTGAAGCCACACACGACAGTGACCCTCCCTCCAGAGCCTGTCAATGTAAGCTGTCACCAAAACACCATTTTTTAACCCCTAAATCTACCCCTCTTTGTGTCTGCCCTGTCATCTTCTCCATTCAGTTTGCTCCCTCCTGTTTCATTGAGGCTGGTATATTGAATCCTGCACACAATACTTCCAAAGGAGGAGCAAAGTCAAAGAGAAAAGGATCATATCAGTTTCACTTTACCACCAGTTGCTGGAAAAATGCAACATGCAGCAGCACAGACCTGCTCCTTTGCAGTATTCTTATGAAAATACAGTTTCAAAATATTAAGGAGGGAGGGAAGGGAAGTCACAGGCTTCCTGCTAGTACGTGCCGAATTTAAACCCTTACTACATCACAAGGGGCCCCATTGTTGGCAGTGTTGTGGAGGCACAAAGGATTTGGTTGGGATGGTATCTGAACTATCTTTAAAGATGGCTTCTCCTAGTCAAGGATGAGGCACAGTAAAAAGGCAGCATGGGGAAGCTTGTACTCCCAGTGCACATGCTGTAACTGCTGTGTGAATATGTCAGTCCACAGTGTTGCCAATTCAATACCTTCTATAAGAATTGCAAGCACTTATGCTAATGCGAAGCACTTCTGAAAATCCCACCCTAGATATATTTCTATTATAGACCTTGTCCTGCTTCCCCAATATCACAGAAGTTGTTCACCCATACCACAATGCTTTATCTCCTTCTCATAAAGGAAGAGAGTTTTTTTTTCTGTTCACAACCAGGATATAATTTATAAGACCCATGTTTGATTTTTTGAAGCAGTCTTTGCTGTAGTTATCCAGCTAAAAAGCTTTAACCACCCTCAAATTCACCTCAGTGCAGATAACAATTAAACATCTTAATTACTTGGAAAACCCTTGCCGTTCCTCAAAAAACTAATTAGCTAAAACAATCAAGAATTTGAATCCCACAAGGACAATTTATAGTTTGGCATGTATGTATAAATAAAAGATTTCACCTAGTTAAAATACTACACATAGGACTCAAGGCCAAGTTTAGCTGACTGCTCAGATACAATTGCCTTTGATATAAAATAGTGGTTTTCAACTTTTTTTCATTTGCGGACCCCTAAAACATTGCAAATGGAGGTGCAGACCCCTTCAGAAACCTTTGACAGTCTGTGGATCCTCAGGGGTCTGTGGACCGCAGGTTGAAACCCACAAATATAGAATAGAGGCAGAATACAAGAATTGTTGCAGTAAACTAGCACACTTAGCACTGGAAGTTTAATTAGCAGAAATTAAAAATATCTGACCAACAAAGAAAAAAACCTGCACCACAAAGATACCTGCTTCATTTATTTTGAAAGCATATTGCGTGTCTTTTACAAGATGTACTTTCTTTGGGCTTGTAACACACATGATCACAGAGGTGACCAAATCAAGGACATCCAAGCTTTCAACAGTACTACCAACCTAGATTTCTTTTAAGCCACACAGTTAACCTGCATCACTGGAAAAGATTTAAAACCACGCCCATGGTAGACAGCTAAAGGGATTCCAAAGGATAATTTACACTAATGAATAACTCCACACTCACAGTGTATTACAGCATTTACAAACAACCTATCATAAGAATATAAGTGCCAAACTGGGTCAGACCAAAGGTCCACCCAACCCAATATCCTGTCTCCAATGATGGCCAGTATCAGAGCTTCAGGGGGAATGTATAAAACAGGGCAGTTGGAGTCATCAGCCCATCTTCTACTCCTGGCTGCCCGAGGTTTAAGGTTGCACCAAGTATGGGATGGCATCCCTGGCCATCTTGGCTAATAGCCATTGATGGACCTGACATCCACAAACTTATCCAATTATTTTTTGAACCCAGTTATACTTTTGATCATCACTATATCCCAAGGCAATGATTTCCACAAGTCATTCATCACATCCATTTATTTTGTTGTTGTATATGTGACTGAGTTTATCCTTGACTTTTTCTAATGGGATTGGTATGAAATAAAAAAAATTAACGTTTCATTTATCAGACCAGAAAACTAAATCCCTACTTCTTATATATTGAAAATCTGGCAGGGAATCAAGTGGATAAGTTGCAGGGGGATGGGCAAGAAAGAAGGAAGGTGTAGGGAGCAATTAACTCACTTTAGGAAAAATACAAATAATTTAAGGAACTAGTGTAAAATCTGCAAGGTCCTCCGTTCTTAAACATACCTTTCCCCTAACATCTGAAGGTTAAGTTATGATTTACTTATTCTTCTGGTAGCAATTAAAAAACGTAGATGCCACACGACACGCTTTTTCCACATTCTGTATGCTTCTCTACTGTGGTTTCCATGTAACTAAACGTCCCAACACTTATTAGTGATAGAGGGAATGTATGAAGGCAATGTGTCACTCATTACTTACTAGCAACATCACATTTGCAACCATTAATATCTTTAGTAGATTTAATGTGTCGGTTTTATGGGCCAATTTCTGAAAAATACCCATTAACGTCAATGGAAGTTACAAAAGCCAAGTATTACAGATGCTTAGCAATTTTCAGCATCTGATTCTATGTCAGGGTCAAATCCTACAACCCTCCACCCACCTGACTAACCAAATTAAATTAATGAAGATTACTCGCATGAGTAAGATTTTGCAGGATTGGGCCCCTAGACAGAGAGTGTTGTCTTGGGCAAAGAGAAAATATTCTTTACAAATAGCAGCTAAAAGGTCACAATGTAGAATGTTATTTATTGTCAATCAGTCTAAACTTTCTTTCAAGAGAATGCTGAACTAGTGTTTGGGGATTACGAGAAAGTATTGTCCAGGTTCTTTGGCTGGATGTTTAGCTCAGACATTCTTCCTGAAGAATTATCTACTGAAAAAAACTAACTAATCCTCTGAGACAGAAGATTCACATACTAAATGATGATGTCTGAAAGTCAAAATATCACAAAATTGGAAAATATATTATCTTTGAAAAAAGTATAATGAGGATACAACACAATCTAACAAAAAGATGCTGGGCTTTGAAATTCCAGTGCCCAGAAATCAAGTTGAAATTGTTGTAATTCTAAGAGCACACACCTTTCTCAAGCAGAGATTGTCTGCAAGCATAAACAAAAGCCAGGAGGAATCGTTATCTCCCCTCAATAGGATTAAGTGAAACATTATAAAACAAGAACCTTTCTTGACCAAAAAATATGGTTCAGGGATTTTTTGTCCAATTAATAGTACAGAAGTCTAATTATTATTATCAACAACTTGCTATAGCATTGAAATAAAGCTGAAAAGTTGTCTTAACTATATGTAAAGTTAAAAACTAAACTATTGATAAGAATGACTTTTTATGCCTAACACTTTCCCCATCAATACTGCCAAATAATATAACAGATATAAATAAGTGTAAACACAGAAAGCTTTAAGCAACATGATTTAATACACCATCACTGTAGTCAAACAGCAAACACAGGAAGAGAAAAGAAATTCCAACCCAGAATCCCAATACCTCACAAACCAGAGTATATAATAAAGATACTGAAACATAAGCTCCATGTTTGAAATAAAGAAAACTGCATTTGTTTTGTACTTTTGAATCTAACAAGAGAAAATGTTTACAGCAGCATGAATCAATGTGCTACAGAAGAGGTAAATCAGTGTCAGCCATGTTATGAAAGAAACTGCAGTGGAAAAAAAAAATCTTAGTCTTAATCAAGTCTGGTACACAGAGCCTAGATAAAATCATTGTATAGCAATGTCACTTATTTATTACTAGTGTCCGACTTCTTCCAGATAAACTGCACATAAGAACATTGATTATTCCCATCTAAGCATACACAGCTAAATTCTCAAAGTCATAACATTAAGAAGGAAATATACTGGATATAACTCAAAAGCAACCACTATTGTATAGTACACACATCCTAAGGTATGGAGTGAAAAAGATGAATGCACTTACTCAGCATTAAATCCATTCACATGTAAGATCCTCATCTGTTTGACTATTGTGCTTTTACCAGATTCACCAGCACCTAGAAAATGAAAGTAAATCAGTTTCAGAAGGAAGCATGAGTGGTGCAGGGGCACATAAAAATCTTCTCTTCAGGAGCAAAAATCAAAAAAATTTGGATTACTCAGTGCAAGAGTGAAAAGTGAAAGAAAAAAGTAACTGCTATAGGAAACTGCAGACATGGCTAAAAATAAATGCCCAGTTCCAGTCATGTGTCAGAGCTCAAACTTGGAAGATTTTACCGACCATTATTTCTAGTGTCAATGTTAAAAGCAGGCTGGTGGTTTGGAGGAAGAGATGGGGCAACTTTAAGATTTTTTATTTTTATTTTTTTCGGAGGGGACTGGGGAGGAAAAACTGAGAAGTTTGAATCTTCTCATTTGGTCACCACTTTCTGGTGGAGAGAAAGGTCAAGTCAATGAAATCCATGTGAAGCAAAAGCATTTTTTAGTTAGACCCTCAAAATCTTTGAGCCTTAAATGCAGTGCCTGTCATACAAACACTGAAACTTAACCACTCAATATGCAAGATACGGACATCATTATCTGAATAAGGAAAGCAGTCCTTCCGACCCCTCCACCCACACATTTGCAGAAAAAGCTCCCTCCTCCTACCCCAGTCTGCATCCTGTAAGCAGCCTCCCCTCTTCTCTCCACATGCTCCAAACACACTCTCTCACACACACACACACACACACTCTCTCTCTCTCTCTCTCTGGGTTGCAGAGAAAGCCCTCTCCAGTCTGCATCCTGTAAGCAGCCCTTCTTGTCTTCTCCCACCCCCACACATACCCTGAACTAAAGAGAAAGCCCCTTCACTTTAGTCAGCTTCCTATAAGCAGTACCTTTCTGGTTTTCCCCCACCCTACACACCGAGCCTAGGCTGTGGAGAAAGCCCTCTTTCTCCCATTCCAGTCTGCACATTGTACCCACTCCTCCTGCATACTAAAGGGCTTCAGCAACAAAATCCAAATGAGGCATCCACACGTTCAGATCGGTGGCTCTCTGTGCAAAGCAGACAGACATTTTTTGCAGAGTAAACCCCCTTGTCCTAGTGAATTATACACATAGATGATCTCTCTAGCATCCTTTGGCTGCTTGTTTTCCCCTGCCGTAAGCCTGGGTCTCAGTAACAGAAAGCGCACACAGACCTTTGCAGGATGGGTTCATGGAAGCACAGTTTGTGTTTCTAGGATGCCAGGCCTTCCCTAGCACACACTGACAGCACAAGCCTCCATTTTGAGTCTCATGTTCAAAACTGCATTTTAGTAGTTATATTTCAAAATTTGTTTTCTGACGGAGACACTCACCTCTGTCTTCTGCCATAAAAGCTGTTTCCCCCCCCCAAGTCCTTAATAGCTCTGCCCTCCTTCCAAACAAGCCTCTTTAGATATTTTGCTGCCCAGACTCCAAAACCTTATACCTCTTTTCTCCCCTTTTCATCAGTTAAGAATAGTTTCTGCCCCTACCTTTGCATGTAGGCAACCACCATATCCCCCCCACCAACAAAAAGCAACCTTGCCATCTGATAAGACAGGGAGCAAAACCAATCAAAAACATGAACATTCCTCGTTAAAGCAGAAACTGGGTCATCTCCACAACTGGAAATAACCTGTGTATTGCAATGAATGTTGCATCTGCTGAGATACTTACACACAGAGTAATTAACAACAGAATTTCAACTCTAATGCAGAATTTCCTAATGATTGCCTCAGACAGATTTTAACTTCCAGTTTCTTAATTTCCTTTTCTAGTTTTATTTTGTTAAGAGTAAAAACAGAGTATAAAATGTAATTGACATGCCATGGAGTTAGAGGCTTCTCTGGACCAGACAGAACAACAGTGGACCAAGTTGAAGCTTTATATATTGCTCTGAATGAGCCCATTCCTAAAACGTGTAGCTCCTTATGGAGAAACAGGGACATATAAAGGCCCCAGTAGTATGAACACTTACATATGTGCTTAACTTTACCACCATGGGTAGTCCTACTGATTTCAGGGAGACTAGTCATGATAGTAAAGATAACTATATATATGTTTACAGGACTAGAGCCCAAGAACAGTATTATCGATCCATCAGATGGAATGTATTTAGGAACTCTGTATTATTCTTAATATTCTCTCACATACTGTTATTACAATGCTTTGCATTTAAGAGTTTCTCATTTATAGATTTCAAGTGCTCTACAGAAGTGGATAAGCATAAGACAATAATACACATATACAGGCATTTTACCATTAAGGTATGTGTGTTACAGATTTCACATAAATGCATGACAGCTACTGTTTTAAATCTCAACATCTGGGTCATTCACATTAAAAAAAAAAAAAAAAACCATGAAGAGGCCTTATACCTATTATAAAAAGAGCCTACAAGTTTTCATTTATAGATATCTGAGCCATTTTCCCGTTACCAAAGACAAAAAAAGTACATCACAACCAAATGTCTTCTATTTTTTGAAATCTTGTGGCTTACTTACACAAACAAACTAATTTGATAGGATTTTCCTGTGTGAATATTTATATAACAGTCTTCTGAATCTCTGGCTGAAATTTGCCCCAGACTGAAAGCCAAACTGTACTAAAAAGAGGGGTCTTCTATGGGAATGCTGACAGACCCTTAAGCATAGGGGATGCTACAATAATTCTTCTGTTTTTTTCTCCATTTATGCCAAAACTCTTAGCTTCTTCTAAATCAGCACTTTAAAGATTTTACTCATGAGGATATCTAAGTCTGCACCCCATCAAAAAAATCAAGATGTTATTTCATAACAGAACTGATTCAGTTTTACCTAGGGCAACCTCTCCTCCACACAAAAAGAAACCTTTAATACGTTCACGAGCAATACACTCTACAGTGACTGAATTTGCTTATATCTCATTTTAAAAACATTTCAAAACAATATGCCTGCCCCGATACAATAAAAATATTAATTAAAAATGTAATTTTGGGGTCTTCAACACCCTTTAAACCTCAACTTGTATTTCTAATTGTATCTGCTCAAAAATACCACACATGCAAATAACCCAGTCATTCATATATATATATATATATATATATATATATATATATATATATATATATATATAGGACCAAGCCATAAATGCTCCCCAGAACACATAACATTTAACTAGATTTTCAACAAAAAATAATAATAATGGCAATTGGCATGACAGAGGAGAGTGTACATGTCCATGACCCTTTGAAAAACAGCCTGTTTCCCACCACAACCCTGACATTACACTTCACAGCCTCCCCACCACAGATATTCACACACACCCAATCCCTTTCCTTGTTCCCCTCAAGGATTAACATCCCTTCCCCAACCACTTCCCCATCCTATTTTCCAACACAGTATCCCCCTCATTAAAAATCCATTTCCCCATCTCTCTCCTCCACAGCCTGGCTTGTAAGGTGCATTTCCCTGTTCCCATCCCCGATTTCAAAGCAGGGGAGTTCCTCCAGATCTCCCTTCCCCACCCACACCCCAACAAGCCCATTTAATTCCTCCTTCCCCAACAGTAAGTGGGATCAGTGAGTTGCCCTGTAGACATGCTCATCTCTGAATAAGCACCCCACTCCCTGTGCCCCTGAGCCCTGTTCCCTTCCTCACCTATTAGGAGGAGCCTGGGTAGGCCCTGAAGATTTACTAGCTCTTTCTGAACAGCAGTTTCCCTCCACATCTCCCTCTAGGCTCAAACCCCTGATCTTTCCCAATCCCCAACCCCCTTACCAGACCTATTTATCGTCCCATAACTCCCTCTCTCAGACCCAACTGTTTTCCCGCACCTCGCACCCCTTTACACAGGGTCAGGTCCTCAGGAGCCAATGAGCATCCCTACAGACCCGCTTGGACCATGTGCTTTCCTTTCCCCTAGGCCTTCTCCAGTCCCTCATTACCCAGCAAGAACCCTCATCTGCTTCTCCCCCTTTCGGAAACCTCCACCCAGACCACTCTTCTTACGGGCTCCCCCAATGGATGGTGTTTTTGACCTGTTTCTCCCAGATCCCCCAAGCCCTCCCCTTTACTCAATGAAACTGCGGGGCTCTAGAGACCTACTTCCCACAACCCCCCCTCCTCCTGGCCTAGGGCCACCCCACCTTCCCCAGGGAGAGTAGCCTAGACCTTCCTCCCAACCACTCTCTCTCCTAACTCCGGAGAGACGAGCCAATGAGTGGGCCCTACACACCTACTTCCCCCGGGCCAGGCCCCCGTCTCCTCACACCCCCCCCCGGAAGAGCAGCTGGTGGTGGCCCTACAGACCTGCTCCCCCAGACCCCCATCTCCCCAGGGCCCCCCTGGAAGAGCAGCCGGTGCTTGGCCCTACAGACTCCTGCCCTGTCTCCCCATCCCCCTCACTCAGTAAGAGCAGCCAGGTGCATAGCCCTACAGACCTGCTCCCCCAGGCCCCTGCCTCCCCAGGGCCCCCCTCACCCAGTAACAGCAGCCGGGTGTGTGGCCCTACACACCCCAGGGCCTCTGTCTCCCCAGCAAGAGCAGTCGGTGCGGGGCCCTACAGACCTGCTCCCCCAGGGCCGCCCTTACCCAGCAAGAGCAGCCGGTGCGCAGCCCTATAGACCTGCTCCCCCAGGGCCCCCCTTACCCAGCAAGAGCAGCCGGTGCGCAGCCCTATAGACCTGCTCCCCCAGGGCCCCCCTTACCCAGCAAGAGCAGCCGGTGCGGGGCCCTATAGACCTGCTCCCCCAGGGCCCGATAGACCTGCTCCCCCAGGGCCCCCCTTACCCAGCAAGAGCAGCCACTGCGAGGCACTATAGACCTGCTCCCCCAGGGCCCCCTTTACCCAGCAAGAGCAGCCGGTGCGTGGCCCTATAGACCTGCTCCTCCAGGGCCCCCCTTACCCAGCAAGAGCAGCCGGTGCGAGGCCCTATAGACCTGCTCCCCCCAGGGCCCTATAGACCTGCTCCCCCCAGGGCCCCCCTTACCCAGCAAGAGCAGCCAGCGCAAGGCCCTATAGACCTGCTCCCCCCGGGCCCCCCTTACCCAGCAAGAGCAGCCAGCGCAAGGCCCTATAGACCTGCTCCCCCAGGGCCCCCCTTACCCAGCAAGAGCAGCCAGCGCAAGGCCCTATAGACCTGCTCCCCCAGGGCCCCCCTTACCCAGCAAGAGCAGCCAGCGCAAGGCCCTATAGACCTGCTCCCCCCAGGGCCCTATAGACCTGCTCCTCCAGGGCCCCCCTTACCCAGCAAGAGCAGCCGGTGCGAGGCCCTATAGACCTGCTCCCCCCAGGGCCCTATAGACCTGCTCCCCCCAGGGCCCCCCTTACCCAGCAAGAGCAGCCAGTGCAAGGCCCTATAGACCTGCTCCCCCAGGGCCCCCCTTACCCAGCAAGAGCAGCCGGTGCGTGGCCCTATAGACCTGCTCCCCCAGGGCCCCCCTTACCCAGCAAGAGCAGCCAGCGCAAGGCCCTATAGACCTGCTCCCCCAGGGCCCCCCTTACCCAGCAAGAGCAGCCAGCGCAAGGCCCTATAGACCTGCTCCCCCAGGGCCCCCCTTACCCAGCAAGAGCAGCCGGTGCGTGGCCCTATAGACCTGCTCCCCCAGGGCCCCCCTTACCCAGCAAGAGCAGCCGGTGCGTGGCCCTATAGACCTGCTTGTCCTTCTGCAGCTGCTTCTCGATTTTCTTGTTGGCTTCTCGCTGCGCCTTCTCCTCGTTGCGCTGATCCTCGGTCTTGCTGTTCCCTAAACAGCCCATCTTGGGGAGGGGGCGGCGGGGGGACCAGGGGAAGGGGGCAGGAGGCGGCTGGGGCTGCTGGGGGGAGGGAGGGAAGGGAGGGAGACACTCTCCCGGGCTCCCTTCTTCTTCCTCCTCCTCCTCCTCCCCCCCCTTTACTCGCTGCTGTGGCTGCCGCTGCCCAGAGACATGGAGAGAGCGGAGCCAGCCAAGGGGGGGCCGATGGCGATGACTTTGCTGCTGCTGCTCAGCCGGGCCTCCTCCCCAGCAGCTGCAGCTGCTGCTTCTTCTCACCCTCCCTCCCAGACCCGCTCCGATCCCCTCAATGCACCTTTCCCGAGAGGGAAAAAAAAAATAGGGGGAACTCCGCACCCCTGGCTGGATCACCGGTTAGTTCGGATTAAAAAAAATCCCCCCCCCGTTTCCCCTCCACACACACACACACACACACACACACACAAACACACAAATCCAGTTGCAGGTCCACCCCCCCCAACAATAATTCTCCTTAGATCCAAGGCACAGGCTCCAGACGGAGAAACCTCCCCCAAATCCTGATCACAGAGAATCTAGAAATGTCTCTTCCTTGCCTCTCCCCCCGCTCCAAAGGGCTGAAGCACCCAAAGGGGTCAATCCAACCCCCAGCTCCCCGCTGGATAACAAGTCCCTTTTCCTCTCTGAGCTGTGTGGGTTTTCCTCTTCTGCTGCCGCCGCTTCTTCCTCCCTAATGGTGGCTTTTCCAGTCCAAGGCCCCCCCTTTTTTTTCCTTGCTGCTGCTGCTGCTGCTGCTTTTTCACATTAGGTTTCCAGGCTGCTGAATCCTTTGGCTTTTCCAGCAAACAGAGGGAGTGGGGGGCAGAGAGGGGGAGGGGTGGGGGGGAGAGAGAAGTAAAAGCCGGTTTGGTCTCCCCCCCAAGCAAAACTGGTCCCCCACTAGCGGGTTTCCCCCTAATTTATTTTTTCTCCTCTCTCTTGCATTTCTCTTAGAGAGAGAGGGAGATATTTATTGAGATCTATAGAGAAGGGAGAGAGAGATGGGGTGGGGCAAGCAAGCTCACACACTGAACCATGGGAACTGAACCATTCACATGATACCCAAACGTCAGGAGTTGCTGACTAGAGGCGCCCTCTTCAAACCAAACACCCAGGGAGGCACCAGATCCCAGAGACGAGATGTGGGGAGAGGCGAGCGTGCTCGCTCTTATGCGCCCTTTTAAATGCTCCCCGTTTGTTCTTCACGTTCAGAAGTTTGCTTATTTAGTGGCTTGGCTACAGCAACAGTGCAAACAAGTAGAACAGGGGAATTTTCCCTTGACAGGGCATCCTTGTTTGTCCGACATGCAAACCAAGGTCCTGAGCACTTGTGTTCAGTAAATCCCACGGGCAGTTTTGGTATGTGAGCTTTGCTGTCTGGTCAACTTCCAACTAAAGTAATACCTTTCTACTTCCTAAAAATGCCCCTGCCAGTTTCAGAAAAAAAAAAAACTTTTCTTCCTCCAGCCTGATTTCTTTATAGTGGTGCAGTGTAAACAGCTACTTCATTTCCCCACTAAGCTCACCATATTAGGGGTAGGTTTCAGAGTAGCAGCCATGTTCGTCTGTATTCGCAAAAAGAAAAGGAGGACTTGTGGCACCTTAGAGACTAACAAATTTATTTGAGCATAAGCTTTTGTGAGCTACAGCTCACTTCATCAGATGCACTCAGTGCCTGTCCTGCAAACACCACAGCATAAGGCTTCCTGCACCCTACAGGCCCACTGAAGTCATTGTAGTCTGATTGGTTTATCCAATTCAGGACTAAATTATCTTAATTTTATTCATTAGTATCATGTTTTAATGTTCTAGGCCTGATGCTGCAAACAATTTGGTACATGCATAACTTGAATGACTTTAAATTTAATAATCTCATGGAAAGACTATTCATGCTTAAAGTTAAATATGTGTCTAAGTGTTTGCAGGATTGGAGGTTTAACTTTTCAATTAAAGTTTAAAAACTTTATTCCATACACATTTTAACTAAGCTGTTCATGGGGAAAGAGGTGTCACTTTATAAATAAAATACTTATTAGAGAACATCAAACTAAATATTTGTATTTAAATGTACATTTGTACATGTCATTGGTTGATGAATTTTAAGCCTTTTCTAAACTACATAAGGCCCATCCTGAAAACACGTAAGCATATACCTTTAACTGATGTAGGTGGTTCTATGTGAGTAAAGTTACTCAATTATATGTTTGCCACAACAGTCCCATATACTTTGAACCTGGAAAGAGCTCAGCATGGGCAGAATCATCTCCCTGCAGGCCTGGAACCAGAGGCAGATGTGTAATTTTAAGCATGCAAATAATTCCACAAAGTAAATGGGACTACTCAAACGGTTAAAGTAATATTGCTGGATTAAAGCTTTAGACTACATTACACTACATCCTGTCTCTTGTGTAAATGCTTTTTGCCAGCTAACCATTTCTGGTTTATTTTTAAAAGATTTAAAAAATAAAAATACCCTACCCAAAGCAGGAAGTAACAAGCATAAACAAGTGAACTGCACTTGCAGTTGAAAAATAAAAGTTAGTGCCTTAGTGTTTCTTCTTGTAAAATACTAGTTCCCCAACATTTAGCAAAAAGGGATTTGTTTCTCTAAGGCTCTCATCCTGAAATCTGCAGGTGGAAGGAAGCTGTGCAGAGCCTCACAGACTTCAGTGGGGCTTCATGGAGGTATAGGTATGTTTATGTAGACCAGCTTACAAGGTCAATGCCAAAGAGTTATTTAAAAAAAAAAAAAAACCTGTCGCTATAGCCTCGATCCTGCAAACACTTGCATATCTATTAACTTTATGTTTTCATGTGGGTGAAGTTAATTCCTGAAGGGTTTGCAGGACCAGGGCCATTTTTGTAAAAATCCCTACATTTGTGCTCTCTCTGTTGACTTCCTATCAGCAAAAACTAGCCTCAAAGTTGTGCTAATACTATTGGTCAGGCTGGTACAGAAGCAAAGATATTTGGCATGATGTTCTGGCATTCCATAAGCTGAAGTTGTCAAATAAAATGACTGTGTTGATATCCACTCCATTCAAAACACTAGAGGAAAAGAAGAGATCAGGGACTGCCTAATGGAAAAGAACAAGGTGGGCAGGGAAAAAATATTTTAAGCTTTTAAAAATATTAAAGCACACAATAGATAAAATTACCTGATAGGTAAAATATCAGTTTGGGGTAGATGCTAAACTTCTATATTAGTTATCACTGTATTCTCTATGAGATTAGTGAAAATGTATGTCCCTCATTCCAAGTAAATTTATTTATCCTCCTTTGGAAAATTAAATTCTGCATAAGAAAATTCCAGTGTGCATCATCCAGTTAAAATACTGGCAACCACCTGCAGTAACATAGTTACCTGAATACAGTAAGCATCCAGGAAGTCATCTTGACTTATTAGACCTATTCTGTTGTCCTTACTTACAGGAGATGGATCTGAAAGCAATATTAGGTCTGGAACAGAATACCCACCCAGCCTAACGCTTTGGAGATTTTTCATGGCTTTCAGTGATTCTGTTGGTGTCAATCATGAAAGTGACAGGGAATCTGGGCCCTGATCCATAATCCTTTGAAGACAATGGGAAGACTCCTAGCGACTTTACTGAGCATTGGGTCAGGCCCAAAAAAGACCTCAAAGATTTGTCTTGAATCCCCAATGCCCAGATTCAATTGAAGCAGAAGATATATAATTTTCCTGGCTTTTATTAATTATTATTATTTGAAATGTATTTGGAGTCAATTTATTTTCAAACAAATGCCAGTGATATAATAGGGTATTTGCAGTGGGATAGGGGCCATAGGAGCCAGAGTAAAATTTACACTGAAAATAAAGTAAACACTAGGACTGTCAAGAGATTAAAAAAATTAATTGCAATTAATCGCACTGTTAATAAAATAATACCCTTTATTTAAATATTTTGGATGTTTCCTACATTTTCAAATATATTGATTTCAGTTACAACACAGAATACAAAGCGTACAGTGCTCACTTTATTTTTCATTACAAATATTTGCACTGAAAAAACAAAAGAAATAGTATATTTCAAATCACCTAATACAAGTACTGTAGTGCAATCTCTTTATAATGAAAATTGAACTTACAAATGTATAAAAAATAACTGCGTTCAAAAATAAAACAATGTAAAACTTTAGAACCTAGAAGTCCACTCAGTCTTACTTTAGCCAATCACTCAAACAAATAAGTTTGATTACTATTTGCAGGAGATAATGCTGCTCACATCTTGTTTACAATGTCACCTGAAAGTGAGAACGGGTGTTCGCATGGCACTGTTGTAGTCGGCATTGCAAGGTATTTATATGCCAGATGCGCTAAAGATTCATATGTCCCTTCATGCTTCAACCACCATTCCAGAAGACATGCGTCCATGCTGATGACAGATTCTGCTCGATAACAATCCAAAGCAGTGCAGACTGACACGTGTTCATTTTCATCATCTGAGTCAGATGCCACCAGCAGAAGGTTGATTTTCTTTTTTGGTGGTTTGGGTTCTGTAGTTTCCGCATCCAAGTGTTGCTCTTTTAAGACATCTGAAAGCATTCTCCACAACTCATCCCTGTCAGATTTTGGAAGGCACTTCAGATTCTTAAGCCGGGGGTTGAGTGCTGTAGCTATCGAGTGCTGTATCTCACATTGGTACCTTCTTTGCATTTAGTCAAATCTGCAAAGAAAGTGTTCTTAAAACGAACATGTGTTGGGTCATCATCCGAGACTGCTATAACATGAAATATATGGTAGAATGCAGGTAAAACAGAACAGGAGACATACAATTCTCCCTCAAGGAGTTCAGTCACAAATTTAATTAACAAAAAGAAAAGGAGTACCGGTGGCACCTTAGAGACTAACAAATTTATTAGAGCATAAGCTTTCGTGAGCTACAGCTCACTTAGACGAAAGCTTATGCTCTAATAAATTTGTTAGTCTCTAAGGTGCCACCGGTACTCCTTTTCTTTTTGCGAATACAGACTAACACGGCTGCTACTCTGAAAAATTTAATTAACGTTTCAGAGAAGCAGCCTTATCCGCAAAAAGAAAACGAGTACTTGTGGCACCTTAGAGCATTATTTTTTTAATGAGTATTATCAGCATGAAAGCATGTCCTCTGGAATGGTGGCCAAAGCATGAATGGGCATATGAATGTTTAGCATATCTGGCAAGTAAATACCTTGTAACGCCAGCTACAAAAGTGCTGTGCGAACGCCTGTTCTCACTTTCGGGTGACATTGTAAATAAGAAGCAGGCAGCAGTATATCCTGTAAATGTAAACAAACTGGTTTGTCTTAGCAATTGGCTGAACAAGAAGTAGGACTGAGTGGACTTGTAGACTCTAAAATTTTACATTGTTTTGTTTTTGAGTGCAGTTATGCAACAATAAAAAATTTACATTTGTAAGTTACACTTTCACAATAAAGAGATAGTGCTCAGATGACAATGGGTTTATGTATATCTTAAATAAATTGCTCCTGTGGGTCGATGGACTGGAATACTGATCCCGCTAAAGTGTGATCTTGAGCAGAAGGGAGGCTGATCCCTTCTCGTCAAACACCTGTGAATCTGGAATTCTCACCCACCTAAACATATAACGTAGCATCCTTCAGGGCATGGCCTAAACCCTGTTTCCTTTTTTAATACCGTTCATTGTATGGGAAGGAAGGATGAGGATGCCTTCCTTTTTTTCTGCTCTACTCTGCGGCAATGTTGTTTTTAGGGCTTTATTACTTTCTAGAGCATTTATAGTATCGGGGGAAATAATTAATTAACACAATTATATGCAGTGGGTGCCCAAAAAAGTTCCACTGGTCCTGAGCACCTGGCAGGATTGGACCCTTGAATAGAAATGAGAGTTTACCTTGGGAGAGGTCCATGGTTACTCAGCACATTGTGCTGCTGCCCCATCGGTTCATGACCCTAATGTTCCAGTGAGTCTAAGAGAATTCCTCCTTGTAAAAATGGGGAGCATCTCTAGAACCAGTGGAATCTTTCAACCAGGTGGCACTTTTTAAGGGCACCTAGTGTATCTCTGACTGTGTGCATGGACACTCATGTGTTGATTATAGATGTTTTCTCTCTTCTGCAGACTGTTTTTTTTAATTTAGCATAATAAATAAACAAAAGCATAAAAGGTCTATGCTTTTGGGTTAAGACTTCAGAAATGCAGGATCAGACCTACAATTCTCAACATGATTAATCCCCAGTAAACTTGGCCTTCCCGCCAGTCTGATGTGGTGATTAATTAAGGCTACGATTTAGACTCAGATCCATCTTTTATTTGCCTTGATTAGTTCTGTCATTGCCCGAAAAATTCCTAGGAGGAGGTCTCAAAACGTCACAGAGACCCCAATGGCCTCTTGCAGTGAATCAAGTCTACTGCTTACACTTCTGCTAGATGGAGCCATCTTCCACCAGCCATCATCATGCAAAATCCTTTGGGCTCGAAATTAACAACATCTCAATGATAAAGAAGTTTCTAAGTCTCCTGCTTGCCCTTTGATATAGTAAACAAGAGACCCTTGAGCAGTGGTTCTCAACCAGGGGCCCGGGGCCCCCTGGGGGCCATGAGCAGATTTCAGGAGGGCACCAAGCCTGGCTAGCATTAGACTCACTGGGGCCCAGGATAGAAAACTGAAGTCCTGCCACATGGGGCTGAAGCCCAGGTTCCTGAGAGCTGCCACCCAGGGCTGAAGTCTGAGCAACGTAGCTTTGCGGGAGCCCCTGTAGCATGACCCCCAGGCAATTGCCCTGCTTGTTCACCCCTAATGCCAGCCCTGGATTTTATATGCAGAAAAACTATTATTGTGGCACAGGTGGGCCTTGGAGTCTTTATAGCATATTGGGGGAGGGGGGCTCAGAAAGAAAAAGGTTGAGAACCCCAGCCCTAGAGTAACCTCAAGCCAGTTTAAGGGGAACAAATACATTTGAGCCAAGCAATAATCTAATAAGGAAAAACAAAGCAAACTGGACATGGAGCTAGCAGCCTATGCAAATTTTGTCCCCTGCAGTAACCAGCAAAAAAACAGGTCAACAAGCATTAACAGGTGAATCAGGTCAAAAATTAAATTATCCTCAATGAAACCCAGGTAGATCAAGAAACTACCATCAGGTAGAACGACAGTTGGTCCTATCAAATAGGAAATGATCAGGGTGTAATAAAATGTGCAATGTCACTAATAAACAAGTAGGTGTGCCATCAATAGTTTCTCAAAAGAACAAACTGAAAACACTTTATGAATACACCAAAACAAACAGAGCTAATAGGAAATGTTTCCCTTTCCGGTAGAATAGAAGAATTTTCCATACAAAAATTCTAAGCTTAAAGTTTAACAAAAAAAATCCCTAAACCTACGTATCGAATCAGCCACAATATTGTTGGTTTTTTGTAGTCCTACCCCCCTCCTTCTAAACTTCTCTTTAACTAAATGAAAACAGACTTTAAGGAATTCAGGATTATGATAATAAAGACACAAACTTAGAGCCTTTCATCTTCTACCTTCACCCATCTTCTCTTTTTATTATTTATTTCTTTCCCAACCATTCTGGCATTCAGCATTGAACTTTGTAAAAAGTTTCTTATGAAATTGCAGCACAAGTACATCCTAGTGCTCCAGGCAGCACATGTGACATGTTGCTTTCAAAGAGTGGGATCTGAGAGGCAGATTACGAGTCCGAGTTACAATTTCATTATAAGTTTGTTCTTTAGGCAGTGCACTGTTTAGCCCTAAATAATATTATTATTAATTACTGACCGTGCATTCTCATTTTATGGAATGTAACAGGAAGGGGTATAAGAGGATTTCTAAATAGATCTTGGTACATTGTCACAGGTTCTGCTATAAACCATCTCCCACTTTTTACATTTTAAATTCAAACTGCATTCAAAATATCACACGCAAAATAGCTTTTATCATTGCACATATGTTTGAGTGTGGTATGTTTGAGTGTGGCAAAGCTATAGTACTCTCAATACCAACCACCATTATTAAAGATCACCTGCAAAGGAAACAGAATTGAGTTTTTGCTGTTTTTTTAGCACAGAAAGCCTGAAAGGGTTACTAAAAAATATTTTTTTCTTGCCTTGTTATTTTTACATTAAAAACTAAGGCCCCTATCTTAAAGCTGTATTCATACAGCACACAAATGCAGTTCTAGAGCTTAAGTTCTTATCTACACTGATTTTTTTCCTGGAAGACTCTATGGATAACTGCAGACTTCACAGGACTATGATTTCAGAAGTGCCATGCAATGAAACCATTAAGTCAAGGGAGAGGCATTGCAGTCTAGTGGACAAAGCACTGAATTGGTGTTCAAGATACCTGGGATCTAGACCTAGCTCTACCTCTGATCTGCTGTGGAACCTTGGGCAAATCACTTGGCCTCTCTTTCCCCTTTGTCAGTTTTGCCTCCTCAGATTGTAAGCAGTTCAGGGCAGGGACCATTTCTTATGACTATGTACAGTACCCAGGAAAATGAAGCCTCCATCTCAGTTGAGATCTTTAGGCACTACTGTAATATAAATAAATAATTATTACAGTGGGAAGTGATCTTTATTAGACTGTAAAACTGTTTTGGTTTTATTAATACCTATTTAACTCAAACTGTTGGGAGAACAATGGCTTTGTTAAAGTTTTAACACTCTTGTATTTCAGTGGCGTCTCAGAAAACTCCCAGTTCTCATCTGAGCTCCCAACATTTCCATACATTTTATATACTTAAGGTAACAAAGAAGCAAACTTTTCTTTTTGGATATATACACACACACTTTTCAGGCCTTTTTTATCCACCATCAAGAAACAAACAGGGCAGAAACCCAATGGCTTGTTCTTTTACAGGTCACCTGTTTGCTTTATGCTCTTTGGTATTGTAAGGCAGAATTTGTTTTTCCATTGCTCCATGCATACTCTCTTGTCTGAGTAATAGCCTATCCACTTCTGGAGCAATCAGCCTATTACAGCTTAGGCTTCACCACGTAAACGTTGAGCAAGTTTCATAGCTGAGAGCCCAGTCCTGGCAGGGCTGAGCATATTCCACCTGCATGGCTTCAATGGGAGTGAAAGATGCTCAGTATCTTATAGCATTCGGCCCTTAGTTACTGAGTCTCCTGCTTGCTCCACATAAATGAATGCAGTAATACTGTGTGTGTACATCACCCTCTCCTCTTCATTCTGTGGGGTCACTGTATTTGTGCTAGTAAAGAGCTGTTGGTAGAAATTCATCCCTTCCTGCACTAATGCTGAGGAATCAGGATTTGTGTAGGGAATGCTGCAAAAGTGAGGACTCAGATGGAATTCACACCCCACCGCCCCCCACAGGTGGGAGGGCTGCAGAAAAGCCTTCAGTGTGTCCTCTGCATGGTTTTGGAATAACTAGATTCAAGAAAGTGCAGGTGCAGAATGGGGCTCCTGGCAGACTCCTGCTCCCTAATAACACTTCTGCTGCAGTCTACTTGAAACAGCGTTGAGTCCCCTCTAGCACAGTGTTTCCCAAAATGTGTTCCATGGAACACTGGTGTTCTGCACGATATAAATAGGTGTTCCGTGAAAGAATCGTAATTAAAAAAAAGGGTCTTACTTTTTGTACTACTTTATACGCGCTTTCCAGTTAGAAATTGTTAGTTCAAGTTATTTTACATTTGTATTTTTGCTTTGTTTTATAAAATAAAATATATTTGAGCATAAATAATGCAATTTTTTATTTGAAAACCAAATGACTACAAAATATTATTGTAAGTGTTCCGTAAATATATACCAGGTGTTCCATGGCCAAAAAAGTTTGGGAAACGCTGCTCTAGCATATGGGGAGGGACAGTCCCATGCTCCATGCAGGGTTCTCTCACTTAGCTGCATTTCATTTCCATAGCCACACATTTATCCTGCAATATTTTAGCTTGGAATTGGTGTGAGTATTACTGAGGAAGACACTAACTCCATGCAAATGACTGGTCAGGCAGGCGTCTCCCAAGGATGTCTTCCAGAGGAAGATTTCAGCAGCCACATTATTTGTTTTGTTTAAAACGATTTTGGTCTTGAAAGTGTCTCTGTAGCAAAGTGGCACATGTGCTAAGCATGCACAGCTCTGCCTATTGTGAGACACACAGAAAGGGATACATTTAATTGATTTTGTTATTTGAAATATCTTGTAGCTGCAGGGAGAATCCTAGCCAGCAAGCTGAAATACAACCAAGCTTTTAGAGGATATTTTGGGGCCTAATGCATTGCCTTTTTAGGATTCAGCCTTAACTTTGTATTTCTAGGCCCCTGCCCTGTTTGGCCTAGCTCATGCATGGGCATGTGTGTTATTATTACTAAAGCTGGGCGAATGCCACACAGTATTTTCCATGAATATACACTTGAATGAAAAGTGTGTTCACTTTCCCTGAATATTCTAGTGAGCGCGTTTATAGACAGTCTCCTCAAAGAGAGACTTTCTCCTTTAATATTGTCTCTGATCCTTTGGTCATGTGCCCAGCCTGAGAAAGTCTAGCCTCTTCCCCCCAGGCAAGGATTCTGTAGAGAGTTCGTCATTCTTGTGAGTGGGTTGTTGGGAGATGGTCAAAGCTGATGGTCCTAGATTGCTCTGTGTCAGCTCCTGAGGCAGACGTTCAGTCAAGCCTCTGCTACAAAATGGATGCTGTAATGCACAATGGAAGTTGCAATGCAAGATGAAGGTCATCCTCCAAAATGGAAGTTACAGTAAAAATGTCGTTCACAAAACAATGGTGCTCACAACATGGAACTAACATCCCCCAGTGTCACAATGACAGTGCATCCAGGAAGACAAGATTACAGAGAGAAAAGGTAGGAAGGGCTGCCTATCTGGTGGACACTGACCAAACCAGGACTCACAGGAGAGATGAGATCAGACTATAAGGGGTGTATTGAGGACTGGGTTATTTTTCAAAGATCTGTAGCTCTCTAGTGCTGTTTAAGAGTAAAGTGACTATTATTGCTAAGCCTTGCTGTCCTGCCACGTTGTCCCTGAAGGAGTTAAGACGTTCAGAGTGCCAAAAACATTCATGCGTTTTTTAAAGGAAAGTGTATCGCTGCAGAAGTTGAATGTGCTGATATCCATAGTTATACAGTGAGGTGTCCTATTTGCCATGAGTCAGCAGATTTTTCAATCTCTGCTCAGGTATACATGCAGCTGTCATGTATTCTATACATATGTGAACGACTGACATCTTTCTAGATGAAGTACAGCATATTGTGATTTTAGCTCAAGGTTGTTATTTGTGTTTTTTTCTTGGAATGTTAGGTGTAGTACATTTGCTAAAGCCCCATGCACTTCCAACTTGTTTGGAGACTGTCTAATCCAGTGGTTCTCAACAAAGGGAAGGTAAAACTCTGGGAGTACGCAGAGGTCTTCTAGGGAGTACATCAACTCATCTAGATGTTTGCCTAGTTTTACAACAGGGTACATAAAAAGCAGTAGCAAAATCAGAACAAACTAAAATTTTATATAGACAATTACTTGGTTATATAGCTCTATATACTATACACTGAAATGTAAGTACAATATTTATATTCCAATTGATTTATTTTATAATTATATGGTCAAAATGATAATGTAAGCAATTTTTCAGTAACAGTGTGCTGTGACACTTTTGTATTTTTAGGTCTGATTTTGTAAGCAAGTAGTTTTTAAGTGAGGTGAAACTTGGGGGTATGCAAGACAAATAGGTCTCCTGAAAGGGGTACAGTAGTCTGGAAACGTTGAGAACCACTGGTCTAATCAACTGATCTGTTCCCTGTCTTGTATTCCTTGCCTTGATCTACACTTGCTACAGTAGATGTATTGAAGCCTGATGGCTGTAATTTAGCATATAATTTTTTGGTTGGGGATGGGGGGAAGGCTACACTGAGTGAATGAATATACATTCTGTCAGCACAGCTATGATCCTAAAATAGAATTAAATTATTATGCGGCTCCTGCACTCTACACCCTTTACCCATTCTAAAACAAATCTTTTGCTCTAATCCTTTTTAGATTAACTACTGAACTATATGAGGAAATATGGGGCAAATGGGATGATCTGATACAGAACCTCCCATATAACTTTTACAAAAACAATATATACCTACTGTCATTCATAACCTATAGTACCTCAACTCTTCTGTATTCCTTTACCATTCACATTTGTTACATCTCTTAATATGTATGTAAGAAAATAAGGGTCCACCTGGCTGTTTGGGAGCTCTGGTTTTCTAGTTAAATTCATCAGGGCCAACAGGAGAGTAAAGCAAGAACACAGACTTAGCAAAGGACTTCCTAACCACAAACATTTTACTCTTAAAAAAGCACAGTAGAATTACAGATCTATGGAAAACAAACTCCTGAATTCAACCTCCCCCCCGCAGTCTGATCTCACCCTGTCTGTGAGTCCTGGTTCTGGCCAGCTTCTTTAGGCAAGGGAGAGTCTCTCCTGTCTTCACTTTCTCCAGGAAGTTCTGCTTCCAAGTGGTGACAGAATACATAGCCTCTTCCTTAGAAACCTCATCTAACCTTTCTTTTAAAGCCATCTCCCTCCCATTCTGTCCAGGAGTTCTCCGCTCCAGCCCTATCTCTCCTCCCCCCTGCTTCTGTGTCTTCTGTCTCAAGGAACTGGATTAGTCATTGAGAGCCATTCCAAGTCAATGGCCCTGCTAGTAGAGAACTCATTGTTCCAGTAGGGAAAAATCATTCAATGAAATGAGAGAGCTAGCAAGGGCCATTATTAGCCCTCTCTGAGGTGACCCACACCTTATCACCAATACACAGTCTCTAGAATTGGCTGACTATGTCAGGATTAGACTGGTTTTCAACATAGACTGGATATCTTAGTCCAACATGGACATTGCAACATACAGTGAGGCTGCAGTAAAGGTTACAATCACAAAATGGTGTTCACAAAGCAAAACGGAATCTGCAATTGAATACAGACATATCTCCAAAACGGTCACCAGATCAACTATTATATTGATCTTTAATAAAAACGTTTTAGTCACTAAAATACATTTTGTTCTTTTTTATACCAATTTGTACAAATATTTCTATGGATTCATGTTTGGCTACAGAAAAAATATCTATTTTTTCAAACTACATTCCAGTGTAAGAACATTTCATTTTAACTGCTTTACTTTAATGCTATCATGAAAGGAACCTCTTTGAAGTTTTCTTATTAGAAAAGCTTTAAAAATTAAGCAGTCTGAATTATTTTTCTATAAACCATATAATGTTCTTAAGCAGTAAAAAATTAACTTCAACTCAAATCATTTTATTGGAAAAATTGATAAAGAGAGTAGACCAGATTCACATATTGCTGCCCTACATTCTCTCTAAATGTAACATATAAATTCTTAGAATTTTTCATGTTAAAGTTTATAGCCAATTGAGGTTGGCTTTTATATCAGAAAGTTTGTCATGTAAATAGAAAAGGAGTACCTGTGGCACCTTAGAGACTAACAAATTTATTTGAGCATAAGCTTTCGTGAGCTACAGCTCACTTCATGCATCCGATGAAGTGAGCTGTAGCTCACGAGAGCTTATGCTCAAATAAATTTGTTAGTCTCTAAGGTGCCACAAGTACTCCTTTTCTTTTTGCGAATACAGACTAACACGGCTGCTACTCTGAAACCTGTCATGTAAATGTCATTCTCTAGCTGTAACAAACCCATTAATGAATATGATCCCCAAAAAAACCTACATTTCAGCACCAAATCCAAGTTCAAGCATGGTACTTCAAAACACAATCACATTTGACGTATTGTGTAAGAAAATTGTATCTTGGAGATGCAGTACATTTAAAACCAAAAAGACCAGCATAGGTTCAATTCACACATTGTTCTCAATATATTCTGGCTTCTGAATTGTCAAGCATATCAGTTGTCAAAGATTTTGTGTTATTGTCAAAGGGACATGGTCGATTATTTTCTATAATTAATTGGGTGTGGGGGTTTTTTTGTTTGTTTGTTTGTTTTTCAGTACAGTTATCAATTGTTTAGCAGAAATGGGCTAAAGAGTCAATGCTGGGGTTTCAATTCCAGGCTAGTTTAGGACCAATGTTCCCATTTGGCTTCAATGGTTATGGCACCAAAAGTGCATGAAGTCTTCTATTGAGATATCACTTCTATCCAAACAGGAAAGAGAAAATTGTCCCTTTCTGGTTTTGAATCCAACCCAGACTCAAATCTGGGGAGGCAGGTTCAGATCCAGGAATTTAAATGCAACTCCCTTGAAATAAGCAGAGATTCCATATTAAGGTGCCATTTTTGGCCTCTCTCAGTTGTTTAGTAATACTTAGTTTAATGCATTTTCATCTGACAAACTGCAGTCCCCACCCTCATTTCCTGTAGACCACAAATCAACATGACTTTTACTTGTTTATTTGATTTCTACTAACCTGATTTATGTTGCCATGATTATTGACATCCCATGGCTCTCCGAATAGTGGATGTTAGTTAACTTGTGCTCCCTCTACTGTCTGACTTGCTTTGCAAAAGCACAGCAAATATAGTGAAGAACTTTTCAAATTTCTTGGTGACAAAAAGGTCTATTTTATTTTTTTAATTTTAGAACAAAAGGTTATTTGCCTGCAGATTTTAATGACAAGGTACTAAATTAGAATCTTTTCAAGATGAGAGGGAGTATGTATCCCTCTTGTAAGGCCTGCATAGTGCAAAAGCAACATGCATACAACTAAAAAGAAAAGGAGTACCGGTGGCACCTTAGAGACTAACAAATTTATTAGAGCATAAGCTTTCGTGAGCTACAGCTCACTTCATCGGATGCATTTGGTGGAAAAAACAGAGGAGAGATTTATATACACACACACAGAGAACTCCAACTGAAGTCCGTATTTTCAGAACATTTGTCTTCCTTTTCTGACAACACTGTGAGGAACAACTGAAACTGAACAGAGATAGGTGCCTGTTCAGAGTTTTTTGTCACTGCAGCCAGTAAACATATGTTGATGAAATACATTCACATCTAGACAATTTTGACCCTGATCCTCAGCTACAGTAAAAGAGGACTTCATGCAGTGGCAGGACAGGGAGGCACAAAGGCATCGTAAAAGCTATGCACCAGCTGCCCACAGCATGAAGGGGACATTTCTGGCTGCTCGAGATCACTGGGATATGGCAGAGGCAACTCTGTGCCCTGACATCAGCTGCAGGGTTTGGGCTGGTGTAGGAGCTGTTGCAGCATCGCTGTGCCACTTGAGGATTCCTGTATGCTGGGGGCATTCCTGCTTTAGGGCAGTTTTGTGCAGTATTGCCAACAGTTGCCCTAATATCCTTGAAGTTTTCCCTCAGCTTAAACTGCCTGTAGCCAGCATATTCTCAGCAGTTTTTTGAAGTGAGCCCTGCAGTTGCACATTTTAGGCTTGAGTGTCAATGCTGACTGCCTTCCTGGAAGTCAGAGTTTATTCCCAGCATAGCAATCTGTTCCACCAATTTAATTTATTTTGAAAGTAAAAGTTTACTTGGCATATAAGAAAAAAGAGAAAATAAAAACTTTAAAGCAGAATATAAACATAACTGGTCTAAATATTGCAGATAGCATAGCGAGCTCAGACCTTGCATTTGGATTGCAATCTATTGGATAAATAAGATTAAAAACTTCACATGGTAGAAAGTTCAATATCTGTAGTTAGTGTCCTCCTTTCTCTTCTCCCGCTCCAACTGAATTCCCGTTGCCCTGTGGAGCTTTTTCTAAGATGTTTAAAATTTGTGGTTGGCATGTTTGGACATTCTCGTCTGTTACCTTAAATGTAGATACATAACCATAGGATGACTATGAGCTGCCAATGTGATATGGCTGTGAAAAAAGTTAATGCGGTTTTGGGATGCATCAGGAGAGGTATTTCCAGTAGGGATAAGGAGGTTTTAGTACGATTATACAAGGCACTGGTGAGACCTCACCTGGAATACTGTGTGCAGTTCTGGTCTCCCATGTTTAAAAAGGATGAATTCAAACTGGAACAGGTGCAGAGAAGGGCTACTAGGATGATCCGAGGAATGGAAAACTTGTCTTATGAAAGGAGACTCAAGGAGCGTGGCTTGTTTAGCCTAACTAAAAGAAGGTTGAGGGGAGATATGATTGCTCTTTATAAATATATCAGAGGGATAAATACCGGAGAGGGAGAGGAATTATTTAAGCTCAGCACCAATGTGGACACAAGAACAAATGGGAATAAACTGGCCACCAGGAAGTTTAGACTTGAAATTAGATGAAGGTTTCTAACCATCAGAGGAAGTTTTGGAATAGCCTTCCAAGGGAAGCAGTGGGGGCAAAAGATCTATCTGGCTTTAAGATTCTACTCGATAAGTTTATGGAGGAGATGGTATGATGGGATAACATGAATTAATTGATCTTTACATATTCATGGTAAATAGGCCTAATGGCCTCTGATGGGATATTAGATGGGTGGGATCTGAGTTACCCAGGAAAGAATTTTCTGTAGTATCTGGTTGGTGAATCTTGCCCATATGCTCAGGGTTTGGCTGATCGCCATATTTGGGATCGGGAAGGAATTTTCCTCCAGGGCAGATTGGAAGAGACCCTGGAGGTTTTTCGCCTTCCTCTGTAGCATGGGGCACAGGTCACTTGAGGGAGGATTCTCTGCTCCTTGAAGTCTTTAAACCATGTTTTGAGGACTTCAATAGCTCAGCCATACGTGAGGTTTTTCGTAGGAGTGGGTGGGTGAGATTCTGTGGCCTGTGTTGTGCAGGAGGTCGGACTAGATGATCAGAATGATCCCTTCTGACCTTAATATCTATGAATCTATGAAAGGGATAATGGTCCTGCTCCAGCTGAACTCAGTGAACAGAATTGGGCAATATGTTCGCTAATAACTATGGACCAGATTTTCAGAAATGCTGAGCAGCCAGGATTCCAGTTAAAGTCAGTGTAAGCTGCAAATGCTGAGGCCATGTGAACATCACGTCCTTTTATCTTGATTATTACAAAGATTAGACCAAATCCTTCAAAAGGGAGCAAAGCCTGAGTAAAAGGGCTGCTGTGGGTTCCATGTTTCAGCATGCTGGTATGTGCTATGCTTGGACCCAATACTTCTGTTTGACAAGCTTGCGCTCCTCTCATTTCCTTTGGAACACCCACCTGCAAACTGCACATCAACAGTGCACATGCAAGGATGTGGAAACTCTTCTGTGATCCCTTCACCTTTGTAGCAGCAACACAGGTTTCCCCACTGCTTATGGGAAGAGCTGTGCTCTCTAGTCATAGACTCTGAACAGTTCTTGGATGCCAGATTTTGACTGGAGACTCCCTCTCTCCTTTAGAGCCTTTTGTGGCCACATTACCCAACTTGCAAAGTGACTTCTGTCATTCCTAGAAATATTTGCAAAAATGTATATCCAAGTCATTTTTATCCCTTCCACCTGAAGTAATATTTATAAACTAGAACCAAACAAATTAGAGCAATTTCAATTTTAACTCTGAGGCTAGGCAAGAGCTTAAAGATCCTACTGCACTATTTACTGTATTTCCCTCTATTTAATATTTTGCAAGCAGAATAGGTTAGAACAGGGGTTCTCAACCTTTTTCTTTCTGAACCCCCCCATGCTATAAAATACCTGTGCCACAACAACTAATTTTCTGCATATAAAAGCCAGGACCGGCATTAGGGGGTAGCAAGCCGCGCATTTGCCTGGGGCCCCATGCTACAGGAAGCTAAGCTGCTCAGGCATCGACTTCAGGTGTAAGTGCTTGGGGCCCCGGGCTTCAGCCCCATGTGGTGGGACTTCAGCTTTCTGCCCTGGGCCCCAGCGAGTCTAACACTGGCCCTGCTTGGTCGACCCCCTGAAACCTGTATGTGCCCCTCCATGGGGCCCCAGACTCCTGGTTGAGAACCCACTGGGTTAGAACAGTTGCAAAGAGCTATTCCATTTAAATAATTTGTCCAATTAGAAGATTAGGTAGAATATGGACATGTATGAAATATTCTGGGCCTATGCTGCGCTTGTAAAGAGGAGATAAACCCATCTTTCCCGTAAGTGATTCAGCAACAATAAGTATTTACTGTTATTTAATGATGCAATGGTTTAAAGACTTGACTACTGTACAGCATGTAATCTGACTCAACAACAGACAATACATTGGGCTGAAAGGCCATTCAGAGAAAAGAATAATAGATTTAATCTCTGTGTTTTAAAAAAAATAAAAGGAAATATTCCGTTACTCTTAGAAAAGGAAAATGTGTAAGAAGAAAATGAATAAAATAGAAGAGAGGTTTATTCTATCTTTAGAGATGACAATTTGGGTCAGTTTATTTTATAAACTACAACATTATTCCAATAAGTAGTTAAATAGCCATTCCTCTTGGGAATTAGGGATGAATTGGAATGGTTCACATCAGACTATAGCTGAAATGCACATGAAAATAAATTCTAGTAAAAATAAGCCTATAAAATGTTGTTTACGCTGGCAAGTAACCAGCTGGACTATAAAAGCCAATGGTACGACTGACTATCTTACTTATTTTGCAACTGTTACACTAAATATGTGTTTTAGAGAATCAATTTCCTCACAAGAGATACCTTAAACAGACTTATGGGGCTTAAAACAAAGAGAATCAGACTTTTGGGATCGATTTCCTGTTTATTATTGTACTTAATTATACTTTAAGGATGAAATTCTCCCTTCCTAAAACAAAGCACAAGTAAGTGATTGCGGTGAGGTGGCTGTGATTTCCTCCTACCTGAAAAGCCCACTGTTTTTTGTTTTAATGCAGTGAAAATACTCACTGAAAAAATCCTCACAAAGCCTTTACGAAATGAAACTCAAAACACCTCATATGTGATTTGCTTTGTAAGCAAAGTTATTCCTCAGACACACAAGGGCACACACCTATTGTCCAGAATTAAAAACTTGCAATTCTGTAAGTCAAACACAGTAACACAATAACCAAGTCCCCGCTCACTAATTAGTTAGGCCTGTCATTCTTCTGTATCTGCTTATAGATACTCATGCACTTTAACCAACCTATTTGCTTTTTCAGCAACTTAACTTCTTAGGAAGTTTCAATCAAATCAGTCCTAATGTGCTAAAAGCCCAATGCATTGGTGCTGAGCTGGCCAGCAAGACCACACATTTTGAGATGAGCATGAATCCTGTCTGTAAAATCTTGACAATATTTACATTTAACTTCAGAAGAACTATATCTGTTTACATTACTTTAGTCCATTCAGTCATTTGTTTCCTACCGCCTCTTTCAACTTTATGCATGTATAATTCTCATTATAGAGAGACTTCAGTGCAAATGAGAATCAGGCCCACAGATTTAGATACATTTTTACACTGATGTTTGGTAATTGCAAAACATTAAATTCCAGTTTGTAGCACTGATCAGCAGCTTTCATGTTTACTACAGTTAGAATGAAAAATACCAAGCAAATCCAACTCTACGAAGACTTAAAAATTAAGTTGAGCAAGACAGCTTTCTATAGAACATTGCATGGGATACCCTTCTCACCTTCCAGAAATTTCTAGATTTCAGAAAACAAAGCTGCAAACACTTGTTCACAACTTCACTCCTTTCTCTTCAACATTCTCTGACAGTTCATTCCACTCATTAGCCACATGCCTCTTTAATCACAGATGTAATAGCACATTTCCTTTCTCTATACTTCTGGGCAGCTTTATAACATTCTTATTGTTTCTAAATAATAAGGACATTAGAACCTAATGGTGTGTGTGTTTGTAACACCCTTTTAAATATAGGATGCATTCATGTAAAACTTTTGTAGTGACAAACATTTTTAACAAAATTTTAAAAAACCCTTATTTTAGGCCTCTATTTTCAAAAATTTCACATGTTCAATTATAGGCTCCAAAATGCATGCCTAATTTGTCATGCAATTGCTACAATAAGGCATGCAGTGATGGTAACAATACGTGTAAGTGAGACAGTCCTGAAAAGTGGGCCCTTTATGGCAGTCATTACAACTGAATTGTAGATTTCAGACTATAAGACAGGAGGTCACATTTACAAGAGCTGAACAGTTTTAATACAAGTGAAGAAAGGTATCAAATGACAAAGAGGCCACATTACCAGAAAGCAGGCAGAGGCATGAACCATAAATTCCTGTAGATTCCATACAGCTACAGTGAACTACAGGGAAAGAATTCCATAACACACCCTGAGAACAGTGGCATAGAGTCACAAATATATGATTGGGCTTAAGTAAAAAGGCAAATAATTTTAAATACTTGCTAGCAAATAAATTCTGGTAATAAAATTATAGTCTTCAAAAAATTCTAAATGGGCTATTATTGATGAATCTGGACTTTCTAATGATTGACAGGTGCCCCCAGAAACTTAATGTAGGTGTGAGAGGTTTGCTGAATTCAGTGGAGCAGCCATTGCTTTGCTGTACTTGAAGAAATCTCACCTGTAAAGTATAGTAGAACTTCAGAGTTATGACCACCAGTTACGATCTGACCAGTAAACCACACACCTCATTTGGAACCCAGAGTACACAATCAGGCAGCAGCCAGAGACCCCTTCACCCCGCACCCCAAAAAAAGCAAATATAGTACAGTACTGTGTTACATGTAAACTACTAAAAAAAAGGGAAAGTTAAAAGATTTCACAAAGGAAGGAAACTGTTTCTTTGCTTGTTTCAGTTAAATTAAGAAGGTTAAAAGCAGCATTTTTCTTCTGCATAGTAAAGTTTCAAAGCTGTATTAAGTCCATGTTCAGTTGTAAACTTTTGAAAGAACAACCATAAGGTGTTGTTCAGAGTTACAAACAGTTCAGAGTTATGAACAACCTCCATTCCCGAGTTGTTCATAACTCTGAGGTACTACTATATTGATGTTATGTCACAGAACCGATCAGCATTAAACAAGTCAATTACACTCTTCAGGAAATGGTTTCCTGAACTATCAATGTGATATATGCCATCATGTGCCAGCAATGCCCCTCTTCCATGTACATTGGCCAAACCAGACAGTCTCTACGCAAAAGAATAAATGGACACAAATCGGACATCAGGAATCATAACATTCAAAAACCGGTAGGAGAACACTTCAACCTCTCTGGCCACTCAGTAAAAGACTTAAGGGTGGCAATTCTGCAACAGAAAAGCTTCAAAAACAGACTCCAACGAGAAACTGCTGAGCTTGAATTAATATGCAAACTAGATACCATTAAGTTGGGTTTGAATAGAGACTGGGAGTGGATGGGTCATTACACATATTGAATCTATTTCCATATGTTAAGTATCCTCACACCTTCTTGTCAACTGTCTAAATGGGCCATCTTGATTATCACTACAAAAGTTTTTTTCTCCTGCTGATTATAGTTCATCTTAATTAATTAGCCTCTTACAGTTTGTATGGCAAATTCTACCTCTCTGTGCCCTGGTCTACACTAGGCATTGAGGTTGAATTTAGCAGTGTTAAATCGATTTAACCCTGCACCCGTCCACATGACGAAGCCCTTTTTTCCGACTTAAAGGGCTCTTAAAATCGATTTCCTTACTCCACCCCCCAACAAGGGGATTAGCGCTGAAATCGGTTTTGCTGGGTCGAATTTGGGGTACTGTGGACGCAATTAGACCGTATTGGCCTCTGGGAGCTATCCCAGAGTGCTCCATTGTGACCGCTCTGGACAGCACTGTCAACTCAGATGCACTGACCAGGTAGACAGAAAAAGGCCCGCGAACTTTTGAATTTCAATTTCCTGTTTGGCCAGTGTGGCAAGCTGCAGGTGACCATGCAGAGCTCATCAGCAGAGGTGACCATGATGGAGTCCCAGAATCACAAAAGAGCTCCAGCATGGACCGAACGGGAAGTATGGGATCTGATCGCTGTATGGGGAGAGGAATCTGTGCTATCAGAATTACGTTCCAATTTTCGAAATGCCAAAACATTTGTGAAAATCTCCCAGGGCATGAAGGACAGAGGCCATAACAGGGACCTGAAGCAGTGCTGCGTGAAACTTAAGGAGCTGAGGCAAGCCTACTAGAAAACCAGAGAGGCGAACAGCTGCTCTGGGTCAGAGCCCCAAACATGCCGCCTCTAAGATGAGCTGCATGCCATTTTAGGGGGTTCAGCCATCACTACCCCAGCCGTGTTGTTTGACTCCTTCAATGGAGATGGAGGCAACATGGAAGCAGATTTTGGGGATGAGAAAGATGATGATGATGAGGTTGTAGATAGCTCACAGCAAACAAGCGGAGAAACCGGTTTTCCCGACAGCCAGGAACTGTTTCTCACCCTGGACCTGGAGCCAGTACCCCCCGAACCCAACCAAGGCTGGCTCCCGGACCCGCCAGGCAGAGAAGGGACCTCTGGTGAGTGTACCTTTTAAAATACTATACAAGGTTTAAAAGACAGCATGTTTAATGATTAATTTGCCCTGGCACTCGTGGCTCCCCTGGATATACTCCCAAAGCCTTTGCAAAAGGTTTCTGGGGAGGGCAGCCTTATTCCATCCACCATGGTAGGACACTTTACCACTCCAGGCCAGTAGCACGTACTCAGGAATCATTGTAGAACAAAGCATTGCAGTGTATGTTTGCTGGCATTCAAACAACATCCGTTCTTTATCTCTCTGTGTTATCCTCAGGACAGTGATATCATTTATGGTCACCTGATTGAAATAGGGTGCTTTTCTTAAGGGGACATTCAGAGGTGACCATTTCTGCTGGGCTGTTTGCCTATGGCTGAACAGAAATGTTCCCCGCTGTTAGTCACGCAGTGGGGGGAGGCAAAATGCGACTTTGAAACGAAAGCACATGTGCTATGTATGTAATGTTAACAGCAAGGTTTACCGTGACAGAGTGTACCCATTGTTCTATAAAATGTGTCTTTTTAAATACCACTGTCCCTTTTTTTTCCTCCATCAGCTGCATGTGTTTCAAGGATCACAGGATCTTTTCCTTCCCAGAGGCTAGCGAAGATTAGAAGGCGAAAAAAACGCACTCGCGATGAAATGTTCTCTGAGCTCATGCTGTCCTCCCACACTGACACAGCACAGAAGAATGCGTGGAGGCAGACAATGTCAGAGTGCAGGAAAGCACAAAATGACGAGAAGGAGAGGTGGCGGGCTGAAGAGAGTAAGTGGTGGGCTGAAGAGAGGGCTGAAGCTGAAAGGTGGTGGCAGCATGATGAGAGGAGGCAAGATTCAATGCTGAGGATGCTGGAGGATCAAGCTAATATGCTCCAGCGTATGGTTGAGTTGCAGGAAAGGCAGCAGGAGCACAGACCACCACTACAGCCCTTGTGTAACCAACCGCCCTCCTCCCCAAGTTCCATAGCCTCCTCACCCAGACACTCAAGAATGTGGTGGGGGGGGGGGCCTCCGGCCACCCAGCCACTCCACCCCAGAGGATTGGCCAAGTAACAGAAGGCTGGCATTCAATAAGTTTTAAAGTTTTAAACTTTTAAAGTGCTGTGTGGCCTTGTCCTTCCCTCCTCCACCACCCCTCCTGGGCTACCCTGGTAATTATCCCCCTATTTGTGTGATGAATTAATAAAGAATGCATGAATGTGAAGCAACAATGACTTTATTGCCTCTGCAAGTGGTGATCGAAGGGAGGTGGGGAGGGTGGTTAGCTTACAGGGAAGTAGAGTGAACCAAGGGGCGGGGGGTTTCATCAAGGAGAAACAAAACAGAACTTTCACACTGTAGCCTGGCCAGTCATGAAACTGGTTTTCAAAGCTTCTCTGATGTGCACCACACCTTCCTGTGCTTAACCAGCAGCCAGGCGATTTGCCTCAACCTCCCACCCCACCATAAATGTCTCTCCCTTACTTTCACAGATATTGTGGAGCGCACAGCAAGCAGTAATAACAGTGGGAATATTGGTTTCGCTGAGGTCTAACCGAGTCAGTAAACTGCACCAGCGTGCTTTTAAACATCCAAATGCACATTCTACCACCATTCTGCACTTGCTCAGCCTGTAGTTGAACAGCTCCTGACTACTCTTCAGGCTGCCTATGTATGGCTTCATGAGCCATGGCATTAAGGGGTAGGCTGGGTCCCCAAGGATAACTATAGGCATTTCAACATCCCTAACGGTTATTTTCTGGTCTGGGAAGAAAGTCCCTTCCTGCAGCTTTTGAAACAGACCAGAGTTCCTGAAGATGCGAGCGTCATGTACCTTTCCCGGCCATCCCACGTTGATGTTGGTGAAATGTCCCTTGTGATCCACCAGTGCTTGCAGCACTATTGAAAAGTACCCCTTGCGGTTTATGTACTCGCTGGCTTGGTGCTCCGGTGCCAAGATAGGGATATGGGTTCCGTCTATGGCCCCACCACAGTTAGGGAATCCCATTGCAGCAAAGCTATCCACTATGACCTGCACATTTCCCAGGGTCACTACCCTTGATATCAGCAGATCTTTGATTGCGTTGGCTACTTGCATCATAGCAGCCCCCACAGTAGATTTGCCCACTCCAAATTGATTCCCGATTGACTGGTAGCTGTCTAGCATTGCAAGTTTCCACAGGGCTATTGCCATTCGCTTCTCAACTGTGAGGGCTGCTCTCATCTTGGTATTCTTGCGCCTCAGGGCAGGAGAAAGCAAGTTACAAAATTCCATGAAAGTGCCCTTACGCATGCGAAAGTTTCGCAGCCACTGGGAATCGTCCCAGACCTGCAACACTATGTAGTCCCACCAGTCTGTGTTTGTTTCCTGGGCCCAGAATTGGCATTCCACTGCATGAGCTTGCTCCATTAGCACCATGATGCCCACATTGTCAGGGCACGTACTTTGAGAGAAGTCTGTGTCCATGTCCTCATCACTCTCGTAACCGCGCTGACGTCGCCTACTCGCCTGGTTTCGCTTTGCCAGGTTTTGGTGCTGCATACACTGCTGGATAACGCATGTGGTGTTTAATGTGCTCCTAATTGTAAAAGTGATCTGAGCGGGCTCTATGCTTGCCGTGGTATGGCGTCTGCACAGAAAAAAGGTGCGGAACGATTGTCTGCTGTTGCCCTGATGGAGGAAGGGACGACAGATGACATGGCTTACAGGGTTGGCTTACAGGGAATTAAAATCAACAAAGGGGCTGGCTTTGTGAGAAACTGAATGGCCGCCTCAAGGATAGAACTCAAAACTGGGTTTAGCAGGCCGTTGATTTCACAGAGGGAGGGAGGGAGGTAGGAGAAAATGAATACAAAACAAATCTGGTCTATTTCTTGTTTTGAGCCACTTCATCTATCTTTATACATCTTGCTGGCAGCAGACTGGCAGTACAACCACTAGCCATTGTCACCTCCTGGGTGCTCGGCAGAAGACGGTGCAGTATGACTGCTGGCCATCATCTTCTGCTGGCTGCAGATTAAAAGACAGTGCACTGCCGATAGGACTCAATCGCCATGAGACGAAACAAGGAAAAGGCTGAGTTACTCCCATGTTTGCCCAGGCGCCCGGTTAAAAGAGTACCCAGGACTACGTCGATGACGGCTACCAGTCATACTGCACTGTCTGCTGCCAAAAGGCAATAAACTGCTGCTGTGTAGCAATGCAGTACCACATCTGCCAGCACCCAGGAGACATACGGTGACGGTTAGCTGAGCGGGCTCCATGCTTGCCGTGGTATGGCGTCTGCACAGGTAATTCACGAAAAAAGGCGCAAAACGATTGTCTGCCCTTGCTTTTACGGAGGGAGGGAGGGAACGGGGGCCTGACAATATGTACCTAGAACCACCCGCGACAGTGTTTTAGACCCATCAGGCACTGGGATTTCTACCCAGAATTCAAATGGGCAGCAGAGACTGCAGGAACTGTGGGATAGCTATCCACAGTGCAAAGCTCCGGAAGTCGACGGTTTCCTCGGTACTGTGGACACAGTCCGCCGACTACATGCACTTAGAGCATTTGTGTGGGGACACACACACTCGACTGTATAAAAACGCTTTCTACAAAACCGACTTCTATAAATTCAACCTAATTTCATAGTGTAGACATACCCTGTATGTATATATATATCTTCTTACTATATGTTCCATTCAATGCATCCAATGAAGTGGGCTGTAGCCCACAAAAGCTTATGCTCTAATAAATTTGTTAATCTCTAAGGTGCCACAAGTACTCCTGTTTTTATTTTTTAACAATTCAAAATGACCCACTGTTTTGGATGATAGTCATGGATTCTACCTAGCTTCATGCATTCAAAGGTGCTTATGGTTTGGGGAGCTAAATTCATCTATCTGCTTGTAAAATGCACTTTTTTGGTGCACATCTTTTTTGTAAGTTGTCACAGGGCTGCTAATAAGAGTTACAGAAGGAGTTGAACAGGTTTCTGCAATTAATTCTGATAATCTTTTCATACTGTAGCTAGCTGGGCAACTGAAACTTTCTTTTGGGGTAAAAATTTCAGAAGTGCCTGTGGGCCAGACTTCTAAATGTAATTAGGCACGAATTGGGATTTTCAAAAGCACCTAGGCAACTGTGGAAGTTAGGCACCTAGGCCTTTTTGAAAACCACACTATCTATGTGCATCTTTAAGCACCTAAATACTTTTAAAAATCTGGCCCACATGATTTAGGAGCCTATGACCCATTTTCAAAAGTATCGGAGCATGTAGGCTCCTAAATCACTTGGGTGCTTTTGAAAATATTGCCCTTGGTTCAGTCCATGAAAGTCTTTTACAGCGATCCCAAAGAGGGTGAACATTTATTACCATTTGTTTCTCTACTTGCCCGCTCCAAATTAGCTATCGGTAAGCTTTCTTTTTATTTGGGAAGATGTTCTACAAGCTCTCACACTGTACAGACACTGTGTTGATCCCCAAAGGATGCTGACAAGTGTTGCAACCTAATACTTTGTGAATCTGTACACACAAATGCCTGTTTCCATGTGCAGAGACTTTACAATTATTTTAAAGAAATGCCTATTACTTTTTATTCAATGACTGTGCTTGGAGTTTGTTCCTTCTTTCACTTTTCAATCTTTTCCTGTTCCTTCTTTGTCTCCAGAAGCAACATTTTTCTTATGGCTACAGTGACAGTTTTGCCTTTAAGCCTTCAATTAATATCCTTTCATTAGTGATGTATTTCATTCATTTAGACATGCATGTACAGTTTTGCATTTGCCACTGCTGGTTTATAATGAAAATGGTGATTATATCTGAACTCCTCCTGTTTGCTTGCAAAATGTGAAACACGGATGAACACACACATATCTGTACAAAGGTCCAGCCTTGCAAACGCATGTGAGCAAAGGGCCCCAGGCCTAACCCCAGGCTAGGCGTGTGTATGCCATTCTACAGATGACTGTTGTACATGTAGTTATCTGTACTCTTCCTCTTTTTCTAGGTGTGCATCTCCTTTAGAAAGTAGGGAAAATGTCAGACTCCATGTAGCTCTTGCCATGTTCAGAATAATGAATTCAGGATTTAGCAGCTGTAAATGTATGCTTCAAAATCAACAACTATGCTGTATAAAGTGAGTCTGTCCCTCCATCTAAAAAAGAATGCCTCCCCTCCGCTCCCAAACCATCACAGGTTTTTCCCCTATCCGTTGCCCATTTTTTCTCACAAAGCTGCCATCTTCTGCTTTCTTACATATTCATGGGTTTCAGGGATTTCTGTCTCTGCTGCCTCCTCAGATTACAAATTTCTTTTGTGTTAATTAAGCTGAAAAAAATTGAAAGAATGTCACTGACTCTACAAAGAACACAAAACAGACTCGCTTGAAAAGCTAAAAATAGATTGTTCCGTCCTGAGTACGGACTGCTCAGTTTTCAAACTATTTGTACAATGCAAATTAATTGCAGCTGGCCAGTTCATCTATTGAGATCTATGTGACAGAAATGAATGTACTACTGTAAGTGTGAAGCCCTTTCAGGTAGCTGGATCATGTCGAATACGGTGGTGGCATGCTTTTAATGTTCTGAAAATGCAACTTGGCAAATGGTCTATTGATTTGACGCTCTCCCTCAATAAAACAAAACCGAACCCAAACAGCTGAGATTTTAGATATGAGGCTGATGTGCACATACAGAAAGCTATAAGCGATCTTTCATGTATATTTTTAGCATCCAGAGTATATATGTATGAAAGCAGTTGCATTCATCTTGCTAAAAATAAACTTTTCCGTAAGGTACCTAAAAATGCCTCTATCCAGCTCATTAAGATAATTTCAAAAAGGATAAATAAATAGTCAGATTTTTTTGTCTTTTCTATGCCTAAATATTTCCATTAAATAATTCTATAACTTTTCTGGGTTTTCTCCCCAAAAGGAAATTAAACAACAAGCTACATTATAGCTATTATGGAGAAAACGTCAGGAAAATCTAAAAGGAGGCTGACAGTCAATCCTGGCTGTTACTGCTGTATCGCTGGTTGGATCTTCCAAAATATTGTGAATTAGGCAAGGATACATATATTTTAAACTGTGAAATAAAAACATCACTAAAATAAGATACATTGTTCGGGAATCAAAATGATCTGTGCCAGAGCTTCGCAGCAGATCCTGCCCCACAGGAGTCCTACTCTATGCTAAAAATTAAAAATGTTGTTTGGGATTCCTCTAAATACTGCCAAGAAAGAGAAACTAAATATCACAGAGTCACTTCCTACTCCAGTGTCTCTCCTTTGCAACGTCACTACTTTACATTCCCCAAATGCTCTTTGTAGCCTTACTTTCTTGAAAAAAGTTGTGCAAAGATTAATACAATACACAAAGGACCTTTGCCAACGCGTGGTAAGAAAACCTCCCAAGAAGCTTCAGATGGCATTTTATTAGCATTCTGATAACATCACAGAAATAATGTTTTTTAAGAGAACATAATGTGTTGGGAACATTTTCCAAAGCTGCCTGCGTTTTGAAGCATTTATTACAATTTGAACTTTTAAAATCAAGGCTGGGTATCTTTTAAAAGTTACACTCAAACACTGGGCTTGATGCAGAAATTACTGAGTTTCTGTTATGTTGTGTTATGCAGGAGATCACGCTAGATGATCATAATGATCCCTTCTGTCCTTAAAATCCATTAATCTTTTTTCCGTATTGCTGCTCCCTATGAAATGTTTCTGATGAAGCATCTGGATATTATATGGCCACGCTAGTTGCAAGAGGGGGACTGACACCCCTCTTTTCCTTTCCACCATCCCCATATTTTAAGTTATGTTGCTATTTGGGGCCCCATTCAAATTCCCATGTGAAAAAGTTAGTCTCTAAGTAATACAGTACAAATTATATATTGCACTGCAGCAGCTTTTCAAGTTAAAAAAAGGAGTTAAGGAGGGCTATTTAAACAAGAAATAAATGCTTTGTGCGGGGGCTGAAAAAACTGTTACGGTGCTGCCCCTTAAAAAGTGAACTCTGTCCTGTACTTTTCCAATGGTTAGCCTGTATTACCTTGAAATTCAGGAGGTCGCTCTTACTGGAGAGGCAGACAAAGCTGCTGAATAACAGCTCTATCCATAAAGAGGGAAGAGTGGACTAGTTCCCACCAGTTCCAAACAGGTCCAAGTATTAAGCCCAAATCTTTCTGCAGGTTCAATTTCTCTTTGCAATGTTGGCAAGTCTCAGTGTTTTGTGTTTTTCTTAATGCCCCAGTTCCTGGAATCATGTGATTAAGTGAAACTCCCAGCTTTGATTAAAACAAACAAAAAAGTAAGTTTCTAGCCTTACTGGTTGCAGTGAGAAGCTTGCAATTGTGTGCCCTAAAGGTGCAAAAACCAGGATGCAAATAAACAGACCCAAACAACATTATTATTTTTTTAAAAAATCATGATTTTCTTGGGCCTGACATTTTTTAGGACTTGGCGTTGGCAACATTGCATTTTGTCTCGGCGTTTGCTTCTCCCCTCTCTCACAATCTAAGGCCTCTTCTTCTACCAACAAGTTCTTCTCCTTTACAGGAGCACAGGATACAGCCTCATGCAAAGAGCCAAATGCGTCGCCATTTGCCAGGCCAGCGGTTGCTCAGAAGCTCCTATGTGGCTGTTATTCCAGTCCCTGAATTGAAACTGTGAGTGGAACCTCTGTGTTAACCCTCTCCCCCGCACCCCCACAATGGTGGTTTATGGCTCCAATCCATGCCGACAGCTCTACCTGCTACCACTCTATTCCCCCACTTCTGGTAGACTATGCAGAGTTGGGTGTTACCACAGCTGGGAAAAAGGCTAAAAAACTTTCCACAATATTTTCGTTTAGAGTATTTGTTTGCTTGTTTTCAAGTTTGAAATTTCAATTAAAAAACTTTGACTTTAAAAAAAAAAAGAAATTTAAATTTGTGTTGACCAGCTGTGTGTGCATCACCGATCTCTATGGCAGGCAGGGCTTGCTTGGGCTTCCTGCTCCCTTACCCTGCGGCGTCTATGTACAGTGGAACCACCACAGGGTTTGGGGCCCAACTCCCCTGGGTGAATCCCAGCCAATATTTGGGTGGTACTTTTCTAAACAGAGGACACTAGGGCTGCTATATGGATACAAAGGTAAAATTGTTTATGCTCCAGGGCTGCTCCATGGCCTGAGGCGTCCAGTGTGTCCTGAGGCCCCCTGAGACTTGGGGGAAAACAGATAATGGGTTGTACGTTCAAGGAAGAGAGAGCTGGAGCCAAACTGGGCACAGGGAAAGATTTGGATGGACTGAAAGAAAAGAGAGGCACAGAGAGGGAAGGTGAAGACCTTAAGCGATCCAGAGAAGAACCCAGAGTGGATCTGAACGCCGACTTTGCAGCCTACTTATCACTGGTCATAAATATGCCAGTGTGACTCAGCATTCTTGGCACTGGGCCAGAAGGTCCCAGGTTCAAGTGCAGTAGCACTGGGGGAGGGGTTGCTGCCTGCTGAAAGGTGCCAACTTTCAGAGGAAACCCTTTCTACCCTCATTGCTAAATGGTTTTAAAATGCATGATTAAATTCCCTACCAGCCTTAGCAAGAGGCACATCCTTATTGCTCTTCTGTTGTTGCAAGGAAAAGGCTCAACATAAGGGCAAATCTTTCTCTTTCCCTTGAGAGTAAACAGCAGCAGAGCTGGTGCCATTCCACTCCATGGGGAGTTTTGGGGGAAAGCAGGGGTGTCACTCAGTCAAGAGAGAGCCTGTGCACAGGCAGTAGAGGCTACTATGCCTAAATTATGGGGGGAAGGAGAGGGTCTTTGAATATCAAGTGGCATGCTTCAGTAAGGGAGCCATATGACAGAAGAGAGGTAGGCCCTAAAAATAATATAGCAGCCAGCCTCGTAGTCTCCACCCCTTACCCCCAATTCAAGCAGTACAGGGCCAGGCTCTGTGCTGTTTCTATCGTACAGAGGGTTTTGTGGGTGCAATACACAGTTGGTGCTACATTTACGCTTCGTATCTGTAGAGTATCGCACTCTCTGAGGCTTTCCCCCCAGAGGCAGGAGAGCAGGGATCACTCCAAGATTTGGCGGAAACCTTTGATCCTTTTGCTCTGTTTTCTGTCTGTTTGTCGGCCAGATTAACGTGACCAATGCACCAGTTCTCTTCAAGCAAAGAGGAAATTCCAATCCACCCTAGCATCCCTGTTCAGAGTTTGTGCCTGTCAATTTGGTTCAGTTAAAATCAACCACGACAAAGTGTTACAGACTGATGGAAAATGATGATTTCTAAGAGCATTATAGTATTTCTCCTTTGTGCAAGGGCTGTGCAGTTTTTGCGTTATCCAGCACAACACACCATGTCAACACTAAAACAATAATTTACTAGTGCCTGTCTTTTTCTGTTTGCATTCAAAACAAGCTCTTGATTTATTTGCATGGTGGGTGGTAACGAAAAATTAAATGTTGGTGTCACAAACAGGATTGGTCAAAAGCTATCTTTTTCATGGGAATGGAACCAGAGATGGCACAAAAAGTAACAAGCCAGGACATTGCTTCTACCCATGTCTAATCCAGGAGGAAACTGCAGCTTAGTGCAACTGCTTTGTAATTGTTTTCATGTTTACTATGAATCTAAAGGTTTCAGAGTAGCAGCCGTGTTAGTCTGTATTCGCAAAAAGGAGTACTTGTGGCACCTTAGAGACTAACAAATTTATTAGAGCATAAGCTAATAGAATAGAGCTTATGCTCTAATAAATTTGTTAGTCTCTAAGGTGCCACAAGTACTCCTTTTTGCGAATACAGACTAACACGGCTGCTACTCTGAAACCTGTCATTATGCAAGGCACTGAATTTTGCCGTATAGAGTGGAAATCTGTCCTCTGTTTTTTCCACCAAATGCATCCGATGAAGTGAGCTGTAGTTCACGAAAGCTTATGCTCTAATAAATTTGTTAGTCTCTAAGGTGCCACAAGTACTCCTTTTTATGAATCTAAAGCGTGTGTGTGGAAATCTGCACTTGAAATGGGTGTAGAAAACAAAGGGAATCTGCACAAGCAATTGAAAAGGAAAAAGCAATTGCAGATTTCTTACGGTAGCATGGCAGATTCTGCATGGATCCAGTCCGTGCACATGCACTGACAGAGAGACCTGGTTGCTCTCTCCACCTATTTTTGTTAATATTTTTGCTATTTCTAAAGAGTTATGGTTTGTAGATAAAGCAAACAACCTTTGAAAGGAGCTTCATTATCTGAAACAGTGTCTATTGTGTCAAATTTTCCAAATAATGGATTAATGCAATACCTTGTTATGTCCCAGAAAGGAGACAAATGTAGATCTGCGTTGATAGACAGAAATGGCTATTGTCAGGCAATCAAATATCTTCAAAGCATTGTCAAGGTAAAAGGAGATGTTTAAATAGACACAGTCCTAGAGCAGGCCTGTGGGAAAGATGGTTATAGAATACTCTATTATGTGCTCTTTGCATGTGTGCAAAAAAGGAACTCACACTTAGGCTGACCCTTAACTCTAGGGGCGGGCTACTGAAGAATCAAGATTGAGAATATTCTGTCCTTTGAAACTCCCAGCAGTGTGTATTACACGTAGTGGTGAACACTCAGACCATCAGGTCCCTTGCCTGCGTGTGGTCCCTGTGCAGGTGTGAAAGGGTGACAGCCTTGGGCTACACATAGAAGTGCCAGCTACAATGGTACCAGGGTTCCACCGGACTGGTGCGACTGTCAGCATTAGTTTAATTGACAGGGCCACGTCTCCTATTCCCTGTACACCTGACACAGAGGGCACCCTCTCCAAGGCAGCACACCAGCTGTGCTATCCTGTGCTCCAGGAAGGCAGTGTGCTTCCCCAAGCATGATTCCACATGGCGTTCCCATGGGAGCGGCTGTGCACCTATCCCATTGCAGGCCATTAGCGAGCCCATTAAGTTCATTTCACTGCTTTCACTGGGAAAACTGGACAGCTCATATCTCACACTCTTGCTTCCCACGGAAATGCAGGACTCCTAAAGGATAGTTCAGTTCCCACAAATACTGCTTGGCGTTTGTTTTATTGTTTCCTCGGGGTTGCTGCAAACATCTCTGCGTTCTGAGGGCCATTTTCCTTCTGGAAGGATCTGGCGACATTTGCTTTGCATTTTCCCCTCTGATTGTCTGTAAAAAGCTTTACTCATGGCAGGAGAGAGCAGACTTCCTTTGCCAAAAGGAGAAAAGCCAATTAGACAATAAGGCAAAACAGAAGAGAGCCATGTTATTAACAAATAAACAGATATAAAAAAATAAGCCTTCCACTTACTGGGTAACTGAAAATCTGTAACAGTTTCATGTAGACATTGGTCCAACTCATCCCTTCCATTTTCACTGCACTCTTGATAGCTTCAGTCCACAAGGGGCAGAGCCTAATCTTTGCACAACATGCTCTGAGAAGAGGTAAATTACATCATGGTAAAAATTAGGGATGTAAAAGTTTAACCGGTTAACCGATAAGCTTGATGTTTATTGGTTTCTGTTAACGATTAAACTCCGCCCGGAGTCCCAGCTACCAGCCCGGCTCCCAGGGTACCAGTTGCCAGCCCTGCCCCCCCCCCCAGGTCCCAGCATGCACGAGATCCCGGCTGCTGCCATTCGCCCGGGGCTCTGCGCAGGGCCGGCAGCCGGAATCCCGAGGCACGAGGTCGGCAGTGGGGAATCTCAGGTGCGGGGCTGGCAGCGGGGGATTCCCAGGAGTGAGGCCAGAATGGAGCCCCTCCTAAAATGTGGGGGTGGTGCAGCACCCCCCGTACCCCTAGTTCTCCAGTTAAACATTTAATTGTGTAATTGATAGAATTTTAATCGGTTACACGATTATTGTTTTTACACATTATTTACATCCCTAGTAAAAATGCTGCAGGAGCCACTGATGGAGCATCACTGGGATTAGCAATAGTGGAGAAAAAAATGCCACAGAACCCTAGCACAGACGCACGCTACGCTATCAACAAGTACAATCAAGTGGTTGGGGCTGAAAAACTGAGAGAACGCACAGGGAGTCCGACTGTCCAAGAGTATGGGCCTGATTTTCAGAGGGGTTGAGCACTCCCAGCTGCTATTGGCTTCAATTAGAGTGGCGACTTCTCAGGTCCGTGGGACACTGCAAGCACGACAAAGCATCTCACACACATCTGGAGAGAGGTTTCCAAAAGGACAGAGACCAAGCTTACAGAACGCAAGTTACCAAAGCATAGACCTGAAGGATGATTTCCTTTCAGGGACAGTTGACAATCTAAAATCTTAAACAGAGTGCAGCATCTTGGAATTGCAACCGCACTAGAAAAATCCAGTAACACACAAGACAAAGACCACACATTTACGTACCAAATGCCTAACTGAGGAACCAGACTATTTGTTCAAATTACAACAACAACAGGGAGAAAGTAGCTTAGACGTTGAAATGATACTTCATAGATTGCAAATTGTCAAACGAAAACATTTCTCTAGCTGCAATGTTTTCTAAACATTAACAACAAGGAATCAAAAATGATTAGAGCAATGTGTGTTTTATTAATTTCTTTCCAAAGTCACCACAAGAAGGTGTAACAGACAGCTCAAGAGAAGGCAAATCAAACACATTAACTTTTCAGCACTGGGATCTTCAAAAACCCACAAAAATGAGTTTTTCCTTTATGTTTACTTAGGAACATACTTGCACGGGGTCAGGATAAGATTCAACATTTGCACTGCCATTCTGATGCTCAGCAAAGGGGAAAAAAAAAGTACAGTACTTACCACTTCAGCGTTTTTCTGAAATTGTTAAGGAGTAGGGATTTAAACTTTCACTCACCAGCATTTTGCTTGATGAGTGAAAGTTTAAATCCCTGCTCCAGCAGCTTTCTCAATTGGAGGAAGAAAACTAGATCTTAGCCACAGAACAACAGACTCAAGAAGTGGCAACCTGTCATTCATTTTCCATTTAGGTTTGGCTCTGAGCCAGTGTTAGACATTGGAAAGTCGAAGCATCCCAGAATTAATAGAAGGAGAAGAAAGGTTAAGGATTTATTCTGCTCCTTACACATTTATTGCTTCTGTTCTGACTGAAATGCTTGATCCTTTGGGACAGGAGCTGCTATTGAAAAGGAGGCGAAGCAGCTTAGCTACAGTTCACAGGAGTTTTGGGGAAGGGGAAAAAAAAACAACAAAAAACAACCCACAGCAGCCTCATGGCTTTCCAGAAGGGCTGAGTGAGGACTTGGGACATCCATGTATACATTAGTCCCTGATTTTTTATTTTAAACACCAACTTGGTCAATGTCTAATGTAAATGAGTCCTTGTGTAAATGCTAGGAACTTTCAAAGGCAGTCATGTGCTCTTGTGTTCTGAAATCATTTATATATAACCCCCCCACCCCATGTTAAAGTTCCCCTTCTCTGTAATTCAAAAAACAACCTTGACCAATTGCTTCAGGTTTTACCCAGATCAGAAATGTCTCCTCCAGCTTGAGATTTCACATGAGAATTTTCATGCCAAATGGAGTTTGTTCTTTAGACACAGCTGGAGAGGGGGGATTAAAAATAGACCTAACAATAGACAGCTGGTTCCATCTTTAACCATGGAACCATGACCATGACTCCATAATAGCATCAATAGTTTTCAAAATATGGGTATTGTGATATACATAACACTGAAACGTCATGGTCTCGGCTAATTCTCTGCGCCTGCATGGTTTCCATTTTATTTTTCCAAGCAACTAATTCTAAGTCTGGGATTTTAAATTTGGAAGCACCAAGCAGCTGCTGCCACCCTAAAGTGGCAATTTTGATACTGGCTGCTGCATCTTTTTAATTTCCAGCCAGTAAGTAATGTTCTCTCTTATATTGCTGAGTAGATCCACAGTCTCACAGGTATTAAATATGGTTCATGATAAATATGTTGATGGTAACAACAATGTATAGTGAGATGGAATGTGGAAAAAAAAATTGACACGAGGGAGCAAAAATTTCCCAGATTTCAGGGAGTGGGGTTGGACAAGCCGCAAAAAACTGCATTTAGGCAAAGTTTGTTATAAAAAATACGAGGTTCTCAATGTGCTTATGCGAGCGCTTCTGTTGCTGGACCAGTGAGCCAAGCTCGCATCAAAGGAGTGTTTTCACTGCAACTCCAAATCAACGGATGAACATCAGGATAGCCACTAACAGCGCCTCAAGGTACTTCAGAACACTTGTTGGCTTAGAAGTAGTGTAGGCCATTAGCAGGCTAATGACAGCAAACCAAGGGTATTAAACATTTGAAGGAAAGCAGCTACTGTATGATTTAATTTAACTTGCTTGATACAGTTATACTCCAACGAGAAGCAATCCCTTTGCTTTTGCATTTAAGGGTTTAGGACCAGGTATAATTTGGAATGGACAACTCGTCTGCACCCTACTCTGTAAGGTAAGAGTTCTTTTTTGTAAGTGGACATGCCCAAAGGAGAACCTGAATCTCCAGGCAAGTTGTCCCAGAAGGAATAAAGGTTGTCCTGTTTCTTCCCACTCCTTGCTGTAGCCGTTCGTAACTTGTTGTGTGTTCTCTTCCCAAAGTACACATGGGTGAATGTAGCCAAAAGCGGAATTTAAGCAAATTAGTAGCCCAGACTGGCATATCATTTCCCTCTTCAGCTGTCTGATGTCATGTACAGAAAAGGGAAGGGGAAGACTTCATTTTCAGCTTTTGATCAGTCATACTTGTCAATTCAATGCATCCAAGGTTAGTAGCTTGTGTGGCAGTCAGTAAGTAGTTAGATTTCATTTATCAATGGCTGCCAAACAGTAACTACATCATTGGCATACTAGGGTTTCAATAATCCTTGTAATGTGTTCTGATATAGTGGTAATGAGCTTAGTATAAATCCTTACATAGGCAATTATAGACTTCCTAATCAGCACATTTACCATCACAACCTGTTCTCTTTCAGTCCTGAAACCCTTTTGACCAGACCATCAGATGCACCATACTGTTGGGTGGTTCTATGATGGAAACAAATATCCACTGTGGACAACTATGTCACAATGAAGCCCCTTTCCACCCAAGCAGTACTTAAACCTGGAGAGTTAAACATTGGCTCAGTATAATGCCCTACCTACACTGCACTCATTCCCACAGGGAGATGGCACACTTTTGGGGATGATTACTGAAAATAAAGTGGGCCTCGACATCTATAGCCATGCCTGTAGGTGACGTCCACTGTCAATTACTACTCCTTGACTCATGCAGACATGGCCTCTAAATCAACATCATGGCTATCCTGTTATCTGTATATGGCATGAATGGATAAACCACACAGACCTGAGCAGAGCCAAATTCAGGCAAAATAAAACTGACTAATACTCAAGTATTCTGTTCACCAGCGCCTCACTGCAGAAAGGAGGAGCCCAGCTGGCCCAGCAAAAGCTTCCTTAAGCCTCCTCTATGGTCTGAGGACCATAAGAAGCTGGAGTCAGTGAAAGAGGTGCCCCATGGCACATAGTACCAGTCTCCCTATCTCTTCTGTAGGAATAAGGGACAGCTGCTGCCAAGAAGAAAGAGAACTCCAGCAGTAGGGATTGGCAAACAGGCTATTTGTTCTGGGGAGTCAAATGTTTCCTGAATATTAGTGTAACCCACACACCTTCTGGGTGTGGTGTTCTGTCCCATCTAGTGGCACTGAGACCTCTTAGAGAGAGAGAGAGATTAATGAGTCTGCTCTACAGCCTTAGCTAAGAGCCTTGGCAAAATAACTGGCAAAAAAAGTTGTACTATATATTTAGCAGAATAAAGAATATTGCACGCATGCACGTGTGCGCATGCGCACACACACACACACACCTTCATGCCCCAGCTGTTTGGTTTGTGTCCAGAACTCAGAGATCAGCACCATTATCACACAGGGCCAGATCCTGCATGCCTACTCAGGCAAAGTTCCCAGAAAAATAACTGGGAATTTTGCCTGCACAAGGGCTGCAACTGGGCTTTATATTTAAGGCTAGAAACTACTGTGTTCTGGGTACTGGCATGCAAAAGATCACAACAAGCATCCAACTTTGCTTATAAAACTCCCATATTCAGCACAGCCACAACAGAGAGCTTTAAAAATCAGAGCAGGGTTTTCCCATATATGGGAAAACTGACCCACTGTGCAGTTCCTCAAGCAAAGCATTATCACAGAATAGCAATCTGATCCTGAGAAGTCCTGCCTGCCTGCAACTTCTGCTATCTCCAATGGGAGATGGGAAGTGCTCAGCACTGAATTACAACACATAGTTAAATGTACATCAAGCCACAAGGATTTGCAAGGAAGCATGCAGTACATTTATTCTCTTATGTTGGACTCACTCACCTGCATGACTGATAATGGATCAACAGGGCTGTTAACTTCAAAAGGCTAATGGTTTTAAACCTGGCTGCCTAAAGTGAGGCTCTTAAGTCGCTATCTTTGTACTTAAAGGAGGCCTGATTTTCAGAGATACTGAGCACCTGCAGCTCCCATTGGATTTGTGGTCTCACCACACTAATGAAAATCAGGCCACTTTAAATTTAGGTGCAGAATATACAGACTTAGGAGCCTAACTTTAGGGCATCAGGTCTAGAAATTTTGGCCAAGATGAACAAATCACAGGTGAGACTGTGTGGCCAAATTTCAAGCTGCAGCTAACTTCTGCAGCAGAGAGATGAACTCCTGAAATCAGTCCCTTATAATGGAAGTGCTAGTAGACTCTTACCTAGACCTTCACAAAGAATATTTGAATAAATAATATTTATGCAGGTTCCGTAAATGGAATCACCCGCAAAGGCTTGAGGAACTGTGTCCGCTTTCCCAGCTGATGGGCTGATTAATTCCCCTCCTATCACCAGTTTCCCGCAGCAGAGTTCCCCCGCACAAAGCCTGACTGTTTAGAGAAGGAGAATTGTATCTGACCCATCATCACTAACTGCATAGAAATACTGAAATCAAGAGTCTATTATTTTAAATTAATTTTAAGCCTATGGAAATCAATAGCACAATGAGATAGGGGAAGCAGTCACCTCAGACAGGAATTTTATACTGATTTTGAAATGTTGCCTCTCAATGAAAGAGAGTGCTATGAAGACAGATCTCTTATATGGATTTGGTACAATAAACGGTAGGTCATTTTAACTGAACCAAATAGCACATCTGCTCACAGAAACAAACCTAGACTAGAGAGAACATTTACAACTTCTTAAAGCAGAGCAGGATGGATATGCTGAGAAATATATTCAAGCATTTCTGGTTGTACTGAATAGAAGTGTCCTCTCAATAACATTGGGAAATTCTTCATTTGTCGGCAGGGGATCTCTTGTAATAATCCCCAGAAGTTTGTTTTCAGTAGGCATATGCTGTTTTAGGGAGAGCTTTTTGGGTGGTTTGTTAAACTGTCAATGATACCTGGTTACATCTCCCTCCCTCCACAAAATCCCAAATGACAGAGGGATTTACAGAGCACAAATGATTTGCCTGAGTAAGCACTCCTAATCACCAAATAATCATCGATACATATTTTCCCACAGTGGTTAAAGCGATGTGGATCAATCATCTATTATTTTCAAGTTTCTAAACAGACATTTTATACACTCTAGGTTTCAAAAATCTGAAATGCACATTAACATGACTGTTAGGAGTTTAGGGCCTGATCCAAAACCCACTGAAATCCATGGGAATCTTTCACTGATTTCAGGGTTTTGGATCTGGTCCCAGAGCAGTTACAGTCCATCAAACAAACTCTTACACACATCCAAGGATTTACTGAAAAAGACTCTGACAGAACTCTCAGGAAATCAGAACTTAGAAACTGTTAGTTGCAACACAGATGAATAAAACAATGTCACAACTGAGGCTGACACTTCAATCTTAACTATCCTAAAATGCTATAAGGCTTTCCTGCAAAGTTTGCTTCCATGCCTAATAGCAAAAATGAGTTAGGGATGGATTTCTTGGTTTATGTTTGAATTTTTTTTTATCAGACTGCAGCCTTACATAGATGTGTCTGTTAATAATTACACCAGTGGTTTTAATGTGAATGAACTTAATAGAGTCTTGTCTTTTCAATTTGCCAAAGCATCAAGAATATTTCAAAGACAATACTTTTAAGATGTGCAAAACAGAACTGGGCCACTACTGAGAGTTCTGTCCAAGGCTCCTTATTCCTTCACTTAACTCAGGAGGGTACTGATTATTTTATTTTTTTAAGAGGGGCCAGGATCCAAACCTTCAGTGGGTTTGGTTCTGCAAATACTACAAGTGACCAGTGAAGTTTTCCAAACCACCTACAATTTTCCCCTTGTCCAGTGTGAATTTATAAAAACAAGTGCAATCTTAGCATAAAGTTACTTAAGGGTTTGTTCCTGCACTCCTTGCATACAAAGAGGTTAGGGGAGGAAAGGGGTTGATCTGGGAACACAAGGAAAGCAGGATGAGGCCTTTAGTGATTATCTGTGAAACACAGTTCTGGGCAATTTTTCCAGACAGACATCAGTCTTTTTAAATGAAGGAAGATAAGTGCATCGTGGTTTCATGGTTTGAACAATCTCAGCAAACATGAGCAGACTCTATCCTCCTCCACCAAAAAGAAAATACTATTTTCCTTGTTTGAATTTTGTCTTACCAAAAATTATAAGGGGTCAATTTAAAATCCTCCAATTATTGTCTCACTGGTGACATTGCTTCTGTTATTTAAAAATGCAATTTTAAAAATATATAAAAGTGAAACATGCTATAACTTCCCAGAATATTGGTTTTATTTGTTTCAGAGTAGCAGCCGTGTTAGTCTGTATTCGCAAAAAGGAAAAGGAGTACTTGTGGCACCTTAGAGACTAACAAATTTATTTGAGCATAACCTTTCGTGAGCTACAGCTCACTTCATTGGATGCATTTGATGAAGTGAGCTGTAGCTCACGAAAGCTTATGCTCAAATAAATTTGTTAGTCTCGAAGGTGCCACATGTACTCCTTTTCTTTTTTGGTTTTATTTGTGTATGTGGGATTGAGTTTGCTATTTTCATCAACTGGATGATTCTGGTATTTAATTTTAACTTTAGATTTTAAACGTTTAAATGTCTTTTTTGTAATCAACTTGTAAATTAATTGTTTTTCACATTTAAAATTCATAAATAATTTTCTATTAATAGTAGATTTGCTAGTACATTTTCTTTTAAATGTAGTCATTGTTATTAAATATTTAACACTGTGGATGTAGATCACCTTTGGCACAAAGATGATCCTTGTCTAAAAAATTTACAGTGTAAAGATTAAAAAACAAAATTTGTGAACCAATTTTATATCAATTTATAGCCTCCATGCATTTTAGCACATTTTAAAATTACATGGACTAAATTAAGTATCAGTCTGATATTCTTCTCATGTTTAATCGAAAATCTGATCAACTATAATCTCATTAGCTATAATAGGATTTTATAATTTCTGTAATCTCATTACAGAAATATCTGTATCTAAAAATAAAAAGAATGTTTCCATGATTTTTGATGAAGGAAAATTTTAGCTATTCCTAAATTGTTCTTGTTTGGATCGAAAATTCAGACTGACATTTTTATTTAGTTCTTAAAAAAGACAGAGATATATTTTGAACTATTACAACAGAAAATGAAAGGACACACTCTCGAGTATTTCAAATATCCCATCTGGAAATTTGTTGCAATAAATGTGTTGTGGCTTTTCTGTTATTTTAGTTTTGTTTTTTTCATTTACAGTTCAAAAATTGAGTGGAGAGGTATTTTTCCTGGTTAGGAGTCCAAATATCAAAGGAGTTATTCAAAATTTGCTGCTTCTTCTCTCTCATCTTTTACATTCCCTGTATGATATCAGGCAACAGACAAATTCACCAGGAAAAAAAAAAGTTAATTTAATTCTTTTAGGGGCATACAGAATTGTATTTATTTCCCTAGCAATTTTCTTTTGAGGGTCACATCTCTAACTTTCCAGGGCTCAATTCTGAATCCCTATTCTAAAACTGCTACTGATGTCAGTGTCATTTTTGACAAACAAACAATGCAAGATCCTATATATAATAGTCTAACAATACTTTCTGTCTTCATGACTAAGAAATAGAGCATTTCACTCTTACAAAAATTGACTCATATTTTACGTATATCCCCAAGATTACCTCACTATATTTATGCCAACATATTAAAATTTTAAAAATACATAGTTTATCTAGCTAATTATAACTGTTCTTCGTTTCAAATTATGGTGTTAACTATCATGTGGGTTTCCATCCTTATATGTATGTATTTAGTTTTTTTATTTTTATAATTTTCATTTTTACTTTAAGTTTAGAGGCTGTTTTAAAACTATATATTGGCATTTTAATTACTTTCTGTGTTTTTACTGGATGAATTGTTGAACACCGTGCCAGCTGCAGAAGGAGTTTACATACTACTGTTACTTATATTTTCACTTGAAAATAGCAGAATCACAAGTTTGATTTATGTAAATCTCAGAGAGGTGAAAAAATATAAATTGTGGAATTCTTTTACTCTAAAATGACATAATTCCAGTGGTTAACTCTTAGTTAGCTGTTTATTTATCAATATGAAAAGAGGTATCAACTGTGTTCTAAAAATGAGAAAAGTAAAAATCTGAGAAAACAATCTGTTATTATGAGCAGGAGGTAGAATAACTCAAAGAGAGAACACTAAGAACTTTCAAGCAGAGTGACATTAAAAAAATCAGACTTATTTCATACCTTACTGATAGGCACCTTTAGGCTACAACAGAACAACAAACAGATTACAATTTTTATTCTAATTTAACATGAGTATATTCCACAGCAATCCTATATCAATAATACAATTTATATATTTTCAACTGTATAAAATTTCATAGTGTATTAATACTAAATATTAGGAAATCTTCTCCATTCATTATCTTGTATGTACTTGAATCTTTACATTTTTCATCAACTGCATCTCAGAACTACATCAGATTTTAAAGTTCCTGATTTATTCTTTTTCAGAATACATTTTACCTAATTTCCCCGTTTTTGGCACCAGAAATTGTAAACTGGAAGAAAGTAAATGTGTAAAAACCCCAGCTGCTTTGGAATAATGATTTCTGGAACAGCCCACACATTGTAACCAAAAATCTATTCAAGATTAGAGGTGGTCACGATATTTTTCGGACACCTAGCAATTAGTCACTTATTGTTAATGTGAGCAAATTAATAAATAGGCAAAAGCATTTCTGACTTCTATAAACCAAACCAATTTATTGGGTCTAGAATAAATTAACACATCCATATATTTCTTTGCTTACTGTGCCAAACAAAGTCTGTAATATCCTTGCATAATAATATTTTGATAGGAAAGTGAATGTTCAGTTTGGATTTATACACAGAAATTTCTTCATTCTGTTAGTTGTGCTGAATCTAGTATGCGATTATCAAATTTTTAAAAAATCACCAGCAATGTAATTAATATAAAATTGACATAACCAGGTAACAGTTTTAACTGAATACAAAAACATTTTTTCTATTTACTTTATAGTAAATGAAAGTACTCTTCTGTTTTTAAAATGACATTGTTTAAAGGAATTAGTTATACATCATATTAATTATATTTAAACATCAAAACATTTAAAATGACCTAGAGAAACAAGCTGTGGAATATCCAATCCTTTAAAAAAAAAAAGCAATTAAATGCTAAATTCTTAGCATGCTAAATACGATTAAGGACATTCACCTTCTCATTCACTTTAGCTTGATAAAACATACACACAAAATGTGAGAGAGGTTTGCAGAAAAGCATTTGACAAACACCTTTGGCGATAATTTCAGGCTTTTAAAAAAAGTACTGTTTAAACTCAGTTCTTGAATCAGTCGTCTCCGGATGCTATAGTAATATTTCAATCAAGTTATATGGTCTGAACTATCCTCTAGTTTTCTTATTAATAAATACATATTTGTCTGATACTGTACAAATGAGATACATGAACATCTTAACTATCCTGCATGCATAGATCTGTTTCTAAGTAAATATACCAGAAGAGAATTGTGACTGAATTTTATTCTGAAAAGGAACTGTGCTCTCTCTGGTCTGCAAAAAACGGTCGGGACATTTCATTTACTACTGACTAGAGTTACCATGTTAAATTTAAAGAGGCAATATGATTGATTAGGAAGTGAGCTGCTCCAAAGTCAAAACAATACACTTTCAAATCCACCAATGTCTTTCACCTGGGTGATTAAAAGGAGTTGAATGCTCTAGATGTTTTGGTAGAAAATTAAGAAAGTTACTGTAATCTCTAAACTAAACAAACTTCACTTTTCTCCACCCTCAGTCAGTGAGGACAGCTTCAATAACAGGTCTGTCTTTCTGTGATTTCTAAATATTTCTGCCTCAGTTATCTTGTCCAGTCAAAACAAGCACCATATTTACAGCCAGGGCTGCAAAAAAGCTGCAAATCCTTCCACACTCATCAGGCCAAGAATAAGTCCCCTATCCTTCCTTAACTGAATCCTGCCCATACTTGCTCCTGCCCCCTCCCTGATCCATTTTCTGGAATCACCTCGTTCCTTGATCCCCTAATCTCCCTAGTCTCCTCAGGAAAGAGGGAGTCAATCCCCTGCTCCAAAGAAAAGAGCTTGTCCTTTTTCTATCACACAGCTGAGTGGCTTCCCTTTTGCCATCACACAAGTCTCCTGGAGAAGAGCCTGCACCTTCTCATCTGTAGGAAACAGTAGAACGCCACTGCACCTCGAAACCTCCCTTTGGAGGAACCACAGGGAAGCTGCTGCCCTTAAGAGTCACAGATCTGCAAATCTGTTGAAGATTTATAATCCATCTGTCTGGCTGCTTGTGGCCAGCACAGGGGGGTTGGAATAGGAAAAGAACATTCAAAACTGGTTTGATAAAAGCAAAAGAAAGTCTTTAAAAACAAACTAAGAAAAACTGAATAAAGAAAAAGGAAACTCTGAATTTGTCTTTCCCAATCTCTGGGCATGAGGCTCAGCAAAACGGGAATTTTCCCCCGTCACTGGCACTGAGTCTCAAAAATAAATAAATTAAAAATAAAATAAAATTAAAATAGCCAAAACTCATTCTCTGCCGTTTACAAAGTACTGATTGAGTCTGTCATTGTACAGAGGGATCTGCCTTGGGATTTCTCTCTACAGAAGAAATAGGGAACAGGGCAGGACTGGATGAGAAGGGAAATGTTCCCAAGAGTTTCACAAGTTACAGCACATTTATTTCACCAGATGCTATTTTTAAACCAGCTGTTGCTATTTTTATAAAATGTCAGTGTTTTCCATTTGCTGAACTCTGTCCTCATCTAGGCAGCACTGTGCTCCTCCCCCCAAAACTCCCCACCCAACACACTCTTTCAGTCAAACCACCCACACACACACAACCTTTCCCCCATAACTACCCACTCACCTAGCCACGCTCCTTCCTCTCTCTCACACACGACCCCCCCCACCACTATCCTCTCATAGCCACACTCTCCTCCCCCACACTTCCTCTCCAACTTCCCCCAAAATGGCCCCTATTCCTGGTCTTTCTCCCCCCACCCAGCCTCCATCATTCCCCAAGTACTTTCATTTCTACTGTGCATCAGATCCGTCAAAGCTGCTTTCTTAAAACAATATCTGAATAGCCTGTCTTCACCCTCCCTCTTCCCCCTTCAAAAAAAAAAACCCCAAAAAACCCACAACCAAAAGCAGTTGTGCACAGTGCAAAGTCCAAGCTGAATCACCCAACAAATCTCCTGCTTTAGCTTCATTCCTCTCCAAGCACATTCCTGCCAAAGTGCCGGGAGGGGGGGAGGGAGGGAAGAGAGAGCAAACAAACGGGACTGTTGCTAAGTTTTGCACTTTATACCCTTTTATATTTACAATCCTCTTCAGGCTAAAAATAGCAACACATGATCCATTTATAACTGGCCGGACGTGCCCTGAAGCTGCTGGCGGGCTCTGGCTGATGAGGGGAGCTTTTTGTGTTCTTTCTACCTGAGCTCATTCCGCATTTAAAAGGGTCAGACAACTAATCTCCTACAAAGCACACACTCAATTGACTAGCTTCTGGGGGAGATCAGACCCTTAGGTCTGGTCTACAAGTTAGATTGACCTAGCTACGTGGTTCAGGGCTGTGAAAAAATTTTGCACCATGGTTACGTCAATTTAATCCCTGGTGAAGACATGGCAAGGTCGATGGAAGAATCCTCCTGTCGACCTAGCTATCGCCTCTTGGAGAGATGGATTATCTACAAACCCCTTCCATCAATGTAGCTATGCCGCTGTAGTATAGACATCCCCTTAGGATAATGGATGTAAAGAGACATTAAACTGTAGACCATCCCAGACCTCCTAAGTGACCAAGATCCCAAAGGAAGAGCATACAAAATTCAAACAGAAATATTCAAAAGCTGTGGGATTCATTCCTTCAGTATAATGAACTTGTTCCATAGCTTTACACTTCCAGGATGTTTTATTTCTGATGTTAAAAGGAAAAAAAAAAGGGCAGGGGAGTGTCACAAAATCGGTGTGGAATGTAAGTAACTTTGGGTCTAAAATGAGTGATGGCCCTTGAAACAAGAGGTTTGGTCAGTTCATCTGTAAGTAAAGGATATAGGATATTTCCTCAATTAGAAGTATCAGATATTAGATATTGCTATTGCTTCTAACTTTAGTCCCTGCTAGTGCTTTATGCACATGAATTTAACTAAGCCTCACAGTTGGTTTGAGAGGTAGGTATTCCTCTCATTTTACAGAAGTACAAAGGACCAAATTAAGAGGGAGTGTAAAGTACACATCACCAGTGGGTATAAATGAGCATAAATTGGTGTGAGTTACATATTAACAGGCTAGAAGACTGTTAGAAGAGGTTAGAGTGGCTTATCAGTATTGCCAACCCTGTGTGTGCAAAAGTCATGAGTCAGACCCTAAAACATTATGAAAGTATTTTAAGGCTGAGCTTAAAACACCAAAACAACCCAAAAGAAATCCCAACACAAAATCAATTGTTTTTATTTGTCCTCCAGCTTTTGATCCTTAAGGTGCACCTGAGTCATATTTTCCATCCTTTTCCTACAGCCATGGAAGCTAGTAACTTGCCTTTTTATTATTTTAAAAGAAAGGTAATATAATCCCATGACTCCAGGAGCTGTGACATTAAAAAATACTATCATAAGATCTATATAAAATTGCAAGAACTGGCAATCCAGCACTTTAGATAGATATCCCATGGAGCAACGTTCTGCCACTAGACTTACGCATTCTGGGATTTTTCTCCCAGCACGTTGTGGGATATCTACCAGAATTATGGGACTTTGGGTCAAACTAACAAACTCCCATGATTCCTTTCCTGTTATCCCATAATTCATCTAGTTTTAGCAAACCAGCACCATTTTCAAATTGCTGTCAGTGTTTCCTTCATGCTAACTGCTGAATGCCATAATCCTAGAGTCATGAGTACAAAAAGGTGCTCCAGATGTAGCAACAGTCACACAGCCAGATGCCTCTGGAATAGTTGGGAGACAGCCACCAGCAGAGCTGCTATTATGCTGCACAAATACTGCTAGAAGAGGAGGAGGAGGAGGAAGAGGAAGAGAAGTACTGTGGTGACAGCACTGAGCAGTTCCTTCTGCGTGACATTTTCCTGGAGTGGCCTCAGTAGGCAGAGCACCACTTCTGAGCTTGGCCAAACAGCACTGAACGGTGGGGCAGGACAGTGCTGCAGAACTGGGATGACCAGCGGCGGTATCTGAACTTCAGACTGCAGAAGCTGCTTTCTTCAAGATCTGTGCAGTGCTCACCCTGGAGCTGCAGCAGCACAAACACCAACGTGATAATTCCCCTGAGCGTGGAGAAGCATGCGGCCATCATTGTCGGGAACCTTGCCATCCCTGATTGCTAGCAGTCAGTAGCTAACCACTTTGGTAGATCAACAGTCAGGGCTGCTGTCACGATGGCGCTGTAGCTCATAAATCTAGCCTCTGATCCCTGGGCTTCAGAGTTTAATCAGATCTTTCTGTTGATGATCACCATGGTACATTCACCAGTATTAATGTGGGGTGGTCTGGAAGGGTCCATGCTGCCAGAATCTTCAGAAACTCACTCTTCTTTTACAGACTGCTCCCTGTACTTCTCTCTCTCTTGTTCTTATTCTGGGGCATGAGGCCATCCCTCCAATTTTCTGTCTTCTTGGACCGCTCTTGGAATGCTGTCAGCAAACACGTCTTCCCTCATCTTGTTTCTCTCCTCTCAGGCATTCAGGAACTGATAAGCAGTGGGGGCAAAAGATCTATCTGGCTTTAAGATTAAACTCCATGGAGGAGATGGTATGATGGGATAACATGATTTTAGTAATTAATTTATAATTTGGTAATTTGGTAATTAATTGATCTTTAAATATTCATGGTAAATAGGCCTAATGGCCTGTGATGGGATGTTAGATGGGGTGGGATCTGAGTTACTACAGAAAATTCTTTCCTGAGTATCTGGCTGGTGAATCTTGCCCATATGCTCAGGGTTTAGCTGATCGCCATATTTGGGGTCAGGAAGGAATTTTCCTCGAGGGCAGATTGGAAGAGGCCCTGGAGGTTTTTCGCCTTCCTCTGTAGCATGGGGCACGGGTCACTTGAGGGAGGATTCTCTGCTCCTTGAAGTCTTTAAACCATGATTTGAGGACTTCAATAGCTCAGACATAGGTGAGGTTTTTCGTAGGAGTGGGTGGGTGAGATTCTGTGGCCTGTGTTGTGCAGGAGATCGGACTAGATGATCAGAATGGTCCCTACTGACCTTAGTATCTATGAATCTTTGATAATGCCCCTTTCTGTGAGGGCTGTAGCATGTCGGGTGCTAGAGGAAGAAGAAGCAATCCAAAGTTATTATAATACTTACTGGTTGAGGTCCCCTCCATAGCCCTGTCAGACTGGCTCTCTGTCTGGGTCTCAGGGGCCACCTCGGTACCTGGGTTTCTAGTACAGGGTTCGGTGTGCCAAAGAGATTGTTGTTGTCCAGGGGAAGCCCTTCCTCACCGCGGTCTGTGGTCGGCCTTCCAAACTGTCCACCACATAAAGGGATTCCATGATGGCCTCCCTGGCAAAGGTCCGGTCTGGCTCCGAACAGAATGCATAGGCACTGGGAGCATTGCCGGAGCGCTTGTTTTTGTCCCTACCAGTTTTATAATTCTGCCAGAAATGCTTGGCTTTGGTACAGCCCTGAGCCTTGTCCTGTGAGTGCCCTTTCTCCTGGGTTTGCTTCAATAGCCACACAGATCTTCTCATCCTGGTGACTCCTGTTAAGACAGGGCTGGATGTGCTCCTCTCCCCAGAGGGCAAGGAAATTCAGACCAGAATTATTGGATAGGGCCATGCAGAAGCATCATGCATGGCTGTTATGATGGACTCCAGGCATAGGTGCCGATTCTGTGGGTGCTCTGGGGCTGGAGCACCCATGGGGAAAAAATGGTGGGGGCTGAGCACCCACCGGCAGCCCCCCATCAGCCGCCCCACCCCGCTTCTCAGAATTTGCCGTTGGCTGGCAGGTCCCGCTAATCAGCACCTCCCCCTCCTTCCCCATGCCTCCCGCGTATCACAATCAGCTGTTTCATGGCACGCAGGAGGTTTTGGGAGGGAGGGGGAAGAGCAAGGGTCTGGTGTGCTGGGGGAGGGGGTGGGGCCTCGGAGGAAGGGGTGGAGTGGGGGTGGGGCCTGGGCTAGAGCTGGGGGTTGAGCACCCCCCAGCACATTAGAAAATCAGCGCCTCTCAGTAGGGATCTTAACTTGCCATGAGGTGAAATCACAAGAGGGCACACCTGGGTGCATACCAGCATTTAAACAGGGAAGTGACATCGAGTCATGACAACCCCACAGCAGTGGAGAACTCACAGGTAAACAAACAGGGTGTGAAGCAATGCAGTGTAGGACAGCCATAGAGAACTGCCTGAAGCGGTAAAGTTCATTAGAAATAGGGGTGCATCCACATGGGCCTTATACCGGTATAACTCATTCCAGAATAGAGAGAGTTATGTTGCTTCCAAAGCGGATTAATTAAAGCACGATAAGGCACCAGATAAATAAATTTATAAATTTTATTTAAAATTCTGGAAAAACTGAAGTTGTACCAAAAACATCCTGCATGTAGATAAGGCCTTAGACTCCCTCATGCCCACTTACTAACCTGAAACTTGCAACATTTTGCCCATTACCGCTATATTTCACCCAAAGAATTCAAGTGGCTTGCCTGCCTCATGTCCCAAAATGAGTTTGTGGCAGAGCTGAGAAGAGAATCTAGATCTCATCATCTTCAGAAAGGTGCTCCATCTATTAGATGATCTTGGCCAAAAGGTGAAACACAAACGTATCTGCAGCCATTGAAGGAAACAATCAAACCCTTAAAGCAGCAATAGTTTCTATAGCGCTGTCACAGAAAATCAGCACTTAATCATTTGTGAGAATCCTTTCCCACAACGTCAGGCACAACACTAGACAGTTGTGGTTAGGACTGTGTCAGGGAATTCGACACTTTACAATTGTGTCAAGCAAGATAACATTTTCTAGAGAAGAAAAGCTCTCATTTACTGTGGTGTACAATCCAAGGTAATTCCACTGCAATGCATTGCAAATTTGCACAGGCAGAGTTGAGAGCAGAATTTGGCCCAAAAGGCTCTAACGTGTCCCTGTTTTTTTCCTTTAAAGTTTAAGTAGATGACAGTGGCCAGAAAGTGAGCTCTGTTACCACCAAGCAGACACATCTCTGTGACATGATCCCCAGGCTATTTAGTCTAAGTTCAATCACTGAACTTTTAGATTTGCTTATTTTTAAAGATATTTTGGCCAATTTTATTTTCCTCTCGAGTCAAACAATTAAGCTACTTTTAGATTCTTTCCCCTCCCCTTTCTTTAACCTGTGGTCCTGTTTTTTCCTGGAAAGCTGAGGTACCTTGAATATTAGGCTACATTCAACCCTTCTTCCAGGCACAAATACTAACAGCAGAATGTGGTCTAAATGTTGCAATTCTATACCCTACAAATTGAGATCACTTAGGGGAATTTGTCTTTGCAATTCCATATAAAGCTAGGTAAACCCATGCATTAAAACTGTATACAATACAGATTAGCACAATATTACAGCCTATGTTCATTGAGGTATCTTAACACAGTGGTTCTCTAAAACTTAGGGACATTATTGTTTTACATATGTGAATGTTATTAGGAGTGATTCCCTCTGCTGTCTCCAGTATTGCACATATTCATTACCCCTTCAAATGCAGTGAAGATCCAGGCTAGGCATTAGGTGCTATTACTGCATTACACTCTAGGGAATCACCATCACATGATTCACTTCTATAGGCAACTGGGTACTTCCTTTATTTTTAAATAAAGACAAAATTGTAGGAAAGTTGACCTTCTTGGACCAGCACAAGCTGGGAATCATGAGGAGGAGGCACAGCCAGTGCCGAGGAGAAAGCAGAGTCTACAGAACCATACAACTGGCATTCTGTCATCCAGGTAAAGCCACTTTAACCTTGGAAAGGACTGTGAGGCCTGTTGGCTAGAACAGAGGTGGGCAAACTACGGGCCAGGGGCCATATCCGGCCCTCCAGATGTTTTAATCTGGCCCTTGAGCTCCTACTGGGAAGCAGAGTCTGAGGCTTGCCCCGCTCCGGTGCTCCAGCCAGGTGGCGGGATTGGGGTCTTGCCCCACTCCGCACAACTCCTGGAAGCAGTGGCATGTCCCTTCTCTGGCTCCTATGTGTAGGAGCTGCAGGGGTGGCGCCTGCACAAAGGGCAGCGTGTAGAGCCGCCTGGCAGTGCCTCCACGTAGGAGCCGGAGGGGGGACATGCTGCTGTTTCTGGGAGATGCTTGAGGTAAGCACCACCCAGAGCCTGCCCCCCGACTCTCTCCCATGCCCCAACCCCCTGCCCCAGCCCTGATCCCCCTCCTGCTCTCCAAAGCCCTCAGTCCAAGCCTGGAGCACCCTCCTGCACCCCAAACTCCTCATCCCCAGCCCCACCCCAGAGCCTGCACCCCTAGCCAGAGCCCTCACACCCTCTTGTACCCCAACCCCCAATTTTGTGAGCATTCATGGCCTGCCATACAATTTCCATACCCAGAAGTGGCCCTCGGGCCAAAAAGTTTGCCCATGCCTGGGCTAGAAAGTCAGGGACTGAGCCTGTAATTAAGGGCCCCTTAGTACAGTGGTGCAACTGCTGATGAACAGGGTGGGAGAGATGGGATTTTACCAAACAAAATGATAGTCCAGTAAGCATGGCGAAGGCCTATACCATTTTAACAGTACCGGTTTAGGTAAAATGGTACATTTGGATACGGTCAAATTGGTATAAAGGTGCGGTGTGCTAGGAGAGCCGACGACGCTTATCATCTTGCAGGAGCTGGCCCTTTGTCAGGTTGGGTGGGTAAGGAAACTAACACGCCTTGGACCTCTCTTCTACCTACCTGCCCTTCCTACCACAATGTGTAAGAACAGAATCATATTTACCACACAGCAGTTTAAAAAAACCTGAACAAACCCTGAAACCAGTATGTTTTCTTTTGCACTACTGTTATTTAAAAATAGCTTTAACTGTTTGTTTTTCTTCTTAAAAAACAACAACACATTTTTAAAGCAAATTTGTAGAAAAAAGAAACAATTTGTGCTCTCTTGTTGAGACTGAATGCATAGAGTCAACCTGGCATGAGATTTTATAGCAGAATCGTAAACCTCTGCAAGTTTAAAAAGTGGCTTATGAGAGAGACACTAGCAGACCTTTAAACTGCAGGAGCACTTGAGGGCGCTGCTGTAATAAGTTTCTCTCACCCAAAACAATCCTAGCTTTGTTAGGAGCTAAGTCCGCCTATTACAATATGAATGCATCCGATGAAGTGAGCTGTAGCTCACGAAAGCTTATGCTCAAATAAATTTGTTAGTCTCTAAGGTGCCACAAGTACTCCTTTTCTTTTTGCGGATACATACTAACACGGCTGCTACTCTGAGACCTATTACAATACGAGTTACCCTCCTTAGTTGCTACTTACATTCTTGCTGTTACATAGTGGCCCCACTGTTATAGTAAGCAACGAACAGAGGTGTGTTCTAGCATTAAACATTCAAGGTTAGCACCAGTTATTGTTTAAAATATTTACACAAGGAAGTGATAAATTGTGGGAGGAAGAGAAAGCAGTTTAGTTAGCTTTGGAGTGACAGTATTTTTCTTTTTCCAGATTTTACCGGCCCTTCCTTGCAAGAAGTACAAAGGAGCGGTTATTGTGCAGCTCGCTTAGATGGTGTTGGGGGATGGAAATCACCCTCTAGTCCTGAAGGTTGGCCTATGGAGCAGGAATAGCTGCCACGGCTCCTCTGCATCCAACTTCTGTGGGTTTGGGTTCACTGTGACTATGTGATTATCCTCACTCTCTCCACAACTGGAGCAAGTCAGGAGCCCCCCAGCATCATGGTGAAGAGACTCCACCACCACGCATCTACACCCCTCCCCCCCGCCATATCCCTTCTCCCCCTCTGTCTCCTGCAGGGCAATAGGGCCTGATCCAAATCCCACTGAAGTCAGAGAGATTTCCTTGGATCAGGTTGTTAGTGCTCCTGTGTCGCCACAAGTTTTCCTTGTGCTAGGAAGAGGTTTGTGGCTTCCTTATTTCATTAAATCACCCCCCCCCCAAGCCTTTCTACTCCAGTCTGAAGCAAAACTTTTCATTTTGTGTTAGAACCGTCTTTTTATTTAAGTAAAGCTGTAACTTGCCTGCCTGACAAATTGTTCTGTTCAAAAGCTCTGCAATTACAATGCTGCATTTGATAGCATTCCTTCTTTATCACAGGACTCTCGTATTTAGTGCTATTTCTGAATTTTTGGCTGCTCTGCTCAACAACAATTTTCACTATTGCACTTCAGCTACTGCAGTTTTCTTCAGTACAAATATGTTTTGCTCTATAGGAAAAACAAAATTACAAGAAAGCAATTTTAGGGAAATGGGAAATCTACAGAAATCTACCAGAAAGCAGTATATATACACTGTAAGAGGAGAGTTTGAGAACACGAGCTGAAGTAGGCTCATGAGCATGGACAGAGGTTCACCTCAGTTTGAAGCCAATTCAGCTTCAATCCCACAAACATACATGGAAGTAAAGTTTATACATGTAAGTAATCTCATTGACTTTAATGGGACTGCTTACATGAATGTCTGCAGGGCCAGGCCTATATGGTAAAAGTAATAAAAAAAAAATGTAATGGAAACAGTGTGGATGAAGCTAGTGAAATGAAGGCAATGGAAGCAAGCTGTCTCAGAAGCCTCAATCACTTAGAAAAAGAAAGGGAAACAAATACCACCTAGACCAAAAAGTGTTTGAGAAAAAATAACTTCCCTCTATGGATAAAAGATCATTATTTGCGGTTATGTTCAGTTACGTTAAAGAGAATTTAAACTGTAAAAAACAAACAAACAACAAAAAAAACCACACACCCAGCAACATACATACCCAATTCTAGCAGTTTTCTTTGCTACCATATTATTTTGATCTTTCTGGTTGTATCTGTTGGCCCCAGCCTGAATGGAATTCTTTATTTTTTCAACTTGTTTTCTTTTTAACTAGCTCTTTGGGATGGGAAGACTGAATGGGCCTTGATGCCATGCTGCCTTCCTAAGTCTGCAGACAGACAGAATGAAACTATAAAATTAAGAAACCTCTTAATACTTTAAGAGAGTCTTGTATAATTGATCCCCAGAGATCAGCTTTTGGGAGGGAGGGAACCTCACAATCCCATCTTACAGTCAACAGATTCCCAGTAGCTGGAATGGTCTATGAACATAATCAGCACAGGTATTTTAAATAACATTGACAATGAGCTTCAGAGTTAGCATTTCAAGACTCCTAGGGACAATTTCAGAGAGTGCTGGAGTGTCTCCTGCTAGGTGCTGGGCATTATCAACTCCAACTGACTGACAGAAGTTGAGGGCATTCAGCACATAGGGAAGACGTTCAACAACATACAAGATCAGGCCTTTAGAGCTGTAGGACCAAACTGAGCCATAGTGCAAGAGGATGCAAATCAGTGGGAGGTGTGCCCCCATATGCCAGGGCTGAATTTGACGGATTGTTTCAGTCTGCAGGGCACACTTTACAACCAGAAGGGCTAGATACTTTTTTAGGTAAATGAAAGGCTTATATTCTCCAGAAAGTGATGAGACCAAAGAAATGCTGTTGTGGTATCTATGTCAGTACAAAGTCAATCCAGCCTCTTGACTGATCCATTTACTGCGGATGAAATAAAAAACATTTCCTCCAATTAATGGTTGCATTAAATGAAAAATGGGTCATGTATCCTGGAAGCTCGATTACAGGCCGACTTGAAAAGAAAGAACAAGGTTCCTGCCTAGAAAGTGCAAATGGGGTTACATGGGGTAGTCACCATCTGCACATTCAAACCCTGCTGCAAATAAAGGAGCTCTACTCAAACTTGGGCAAACCGGTCCAAATGAATAGGAGCAAAATCACATGGTGGTAAAAATAAACTGTACCAACATTTACAATGACTCAGAAAAGGCAAAAGGTCTTACAGTTCAATGGGAACTCTGATACGATCTCTGGGTCATCTGCTAAACTGAATATGCCATATTATAGTTAGCTAGACAACACTGCAAAATGTTTTGAAATATGACCATGTAATAGGCGATACCTCTCTAGTGCCCCTTTGGGGAGAGGGTGGGCACTGCTCCTGTCTCAGAGTCCAGGCAAAGCCCTTTAGCTATCCAGTGGTTCTCAACCTGTGGCCCAGTCAGCACAGAGCTGCAGCCCATGTGACATCCTCAGGGCCATATAGTATTGGATGCAGCCCACAATAGTAAACAGGTTGAGAACCACTGAGCTATGCTGTTCAAGATGTCAGCTCCCTTGGGGGAGGTGAGGGGGCAGATTAAAGCAGTTCAAACCAAGTGGGTATGCTTCCACAGCCCACTAAAGCAGAGTCCTAGGCCTTTGGGAAGCCAACGATGGGGAGTTGAAAAACAACCAACCCAAAGTACTGGCCTTTCTCCTTTCTGGGCGGCCAAGGCTTTCAAGCGGTTTCCCCAGTCAGCAACCCCTGCTTCCAGGGCCCAGAGAGCTCAGAGTTGCTGTTCTACTCTTTCTGAGGGCCCCATGCCTTGAGCAGGGATCCTCCCTGCGTGCTGGTTGAGACTGATTGTGCCCACCGGAGCTCTTTAGACTCCTGACTGGGGTTGAGATCTCCCCCACCACAGACCCTTCCCCCTCAAGAGTGAGCTCAAGATCACATCAGCTGAGCCCGACTTCCCCCATTTCCCGCAAAAAGAAGCCCACATTGCTATGCTTCTTTCCTGTGCGATGCTGTACTCTAAACCAATGGGGATTGGTGAGACAAGTACCATCGCATAATGCCTAGGTTCATTTCCCTCCTCATATTTAGCCACTGGAGTGGGTGGAGCGTGACCCATAATGAGAGAGAAAATATTACCCAGGAAATAGTAACTAAGAACTTCTATGGCCCACTTGACAGCCAGTGCTTGCTTTTTGATCAAGGGAAAAGACCTTGTGCCTGGGGAACAGCTTCTCGTGTAGGACGTCTAATATCCCTTGAGACTGTTGCCCATGTAACAGTTTCAATACAGGACTGGACACTCCTCGCCATGCACCTCTTGAGAAAGTACTGCCCCCAGGCCTACATCAGAGATGTCCATGTGAAAAACAAACTCTTTTGAAAAATTGAGATGGAAGAGGATAGGCTCTCAGCATAGCCAAACAATGCCTGCATCTTGCTGACTAACGGCCTAAGTCACTTCCTGATTCACCAACTTGCATTTTGCTGGATTGGCTGAGGGGCCACCTCAGCCCAGGATCAGAAGATTGCCTGGACCTGTCTCAAGTGGTCATCCCAGTTGTCACTGTATATAACTGTGTTGTCTAAGTATACGCTGGCACACAGTGGGTGCGGTCTGAGTACTCTGTCCATCAATCACTGAAACACTGCAGCTGCTCTGTGTAAGTCAAAGGGTATTGTCTTGAAGTTAAAGGGCCCGAAGCCTGTTTTTTCCCTTGTGAAGTGGATGACAAGGGGACCTGCCAATACTCTTTTGTAAGGTCTAAGGTACTGATATACCTGGCAGCCCCTAAACATTCCAATAGTTCATCCACCCATGGCATCAAATACTTAAACTTCAAGATCACATTAGCTTTTCAAAAGTCTATGCAGAAGGGTATTGAACCACTGGATTTTGGAACAAGAATGATGTGACTTCGCCAGTTGCTTTGGGGTTCCTTGACTACCCCTAGATCCAGCATGACATGCAACTGCTCCTGGACTGTCTCCCACATCTTCCAAAGTAAGGGCTGAGGACTCTCTCTTATCCACTGTCCCATGGCTGTCTCAATATGGTGGTGTATCAGCCAGGTCTGGCCGGGTGCATGTGTTGATGAGATGTAAAACCTGAGCTTTGTGTTTTGGTAGGAGTTTGGGGCCCAGCAGAAATTATCCTGGCTCTTGAGGATTAGATGCTTCAGGCCCCAGCTCCAGCTGGTAAGGAATTATTAACATCTTTTCTCTGGTTTTCTAGGGCTTTAGCAGGTTCTACAGCCTAGTTTCTTTCCTCCTCCAGGGCAGGTGGGCCTCACAGTCCACAGGGCTAACATGACAAAACTCTTCAAAAGGCCCTTGCCATCCGGTACCAACTTTGGTTCTGTGTTGGGAAGCAACAGCGTCACTTGGTCCCCAGGTTGGCAGTTCTGTAGGCATGCACCCTGGTTATATGTTTGTTTTTGTGCCTACTGGGCCCCCCCAATAGGTTTCCATTAGCAAACCCCAAGCTCTCTTGAGATGCTCCCCAAGTTAGATAATATACTGTGATGTATTGGATGCCTTCAGGTTCCCCGCCCTCCTGTAGGATGTGTCATATGCTTTGAGGATGTTGCCCATGTAACAGTTAAAAGGGAGAGAACCCTGTAAAAGCTTGTAGTACCTCTCCCTTATGGTGGAGGAAGTAGCTGGTCCCAATGATTGGGATCAGAGGCCACAAATCTTAGCATCAACTTCTGGATTTTATTGAATTTCTCAACTAATCCATCCATTTGCAGATGAAAGATGGAGGTTCTTAGTGACTTGATCTTCAATGGGGAGTATAGTCCCTTTCTTACTTGGTAAGTTGAACTGATTCCCTGATCTTTATTTCTCAGGGGATCCTTACTTGAGAAAAGAGCTTCATGAGTTCTGAGGTGACTGCTGTCACCTTTGAGGAGCACAGCAGGATGGCTTCTGGGTATCGGAAGGCACAGTCTACAATCACAAGTATGTACTGATGTCCCATCACACTTTTCTCCAAGGGGCCCACCATATCTATCCCAATTCCCTTGAAAGGAGTTTCAGTCAGAGGGAGTGGAATCAAGGGGGCCTTTGGGATGCCCTCTGGTTAACTGGCACTTGGGGAATGAGGCATAGTATTCCCTGATCTTTTAGTAGACCTGAGCTACCACTCCTCCCAGCCTAGTTGTCCAGTACAAAGGATGTCATGTGCTAGTTGCAGATGTTCCCAGCAGTACAATGGAGTATAAGTAATTGGGTCCTTTCCCTCCCAGGTTTTTTTAAATCATATGATGTAACTGTGCCTAGAGCATAAAATAGGGCAATTGCCTTAGGCATTGGGGTCTATCAATCTCATTGTTCCTGGCAGCAATTTGATTGCAGACCCTACTCAGAATAGGGTCCCCGCTTTGTTCACAGACAAAATCTGTGTTGCAGCTCAGGGTTTTTGAATCTGGCAATGGCAATTGCCCAGCTCCTGCTCTTGTCTGCAACTAGGATAGGTATCCTGTGGATCCTGAACTCCCCTTAAGGTGGTCTTCTGGTTCTCTTAACCTGGCTAGTCCAACTGGTGCAGAACCTGCCTCAGGCAGTGGCTCTACCTCCCTAGCACCCTCTTGGAGAGAGGATGGATGCTGCTCTGTCTCAGAGTTCAGGTCACAGACCCTCCTGCTGTGCTATTCAAGATGTTGGTCACCTTGCGGGAATAAGCTAAAGCAGTCCAGAAAAGTCAGTATGCTTCCACAGCCCCCCAAAAGAAGAGTCCTAGGCCTTTGGGAAGCCAAAGGAAAAAAAGAAAAGTACTGGCCTTTCTCCTTTCTGAGAAGACCTGCATGGCTACAGTGTGCTAGCCATTTCCGCAGTCAGCAATCCCTACTTCCATGGGCTGGGGAGCTCGGAGTTCCAGTCCTGCTCTTTCAGAATACCAGTCTGCACAGAGCAGGGATCCTCCTCCCTTTTTAAGACCTAGCCCCCAGGCTTGACAAGCCTCACAGGTTTGAGCTCTTTAACCCTTTCTTGACAGGGATGAGAACTACCCAACCACTGACAAAGAGAACTAATTGCTCAGAAACAGTGAATGCATCAGATGATACAAACAAACCTGTATCTTACTCCACCCAGCTTAGTTACTCACTGTGGGCCTGAGGCCAACTAATTAAAAAATAAAAATAAAAAATAGAAGCTAAATAAAGAAATCCCAACTTGTATCATTTAGAGCCTGCAGTTCATGGATTCACAGCCATGACAGGTCAAAAGGCCTGGGGCAGTTTGTGGAATATGTCTGTGTCAATTTATGAATTCCTTTTCATTTTGTGAAATATAATTTTAGGATTGTAACCTCCAGTAAGGATTAGAACGTCCACTTGCAGCAGAAACAGACCATGTCTGGGAAGATGAAATAAGACTACCAAAGTGCCATTGAAACTGAATAGTACTACCTTGGTGGGACACTGAGGTTGCTACTGGCAGAGCCATTGACTTTTCTGTCCAACCTGGGATAGGGGTTGAGTATAGAAAATCCCCAACAGAAGGACAGTCAGAGAAAAGGTGTCCCAACCTGCTTATAAATGTGACGTGCTCTCTGAGCAAGGGAAGCCACCCCATTGCAAGAAACAGAAAGATACAGTTGTAAGAGGGGGAGGCATGAGGGACTTGGTTTTCCCACAATGAGGCACCCAAGAACACTCGGGAGTGGGAAGGACACTGAGAAGGGATTGCGTTCAGATATTTTGTGTCTTACATATAACTGTAATGCTCTTGTGCGGTTTAAGAGAAGTGATTGTTTAAGAAGTTCCTGTGCAATTTCTTGTGTGAGCTAAGCATTGTTGTTCCCCTTGACATATGGTTTTGCAGATTCTGTTTTTTATCTCTGCAAGGAACTGCACTGAATAGCGAAGCCATGACCAGTGTGTTCACACAAGTGAAGTTAACAGAAAGTCATAGCTCTGGATCCTGGTTAGCCTAGCCTGGGTGTGAGCATCCCCCCTGCAATGTCCTACCTGCATTACGGAGTCCTCACAGTTTCTGCACTTGTGTGTGTGTGTGCGTCTGGGACAATATCCCACAGTTCTTTGTGCCGAGATGCTCTAGGATTCTTTCCCAGTCAATTGTATCAATTGTGAGAGAACTTGTCAGGCGGAATTGTGGGAAGGTCACTGGAGGACTGTCAGCAGTCAGGTGATTTAGCCTGCATCCTCATTGCAAAGTGGGGGAGTTACAGCCTAAGTTAAAGCAGAACCACCCCACCTTTCCCATCCAACCAGGTAAGCTAGCCTGCGCTTGAAAGCACCTCCAAAACCCAGACCAGAGATTTTTCTTTGTGGATTGCAGTGGTGTTCAGGCTAAAACCCGGATAAGAGCCTAGGTTAGCTGTGCTGTGAAGATGTACACTTAACAGCCGTCAGCCAAGGCTAGTATTACTCTAGCCTCATCTTTGTAAAAGAGATCAAGCGAATTGAAAAGCTCCCACATATAGAGCGAGATTCCTCCATATACTTTATGAAGACCAGTTTGTTCCCACTGGGACTTAGTAGAGATCCCTCAGTTCTCAAAGCCACAGCTTTGCACTTCAGCTACCGATCTCGTAAAACATAGTAGCTCCGCTAGCATCCAACCAGTGAACAGATGAGACATTATTTATTGCTACACTTTAAACACAAGAAGTGTTTGACTCTGAGGGCACAAACACAAAGGTCTGTTCTTGCCCAGAACTAGTTCTTGCCCAGAGCTTTGTCGACTCACAGGTTCCAAGACCTGGCCAGAAGGGATCATTGTGATTATCTAGTCTGGTCTCCCGTTCAATACAGACCACAGAACTTTCTCAAAATAATTCTCAGAGCAGATCTTTTAGAAAAACATCCAATCTTGATTTAAACATTGCCAGTGATGGAGAATGGACCACAGACCTTGGTAAATTGTTCCAGGGGTAGATTATTCTCACTATTTAAAATGTATACCTTATTTCCAGGCTGAATTTGCTTCAACTTCTAGCTATTGGATCACGTTATACCTTTCTCTGGTAGACGGAAGAGCCTATTTTTAAATATTTGTTCCTCAGGTAGGTATTTATAGACTGTAAACAAGTCACCAGTTAACCTTCTCTTTGTTAAGTTAAACAGATTGAACTCCTGGAGTCTTTAAGGCATGTTTTCTAATCCTTTAATCATTCTCATTGCTCTTCTCTGAACCCTCTCCAATTTAGCAACATCTTTCTTGAATTGCAGACTTCAGAACTAGACACAATATTCCAGCAGCAATCACACCAGTGCCAAATACAGTGGCAAAATAACCTCTCTACTCCTACTTGAGATTCCCCTGTTTATGCATCCAAGGACTGTCACAGCATTGTACTGGGAGCTCATATTCAGCTGATTAGCAATCATGACACTCAAACTTTTTTCAGAGTCACTGCTCTCCATGATAGAGTCCCCCTTTAAATATGCCCTACATTCTTAGATGGATACATTTTGCCATATAAAAGTGTACATCATTTGCAAGTGTCCAGTTTACCATGTGATCCAGATCACTCTGTGTCAGTAACCTGTGCTCATTACTATGTACCATTCTCCCAATTTGTGTGTCATCAGCAAAGGTTATCAGTGTTGATTTTATGTTTTCTTCCAGGTCATTAATAAAAATGTTAAAATAGCGTAGGGCCAAGAAACAATCCCTTTGGGACCCATCTGGAAACACACCCATTCAATGAGGATTCCTCATTTACACTTACATTTTAAGATCTACTAGTTAATCAGCTTTCAATCCACTGAATGTGTGCCATGTTAATTTTATATTATTTTAGCTTTTAAATCAAGATGTTGTGTGGTACCAAGTCAAATGCCTTACTGAAGTCTAAGTATATTACATGAATGCTTATTTTTATTAAACAATCTTGTAATCTCATCAGAAAAGAAATAAAGTTAATTTGACAGGAATTTTTTTCTATAAACCAATGATGATTGGCATTAACTATATTACTCTCCTTTATTAATCAAGTCCTGAATCAGCCACTTCGTTATCTTGCCTGGGACTGTCAGACTGACAGGCCTATAAATACCTGGGTCATCCCATTTACCCTTTTTAAATATTGGCACAAGAGTAGCTTTTTTCCAGTCTTCTGTAATTTTCCCAGTGTTCCAAGACTTATTGAAATTTGACATTAATGGTTTAGTGAGCTCCTTAGCCAGCTCTTTTAAAAGGCTTGCATGCAAGTTATCTGGACCTGCTGATATAATAATGTCGAACTTTAATAGCTGCTGTTTAACATCCTCCTGATATACTAGTGGAATGAAAAGAGTGTTATCAGATATGATGTCACAGGGAGTGCTCCCTCACCCTGGATTTCTCTTAGCAAACAGCCCTGTCACACTCTAATGCAAGTTCATCATAGTATACTTTCTTAACAAAGTCTTATACAGTTTCATCTCCCATCACCATAAGGCTTCTCCCAAGCTACAACATACCCTCTAAGAAGATGTGAGAGGAGGGAGAAGAGAGGTCTCACCTCTTTGCCCTTCCTTCCAGCTTTCCCTCTCCCTACCTGTCTCTCTTTTAACTGTCCCAGCTGACGAGCTGAATCCCTAGCTGAATCCCCTATATTAATTGGTTAATCACCCAGTCCTTGATCAATTATCTCCTCAATTTAGCCCCTATTGGCAAGCTTACTGATTGTAAAGAATGGCGAGTCAGCCTTAGGCCACCCCTACTGTCACATATGACTGCATCATCTGTTTTTTCCCCCAATAGAGAACAGAAATGTTTTTAAACACTGCTGCCTTGATAATTCTACTATTGATAATTCTACCATTTCCATCTACTAATGGACCAGTAGTTAGGATTGTTAGGATTATTTTGTTCCCCATACTTAAAATACTCCTTTTTATTGACCTTATCTCTGCTAGCCATAGATTTCTCCTGGTGCTTCCCTTATCAATGTTCTGCAACTTTCCTTATCAAGTTTATCCAGCTATTCTTCCTGTACATACTTTTCAAGCTGGTGCATACTACACTGCACTGGGCTATTCATTGAAATATAAGGTATGAACCATGAATTGGGCACTAGTTTCAGTATCAATAAGTATTTACTCTGTGTCACAACCTGACATTGTGCTGCTGCATGACAAGCCCTGAAATTAATTCAGAACTTTTCGTTGTACTGCAACACTCTGGAGAGAGCTGTACAAATTTTGGGTTAAGGGGAAGCATAAGTAACCCTGGTTACTTGCTACAGGGAAAGGAATGTAGAAATGCTGGTTTATGAATAGCTTAGAATAAACTGGATGGATGGGCCAGACAAAAGCGTGAGGAATATGGGATCTGAACAGGGTACTATCAGAATTTAAGGCGGTGGTCAGATCCCTTGAGATTTGCAAGGTCTTAAATGAAACAGCATTACTGTGACAGATATTGCAATTGCATGCAATATATTTGGGTACCATACTGTATTAAATCTATTAATAGCTTATTTATGATTGTGTTCTACTTCAGGGATAGAGTTACCACATCTCCTACAGAAATTAAGAACAACGGAAGACGATTAAGTTGAATCACTGAAACTAAACTCTAGAGAGTATTACCCCCTGGAGAAGTTGGCATGTACTGGTTCAAGCTGAGTTTTCTAGAGACTTAGAGACAAAGAAAGGACTTTTGGTATAAAAAGAGGAGTTTGTATTGACCACGGCCTTCCTTCTGATCCAACAAACAAACAGGACTTTCTGTCAAATAGGGGCCCCAAACCTGGTGAAAGGGATCGAAAGACTTTGGCCCCATAAGACCGATGGGTGACTCCTGGTATATTTGGTGTTTGTTGAAATCTGTTTATTGGATGTTATTATGTTTTCTCTGGAATACTTTTATCTTAAAAATAAAGGTACTTGCTTAGAAATAGCCATATGGTAACTTGTAACTGTGGGCAATACACTGTTCACAACTTACAGAGAGAAAGCAAAGCACAGGTGCTGGCCTTTCAGCACACTGGCTTGCTGTGGATATCACAGTGTAAGCAAAGGGAGCTGTACAGTCTTAAAAACCCATTTAGAAGGGAGCAGGACAAGGATCCCTGCCCAGAGATAGGAGATGGCTGGAGACATGAGACCTCCGGGGAGACTGGGAACCCCTGGGTGGTGACGGTGGTGGGGGAAGATACAGAGGCTGGAAGCTGGGACTGGATGACAGGGGATGGATCATTCAATAAATATCCCTCTTCTGTTCACTCCCTTTGAAATATCTGAAACTGGCCCCTGTTAGAACACAGAATACCAGGCTAGACGGAGCATTCATCTGGCCCACTATGGTCATTCTTATATTCTTAGAAACTGAAGGTAAGTTGTTGATCATATCAATCATGCTAAGCAAATAATTCAAAATCTTAGAATTCTTCTCCTGGAACAAATAGACATGGGCTATTTTGATATGGACAGTCTCTTACTTAGGATAAAAAGAAAAGGAGTACTTGTGGCACCTTAGAGACTAACAAATTTATTAGAGCATAAGTTTTCGTGAGCTACAGCTCCATGAAGTGAGCTGTAGCTCACGAAAGCTTATGCTCTAATAAATTTGTTCGTCTCTAAGGTGCCACAAGTTCTCCTTTTCTTTTTGCGAATACAGACTAACACGGCTGCTACTCTGAAACCTGTCATTACTTAGGATAAACGCCATCACTGTGGGAGATAAAATCAGCTGATTAAAAACACATAAAAATCTCCCCATATGTATAAAATTATCACAGATACTGACAGTTATGTTGCAGAGAACCAGAAGTATCTGTCTGGGTCAAAAACAAACAATTCTAGACATTCTACCAGCAAGCAACTGAACTGCTAACAGATTTTCAGTGCCTGCTTAAGATGGAAAATATATCAATACTATTAATCTAGTCTTTTCAGGTCACAGGATAGAAAACTTTCTGATGATTTGTAGCTGTGGTATTAAATAGCGCTTCTTTGCATCGGGTGCCAACTGCTCTACCTACTGCAATGACCCAGATGCATGTTCCTCTAATAGAAAGTTCTAAACTTTCCATCCATAGTCAATCAATCAAGCCATTTGTGCTACCTCAGCACGGTATGTTTATTCTGATTGCTGGTTTCCCATAGACTTTTAATAGTCTCTTTAAGAGGCAGCTTTCTTTAGTCTTCAACAGGAAATCTAAATCACTGGACATATGCATGCCAGATTACTTAATGCATCCCACTCTGAGTATTTTCAATGGATACACTCCAAAATTTTCCAGGGTCACACAATATTCTGTGATGCAATTTCCCAGTCAAGCAACTTTTTGGAGCTAAATCCTTTGCAACCCTCTATCTGGAGGCAAAGTTGAAGAAAGCGTTTGGTGAAAAAAATCCGGGATCCTGGGACTAAAATAAAGCAAAAATGCAGAAAGATCTACCTAGATAACGTACTTATAACATAACATTTTTTTAAATTGGAAAGGGCTGTAATTCCAATTTAGATGCCAGAATGTATAATTGATATGGTAATGATCATCAAAATCTCCCACTGCTGCATGCTAATTCCTACCCTCAAATGCACATGTTTGGCTTTTATTAACTTCAGTAGGCAAAGTTTGGTTTTATGCAATTATCTGGTCAACAGTTACCATGTAAACAGTGAGGACTTACAGGATATTTGTGCCCTGTGAAATAAGGGTTAGTCAGATTTGCATAAGCACCTGGGTTAATTAGGGCTGCCTGGAGATCTCTTTTTGTTCCGAGGTTTGGCTTTTATTATTATTCATAGTTATTAACGTAGAGACAGATGGCAAACATAGTGGTGGGTTAGCAGAAGTGGGTTTGCAAGGAGGGATTTGAAAGATGAGGGAAGGAGCCTGGGTTACAAGGATAGGCAGCTCATGCCAGCCACAGGGACAGAGGGGAGAAGGAACAGATGGGAAGGGTGAGATGGGTGTTATAGGTGGGCAGGTGTCACGTTCCAGGGTGCAATCCAGACCAGTGAAGAATTATGTCATCTCTTACCCCATATCCCAGAGTGCCTTACAATGCCGGACCACTGTAGCTCTCTGCCAGGGATACCCAGAGCCAGCAACCACCATGCACTCTCTACCTATGTATTGAGCAGCCCTGGTCCAAGATTTTGGATCTAGGAGTCTGCCTGCAATACCACAGACTTCCATTGGTCTCTACCAGCCTTGGTTAACAATTAGAAGGTGACTTCATACTCTCCCCAGCCCCGCATTTCCCAAAAAAATGTGTGTTCTGAAATGTCCAGCCCTGTCCTGGAACAATCAGAGGAACATTAGGATTCATTGCTCCAGTAAAGAGTCAATGTTCAACAGTTTGTTACTTGAACAGGAGTTACCAAAAAGTTCATTTCAAATACTGCACTGGATTGGTTTAGATTAGGGTTCTCAAGTGATTAAAAAAAATTAACCGTGATTAATTGCTCTGTTAAACAATAATAGAATACTATTTATTTAAATATTTTGGGATGTTTTCTACATTTTCAAATATATTGATTTCAATTACAACACAGAATAAAAGTGTACAGTGCTCACTTTATATTTATTTTTGATTACAATTATTTGTACTGTAAAAAACAAAAAAAACAGTATATTTCAATTCACCTAATACAAGTACTGTAGTGCAATCTCTTTATAATGAAAGTTGAATTCACAACTGTAGAATTATGTACAAAAATAAAACAATGTAAAACTTTAGAGCCTACAAGTCCACTCAGTCCTACTTCAGCTAATCACTCAGACAAATAAGTTTGGTTACAATTTGCAGGAGATAAATGCTGCCCGCTTCTTGTTCACAATGTCATCTGAAAATGAGAATAGATGTTCTCATGGCACTGTTGTAGCCGGCGTCACAAGATATTTACATGCCAGATGCACTAAAAATTCATATATCCCTTCGTACTTTAACCACCATTCCAGAGGACATGTGGCCATGCTGATGATGGGTTCTGCTCGATAACAATCCAAAGCAGAGCAGACTGACGCATGTTCATTTTCATCATGAGTCAGATGCCACCAGCAGAAGGTTGATTTTATTTTTTGGTGGTGGCTCAGGTTCCACAATTTCTGCATCAGAATGTTGCTCTTTTAAGACTTCTGAAAGCATGCTCCACACCTTGTCCCTCTCAGATTTTGGATGGCACTTCAGATTCTTAAACCTTGGGTCGAGTGCTGTATCTATGCATAGAAATCTCACATTGGTACCTTCTTTGCGTTTTGTCAAATCTGCTGTGAAAGTGTTCTTAAAATTAGCATGTTCTAGGTCATCATCAGAGACTGCTATAACATGAAATACATGGTAGAATGCAGATAAAACAGAACATGAAACATACAATTCTCCCCCAAGGAGTTCAGTCACAAATTTAATTAACAGATTGTTTTTTTAATGAGCATCATCATCATGGAAGCATGTCCTCTGGAATGGTGGCCAAAGTATGAAGGCGTATACGAATGTTTAGCGTATCTGGCATATAAATACCTTGCAACGCCAGTTAAAACAGTGCCATGCGAATGCCAGTTCTCACTTTCAGGTGACATTGTAAATAAGAAGCAGGCAACAATATCTCCCATAAATGTAAACAAACTTGTTTGTCTTAGCGATTGGCTGAACAAGAAGTAGGACTGAGTGGACATGTAGGTTCTAAAGTTTTACTTTGTTTTGTTTTTTAGTGCAGTTATGTAACAAAAATCTACATTTGTAAATTATACTTTCACAATAAAGAGATTGCACTACAGTACTTCTATGAGATGAAGTGCAAAAATACTATTTCTTTTATCATTTTATAGTGCATATATTTGTAATAAAAATAATAATATAAAGTGAGCACTGTACATTTTGTATTCTGAGTTGTAATAGAAATCAATATATTTGAAAATGTTGAAAAACAACCAAAATATTTAATAAATTTCAATTGGTATTCTATTGTTTAACAATTAGATTAATTGCAGTTAATTTTTTGAGTTAATCACGTGAGTTAACTGTGATTAATCAACAGCTCTAGTTTAGATTCAAAATAAAACAAGTTTATTTAATTACAAAGAGAGATTTTAAGTGAGTACAAGTATGAGGATTAAAGTCAGAAATGGTTACAAGAGAAATAAAGATAAAACACTTCCTAGTAACTAAAAACTTAACAAGCTAGACTAAGCCACCATGAGTTTAGGTGCTCGAACCCTGTAAAAATGCAGATTACTTACTGCTGACTCATGGTGGCAGAAGAATTTTGCTAGCTCTAAACAGAAAATGAACAAGGGTGGAATATCAATCTGGGCAGAGAGGACTAGGAAGTGGAGTTCCTACATAGAAACCCTAAGATCAGTCAAGTTTAGAGGAAGAAAGCTTAGGTGAGGTTTCTTTTGTTATTCTTGGAGTTACCAATAAAGCCAAACCCCAGGGAAAGGGTAAATTTGGACTATATTTATTGTGCATGTACCCTTTGTGGATCCAGGTGGGAAATCCACCTGATTAGAGTGGCATTATTAGTAATCCAGGTGTCAGAATTTTATAGGCCACTGGTAAACACACACATCTCATGCTCTTGGTTTGCCTCTCCAAGGAACCTTTTGACATCGAGCGATTTAATATTTTTATTTCCATTTCTGAAAAAGGCATTTCCTGTCTTAATCTCAAAACAAAAACGTACTAATAGATTTAAATAAAATAAAAAGCACAGCTATTTAAGGATGGGGGGAAGAGAGTGACAGGAATCCATTAGGAAAGGACAAATCAACATTTTCCGCCAAGGGAAGCCACTCACCGGACACCTGGGTATCGGAGCTCCAAGATCCTGGAGAAGGGAATACTCACTGCATTATCTAAGTCTTATCTTTCAAAACAGAAATCTGAAAGAAAACCTGACACAAGAAACTCCATCCCCTCCCTACGCAACAAAGGCAGAAACAGTCTCATGGCCCAAAAAACCAGCAAAACAGACTCCCTAAAGAAATGGCCTTATTTTCTTCTGGTCGCCTCACTCTGCAACATACCCTCAGGTATCTATGGTCTGTTTAGGTTTATTATGATTATATACGTTCCCAATCCCAAAGGAATACCACTGGGGGTAGTTCCATATGAAAACAGATGCTCTTTGCTGGCACAAGAACCCACAACACCAGCTGAGGACAACAGGAATTGGGGGTGCTCCACAACTTGCAGGATGGGGTCTACAGTGGGCCACACTCAGCTCTGACTTCGGTGAGAGCAAATGGGATGCAAGTCAGTGCTGATCAACACAGAATGCTATTTTTTCGAGGTGGCAGGTCTGGATCCTTGGCAGCTTATTCCACATTTCTGTTCCATTCCACTCCACATGCTGGAGGATAATCTCAGCAGGTGCAGGGATTTTCATCTCAAACTCTCCCAAATCTGCTTTTTAAGGACTTTGTGGCTTCTCCTCCGCTGCCGCATCTTTGCTGCTTAAATTCCTTGGATCAGTCGCTCCAGAACAGATAAAGGCATTGCTGCCTCTCGCCCCACGTGTTTCATTAGCAAAAGAGTGAAGCTGGATACAAGTTAAGTTGAACAAGTGGAACTTTATTAACCCCTGTGTGCTGTTCTGTCCATGTGGCTGAGTTACTTCCACTTTAACTCCCTGCGTTCCCTGTTCCACCGGTGTCTTATCAACAACGGTCCCTTAGAGAACATGGGCCCTCTGACTCCCATTTCACTAATCAGGATTCATTGTCCCTATTTTACAAACAAACACTAAAAAACAAATAATTGATGGTCAAACCCCCATCATAGGTCCCTCCGGCCAGAGGTTGCTAGCACATAAGTCTCTTTCTCTTAAAGCTAGGTGGATGCCATCTTCATACTTGAATGGCCTTGAAATTACTGGAGGCAGATCATTCATAAGTAACTCGAAGAATGTTGGGGCACAAACAAATGCTTTCTTCCAGGTCCCCAGTGTGCTCAGTTTATTTCCTGGCATTGCTTGGAATGGTTTGTTTTGAAGCAGCATTTCCGCAGCCATAACAGCCCACTGCGTTAACATCTTTGACTTCTTGACCAGCAGGCTAGTGTGCCAGGTGGTATCATATATAGTACTACTGTATTGCTATGAAACACAGCCCCTATCTTTTCCTTCTTCTGAACACCATTTCCTAAGTAGATGATAAGAGCTCCTATTAGGCCTGAAACCTGCCTGGTCATCATTCAGAGCCTGGTCTACTGTGGGCACGATTCTTTGAAGAATTAATTGCCCCAAAAATTTGTAAGCACAACTCAGAAATTATATTGGACAGAAGGTAGCTGGAGGAGGATGGTCTTTCCTTGGGTTTCGTATAGCTATCACCAGAGCTTTCCACCATATCTTAGGTTTCAGAGTAGCAGCCGTGTTAGTCTGTATTCACAAAAAGAAAAGGAGTACTTGTGGCACCTTAGAGACTAACAAATTTATTTGAGCATAAGCTTTCATGAACTACAGCTCACTTCATCGGATGCAGCTCATCCGATGAAGTGAGCTGTAGCTCACGAAAGCTTATGCTCAAATAAATTTGTTAGTCTCTAAGGTGCCACAAGTACTCCTTTTCTTTTCACCATATCTTAGGCATCTTGATCTCTTGGATGCAATGGGATATGAAAATTGACAACTATTTTATCCTTACCAAAGTGTAGTAGCACTTCTGGTGAAATCCTGTCAAATGCTTTTCCTGCTTTCTTGCGGCTCAGTGTTCTCTCCACTCCCTCAGTGGAGAAACACTGGAAGATACCCTCCTCACTTCAAGATGGGACAGTTTGTACCAGTGCCGTTCCCTCTTTACTGATTCCCCAAACAGCTCATCCCTGTTGGCTTTTGCCATGTTAGACAAGTGTGTGGCAAAGCTATTCGGGACACTTTACACTGAAGTATGGGTAGTGGGGTCTGTGCTGCTCCAAACTTTCTTATGAGTGACCACGCTTTCCTGCTAGACTTTGTCATGCCCATATTTGATGCAACTTCTTCCCAATGTTCCCTGGATGTCATCTCTGAGTCACCAGACCTTTCCCACTGCTTCAGAAGTTCAGCACATTCCTCATGTAAACAGAGTATGTAAAAATAGCTGCTATGCTACTTCTTGACTAAGGAGGGTGGTGGACAAAATTTCCCCTAAACCATCACATCAGTGTCAATTTCAGCTAGTCAGGATCTGCAGGTATTGGAGGTGGAGGGAGGAAGGGTGTGTGTGTTTAGGATGCCCCTGCTTGATTAGTATGTAATCACTGCATATAGTAGAAACATGTCACTGTGTTGGCACTGTTGCCTTATTCCTGGCTTCCCAGTTTCCAGCAATCTTTAAATTTACCTTGCAAAACTAGAAAAGACAGCACTCACACACATTTTTAGTGGCCAAAGAAAGAACTAAACTGCCTAAGTATGATGTAAAATGATCTTTTTTAAAGTATATGTTTATTGTGTACAAAACAAGAGGATTTAATTACAAATGTTGACGTTTAACTGTCCAGATTTCCCCCCCCCCGCCAAACACTTTTCTAAAACTAAAGTTTGGCAGCTGTATTAGGGTTCCATTGTGAGTCTTCTAAGCATTTCCTTGGAAAGACTTTACACTTGGTACCAGGCAAGAAGTCAAAATCAACATTTAAAAAACACACCCTGTATAATTTCCAGGATTCTGCAGCATTAAGGTATACTTATGGGGGGAGGAATGGAGAACTGCTTTTTGTGCTGTTTGACTTAGTGTATAAAGCTAGTTTTCAGACAAGGAAGTTTATATTTCAAATAATATTTTTAACTACATGCGGTCAAGCACGTAACTTATCAGGCTACCCTGCCTTTTTCCCCCAGAGTAAACCTTGAAAGCTGAATCTTAAAATATATCTGTTTGCAATATTTATTTTGTGCTTAGATTTAAAGTGGAAGCAACAGACTCCCAGTCCTTTACAAAATAGGATTATTTGAAGCATGTGTGTTGAAAATAAAATTCTACTAAACTCTTTAAATTAAAAGTGACTTAAAAATATATTTCTTATTTGGGCCCAAACTTGCAAATACTTACTCACATTAAGAATTTTACTCATAGGAGTAAATCCCATTGAAATCAACGAGACTGCTCATGAAAGTATGGTTACTTACGTATGTGTTTGCAGAATCTGAGCCTTTCGGCCTGATCTGTTCCTTTCTGTTCCCCATGCAAGAGGAGAACTCTCTGAATGGATGTCATATATCCTTTTCAGATATCTCTTACATACTTGTTTGACATGTAGATCATGTTTTTCTCTTAATGGCAGCAGGGAGAAGAGTAAGGGCAGAAAGGGTAAAATTAACTACTCAGTGAAGTGAAAGGAAAAAGGAGATACCTTTGACCTATAATGAAGTACTGTTCCAAGGAGAATCTGGAATAGCAAGGAAGTAACCTGGGTTTGGTAGAAGGTGCTTTCCATTGCTGGGATCTTTAAACCCAGGAATCTGTTCGTTTTGCTTCTGGGGGCATCCACCACAGCTGACACTGCTGCCTGGTGTATATAGGTATGGGACTCCTAGAACAGTCTCACCTTCACATGCACAACCTAACCTATGATATGAGAGAACAAAAGCGGCTCCTGTAACACCACAAGTATTCTAATTTTTTCTTTTTGGACTTCTGCTCTTTTGAGAAAGTTTCAGATGAGCACCTGAGAAGCTTTTATGTCCTTTCAGAAATGTATCAGTCAATAGTCTATGGAACAATTCAGCCAAAGGCAAACAAGATTCTTAAAAGAGAAGTTTCAGAGTAGCAGCCGTGTTAGTCTGTATTCGCAAAAAGAAAAGGAGTACTTGTGGCACCTTAGAGACTAACAAATTTATTAGAGCATAAGCTTTCGTGAGCTATGTAGCTCACGAAAGCTTATGCTCTAATAAATTTGTTAGTCTCTAAGGTGCCACAAGTACTCCTTTTCTTTTTTTAAAAGAGAGGGAGATAGTTACTTGAAAGTTGAGGTGATCTGCCTATATTTGCCAATGGGGAGAAATTATACACAAACATGGTGGTTATTTTGCCTAAACTGAAGATAAAATCCCCACACTTTTCTAGGGGAAAAAATGCATTGGAAAAAGCATTTATTAAAAACGTTCACTTGGTATGCATATTTATTCCTCAGACTTAAAAACACACACATTGTCCAAGATAAAAAGTTAGCAGTACTGTAAGTAAAACAAGAACACAATAAATCAGTTCCCCAGAATATAAACTAATTAGCTACCACTTTTATATCTTCCCCTTGACATAGGCATGCTTTTTTGCAGCTTGTTTGGTTTTTCACCTCCTAACCTGTTGCAATCTTTGGACTAAGCCAATCAAACCATACTACGGACATGTCACTGAGCTGACTGGAGAGGAATAAAGATCTTTTTAAAACGTCACAATTCTGAATTCAACTGTCCTGTCTTCCATGAATTTGCTTCCACAATTTCCCACCATTTTGAGGCCAGAAACCACAACACAAACTTCTTTGCAAAGAGAGGAGATAAAAAACTGAATTTTAAAAAACTAGAAGAAAAAGAACAAACCTTTGGTTCGTGTTCCCTCAGACATGTTACAACCACTATTTTCTGTTCTTAGCTCAACAATTATGTTCTCCTTGGCTTAGATTCTATCACTAATTTAAATTTGTTTTTAAGCTTTGTCCTTAGGTGGATCTAGAACTTTGTTGTTAATTAAATCAAACTGGATTTCATCCTAGACTGCAACAGTAGCACCACTGCAACAGTAGCATCACCAAGCAAATAATCTATTAAAGCTCTATGAAACCTCCTTCAATTGCTCTCATATATTTAGTTTCTCTGTACAGAGTTCCTAGTTATCTAAAACATACGTCACATGTGACATTTTGATCAAAGGCCTCCCCTAGTGAACAGCAGGAATTTCATCAAATTATCATAACATTAGTGAGACACACCCTCTTCCTGAAAATTCCACCAAATATCATTTAAAATCTGGGACATCCATCCTCCTTTTGAGGTCAACCATGAGCCTGCAGAAGAACTTTTGACATTCCACCAGGTATTACTTCTCTCTCAACAAGGCTTAAATAGCCTACTAAACACTAACTGCACCTAAAAAATTCTTATTTTCTTCCTTTTATTTTCCCACTGACTAAATGGCCTCCTTGTCAGACTCTTTCTGAATTCCTGGATGGTATCTTCAGCAATTTGGACACAATAGTCTGTACAATGCATAGGCATCTTTTCAGATACAAAAATCGACAGCATGAAGAATGTAATTTTTCCCTGTGGAGATGCTTGGAATTATTATTGGGCCTTTTGCTGGAAGAGGAGAAATTCAGCCTGCCCTCTGACATTACGGGCTAGACTGCTCTATTGAATTGCTAAAGGAAGCTTGCAGAAGGTTTGGTAACATGGCATGCTCAGCTAGGCCACTTTCACAGGCATGCACTCACGCTCTGGCTCTCGCACACAGAATCCTCCAGCTATCCTAAAAGGAAGGTCAACAGATTTTGATGACTGAAAATCCAACTCATGTTAAGTTCCCAGCAGTTTCTCAGAAGAAACACACATTAAAGCTCTGTTGTGGACAGCAACGTGCCTAAAACGGCACACTCAGATGAAGGCAAAAAAACTGAGATCAGAGCGGTGTTGCAGCAGCGGGAGTCTGAACTTAAGAAGAATATTGTTTAAGCCTGAGTTGTCTCCATTGTGGTGGAATGAGGAGATCTATCCCAGGATGTAGTGGATGCCCATATGTGAGAACATTTTTTTTGTCCATAATCCTCTTCACAAGTGTTGGGTTGATACATAAGAATATCATTTTATAAAATCTGAAGTACAGGACATTTTTACCAAAAAGCACAATTTTTTTCTCCCAACAAACATGATGGGTGATATTTTTGCCTATTCTTTGTAAGGTATAACAGGAGAACAAAACTATTCTCCAAGGTTAGGATTCTCTCAAAGATGTATCTGGGATTGTTGGTTTTAATGTGAGGAAGTACTTATAATGTTCTATTTTTAAAAACAAATCTAATTGCATGAACCACCAATGAAGCCCTAAAGAATTAACATATTAATTAATAAAAACCAAACTTTTTATGGAAATACCAGCCCTATCCTCAATGGAATGCGACTTTTTTTCATTTCACTAAAATACAAATGTAGGCAATTTTCCATAATTCTTAATATTCTTTGTACAAACTAAAAATGAGTTTTTATATGACCAAACAGTCCCTCCTCTAGGACAACGTGAGAAAATTAAACATCAGGAAATCAAAAGAGGGTGCAATACTGCACAGAAATTAATTTATCAAAACATTTTCAAGACAAATGGTATTTTTAGAAGACAGAAATCTAGTGAAAAGAAAAGCAGTACTTGTGGCACCTTAGAGACTAACAAATTTATTAGAGCATAAGCTTTCGTGAGCTACAGCTCACTTCATCGGATGCATTTGGTGGAAAAAACAGAGGAGAGATTTATATACACACACAGAGAACATGAAACAATGGGTTTATCATACACACTGTAAGGAGAGTGATCACTTAAGATAAGCCTTCACCAGCAGCGGGGGGGGGGGGGGGGGGGGGGAGGAGGAAAACCTTTCATGGTGACAAGCAAGGTAGGCTAATTCCAGCAGTTAACAAGAATATCAGAGGAACAGTGGGGGGTGGGGTGGGGGGGAGAAAACACCATCCTAGCCACTATGGATGTAGACGCCCTCTACACCAACATTCCACACAAAGATGGACTACAAGCCGTCAGGAACAGTATCCCCGATACTGTCACGGCTAACCTGGTGGCTGAACTTTGTGACTTTGTCCTCACCCATAACTATTTCACATTTGGGGACAATGTATACCTTCAAATCAGTGGCACTGCGATGGGTACCCGCATGGCCCCACAGTATGCCAACATTTTTATGGCTGACTTAGAACAACGCTTCCTCAGCTCTCGTCCCCTAATGCCCCTACTCTACTTGCGCTACATTGATGACATCTTCATCATCTGGACCCATGGAAAAGAAGCCCTTGAGGAATTCCACCATGATTTCAACAATTTCCATTCCACCATCAACCTCAGCCTGGACCAGTCCACACAAGAGATCCACTTCCTGGACACTACGGTGCTAATAAGTGATGGTCACAAACACCACCCTATATCGGAAACCTACTGACCGCTATTCCTACCTACATGCCTCTAACTTTCATCCAGATCATACCACTCGATCCATTGTCTACAGCCAAGCTCTACGATATAACCGCATTTGCTCCAACCCCTCAGACAGAGACAAACACCTACAAGATCTCTATCATGCATTCCTACAACTACAATACCCACCTGCTGAAGTGAAGAAACAGATTGACAGAGCCAGAAGAGTACCCAGAAGTCACCTACTACAGGTCAGGCCCAACAAAGAAAATAACAGAACGCCACTAGCCATCACCTTCAGCCCCCAACTAAAACCTCTCCAACGCATCATCAGGGATCTACAACCTATCCTGAAGGACGACCCATCACTCTCACAGATCTTGGGAGACAGGCCAGTCCTTGCTTACAGACAGCCCCCCAATCTGAAGCAAATACTCACCAGCAACCACACACCACACAACAGAACCACTAACCCAGGAACCTATCCTTGCAACAAAGCCCGTTGCCAACTCTGTCCACATATCTATTCATGGGATACCATCATAGGGCCTAATCACATCAGCCACACTATCAGAGGCTCGTTCACCTGCGCATCTACCAATGTGATATATGCCATCATGTGCCACCAATGCCCCTCTGCCATGTACATTGGCCAAACTGGACAGTCTCTACATAAAAGAATGAACGGACACAAATCAGACGTCAAGAATTATAACATTCAAAAACCAGTTGGAGAACATTTCAATCTCTCTGGTCACTCGATTACAGACCTAAGAGTGGCTATCCTTCAACAAAAAAGCTTCAAAAACAGACTCCAACGAGAGACTGCTAAAATTGGAATTAATTTGTAAACTGGATACAATTAACTTAGGCTTGAATAGAGACTGGGAATGGATGAGTCATTACACAAAGTAAAACTATTTCCCCATGTTATTTCTCCCCCCCAACCCACCCCCCACTGTTCCTCTGATATTCTTGTTAACTGCTGGAATTAGCCTACCTTGCTTGTCACCATGAAAGGTTTTCCTCCTTCCCCCCCCCCCCCCCGCTGCTGGTGATGGCTCATCTTAAGTGATCACTCTCCTTACAGTGTGTATGATAAACCCATTGTTTCATGTTCTCTGTGTGTGTATATAAATCTCTCCTCTGTTTTTTCCACCAAATGCATCCAATGAAGTGAGCTGTAACTCACGAAAGCTTATGCTCTAATAAATTTGTTAGTCTCTAAGGTGCCACAAGTACTGCTTTTCTTTTTGCGAATACAGACTAACACGGCTGCTACTCTGAAAAGAAATCTAGTGGAATGCCTTAAATTTTCTCTGGAGTGAAAGACTAAATAAGATTCATTTTGTTTTAAAAAGAGATCTCTATAGTAAAAAGATTCTCAAATTTTTTGCTGATGTGGTATGCAGACCTGCCAAATGTCAAACATTCAGAGGACACAGGATTTGGCAGCACTGACAGATCTGTGTGTATCTTAGGTAAAATGTCAAGCACTTCAAAATGACTGACAGACACTCTTCCCTCTGCCATGAAGTACCGTTTAGTTTAAGGGAAGGTGTATGGGGCTGGAATCTAGGAGCCCATGGATTCTGGTCCCACTTTTTTTTATTGATTGCTGTTTATATTTCAAAGCAGTTCACAAATCTTATTTTACTGACCAGCTATCTATATCCCCACCTCAGGAAACAGAAGACAACTATCATTCCTCAACATTTTAGAAATAAATAAAGGCTGCACAGGTGACTTCAAGCACAAGCTGGGAATAGGACCCAGCTCTCTAATATGACAGCACCAAGTCATTCTCTCGGCCAGACTCTCAGCATGAATATATCAAATGTATATATTTGTATGTCCTGTCTACAACCAATACTTTAAGCACTAGATCACACTGTTTCCAGAGTCAGGAATACAACTCAAGAATCTTAATAGCCAGCATTCCACTACTGTCTTACAAACAGTTTATAATCCACTGGCACAGTGTGTCATGTCCTCCTTTGGGGGCTAGTCTATATGGAGGATAACAGCCTGCAACTGCTACAAGGTGCTACTTTTGCTCAAGAGAAAGAAGGCTGTGCTCTGTATCGGCAGGACCTGGGTTCACACCTATACATATGGAAAATATGCTATGTGATTATGCAATAATAAATCATCATAATTCATAAACACAAGGGGGAAACTAAAATCAGAAGGGTAACCATAAATCTGGCATTTCAAGTTTTTGACTCTGCAACCTTTTTTAAACAGTTCTTGGTGTGTGTATATTCCAAGCACAGCATGTTATTAACTAGTGTATATGTGGGACACTGAACTTCAAAGTAGCACCCAGGACCCCCACTATGATATGATGATGCTATGTTTTATACATTGCTATTCTGTTTGATTGTATATACCAGCGGTTCTCAAACTGTGGGTCAGGACCCCAGAGTGGCTTGGGTCCCCATTTTAATGGGGTTGCCAAGGGCTGGTATTTGCCTTGCTGGGGCCCAGGACTGAAGCCCGAGCACCACTGCCTGGGGCTGAAGCCAAAGGGCTTGAGCCCTGAGAGTGCGTGGAGGGCGGGGGAGGAGGACGCCTAGGTAACATGCCCCCCCGCCTGGGGCTGAAGCCCTTGGGATTCCCCATTGCCTTCAATGAGTTTTGAAAATGGGACGCTGCACGGGGCTGGCACCACTGCTTGCTTGAACCCTTCCTGCTCCCCGCACGAGGCTGACAATGGCATCGCTTGTTTGAGCCCTGCCTGCCACCCGGTGCGGGGCTGGCTTCACTGCTCACCTCCCTCCTGCACCCCACTTCTTTGACCAAAGTGGGCATTTTTCCCATTTGCTTTTTGACAACTGATCAAGTTGGCCAGAGAAACCGGGACAAATGCTCACTTTTGCCAAATAAGTTGGGACGGCCAGCACAGGAATTAAAAAAGGGACTGTCCTGCCCAAAACAGGATGTATAGTCACCAGTGTTCTCTCTAATTTGTCCCACCCATGTTTGGAATGAATTTTGTTATGTGCACCAACATGGAGGTGATGTGTGACACATCACCTCCATGTTGGTGCACATAATAAAATTCATGTGGTGGGGGTGGGGCCAAGGAGTTCAGAGTGTGGGAGGGGGCTCAGGGCTGGGACAGAGGGTTGGGGTGCAGGGGGTGAGGGCTCCAGCTGGAGATGTGGGCTCTGGGATGGGGCCGAGGATTAGAGATTTGGGGTGCAGGCTGCCCAGGGGCTACAGTGGGGAGAGAGAAAGAGAGAGAGAGAGAGAGAGAGAGAACTCCCTTCAGCAGTACCTGGGCTGGGGAGGCGGAGGGGCACCTCTCCCTGCTATGGCAGCTCCGGCGTGAGGGCTGGGGCCGCGGGATAGGCGCCTTTCCCACAGCTTTCAGAGTAGCAGCCGTGTTAGTCTGTATTCGCAAAAAGAAAAGGAGTACTTGTGGCACCTTAGAGACTAACAAATTTATTAGAGCAAAAGCTTTCATGAGCTACAGCTCACTTCATCGGATGCATTTGGTGGAAAAAACAGAGGGGAGATTGATATATCTCAGAGAGACACACAGAGACAGAGAAAACATGAAACAATGGGTTTATCATACACATGTAAGGAGACTGATCACTTAAGATAAGCCATCACCAGCAGCGGGGGGGGGGGGGCAAAGGGGGGAAGGGAGGAAAACCTTTCATGGTGACAAGCAAGGTAGGCTATTTCCAGCAGTTAACAAGAATATCTGAGGAACAGTGGGGGGTGGGTGGGATGGGAGGGGAGAAATAACATGGGGAAATAGTTTTACTTTGTGTAATGACTCATCCATTCCCAATCTCTATTCAAGCCTAAGTTAATTTTATCCAGTTTGCAAATTAATTCCAATTCAGCAGTCTCTCGTTGGAGTCTGTTTTTGAAGCTTTTTTGTTGAAGGATAGCCACTCTTAGGTCTGTAATCGAGTGACCAGAGAGATTGAAGTGTTCTCCAACTGGTTTTTGAATGTTATAATTCTTGACGTCGTCTGATTTGTGTCCATTCATTCTTTTACGTAGAGACTGTCCAGTTTGACCAATGTACATGGCAGAGGGGCATTGGTGGCACATGATGGCATATATCACATTGGTAGATGCGCAGGTGAACGAGCCTCTGATAGTGTGGCTGATGTGATTAGGCCCTATGATGGTGTCCCCTGAATAAATATGTGGACAGAGTTGGCAACGGGCTTTGTTGCAAGGATAGGTTCCTGGGTTAGTGGTTCTGTTGTGTGGTGTGTGGTTGCTGGTGAGTATTTGCTTCAGATTGGGGGGCTGTCTGTAAGCAAGGACTGGCCTGTCTCCCAAGATCTGTGAGAGTGATGGGTCGTCCTTCAGGATAGGTTGTAGATCCTTGATGATGCGTTGGAGAGGTTTTAGTTGGGGGCTGAAGGTGATGGCTAGTGGCGTTCTGTTATTTTCTTTGTTGGGCCTGTCCTGTAGTAGGTGACTTCTGGGTACTCTTCTGGCTCTGTCAATCTGTTAATCTATCCAACTATACTCTTAGCTCAGCAGAAGAATCTGTCCTATCTCGGGGCCTCTCCTTTTGCCCCTCCACCCCCACGAACATGATACAGTTCTGTGGTGACCTAGAATCCTATTTTCGACGTCTCCGACTCAAGGAATATTTCCAACACACCTGTGACCAACATATTAACCCACAGAGACCCTCCTACCAACACTACAAAAAGAAGGATTCTGGGTGGACTCCTCCTGAAAGTCGAAACAGCAGCCTGGACTTCTACATAGAGTGCTTCCGCCGACGTGCACGAGCTGAAATTGTGGAAAAGCAGCATTGCTTGCCGCATAACCTCAGCCATGCAGAACACAATGCCATCCACAGCCTCAGAAACAACCCTGACATCATAATCACAAAGGCTGACAAAGGAGGTGCTGTCGTCATCATGAATAGGTCGGAGTATGAACAAGAGGCTACTAGGCAGCTCTCCAACACCACTTTCTACAAGCCACTACCCTCTGATCCCACTGAGAGTTACCAAAAGAAACTACAGCATTTGCTCAAGAAATTCCCTGAAAAAGCACAAGAACAAATCCGCACAGACACACCCCTAGAACCCCGACCTGGGGTGTTCTATCTGCTACCCAAGATCCATAAACCTGGAAATCCTGGACGCCCCATCATCTGAGGCATTGGCACCCTGACAGCAGGATTGTCTGGCTATGTAGACTCCCTCCTCAGGCCCTACGTTACCAGCACTCCCAGCTATCTTCGAGACACCACTGACTTCCTGAGGAAACTACAGTCCATTGGTGATCTTCCTAAAAACACCATCCTAGCCACTATGGATGTAGAAGCCTCTACACCAACATTCCACACAAAGATGGACTACAAGCCGTAAGGAACAGTATCCCCGATAATGTGACGGCTAACCTGGTGGCTGAACTTTGTGACTTTGTCCTCACCCATAACTATTTCACATTTGGGGACAATGTATACCTTCAAGTCAGCGGCACTGCGATGGGTACCCGCATGGCCCCACACTATGCCAACATTTTTATGGCTGACTTAGAACAACGCTTCCTCAGCTCTCGTCTCCTAATGCCGCTACTCTGCTTGCACTACATTGATGACATCTTCATCATCTGGACCCATGGAAAAGAAGCCCTTGAGGAATTCCACCATGATTTCAACAATTTCCATCCCACCATCAGCCTCAGCCTGGACCAGTCCACACAAGAGATCCACTTCCTGGAGACTACGGTGCTAATAAGCGATGGTCACATAAACACCACCCTATATCGGAAACCTACTGACCACTATTCCTACCTACATGCCTCTAGCTTTCATCCAGATCATACCACACGATCCATTGTCTACAGCCAAGCTCTACGATAAAACCGCATTTGCTCCAACCCCTCAGACAGAGACAAACACCTACAAGATCTCTATCATGCATTCCTACAACTACAGTACCCACCTGCTGAAGTGAAGAAACAGATTGACAGAGCCAGAAGAGTACCCAGAAGTCACCTACTACAGGACAGGCCCAACAAAGAAAATAACAGAACGCCACTAGCCATCACCTTCAGCCCCCAACTAAAACCTCTCCAACGCATCATCAGGGATCTACAACCTATCCTGAAGGACGACCCATCACTCTCACAGATCTTGGGAGACAGGCCAGTCCTTGCTTACAGACAGCCCCCCAATATGAAGCAAATACTCACTAGCAACCAAACACCACACAACAGAACGGACCAACCCAGGAACCTATCTTGCAACAAAGCCCGTTGCCAACTCTGTCCACATATCTAGGGGACACCATCATAGGGCCTAATCACATCAGCCACACTATCAGAGGCTCGTTCACCTGCGCATCTACCAATATGATATATGCCATCATGTGCCAGCAATGCCCCTATGCCATATACATTGGTCAAACTGGACAGTCTCTACGTAAAAGAATGAATGAACACAAATCAGACGTCAAGAATTATAACATTCAAAAACCAGTTGGAGAACACTTCAATCTCTCTGGTCACTCGATTACAGACCTAAGAGTGGCTATCCTTCAACAAAAAAGCTTCAAAAACAGACTCCAAGGAGAGACTGCTGAATTGGAATTAATTTGTAAACTGGATACAATTAACTTAGGCTTGAATAGAGACTGGGAATGGATGAGTCATTACACAAAGTAAAACTATTTCCCCATGTTATTTCTCCCCCCCCATCTCATCCCACTCCCCACTGTTCCTCAGATATTCTTGTTAACTGCTGGAAATAGCCTACCTTGCTTGTCACCATGAAAGGTTTTCCTCCTTTTCCCCCCACTGCTGCTGGTGATGGCTTATCTTAAGTGATCACTCTCCTAACAGTGTGTATGATAAACCCATTGTTTCATGTTCTCTGTGTGTGTATATATCAATCTCCCCTCTGTTTTTTCCACCAAATGCATCTGATGAAGTGAGCTGTAGCTCACGAAAGCTTATGCTCTTATAAATTTGTTAGTCTCTAAGGTGCCACAAGTACTCCTTTTCTTTTTCCCACAGCTGGGGCAGGTCCATGCTGGGGCTGGGCTGGGGCAGTAGGAGGGGTGTGTCTCCCCCAGCCACAGGAGGTCCATGGCTGGGCTGGGCTGGGTCTGCAGCTGGGGGAGAGGAATCTCTCTCCGCTGCAGCCCTGAGTGCCTGCGTGGCACTTAATAGGTTGCTGCACAGCTATGCAGCTTAGAGGGAACTTAGATGGTCACCCTACTTTTGCCACTTTAGAAATCACAGGGCTGTCACATCCCGGTATTTGTCTTCAGAGAGGAGAAATGGAGAGGGACCTTTGTCAGCCCTCAGGGGAAGGGGGGAGTGTGTTAGGCTCTATATGTAAAATGTTTCTCCCAAATATCTGTCAGGAGTTTGAGTTAAATAGGTGTAGGGCTGCTGGCCTGTCTCCCCTACCAGGAAGCACTACCACCACACCAAAGCACACCAGGCCCTTCCTTTGAGGCACAGTTTATTAATTCTGATACAAAACAACACAAAATAACAAACAGCAAATAATCAGACAATCAATTTGTAAGTACCTGGAAGAAAATAAGTGAATAAGTAACAGTCAAGATGGATTTGTCAAACACAAATCATGTCAAACCAACCTCATATCCTTCTCTGACAGGGTAACAAGCCCTGTGGATGGGTCTGTGTGTTGGGGCGAACAATAGAGGTGATGATATAACTTGACTTTAGTAAGGCTTTTGATATGGTCTTCCATCATCTTCTCATAAAAAAAATTAGGGAAATGTAGTCTAGATTAACCTATTGTGAGGTGTGTGCACAGCTGATTATCAATAGATCATGACACTAAACTGACACTAAACTGGGAGGAGTGATAGATACGCTGGAGGGTAGGGATAGGATACAGAGGGACCTAGACAAATTAGAGGATTGGGCCAGAAGAAATCTAATGATTTAGATTTAGGACTCTGCACTTGTCCTTGTTGAACCTCATTAGATTTCTCCGCTCTACTCAGCACTGATAATGCCTCAACTGGGGTACTGTGTATAGTTCTGGGAACCATAATTCAGGGGAAAATGAGGAGAAAGTCCAGAGGAGAGTAACAACAATGATTAAAGGTCCAGAAAACATGACCTATGAGGAAAAATTGAAACGTGGGTTTGTTTAGTCTGTAGAATAGAAGACTGAGGAGGGATCTGATAACAGTTCTCAAGTACATAAAAGGTTGTTATAAAGAGCAGCATGATAAATTGTTCTCCATAACCGCAGAGGACAGGACAAGAACGAACGGGTTTAAATTTCAGCAAGGGAGATTTAGATTAAAGGTAAGCACTGGAACAAATTACCTAGGGCGGTTGTGGAATCTCCGTCACTGGCGGTTCTTAAGAACAGATGAGACAAACACCTGCCAGGGATGGTTTAGACCTAGGGTTGCCAACTTTGGCTGGACAAATTCCTGGAGATTTCATCACATAACAATCTTTAATTCCTGGAGACTCCAGGACAATCCTGAAGGGCTGGAAACCCTATCTAGATCAGACTTGTCCAGTTCCCTGCACTGAGGCAGGACGTAGATGACCTACTGCAGTTCCCTCCAATCCCGTATTTTTATGGTTGTGTGGAAACAAAGCCATTCTTCTGACTAACGTAGGCTGCAGAGGACGAGGCACCTTTCACTGGGAACTCCTCTGCTGCAGGGCCACTCACCGGACTCAGCTCCCCTACCATAGAATCATAGAATCATAGAATCATAGAATATCAGGGTTGGAAGGGACCCCAGAAGGTCATCTAGTCCAACCCCCTGCTCAAAGCAGGACCAAGTCCCAGTTAAATCATCCCAGCTAGGGCTTTGTCAAGCCTGACCTTAAAAACCTCTAAGGAAGGAGATTCTACCACCTCCCTAGGTAACGCATTCCAGTGTTTCACCACCCTCTTAGTGAAAAAGTTTTTCCTAATATCCAATCTAAACCTCCCCCATTGCAACTTGAGACCATTACTCCTCGTTCTGTCATCTGCTACCATTGAGAACAGTCTAGAGCCATCCTCTTTGAAACCCCCTTTCAGGTAGTTGAAAGCAGCTATCAAATCCCCCCTCATTCTTCTCTTCTCCAGACTAAACAATCCCAGCTCCCTCAGCCTCTCCTCATAAGTCATGTGCTCTAGACCCCTAATCATTTTCGTTGCCCTTCGTTGTACTCTTTCCAATTTATCCACATCCTTCCTGTAGTGTGGGGCCCAAAACTGGACACAGTACTCCAGATGAGGCCTCACCAGTGTCGAATAGAGGGGAACGATCACGTCCCTCGATCTGCTCGCTATGCCCCTACTTATACAACCCAAAATGCCATTGGCCTTCTTGGCAACAAGGGCACACTGCTGACTCATATCCAGCTTCTCGTCCACTGTCACCCCTAGGTCCTTTTCCGCAGAACTGCTGCCGAGCCATTCGGTCCCTAGTCTGTAGCGGTGCATTGGATTCTTCCATCCTAAGTGCAGGACCCTGCATTTATCCTTATTGAACCTCATTAGATTTCTTTTGGCCCAATCCTCCAATTTGTCTAGGTCCTTCTGTATCCTATCCCTCCCCTCCAGCGTATCTACCACTCCTCCCAGTTTAGTATCATCCGCAAATTTGCTGAGAGTGCAATCCACACCATCCTCCAGATCATTTATGAAGATATTGAACAAAACGGGCCCCAGGACCGACCCCTGGGGCACTCCACTTGACACCGGCTGCCAACTAGACATGGAGCCATTGATCACTACCCGTTGAGCCCGACAATCTAGCCAGCTTTCTACCCACCTTATAGTGCATTCATCCAGCCCATACTTCCTTAACTTGCTGACAAGAATGCTGTGGGAGACCGTGTCAAAAGCTTTGCTAAAGTCAAGAAACAATACATCCACTGCTTTCCCTTCATCCACAGAACCAGTAATCTCATCATAAAAGGCGATTAGATTAGTCAGGCATGACCTTCCCTTGGTGAATCCATGCTGACTGTTCCTGATCACTTTCCTCTCCTCTAAGTGCTTCAGGATTGATTCTTTGAGGACCTGCTCCATGATTTTTCCAGGGACTGAGGTGAGGCTGACCGGCCTGTAGTTCCCAGGATCCTCCTTCTTCCCTTTTTTAAAGATGGGCACTACATTAGCCTTTTTCCAGTCATCCGGGACTTCCCCCGTTCGCCACGAGTTTTCAAAGATAATGGCCAAGGGCTCTGCAATCACAGCCGCCAATTCCTTCAGCACTCTCGGATGCAATTCGTCCGGCCCCATGGACTTGTGCACGTCCAGCTTTTCTAAATAGTCCCTAACCACCTCTATCTCTACTCTACCACACAGTCCTCTTTCCAGCAGAGTTCTCTCAGCCCTGTATAGGCCCCGACGGACCCCTTACCAGATTGGATCGATATCTGAACAGGGCTGGCTGTCCCCTGTGACCATAAAGGGGCAGATCATCCTATTACAACAGGTTTTTAACAAAACCAAACAAAACATCAGCATTTAAATATTCCAACATCCTTTTCCTTCTCAGCTGCTTGGTTGTCAATCTTTTGTGAGGTCCAAGTCCCACAAATTCTCCAGTGCTCCAAAGAGGTGTCCAGCTAAAAAAGGGACAGTGAAATTTCAGATTGCTAATGTAAAAAAACCAATCGGGGGAAAAAAAACTTCAGGCTTCCCACACTCCACCCCCTGTCCTTTTCAAACAAATCTCTTTTTATGCCTCACAAAGCAGCAAAAACAGGACAAATCCACACCTGTAAACAAAACAAAACTTCCCCATCTCTCATTTCAGTGCCATACTTCAGCCCACTGCAACCGCTCAAAGGGTCACAACCAGAGTTCTACTATTGCACTCTGTCTATTCTCAGTTTCTACCCAGGCAGCCACACATCGGCTACAGCAGCCTCTAGTTTACACTGGGGACCCCACTGATCTCAGGCCAGCCCCCATATCGGGAGTATGTCACAGCCACATTTCCCCGCTTCCTCCAACTCAGCTCCATCAGAGCTCAGAAACAGAATCTTAATATCAAGGCTCCCATAGTAGCTCAGGAAGAGATTTAGAGAACTGGTAAGTTTCATCATAAAATTATTTTAATGATTTTCACTCTATCCCTTTGATCCACAAAGGTAGGTTTACAGCCAAAAATATTATAAATCAGAGTTCGTAAGATCCATTTGGAAGCCAGCAGAATTTATAGATTCAGTGAAAGTAAAATGTGGGAATTCACATTTCGTCGCTAGTGTGAAAATTAACAGATGTAAAATTAAAGAGTTGGATGGGACAGACTGAACAGAGTGGAATGTTTACCTTGATCTAACTGTACTCCTTGGCCATCTGAGAGTGTTTGTTTATTGCAGTCCACAGCAACATGACTAGTTTAAACCCCTGAATAACAATGTCCCTTTTGTGTGATATTTATGCTCACCTTGGGTTGTTTGGTTTCTTCGAAGGTGAAAACAACTCTTTCTGGACACAGCCCAGGCTAATCAGGGTTTGTGTACCGTATTAAGGAAGGTGGATAAATGCAACTGCTTCTCAAGCTGCAGTAACAGCTACAGTGACTCCTTGTTTCACCTAAAGGGCTTGAATCTCAGTTGTTTTATGGTACCTTTATGATGCTCAGCGGCAGGAAGCATCAGTAAAGAGGGTGGTAGTGACTCCTGGGGAATATTTCTCATGTTAGTGGTGTCCACAGTTGACACAGCGCTCCTAGAAGGGCAGTATATCAGCATCCCTTCCATCCCCATCTTAGGGAGTGTGGCAAGAGCACTGCTGTACTCCAGCTTTTCCTAGCTTGTGGATGGCCCATAAGGGGCTGTTGCAGCCATAGTGTAAATCAGAGCAGCCCTGAAGTTGCTCTAACTTATGCTGGAGGCCCAGCAAGCTTCTGGGCAGCTTGGCAGTACAGTGAGTACCACCCATCCCTTCTCTCTTCCAGACTCCCCCCCATTCTTGAGCTGGTTTTAGGGCTACTGGATCAACACACCTGGAGGCCCTCTGGTCTGTAGAGGAGATGTGAGGCGGGCTAATCTATTGGAGACTGGACTGGAGAGCCCTTTGCAATGTGAAATAGGTACAGAGCTCCCTCTGCATTGTTATAGCTCCCTTCCACAATGCCACCGTACAGCTTCAGGGATGATGAGGATCATCCACATCCCAGTTGAGTCTCACCCCAAAAGCTCCCTAGAATTTATCTTGCTCGCCCCCAAAACAGAAATCAGCCCCAACGTCGAAGTAACATTTTTAATTATAAAATGATTGCAAAAGTAAATTTACCCTCACTATTGCTTACATTGCAAAAACAAATAGTTGAATTACAACAGCCAAAAGAACTCTCTCCTCACCGGGTACGCTGATGTTTCCAAGTCGCTCGGCAGAAAACTAGAATTTGGGATCTCAAATTATCCAGGTCCTAACTCTGGTTTGGAGGATTCTGTTGTTTTGAATTCAGCTTTTGTCAATAAACACAATGTACTGATAAGAAAATAGAACCGTGCTCTCCACAAACACTGGCATGAAAAGTTTTACGGACACTTCTCCTGGGCAGTAAAACAGTGGCCTAAACTTAAAAGTGATTATACAAAATGTAGACTTGACCCAAACGAGCTACAACCAGATACCACCACTAGCAAGCAGAACATCCCACCTTAGCAAAACTTGCCAATTGCTGTACGAGTTTGAACAGTGACAGGGAGCTTGGCCAAAAACAGCCCTTCACGAACATCAGTGATACTACCATTTCTGGGGGGTTTTAAGGCATCCAGAGGAACAGAGTTTTAAATTCTATTCTCCATAGTTCAACCGAGACCTCAGCTTCATGTGCAGCAGCAGTCAGAAAAGCTAACAAAAAAGATGCATAGGGAATGGGATAGAAATTAAAAGCAAAATTACTACAATGTAATTGCATACGTTAATCAGACACCCTCTCTTGGAATACTGTGTCCAGTTCTGGTCACCCCGTCCAGGGCCACCCTTAGTTATTCTGGGGCCCTACGCAGCCCCCTGCAGGGTGTATGTGTGGGCCCCCAGGCCTCTGCAGGGGGGCAGGGCTGGCTTGGGGGGCAAGGGAGGAACCACCCCCCAGCACTCACCGGCGGCACGTCTGGGGTCGGGTCGCTGCACTTCCCGCCGCCGATGAGTGCAGGCCTGACCCTGCTGCAGTCCTCAGGGGAGTGGGGGCGGGGCTGGGGTGGAGCGGGGAAAGGGCGGGCTGGGGGCTTTGGAGAAGGGGGGTGGGGGCGGAGCAGGGACAGGAAGAGGTGGGGCTGGGGCGGAGCAGGTGGGGGCCATGGGGAAGAGGCAGGGCAGGGGCTGGAGCAGCACACAGCTGCGCAGGGCACCCGGAAATTTGCCTCAAATTTCCTGGTGCCCTAAGCAGCTGCGTACTTTGAGTATGGGTAAGGACAGTCCTGACCCTGTCTCAAAAATGGGACAGCAGAAATAGTGAGGTTTCACAGATAGGCCATACAAATGGTCAGAAGTGTGGATAAATGCCTATTTTAAAAGATTGGGACTGTTTTAGTTTAGTGACAAAATGAACAACAGGGGACATAACAGGCATACAAAGTAAAGAGTTTTCCTATTTCCCCTCTCTCACAATACAAGAACAGGGCAACGTTCCATGAAATTGAAGAACAGCAACACTTAAAAAAAAGTGATAATTATTTTTAAACAAAGCAAAGCATAGAAAACCTGTGAAACAGGCTTCCACAAGATATCACCAAGATCAATGCAGTGCAGGTTTCAAGACAGATTGGATGCTAATATGGATAATGAGAGTAGAAAAATAACAGACTTTACCTCATCTACCTTGTCTTTCTCAATAAGAATACACACATTTTAAAAGAGCTTTGTAGAAGAGATACAAGCATACTTCAGGGCATAGGTCAGTCACTAACTGAGTTGGATAGGCGCAAACTCCCTCTATGAACAAGTTGCGCCCTTACTGTTCACCATGGGTTTCTTTCATGTATCTTATACTGGCCACTGTCAGCCAGTTTGTTGGACTATGGGGGCGATTAGTCTGATCTAGTGTGGCAATTCCTATGTGCCATGGTGCAAAGACAGCAAAGCACTGGAAGAAATTTAGTGCACAGAAATTAAAAAGCCCTCCTGACCTCTGAAAATAGACATCACAAAAAAATGAACATAAAAAGCAAAGTCATGGCTGGATGCACTACAGCATATTAAGGACATCTTACAAAGCTGAGAACCATGCACTTTGGTCCCTCAGCTCTTTGCATTCATAGAACTTGCTATGCATTGGGCATGGAACTCATCCAAAGCCCAAGTAATAGTGCAGAGAATCCTGTAGGGCTGAGGCAAGAAGATTTCACCAGCCCTTAGCCAGGCAGCCCCTTTGTGTCTACTAGTCCAGGCTGTGCCAGTGGCCACTCTGAACCCTTAATACAAAATTCCTGGGCCCCAGAATGTGCATCCAGCTCTCCTAATTAAGCTACATCTACATTAGAAGTGCATTTTTAACATGTGTTATAATCCTAATGTGAACACAGTAAACTGTGTTAACTGGTCGGGTAAACTCTAGGTGGGAGACTTGGGTTTACCATGACCAGCTAATCCATGTTAAGGTAAACTGTAGTTTTGTCTACGCTAGGATTTTAACATGTGAAATTTTAACATGTTGGCTAACACCTTTTCTCCTTGTGAGTCTTACACACTTTGGAGCTTCTTAGCTGATGCATCATAAGCTCATTGATCTACAGTGTGATAGTAACAATTTGTTGTTGTATTTCATTCAGAAATAGGAAGAGGTAACAATGCGTTTCAAGAATTAATGAATAACCAAGTTCAGGTCTTATATGTTTACCCTAAATATATCCCTAACTCTTCTTGCCAAGAAGATTTTGCTGTTGTATTTCATGCTGGTTTGAGAAATGCTGCTGATCTGTCCCTACATAGATAAGAGAATCTCACAGATAGGATGCTGGCATTACCACTTCCCCAGAATAGGGTCAGGAATAGGGTTAGCAATTTCCTGTGGCTCTTCTTTAAACGGGCATCTTCATAGCGAACCTGTGGCTCATAGAGGCAGATCTTTGCCTTTAGATTTTAAGCAGCTTGGGGCAGGATGGTATCTTCTTCTGCTGTGTCTTGTCTGGCTCAGAACTTTTTGGTTCGTTGGCAATTTTGAAAAGCCAAAATAATCATTTTGGGTCAAACTAAACATTTAATTTCAATTACAAGCATTTTTAAATGATTTAAATAGAAAAGAAAAGAAAAGAAAAGAAAAGAAAAGAAAAGAAAAGAAAAGAAAAGAAAGCTGCCAAATGAAAACTTGTTTCAAACCAAAACACAAACATTTTGAGGTTCTGAATTTTTGTAGTATTTTTTAATGAAAAAGTCAATGAAATTGGCATGAATTTATGAAAAGTTTAGAGTTATCAAATCTGCATTTTTAGCTGAAAAACATTTGGTGGAAAAATTTCACCCAGCTCTACTCAGAAGATACTGTGTACTTAACAAATAAGCTATCATCAGCGTCTTTCAACCCAACATGCTTTACAAGCTCATATACAGCCTCTACACAGGGGTCATTCTATTTACCATGAGGCTGAGACTCAGCAGCTGTTAATGGCAGGAAGAACCATCCTACAACAGTCTGGGGCAGGAAGTGAGAAATCCCTTTTCCACATGTCATTGCTGGGGAATCTGAGGCAGGATGTAATTAGCCAATGGACATCAGGGTGAACATGTCTATTCTTACAAGTAACAGAATCTTTAAAATTTACATTTTGGCATCTTCAGCTGCACAGCAGAACAACCCCTAACACCAAGCTGCGGGTTTTCATTCTGAACTGACTCAGAGAGAAGAGCATCCTCTCCTGAATCACATATCCCTTAGCTATTCCCTGAAGATTTCCCACCCAGGTACTTTCTGAGGCTGAAAGCTTCTGAATTTCTGGCAGTCCGATGGGCAAAATCAAGCAAACAGACCAAAATCACAGCACAGTGCAGTATGTTTCAGAGTAACAGTGAAGAGGTGGTTGTTGGAGTGCATAGAAATATAGAGTAAGGATCCTAATCACTAGATTATTGGAAATGGTGTTTTAAAATACATGCATCTTCAATGTGACTATACTGCAAAAGTGCCTTTCCAGTCATGTCTGCAGGAATCCACCTCACAAACCATCCTTAGTTCATTATGGGGGCTTACTGAGCTGAGGGGTGTGCTGCTGCTATTTTAAACAAGTGCTCCCACAATTCTCTTCCCTCTAGATGGAGGCAAACCCCATTCTGCAGAGATGCGTGTGCTCACCAATGGGAGAGGAGCGGGGCTGGGCCATCTATTCATTTGTTTTTCCACTGACATAAGAACACTTCCTTATGACCATAGCCAAGTAGGGAGAATTTTCAGTAAATTTATATGAAGCTGCCCCTGGCTGGAAATGTTTGTACTTTGGTCCTGAAAACTATGCTGAGCATATTGACAGCACAGCACAATCTTCAACCTTTATGATTTGGGGGTGGGGTTGGTTAAGACCTCTAGCAGGTTGGGGGTTTCATTTCTGGAAAATTTGGTTCATTCTCAAGGCAAAAAAAAACAACAAAACTCTCTCTCTCCGGAAGCATTTTTATGAGCTACAAGAGTAAGTCCTCTATGGTCAGAGTGATTTAGTTGCATCTGTGATGGGGGAGGGGAGATAAGGAGAGGGAAGACTCCACCAGAGGCAGGAAAATCATGCAAACTCTTTCTGCACTTTGGGTGCAGAATTTTAACAGGGTCCCCTCAGGGTTTTCTGTAGCTCCCCTTCCAGCACTTTACTCAAAGACTAGGAAAACAGGTAGATAGGTTAAGACATTCCCCTACTGGTAACACCCCATCCGAAACCCTCCTCCCATCCAGCTGGGACTGAGCCAGGACCCACCCCTCCCATCTAGCAATTTGGGAAGCAGAAGGTGGTAGCAACCACCCTACACATGTTCACCTCCAAATTGAAAACCCCTGAGCTAAGGTGTTCACTGTTCCTTAATGGAGGAAATATTCATCCTTTTCTTTAAGTGACAACAAGCTTGTGAGAGGCTGCTAATAAATAGATACCGTAGGTTTTCTTCGCAGTAGGAACTCATTAGAGGAAGTAAAAAACACTTCATCTGTCCTATTTATAAAATACATGCGGCCTTGTTTCTCAAATACCTCATTGAACCAAGGGTAAATTAGAGTAAGTCACACAACTAACATTCCCTTCTTGTTACATATCCTTCACCTTCAGAAGTATATGGATCGATGTCCGGTATAAATCACATTTCAGAGGCTCCCTTCAGTCAACAGACATTTGGAGTTCTGTTCATTTGGGTGAATTACCAAGCCTTTTATTATATGGTTGTTGATTATACCAACTAGAAGGAAAATTAAATGAAAATACATGATTATATATACTTGGAAAGCAAGGACCAAAATTTAAGGGAGAGAAAAAAAACAACAGAAGTATGACTTGGTGTATATACTGAGGGTCTGATGCACAGATAGGAAAAATCAGCTCCTACACAGTGCTTTTCCTCCACAGATCTCAAAGCACATTAAGAAGCTGATTAAGTATCATTATCCTGGTTAAAGAGACAGAGAGCAGTTATTGTTATTTTTTTTTGTATGGATGATTATCAATTCCTCCTCACAGACAATACCAACTTTGATCATATTGTGGTCACTGGACAATATTTTTTAGCTTCTTACTAGAAACCTAAGCACAAGTGGGAGGAGTTCCTCCCACTTCTAGTAGCTAAACCATTGTCGACATGGAAGCTGTTCCAGGGCAGACTGCACTGGCAAGGCAGCTAGAAGCTTGTGCCAAGATGCCCCATAGTTCCATAGAGTTGTGCCTAGATGTACTTGCCATTTGTAGCAGAGATACTGCTAACTTTTGCTCATGCAAACACTTAGCAGTCCACCCTTTAAACTGAAGAGATGCAGTCAGGATTCTGCACTACAGTGAAAAGCTCCTGATTTAGGGCCTAATTTTGCTAGGTAGAAAATGCCCTCAATAATCACAGACATCGACAGGCAGTAGAGACTGTTGAGGGGGTTACTGACCATGTGAAATCAGGATCTGGTCCAGCACTATGGGCACGATCTACCTCTTGCAGAAGTCAAAGGCAAAACTCCCAATGGCTTCCAAGACGCTCTAAAGTAGCAAACATATCCCACAAAAGGAGTGGAATGCAAACACCCAGCAACACAAAAATGAACTTGAAATGGTTTTAAAATTAATATTTGGAGCTTAAATTTAAACAAACTGATGCATCAGCCATATGGAATTCAAAGGGAGGGAATTCCACTAAACCAGCATCAGATGGACAGAAGCAGAACTCTGTGAAACAGCAAACAGAAAGGATAGGCTCAAGAAGCGCTAAGGTGAGAAACTGAATGTACGTTTCAAGAGGCATAAATGTAAACTGGACTCTCACTGACTCCAGCTGGAGTTGTGGGGACTCGGCACTTCTGAAAACCAGGCGCTGCAATGACTCCTAAAAGTTAAAAGTTAGTTCTCAAAAGCAGTCTCCTGAATAGTGGAGCTACATCGAAGTGACGAGGACAGCAGTGCCATAGGGGAACAAGGTCCATAATACACTAGGACATAGCCTGATACGTGAAGCATTAGATGGAATTACCGCAAATGATGTTATGATGCATGAGCCAATTCCTAGCCCCAATGAAGATGGTGTGCCATTCATTTTAGTGGCAGTAAGATCTGGGCTCAGTTAGACTGGATACCATTACCAGCTTTCCAGTTGTGTGTGCAGCATTAGTTTCTAGACTTGCAGGTGATAACTTAAAATGGTCACTGCTCCATTCAGCGTTTCTAGGCCAGTTCTCTTCCTGCCTGGGAGTATTTCTTCAAAACTAAAAGCATGTTTTGATCAGAGGCAGATTACCGTTTTGTGGGGCCCTGGGCTAAAGCAAGTGGGGATCCCTCCCTGCCCTTTCCATCTTCAGTCCCCCTCCCCAGCCCCCCAGTACTCCTGCAGGGGAAATGGAATCAGGGCACGGGGACTTGCCTTGCCCTGCCTGCTCGGTGTCCCTGCCAGGGAGTGGGATTGAGACATGGGGGCTTCCCCCGCTCCCTGGCAGGAGTGCCAGATGGGCGGAGCGCCAGATGGGCGGAGCAGATCAGGGCATTCCCATTTTTTCAGGGTTCCCCAATTGGCTGGGGCCCCGGGCATGGGCCCTGTTAGCCCAGTGGCTAATCCGCCACTGGTTTTGATAATGTAGCAGAATTAAGCAGACTGACACGCAAACTCTTAAAGCATCTGCTGCATTTTCAAAGCATTCCTTTAGTTTGGGAAAAATAGTTCCCCAAACTTCATCTTACTCCTTTGAAGTTCTCCAACAGTCCAAGGAAGAGACACAAGCCTTCTTGGGAATTCAATACTCAGAAGAATCAAAAGAATATTTTGCAAAGGACACACAGACAATGGGATGGTACGCTGCCTTCCTGAAGCCAAGACACAAAACCTCACCTAAGTTCCTTGTAAGCTGTGTGGCCGCGCAGCAACCTATTAAGCGCTGTGCAGGCGGACCTGCTGTGTCTGGGGGACAGACGCCCCTCCCCCAGTCTGAACCTAGCCCGGCCCCCGATTTGCCATGGCCAGACACATTCACACTGAAGCTAGACACATTCAGATGAGAAATAAAAGGTGTACATTTTTAGAAAGTAAAGGTAATTACTCATTCTAACCATTTGCCAACAGTTGTGGTGGATTCTCCATCACTGACCATTTTTAAATCAAGATTGGATATTTTTTCTAAAAGATCTGCTCTAGGAATTATTTTGGGGCAGTTCTCTGGCCTTTGTTACACAGGAGATCAGACTAGATGCTCACAATGATCTTTTCTGGCTTTGGAATCAATGAATCACTGAGGTGTTACAGGCATCCCAGCAGATTGCTGGCTTATAAGCACCTTTCCCACAGTCCAGAATGTGGACCTGTCTGGTTTTATGTTTGTAAGATAACTCTGGCCAGACCTAAGAATGTTTCAGAGGCCCTTACTCATGCTAGGATCAGGCCTGTGATAACTGTGCAATTTCATAACACCCAAGGGGCCAAAAAGTCTGTGCTCACCACTGTCAGGGAACATGTGCCAGGATCATGTCAGCAACAACTGGATTTCAACAGGGTTGGAGCTCACCCAAATCTGAAACTGGTGTGGACAGGGCCTTTGGAACATTATCACTGATAATGCCAAACAGGTCTGTCATGAAAATAAAATAAGAACTAGGTGGGCCTGTATTGTGGGAGATTTGCACCTAGAGTGTCTCCTGCTCTCGTGCTGCTTGGAGTGGAACTCCTCTCCATTTCCCAAAAAGAAAAGGAGTACTTGTGACACCTTAGAGACTAACAAATTTATTTGAGCATAAGCTTTCGTGAGCTACAGCTCACTTCATTGGATGCATTCAGTGGATACAGACTAACATGGCTGCTACTCTGAAATCTCCATTGCTCAGAATCAGTTGCATGTGAATATCACACATGGCGCATGCACATTGGGGGGGAGAGAGAGGCAGTAAACCTTAAATAATCATTTAAAAAGTTTCTTCTCTCTTTGTTTTCTTCCCTTTTCATTCAGTCTTTTTCTCTCCTTTTTATTCTAAAATCCTGGTTTCTTTCCCTCCTCCCACTTCATCTTTTTCAGCCTCTATCCTTTCAGTCTAATCTCTCCCTCATTGTGTTTTTTCCTCTCCCATGCTCTTGTCAAACACCACCACCTTTCCTTCCATGTCAGTTTTGTCTTCTCTCAGTGCCCTTTCCCAGCCCCTATCTCTCCCACATTCTCTTTTCTAACTATCCTCCCCCAATCTCTTCTTTCTTTCTTCAGTTTCTCCAAATTTTTGCTCCATCTGTTAATCAAACACTCTTTGAGGACTGCCTCCCATATCAAGCACACATACATTTCCTTATTCACAACTTCCCCATCCGTGCATTTACTCACTCATTCAGTATCGCCAATCCCACGTGTTCAAAAATCATGAGTCAGCCCACTTCCTGAAATCATGAGACTGGCTTATCATGATCTTTTTAAAAATAAAGTTTGGCTTCTTTTTATTTGCCTTCAGGGTTCATGTTTTCAAGCTTTTATCCATGTCCAGGAGGGCTAGAAAGTTTTTTTTTTTAAATGAAAGCTGAGATTCTTCCAGAATCATATGGCTCCAGAGCTGGGGATTTATTATAAATACCAAATACTGTGAGTGAGACTTGCAATGAAATCACAAGAGGTGGCAACACTGCATGTACCCATTCGACCACAGCGCCAAACACACTTAACAAAAACCTGTAGTCCCATCGCTCACTATTCCTCCCCCAAACCACATGCCCCGTACTCATCAACTATTTGCCCATCACACAAAATCAGGATCTCTCAACCTGTCCTTTTATTTCTAAGTTTCCTCAGATTTTTGCCTCTCTCGTTTACTACACGGTAGATCTCTCAGGTCCTCTGCCTTTGAGTTGCTCCTTTATGGGACACCCACAGGCACTTCAGAATTATCTTTTTGCCTCTCCCATTTCCTCTTTCCCATTCTGAGTTAAAAACAAGAGCCCAGTAAGCAAAAGAAAAGGACATGGGGAGGAGTTTAATGGTTGGGTTTGGGGCAACGAAAGAGCTGGAAAGACCAATAGGATCTGGGCAAGCGGGGAGGAGTTTAATGGTTGGGTTTGGGGCAACGAAAGAGCTGGAAAGACCAATAGGATCTGGGCAAGCAGGAGAAACAGTGTTGTGGTAACAGAAGCAGCAGGCTGGCTGCCACTCTTGGCCACAGCCTGGATTGCAATTAGGGTTGCTAGATGTCTGTTTTTTTACCAGACACCTAGCAACCAGAACACCTGGTCAAAAAGGGATCCTGGTGGCACCAGTCCTGTTAAGAGTCTGGCAGGTGGGGCTGGCAGGTTCCCTACCTGGCTCTGTGCAGCTCCCAGAAGCAGCAAAATGTTCCTGCAGCCCCTAGGCAGAGGGACAGCCAGGGGGGTCTCTGCGCACTGCCTTCACCATGAGCGCTGGCTCTGCAGCTCCCATTGCCCAGGAACTGTGGCCAAAGGGAACTGCGGGGATGGTGCCTGCGGGTGGAGGCAGTGCGCATCATGCAGAACTGCCTGGCTGCACTTCCACCTAAGAGCCGAGGGATACGTTGCCATGCCCGAGGTAAATGCTGCCGGGAGCCCACACTCCCTCCCATGCCCCCAACTGCCAGCCCTGAACCCCCTCCCATGCCCAAACCCCCTCCTATACCCCAACCCCAGAGCCCACACCCACAGCCGGAGACCTCACCCCCCTGAACCCCCTGCCCCAGTCCACCCCCTCCTGTACCCTAATCCCCTCATCCCTGGCCCCACCCCAGAGCCTGCAGCCCCTGCACTCCAACCCCTTGCCCCAGCCCCCTCCTGCATCCTGAACCTCTCATTTCTGTCCTCACCCTGCAGCCCACACCTCCAACCCAGAGCCCATACCCCCTCCCACACTCCAAACCCTTTGGCCCCAGCCTGGAGCCCCATCCTGCACTCCAAATCCCTTGGCCCCAACCCAGAGCCACCTCCTGCACCCCAAACCTGGCCCCACCCCAGAGCCCGCTCCCCCAGCTGGAATCTGCACCCCCTCCTGCACCCCAGCCTCCTGCCTGAGCCCCATTGAAAATGAACAAGTGAGTGAGGGTGGGGGAGAGCGAGCAACAGAAGGAGGGAGGAATGGAGTGAGTGTGGGCAGGGCCTCCAAGAAGAGGCGTGGGAAGGGTGTTCAGTTTTGTGCTATTAAAAGGTTGGCAACCCTAATTACAATCAGGCAAAGGAAGTCCCCTACTCATCCACCTGAAGGAGGAAGTGTTTATGGGTCTTCCAGTTCATACGACCCCTCTTCATACACATGTCTAGTGCCTGCCAGTCCAGCCCGCAACAGTCTGAGCAATCTTTTGAGCAGCCCACAAAAATGCAGCCATAACTCCAATTAATTTACCAGCAGAGAGAGAGAAATAAGGGAGAGTTACAGTTCAATTTTGTGGATGGCTCCAAAGAGCTCATCTGTACCATGTAAATCAAACACAGGGCATTTGCCTGGATTTTATTATAGCATTAAACTTTAACAATAAATAATTTTTACATGCATAGCATCCTTTGCCTTTGGCCTCACTTCTCTCTCCTTTTCCTGCATCTTCGCTTCTTTTTCTTAGTTGTAATTTTTTCCTTCTCCTCAAACCCCTTTGCCTTTCAGGATATTTCTCTTCAGTTTAATTTCTCCTTCTCTCCCTCACTTTCTTTTCCATTGTTTACCCCTCTCCCTTTCCATATTTTTTTTCCAAAAGATTCCACCTTTCCAGTCTTTTCCTTTCCCCCTTCTGCCTCTCCTCCATCTTCTTCCCCATCCCAAACTTCCCAATTATCCTAATCCCCCCATCTCACTCTTCTTGCTTCAATTCAGTGCCCTCTCTTTCTGTACTACCTCCCCTCACCATCACTCCATTTCTTTCACTAAATCATCCAGACACCCATGAGCTCACTCAACCAACTTTTCACACACACACCACTCCCAATGCCTACCGCACTCCCATATTACCTCAGCTGCAGATCCACAGATCCACGTACCCATCAGCCACCCTGATGGGATTTTCAGGGCACCTTCTGTTGGAGCTTCAAAGTGCTCACCGCATTTTCTGGGACTCCTTCCCACTGGGGTTCAGAGGCCTTCCTCCATTCCCCTGCTGGGGGTCTCAGTCTCCCTTCATCTCTTACTGGAGTTCTCACTTCCCTCTCCTGGGACTCTTTCTATGTCAGATGATGGGGCACGGAAATACACTCTGAGATATTCACTGCACACACTGCTTGGAGGAAGGAGGATCAGGCCAACTCGTTACTCAGGTGGGTTCAGGGGTCCTGGCTGCACTGAAAATAAACAGTGCCAACTTAGTTACAGCAAGACAACCATGTGGCAACTTAGGCCCAAGCACTGCTAGAAGCCGGGGCTACTAGCCAAGAATTAGCCATGTGATGCACTAACACCAAGCATTTAGAGCCCACCATGCCACTAATTGGTTACAAACTCAGTCAAAAATCATAGTGTGGACAAGGCTTAAGTGTCACAATTTGATTGTTATGGTGCTTGGCTGGCAATTCCTGTCTGAACTTGTAATTGAAGACTATAAACAGGGATTGCCAGTATAAACAAGTTGGAGTTATTGCTTTACTGAGTCAGCCTTTCAGTCAGTTTAGTTATTTGCTCTGGAGAATGAGATAATATAGCCTTATTTTTTGCTGCAGAGGAATCTGATAAATTCCAGCCACACTCTGTACCTTACTCACTTATGATTCCAGCCAGGGGTTATGCCAAGTTATCCTTAACTTCTTAAGGCAGTAACTGAAGATGTGTTATACAATCCAGTTCAGATGGTGTTATATGGTGGTCACCCACTCATACTCTAGATTATTGCTATGCTGGGGACAGGGCAAAAACCTCATTGAAGCTGATGGGCTTAATAGACGCCTTTTAGTCAGATTAAATATAAGAAGCAATTAAGCTCCTTTTGGAATAATATAGCTGAAACACTAGGAGCCACCACCCACAACACAGGCGGATCAGGCATTGAGTTATGAGGGTGGGGCTAAATGCAAATGCAGAGGACTGGGTATTGTTTTGGTGAGAGAGAGAGAGAGAGCGCGCGCAGACAACAGAAAGCCAAGACAGCTGGAGGGCACTTGTAGCATGATCTTGAGAGAAAGCTTTTTGGGTAGAGTACTTGCTGGAAAAAGAGGCTTGGAAGATTGAGCATAAGAGAATGTCTCTTGTTTTAATCCTGCTGTGTTCAGGGAAACAGGATTGCAGCCAAGAAATACCTATCAGCAATTTATTCTCCTAAAGCAAACAGCCCACAAGACCCTGAATATTGGCTAACCACTCAGGTCCAAAGGAATAACTCTGGTGTTAGTAGAGAGATCCAGTTTCCAGGGAGAAAAGTTGTGAGCTGGCATTCCTGTTGAACCAAAATAATGGAGGTGCTCACAAAACTCAAAGATGGCCAAAAGAATTTAAAACTAGAGCTGGAGGCTTCACAAATGGAATTTTGTAGACTCTGGAGGTTTCTGAGGGATGACCTGCAGGTGGAGATGAAATCTTTGTTGGGACAGCAACTACTAATTGTCTGGGCAGATTGGGAAGCCCAACTGCAACAGTCCCAGTCTGGAATGGTAAAATGGATCAGTGAGGTGATGGCAACCTGACTGCCATGAACCAGAATGACCACTTGACGATTACCTGTTCTGTTCATTCCCTCGGGGCACCTGGCATTGGCCACTGTCAGAAGTCAGGATACTGGGCTAGATGGACCTTTGGTCTGATCCAGTATGGCTATTCTTATGTTCTAAGGCAGGGGTTCTCAAACTGGGGGTCAGGACCCCTCAGGGGGTTGTGAGGTTATTAATGGAGGGTCATGAGCTGTCAGCCTCCACCCCAAACCCTGCATTGCCTCCAGCATTTATAATGGTGTTAAATATATTAAAAAGTTTTTTTAATGTATAAGATGGGGGGTTGCACTCAGAGGCTTGCTATGTGAAAGGGGCAAAAATTTGAGAACCACTGTTCTAAGGTATTCTATGAAGGAGAGGAGACTGGGAAAGTGTTGATGAACTTGCTAACAGAGATGAGCTGAAGCAAGGACTTAAGGAGCTGAAAAATCACCTTGAGAAGAAAAGTCAGAGTCACAGACCATAGAGGACGCCAGCTGCCTGGATATGGAATTGGGTTAGTCAGAGAGCTTGGGTAACAGGACTTTTACAATACTACCTTGTTTGTAATCCAGAGGCCCAGAGGGAAGAGGTCGGATGGTCTCAGCTCAGCTAATGAAAAACCCATTATCTTCGAAGAAAAAATTCCAACTCCCTGAGCGGCTTATTTGGTTCAATTCAACATCACAGCCCAAACAAATGACTGGGCACATGAACAGAAAGGGGGGTTCTAGTAGTCAACTTGGGAGGTCCTATTCTGAAAGTGCTGCAGAACTTAGCCCCAGAAAAAAGACTGAGTTATCTAGACCTGGTACAAACCTTTGATATGTGGTTTTGAGCCAGCCAGGCTATAGGGCAAAGCTAAGAGCTAGGAAAGGGAAAGAAGAGACGCTACCTGAACTGGCAGAGGACCTGTGAAGACTTGGGTTTCTGGCATACCCAGGTACTAACAAGGGATTCCAAGATAAATGGGCAACGGACCAATCTGTAGATGCTCAGGCTGATCTTCGTCTGCAAATCAACGTCTGTGACAGGAGGCAGGGGTACTGGAACAAGCAGAGCTAAGGGGTCATGGGCCTCCCACTTTTTACCAGTCGCAAGGGTGAATGACAAGGAAAATGGGGATGGAGAGGAGTGAGCAGGGGATGGGGTCTTGTGGGGGGAAGAGGGGAAGGGCTGGCATGGGGGCAGGGCCACAATTCAGGCACCGGTGGGCCCCACTCCCTTTTAGGGACCTGCTGATGCTTCTGACAGGAGGCCAAAGTCACTCTGAGATGCTGTGGTATTTGTCATGGAACTCAAATATTTCCTTGCAACGGTTCACCAGAACCAGTAAGTAAGATGAAAGCTGATCAGCATAAGCCCTATAAGTCTGAGACGTAGGATGGAATAGGGGATTCTAATCAAGTTCATGATGACATTTTTGAACATTTAGGAAAAACAATAGTTTGGTTTGTAACACAGAGGAAATTAGCAATGGCACAAAAAGTAAGGGAAGCAATTGAGTTAAATGCTGGTTGTGTGAAAAAAATTGGCCATATAATGAAGGACTGTTACAAATATAAGGCAGAACAGGACAGAGCACCACAAATGTCTAGTGAAACCCTCTTACCCAGCTCAGAAAACTGGGCGACAGCAAGCTGAAGGGACAAAGCTTGGAGATACAAGGATCAACCCAACTGTTTTTGTTTAGGTCTGGGCAGTTAAACAAGAATAATGGAAATTTGGGTATTAAGTGTGTAATCAGATCTATGAAATACACAGGAATAGTAGACACTGGCTCAAACATGACAGTTATTAGAGTAGATATGCTAAAAAGGCTGGGGGATAGGGGATTCATAAACCTGACCTTAGGGCATGTCTACATTACAGCCCTAAGTCAACCCATGTTAGGTTGACTTACAGCCACCGCCATAATTACGGCGGTGGCTGATGTCCACACTACCCTCCTTATGTCGGTGGTGCTAGTCCTCACCACCCACTGAAGGGGGGGCAGTGTGGGGGCTGAGAGCCAGGGCTCTCAGCTCCATGCAGCTCCTTGCTCAGAGCCCAGCTGCCCCCTCTGGGCTTCTCTCCTCAGTGAGCCTCTGGGCAGCAGCCCAGCTGGGAGCAAGAAGCTGGACTGTAGCTGCCCGTCTTTCTTGTCTATTTCACAGCTCCAGCATGGAGCCGTGAAATCGACAAGACAGCCAACAGCTGATGTAAGCACACCAACATAAGCCCTGGCTTCTCGTGGAGGTGGAGTTATTATGTTGGAATAGGAGGGCACTTACATCCACAGGAGCAAGATTGTAGTGTGTACACTGACATAGTTAGGTCAACATAAGGCAGTTTATGCTGACCTAACTGAGGGCTTGACTTCACTACGGAGCTAAATTGGTGCTGATGCAATCAATGCAGCGGCATCGATTTAGCAGGTCTAGTGAAGACATGCTCAATCAATGGGAGAGCGCTCTCCCATCGATTTCTGTACTCCACTTCAACGAGAGGTGGAAGCAATGTCAGCGTCAACATAGCGTAGTGTGGACCCCACAATAAGTAGATCTAAGCTGTGTTGACTTGAGTTACGCTACTAATGTAACTCAAATTGTGTAGCTTAAATCGACTACCCACTGTAGTGCAGAATAGGCCTTAGGAAGGTAGACTGGGCTTAAGTCTAAATTTCTCCCTAGAAAGCATGGTCTGAAATAGGTGACCTGCTGATTAATCCTCCTTTTGCGTGTTTGCTCTGCAACACAAAGGAAGATCAGAAAGCTCTAAGGGTTCAGACGAATGGCTGGTCTTCACTATGGGGAGATCGATACTGCTGCAATCTATGCAGCAGGGGTTGATTTAGCGGGTCAAGTGAAGACCCGCTAAATCAATGGCAGAGCACTCTCTGGTCGACCCCGGTACTCCACCTCTTCGAGAAGAGTAAGCGAAGTCTACTGGAAAGCGTCTCCCTTCGATGCAGTGCAGTGAAGACACTGGAGTAAGTCGACCTAAGCTATGTCGACTCCAGCTACATTATTCACATAGCTGGAGTAGTGTAACTTAGGTCGATTTATCCCAGTAGTGAAGACAAGTTCGAAGAAGAGAGTGTTTTAACACACACACACACACACACAATCTCTCTCTCCTTTCCCCCTCCCCACCCACAATAGGCTTAACGTCTCTGAAAGGACTTATTGCATGGCCTCTCAAATTCTTTCTATGGAGAGTTTCATGCTGGGTGATAATACATCAGTGACCCCTAACGTGCAATCCATTAGCACCTTTTGTCATAATGTAATTGTTAGTTGATAGATAGATGGCACTAAGTTCTCTGCAGTGTCCCTCCCCCAGCCCAGACCTGCTGCGGCGAGGGGACAGGTGCCCCTCCCACGGCACCGAACTAGCCCCAGCCCTGAACCTGCCACAGCCAGGGGAGAGGTGCCCCTCCCCTGGCCCCAAGCCAGCCCAGCCTGGACCTGCTGTGGCTGGGGGAGAGGCACCCCTCCCCCACAGCCTAGGTGCTGCTGTGGGGGAGTCCTGTCTCCCCACTGTAGTCATGGGAAGCCCCACTGCACCCCAACCTCCCAATCCCAGAGCCCACACCCCCAGCCGGAGCCCTCATCCCCCCCCCAACACTGCAACCCTCTGCCCCACCCCACCACATGGGTGGGCTAAAATAGAGGGAACACTGCCGCCTATAGGTTGCCCAGTACTTTCCATTCTCAAACTAAGTTTAAATGTTCCATTCCAGCTGTCTAGCTGAGGCTGATTTCGTTAAAAAAATTCTGTTAAAAATAGTTAAATTGTTTTCAAGAATGAGATTAAGAAAAAAATACACTGTCTTGCCCACCGTTAAAAAAATCTGTACAACTATTTCATTGAGAAGCTTGAGCACCTCCATGCTTTGGAGTAGGGTCCTGAAATTGAGCTGGGGCACTGGGTCTGTGGTCAGTTACATGCCTTTTGCCACTCTTGTGAAAATACACCCAAATCTGGCTAAAAATTACATGCCTCTGAAAAAAAAAATCACAAGCTCAGTAAAGGTTTGTTAGAGGCTGGCAGCTAAATTCTCCAACCATTCTCTGGGGACTGACCATGTTCCTTCCCCACACAGTTCCTGCATGCTCCTTACAATGTGCTCCAGTCCCACAATGCACACTGAGCATAGGCGCTGACTTCTGCTGGCGCCTGTGGGTGCTTGACCCCCCTCTGCCCCCAGCCCGCCCCACCCTGACTCTTCCCCTGCCCCGCCCCCTCCCACACCTGCTCCGCCCCCATTCCAACCCTTTCCCAAAGTCCCTGCTCCAATTCCGCCCCCTCCCTGCCCCTATTCCAACCCCTTCCCCAAATCCCCGCCCCGGCCCCGCCTCTTCCCCTGAGCGTGCCGCATTCCTGCTCCTCCCCACTCCCTCCTGGAGCTTGTTATGCCGCAAAACAGCTGTTTTGCGGCGGCAAGTGCTAGGAGGTAGGCAGAGAAGCGGGGATGCAGCGTGCTTAGGAGAACAGGTGGAGGTGGGGGTCAGGAGGGGAGCTTGGCTGTCGGTGGGTGCAGAGCACCCACCAATTTTTTCCTGTGGGTGCTCCATCCCCGGAGCACCCTCGGCGTCACCACCTATGTACTCCAGTGTACAGCGGCAGACGTGGAGCAGAACTGCTCCCGCAAATGCTTTTCCTGGTGCGACGAGTCACTATGGCACCAGGCACCAAAACTGAAAGCTGGGAGAATGTCACTTGTACTCTTAATGGTGCCCAGGCAGCATGGAGAAGGAAGAACATGACTGGAATGCAGAGTGGGCACAGGAGGTGGCGGAGGGGTGAGAAGAGCGTGGGGGGGAGGGGGCATAGGGACAGGCTGGAATCGATTACCAAGACTCCCTGCTCCCACTATTTCTATGATGTCTAGCAAATAGCTGTGAAAGGGACAGGAACTTGTATGTCTTATCAACCTCTGGGGCTGCTCCACGTAGTGGGTGCCAGCCTACTATCACAATCAGTAACTAGCTCGCTCATTTGGTTGAGATCTGCTCTCTTGATTGAAATGGCCCAGCCCTGCTGATCACCCATAGTGAGGTTTGTGTCATTGTCATTCCTTCTGATGGAATTTCTATTTTTTTCAGTTTGCTTAAAAAAAAATAAAAAAAAATAAAAGGAAGTTAGATACAAAAAACTACATTAAGTGTCTCAAAAATTAGGACTGCCAGAGTTAAGGTTAGTTGTGCAACCTTAATTCAGCTCCTTGGTGTGTCTGTATTATGATACAGTCTTTAATTACAGATAACATACTATGTATTTTCATAGGATTTCAGCCTTATTCAGGGCCCAGGATATATGGTGCTCAAGGAAGGAATCAGAGTTGTGTAGTATATGAGGCTGTTGTCTGTATGATCTCTGCCTCATATAGGCTCTGACCCTGCAAACACTTACACACTCACTTAACTTTACTACTGTGAACAGTCCTCCCCCAAAATCACTGGAACTGCTCATGAGGGTGAAGAGCATGCATAAGTAGTTGCAGGATTGAGACCTGTTATGTTATGTCCTGTTATGTTATAGAGCTAAAGAACAGGAGCAGCTAAAGGGAGGGAGTTTTCAGAGAGGAAGTGAGAGAGCTAAATACATCTGATTAACATTCTCTAAACTTAAGGCAATAAACCGTCCCTCCCCATAGAAACAAAACAGAGAAAGAAAACCCAACATAAAAAGCTGCAAGAGTAAAAAGAGAATGCAGGCAGAAGTCCAGCAACTTGAGGGTTGGAGGAGGGGGGGAACGGGGACTATCCAGTTTATTGCACTGAATGCAGCGTGTATGATTACTTACCTTGGGGAGCGGGGTGTATGTGTTCATTCCGTGCAAAGAACTCTTGGCCCTCACAGACCAAGTATGGGCTCTGGAGACCAGAGTGGCTGAACAGGAGGAGCTAAGGGAGACATAGAGGTACATAGAAGAGACTGGTCCCACCACCAGTCTGACAGCCTCTGAACAGTTGAGGAGGATGAAAGTCTCAGTGAAGGAGAACATCAAAGAGGAGTGGAGGGAAACGATCCCATAGTTGGGACCCTCCCTCCAGATGATGTCATGCTATCCTCTCAAACTGAAGATACCTCTCTGGGGGAGGGAACCCTAGTTATTAGGAACAGACAGGTAATAGCAATGGTGGAGTTGATCATTAGAAACCTAGATATCTGGGTTTGTGATGATTAGTAGAACTGCATGGTGAATTGCCTGCTGGGTGCGGAGGTTGCAGATCTCTTGAGACATTTAGACAGGGTTATATGTAGTACTGGGGAGGAGCTGGTGGTCATATAGGCACATATAGGCACGAATGACATAGGGAAAGGCAGGAGATAGGTCCTGGAAGCCAAATTTAAGCAGCTAGGTAAGAGAGTGGAGTTCAGAACCTCCGCGGTAGCATTCTCTGAAATGTTTCTAGTTCCACGCGCAGGGCTATTAGACAGTTAGAACTACAGGGTCTCAAGACGTGGATGAGACAATGGTGCAGGGAAGAAGGGTTTAGATTTATTAGGAAATGGGGAACCTTTGGGGAAAGGAGGAGCCTATACAAGAAGGATGGGCTCCACCTAAACCAAAATGGAACCAGATTGTTGGCACTTAAAATTAAAAAGGTCATAGAGGAGTTTTTAAACTAAGGGCTGGGGGAAAACTGAGAAGTGTGGAGGAGCACACAGTTCAGACAGAGTCATCCCTTAGGGGAGGATCTATTAATGGGGATTCTCTATATCCTAGTAAGGAGAAGAATATGGAAGATGATAAAGTACAGGTAGGATCTGACAAGAAAACAGTCAAATGAAATAAAAGTCCCATTAAATTACATCACATAATGGCAGACTGCTAAAAAGTGACATTTTATAAGTGCCTATGTACAAATGCTTGAAGTCTAAATACTAGATGGGTGGACTAGAGTGCTTGATATTAAATGAGGATATGGATATAACAAGCATCACAGAAACTTGGTGGAATGAGGATTATCAATGGGAATTGTAATACCAGGGTACAAAATAATGTGGCATAGCTGCTGATCCCTGTCGTACCCGTTTGTCTGTATCCCCTGTGCAATCTGCTTGCAGGTGTTCACATTTCCATGGCTGGTCTATAGCTCTGCTTACAGAGGCTCTTCTCCTCAGAGGCTCAGGAGATCCAAAATCCTGCCTCCCCAAGGGAGGAACTCATCCAGCGCATGGAGCTGGCCTGGTGAGTCCTGGTGAGTTGCACATTACAGGGGCGAGCTGCTAGACATGTTTGCAGAGGTGGGCAGTCAGGAAAAGACATTTCAAAAACATGTAAAGGTTTTAAAGTGGTATGTATGTGACTTCTGGTCTCTGTGACCCCGTGGCAGTGGAGTTTAAGGTACTTACCAGAGCAGCCACTGTTGCAGGGAATGGGATATGGTGGGACAGCTGTCAGGGTCAACACAGGTCCTGCAGTGTCTATCCACTCACTATGTCAACCTCAGTAGATTGACCATGGCTCTCTGCCATTCAGGGAGGTGGTTTTACTGCACAGCTCCAACAGGGTGCTTATGTCAGCCAGAGATAAATTTGAGCAAGCAAACTGACTTATGTCAACCTAACTTTGTAGTGTAGGCCAGGCCTTAGATACTGGAACATCTATTCAGTGACAAATATGGGTAAATGAAAATATTTGTTAACAACATGATGACATCAGGCCTAATGCAAAGCCCGCTGAAGTCAATAGAAAGACACCAATTGATTTTGAGAGGCATTGGATCAAATCCACAGATAGAAGTTGTTATTATTAAGGCCTCAATCCTGCAATTTACAATGTGAAGTCAGACTGCTACACCTATGTTGAGCTCCACTTATGTCAGGCTTCTGAACTAGTGCTGCAATCTACCCTCATGTTGTATGTTGCAGGATCAGGGCCTATATCAATAACAGAACATTAACACTTTAATAAGCTTTAAACATTTTTTATCTAGACTTTAGATTTTGCTACAGTCCCGAAGTGATTTGCTGATTTCAAAATTTGGTAATTTATTTGCTAAAAAGAATCAAAAATAAGTATAATAAATAATAAAATTTAATATTTAATAAAATAATAAAGTATTTTTAAAAGGGTCCACTTAGCATTATTTTAATGCAGTAAGTAACAGTTTACATGGAAATTCAATCAACCAACCAAATCAAACACTGTCCTCAAAGAATAAATGCTGTAATTTAGGAAGATACACTGTATTATTTATACATTACAAAGATTTTTGATCCCTGTTTTATGATCAAGTCCTCCATCACATATTAAATTGTGATATAAACTATATGTGTATTTAAACACAAACACACACACACAAAAGTTTTATGTCCTTTCCATTCTTGCTATTCTTCCTGGGGAAGCCAATTATTCTCTCCACTGTGGTCCTGACTACCTCTCAAAATACACATTTTTGAAGGTAAATACTGGGGCTAATGTAATCTTGACAGCAGATAAGAATCACATGGAACATAACCCTTGCAAACAGTAAATATTTAGCACTGGAAAAATATACCAGTGGTTTAAACAGATACCAACCATATCCCAGTTTTGCTAAAAAATAAAGGTAATTTTGCTCAAGCCATTTATCAGCACCTACATATACCACATTGATTCCTCTCTATAAATAACGTAGATTAGATGAAACAGGATAAAACAACAGTTCTTTAACTGTAATTTAAGATGACAAGCCATGAAGCAAAGAATCAAACTCGAAACACTTCACAGGAACTTCTAAACCTGCTTGGAATAACCAGAAAAATCCAGCCTCTCCATGTAATTGTTTATTTCCATTTTTAAAATCACCTCTTAACCCCTCGATTTCCCAACCATGCAGCTGTACGATCTAGCCCCTCCTTGAATAACTTAACCTGACTGTTACAATAAGTGGGCCAATAGAAGAACGCGTCTCTGAAGCAAGGCACAGCGATGCCGAATCAACGCTCTGGATACTTGCTTCAGAATCAACTTTAACCTGTCAAACCACCGCTGGCTGACGTCCAGCTGTTGGTGCTTGTTCTTCTTCCAGCTCATTTGGACACCCTTGAAATAGCGAACGCGCTCCAGGGCTCCCACTCCACGCCACGGAGAGAAGCGTCCTGATCTCCAAGACGCTTGCCCGTGAGCTAGGAAGTCGGGAAAGTCTGCGAGTTTCAAAGCAGACGCAGGCAGCAGCCAGCAAGAGACAGCCAGCGCCCCGCAGCGCATCCCCACCGCCACCGGTGTTTAAAGGAGGACAACAGACGCTGCCCGTGACTTGCAAGCCCTCCTTCGCCGCTAGCACACGGGAGGGGGGGGGGGGGTGCACACACGCACCCCCTGGGCTGGCTACGCAGGCAGCTTCTCCGCCCAGGGACCGGCCCACGACGCCCGGGGGTCTCTGGCAGCGCCAACTCGCCCCGCCAGCCCACAACCCACGCCGCGCTCGCTCACCCAGCAAAAGCAGCCGGTGGGTCTGCTTGTACTCCCGCTTCTCGGCTTTCAGCGTCTTGTCAATGCTCTTGCTCCGCTTCTTCTCCGCCTTCTCCCTGGCGATCAGCTCGTCCCGGAGCCTGTGGATCAGCTGGGGGTCCGCATGCTCCAGCTGCCCGGCGTGCGGCTCCCCATCGCCGCCGTAGGCGATGGAGGGGTGGGCTCCGAGCAGCCTGGCTCGCAGGCTGTAACACAGCCCCATGGTGCAAAGCTGGGGGGGGGGGGTCCCTGTCTCGTGCCCCTTTAACAAGCCCCAGGCATGGTCTCCAGCAGGGCGCCTAGGGAGCAAGTCTCTGGCTGGGGGATTCTCCCTATGGCCTCTTAAGGTGGAACTGCTTCCCCTGGACTCGGGGCACATTTTCCCCTCCCCTTTTGGTTCATTTTTTTTTTTTTCCCTTTCCACACTCATAAGGGGAAATATACACGTGATCCAGACATGGTTACCGTATTCTCCAGAAAACTCAGGCGCGGAAGATACTGTACTTCTTCTTTTCTTTTCTTTTTCTTTTTTTTAACAAGGGCTTTGCCTGCTGTGGGTGGTGCTGGGTTGTGTAAGCAGCGTCTACTTCGCCGCCACCTCCTCCTCCATTCGCTAACCATTGGCCACTCTTCGCGTTGAGGTTGTGGTTTGAGCATTGGCCTGCTAAACCCAGGGTTGTGAGTTTAATCCTTGAGGGGGCCATTTAGGGATCTGTGGCAAAAATTGGGGGATTGGTCCTGCTTTGAGCAGGGGGTTGGACTAGATGACCTCCTGAGGTCCCTTCCAACTCTGATAGTCTATGATTGGGCTTGGGAATTGACTCCAAGGGCTGTTCGAAGCTGGACAATCCCGCTGAGGGAGATTTAAAATAAATATGATGGCTGAGATTTGTAAATATCTCATGGAAACACAGGAAGCAAAATCATTTTTTAACTGAGAAGGCTTCATCCAACCCATACACTTCAGAGCCCTTCCTACTTTAAAGGGACACAGTCAGATTAAAATGAGGTGTTTTTCAATAACCACAACTCCTTTCTTGGGCTATTGCTAACATCTGAGCTATCAGAACAGACCTGTACAAGTCTGCCCAGAAGTGTGTATTATTTTATTGTGCTGGCTCAAGCAAAAAAAAAAAAAAAATCCTACACGAATGGACAGTTGAATCTCTGTGCCTTATAATCAGCCTTGGCTTTTGAGGAGTGATAACTTTTTGCATCTGTTGCAGTTCACTTATTGGAGATAATATAAGGACAAGAATTATTTGAGGACAAATAGATCTCTGTCTTCAGTGCATATTAGGGAGAAAGATATTTATGGGTACTATTACTTTTCAGTGGAAGATTACATAGATTGGTAGCTTTCTGTTCCTGGGTACCCCTTTTCTAGCCATGTACAGTCCCACAACCTCCAAATGTGTCAACAATAAATTCTATGCCCAATCCTCAACTGGTGTAAATCCATGTACATTTGCAGTTCAGGACCGGGCCTGTTTTTTAGTGGCAAGAATTTAAAAAAAATCTAATTTGTCGCATTTGTTGCTGTTTCTTTACTCTTTGGATATTATTAGTTATTTGCATTGTGGTTACATCTGGAGGGGCTTAATCTCATTGCGCTAGGCACTACACAAACATGCACCAAAGGGATGGTCCCCGCCCCAAAGAGTTTTATATTATATGGCCCAATCCTATAATCCCTACTCATGTTATTCATCTCATTGAGGTTAATGGGATGGCTTTGAATGAATAAGAATTGGGCATGAGGGAGCCATGTTTCTTCCAGTTACTCTCCTATGTCAGGGCTTGTCAACATGAGTGATTACACCCCCCCCCCCCCGATTAGTTTCGCATGCACGAACCGTTTTGGAATAGTTACTCTGAAATAATTGCATCCACATGGCTACTTCCCTCTGAATCAGTATATACACATGGTACTGACTTTTTTCCAAAATAAGTGCTCAGAATTCTGACTAGGTCTCCCCTGGCTGGTGAGCTCTATGCATGTTGGGATTTTTCTCACAGTGCATTGTGGGTCAGCTACCAGAAGCCCTGTGAATTCAGGGACTTGGGGTCACAGTAGCAAATTCTTATGAATCCTCTGCTGGCATCCCATGATTTACCCACCTTTTGTGAATCAGGGCCATTTTCAAACTGCTATCAGCCAGCACAGAAGGAACATGGCTGTGTGCTACGGTCCAGACACTCATGAATGTACAGAGGTTGCTACACATGCATTAGCGATCATGCACCCGGATGGCTTTGGAAGGCAGCCACTGTGCTGCTGAGCTGATTTTGATAGAGGACAAAGAAACTGAGCAGCTAATTGTGGGGAAAAAAATTGTCCTAGAGAAGATTCATTCAAATGAGAGCTGTTTCTGGACTTGGGAAACCAACGTTGACTGCTGGGAAAGGCTAGTGATGATGATGCAGCTCAGTATTTGGAGGATCAGACCTTAGACTGGAAACAGACTAGTCATTTTCACTTTCTTTTTCTCTTGATACTACATACTTTATTTCTGGCAGCATCCATGTGCTAGGCACTGTACAAAACAAAGGAAATAATAGCAAGAGATTGCTGCAATGTGAACAATGCAAAGCAATTCTTAAAACAAAAATGTTCTTTTAATCAAAGGGCTGTTCTTTGCCCTGATTCTGCATCTGAGTAACTTTATGCACTCGTGTATAACTGGAGATCCAGGGCCTTTGGGAGGAACTTCAGGGGAGAGAAAAGCAGTTAGGGCTAGATTGAGGCTTTGGTTGTAAAAGACATGTATTGCAATTGCACTGCTGCAGAAAGAGAGGGAAAAAATTATGACTTAGAGGTACCCCTCAGAGTTATAATTCCCTCCGATGCACAAGTAGGGGGAACAGCATGTTCCTTCAGCCCATTGCTATACACAGCACATTCCCTCTTTTGTGCTCAGTTAGCTCAGCCATTTGGCACAGGTGTGATGGGTAAAGCCAAGAGTCAACCACATTCCTGTTCTTCCCTATGCATCTCTGGTCTCTTCCTAGGTTTCAGAGTAGCAGCCGTGTTAGTCTGTATTCGCAAAAAGAAAAGGAGTACTTGTGGCACCTTAGAGACTAACAAATTTATTAGAGCATAAGCTTTCGTGAGCTACAGCTCACTTCATCGGATGCATTTGGTGGAAAAAACAGAGGAGAGATTTATATACACACACACAGAGAACATGAAACAATGGGTTTATCATACACACTGTAAGGAGAGTGATCACTTAAGATAAGCCATCACCAACAGCAGGGGGGGAAGGAGGAAAACCTTTCATGGTGACAAGCAGGTAGGCTAATTCCAGCAGTTAACAAGAATATCAGAGGAACAGTGGGGGGTGGGGTGGGAGGGAGAAATACCATGGGGAAATAGTTTTACTTTGTGTAATGACTCATCCATTCCCAGTCTCTATTCAAGCCTAAGTTAATTGTATCCAGTTTGCAAATTAATTCCAATTCAGCAGTCTCTCGTTGGAGTCTGTTTTTGAAGCTTTTTTGTTGAAGTATAGCCACTCTTAGGTCTGTGATCGAGTGACCAGAGAGATTGAAGTGTTCTCCAACTGGTTTTTGAATGTTATAATTCTTGACGTCTGATTTGTGTCCATTCATTCTTTTACGTAGAGACTGTCCAGTTTGGCCAATGTACATGGCAGAGGGGCATTGCTGGCACATGATGGCATATATCACATTGGTAGATGCGCAGGTGAACGAGCCTCTGATAGTGTGGCTGATGTGATTAGGCCCTATGATGGTATCCCCTGAATAGATATGTGGACAGAGTTGGCAACGGGCTTTGTTGCAAGGATAGGTTCCTGGGTTCGTGGTTCTGTTGTGTGGTGTGTGGTTGCTGGTGAGTATTTGCTTCAGATTGGGGGGCTGTCTGTAAGCAAGGACTGGTCTGTCTCCCAAGATCTGAGAGAGCGATGGCTCGTCCTTCAGGATAGGTTGTAGATCCTTGATGATGCGTTGGAGGGGTTTTAGTTGGGGGCTGAAGGTGATGGCTAGTGGCGTTCTGTTGTTTTCTTTGTTGGGCCTGTCCTGTAGTAGGTGACTTCTGGGTACTCTTCTGGCTCTGTCAATCTGTTTCTTCACTTCAGCAGGTGGGTACTGTAGTTGTAGGAATGCATGATAGAGATCTTGTAGGTGTTTGTCTCTGTCTGAGGGGTTGGAGCAAATGCGGTTATATCGTAGCGCTTGGCTGTAGACAATGGATCGAGTGGTATGATCTGGATGAAAGATAGAGGCATGTAGGTAGGAATAGCGGTCAGTAGGTTTCCGATATAGGGTGGTGTTTATGTGACCATCGCTTATTAGCACCGTAGTGTCCAGGAAGTGGATCTCTTGTGTGGACTGGTCCAGGCTGAGGTTGATGGTGGGATGGAAATTGTTGAAATCATGGTGGAATTCCTCAAGAGCCAGAAGAGTACCCAGAAGTCACCTACTACAGGACAGGCCCAACAAAGAAAACAACAGAACGCCACTAGCCATCACCTTCAGCCCCCAACTAAAACCCCTCCAACGCATCATCAAGGATCTACAACCTATCCTGAAGGACGAGCCATCGCTCTCTCAGATCTTGGGAGACAGACCAGTCCTTGCTTACAGACAGCCCCCCAATCTGAAGCAAATACTCACCAGCAACCACACACCACACAACAGAACCACGAACCCAGGAACCTATCCTTGCAACAAAGCCCGTTGCCAACTCTGTCCACATATCTATTCAGGGGATACCATCATAGGGCCTAATCACATCAGCCACACTATCAGAGGCTCGTTCACCTGCGCATCTACCAATGTGATATATGCCATCATGTGCCAGCAATGCCCCTCTGCCATGTACATTGGCCAAACTGGACAGTCTCTACGTAAAAGAATGAATGGACACAAATCAGACGTCAAGAATTATAACATTCAAAAACCAGTTGGAGAACACTTCAATCTCTCTGGTCACTCGATCACAGACCTAAGAGTGGCTATACTTCAACAAAAAAGCTTCAAAAACAGACTCCAACGAGAGACTGCTGAATTGGAATTAATTTGCAAACTGGATACAATTAACTTAGGCTTGAATAGAGACTGGGAATGGATGAGTCATTACACAAAGTAAAACTATTTCCCCATGGTATTTCTCCCTCCCACCCCACCCCCCACTGTTCCTCTGATATTCTTGTTAACTGCTGGAATTAGCCTACCTGCTTGTCACCATGAAAGGTTTTCCTCCTTCCCCCCCCTGCTGTTGGTGATGGCTTATCTTAAGTGATCACTCTCCTTACAGTGTGTATGATAAACCCATTGTTTCATGTTCTCTGTGTGTGTGTATATAAATCTCTCCTCTGTTTTTTCCACCAAATGCATCCGATGAAGTGAGCTGTAGCTCACGAAAGCTTATGCTCTAATAAATTTGTTAGTCTCTAAGGTGCCACAAGTACTCCTTTTCTTTTTGGTCTCTTCCTGTTCACTTGCGTGCTGTGGGGAATTGTGACTCTATTGAACCAGCTCTTATCTCTGTGTTTGGGCTTGCTATCTGTGCAAGTCTCCATAATCATGCAGGGTGTGCATGTGGGGGGAGATTCAGCAGCATTGTCTTATGCTCTCTTACCCCTCTATACAGCCATTCAGGGCTAGGTTACAGTTTAGCACTTAGGAAATAAGAAAATGTGATTGTAAAACACTAAAAATAGGCAGTGGGAGCCAAGGCCAGTATAATATCTGAACTGAACTTTAATGCATTTTTGAAAAACTGAACTAGATTTCAAGTAGGTGGAGTCCCTTTAAAAAAACCCACAGAAACATTTCTACAAATATTAAGGGCATGTGCTGGTTTCAGTGTCTGTTTTTAATGTTGTTCTTATTTAGGTTTATACAGGGGTGAAAGTAACTTAAGGGACTTACTGATACACAGGACTGGGGTCCTGAGCAACGGGGGAGGAGGGCTCAACTGGAAGGTGTGGGGCCTTTAATCCCTGGGCCCTTTAAATCGCTGCTGCTACCCTGGGGCTCCGGCAGTGGGGCTCCTGCAGCGATTTAAAGAGCCCAGGACCCCGGCTGCGGTACCGGTGGCTGGGAACCCCGGGCCCTTTAAATCGCCAGCCCGGGGAAGCTGCCCCCTGCTGGTATGATCGGCTGTGTACCGGCTCTTTTCTGGTACGTCATACCATACCGTACCAGCTTACTTTCACTTCCGGGTTTTATATTTAATGTGCTTTATGAATTCCTGAGGGAGGCATTTCTGGGCCTAAGTAATCAGAGAGTTGGTCTTTATGATAGTTTCACCATCCAGGAATGGAAATACTCTGAGAAGACACAATCTTGCAAAACATACACACACACACGCACACATACTCTCTCTTTCAGGCTTTCTTGAGTCCCTGCAGAACCAGATGCATAGCCCTGTCTGAAGTTAGTTTTCATTAAAAAAAAAACAACAACAGTAAATTTGGGGGTTATCTATACTTGCTTCCAGCGTCCCTTTAATAATTGACTTCTCTGGGAGCTGGGATTACGATGAGTAGCACAAAGGTAAATTTGCAACTAAACCACAAAAGTGGGTTTCTGGAACTCCAGAGCAGGCCACACCCATGTCTTGGGGATGTTGCTCATTTCAAACCAAAGTTTACCTCCATCTGACACAATGTTTTCTTGCGTTTGTAACAATAGATAATTTAAGGCCAGATTATCCCATCTTTACACTCTGAGTAGTACTTTACTCCATGAGTAGTCCCATGGAAGTCAATGGGACTACTCCCAGAGTAAGGTACGACTCATCATGAGCAAGGTGGGGGGGCAGAATCTAACTCTTTGCTATTTGTTTCTTCCCGTTTATTATAATGTACCTAAACAATGCTCTAGATGCCCATTCAGTGCTCTGGTGCCTGGATATTACCGTATTTGGTGCCTTGTAAATACCAGAGAGAGATTAGATAGCTATACAAACTACTGCACAGCAGAAAAATTCACCACAGCTATGTGGCCATGATGCAAAATTGTAGAAACAATTATTTTGTGCTGCAGAAATGAATCAACCCCACGTCCTACTGAAGTGTCTTCACTAGTTTTCTGTGTCCCTCATTGTGCTGTCTTTCCCACAGGACTGAACTTCTGTCTGTCTCATTCGTGTACTCAAGTGAAAGAAATGCAAGACACTGAGGGAATATAAAGGCCAGGCAAGTGGATCTGAGGAATATTATTAATAGTTCTTTCCCTCCACCCGAACTCCATCTGTGGCTTTTGGAGAGGCACTAGAACAAGAGTAAGGTTATATTTAGAGCTGAGATGATTCTTTGAGGCACACTATGTTACAAAAAGAAAAGGAGTACTTGTGGCACCTTAGAGACTAACAAATTTATTAGAGCATAAGCTTTCGTGAGCTACAGCTCACTTCATCGGATGCATCCGATGAAGTGAGCTGTAGCTCACGAAAGCTTATGCTCTAATAAATTTGTTAGTCTCTAAGGTGCCACAAGTACTCTTTTTCTTTTTGCGAATACAGACTAACACGGCTGCTACTCTGAAACCTATGTTACAAAAGTCAGTGCGCTGCCATTGCCTGAAAAAGGAACAAGAGCCCTTGACAGGCTGTGAGAGTGGGGGAGGGGAAAGGGCAAAGTAAAAGGATAGAACAGATGGCAGCATTCAGCTACAGAATCAGATCCCCCAGGGCTTCAGAAGGACTAATATTATCAGCTTTGTGTGGTGCACAACAATGAGACTTTGAAATGTTAGGATTAGTTGGTTTCGCTGCAATTAAAATTTGGAAACCTTTCCAAAGATGAGTTCTTTCCAAGTGTTTTTAACAGCTGTCTTGATTGGTGTTTTACACGGCATGCAACACCCATTCTTACTGCAACGAGCCTTATAAAAAGTGATACCCTACCAAACTATAGGTAAAGGTGTTAGCTAAAAACTCAGACACACTAGCTAGTCCTTTGCCTTCTGCCAACAACATGTCTTTAAATTCCTAGAACAAACATGACAGCACCATACTAAAACAGCAGGTGGAGTTAGATACAGGTTCTGGTAAGAAAAGGAGATATAAGAGCATCTTGAAATTAAAATGTGTAAATCCTGGTCTACTCCTGGCTACTGTCCATGCCTGTAGTTACCGTATAACTCTGAATTCATTCAACTTCCTCAATCACTGTGTCTTCTCACTATACTGATCAGCATTTCTGGACTGTTTATTGGCCACTCAGATGGCAAAACTTTTATTGAATTCAGTGGCAGCATGATAGGGTCTTAGTTTTCTATTTCACAGTTTGATGCAAAGATATTGATTAATTTTGAAAGTCACACAGGTCTGAATAATACCTGATGGTCAAAGTATCTTTTATTACATATGGGCACGAACATTGTAGGGGCATTTACACAGTGGGACAGAATTTGACCACAAAAGCAGAGGTTTAATCATAGTTTACACAAAATGCATTGACAGGATGTGAAGCCAGGTTTCTAAAGAGTTCTGCCTCAGTTCTCCGTGTTAATGTCATGGTTGTGCACATGTACTGGCTAACTGCCTAGGCCCTCGCAGTCATTATGTGTTCTCAGATGTGCAACTCTGTGCTTAACTTCTTTGAAAGACTCCTTAAAGGGAGTACTAATATCTCATATTCACTTCCTACGCACAGAGAGCTGGGACAAGAGGCAAGACTTTGCTAAACACCTACTATATGTTAACAGTTGTTTTTCCAGAGAGTAGTTTGACAGTGAATAAGAGTGAAATACTGTTAAAAAATCCAAAAACAAAAATAATCACCCAGGATGTTGATTGTGTCCTGTAATAATAATAATAATAATAATTATACCTAGCTCTTAAACAGCACTTTTCATCAATAGGTCTCAAAACAGTTCACAAAGGAGGTAAGAATCATTATTTCCATTTTACAGATGGGGAAGTGGAGGCATGGGAAGGTGAAGTGACTTACACAACGCCAACCCGTTGGAGACCAATGGGCAGTCAGACCTCACAGTTGGAGCAGCAGTCAGTAGCCAGGAATGGAGACAGACTCAGAGGCAAGGGTCAGAGCCAAAGTCAGAAATTGGAGCTGAGGGTCAGAGCCACATTACCTGGAGCAAGGCAAGTCTGAGTCCAAGGTGGGGGACTATCACAGTCATGAACAAATTCCTTAAGCAGCCACTAAACAACTGCTGACTCTTCCCACCAATCAGGTAGTCTACTACAGGCCAGCTGTACTTACAGGCTGCCAAGAGACAGGCTTATAGGCTGTAGGCCCTGCTTCCTGACACAGCCAGCTAGCTAGGGGTGAGCTGGGACTAGAACCCAGTTCTCCCGAATCTCAGTCTAGTGCATTATCCACTCACCCCTGGGTTAGGAGCAGTACAAAACACTTGGGGCCGCTCTGTTTCAAGAATTCCTCCCTAAGCTTCTGGGCACATAGAAGTGTCATGCCTACTGATCCATCCCACAAGGGGGTACAGTTTGCTATTCCTCCATGCCCCCTCCCCACCACCCTCTGACTGATGCATAGAGCAGAGGTGAACTGAGACCCTGCCACTTTCTCATATCCAGGGAGGGGAGCAGTTCCAGCAGGGACTATGATTCTGTCTAGACTTTATATTTATGCAAGTTGCGCACAGATTCCAGTCACTGTGATATCATGGGACAACAGAAAATTTGTTACGAGTTGTACTGGGGTTGGAATACAACATCGCAAAACACGTTTGAAGTAGTAAGGGTCTAAGTTGCCCTCGGACACATGCACAGGGCTCTCTTTGAAGTCAATAGAAGTTGGGTACACACACATCTTAGGGCAGGATTTAGCCTTTGTGCTGGAAAGAAACATTGCAAGGGAGTGGTATCTGATTCAGCTTCATTTAAAGCAGGGGTGGCCAATCTGAACCTGAGAAGGAGCCAGAATTTACTGATGTACATTGCCAAAGAGCCACAGTACTACATCAGCAGCCCCCACCAGCTCCCCAACCCCACTCCCAGTGCCTCCCACCCACTGGCAGCTCCGCCGATCAGCACCTCTTTCTCCCTCCCTCCCAGCACCTCCCCATCAGCTGTTTTGTGGCGTGTAGGAGGCTCGGGGGCGGGGGGAGCAGGAGCGAGGAGCGAGGGCACAGCAGGTTCAGGGGAGGGGGCGGGAAGGGGTGGAATGGGGGCCGCGCCTGTGGCAGAGCTGGGGGTTGGGCAGTGAGCACCCCTCGGTACCTTGGAAAGTTGGTGCTTATACAAGGAGCTGCATATTAACTTCTGAAGAGCCACACGTTAGCCACCCCTGATTTAAAGCAACAAGCGAACATGTTTTGGGTTAACATTTCATATTTTGTGCATGAGGCTAGGAGTTGGGAAGACCTGGGCTCTATTACTGCCTGTGACCAGTGACTGTGTGACCTCTTGCAAGTCACATCTATTCTCTGTGCTTCAGCCTGCACAGTCTATAAAATGGGGTTAACAATATTCAACATGCAGTGGTGCTCAGATGCTTAGTCATTAATATTTTAAAGCACTTAATGCTTTTTGCAAGGAAGGTGCTATATAAAGTGTATCGTTATAGGGACCAATTCTGACAGGCTTACTTACGTTGAACAGTATTGTACTCCAGAAGTAATAATATTTGACTATTTTCACTTGTAGATTTCAAAGTGCTTTACAACCATGGGTAAGTAGCATTATGCCCAGAAACCAAGGCAGAGAGTTGAGTGACCTGCTCAAGCCCACACAAGAGGGTTAGTGGAAGAGGAGGAAATAGAATGCAGATCACCTGCTTTTTATCTTGGTGCCTTGTCCACCAGACCACATTGTCTTAATTGGCCCATTGAGTTCAGTGAGACTACTTGAGAAAGATGTTTCCTATTTGGTGAATGGAAGAGAAGCAGAATCAGGCCCATAGTAAATAAAAGGGAATATGGATAAAATTTTCAAAAGTACCAGAAAGACTTAGGCTCTTAAATTCCCTCAGTCTACAGGATTGAGGGTCCTAAGAGACTTAGGCACTTTTGAAAATGTCACTCTGTGTATTTATATTAACTATAATACCATTAATATTAGCTGGAAACCATTGTCAACATACCAGAATTCAGTTTACTAAATCATTGGACTTTAAGGACCAGATCCTCAGTCCCTATTCTGGCTGCCTTACATTGCTAAGCCAACCTACAGAGTAAAGAAAATGAGTGGTATAACTGGGAGAAAAATAATCTAGAACTATGGACTACACTAGACTAGACCGTGTTTCTTTCACTTTATTAAGAATAGCATCAAGGTAGGTAAAAGCTGTTTTGGCTTCAGTATGGTGCAGCATTCACTTAGGTCCCTACATTCTTGTAGTTCTTGGGAGCATTTCTACTTCCAACACACAGACATTTAAAACAGGGCACTCTAACCATCAAAGGATGTTGAGTTTCTGTATTCCTTCCTCCCTTAGAGTGTCCTCCGTATGAGATAACTACTCTTCATAGGAATCAACATTTCTGACAAACCATTAAGTTCATCTCTGTTTTCCATGGAAAGTGATTCTTAGGAATGCCGTAAATAATTAGAGTAAGGTGAGATTAATTAATACCAGCTGCCCTCTTGGAAAGTAGGTGGACCACCATCTGCAGCATAAAGAGATGGTGGGGTTAAGGAGCGCACAAATAGAGTGCAAGAACTTTACTCCTGGATGAACACCAGGAAATATGCCAGCAGAAGAAACATAAATGAGTAAAATTCATATTTATTTGTGCTATGGGTTGGAAAGAAAATGATTCAAGTAAAAGCATCCTCTGAACAAAAACCAAACCCACTACACTTGAATAATTCATACTTGAGATTTTCATTTGTCATTAAAAAATATTAACGTGGCAGAGTCACTTGCAACCTCTAAGGTGCTGCTCTCCCAAACTCAGGCCTTGTCAAGCCAACGCAGTTGGGCTCAGATTAAGGGGGCCATACATAGGCATCCCACAAAGTAGCCAGATTTGTAGAGGTGTGAGCACCTAGAATTCCCAGTGAAGTTAATGGGAACTGAGCAGGCTCAGCATTTTGAAAAATCAGGTCACACCAGTGCAAAAATATGGATTTAGGTGCTTAAAGTTTACATTTGAAAATTTACCAAAGCCTACATTTGAAAATTTGGGTCTGAGTATTTACAAAGTTGTGCCCATTGAAGACTGAGGTTGATTTTATTGGGAGCAAGTTCCAACCCTTCTTCTGCATCTTTTTGCTGTGCTTCAGTCCATCAGGAGTTTGCTGTCCAGTGACCTAGTCTAGGTACTTAACCCCTTTGCTTGGCCTTCTGGATAGACACTGATCTACAGGGATGAAAAGGGGATTGTAAATCAGAAACTCCTAATCTCTAATCCTACCTTTACTGGCAGGGGATTTTGTTATCTCACTTAACTTCCTTGTGACCCAGCTCATCTGTAAAAGGAAGATAATGATACTTACTCACTTCACACAGAGTGGGGAAAAAGAGGATGTGGAAAGAATTAGTGAATATGAACATTACTTCCAAAATATAAAATGAAAGGAATTATAACAAATGCTTCCAGTCAAGGGAGCAGGGCTTCCTACTGGATTGTCAACATATGCTGTATTACTTAAAGATATTCTCAACAGTTCATCCTGGCATCACAAATAGAAGGAGGACCTAGATCAACAGATTCAAGTGAATCAGAAATATAAGATGAATGAAGTTTTTCTGCTGATAATATGAGAATGTAGCCTATGAATACAGTAGGAGGAGATAGTTCACTATCTAAACTTCAAGTTTGATACCTTCAGGCTCCCTGAAAGCAGTGGGCACAGTGCTATGCAGTTTACTGTGTGTAGCTCCCTAATCGGAGACCTTAAAAATTAAGTTAGTTTAGGTGATGATCTGCTTTTGTGGTCTTTGATCTTTGTTTCGTGATAGTTGAAACAACAGAAGCCAAGGCATGGACCAGTATAGGAAGGCCTCAGTAGAAGCTGAACCATGCAGCCCAAGGAGTTTCCCTGGAGTCTGTTTGCTAGTGCAGGGGCTGGGGTGCATGAGAACAACAGAGACTGTGGCTATGTCTACACTACAGCCTATGTTGGCAAACCTTATGTTGTTCAGGGGTGTGAATATCCCCCCCCCCCCCGAGTGACATAAGTTACGCCAACATAAGTGTTTGTATGCACAGCTTATGCTGCTCGCAGAGATGGGTTTTTTATGCCAACAGGAGAGCTCTCTCCCATCAGCATAGAGCGTCTTCACCACCCGCGCTACAGCGGTGCATCTGTACCGGTACAGCTCTCTGTGTGTGTGTGTGTGTGTGTGTGTGTGTGTGTGTGTGTGTGTAGAGAGAGTTGGGCTTCTGAATAGGGACACTGCCGGCTGTTTGTTCCTGTTGTGTTCAGGGAAACTTCATGAACATTCTTTGTAAATAAACAGGATCGCACAAAAGGAATACTTGGCTCTCAGCCATTTCTCCTTCTAATGGAAACAACCTGGCAAGGCCCCAACTATTGGCTACCTGCTTGGGTCAAGGGGCAACAATATCTTATCCTGCGCCTTCCAACAAAATTCCCTTAACAAAAAAACCCACAAAAAAACCAAGAAAGAATCAACGGTGGCCTTTGACTTTAAAGGCAGTTTGTCCTGTTTAATCTTTGGAATAATTTAATAGAGAATTAGCTTATCTTCCAATGCTTTAAAAATAGCAGCCAGTTTACTCAAGAATGATTAGGTAGTTGAAGTTCTACCAATAAAGATTTCCTCATTTCTCTGAGCCACTGGAAGGTTAACAGTTCATGTTGAAGTGTGAGGCCAGCCTAATTTTGCCTCTTAGTCTCTGTTCTTACGCACACATAAGAAGTTAAATGAAAAAAATAGCAGGAACGTACTTTCATAATGAAAGATGATCATGAAATAGGGTGACCATATTTCCTAAAGGGAAAATAGGACACCCGCAGGGCTTGCCTGAGCATTCCCCACAAGCTGCTGGCCCAAGCTCCCCCCCACCCTGTGGAGCTGGCCCTCTCTCCCGAGCGCCCTAGGGCTCAACCGAGCCCCTCCCACATGCAGGGCTGGTTTGAGCTGCCTAGCATCACTGCTCGCCCAAGCCCCGCAGGGCTAACATTACTGCTCACCCCTTGGAATGTTCCTCTGTACCTCCCTAGGGGGCGTACCCCATTTTTTTTTGCAAAACTGTGCATTTGTCCCATTTGCTCTTGCCAATTGATCATCAGTGGGCAAGACCAAATGGGACAAATGGACAGTTTTACAAAAAAAAACCAGGACGCCCAGAACAGGGTTTAAAAAGGGGACTGTCCTGGCCAAAACTGAACGGATAGTCGCCCTATCATGAAAAGATGAGGTCCTCCAAAGAAGGAACCTTGCATTCTCCCTGGCATCATAAGACCAAATCCATGTAGCTCTGGGACCAGAGACGAAGAGCACTAGTACACCCATCATTTGTGGGCATTGGGGCAATCCTGCCGGCCCTCCTATTGTAGGACTCTTTGCCATAATAAAATAAAACAATAACAATACTTAGCTCTTCTATAGCACTTTTAATCAGTAGCTCACCAAGTGCCTTGTCAGAGAGGTTGGTATCATTATCCCCATGTGACAGATGGGGAAACTGTGGCATAGGGTGCTGAAATGACTTGTCCAGTAGGCGAGTGGCAGAGCCAGGAATAGTTGCCAGGTCTCTTGAGTCCCAGTCCCATGCTCAATCCATTAGGACATGAATGGGACCTAAAAGCCAAGATCAAAAGCTGGAGCTGCCAGGAATAGGGAACTCGGGGTGCCCTGGGGGCTCTTTGTAAGATAATGCAGTATTCTATACTGTAGATTTCAAAGGATTCAGAAGACGAGGCTGTCAGAGAAGTCCAGCCCTCCAGCTGCACCTCCATCCTTGTTACACAGTCATGCCCCCGAAGAGCCCGCAAAGCCCTAAAAACCCATGGATTTTATATGGAGGAGCAGCTGTGGGTTGCATGAGGGGGTTGAATGTTGTTGCTAAAATGGTGTCAAACAGCTGGAATGGGGACACAGGGCAAGACTGCCAGGAGGACTGTTTGAGCTCTCTGCTCAGGCACAAGAGAGATTGATTCATATTAGTAATATTTAATTTCATTAAAAATTGTAAGTACAAACAGGAATTTTATTGACCTGCCCACATTATGTAATGTTGCTCGTATAGCCCAAGTGGTTAGCCAACATTCACGCCTTGCAGGGGTTTTCTGCTAGGAACAGAAATCAACAATATGAGTCAGTTAAATCCTTTGATGTAACCTTGTTTATTTACACAAAGTGCTGTTTCCCTGAACACATTAGAAACAAGCAGCAGCAGATAGTTTCCCTGCTCAGAAAATTTCAGGTGTGTCACTCCAGCAGGCTCTATGCCCACAAGCTTGGTCTCTGCTTCTCCCCAGGGTCACACGCATAATTGCTTCTCTGGGCTTTGTGCCTCTAACACAAGCCAGTTAGAAAACCAATATTCTAGCCCCTGTGTTGGCAATCCAAGGACCTCCTCATCCCACACGACTCAGCTCTGACCTGACATGTGCCTTGGGCAGTCCCTCTGTTGTTTGTTATCATAAAGAACTTCCCACCAGGGAGTACTATGGTATGATTATGTCTCGGAATTTAGAGAACTCTACTGCCAAGAAGTGCTGGATGAAAGAGAACACCATCTGAGCAGGAAGGAACAAAGCCTGAATGTTGCCCTCTCTTGGTTCTTTCCTTTCTTTATACTCGGATACTGAATAGTTTGTAGTTTTCTCTACTACAGAAAGGCATTTAATTTTTCCTTCCTTTGAATCTGATAGAGTGCTGGGTATGCTCACTGACTTTAACGCCCTCTGTGATTGTCTTTGGATCAAAGACTCACCTGATGGCAGCCACTGGCACCTTTTAACATTACATAATGTTACTTCAGAAGGCTGTTGTCATTAGTCCTCTTATTAACCCAGCCCTGCTTATACTTATTACCAGAGCCCTGCGTGTTTTGCAAATATGAAATGACATGAAATAGAAAAAAACAAACCTATCAAACGAGATAAAATGAAAACCTTACCCTGCAGTGGCAGCTCCTGTCCCGTAGGGCTGGACCAGCTCCCTGCTCTGGGTGTTGTGACCTGGCGCACAAGGTCACAGACCTGCTCAGGTTTGGCCCATCCATCCCTCTGTCATGACAGGAGATGTGGGAGAGCCAAATTTGAGTGAGTGGATTGTGACCTGCCACACAGAGTTGCAGTGCCACTCACTCGCATTTTACACAGGTGTCCTTACAAGTCATTGCAATTACACCCTAAGGGCAGCAAGATACATTGATACGCGTTGGAGTTATGCATGCATTGTCTGTGGAAGGAAGAATGGTGGTTTTGTTCTTTTATTGTTTGCAGAAGCAGCGCTAACTTGATTGTTAATTAAATATGGAACTATGATGAATTGAGAAGCATAAAGTCAAAGTGTTTTCTCTGTGGATTATTATACTTACATGGAGCAAAATTTTGTTTTCATTTATTTACACCAGAGTCATCTCAGATTAACTGGCAGCAGAATTTGGCCCAGGGTTTGGAAGGAATATCATCAATCTCACTGTATACAAAGATGTAGACAATGCTGGCAATTCTCATCCTCTAGATGTCACTACTGTAATAGAGAGACAAGGTGGGTGAGGTAGTATTTTCTGTTGGTGAGAGAGACAAGCTTTCAAGTTTACACAGAGCTTTTCTTCATTATTACTACTGTCATGGCTTGCATGTTCCTCTTGGCAATACTACAACTCAGTGTTGTACTACAGTGTGCAGAGGAAGAGTTAAAGGAACACGGATCCGTTTAAAAACACTTTATTTATGTATTTATTTTTTCAAATTGCTAATGACGCTTCCTGTATTAAAACTGGAAATATTTAAAAAAACCCAATTTACTTCTCGTTATTTATGTGGTTTCTTTACTAGTTGCATTTCTCTCTGCTTTTTCACAGCCAGTTTCTAATTAATTCAGATACCGGGCGGGTTCTCAGACATTAGTCAATGTTGCAATATTTGGGCTTCAAATATGGCTGCAGAATGTTCATTGGTTTATATGATTTTTTCCACTGGAATTAAAAGAAAAAAAGGTTTAGGGAAACATTTCATGCTGCTTCTCATCCCCCGATCAAGATTGCATTTTGCTGTTATCACCGTACTTTCTTATAGCTTCCATCTTCCTGATGATTTCTACCAAACAAGAATTGAATAACTGCTAGTCCTGATCTCTTTCTCTCCAATTAGAGAAGAAAGAGGAGCATTGTCCAAGGGGCATGTTTAAGTTTGGGAGGAGGGAGTGCCTTGCTCACGAATGTCCCCTCTGTGGGTCTAAAAAACTATGCTAGTAACGTTGGTCTCAGCTGGACTGCATGGAGGAGCCTCAAGGGAAGGATTAGCAACTCAGTGGAGAAAATGGGGTTCCTCAAGCCTTTTATTTGTAATGCCCTTTGGAGAATGTGAAGTGCTATGTGACATCCTCATCATTACTGAACCCTGCAGCCCAAGCCCCATGAGCCCGAGGCAGCTGACCTGGGCCAGCAGTAGCTTTGCCATGGGACTTTTTTTGTAGTGTAGACACACCCACAGAGAACTTTTCTCTTACTTTCTATTCTGTAAGCAAGACATTTTATTGTTCCACATTGAAAGAAGTTGTTGCCAAAAGATGTAGCCATAATGGGAATAAAGCCATCTGTTCTAGAACTGGTTGGAAAATATAATCTATTTGAGAAAATGTTTACAAAACTGAAAAAAACCAACCCACCACAATTCCCTTTTCCCTAAAAATAAAAAAAGATTTTTTGGGAAAAAAATTACAGAAATTTTCATAATTTTTAACTAGCATTATTCCAAACATTACCCAATCTCATAGGCAGGTGAGTATTATTATTCCCATATTACGAAGGGGAACCAGATGCTGAGATGTTATATGATTCCAAAATACACAAAGCATGTCTGTCAGTGTCAGGACAGGTTTAAAACTGAGGAGTTTTTGGTTCCTTATCCTAACTATGCCTTACTTATGACACAATATTTACTCCGGTCTGCAGTGCCCTCCCTCTCTAGCAAGCCATGAATTTTACAAATAAATCACTGCAGAATTTTCTTTTAAACTGTGTGAGAACCTTAAGCTATGACTTCACTGCAAAATAATGTATTTCTGCAATGAGATAGCTAACTTGATGTAAACTTCTCTAGGAGACAAATCACTGGTAGTTTTACCTTCACTAGCTACATCAGAGTAAGAACTTCAGTGTTTTGTGTCCACTAAGATTTTGAATCAAGATAGCTATTCTGATGTAAAAAGCCCCTGTATCTATTTTTTGCAGCGAAGACATAGCCACAGAACCTATACATGGCACCGCAGGGATGGTAAAATAAGGTTTCAAAAGCAAGCCTCTCTCATTAGCACATCATTCTAGATGCTTTGCAAAAGGACACTGAAAACCATAATGTTATTTCAGTTTTCAGTGGGAATGATTAGTTGGTCTTCTCTCACACTATATACAGACTCCACACATTTGTCTGGCAGAAAGTCTGTCTTCATTTCATATGCCTACACAGGCTTTAAAAAAAGAAGCTTACCTTCCCCTTTCAAAGTCTACAAACCCAGGGGACAAAACAAGCGAATATCACGGTGGACAGAATTAAAGATCTAATGACAATACCTAAAAGTGTATGTTACTATTTGTGTAGAGAGCCCAGCCAAGATCAGGACCCATTGTGCTAAGCACTGTACATACACATAGTAAGGGACAGTCCTTGCCCCAGAGATCTTACAATCTAAGTAGACAAGACAGATGAAGGAAGGATTATTATCCCTATTTTAAGGGGAACTGGTGTAGAGAGATTAAGTGACTTGCCAAAGGACACCCAGAAAAGACCCAGGACCTGAACTCAGGTCTCTTGAGTGTCTTAACCACAAAACAAAACTACCTCTCTAACATTACTCTTAGAAATCCCTTACCCTGATATTGAGTTTTTGTAATTAATTATAACATAATCAGCATGATTCTCTTCAAGGGGCCAAATTCTGCTTCCATTGGGGTCTGTCTGGCAAAAGTGCTGTTGACTTCACTAGATCATGCCACAAATCTTGAAGGCCTGTATTTATTATTCATTCACTGCTAGAACTGAAAAGCCTTTGTAAAGAATTTAATCATAGTATATTTTCTGTTGATGATATAGACTGGATGTGTCATTCTTGATGCATTGCCATGGGGAAAAGACTGAGTAAGTATTTTCCAAGTCTAACTTCTATAGTTCTATAATTCTTTTGCAAGAGAAGAGAATTAAAAACAAAAAACAAAAAACAACCCACCCACCAAAGCACTTTACACTTATGCTACACAAGCCTTCAGGTTTCTATACACAGACATAAGAGACAAACCGTTTAAGAGAATGTACCATATAGATTTATCCTATATTTGGGCATCTAAAGCTTACTATGGGCCAGTGTTCCAGCACTGCACACACTTATCTAGCCATTTGCCACAAACTTGTATAAATTAGGCACTCAAATGTGCAAGAATTCTGTAAATCTGGGCCTTTAGGTTTTGCTTTATTCTACAGAAGGCCACTTCAACCATCAACCCCACTGGCCTGAGTTGAAGGTTAGACTGAGGTCAATGGGGTTTCATAGATAAAAAATGAAGGCAAAATAGGCCAATAGTTTCTAGAAACTGCAGTGCACGTAAGGGCTGACATCTATATTTTAGACTATATTATCTGGTCATCAGTTTAGCTGTCTCTTTATCTCTACATAATACAAGATCCTTTATTTTCCATGCCATTTTAAAATGTGCTTTCCTCCTATGATGTCAGTTACATCTTAAGTGCTAAGTTTCCTGTGCTGGCAAAGGAGGACTTGATGAGCTTTACTGTTTTGCTGATAGTCATTTACCTCCACTGCCATTATCAAAATGTTTCTTTTGACAGTTGGTGCCAGAGGAGCTATCCTCATGTAATGATCTTTCCAAAAGGATTTTAGAGGTAGAACACTGTTAACTACTAGGCAGTCTCCATGTGAAACAGACAGGTTTATAGGATTGAATATAGTCTTTAGAGTAGAGAAACTCTGGAGTTAAAGTACATAAACAGATACGTGCATTTAGTTTGGAAATAGTCTCCTAATTGACACATTCATGCAAATAGAACTTCAGAAATACCTGAAAGGGATTGATGCTTGGCAGAGATACTGACAAACCCCCCGGACCAGATTATGCAATTAAGGCACCAGTCCCTTATCTAAAGCCATTAGAGTGTGGGGATAATGTGCATCTGCAGAGCACTGGAAGGAACTCCGGGTGGCATTGTGACTCAGGGTACAATGCGGCCACCTGTATTATTTGCTCACTAGTACAAACATGTCATAGCCTTCTGGGTGGTCTCTGTAATGGGAGTTCTGTTTTACCATGTGATGAATTCTCTTTTTAAACTAAATATAATGTTAATGTCCTATAAAGGGGCCATGCACACCCAATGCCAATCTCAAAATGGCTTATAATTGCTTTTTTGGCACAAGTGTGAATTATCTTTAGCAGCTTTGAGGCTACAGAAAAATTCTTCAGTTGACTTAGCTGCCACCTCCTGGGGAAATGGATTACCTACATTGAAGGGAGAACCCCTCCTGTCACTGACATATCACAGTGGTGCAGTGGCCGCATTGCAGCTGAACTGCTGTGCTGTTTTAAGTGTAGACAAGTCTTCAGAGTCTAAGCCGGGATAGTCAATTATTTTTTGTCAAAGTCCAAATTTCTGGGTCAAAGTCTAATCAAGCTCAGACTCCAGAGAAAATAATAAAAAAAAACAATAATGATAATAATAAGTAAATAAAAAGATTTCAGGGTCTGTTCAAAGCATCTGGTGGTCTGGATTTGGCCTGTAGTCTGCCTATTGACTACCAGTCTAATAGATGTAAACTGGCATAGCTCCATTGAAGTCAATTGAGTAATGCCAAATGCCAGTAAGTGAGGATCTGGATCATTGCATTTTGCACCTATTTCTCACAAAGGGGGAGTGTTATTTTTAGAACTGTCAATTAATCACAGTTAACTCACACAATTAACTCGATTAATGCGATTAAAAATTAGTCACGATTAATTGCAGTTTTAATCGCACTGTTGAACAATAGAATACCAATTGAAATGTATTAAATATTTTGGATGTTTTTTCTACATTTTCATATATATTGTATTTTGTGTTGTAATTGAAATCAAAGAGTATATTATTTTTATTACAAATATTTGCACTGCAAAAATGATAAACAAAAGAAATAGCATTTTTCAATTCATACAAGTACTGTAGTGCAATCTCCTTGTTGTGAAAGTGCAACTTACAAATGTAGATTTTTTTTTTACATAACTGCACTCAAAACCAAAACAATATAAAACTTCAGAGCCTACAAATCCACTCAGTCCTACTTCTTGTTCACCCAACCGCTAAGACAAACAAGTTTGTTTACATTTACAGGAGATAATGCTGCCCTCTTCTTTTTTACAATGTCACCAGAAAGGTTGAACAGGCATTTGATTGGCACTTTTGTAGCTGGCATTGCAAGGTATTACGTGCCAGATATGCTAAACATTCGTATACCTCTTTATGCTTCGGCCATCATTCGAGAGGACATGCTTCCATGATGATGATGCTCCTTAAAAAAATAATGCATTAATGAAATTTGTGACTGAATCCATTGAGGGAGAATTGTATGTCCCCTGCTCTGTTTCACCCGCATTTTGCCATAGATTTCATGTTCTAGCTGTCTCGGATGATGTCCCAGCACATGTTTTTCACTTTCACTGCAGATTTGACAAAACGCAAAGAAGGTACGAACGTAAGATTTCTAAAGATAGCTACAGCACTCGACCTAAAGTTTAAGAATCTGAGGTGTCTTCCGAAATCTGAGAGGGGCGAGGTGTGGAGCATGCTTTCAGAAGTCTTAAAAGAGCAACATTCTGATGTGGAAATTATGGAACCCTAACCACCAAAAAAGAAAAATCAACCTTCTGCTGGTGGCACCTGACTCAGATAATGAAAATGAACACGTGTCAGTCTGCACTGCTTTGGATTGTTATCGAGCAGAATCTGTCATCAGCATGGACACATGTCCTTTGGAATGGTGGTTGAAGCATGAAGGGACATTTGGCAGACTTTGTGATGCCGACTACACCAGTACCATGAGAACGCCTGTTCTCACTTTCAGATGACATTGTAAACAACAAACAGACAGCATTATTTCCTGCAAATGTAAACAAAATTGTTTTCTGAGCGATTGGCTGAATAAGAAGTAGGACTGAGTGGACTTGCAGGCTCTAAAATGTTACATTGTTTTATTTTTGAATGCAGGTTTTTTGTACATAATTCTACCTTTGTAAGTTCAACTTTCATGATAAAGAGATTGCACTATAGTACTTGTATTAGGTGAACTGAAAAATACTATTTCTTTTGTTTTTTTACAGTGCAAATACTTGTAATCAAAAATAAATATGAAGTTAGAGAATAATCTAGTGTTAAATCAACTGAACAACAGCAAAGCTGGAGAAGTGGGGAGAAATACTGACTGAAAATTGCTATCAATCATTTTTACTAAACTATTGTGATTTTCAAAGAAAACGATGGCCAAAACTTGTCCCAGTGCAGATCACACACAAACCTAAGACATATGTTAGCTCAGATACACTGAATGCTTTGTATAAATATTGCTAATGATTCACTTATGTTGTCCTCTTTCTTGGATATTCTTCAATATTTGAGGAAGATGTAGAGATTGACATCAAGGTTAAGACAATGTCAGCACCATATTCATAGAAATGTAGGGCTAGAAGGCACCTTGAGAGGTCATCAAGTCCAGGCCCCCTCCAATGATGGGGATTCCACAGCCTCCCTGGCAGGGCCAGCTCTAGGATTTTTGCCGCCCCAAGGAAAAAAATTTTTGGCTGGCCCTGTTTATTTTTCATGCCCCCTGCCCCCGGCTCTGCCCCTTCCCAACCTCTTCCCCAAATCCCCGGCCACGCCTCCTCCCCCGGGCATGCCGCATTCCCCCCCCATTGCTTCCTGCGGCTCCCCCTCGCAACCTCCTCCCTAGCTCATCTATGCTCTGCCTGCTCCCCTGAACATGCTGCCGCTCCGCTTCTCCCCCCTCTATCTCAGGTGAGGGAGAGGCAGTGTATTCAGGGGAGCAGGCAGAGCGGAGGTGAGCGAAGGTGCGGTGGAGCGCAGGAAGTAAAGGGGGGGGTAGAGGAACCGCTCCCCACCCCAGCTTGCCTCTGCTCCACCCCCTGCAGCTTGGCTTCTCCTCCCTCCCTCGAATGCGAAACAGCAAGCCTGGGAGGGAGGGGAGAGAAGCGGAGTGGCGGTGGTGCACTCAGGGGAGCGGGCGAAGGTGGAGCGGAGGCAAGCTGGGGCACATTTCTAGGGGCGGCACGGCTGGCGCTGGAATGCCGCCACTAGAAATGTGCCGCCCCAAGCACCTGCTTGTTTTGCTGATGCCTAGAGCTGGCCCTGCTCACTGGGAAGCCTATTCCAGAGCTTATCTACACTTATAGTTAAAAAGTTTTTCCTAATATCTAAACTAAACCTCCTTTGCTGCAGATTAAGCCCATATTGTAACCACAGACATGGATGGCTCGTGAACCTGTGGCTGGGGGAGGCTAGTCCCAGCCCTGCCTCTTCTGCACGCTCTGGAACCCAGAGCCCCCCCACCGCAGCCGCTGGCCTCCATCCCAGGCTGGCTAGTGCCCACAGCCCCGCCCAGCCCTGGAGCACCAGGAGGGAGAGCGCGTGGTGGCGCTGCTGCAGGCTCCCCAGCACTGGGAAGGCGGATGGCATGGCCCCAGCCCCTGGAGCCCAGCATCACTGCCGAAGCAGGGTTCTGGAGATGGAATGTGAGCAGGGTCATGCCTGATTGTTTGGGGAGGTACCGCCTCCCCCAGCCTCCCTTACCTGCTGCCCGTGATCACAGAGCACGAGCATGAGAGGGGATCAGTCCTATACAAACATACAGGAGGAGACAATGCTTACCTTGAAGAGCTTCTAATCTAAATAGACAAGACAAAGAGTAACAGAGAAGCAATGTATAAGGAGAACATCAGAGACATTTCTCTTCTCCACTGACCGGGTGCTACAGCTGATCACACCATCATTCTTGCTCACCTCACAGAAATAGATTCTGGTTCAGCAGGAGTGCCTGCTTTTAAAAAAGCCTATCTGAAACAGAAAGTATTGAAAGGTTGTTGCCAGTGGCTTCAGTTCCTGCCCCGTGGAAGCTCCTGACACAGCTCTGGGCTGTTTCTATGGGTTGGAATCAGGGGTCAGCAGTTTCTCCTGCACCTCCCGCAGTGCTTGCTGGCAGCTTTTTTCCTCACCAGGTGAGAAGTATGTTTTCCACTGTGGATTTTTCTGGAGATGACAAACTGGAATAGGGAGGTCAAACAAGCATGAGACAGAGGCCTTTCCAAGGAATACTGTGCTTTCTGCAACAGACGCATTATGTGGCTGTTGTGAGACAGACAGTGTATCACACCAAGCTCCGGTAAGGGAGTTCGTATATTGTTAGAGAAACATGACAAGAGCATTTTGGACAGCCCAGTGGCAGCTTCTTCATTGCCATATGGAGGCTTGGATTGCATTTCCATCTACTTGTCTCACTTCCCCAGAACCCCATGGAGGCAGCAAACTCAGTCCCTGGAGAGAAGCAGGTGTTGTTCAGTAGCAATTCCTCTGCATGATTAAAGAAGCCACATTGACAGAGATGGTTGGAAGACCGAGGTGCAGCAGAAAAGAGAAAGAAGGCTAGGGAGAGGGATGCTAAGGGCTGCAAAGGGCTCTTGGGAGGGAAGAGTTCTAATTTAAGCAGAAAAAGTCCTGGGAAATCACCTACAATGTAATTACTCCGAAGCCTTTTATTTCTAGAGCAACTATGAGAGCCCAAAGCACTTTACCCAGAGCTCACCAAGTAACCCATCACTGAAATACAGTCACTTCTTGCAGCCATCTTGGGCCAGCATCACTCTACTTCAATCTTTAAGCTTGGAAGTGACAAATAAATGCCGCAAGTGAAACTGCAGGGGAATTTAGATCTCGGGAATAAATGAGCATTAGCTGAGTGTTTGTGAGATAATTAGCCCCTTAGTCACTGTGCATGTATGCCCATGACCTAAGTTAGGATCCATGGACCAAATACTATCCTGCTGAAAACTAAAACTGAAATCACTAGAACTTAATTTCCACCCAAAGACCTGATCCAATGGTCATTGAAATCAGTGGAAAGACTCCCACTGACTTTAATGGGGATTGGATCAGGCTCCAAGTGAATTGCTGCATTCCCAATGTCTAGAAATGTACAGTCTCAGTGAAAAGTGTTACAATGTTGCAACTAATATTGTAGTTTATACTTGTTTTTAAACAAACTGTAGATACAGCTGTGTATAAAAGATATATTTGGGATTGTAAGACATTTGGATTGCCGCTTAGACCTCTCCATCCCTTTGAAATCTCTTTCCTTGATTAACTACGCTTTTTGCTAAGCATATACAAGGAGGTACTTTATTCTTCAATATACAATTGGTTGTATTTTACGAGTATTCCAGGTTAAACTTTCAATGGCCAATGGCAATTCGTTAGGAAAGAGAAACAAACAATCAAAGAAACCATCTATAATACTTGGGGTTTGGGGAAAAAATTCCTATTTGCAGTTTAGAGCATAGTTCTAGTCTGACTACTTATTAGGACCTGGAAAGCTACAAGCAAGGAGACTTTGGAAAGAAAGATCAATGTAGCTCTGACAGCCAAGTTTAAGAATACTTATTCAGCACTAAAGAGAAAAAGGCTGGATTAAAGTGGGAAAGAAAGAAGGGATCAATAGTTCCCATCTCAGAGAAAATGAGGATTACTGGACAAGTCCCTGATCTTAGCCTTCTGGTTGCTGTAACAATTTCTTACTCAGAAATCGATTGCCTCTCTGATCACATTTTTAATGCAGTTTTGTAAGGTTTTGGGTTTACATTTAAAAAGGACAAACAGAAAGGGATAGAAGTCAGAAAAGGCCACCAGTGCTGAACCAGGGTTTGTGGATGCCTCCCAGTTCCCAGCAACACCCTGAGGAGAGACGAGCATGGCGAATAATTTAGCCTGTGAGCTGCTTTTCAGATTAGTTTTGCCATTTTCCTTAATAGCAGGTAAGAAAATTTCCATTCATATTTAAAGAGTAATGTAACACAATGGTACGAAAAGTGGGCAAAATTTACCTTTGATGTAATTCCATGGAGGACAGTAGATGTAGACCAGGGATGAAATTGGCCAAAGTCATTTAAAATTCAACCAAAAACAGTATGAGAGCCAAAAGAAAGAAGTTTTAACAAGTTGGTTTTAGAGAACTGCATTTGGCTACAATTTGAACGAGAGATAGTATATAAAATACAACACTCCATTGGATAGAACATCACATACTTCAGATGGGAAGAATACTAGGCAGCCACCTATTTATAGTGTGGTATTATTAATTTACAGAAGATGGAAAACACATTACATTTTCCTGCACCTTGTATTCAAGTGCTATGGTGGTAAGTAATACACAAGAGTGTATGTTTTGGGACATCTTGGAAGATGTTCTCTCTATTTTCCAAAATATCTTCCTGATGGATAATACTTTTAGAGAAAATTGTTTTGCAATGAAGGATCACTACAAAATATCATGGCCCCCCCTTTGAGGGCACTCAGATTAAATCCTATTTTGCTCAGTTGATAGGTCTTCTTTTTTAGTGAAGGTCTGTTTAGTGTATTCTTCTAATGAAGGCCCTGATTATAAAATGTGAATTGATAAAATTGCACTATATTATTATAATTTAATTTATTCATTTATAATTTAATTTATCCTGCTGAGATCTTATTGTTTTTGTACAGCTACTATATTTCTTAAGTTCTAATCATATAACTCTATCCTAGCAAAAACGCATGGACAAGATATTTTCTTTCATTGTTCTACTCTACTAGTCAATTTCATACCCAGGTTCCAATTCAGATAGCTTTGTCTTTATGGCACGAGGCAAACCTGCTCTCCTAAATTCATATTTTCTTATTGTGGCTTGATTTCTTATTGTTGTACACTTTTGTTTTGAAAAACATTTTGTATTTAATGTACTCAGTAATACTTTACACTTACAGAGAGAGAGACTACATTTAGGAAATTTAGCATATAAATAGCACAAGTTTATATTAGGGTTAACTGATCAAAAAATATATCAGCTAAACATTAATTGCAGCTTTGTCCTACATCCTGTATAAGTAAGCAATCCTTGTAAGTAGAAACCTGCAACTACATTACTGTTTTCATAATATTTATTACATTTGTTACATAAAATTTGTCTGGATTATACATTTCTTTGTATGGTTTATAATCTAGGTTTCTTTTCCAAATACAATGCTTGAAAAGTGAATTTCCACAGCAAAAATACTTTGCATTGCAAAGCTGGCCAATTTTTTGTTGTTGTTTTTTAACTTGGTAATATTAGTTTTATAGCTGATTAAATGAAATGCATATTTTCAATGATTTGCATGTGTTATTGAAAATTTACTTGAAATGGAGGATTGAGGTCAATATAGATTTTAAAGTTTAATGGTCCATTTCCCAACTCTTTCATAAGACAAGGGTCACTTTGATTTCAGTGCAAGCTGTTATAAGAAGTGCAGGATTATACTGTGTGTTTCTAGACAGAGGGGTACGTGGGAATAGTTATATCTCCTCCCCTCAAAAAATACCTTCATTAAAATCAAGCATGCTTTAAGCGCATTTCTCATCTATATAATCACAACACAAAAATCTTAAAAATCCCTAGCAAAGGAAAAATTTGCATCCAAACTACTCCCAATTCTAGATTCACAACCACATACTCATCCATATTCCCTTCCTACATACCACCACAACATATTCCCTGCCAATACAAATCTATACCTACCCTCAGTTCATACATCTGATTACTTATGATTAAATCTTTATCCTAAGAGTGACTGCTGTAAGTGTGGTAAGGATAATCTTTTTCATACATTATAAAGACATTTAATCTGAACTATGACAACAGGCCACAACAGAGCCTTAATTATGGAATGGTACTGATTCATGTGATAATTCAAGTGATCATTACTTTGATTGTAGAGCATGTTTTATCCCTTTCCAGAACTCTTCATATTTACCATTGATACTTATTTGGCTTCCATTAGCAAGCTATCTGAGCAACAAACAGTCTTTAATGTATTTATCCTCACAATACCCTTATTAGGTAGGGCAGTGTTGTTATGCCCATTTTACAGATGAAGAATTAAAGCAGAGACTAAGTGAGTTGCTCAAGGTCACACAGGAAGTCTGTGGCAGAGTAAGGAACTGCTGAGTCCAAGGCTAGTATCCTAGCCACTGGAACATCCACTCTCTTTTTCCCTGTGTTTGTCTCTTTACACTGTTAGCACCGTAGGAATGGGAGTGTATCTTGCTATATGTCTGCAGAGCACCTAGGATATTATGGGTCCACTAGAATAGTAATAAAGAAGAAAAATGAATCTGAGAATGATTAACTGAAGAGATAACAAGGGGTAAAAAATAAAATCAAAGAAGCAAGAGGCAGAGCAAAATAACAGAATACATAATCATGGCTCTTGTACCAAAGAGTGGGGTAGTCTTATGGTTAGAAGTTAGAGGGAATGAGCGATATCTTTGAAGTAAAATATCTAAATTCCTCTATTGATCTAGTGTTAATGACACATACATTCATAGCCTTCATTTTTATTCCAGTTTATGTCTCAGTTAAAGTCAAGTTTGATTATTTCACAGCGATATCGTTCAGATACAACGGGTTGTCTTTGGCCTATCTCATCTTTCTACTGCTTATTCCACTGTTCCCCAAGCCTACAGCTGTCACAATGAAAGGTAGGTGACCGCCTTCAAGTTCTAGACTATCAATATTGTGTTAAAACAAATTAAATTAATTGAATATGTAGATTCCATCTTGTAGAATTCTATAGAGGCACATTATGCTAAGTTCTTATTTACCTCTTTTATTTGATGTTTAAAAAGCATAGCTGCAGTTGTACATCTTTCTATTTATTAGTCCTGGGGGCTGGCTCCACTCACTGGCCTTGGGCTGGTGGATGTTTGGCCTTTCTGTGAGTGGAATTGTTTTTGTTCACAGTGCAGTTGGGAAGGGCAGGGAGCTGTTGCCCCATACATTGTATCCATCTGATTTAGTCTTAGTTCTTAGGGCAGGGACCTTGGCTTGTCATGTTTTGTAGGATTCTTGGTGCGCTATCGTAACAAAGCCAGTATTTTATTTTTCAGGAGGCACACAGCAGTTGCTTAGAGCGATAAATTACACCAGCTTCACTTTCCTTGTGATCCAAGTGGCATTTCAGATTGCATTCTACTATCTGCCACCTAATGGTAAATTTCATTTCCATTGCAATAATTTATCCTATGGTAAAGAGCCCAAGGAATTCACCTATGGGAGCAGAATGCCATCATTAGAGATGGGCCTGGATCCAATTACCCCTGAGCTATAAAGGATTTTGATTGATCTCACCTTCTCCTCTGATTGCATTTCTACTCTGGGCTGAAACAAAGCCTGGGTCCAAATGTTGCAGTTCAGATACAGCTCTCATTGCTCCTAAAGCTGCCCCTAATGCATTTAAACATGTGCTTCAATCCCACTGAAATCCCACAATTGCTAGTCCCCTTCGGAAATCTTGACCCACATGCTTTACATGTGCAGACGAAGCATTTTGCATGTGCAAATAATGCAGGCATGTTCTTTGGAAGTCTTTTGAAACTTTTTAAATGTAAAATAGATTATATTCCTGTCACCCCAGTTTTGTTGTTGTATAAAGTGAGTGTATAAAGTGTATATCAGTGAATCTTGTTTTGGGGTGTTACACTGCACTCACTGAAGACAATAGCAAAAGCCCTCCCTATTTTACTGTTCTGCATGTTATGCAGTATTTCCACCATCTATAGATTTACTTTCCAGAAGGATGCAGGCAGGAAAGTGAGACATAAGCCTATCCATGAGAATGAATGGTTGAGTTGGAAAACATTAGGGCAGGGTTCCCAAGCTTGTTTGCCACTTGTGCAGGGAAAGCTCCTGGTACGCCAGGCCGGTTTGTTTACCTGCCACATACTCAGGTTCGGCCGATTGCGGCTCCCAGTGGCTGCAGTTTGCTGCTCCAGGCCAATGGGAGCTGCTGGAAGCGGCGTGGGCTGAGGGATGTACTGGCCACTGCTTCCAGCAGCCCCCATTGACCTGGAGCAGTGAACTGCAGCCACTGGGAGCTCTGATTGGCCAAACCTGCGGACGCGGCAGGTAAACAAACTGGCACGGCCCACCAGGGGCTTTCCCTGAACAAGCAGCAGAACAAGTTTGAGAACCACTGCATTAGTGAATCAGTTTATAAACAGGTCTCTTTGTTCTTTTCCATTAGGCTATGGATGGGAGGATGTGCTTGGTCATTTTGGAATTCTAAGGTAGGATATCAGTGGCATGTCTCTTCTTTTAAGATGTAGATACTGAAAATTGAATGCTTAATAATAATATCACAGATTTGTTTAGGTCTGTAAGAAAGCACCAAATTATACATGAGAACCCTGGTATTGCAGGGAATTACAATCCTTCTGCAAGCTATGTGAGCACATTTTGAAGGGGAGAATTAGTTCTTTAGGGTAGGGACCATCTCCTTATCACATGTTTGTACTGTACCTAGCACACAGAGGGCCTGACTCTGACTGGGGCCTTTAGGTCCTATTGTTTTATACTTAAAAATAAGAGCAATATTATTTTAGTGGTTGATTTAGCAAGTATGGTCAATTAAATATACACTTAGATGTTGCAGATGGGATTGTCTGTTAATATTGGAGATCTCTCTTTTTTTGCTGATCTGAATTAGCTGTAAAAACCTTTCTATCCTATTGGTGTGGGGAAAAAAATCCATTTAATTTTCTTTATTGAGGTCTTCACTTTGCCAGGCTTGATGGTTTGCTCTGAAAAAAATACACTACAAATTCTAAAGCCATTTGAACCAGAGATGCAGACTAAATGAACTTGAAACATACACCACTGGAGCTGGTAATTTTGACCAAGTGTTCTAAAGCTGACTTTGTATTTACATTTTTTTATTATTTTTTGTTGTAAGAGTATCAACAACTCTTTTCTTAACATTGCAAACATTATAAGCTGTGTTTATAATAAAACCCTTAGTTTGCTCATGTTCTGCTAATAAAAGCTCAAGAGATTTGAAGATTATATTTCTTCATTTCAGCAGATGTTCAATGCCATTTGTGGAAAAAAAAGACATTTAAAAATTCTGCTCAGTATCTGAGTGTAATATTACCTGCCATTTAATAATGTGGTATTGTTCTCTGCTGTGGAATACTGAAACTACAATAAAGCAAATTGCAATAGGATAACCAAGTGCACTTCATTCTTAGATCCTTTTTTTAATGCACAGATGCATTTCTGGGGTTAGTTTTCAGATTAATTATTACAGGAACATTTGGAAAAATTAGACTGTCATTTCTGAGCACTAGCCTTATGTTTCACTCGTGTGCTTTCCACTCTGCAGGTTCAGCAAAGTTGATGCTGGAAATATCATCCGCCTGCTAATTCCTGACATTGGAATGTTTTTCACTGGCTTCATGGTTATAAGGCTTTGTAAAAAACAGGTGAAACCTCATATTCCGAAAATGTGGCTTCATTCTGATGACCAGGAGCAGGATGAGGAGGAGGAGGAGATGGTATGTTTAGCATCCTCTTACATGAATTAAGACTTCAACAGGCTAAACCATTGGACATTGGGGCAAAATGAATTGGGCTATGTGTGGGGAGCCACATGGGCACTGGATTACGTTCACTTATAGAAACAAAACCCAATGACTGCTCCATAGTGGGCCCGCTATGCAAGGAACTAAAGAAACAATTCCACTCCCTAAGCCAGTGGAGTGAGTCCTGCCTTATGTACACAGACATCAGAGTTGCTTTCTCCCTATTCATGACAGTCTGTCTAGCCTGATGAGATCACAGGAACAAGCGCTCACACCTCAGACTGTATGGTTTCAGTGAAGTATTTAGGGACTCAAATGTGCCATGGCCATTATTTTTTCAGTAGGCTTTTGTGCCTAATGCTGCACTGCAGCATATCCATGCTGTAAACCATAGTCCTCGGATCTGTCTGGCAACACTTGATTTTCATGCTCGGATCTTGCTTAGGCATTCTTGTTTCCACAGGACTATGAAACAGAAGCAGGAGAAAGTGATGAGGAAGAGACCGACTGTTTATCTGAAGAGGATTTGGGAAAAGAGGCAGGTGACCGAAAACCAGGTTTCATTCAGAAAGTCACTACGTTCCTAGCAGGCTTGAAAATCATATTTGAAGCCATCCTGACAAGTGCTGGAAAGGTGGTAGCAACTCTTCTATTAGGCTTAGCAGGTAAGAATGTTAAAGCAGGAGGTTAAAAGGAGGTAAGAGTCTTCGTCCCATAAACAAAGCATGAAAAACAAGACAAGCAGGTAGAAGCAATCCTTTTCATCTCCATTGCTTGTTATTTGCTGTTGCCCGGTTATTTTTTGTTTGATCTATGCATTGTGTGTTGTTGTCAGCCTTTATTGTCATAGGTTATTGTTGCAAAATTGCAGTCACTTATAGGGCAGAATTTCCTTTTCAGAGCTGCAGGGAGACCTTTACACATCTGTTCATTGGAGGTTGGAGAGGGGAATTTGTCTGCAATGGGCAAGTCCCTTGGCCCACTGCAAACTGTGAGGGTCTTATTTTCTTTTCTAGTTAGTTAAGATGGTTGAAGGCATCACCTAAGACTGTGTTCTGCTTGCTTAATATTTATTCATATGGAAATTCATAAATGGCACTTTCACAGTGGCTTCTCTTACTAGTTGGGGTCACTGGCCATCAATTGAGGAGCTACTTTGGCCTGATCTGTGTATCCTGTTTGCTGTGGAACAGAAACCCTTTCATCGCCTGTTTTCCCCCCCAGGTATAATTTTGCCTTCTGTGACTTCTGCAGTCTACTTTTTCACCTTTCTCGGCTTGTGCTCCTGGTGGGCTTGTCATCGTCCCATTACTGTGGTCACCTTCAGCAGTTTGTGTGTGATGATGGCTATATTCAGTGCAGGTCACCTTGCTGCCCTTTACCTGTACCAGTTGCCATATTTTCAGGACCTGGTTCCTCCTGATGAGATTTATGCCAGGTAAAGATGTCAACTTCCATACAGAAAAGGATAGGGTTAATACTTTAAAATAAACTGCTCTATAGGCAGAATTGAAATATATACCAAAGAGCCTAAATTGACCCACTGAGGCAGAATAAAAACAAGTAACATATCAACATTTCCCAAGAAGAGAGATCTGTAGGGAACATTTTTTCTTTTAAGCTTTTAGGACTTCCATTACTTTGCTGTTGCCTAGTACCTTTTATCGGAGGAGTTCATAGCAATTTATAAGCATTAACTAAGCCACAAGTCTTCTGTGCTTTATCATCATCATCATCCCCATTTTATAAATGGAGGAGTTGAGGCTAAATAACTTCCCCAAAATCACACAGGAAAACTGTGGCAGGAGAATAGAATGGAATCCAGAAAAATCCTGGCCCAATTGAAGTCAACGGGAGTTTTGCTATTGACCTCAGGGGGCCAGGAGGTCACGTGAGGACTCATGCCCAGTCGCCGTCTCTAACCACTAGGGTGCATCAGGAATTTGTCATTGTCTCTTTAATAATTACTCTGAGTTGCAAATAAAGGCAGTTTGACAGAAGAATAAAAATGAGGATGATCAGTGAGATCTTATTTTTAGTAGCAAAGTATTTAGTATTTTTGACACTATTCTTAAAAATTCTAAATAATATAACAGCAATAGTAAAAATTATAGAACACAACCAGTGCTAGCACTGTCTCTGACTTTTGTTTCTCCAGGCTCCTGGGGATGGTGGCGCTTATCAAGACAAACGCCACAGAAACCTGGAAGCTGCAGATTCATTCTGGATTAAGCTGGCCTGTGTTTTTAAATCCTCTTTTGCTGCTTGTATTGTATTATTCACTGGTCACATTGCTACAGCAGTGGGCTCTGAGTCCTGAGGTAATGCATGAGTCAAAGTGCAGAATGGACAGGACAGATCACAAATGGCACCATAATTAAATAAAGCCACATTCGAGAGAGAAATCAAGAAAAAAAATCTGTCTTTCCATATGATTTCTCCGTTCCCCCCCTCCCCCGGAACTTATGAGGGAGGCCTGGCAGGAAGTTCTTTAAATATTCATCCCTCTTGTCCTGTGCACTGCACAAATGTGAAAATAGGCCATGTCTGCTGTTCCAGTTCCCACCTGGATCATGTTCATGGAATATAATAAGGGTGATGACCAGTAACAGTGCAGTAACAATTGCATTGGATGGTATGTAGCTGTGTCCCGAGGTGGTGTGACATCTGTGTGTTATATTTCCTTTAATACAGGAATGTGAAGAGGGCATCCAGTCACCACCAGAAGAGCAGAGTAAGTTGGAGCTGGACACCATGCTCTGGATGGCAAAGAATGAGAAGAAAAAGGTAATGGCTATCTTAAGAAGGTTCCTGCAACTGGTACAGGGGATATTAATGGTTCAGAATAGGCCCATCTTTTGGATTTTGTAGGAAGGACCAACATTTTCACCAGTGAATGCCTAAAGGTAGGCCCTTAAATCCGTAATTCGACACCTCAATAAGTGGCTGGATTGCCGAGACTGCTGAGCATCTAAGAACTCCCATAGACACCACATTGGGTGCAGTCACTTCACTGTTTTCTTGGTGCACTCTGGAAACCAGCTGTGACATTTACAGGGCTAGCTGCATCTCTGTCCCCTTTCTGGTCTCTGAGTACACTCTTTCAGGTGTCAGGCCTTGTGCCTTTTCCTGCCCCAGCGTGGACTATTGCAATTCTTCCACTCTTAGGCTGGGCCCTGGGATACAGTACCCTATGTATCAACTGGGCTTACATAGTTACATGAAATCTTACTGAATTTGGGCCCCTGCAGTTCTTCCCCTTGGGAGTCTGATTAGTGGTGAACACTGTCCTCAGACAGCCTTCTGAAAACCACATATTATTTATTCTAACAATAGGAACCAAAAGTCCACATTCATCTCTTCCTTAAAAACATATCATCTCCCAGTGGTAATCTATGCAGGTGTAAATTCTTCAGATACCTCACTGTGCCTCCATCTTAGTCTGGTTCTCCCAAACAGCCTCCCACTTTTGACCTCCTATGTTTGTGGGACTTTTCCTGTGCTGGCTTTTTCTCTTAAAAACTCTCGGGTGTTTGCTGTGAAGTGGCTTATCTTGAGCCATTCTTTCCCTCCTTGCTTGTTTACCCACTGCCAGTCTCCTGTTAGGCCCCAGTATAGTTATACAATAAACATCCCAATAGCCAGGTCAACATACAGTATTCATCAATTACAGAGCAGCTCCAAATCTGTCACACCAGCATCCTAGACTAATGCATGGCACAGTGTCTGTAGAAAAGCAAGGCAGGAGAGACACTATTCTATTTCCTTTTCTAGGTGACTTATTTTTCAAATGGAAGCTGGCAGGACATGCCCCTTTTACAGTGTGAACATAGCAGGAGCCTCACAGCCGGTGCGGACACCAGCGAAGAACATAGCGCTCCTCTCTCAGGTACTGTACATCTCAGAGTGATGTTTGCATCATTGCATGAAAAAGCATGACACACAAACCATGAAGTGTAGTAGGCATCTATCATCTTGGAAAGCAGGCAGCACCAAGAAGACTAGGAAAGAAAGAATTTTATTTCAGTCTGCATTTGTCATACTAACAGCATCTCCCAGTACATTTTTCTGATCGAGGTTATACCAGTAGACCAGGCTCCTCCTTCAGCCTGGCTCTGTCACTGCCATCTTGGAAAACAAGCTAATTTTTGAATGAGGTGTGGAATGCAGCATCCTCGGTGGGTGAGCCAAGGAGTCTTGTGCATTATATGATACCTGCAGCAAGGCAAAAGCTGCAGGTAAATGAGTTTGCATTGCAGGGAGTTATATTTGCACACGTAAAGCAAGAATTTATCTCCATCCATTTAATATTGATTATTTCGGAGGTATATTTTCTACACAGTATCTATGGAGGTATGGTCAACTCCTTCCAGAGTTCAGGGGAGTTGCACACATACCTCCTTAAGTGCAGTCACAAAACACACACTCCTAAGACAAGATTTCTAAAGGATACAGAATACCATCAATTCTCAAAATAAGGGCCCAGCTGTGTACTAGAGACTCTTCAATCACCTTCACCTGTGTCTATACACTTTACATTTCTTACAGAGGATAGCACCTGCCCTGAAAATGCAGACGCTGATGGGGATGGGACTAGCAGTATGGCAGTACTGGGGCAGTTCATTATGAATCAAAGTTATGTCAGTGCACTGATTGCCATGATGGTAAGATATGGAGTTGATGGAACTCTTTTTTGTACCTTCTTGTCATTTTCTGTTTTCGATTTGCCTTCCTAAAGAGCTTGTTATAGCGTGGAATACATTCATTGGTGCGGGGAGGAAAACATTGTATAGTGCCTCAAAACCTTGTAAGAAATGGATTCACTGCTTTCTTCTAGGGCAAGGCTTCATATTCTGTACTACTTTCATGAAGCCCAACAAAATTCTGTATATATTGTGCATGTGGAATGTGTTGTAGAATCAGGAATGGTGAATAGATCAGCACTGCCCATTGCAGAGTAAAATGTTAGTAAGGAGTAATACAGCAATGACCGGATTCTGATCTGCTACATAGTAAATCCACAGCAAGTTCACTTTCAGAGCAAGCTCTGAGAATATTCTCCCCTTGCCATTGCAATGAAGAACACTAATAGAAAATGCATATCTGGTCATAAGAAATCCTATCTACTCTGATTTTGTAATTGGCAGTGCACTTTGGGCTAAATTTTCAGCTAATCTCAAACTGGCCTACCGTTTTGTGTCTACCTTTGCACAGATGGGCACATGTACCTGTGTTATGCACAGAGAACCTGCATCTGGGTGTAAATCAGGCTGCTGGTTGTCCAGCTGCTTGATAGAGGGCCCTGAAATAGACATATGTTCACTTTTGTGGCCATAGGTGCTTGTGCCAAAGTGGAGTGCAAAATTAAAGCTGGTAATACGCCTCTTGCTTTTCAGCTATCCCTGATTTTGGCTTCATTAAGATTTAAACAGCAGCATTCTTTCACTTAGATGTATCTGTTTGCAGGTTTGGAGCATCACCCACAACAGCTGGCTGACTTTTGTTCTGCTGATTTGGTCTTGTATCATTTGGATGGTTCGTGACCGGCGTCATTATGCCATGCGTAGCTCTCCGTTCCTTGCCATCTATGGGAATCTCCTGGTGATCCTCAATTTCTTTGTAGGGTTCAATATTTCACAAGAAGAGCTGTTTCCTGAAATTCCAAGCTCCGTGATCATTGACTTTGATTTAAAACCATACTCTTTCCCATGTGTGCATCTTGGTGTTAAGGTACAGACTTGGTGTTTTCTCATTTAATTGCGATGCTAGTAATGCAGACACAGGAAAGAACCAAGAAAATACATATTTATAAGTTGCACCTCCATTTTGGGGGGAAAAATTGAGATCACGATCAGGGACCAAATGAGAAAGACTCACAGACTCAATAGAGATAGTCATAAGAGATTTCCACAGTGTGGTCATCATGTACTTATCAAACCCAATTCATTTCTTTGAAAGAATGACAACGAAAGCAGACAGGGCCTGATGAAGTTGGCTTAATTTGCTTGGACTTTTATGAGGCTTTGATTCAGCACAGTGTGCCTGAGAGATGGGTCTGAGCCACAAAATTTGGAACCAGATATATATCTGAAGTTGCTGAAAGGTTCAGGGTGTTCAGATTTGGGTTTTGGTCTCAGTGCATTATACAGATTGAGGCCAGCTGCAAAATTCAGATCTGGGTCCAAACTCTCCCAGAGTTCAGGGGTTTGATCCAGGCTCATCTCTAGCCTGGTTAATACTCAGTTGGTTAAAAATGGACTTTGTAAGAGAGGCCAAGAAGTGGAGGCAAGAAGTGGTGGCAAATAGTTAAGATCAAGTATGTGTAAGAGAAAATGAAGGTGAGCCAGAATCCCTATCAATTAATAAATCGTCACAGAGAGGTTTTATTTTCTCTTTATATACTTCACCTCAGGACTTGTGTAGTTTTTATACCAGAGTTGGGGAGGAAGAATATTTGGGATGGTGTCACACAAGCCACATTTTGCCTTCTGCCTAAGCCAAACTTATTAAGTTGGCAACAAATAAAGTAACAATGTTTTCACTAAAAAAGTTGGTTTGCAAATGATTATTCTCAGTTTGTACTGCAGTACTGCCTGGGATCAACCCCACTGTGCTAGGTGCTATACAAACACATAATAAAAGATAGGAGTGGTCCCTAAGACCTTGCAGCCTAGACTCTGCTCCTTAGTTACAATTTAAACATATGTAAAATCTAAGCACTAGACCAACTTTTTTTTTCCATTGTGCTACTATTTTTCCACTTCATTGGGACAGAGAATTAGGAATCTATATTCCTAGGGAGAGGAGTTATTTGCATTTCTATGTGGGTTCTTTCCATGAAAAAGTAAGGCACAAATGTGGTTTCATTGCAGATCTTTTATGCATTCACGTTCTGGCTATTGCTAAGGCAGCATATGATCAAAAGACGTACGGAGGAGAAGCAAGAAACTCTCACGGAAGTGACAGTGGATGTGAATGGTAAGGAAACATAACATTATGTCATCAGACCACCCTGATACTCCAACTGCCTGTTGTGTTTCTAGCTCCCCATCACCATTGTTCCTATGAGTCACCATTATAGAAGATGCCAAATCTCTTGATGTATTAGGTCATTTAACAAGCCCAGGAAGCCATTGCCATATTATTACTATATTAGCAATACATTATATTGCTGTATTATTTATTTGTCTTACTTTAGCATCTTTGCTTACTTTAGCCCCAGTCCTGGGCCAGAACCCCACTGTGTGAGGTGCTGTACAAACACAGAACAAAAAGTTGGTCCCTGCCCCAAAAATCTAAGTATATGACACAGTTGCAATCTAAGTCTGTGACATAGTTTAACATGGGACATTAAACACATTAGGATCGATATTTGCTAGCCTAGGAATGAGGAATGTTAATAAAGGTATTAGAATGTTACAATAACCAAGCACACCCTAGTGTCACACCTGACAGATTTGCATTGCTCTTTGTACAGAAAGGGAAATCTCGCACAATCCTCTGCTGGAAATATTTGGCTCTCTGATTAAAGGAATGCTGGTTAAATACTGGATCTATTTCTGCGCTGCCATGTTTTCCATTGTCAGTTTCAATGGCAAAGTAGTGGTCTACAAAATTCTGTACATTATACTCTTTCTGTTCTGTGTAGCTTTATATCAGGTAAGCAAACTGGAATTTAAAGTTCTCACTCTCTCCACTTTGTTTCCTACAGGGCAGATCCACACCTGGTGTAAATTGTCATAGCTCAATTGACTTCAATGCAGCTATGACAATTTGCACCAGCTATGGATTTGCCCTTTTGTATCCTGCTTTGCCTACAGTATGATTATCTTGATACAGCTACTGGCCTATATTTTGTCCTTAGTCTATGAAGCTTCTCATTTGCTATGGCTACCATTCAATTTGAATTGAAGTGACTGTCTCAAATAGAATAGATATCCAAGCTGCTCATTTTGTTGGGAAACCTTTGAGAGACACACACACACACACACACACACACGCACACACACACACACACACTTTGTCAAATGTTCCAGACTCATCAATAGGAGTTCTCAGTTTAGCATTTTGGATAGGAGAGGGGATTTGACCTAGATGCTGTCAGTGGGCTGTCTTCAGTTTACTTAACAAACTGAGGTTCATCTAACCTGAGATGCATTTGGTTTCAGGCTCACTATGAGTGGTGGAGACGAATTCTGAAGTATTTTTGGCTCACCGTTGTCTCTTATTCAATGGTGGTCCTCATTGCTGTGTATGCTTACCAGTTCAAAACCATTTCTGGGTTCTTGCTCCTGACTTTGGGACTGTCAGAGGAGGGGTAAGGACTCTAATTATATTTTAAAGAAATGAAACAAAGTTATCCTCCTGGAAATCCTATTTCACTCATTTTATCTAGGAATCTATATTATTTATATGTATTATGGCAGCACTTTGAGGCATCAACCCTAGATTAGGGCCCACTGTGCTAGGTAGTATACAAACATATCAAGCAACAGTCCCTATCCCAAAGACCTTACAGTCTAATAGACAACACAGAGATTATAGACCAGACTGTGATATGATCACTCACCCTGAATAGTACCCTATACCACAAATAGTGCTATTGACATTAATGGAACTTTGCCAATGAGGATCTGACTCAGAATCTGCTCACCTGCATTAAGCATGACAATAACCATGATGGGGAATAAATGATCATTTATTGGCCCATCCAAAATGTATTCACCCCAGGTAAGATGAGAGGAGGAATTTTTCAAGGCTGAAGGAATCATTTTCACAATGTAGACTGGTTATTCAAGTACCCTTACTCCAAATGCCACCTGACTCCATAAGGATAGCTACTGATTTCAATGGAATTCAAAGTAAGTGTGAGTCACACAACATGAATAAAGATATCAGTATCTGGCTCTTGGATCACCCGAAATACTATGTGTCCCCCACCCCAACAGTTACATGAAGCCAGTAAAATCCATTGCTAACAGTAGCTGGCTCTTATCTCTCCATCATCAGGTATAGCGGCTGCCTTAGATTCCCTTCAGGATCAGTACCTGATAGGTGTGGACATTTTAGCCCTTTGGCCAAACTTACAAGGCCACCCCTTGCAGGATATCCAAAGTCCCAAGTAAACAACTGGGCAGCCTGGCCACAAGAGTTCACTATACACAGTGCCTCCTCATCAGGTTTCTTCACCCACGCATTTCCACCCTAGAGGCTAATGTAAAAAAGCCATAAACAAAGAAAAGAAGGCCCAAAATACACAGTCCCTGGGTGAATCCCTGGCTACTTGATCACAGGCTCCCTCAGCTGAAGTGGGGAATGTGGGGCTTCCTTCCTTCCCCCTCCTCCTCCCCCTCCTCCAACTCAGCAGGAAGACACAACTCTGGTAACTTCACCCAGGAGAAGAAAACTCTAGGCAAAGCCCTAAAAATACTCCTTTGCCCAAGGTTTTCATCTTTACCCAGCCCCAAGACCTTTCTCAGATACCTTTGCTCAGTTCCTAGGTCTGTCCTGGAGAAATCCACCAGCAGCTACCACTCTTCTCAAAACCTCACTGGGATGAGGGACAAAAGGGTTTATAAACCAGGTCCTCTTTCCCAGCATGCGCCAGTAGACATGTTGTTAAAGGGCTCATACACACTGTTACACTGATCACCATTCAATCATAATTCCCACCCCATCACTCCTTTATAGCGCAATTAAATTACAACCTCCCTTATCACATCCTGTTAGCCTGATTCCAAAGCCTATGGAAAGACTCCCTTTGACTTCAGCAAGCTTTGGATCAGGGCCTAAATGCCTGTTAAGGTTAGTAAGTATGTGCCTGGAATGTCATAAATTTGAGCTATGTTGTATTAGTTAATGATTGTAGCCACACTGAGGCGCATGGATGAAAGGACTAGTATGGGTCCAGTCCTACAAGGTGCTGAGTGCCTCCTCTGATTTCAGTGTGAGCTGGGTACCTCAGCACTTCCCTTGATAAAGCCCAATAAATTCACAGCATTATTATGAGATTAATAGTGCAGTGAGGGTGTGTTACCCTATTTCCTTTATTGGGACGTACAACAGCTCCCGGTGGTTTCTGTATTTTCAATGATGTGGCTAAGGCAGGAGGATGTAGGGTATAACCCAAACAAACCACAATGGGTGACTTGCTAAAATACAAACCCCAGGCTTGCTTGAGGGACTCATCATCTTTTTTTCTTTTGGGAACTATTGCTGATGTTAGCTTGAAAATATTATAGTCAGCTTTTCTGGAAAGACTCTGTACTTTGTTTAGCTAAATAGTTTGAGGGTTTTCACAGTAATTGTAGCCACATAGTGGTAGATTTTTCTAAAATCAATGGAGTTTATTCCCCCACACAAAGTGGGACTTGGATCTTTCCTGAGGTTAGAGAAAGAGAGAGAGACAGCAGGAAGGAAGTTTGGGAATAACATTCTGTGCTTGAAAAAGACAACAGGGTTCTTTATGTGAACTCAAGATAACATTGAAAATAAAAGGGTGTATCTCTGTAGATGAAGTGTAGTGAATAGCCCCTGCCAAGACTTCAGAATCCAGGACAGGATTTAGGGAGACCATGACTGGTAGCACAAGGCTCCGTCAGCCTTCTGGAATCTTGAGATCTAGAGAGAACTATATGGTCTCTCTGCATCCAGAAAGCCTCAATGAAGAATCTCCTTGATGCTCATTAAAACTGAGATCAGTCTATTCTATAGTAGCTCCATATAACTAGCTACCTCACTATATTCTAGAGTAACCTTTTTCTGTATCCTTACTACAAATGTGTCCCTTAGTTAATAAGGCTGACCTGTGAAAGGCTTTTTCCTTTTTACCTGACAGGTTAAAAGACCTGGGTCTTGAACAGTATGACACGGTAGAACTGTTTGCTAAGATTCTGCTTCCTTCCACTTTTCTCCTGGCCTGCATCCTTCAGCTTCATTACTTTAGTGAGGATTTTCTGAAGATCACTGACCTGAGAAACATTCCTATCAAGCATGAATGTACTTTTGGCAGGTATGTGACCAGATCTGCACATTGGTAAACTGCCAAGCATGTGAGCATGTTTCTACAGAAGAGTTATCAGCTGGAAAATGAGACTTGAAAGTGCTTTACAGTTTATATATTTACAAGAATTTATATTGGTTTTCTGATGCACATGGAGGAACAAATGCACTTTACAGATAAATTAGGCCCGCAACTACAGCAAGTCTAATTGGTGCATGCATTTGTTACAGCTGCACATACAAAATGGTACCTCCAGAAACAAATACTTAGTTGTGATAATTTGTCCTGCACTTACTCAGCTGGGGGAATTTCACATAAACACTGGTCACATATATGCATGTGCAATTACTATGCTTCGCTTATTTGAAATCTAGTCTTTTAAACATAATAGGCCAAATTTTCAAAGCCATGCACAATGGTTGTGCCCATAAAGAGATGTGCACAGTAATCCCACTTTGGCATTCAAAAATTCCTCTTTCCATGCAAAATTCTGGGGCTTTCTGGGTGCATTGGTATGGAAACCTTGTGTCTTGGTTTGAAAATTTGCCTCAAAATAAGAGTCAGACAAGAACAGAACAATATAAACTTTCCTTACTTTCCAAAATATTGGCAGGAATTTTGATGGAAATCTTATTATGTGTGGAAATACATTAATATGTTACTTTCCCTTAATGAATTGTAATGACTCCTATTATACCTAAAATATTCCATGTTAATTTTGCTGATTTTCTTTGGATAATAAATATTGTATGTTTTTTCCCCTGAATGGAGGGGATGGGGATAATAGAAATATGCCAATATATATGATACATACATAAAGAGCCTGCTCCCACTGAAATTCCGGTTAGTTTTGTTATTGATTTCAATGGGAGCAACACTGAGCACATAAACTCATCTTCAGTATAGTACACACTGAACCATTGCCACGTAGCTTGCAACATAGGTAAATGTTCCTACCAGAGAAAGGGCCCAATTTTCAAACTTGGGTGCCTAAAAATCTTAATCCTGCATTAGGCCATGCCAGCATGGAGCCCCATGCCTATGAGAATTCCCATAAATACCAAAAAGATCCTTGAAACACGCGTGTTAGGTGCTTAGGTGTTAGTTTGAGCACCCAGAAGCACAAATGCATTCCCTGATTTAGTAACCCAGCTTTGAAAATTGAACTCTGTATAATGCCAGAAATATTGGTCCCATCTTATTTTTGGAGGGGTTTTTGGAAAGGAAGGTACTAGCACTGAACCTCATTGTGATGCAGAAGATAATGTGAGAAGATGAGGCACGTCCTGTCAGCCATGTGCTAAAGAGAACATATGTTGACTTTATGCTATATTTTCTCTCTAGTAAAAAGAAAACTGAAACCCAGGTGTATTTCCTGGCTGACATGTGAGTTCATTTAATTTCTTCATCCTTTTCCAAACATTTTCTTTTTAACTATATGCAGCACCGTTATTTTGATTGTACTTCATTCTGCCATAGGATAACACACAATGGAGCTCAGCAAAGATAGTAAAATATGTCACTGATGGAGAGGGGAAGGAGAAATAGGGAGTAGGCCATCAATAACCTTCCCATACATGTCCTGGCCAACATTTTCTTTCCTGTATTGTAGGGCAGTATTCTGTGTGCAAGTTCGCCGCTTTCCTCACTCAAGGTGGATGCACTGTAGTTGGTGCAGTGTAGGGTCAAAACACTTGTTTAGTGTGTTGAATTCTCTCTCTCTAATGGTTCTCCCCAGCAAGGATAATCACTGGCTGCTTTCTGTTAGCTGCTTACTGATAGCTCGAGTGGTAGGTGCTGAAGGTGTTGGGTTTGATTCCTATTAATAACCAGGGATACTGTATGAATGTGGCCATATATAATTTGTGAATTGCTTTGGGCCTGTTGGGATGAAAGGCTCCATAAATCTGTAAGAGATTCATATTAGTACTTGTAGAAAACTAGACAGATATCAAATATTTGATGTTATATTTTTCCTGCTTTTAATTTTCAGGCTTAAAGAAAGTATTTGGAAACTGCAAAACAGGTGAGAATGAAATGACACTGAGGAATGCATTTCTCTGTATGCTTAATTGGAGTCTACTCTGCTCTTGATGCCTGGATGACACATAGGTGTAGCTCTGATTAGGAGTAAATGGATTTACTCGTGTTACTTTTCCATGAATTTATAGTAGAACCAACTAGTATATTTTGTACTTAGAAATCGGACATTGGGAACACTTGTTCATATAATATATGCAGCACTGTCATAGCATGTCTAAGAAAATATTGGAGACAGATTTTTTTAAAAATGAATTAATATGAGATTTGTTTGCTTTAGTTTAGACCCCAGGCTCACAACACAGTAGTATTATTTACAAACATAATAGGGTGGGATTTTCAAACTTGCTCAGCTTTGGTTCAATTCTGCTCCTGTTAAATTCAGTGGGAGTTCTACCACTGATTTTAATCAGAGCGGAGCTAGGCAAACCATGAGCTCATTTGAAAATCCCATCCATAAGTTATACATATATCATAGGTGTATACCTCAGCTTTGTATTCTGTTCCCTTTCAGTTTAGTTGCAGGCAATTAAAAATGGATCACAATCTGTGTAATATCAGAATATGTCTAACTCTCTTTAACACTACAAGGTAAAGGGATCAATGTCTAAGTTGTCTGGCGTTAGCAACTTTCTTGCATTCCCAATAGGCTGGCAGCCAATGAACTGCATGGTGAAAATCAAACCACCTTGGACAAGATAGAGAAGACAACAGTGGATGAAATCCTGGGAGAGGCTCAGCAGGAGAAATCAGGTGATGATATGATATTGCAGCATTGGTTGAATGTTTTTTTTTTTTACATGGAGCAAAGCCAATACTATGTAATTTATAGGCAAGTACTTGAGTATTCTTATTCTAGGGCTTGATTTCAGGCATTGTAGGTGTATAGCAGTGGGACTCCTGCCCAAGGGCTGACCATACTTGCAGTCCTTGTCCTCCCTAAACACAAGGGCAGTAGGAAGCAATAAAGAATAGGGAGTATGGAGATATAAAGCATGGTATATATATTGTTTTTTGGATCTAGGCCCCAAATACAATTTTGCTTTATTCCTAACCTGACTTTGCTCTAGCAGGAACTGTGATACAGTGGAATTCACAGCTTATTTCTTAAAGCTTAATTGCATCAATATAAAATAGTCAAAGCCAGAGGAAGGAATAGCTCTCCATGAATGAGCTATTGTTGACCTCTTTAATCCCATATTTCTCCACCACAATACTGCCGTCCCAAATTCTTCCTTCCTTACTCTGATGTGGAGGATGAAGATATAGCTGACAAATCATTTTACAAACCAGTAAAAATAGTAAAGGATTTCTATTGTTCTGTTTCCAAAATCATCTTTAAAAGTTATTTTAAAGCACTAACCGAGCACTTTTCTTTTCTTAGTGGGAGGGCCTAATAAATGTAGCCTGGTGATCGACAAGTTGGCTTCTCTTCTCCTGCAGTTTTTGGAAAAGTTTCATAAAACTCAGGTGTTAGCTTGGAGAGTCCTAGAGCTGCATATCCTTAAAATTGTCTCCACTTGGATCATCTGGATCACTCTCCAGGAGGTCGGTGAATAGCATGAAGAACCTGAAAATATCAGTTGTTTTCTGCAAACACCTTTCCTGGTGCTACAAGAGACTCAGATCCCCCCCAAATCAGCAGCCATGGCCCGTTATGTTCGTATTTTAGGCCAGTAACTGTAATCCTCTAAGTACATAGAAATGTATATTAGTGGGGGTTGTTCCTGAGTCTAATGAGGTCTACACACACTGCATGTTGCCAACCTGAGCAGCTTCCTGGAGTTTGGCTTTATTGTTAAGTCAAGCAACCAAACAAACCTCAATCTAAATGATCTCTGCAAGCTGGCTGTTTTTAGGGTTTTCCATCCAACACCTCTCCCCTATTCCCTAGTTTCCTCTGCTTTTTGAAAGGCTTTAAACACTTTTATATATTCTGGATGGACCTGACTGAATCGACGTGCTGGTACTTCTCTGCTATAAATTCCAATGCACCTTCATAAAGGGTTCATTTATATGTAGAGTCCTAGAATCTGCCAACCTGCTACAAAGCTTCACTGTGCCTTTAATGCACCAGCTTGCACACTGCCTCCAAGGTCTTCTGGGGAATGTAGCCAGCATGCCACCCTTAAAGAAGATGTAGCACAAATTCTCATCTGATGATGAACAGCTCTGCTAACTTCTGTGGTGGATGCCACAGAGCCATGGCCTCACTTCGACCCTATTCTTCCCTGCCCCTTTAGTTAAGTTTACTTGAATTCAGGAGAGCACAAGGACTTCTATTGTGCCTAGATGTGGGGCACCATCTGACTTGTTTTAGAATTTTTAATCATGTGATACGGCATAACAGAGCCTACTTGGTTTTCTTTTCGGTTTGCTAAGCAAAGTTTCCTTTCCTCCCGGCAGCCATCAGAATAAACCTTAGTTGAGACTCAGGTGGCTTATGTAAGTCAGACCCAAGATTTCATAAATTAAATGCATGTGCAAATAGCTAGTTAGACAGGGCTTCACCAGAACCCAAATTGTTCCGGTTTGTTTCTGTTAAGATCCAGGTTTTCATAAATGTTTTTCATGAATCTGTCTGTGCAAACTGTAGACATCAAATTTTACAGAGCTAGGAAACTACATAACAGTGACCTAAATGTCACTTAGTCCCTTGCAAGGTCAAAAGTCATCCTTAAATATCAGTAAGAGAAAAATGTAAATCAAAACTATCACTTACTACATTTACATAACACAAGATTTTCTAAACATCAGGAAAGGACCTTTCTGCCCAGCAGTGTTACGTGCCATCCCAAACCATCAGGGCATATTTTTTCCTCAAATAGTCTTTTGCTTTATCTAATAGTATATCTGTTATTCCCGTATTGTGTTGCAAATACCACAAGCTGAATTCCTCAATCCACAAAACACACCAGCAAAGAGGTAAGTTACAGTGAAACAACTCTGATTTTTTTCCTGCATTTATTTTAGGTATCTTTGATGAATTACCCTTTCTTCATCCTTTGGGTGTTTGCCCTGCCCTATCCCAAGCTCCGCCCTCATGCATCAAAGATCTGCACAGTTTGGTCCTGTGTGATGGTTATCTGTAAAATGATGTACCAGTTGAAATTCATCAGGCCGCATGACTACTCCTCAAACTGTATGCAGGTGAGCATTCTAAAGCACTCGGGTCCTGATTCTGCAAACACTCGGGATATATCTAGCATAGCTTTTTGAGTGAGCAAAAAAGTGAACCTCCCAGCCTGGGTCGACAGACTCAGAGGGCCAGAGTGAGCCTCGCTGGTCAAAAATTAGCTGTATAGATGGTTCTTTGATGTTGCATCTCAGACTAAAGTTCAGGCTCTGAAGCCTAGGGAGGGGATGGGGTTCTTAGTACATCGCACTCAGCAAAGATCTGTGACCAGCCAGCAAGCAGTGTCCTTCTTCAAGTTCAAGAATATCTTTGAATAATGTGCAACTTCCATGCCACAACAAGACAAGATTTAACATAGTCCTGGGAATGCAGTTCTCTCAGCCAAAGCTTTCCTGAGATGCTTTTGTTGGTTTGCATTTGATAAACACCTGTGCAATGTGAAAGGGAATGGAAAGTTTTGAAACTTTCTTGTTGAAAGATGGTAAAGAACTGGGGCTATTGAAGATAAATGGAGACCTTCCTTTTGTGGGCACAATTCATACCTACAGTTTTCACATCTGCAAAAATTGGTGGGTTAAATTTTTGTGTTGGCAAAAGAATTAGAGTCTCAAATATTAAGCAGGATGGAAAGCTACCTGATTTGTATTTGAGCTTCAAAATGATGGCAAATTGAGACAAAAAGAAGTTACTTGCTCATGGTCACACAGCAAGTAGCAGATCCAGGATTCATGAGTACGGACTGAGGGCATGTCTACACAAATATTTCATGTGTGGCAAGCTGGGATGTAAATTTACTGTGCTTCAGTGTGCCATGCACAGATGAGACGTGGAACCTGCTGCATACTAAACATACCCTGTTTCAGTATTAGGTCAAAGTACACTAAGGAACTTAATTTCCTTTACTCAATCACTTCTCTCTTATGTTACTTACTGGGCATAAAGAAATGAATTGTCAATAGGCTTATAAAATTAAAAGATGTATAAATGATAGTTATGCATATAGAAGTGTTGCCAAGCAAGAAATAAACCAAGCACTCTTAGGTGAAATTTTTGGAATAGAAAATCATCCATACCTACCACAAAAAGCATCTGTTCCATTTGTGTGCATTACATTCTGGATATAAATTAAAAAAAATACTTTAAACACAGTAGGGGAGCTACTAGGACTTGTGCTTATCCCTATGATTGAAGGAGTTAGTTTCTGAGAGTGTATTTCAGACAAACATGCTTCATTCTATAGGGGCTATACCAGAACAGAACCTACTATCATGAGAGCCTGGATGAGCTGTTGCAGAAATCAGCGTTGTACATTGCTCCTGTTGATCCCGCCAATTGGTGTGGAGGGTTACGGAAGTGCGGTGACAATGTTTTACCCTGCCTGAAGGTAGGATTCTTATTGTGCTGTCTTCTGTCACTATTACTAAATAGAGTAACTGGGGTAATCAGCAGCTTCACTCAGCACAAACCTTCTGCTGATATGTCAAACTTTGACAGGCGTAAGCAGAAAGAGGAGCTTGAAATAGGAAGAGGGAGCAACATGGGAATCTGAAAATTTCTTTAAAAAATAAGTTCTGGTTATATCTTAATAAGAAGATGTGATAAAAAATAAAAGGTGACAGGATAGATGGAAGAGAGAGGAGATTTACCAAAGAAAATGAGGTGGTTTTCTCAGCCATTCTTCTGTACTTGGTTTTCTTCTCATTCTGCTTCAGCAGCTGATGAGACACCAGTAAATGTTCTTCATACCTTCAAGAGTCATTATTGTTTGTTTCAAAGAACATCTTATCCCTTGAAATTGCCACTGGTCTGTATCCAGTCTAGCTACCACTCCAGTATTATGGGAGAGAAGTCCATGGGAGACTCTTTTCCAAGACATGTTGCAATGTTTCAGGAGAGAAAAGAAGCATTTATCATTCATTTCTCATAGTACTTATTCTCATGAGACATTTTTATAGTGCTGTAAATGTACATGGCACTTCACAAAACAGAGCAAAAGCAGAGCCCCTGGCATCCAATGTAACGGACAAGACACAGCTCAGAACAGCAGCTTAGTTGTTGTAAGCTCCATTTGTGCTGCCGTTTGCTTTTCTCAGTGTGGGTTACTCAATATCACATTTAGGATGCCATTAACATCTGGTGCCATTTCATTCTGCCCTTGCAGAGCCATCTCACCATCTTGGTATTAATGGTAATAGAAGTGACTGTGCATCACCACCAGCTCTTCTACCGGACTCAAAACCAGCTGACGCCACCCGTTACAGGGATCATTTTTGATACCATCACCCGAGAGCACCTGGATGATGGGTTACTCAGCTGCATCAAATACTTTATCAACTATAGTTTCTACAAGTTTGGACTAGAGGTGAGCAAATATCGGGGAGAACAATCCTCTTTGGACTTAGTCTGCAGCAATAGCTCACTGAGGCATTAAGAAGCCTGTGGAAAACACACACACAGACAGAGAATCTAAATTCCCAAGCACAACTCCATTGACTCCCCCTAGAAAATGTGTTCCCATGCAGATATAGGCAGCAATTAAAAGAGATCAGATTTGCACAGATGCAGAGCTCTAGGGCTTGATTCACCTCCCTGGTTGGAGCTGGTTGTTATTTGAAGCCTCCCCTGCCCAGGTTGCCACACCAGAGAGCAGATTACAGTATCAGGGATTCAGTTTGGGGAGGGCAGCTTTAAAATCCAGGCTGCCTGCAATTTATGGCCTGCTCTCCTTGGGCTTATCATGCTCCATTTCAAGGTGGCAGCAGCTGGCTCCTGTGCCCCGATGGAGTGCTGCGCTCTCTCTCCCAAAGGATAAGGAGGGGGAAGTTCAGCAGAAAATTTTTATTGCTGCTATAAACAATTTAACATGTCAGCAGGTCCTTTTTTTTGCCTTCTGGTGATGGTTTTCACTGTAGCGTGAGGTAAATGCATTGTTTTGTGGGTACATCCTCTTTGAAAACCTGGCCCTTGTAGTCAGAGTCATTCCCTTCACTACATGAGCTTCTCTGTGTTTCTCTTCATAGCATTGGTTCAGGGAAAGTCACCCTTCTGGAAGAAAAGGCAGAATTTTCCCTCTTCATATCTTATTCCCTAGTGACCAACTCTCCTTTCCTGAATCTATCAACTTTGACTACGGCCTTGTCTACATGGGAGGGTCTTACCAATACAGTTAAACTACTATAGTTACATGGGTATAACGCTCATGTGGAGGCTCTTATTCTGGAATGAGTGCCTTGTTCAGATTAGTTTAAACTCCTTCTTAAGTGATGCAAGATAAACTGAAAAAAGCCTCTCTTATGCCAGAGTAAGAGTGTCCACATGGCTGGGCTATACTGCTAAAATTATATTGGTTTAAATTCACATCTTATCTGATACCAGTACGACTTTCCCACAAAGCCAAGTGCTAACACTCCCTGCAGTGGTGACCTTTGAAAAAGTAAGCAGTCAGGAGGACTTTCTGAGCAACCGTGGGCTTTAACTGATGCTGACGCCGTCCGCCTCACTGGAACATTCCATTCTTTCAGATGTGTCTCATCGTGGCTGTGAATGTCATTAAGCAGCGTATGGATTTCTATGCCTTTCTCCATGGCTGCTGGCTGATCTACCTGCTGCACCGCCGCCGAAGGAAAGCAGTGGCTGAGGTCTGGCCGAGATACTGCTCTTTCCTTGCCAGTGTCATGACCTTTCAGTATTTGCTGTGCATTGGCCTTCCTCCTGCTTTCTGCAAAGGTAAATGCAACATGGTGCATTGTCTGAGTGGGGGCGGTTGAGTGAACACATATAAAAGCCCCCAGGAGTCACTGATAACCTGAAAGAGGACTGGTCAAGTCATGACGTGAGGGCGGTTGAGCCATATCCCATCCAGCTCTGCAAGGAGAAGAGGGCATACAGGGACACCGAAAGGGGAAAGTCCCTGGTCATGGTGTGTAAGCTAATGGGAGGTAGGGGGTGTTCTACAAACCAGGGAATGTAAATAAACACTCCAAGCCTCAGTAATCTAACACCCTTTCCTCAGGGCTTGTTTATTACCTACCCCTAAAAACAACACCAAATCAACTGAAAACCACTGGGCAATAATCCCCAGAGGCTACCGCCCGCTCGGAGAGGAGACCCATCCTCTCCTCTTGGTTCTCTTGTGTTCCAGCTTAACTTTCTTTTAGACTCCACCACGAGCATCCAGTGACCAGACTTGTTAAACCTGTTTAAGCTGAAGCACCTTTATCTGGTCAGGTGACCTCCAAAACTTACCCAAACATTATATTAGTATTACAATGATTATTATTACATCCCTGTAAAATTGTGTCTTTTGTTTGTAGCTTTTCTCTCCCTCTCTTTTCTTCTCTATGGTTTTTCCCCTTCAAAAGGTTACAGTCACATTAGGATGACTGGCTTGGTTTCACCTCCTAGCATAGGTGACACGCCATGTGCTCTCCCTGCACTATGAGAATCAGAAGAGCCAAGCTATTCCATGATTCCAGAGACACCAGGTACAGCCAAGGGACGGGAGGGGAGGGGGCAGCGAGGCCACAGCAGAGAAACAGATGAGGTGAGGTATTTCAGGGGGACCAAATAGCTTGTAACTCACTGGCTGGGGATCAGCTGGCTCTGAGCTACAACAAGCAGAGGTCAGAGAACACACTGGAACAGACCGGGACAATTCCGTCTCTATTCAATCCCAAGCCCATGTGGTAAACTGCATGCCAGGAATAACACTACAAAGATTTTAAGTTCTGGTCCAGCTCCCCTTAAAGTCAGTTGAAAGATTCTCTCACGGGGTGCATTACTCACGGCCAGGCTGACGCCCCCTCGTGATCACTTTGGGGATTAGCTTGAGGCTGACGCACCCTATCCACAGCTTGCACACCATCACTCCGTCCCTGATTCAACCTACAGCCCCTCCCCCAGCTGCTGGAGCTGCAGCATCCTCTTCATGGCTCATCCCTTTGACCATGTCACTATCCATGTTCCCCCTTCCGGGGATTAGCGTCTCAGTCCAATAATCATGCCACTTCCCTAGTGGCGACTGGGGAGAGGGGGGGACCCGGGCCCATCCACTACTCCAGGTCCCAGCCCAGGGACCCTGTATCTTGCAGCCTCCTGCTGCATCTCTAGTTCCTCTAATCACTGCTACGATCCCCTGGATCACTTCTCCATGGCCCCAGCATCTTCTTTGCCTTTACTGCAGGGCACGATCCCCTGGATCACTTCTCCATGGCCCCAGCATCTTCTTTGGCTTTACTGCAGGGCACTCAGCTGTTTAGTCCCTGTAGCCAATCAGGAGCTGTCTCTTGCTCCCTCAGTCCCTGCCAGCAACTGACCTGTCCGTGGTGCTGGCTTTCTTTCAGTCTGTTAGGGATACAATCCTCAGCCTTTGGGCTCCCAGCAGCTACTGACCTTTATGCTGCCCTGCAGTTCCTTTTATGTGAACCTGCTGGGCCCTGATTGGCTGTTCCTTGCCACCTCTCTCCTATTGACTGCGCCCCATGCAGTCTCTCTAGGCCTCTTTTAACTCTTTACATGCCAGTGTGGGGTGGATGCCCTGTCACAGACTCCCATTGAATTCTTCAGAGGCTTGATCCAACTCACACTGGAGAACTCACGTCCTCAACACTAGTTGTTTCAGCACTGATGAGCGCTCACTTTTATTGGTAGCAATAGTGCCAACCCTGTGCTATCAGGAGGATGTGCTATTATCCTGTCGTGTGCCATTTCCCTTGAGAAATGCCGGTGCGCTTCAACTCGAACATTTCTAGGCTGTAAGTTCAGAAATTAGCTTAAAATGTTTTGTGTGACAAAAAGAACCCCTTTGCCAACAGATTATCCGTGGAGAACCTCTCGCTGGACAATTCATTCCAATCTGATTAAGTGGCTCTATCTGCCTGATTTTGCAAAGAGACCTGATGCCAGTTTTCTCCTGTGTAAGTATCAATCAATCCAGTGCAGCATTTTACTGTCTGAAATTCCTGCTGCTATCTACTAATCATTGTCACCATAATATTAAACATAATCAGAGTAGTCTTGCCTGAAGCTGCTAAGAAGCTGTTTTCCTGTCTCCTCCCAGATGACTTCCTGCTTCTGCTTTTTGCCTCCCTGCAATGGCAGGTATTCGAAGATGAGAATAAGGCTTGTGTGCGAATAGAGGCAGGAGATAATGTGGAGATCAGCCATGAATTAGACCCAGCTGCTCTCAGCCAGTACAGCCCTGTGCCAAACTTTATCCACTGCAGGTAGGAACCAACAAGTTTTGCTTTGGATAAGTATAACAGGTGGAAACATAGAATCTGGATTTTGAAGGTGTTTGGATATAAGATTTTATCAGGCCTTTAAGAGAAGTAGAGGGCAGCTGTGCAGTTTGGATCTGGAGCCAGATTTGTGCTCAGAGTCCCCATCCAATCCATAGTTTATGGGTGTTTGTAGGTGGGCCTCATCTTTAGTTACAAACCTTTTAATAATTAATAGATTTCAAAGCCAGAAGGGACCACTAGATCACCCACTCTGGCTTTCTGTGCAACACAGGGCAGAGGATTTCACCCACTTACCCCTGTTTTGAGCCCAGTAACTTGTGTTTGACTAAATCATAGTTTCAAGATGGGCATCCAGTCTTTATCTGAAGACATCAAGAGATGGGGAATCCACCACTTCTTTAGGTAGTTTGTTCCAACAGTTCATCACCATCACCCTTAAAAATTATAAGCTGACCCATTGCTGCCATGCTGCTAAACTCTAGCACTCTGTTGGAATTCCCTATGTCTAATATAGTATAGTAACTGGCTTTTAGTATAATCAATGCATCCAAATAAAATGTCATTTCATGACAAGGTGGCATGATATCAGAGAATGGACTGTTACAGTATCCTAGGATAAAGATCAAAATAGATTTAGTTAACTTTATCAGCTCATTAGCAAAAGATCTTGAGTGGGTCTATGCAAAGTTCATACTGTGTGGAAATTTTTTGCACATAGCATCTTGTCTCTTCTCTGTCTGAACCAACAATGTATTTATGAACCACTTTAATTTTTAGTGTAATAGACAGATAAAATAACTGTTTGCAAAAGGAGTGGGCAAGCCTATTATCTCAATTCACCTGGTAGAACTTCTACCTAGGGAACACAAAGTTCACTGATCTAGTCTCGACTGAGCTGGTGTATAATGTGTAGATGCAATGGGGTGCTGCCATAAGTCAAGGGGCACTGTTGGTTTAAATATTTAAGTGCATGGCCACCAGTTGGCAGACACAAGAGTCGCCCTGATACTGCTCTGACACTTCATTTCCCCTCCCACAGGTCCTATTTGGATATGGCTAAAGTGATTGTGTTCGGCTATCACTTCTGGTTTGTGCTCTGCCTGATTTTTATCACTGGGACAACTCAAATCAACATATTCTGTCTGGGCTATCTGATGGCCTGTTTCTACTTCATGCTCTTTGGAAGCAGTCTCCTTCTAAAGCCGGTCAAGAATATTCTCAGATTGTGGGACTATTTGATTGCATACACTGCCTTAGTTATAGTGATGAAGAATCTTCTGGCTGTATGTATTATCTTTCACAGAATTAGGAAAATATCTGCCCTCTGGTTATTTTTAATATTACAGTAGGACCTAGAGTCACCATCCAAAATCTGGGACCCAGTGGGCTAAGGAATTTACATGTGTATGATGAAAAATGTCCCTGCCCCAAGAGTTTACTATCTCAGGCCCTGATCCTATGATGACCTCCTCATGGGCAGATCCTTGAAGTCAGTGAGGTTCTTGACAGGCAAAAGGTAGAAGAAAGGGAAGTATTAGTATACCCACTTTTCAGATGGAGGGGACGAAGGACACAGAGTTCATGTGACTTTCCCAAGGTCACACAGGTAGTGTGGGGAACAAGGTCACACAGGTAGTGTGGCAGAGTGGGGAACATCACCCAGAACTCATGAGTCCAAGTCCAGTGCTTGAACCGCATGACCATTCATCCTCGCTATTTCCACAGCCAAGTAATAGCCAGCTGGCAGTGGAATCAGTGGGCTTCTGCTGTGTGTGGGGAAAGCAGGATGTGGAGAGCATGGGAAAGGGGCCCCCACATGTTCTGCAAACGCAGAGCTGTGGGTGAGGTTGGTTTCAGGAGCTGTGGTGTGCAGGGGAGGTGAGTTTCAGGGCAAGACTGGGGAGTTACAAGGGCATGACCAGGGCTTCCGCAATGAAGTGGCTTCACTGGCTAAAGCCTTTTTCTCCATGCATGAAGGGATGGGGACACAGCCGCTTTGAAAGCTAATAAGTCCTGAGGCCACATAGTGGCTCTGTTACTGGCCTATGGGGCATGATTCTGCCACCCATTTGTGGAACTCCCCTGGGCACAGTCCACTTGTGCTCTCTGTGACAGTGACTGGAATATGGCCCTGTTTGACTTTTCCAGTTCAATTGATTTAAGCCCTTTTATATGATGATAAATGTTACATAATAAAATTATGCACATTTCAAAAAAATAACTTGGCCCTATATCTCTTTCCCCTAGAGGGTGGGGAAGCATTCACAGCTGTGATCTGTGCTGGAGCTCTTCTGTGGATGAAAGGAAGATGTCTTTCCCCAGGCTACTCATGCAGCACCTTTAATGAAAACTAAATTCACTTTAAAAGTAAAAAAGAGTTTTCAGAAATAGCTTTCTGCTCATGAAAATCTATCAGTCCATCCATTAGGGACATGTGGCATGGCTTGGCCCCAGCTTTCCACGTGCAGGCTCTCCCAACAGCAAACAGAGAGTAAAGCACTTTTCTCTAATTACAGGCTGTTCCTCCATGCTGCCTATCTTCTCTGTTCCTTTGGCAGGAAAGTGGGATACCTGAGAATCCTCTTCTCTAGCTAATTCAGGAACAGCAGCTAGAATGGCTCATTAAACTGACCCATCACACTACTTTGGATAAAAACAGCAAGTGCAATTAGAGCTTAGATAAATGAATACAAGGAACAAAATGGTGCTGAGCCTTTTCACTGTCTCCTTTTTGATTGTAGATTGGAGCGTGTGCCTATCTTGATAAGTTACTGAGAAATCATTGCTGGCTAATACAGACCTTTGGCATGTTCTGTACTATACCGGGGTATGACTTGGGTAAGTAGCAAATAATGAACAGGCAGAGAGGAGGTACCATTTGATTGTAATTTCAGGAAAACATTTTCTTGCTGAAGGATAAGCAAAAGTCTAGTCCACTTTTTCTACAAAGCCAATAAAACACTGTATCACTAGCTGTGCAAGCAGAGACCTGTTTATTGAAGTTGAGGTCACAAATGTGTATGGCATGTAACAATTCCATGTGGAAACATACCATGGCCCAGCTAGTCTGGGAAATAGATAGGAGCTAGATGCTCCAGAGAAATGTAGAAAGCCACCGTAATACACCCTAGTCATTCCAATGTGTTATTGCATGTGGGGTGTGTGTATGTGAGAGAGACAGTGACCACAAAAGAGTCCAGAAGCCACTAGTGGAATTGTATAATGGCTTACATAGGGTCTGATCCAAAGGCCATTGAAGCCAATGAGAGTCTTTACATTGAATTCACTGGGCTTTGGATCAGATTATAGAGAATGAAAATAGGAGCTGAACCGGTAGTCCTGACTTGCTGCCTTCCTATTCACGGTTGCACTGTTTCATGTTGTCTGTAGCAGAACCTGAGGGTTCTTTATAGGCTGCAAATTGCTGCAGGTTAAGTATATGTGTCTGTCAGTTTTTCCCTGCTGTGTTGTAGCATGAAGACTGGATACTTCCTGTCTCAGAGGAACAACATGCAGTGAAGCATTTGTACAGCTGGTGTGATACTTTAGATCTTCAGTGATCTAAAAATAAAAAAAAAAAGAGTCCTACAAAAAGTGGAAATTAGTGGAAATAACACAAGTATGTAGGGACAAAATTAGAAAGGCCAAGGTACAAAATGAGATCAACCTAGCTAGAGACATAAAGGGTAACAAGAAAACATTCTACAAATACAATAGAAGTAAGAGGAAGCCCAAGGAAAGGGTAGGCCTGCTGCTCAATGGGGGAGAGGGAGAATAATAACAGAAAATGTGGAAATGGCAGAGGTGCTTAATGACTTATTTGTTTCTGTTTTCACCAAGAAGCTTGGTGCTGATTGGACATCTAACGTAGTGAATACCAGTGAAAATGAGGTAGGATCAGAAGAGGTTAAAATAGAGAAAGAACAAGTTAAAAATTACTTGGACAAATTAGATGTCTTCAAGTCACCTGGGCCTGATGAAATGCATCCTAGACTACTCAAGGAGCCGACTGAGGAGACATCTGAGCCATTAGCAATTATCTTTGAGAAGTCATGGTAGACGGGAGAGATTCCAGAAGACTAGAAAAGGGCAAATATAGTGCCAATCTATAAAAAAGGCAAATAAGGACAACCCAGGGAATTACAGACCTGTCAGCTTAACTTCTGTACCTGGAAAGATAATGGAGCAAATAATTAAGCAATCAATTTGCAAACATCTAGAAGATAATAAGGTGATAAGTAATAGACAGCATGGTTTTGTCAAGAACAGATTGTGTCAAACCGACCTGACAGCTTTTTTTGGGTACCAAGCCTTGTGGATGGGGGAAGCAGTAGATGTGGTATATCTTGACTTTAGTAAAGCTAAATACTGATACTGTCTTGCATAACCTTCTCATACACAAACTAGGAGAATGCAACCTAAATGGAGCTACTAAGGTGGGTGCAAAACTGGTTGCAAACTGTTCCCAGAGAGTAGTTATCAGTGGTTCATAGTCATACTGGAAGGGCACAATGAGTGGGGTCCCGCAGGCATCAGTTCTGGGTCTGGTTCTGTTCAATATCTTCAACAAGGAGTTAGATAATGGTGTAGATAGTACACTTATAAAGTTTGCAGATGATACCAAGCTTGGAGGGGATGCAAATGCTTTGGAGGATAGGATTATTATTCAAAATGATCTGGACAAACTGGAGAAATGGTCTGAAGTAAATAGGATGAAATTAAATAAGGACAAATGCAAAGTCCATTTAAGAAGGAACAGTCAGTTGCACACATACAAAATGGGAAATGACTGACTAAGAAGTAGTACCTTGGAAAGGGATTTGGGTGTCATGGTGGACCACAAGCTAAATATGAGTCAACAGTGTAACGCTGTTGCAAAAAAAGTGAACATCATTCTGGCATATATTAGCAGCAGTGTTTTAAGCAAGACACAAGAAGTAATTCTTCTGCTCTATTCTGTGCTGATTAGGTCTGAACTGAAGTACTGTGTCCAGTTCTGGGCGCCACATTTCAGGAAGGATGTGGATAAATTGGAGAGAGTCCAGAGAAGAGCAACAAAAATTATTAAAGTTCTAGAAAACATGACCTATGAGGGAAGATTGAAAAAATTGGGTTTGTTTAGTCTGGAGAAGAGAAGAGTGAGAGGGGACATGATAACAGTTTTCAAGTATGTAAAAGGTTGTCACAAGGAGGAGGGAGAAAAATTGTTCTTCTTAACCTCCGAGGACAGGACAAGAAGCAATGGGCTTAAATTGCAGGAAAGGAGGTTTACATTGGACATTAGGAAAAACTTCCAAACTGTCAGAGTGGTTAAGCGCTGGAATAAATTGCCTAGGGAAGTTGTGGAATCTCCATCATTAGAGATTTTTAAGAGCAGGTTAGACAAACACCTACCAGGGATGGTCTAGATAATACTTAGTCCTGCCACGAGTGCAGAGGACTGGACTAGATGACCTCTCGAGGTCTCTTCCAGTCCTATGATTCTATGATTTCTCCTGTGTAGCTCTTCCTGAGGACGAGAAATGCGAGCTGCCTGAAAATGAAGCAGGGGTTGTTTGGGACGCGATAAGTTTCACTTTCTTGCTGGTCCAGCGGAGAGTCTTTGTGAGCTATTACTTCCTCTACGTAGTGGCAGATCTGAAGGCTGCCAAGATCTTAGCTTCCAGGTACATGCACTGGATGTAACAAGTTTAAACCAACAGTCCTCAATGGTGCAGAGAAGTTGGAAGCTCCCACCTCTCTGTAAAGAAATTTGGTCTCTCTGGGATTTGGATTTCTGGGGATAGTAATGGGGAGCCTCCCAAGGTATGTGTTCCAAAAACAAGGGATCCAGTCAGACAATTATTAATACTTGCTGAGCACTGGTAATGTGCTCAGTGCTGTAAAAGTAAACAAGATATGGCACCTGCCCCAAGAAGCTTACAACCTGACTCAAGCCTCTATAATGCCCTGGGTGATGATGCAAACTCAAGGTGGGGAAGAAATCTTGCAAAGGTTTCATGTAAGGAGAGTGACTTAAGAAGGCAGATGCTTTAAGTGCTTGAGGCTCCATTGCAATGATCATGCCTTAGCAAACTTATCAGTGAGGCAAGAGATGAGGATGGGTCTATAGTAAACCTGGCTTTAGATCCTAACTTTTGGGACCACATACTTCACACAATGGGCAGGGTGGGGAATATAGACCTTTTGTGACTGTTATAACATTCATCTGTAGTTCTGAGGATTTCAGTGGAAATCCTGAAGGGTTTGACAAGCAGATTGCCATGTGTTTAGGAGCTATGTTTGGGCAGTATCAGAAAGTGGCAGAGACAGAAAATATGGCATGTGCCATAAAAAAGTGTCACCTAGAATAAATAATGTGCAACTCTGAACTATGGGGTTATAATTCCATTGGGACGTTTGTGGGACACTGTAGTCCATGAAAGAGAAGCTTCTTGAGGTGGAGAGGATTCCCTTTACCCTTTCTACATTCCTCTCCCACTTCAAGTTTCTGTCTCTCGTTGTCCCTTATCCATTATTATATCTGCTTGTCTGTTTCTGCACTTACAATACACCCCTTAATATGGTATTTAATATCTATCAAGCCCTCTCTCCGTTCAAATTTCTGCTGGAGTGTTTTACCCTGAATCATCCATCTCACTGCCAGAGTGACTCTTCACTGAAATCTTCAGAAACTGCTGTTGTTATTGGTGGAATCAGAGGTCTGATGTCAATCTCTTTTTTACCAGAACTCACCAATCAGAGCCCAGAAAATGATGTAATTGCTGTCAATTACCTTAATCCACCAATGAGAATTGAGACAGAAGTGTCACTCCAGTGATTTACCAGATTGATAATGCTTTGGTTAGCGGGGTATATTTAACATGGTCTACCCCTTTGTGGTGTGATGATAGTTGCATGCTGCAGAATGAAGTGTTTATCGAATGATCTGGTTTGTTTCACACATGCAGAGGAGCTGAACTGTTTGAAGTGAAGCTGAAAAAAGTTGTGGTGCTCAGATTGGAGGAAGAGAAAAAATCATTACAAGCCATGAAAAGACAGTAAGTTTGCGGTTCATTTAAAATCACATACTACCTATACACCACATATCTAACTGGTGAATACAGGGATGTGTAATCTCTTCACTTCTTTCTGTATTCTATACTACAGTATAGGATACTATATTTTCCATCCTCTGATTCCCCCTCCCCCAACCTTCTTAGTGACTCATAACTCAAATCCTTTCCCGCCACTATGAGGAAGAGTTAGGGATAATGCTACAAACAACAACAACAACGGTAATAAAATGAAAATAGTTATTGATGAGCTTCAAATGGAAGGGGGTCAAAATATGTACTCAGTGCCCAACACACAGTAAAAACTCCCTGCCCGTATTCTTCTGTCGGACTTTAGGATCCTGATAGAGGTAGTTCTAGGACAGTTTTGGACTCTCGACAATAAGACCAGAAAGCTATTGACTCAGCTCCATGGTCGATACTACAGAGGAATTGTAACACAGGCCAGCTGTTTGGCTGGTACAAGATCCCTTGTGCTGGATGACAATCAGCTGTTCTGTGCCATGGAATTTTAGGCTTTTCACTGTTTGAGAACAAATTACTCATAGGATCAATGATGGTATCCAATCAGAAGGATTGTCTACATTAGGGCTTTAGCCAGTAGTGTAGCTACACTGGTACAAACCATATCATATTGCACTGGGGTAAACTGAGGCTGGCACTAGTACAATATATCCCAGTTTGAAACCAGGATAAGTCCCCATTAACACATCACATCTACAAAAGGGACTGGCACCGGTACAACTACACCAGTGCAGCTATAACACAAGGCTTTATTAAAGAGTCCCTCACTGGAGATGTCCCCATTCAGACAAAGAAAAATCAACCTAGAGATGTATTAAACTTCCCTTGAAGTCTGAAAGGATGTGTGAAATGTAGACCCACACTGTGCCTATAATCATTAGCCCCACAGGGGTGATAAATCTGATTGTACTTGGCAGTGTCAAGTCCCTGGTGCTACATGATTACTGATGTGGTATAGACAACAGCCCTGTAAGAAACAATATAATCTGCCTGGTGCTATCAGACTGGAATAATGAGACCCACTTTCCTTCTTGCAGTGGGGACTGGATGAAACCTCGATTACTCGTTAGATAAGCAAAGCTGGATCAAACATTTCATGTCATCTGCTGCAGAATTTCACAGATGTTTCCTTGCAAAAATCCTGAGTTAAATGCCAAACATTTCCTCACCACATGCAAAGTTGGCCAAAAGCCAAACATTGGTGGAGTTTATTTTGGTTTGGCCTATAGTATTACATGCATATATCAAACTGCTTCCTGTTTTGAATATCAGATCTTGGAATGGATAGCTTCCAAATCTTAGACAGGTCCAAAGTAAGCTGTGCTCAGTAAAAAAATAATAATAATACTAGCAACAGTATACATAGTCAGATGAATAATTATGCTTTTATTATTTCCTGGCTGGCTAGCTTGCATGTGTTCTTATGGAGGTGACCAGCCTTCTCAGAGACATATGCTGAGCCCATTCTGGCCAAAGGGTATGTTATTATCACAACGTTTTTTCTTAGCTGTCAAAGGAGTGCTCTTCAACATCTGTATTCAGAGCCGAAGCCAATTCCTACTGAAGTCCATGCAAAGATTCCCCTTGACTTCAGTGGGGTTTGGATTAGCCCTGTTACAATGTTAATATTCTCGAGTTAATTTAAGCCCAGTGAAGACACAGGCCTCCTGTTTTAGTATCAGTTATAATATTTTAGCTAGATATGCGCTGGGGCTAGTGTTAGTGCTTGTGATAAAAGCTTCAAAATGGAGCGTATTGGTGACACTTCAGGTGTTAGGAGGAGATGGTGGGGAATGAGATTGAAAGAGAGAGAGAGAGAGAGAGAGAGAGAGAGAGAGAAATGTCTAGTTTGGGTACAGGACTGGGAGCCGAAAACTCCTAAATCCAGACCCAGCTCTGACAAGGCCTCTGCTCCATCTGTGTCGTCAGACAAATTGTTTCCACATTTACCATCTGGTGCTAGTTACCAGGGGCTGTTCCAATTTTTTCATCGAAAAAAAGTTTTGACAGAAAAATTTGGGTTTTCAACAGAACACAGTATGTAGAATGCGTGTAGTTACTTGAAAATTTTTTACTTTCTTCTAAAAACCCAAACCCCAAACATTTTTAGCTGAAAACAACATTTCTGGATTTTGGTAGTTTTTGGCCAGAAATGTTTATTTTGCGTTTTGTTTTGTTGTTGGTTTTTTTTTTGACAAAAAGTCAAAATTTTACATGAGGAAAAACACCCATTTTCTGATCACTTCTATTATTAATACTATGTTGGAGATAACAATGACCAAGTTGGGGCTCATATGTCATGGGAATTTTTTGAGGATCACTATGTAATGTTTGTAAGGCACTTTGAAGTGAAGACAGAAAGCACTTACTTATCTAAATGCTAATGATTTTTATACTCCTGTTTGTGTTCTGTCTTAAACCTATAGAATGGAACTAATCAAATTGAAGCAGAAGAAACTTGACAATTTGAAGCAGAAGACACCAAGCCCAGAAGAAACAGCTGTGGATCAAGCCGCCAAAGAGCAGCAGCTGCTAGATCTAGGTGAAATGATGTTGTCATGTTAAATAGCCTGTGTAGTGACAACAGCATGGAGAGAGATCACTGTGCCTTCCCCTTCCTCTGCTTTCCATTTTCGCACTGCTGTGTTCCACAGTACACAGTAAATTTCCTTTTCACAACTCCAGTGCTGCTGAGGCTGAAATTCACATTCAGCCTTTGCATCCAAAGCCAAAGTAATTGGGCTCTGTCCAGGTCTTGTCTTTAAGTCTGTGGGATGAATTTAATCCCTAAAATCCACAGTTAGGCCACTGATCTTTGATATAAACTCCCTCTGCTGCTCCTCACGATGGGGTGTCTAGGCAATGGGATTCTGGGGTATGAGATCCAGGGAATGGATCCTGCCTGCAATTCAGAACTGCTGTGGAGAACCCCTCCAGGGCTCACAAAGAATAAAGAGATCTACCTGTACATAGAGCCAACCCACAGGCTCCAATGCAGTCCCACAGTGGGCCCTGCACAGCTTTGTGCATTGAGAAATGTAATTCTTTTAAGTTGTGGAGAGAGGAAAAAAGATCTGTCCATCTGTTTCACTATGTACATTCTACAACTACCTTTGCAGAGGAGGGCGGCAAGAAGGAAAACGAGGACAAGAAGATATGGTGGCAACCCTGGGTGACCCACGCCTCCAGTAAGTTTTCTGTGTGCATTAAAGGTTTGTGAGCCACAACTAACTGGAAAAATGACATATATAAGTTAGGCAATGTAGCTTGCTAGAAACTGTGTCTTTGCACACAGTTGCTGGGATTGTACACAACAAGAACCTGCTGAAACTTTTTGTTTGGTTGGATGATTGCGTTTTAGCACCACACTCAAAAAAACAAACAACAAACCACACCAAAAAATAAAACAAAACAAAAAAAATACAAGCATCGGGCTTCATGTAGAAGTCAATGGGAGTTTTGCCATTAACTCCAGTGGGAGCAGGCCTATGATTCTGCTGTAAACCTAAGGACAGATTCTGCTCTTGGCAGCAATACCTCCCCTGCTGCACACATAGCAGGCTGGCAGGAAAAAGGAAACATCATGGGGGGGGCCCCCATAGAGGGCAATTGTCTTTATTTAATTCGGGATCAGCTGACAATTACATGGTTTATAAAACACATTTATAATGCAACCAATCTGTTCTTCAATAGCTTCCTAACAGTCAGCCCTATTTAGGAAGGATGCTTTGTGTATCTTAGCAAAAACCATACAATTTGTCTGCTCTGTCCCTTCCAAGCCCTCTCCTAGCCCTACATATTTCAGTGCTGTTGAAATGTGGTTTTCTTTCCCAATGTCCCTATTCATAGCCTAAGGGCTGCTCTAAAGTATATTAAGCATAAAGATACTAATCAAGCAAATAAAAATAGTAACAGCAAAAATACTCGCATGCTCCACTATGCTAATTAATATTTACTAAAACGTGTTCTGTTAAATGGCTAGACTAGGATTTTCAAAGTCATATAGATAGGCAACTCCTATTTAGATGTGCAACTCCTATTGATTTCAAGGGGACTTGTGCATCTAAATCCCCTGGACTGCTCTGCAAAATCTCAGCCACATCTCTTTCTGGAACTGATTTTAGTGATTCGAGCTGGGAGCTACTACCTTTTTGAGACAGACAGTGAGGAAGAAGAGGACCAAGGGCACACAGAAAAGAGGGAGGAAGAATCACCAAAGAAGAAAACAGCATTCCAGGTGTAGGATTTACTTGCGAAAATATTGAGCACTGTTGCTTAGTGGATTGAGCATGGACTGGGACTCAGGAGACTTGGGTTCTATTTCCAACTCTGCCTCTGGATTGCTGTGTGACCTTGAACAAGTCACCTGATTTCCTGGTGTCTCAGTTTCACCTTCTGTAAAATGGCAGTGATGATGCTTATGTCTTTTGTAAAATGCTTTGAGACTTACGGGTGAAAAGAGTGAGGTGTTATTAATTTATTCTTAATAATTAATTATTATTATTATTTTACACGGTTACCTTTTTTCAAAAAAATCCCAAAAGATTTACTGCAAATGACCAAAATATTTTCCTAAAGTTGCTCTTCCATGGAAGCAATTGCTTTTATTAGTAGGGGGGTGTTTGGTGTCTGTAAAGGGAAGCGGAAGGCGTCAGTGAATTCCCAGTGGGAGGGAAAGTGGTCTGTAGACCCATGAATAGGAGAGGAGCAAAGGGATCCATCTGAATGGAAGTGGGAATGGGGGACACACCACATATTTGATTCACTCTATTAAAAAGTTTGTGAAGCCCCGGCATACCGGAGTATGTCAAACGAAACTCAGCTTAGGCTTGATCAGCCGGATGGAAGCACCAGGCTTCTCATCAAAGACTAATGGGGTTTCTCCATGCAGCTTGCATATGAAGCCTGGATGTCCAGCTCTAAATCAGCTCTAAGAACAAGAAAACAAGATGAAACCAGAGAGCAGAGGAAGAAAGAGGAGGAGGAGCAACTGCGACTGACAGGTAATGGGAAGAATGCACAGAAACCTGCGCACAGGGGCTGCTAGGCCAAATTAGACAAAAAAAGAACTGTTTGAATGAGAGAAGCTGTAATTCCTACAGCAAAAATCACTAATAGAACATTAAGGGTAGTCATTTACATGTGGCCAGGTCAGGAAACGCTGACACCAGCTTTAATTACCATCCATATCGCCTGCCTGCACCACATCCCACATGCTGGCTGAAGACTTCCCTTTTCCATAGCCATAATGCCCTTAACTCTGCCCCACATACATGTGCATTTCAATACAGTGTCTTGTTATCTGATTATGTAACCTGCAGCTGGAGTCATAACCCCATTGATTTCACTGGGCATTGGGCTGGGCTCATAATTCCTGAATAGCTGGAAAGATGTCTAGGCAAAGTTTCTCTCCTCTATAGCTCTGTTTATGTTCCTATATGATACAGAAGAGGTGAAGTTGGAATTCCATGAAGAGAAAGGGGAGATATCAGTCACTGAAGAGAACCTAGATGAGCCAGGTGAGTAGCTCCATATTGTAGGAGCAAACCAGAAGCCCTTGCTCAGATGACTTCATAGACTCAGACTTTAAGACCATAAGGGACCATCATGATCTAGTCTGACCTCCTGCACATTCCAGGCCACAGAACCTCACCCACCTACTCCTGTAATAGATCCAAAGCCTCTGGCTGAGTTATTGAAGTCTCAAGATTTGAAGACTTCAGGTTACAGCGAATTTACCATTTACTCTAGTTCACACCAGCAAGTGACCTGGACCCACATTGCAGAGGAAGGCAAAAAACAACCCAGGGTCTCTGCCAGTCTGACCTGTGGGAAAATTCCTTCCCATCCCCCAAAATGGCAATCAATTAGACCCTGAACATGTGGGCGAGACCCACCAGCCAGAAACCTGTGAAAGAATTCTCTGTAGTAACTCAGAGCCCTCCCCAACCAGTGTCCCATCTCCAACTGTTGGAGATATTTACTACTAGCAGATGTAGATGGGCCATATGCCATTGTAGGCAATCTCGTCATATCATCTCCTCCATAAATTTATCATGCTCAGTTTATTTCCCCCATTACTCCCCTTGGAAGGCTGATCCAGAACTTTATTCCTCTGATGGTTAGAAACCTTTATTTAATTTCAAGTCTAAACTTATGGATGGCCAGTTTATATCCGTTTGTTCTTGTGCCAACATTGGCCCTTAACTTAAATAACTCCTCTCCATCCCTGGTGTTTATCCCTTTACTGTATTCATAGAGAATAATCATATCTCCTGTCAGCCTTCATTTTGTTAGTCTAATCAAGCCAAGCTCCTTAAGGAGGGGTTGCAAGTGCTTTGGAGGATAGGATTATAATTCAAAATTATGTCGACAAACTAGAGAAATGGTCTGAAGTAAATAGGATGAAATTAAATAAGGACAAGTGCAAAGTACTCCATTTAGGAAGGAACAATCAGTTGCACACATACAAAATGGGAAATGACTGCCTAGGAAGGAGGACTGCGGAAAGGGATCTGGGGGGTCCTAGGGGACCGCAAGCTAACTATGAGTCAATAGTGTAACGCTGTTGCAAAAAAAGGAAACATCCTTCTGGGATGTATTAGCAGGAGTCTTGTAAGCAAGACACAAGAAGTAATTCTTCCACTCTACTCTGCGCAGATTAGGCCTCAACTGGGTGCCAGTTCTGCGTGCCACATTTCAGGAAAGATGTGGACAAATTGGAGAGAGTTCAGAAAAGAGCAACAAAAATGACTAAAGGTCTAGAAAACATGACCTATGAGGGAAGATTGGAAAAACTGGGTTTGTTTAGTCTGGAGAAGAGAAGACTGAGAGGGGACATGATAACAGTTTTCAAGTACATAAATATTGTTACAAGGAGGGAGAAAAATTCTCAACCTCTGAGGATAGGACAAGAAGTAATGGGCATAAATTGCAGGAAGGGAGGTTTAGGTTGGACATTAGGAAAAACTTCCTAGCTGTCAAGGTGGTTAAGCACTGGAATAAATTGCTTAGGGAGGTTATGGAATCTCCATTACTGGATATTTTTAAGAGCAGGTTAGACAAACATCTGCCAGGGATGGTCTAGATAATACTTAGTACTGCCATGAGTGCAGGGGATGGGACTAGATGACCTCTTGAGGTCCCTTCCAGTCCTATGATTCTAAGTCCCCTCTTGTAAAGTAGGTTTTTCCGCTCCTCTGATCATCCTAGTAGCCCTTCTCTGTACCTGTTCCAGTTTGAATTCATCTTTCTTAAACATAGGAAACCAGAATGCTACACAGTATTTCAGATGAGGTCTCATCAGTGCCTTGTATAATGGTACTAACACTTCCCTATCTCTAGTGGAAATACCTTGCCTGATGCATCCTACGATTACATTAGCGTTTTTCATGGCCACATCATATTGGTGGCTCATAGTCATCCTGTGATCAATCAATACACCCAGGTCTTTCTCCGCCTCTGTCACTTCCAACTGATATGTCCCCATTTTATAGGGATTAACAAGAATTTTTCTTAAGTGCATGACCTGGCACTTTACAGTATTAAATTTCATCCCATTTCTATTACTCCTGTTTTCAAGCTCATTCAAATCTTAATGTATGATATTCCGGTCCACCTCCGTATGGGTAATACCCACTTCAGTAAGATGGATCAGGATTGGATGGGAATAAAGATAACCTAAACTGACCTTTGAAATCCTTTATCCCTGTGTCTCAGCCAGTGCTGAGGAACTGGTTGAAATAGAATAGTGTATAGAACCATTTCCTGTTTGTAACTGTATATGTTTTTTCCCCTTTTGACAGAAAGTATAATTGAAAGGATAATCAATACAGTCAAGTTTACTTGGGTCTTTGTTCAAGCATTGCTAGATGATACTACAGAGGCACTGAACTCTCTCTGTAAAAATAACCTGGACATAGCAAATGTGCTGAGAATTGAAAGGTGCATGCTATGGCGAGAAATTAATAAGGTAAGATCCCTGTCATTTTACACAATGTCCTGGGTTTTTTTGTTTATGTAACAGGATGTCTGACTATATTCAACTATAACAAGCCAAAAATTCTGGGCTCTGACCTGAAATCTTTATATACACAAAATTCTCATTGAGCTAGATATGCATAAAAAGCCCCATTTAGCACAAGCTCATTGATAGAGATGTCTTGAAAAGAGAAAAGTCACATAAAATTGTCATTGGTCACTTCAATTCCAGTCCAAGACTCCATTTCAAGTCACTTTTAAATTTTCTTTTTCTTTTTCAAAATATGATGTCCAGGTTTTTTATTGAAGTTTTCCAACCAATTTCTCTGATTATTTATGCATTACAATAGCAATTAGGAATATGGTTTATTCATGTTCATTTGTGGACCAATCTTTTTGCATTAGGCCATGTTCTGAAACCCATTGTTACTCCCCTTAAAGAGATTTGATGTCAATATAAATTCTGAGCACTGCTTACATCACTGAACAAAAGTATTACAGGTGCCTGAAAGACTGACTTGCAAGGAAAGATTAAAAGAGCTAATATTTAGAGCTGGTTGAACAATTTTCATTGAAACTATTTTCTAATGAAAAATGGCTTTTTGATTAAATGGGAACTTTCATGCAAAAAAATCCTGTTATTGTAAAAAAAATTGGGGTTTTCTTTTAAAAAATAAAATGGGGTGTTTTTTAGTTTTCAGCAATAAAAACAACAAATTGAAAAAAATTGTTTACATTTTTTGTTTTTTCAACGAGAACCAGGAAAATTTTAAGAAAATTTTTGGTGAAACTGAAAATCTTTTGTTTTCATTTAAATTTTTCATGGAGAAAATCTCCAATAATTTAATAAGAACATAGGAACTGGTGTATTGCAGTGGTTCCCTAACTGTGAGTTGGGACCCCAAAGTGGGTTGCAACCCCGTTTTAATGGGGTCTCCAGAGTTGAAGCCCAAGCCCAACTGCCTGGGGTCAAAGCCTGAGGGCTTCTGCCCTGGGTGGTGGGGCTCAGGTTACAGCCCCCCCAGCCTGGGGCTGAAGCCCTTGGGCTTCGGACCCCCACACCCAAGGCCGTGGGGCTTAGGCTTTGGCCTGCCCTGCCCAGGGCAGTGGTGCTTGGGCAGGCTCAGGCTTCTGTCCACTCTTCTGGGGTCATGTAGTAATTTTTGTTGTCAGAAGGGGGTCCCGGTGAAAAGAAGTTTGAGAACCCCTGGTGTACTGGATCAGAATCAAGGTGCAGTTAGTCCAGTGAAAGTGGCCCGCACCAGATTCTTCAGAAGAAGAAGTAAGAAACTCCGCAGTAGGGAGAAAGGGGTCTCCTCTTGGTCTTTAATAGAGATTGTCTTAAAATCACAAAACATGAGGTTTAATATTCCTTTCAAAATTTGTGCTATTATTAATTATGATAACACTGGATATTCTTGAGATCCAAATAAATGTCCATTCCCACAGTTTCTACTAACTATGTTTAGTGATGACTAAGAGCTGTCATGCTTATATTCTGAAGGGCATTAACAGCAAGGAAGGGAACATCTTATTTAGTGTGGGACACAAGGATATAAAATGAGCACCAGCCATCTGTTTTAAAGATGGGAATTCCCCATGGGACTATAGGGGTCTCAAAGGGTAATATGGGATTACAATCACTTCCATTGATAGAAACGACAACAGCATTTTTCCCATCTGACTGATTTTGTATTAATTTTTTAAGGGAAAAGAGGCCTCGCCAGACACAATTCTCCAATATTACAACCTGAAGAAGACTCAGCAAGTGCAAGCAAATCCTTATGGAGGAAATAAAATGAAAGGCACATGGGAGGATCAGCGTGAAGACACATCAGAGTGCCAGCAGATACCCAGGGGGGGAACCCAGCTACCTCATGAGAGCAGTGCATCCAGGTGAATAGACAGTGGAACATTATCCTTGTCAGAACTTCTCAAAAGAGCTGGTCAAACCTATAGTGAGGTAATGTGCAGCTGGGCAATATTTGCTGGATTTGTTACAAATCTAAGGTGTTTATCTGCTCCCCCAACTCCAGCCATAGTATCTGAGCAGCTAACAATCTTTTAATGTAGGTATCCTCACAACTCCCTGGAAGGTGCTGTTATCCGCATTCTACAGCTGGGAACTGAGGCACAGGGAGGCTACATGGTGTGCCAAAGGTCACAAAGGAAGTCTTTGGTGGAGCAGGGACTTGAAGCCAGGTTTCCTAAACCCTAGGCTAGTGCTCTGATCATTGAGCCATCCTTCCTCTCAAGCCTCCAAGCCTGGGTTGTGGAGTGAACCTGGTCCCAGTTCAGAGTGAGTCTGGGATAACTGATGGTTTGAATGGAAGCTGGGTGAAGCTCGGCAGCTCTGTTTTGCTTCACTTTGAGATTTTTAAATTCGAGCTCAAAGCAAAAATTGCGGCATGAAGCAGGAGTAATCCCAAGAGAGGGGTATCAGTGTCATCAGTTAGCAGCACCTGGAGTCAGCCAATGAATGGTTACAGTGAGATGAGGTGGCATCCAGCAAAACTCAGAACTGATAGGTAAGGTCCCAGGAAGAATATCTAAGGGAAAAAAGGAGTTCAGGAGAACTGGTGGTTTCTCAAGGAGACAATATGAAAGGCACAACTGCAAGCTATCCTGATGCAAAGGAAAGACAGGAAGAATAGTAAGAGGCCAATATGGCTCCATCAGGAGCTCTTTAATGACTGGAAAATCAAAAAGGAATCCTAAAAAAAAGTGGAATCATGGACAAATTTCTAAGGAGGAGTACAAATGAATAGCACAAGTATGTAAGGGCAAAATCAGAACAGGTAAGGCACACAGTGAGTTATACCTAGCAAGGGACATAAAAGGCAGTAAGAAGAGGTTCTTCAAATACATTAGAAGCAAGAGAAAGATGAAGGAAAGTCTGCTTAGCAGGGAAGGAGGGCTAATAACCGATGACATAAAAAGAAAGCTGACATGTTAAATGCCTACTGAGTCCGACATTGAATATAAATTAACATTATGATGCAGCTGTGAAAAAGACGAATATCATTGAGGGGTGTTTTAGCAGGAGTATCATATGTAAGACACGGTAGGTATTTGTCCTGCTCTACTTAGCACTGGTAAAGTCTCAGCTGGAAAGCTGTGTCCAATTCTGGGTGCTACACTTTAGGAAAGATGGGAACAAATTGGAGAGAATCTATAGGAGAGCAACTAAAATGATGAAACATTTAGAAAACCTGACTTATGAGGGATGGCTAAAAAAAACTGGGCATGTTTAGTCTTGAGAAAAGACGACCAAGGAAGGACCTGATAACAGTCTTCAAATGTGTTAAGGGCGGTTATAAAAAGGATGGTGATCAATTGTTCTCCAGGTCCACTGAAAGTGGGACAAGAAGTAATGGGCTTAATCTGCAGCAAAGGAGATTTAGGTTAGATGTTAGGAAAAACTTTTTAACTATAAAGGTAGGTAAGCTCTGAAATAGGCTTCCAGGGGAGGTTATGGAATACATATTAGTGGAGGTTTTTCATAACAGGTTGGACTGTCAGGGATAGTCTAGGTTTACATGGTCCTACTACGGAGCAGGGAGCTGGATGTGGTGACTTCTTGAATCCCTTCCAGCCCTACATTTCTATGGTTCTATGATTCTATGAAAAATAGCCCCTAAGGCAGTGGTTCTCAAACTTTTGTACGGGTGATCCCTTTCACATAGCAAGCCTGTGAGTGTGACCCCCCCAATAAATTAAAAACACTTTTTTATATATTTAACACCATTATAAATGCTGGAGGCAAAGTGGGGTTTGGGGTGGAGGCTGACAGCTCACGACCCCCCAGGTAATAATCTCATGACCCCCTAAGGGGTCCCGACCCCCAGTTTGAGAACCCCTTCCTTAGGGAGTGGCTACAGGGAAGTCAGTTAGCAACAACTAAACTTGGGAGGAATGATTACAGTAGAATTAGCTGGCATGCAGCTGGAGTAACCCATGTGTAATATTGCAGAGAGATCAATTAGCATGCAGCTCATACAATGACTGCTGTGAGGCTAGTTAGCCTGCAACTAGTGTGATGCAACATGAAATACTTTGAATACTTTAAAAGAACAAGCTTGTATGGAAATAATGTTAAATTCTGTGTGAATCCTTTCTAATCACTGTCACCATGACATTAGATGTTGGAATTCTTAGCTTGATTGTGAATTTATGGTGAGTAAGCCCCTTCTCACTTTGGCATGAGACAGGAGGTTTCATATTAGTACAATTATTTCATTGTCAATTAAGAAACTTAAGTTATGATTTTTAGTGATTTTTTAAATAAAGGAACTCATTCTGGATCTAGGACACCTGATGAAGTTGCTGAGGAAATTAATGGAGATGAGGCAGGACAGAAGGTGGAAGATGACGACAGCGTCAAAGAAGCTGCCCCAGAAATGACCACTCCACTTCCTTCCTGTGAAACAAAAGATTATGCAGTTTCCCCATCAGCTGAGAGGAGCAAAGAAGCAGGCAGGCCATTAAATGAAGTTCCTGTTATCATGACTGCCAGTGAGCTGCTTCTAAACAGGCAAGAAAGACCTAAAGTCAAACCCAGTTGCAGAGATACCCACAATGTTTTCATGGAATGATGATGTGCCTTAAACAGCATGGCGCCACTTAATTGTTTCTAGTTTTTTCACTTGCACAAGCTGACATGGGACATTGTGTTTGATGTCAGACTAAAAAGAGACTTTATGGGGCAGATGCTCAGCTAGCGTAAGTCAGTGTAGCTCCATTCATAGTAAAGCTATGTCAGTTTTCACCAGCTGTGGGATATGGACTTATGGATTATATTCTCCACCCATGAGACTAATACTACTACAAGGTCGAACTGGTCAAAAATTTTCACATTAAAAGTCCCCCCCACCAGCTTTTTTTTTCCAAAACGAAACTTTTCATAACAAGTTGTTGAAATTCTCATTTTTCGCAAATTTTTCCATATGATTTTTACTGAAATTTTTACCAAAATAGATTTTGTTGCTTACCACAAGTGGTTACTTATTGAAAATGGTGGTTGTGGTAAAAGAAAAAAAAATATTTAAAAAACAAATTAAAATTTCAGTAAAAAAACAAAAACAAAACAAAACTCACCCCCACAGAACATTTTAGGCCCAGTTTGAACCCTATGAGATGAAAACAAGTCAGAAATTTAAAAAATGTCACTAAGATGGTTTTTGTTGTTCTTTTGTGTCCCCCCCCCGCTCTTCTCCCCTCCCCCTCCCCCCCGACCAGCTCTACTTAAATCCCAGATTTAAAGAACTGTGCCCATGCAGCAAAGGCATCTGTGTTCATATGAGCACTATGGTCGTTATGCACTAATGCTACTGAATTGGTGAATTAAGGGCTAAGGTGAACAAAAATGGAGGGTGCTCAGCAGCACCTCCAAGAGTTACTTTGTCCTTGGAGGTTTAAATGTGCAAACACATCCATGTTTTGTGGGGGCCACTGAGCAGATGCTGTTCAGAATGAGGGGTGGGGGACTATGAGTGTATGTGAGTTAGGTCAGTGACAGCTTTCACAGAAGATTTGGTTGACAAACTATCACAGCTTTAGTCATGCAGTTCTGAAGAGATTATATTATGCCATACATCTGGTGTCTCTCTCTCTCTCTCTCTCTCTCTCTCTCTCTCTCTCTCTCAAATAAATAAATAAATAAATAAATAAATATAATCTTCTGTATTCAAAATACTAGCTTGTAGCCTTGCACCAGTTTTGTGAGGAGATATAATTAATCTATTTTTATATATATTTTTTTTGTTCTGTGGTTCAGGATGTTTCATGACAATGAACTGGAGCAGTCAGACAAGTTTTATCAGAGTCTGCCTCGATCCCTGAAGTTGGGCTTTGCTTTGTGCAATGCGATGGTGTCCAAGTCAGAAATGCTCTGTTATTTTGTCATCATTCTCAACCACATGGTCTCTGCTTCTGTCCTCACTTTGATTCTGCCCATCCTTATATTCCTGTGGGCCATGTTATCCATTCCAAGGCCTAATAAATTCTTCTGGATGATGGCTATCGTTTATACAGAGGTATGCAACAGCCAGAAAATTGCCTTGCTGCGGACATAAAGTGTCTCTCTGCAAACAAATACTATTCTTTTTCTTTACATTAAAGCGCAATAAACTTCTGTTAGAATGGATGTTAATGGGGTAGACTAGATGGCGGATGTGACAAAAGGATATTGGTAGGTCTGAAGGTAGTTCATGAACTGCAGGTAATTTGCTGAACATAAAACCAGAAATAAAGAAAATTAGAGAACATCTATACGGGATGAAACACCACTGGATCCCAAAGCAAGGCTGGCTCTTCAGGATCTCAAGTCAGCAAAAATGCTGGCTGGAGTCTTTCCCTGTATTTGGAAGGGACTAACAAACTCTTCTGAAAATGTTTAAGGCTAGCTGTTGCCCTGCCAGGCCATGTCTTCCAACTAACTTTGTCTTTTTTTTTCCTCTCTAGGTAACAATAGTTGTCAAATATTTTGCTCAGTTTGGATTCTTTCCCTGGACCACTAAGTTATACTGCGGCATCAATTCAGAAGAGCCATTTGTTCTGCCGAACATTGTTGGGATTGAGAAGAAGGATGGCTATGTGCATTTTGATCTTGTGCAGCTGCTGGCTTTGTTCTTTCACAGGTCTATCTTGAAGGTAACTTGTTCTTGAAGAGAAGGAGAAGAAATGGCTAATTTCTTAGAGCTCTGCTGAATATTGGCAGAGAAAAACTGAAACTCTGCTAAACTTGCCTGGTCTTCATTTCTGTTATAAATTCAAAACTCATCCCATCCTTTGGGGGCAGGGACTCAGACTCCAAATTCAGGTTTGGATTTAAACTTAGCATTTGGCCCTCAACTCCAATGGTCTGAACAAAATCCCAGATTTGAACACTTATTCAAATTCTTTACAAATAAATGCCATTTGCTTTAATATGAGATACTCACATGCTGTGATGGGAGATTAGAGTCCTTGGGGTGAAATCCTAGCCTTTCTGAAGTCAATAAGAGGTTTGCCCCTGGATTTTAAAGACTTTGAAGTGTGGATCCAAATCTGGGGACTTGTGCCCATTCGCTACCCACTGTGAAACCAACCATTCATCTCAAGTGTAGACTCACCCTGTTTCTCTCTCCCCCATTCTGTATCTGTCCATCTCCGCCCGCAGAGGTATTCATGGTTACTGTGAATTAAAGATGGTGTGCTGAGGATACAGTGTATCAAACTGTATTAATCATTCTTTAAATGTTCCCATTAGCGCCATGGACTCTGGGATTCCAACCGTGTCAATATGTCTGATTCCAAGAAAAGGAGATTTTCTACGAGGCAAAAGAACCAGGAGTCCAGAGGTGGCCTGCAGGAAGAGGAGCCTGGATCGGGGGCATGGCACCTTTTCAGACATCACAATCCCTCAGGGAGTGTCTTCAGAGGAAGGAAGACAGTCTCCGTTAACAGAGGTAGTGGAGGCCACACTGAGCTATTTTTAGACACTAAGGGGGCTTTCATTTTAAAATTCAGGTGGAGAAAATACTATAAGAGCCAATTTTTCAGTTGTTCAGCTTTCTTTCTCTGGATGCACCTGAAAATAGGGAGATTGTGCCTTAGGTGTTTGTAGTCTCTACCCACCCATACTAGAGTATTATTGTGATTTTTTTCCCTAATGTGCCCAGTAGCATGGTATATAGATGCCAAATAATTCCTTCTGAGTAACTTAGTGTATTTGCTAGCCCAAGAAACTATATTCATAGGACATTCTCAAACACTGATTTCTTGAGAGATAACCCTACTGGCTGAATTACTGCCTTATTGGAACATCTAAGGTTAAACAGAATTGTAAACCTTTGTGACCAAATTAGGATCTGGCTGTTAAGAAAAGAATGGCCACCAGACAAAACTGTGATTTGTCTTCCCTTTGGTAGGCAAGACTCAGAAGAACGAAGCCAGGAAGAAATGGAGGCTTTTTAGAAAGAGTCCCATCAGCAAGAAGAAACTTCTTAAGAAAAAGATGAAACAACTGATATTGAAAGCAAAGAAGCTGGTGATTAAAATGTAATTGGGATATTATTTGTAATATTGCTTAAGAAAATGAGACATTGTTGCACTTCAGTTCAGTAGAGTAATTATAATTCCAGTTTTTATGGGTCTTCTATGGAAGATGTGCACTGGATACATTCATCTGATCGTTCTGAGGATGCATTGTTACAATTTCCATTGAACTAGATTATACTTGTTTTTACCCCTAGTGTCCTTCAAATCTATCGACCTATCAGGCAGTTCTTCTACGACATTATTCATCCGGAGTACAGCCCCGTCTGTGATGTCTATGCACTGATGTTCCTGGTTGACGTGATCAATTTTATAATTGTTATCTTTGGATACTGGGCTTTTGGCGTAAGCACAAATGCACTTTCTTTATATAGACTGCAAAGCTAATAGCTTGATTATTAACTTGGGGACTGTGGTATATAGTCAGCAGTCTCTTCCATGACTGCATACTCCAGGATTTAGGGAGACACGAGGAGGCACAGGCTAAGTTAATCAGACTGGGAGCCAGGAGGAATCACAGTGTCCTGTGTGTGTGTGTGTATGTGTGTGTGTGAGAATAAAGAACACACTTTGTTTTCAGGACAGTTGATTCTTCTCTCTTCTCTACCACCAGGGACATGATGCAAATTTCCCCTGAATTACAGCCACTCTTTTTGTTTGTTTTTGATTCAACCTTAAATTCTCTTGAGCAAGGAGTCTCCATAGACTAGAGAAGAGACTATCTACAAAAGACAGGCTAACTGATACAGATAACACAGTGACTAATGATGAGGGAGAGGCTCAACAGCAGACACTGGGCAGGGAGTACCATTGTTTCCCAAAGAAAGCAAATGTTTCACTTTGTTTGATCATGAATTCTGTTTGTTCCATTCCCCACCCCCACTTCTCTAGACTTTGTTTTATTTATTTTATAGAGAGTAGATCACCTCAGTGCAGAGATTTTAGATGGAAATCTAGTCAAAAGAAAGGAGAAAGGGAGGGTTACCTAGGGCCTTGATCCTGTGAGGTACTGAACCCCTCCTGCAAGGTGAAGAACACCATAGACATTAATGGGAGCTGAGGGCAGCCTCTTTCAAGAGAGGGTCCTCATGCACAGAGAGCAGGAGCCTGTTTCATTTCCAGAAGGGCTATAACACCAAACCGATGGCAAAGCGGCAGTGCAGTGTAGGCTTCTGGAACAGAAGCACAACCCAGTCAGTGAGTGCTATGCTTATGCTCTCAGCACAGCTGCTTGCACATTGTGCTTGGCTGCCGTAGCACTTGCTTGTGCTTTCCACATCTGGATGTTGTTGTTATGTCTCAAAGGAATGCGATTCTCTTCCAAGTGGGGGAATGAGCAGTAATAACAGATGAGTCTATCAAAATCCTTAAAGGCTTGGTTTCATGCAAAATAGTCCTAGTTATAAAAACTTAGGGAGGAGAAACAGAACGCGAGGGATGGAGATGGATCCAAACCACAGCTCTGAAGCCCTGATATTTTTATAATGGGTCTAGTTAAAACTCCATATCTGAACCCTCCCAAGCATGAGTGGGGATTTGAAATCTGGATCTGAATATTTCCAAAACACAGGATGTTTGATTTTGGCAGGTTCAAACTACAAACATGGACCTGGCTCTGGATGCAGGGTAGATGCCCATTGCTCTATAACACAAAGGAATAGAATTGTTTAAAAAACAGTTGTTCTTCAGACTCCTCCATGAGGCATCAGCAGCGGCTCACTGTCATTTTATCTGTGTCTTTATTTAAGATGCTTCTACTTAGTGCCTGCAGAGTAGAGATTTGCTTGTAGAGAGGAGGGATTAGAGCTTTGCCTTTCCAACCCTTACAGAAAACGCAGCACTTACTTACAGTTGTAAGCCCCCTTACGCTCAGGGGAAATACTTATCTGAATAGGAACTACTCACATGAGTAATGGTCTGGAGTTTCCCACTATCCGATGGGTTATATAAAATCATTGGATAAATCCTGAGTGGTATTGCTTTGTAACTAGATTTTCCCCTTATTTGTTATGATTAATTTCAGAAACACTCAGCAGCTGCTGACATAACTGAATCCCTGTCGGAAGACCAGGTCCCTGAAGCCTTCCTGGTGATGCTTCTGATTCAGTTTGGCACCATGGTAGTGGACCGGGCCATTTACTTGAGGAAGACTATGTTTGGGAAGTGTGTATTCCAGGTTGTCCTTGTCTTTGGCATCCACTTCTGGATGTTCTTCATCTTGCCAGGTGTTACTGAAAGGTACAACTGTGGCCAGTGTCACATGAAAATCTCTCTCTCTCTCTCTCTCGTGTGCAGGACTTGCTTTCAATGGGAAAACAGACAGTAGCTGTGGTGGCTTTGAAGTCTGATATTTCTGCATGCTTTCAGCTGTGATTTAATTTGTGCTCTTGGCACTTATGCTGGGATGGGTGGGTTTGGAAATGGATAGATGGACAACTTAATTTCCTGCCACAGCCTTCATGTTGAAAGTGCGGCATGCTTTGGGTAAAGAGAACAAAAGAGTGCAATTATGAGTGCAAAATGCTACTGCGTTGCACGCCTAGTTTATTTGAGCAAATAGCCAGGTATGTGGTTCGTATGCAAGCTCAGTTATAGTCTGGGCGTCTGACTCTTTGAAAATGAGATCTCAGGAGAAGGAGACATCTGCAGACTTATGAAGTATGGCAAGGGGAAAAAAATCTGGCAGAAATAGTCTCCCAACTTTAGACATATCCTACTTTGAAACTGCTCACTATTGGTCAACACCCTCCTTTCATGGATGGACATTTATTATTCAAGCTGCAGGAAAAAGAAGCTCCATTTAACAGGACCCATAGCGTCAAATGACAACATATGGCCACTCACTTTACATCTCATTTTCACTAGGTGCCAATCCAGTCAGAGGAGGTGATATTAACAAAAAGGTCAAACTAGTGATTGAGGAACTGTCACATTAAAAACAAAATTTAAGGACTTTGGGTGACAAAAATAGTGTAATGAAATCTCTGTTTTATTCACTTACAGGAGATTTAAGAGAAACCATGTGGCTCAGCTTTGGTACTTGGTCAAATGTGTTTATTTTGGCCTGTCCGCTTATCAGATCAAATGTGGTTATCCGAATCGGGTCCTAGGCAACTTTCTGACAAAGAGTTACAATTTCGTAAACCTTTTCCTATTCCAAGGGTAAGCAGAGAGGGGATGTTCAGCTTTTATAATAGAGGCTAAAAACCTGTGGGCCAAGTCCTAGTCTCATTAAAGCCAATGGTACAATCCTTACTCAATTCAGTGGGACTAGCATTTAGCTCTATGAATGTTGACTGTTCTTTCTGGCGGTATGTGTGATTTATGGCAAGTATATCAGAAATTAAGCTCAAGACCTAAGTTTGCATTTTAGAGGAAAGGAGAGCAGGGTCTAACTGCCATAATTTGACTCTTGAATCCAACCCACATTTCTTGTTGCTGTAGCTGAGCTTTTCCCCTAACCTGATTGCTACTTTTCTACATAATCGCTCAAAAAACTTCTCGGACAAATCATCTCACTTCCTGGCAGTCTCCCCTTAGCTAGATCGTTTCTGATTGCCTAGAATAGCTGCTTATTCCTCCAGCATGGGTCTCTGGAATGTATATGCTGTGATCAAGTGTCAAGAGGCAAGGAAATATTAGCAGAATTCAATGTAAATATTGTATAAATCATCCTGAAATAGTATGGTTGTGAGATGAGCCTAACTGAAAGTTAAATAGACTAAGTAAATATAGACTAAATATATTCCATGCCTGGAATTGCCACTGGAATGGATCCAGACAGGAAATATGTTGATACACAGTCTTGTGGCAGCGATATTAAAAAGCCATTGGCCAGTTTGGTCATATTTGAGATAAATTTTATGTACTCAATGCATTTTTAAATACATGCTGAGTTACATATTATTAACCTAAAAAACCCTATGGAAAAAATATCCATTTCCCATATGGGCTAACATTGCATGGAGCAATCTGTGGATTTTGTATAAAGGAAGAGGCTCTGAAAGGAATTTTAAGGGAGGAATCTCTCTCCTGCATATTTGTGGCCTAGTTTTCAAGCATTGGCCTCCAGTGGGCCATGCAGAAACACTGCACTGCAGTTTTGAATGGTATTACCTGCCAACTCAGGGGATAGCAACAATGATTTGTGCACAAAGGAGATAGGCTTTGCAGACACACACCCATCAGGATCAGTGGATGTTCCATGAATAAACTCCATCTCTTACATCCACAGGTGAGAGAATCTATCAGTTTGGGTTAGAGACTATACTACTCTGTACAGCACATAGTACAATTAGACACCATTCTTGGGTGGTCTTTTGTACACAGGTGCTGACACCTGAAAAGGACGCACACAGGTATTTGCACAGGAACAACAGGAGGCCAAGTCAAGGCCCCCATTGGAAATTTGGCTTTTAAAGAACATCTTCCAAATTTGAATCATTCCCTGGTGGATGAATAGGTTTATAGGAACTGCCAGATGGGATCAGATGAGTGATCCATCCAGTCCAGTACCCTGCCTCTGATAGTGGCCAATACCAGATGCTTCAGACTTCCCATAATGGACAATTGTGGGATAATTTGCCCATAGGGGAAGATTCTTCCTACCCCCGGGAAGTTAGCATTTGGCTTCTGCCCCGAAGCATGAAGGTTTCTATGATTTATGAAATCCCTGGGCACTCTGTACAGTCTCAGTACTATACAACTACACACTGGAAACTGTTTTCCAGGAGCTGATAAAGGAAAAGTCCCTCAAAATCAAGGAGGATTGTGCCAGGGAAAAAGATTTCAATAAATGCCTGAAAATTATCTACTAGCACTCCAGGCTCTGGTATTTAACACAGATGTCACTCTAAAAGGTTAATAACATTTTTTCTTTCTTCAACTGGTAGGTTTCGTATGGTGCCTTTCCTTACCGAGCTGAGAGCTGTCATGGACTGGGTTTGGACTGACACCACACTGAGTCTTTCCAGCTGGATATGTGTGGAGGATTTATATGCAAATGTTTTCATTATGAAATGCCTGAGAGAGTCTGAGAAGGTGAGTGATTCCAGTTGTACAATCCCGTCTCATGAAATTCTCTAACAGACGTTTCTGAGGCCAGTTTAGGCTGTGGAGGGAGAATAATGCACCCTTCAGAAAAAAATTGGACTTGGGAAGACTGTATGTTTGAGCAGAACCTTTCCTTGTTCACTGTGCACCGCAATGCTGCAGATAAATGGAGAAGCCTGTAGCATTCTGACTGTATAGTTAAACAAGGTAGCCGTAATTATGCACTCAGCAATGTCTCGGGCATAGACCTGTTTTACTCAGAGTGGGGATTTTGGCGGGGACTCCAAGATTATGGGATCTTTTGCCTTTAGTCAGACAGACACTAGAGATGGGAGTTTGGTTTTGCCTAGCAGTATATCACCATTCCAGTACCACTTCAGCGTCAGCATTGGTTTGAGCCCATCTGCAGGATCTTTTATGTTATCAAAAGCTACTCTTGCACTTACAGAATAGTCACTGTGGGTGGCATCCTGGCCCCACTGAAGTCAGTGTCAAAGCTCCTGTTGACTTCAATGGAGCCAGGATTTCACCCTCTCTCTGTAAGGTGAGGAGAAGAATTCCTTGCCCATATCTAAAAAAAACCTCTCCCTTACAAGGGTTTCCAGCTAGACAGCTCTTCCTTATTTATAAGTACAACTCATATCTCATGGTGGGGATGAGGGAATATATTAAAGGCACACAAGTTAAGAGCTGGAAAAGAAGTATTAGGTGGTCTGCTCCATCACTCTGGTCCATGCAGGACTGTTCCCTACAGTACATTTTGTAGAATTTTGTCCAGTCTAATTTTAGCTCCTCTAAGCAATGGCGCATCCACTAGTTGTTTTGGAATCAAACTTGGGAGCCAGCTCCATCTCAGATTTGTCCTCGATATCTGAATGCCATGATCTGCCGCTCACTGCTGCTGCTTTCTGTGGAGAGCAGCACCCTTTCACTGGAAGGAGCTGGGGGACATCTCATTTCTACCAAGACTTTAGGCTCCCTTCTCCCTTTAGAAGCTGCTTCCTAGCCCTGTAGCCTTTTTACAGCCTTGCCCCAGTCTATTTCACTAGTGCTGTTTCCTCAAAGAGCTGTTCCATTGCAGTGGCTACTCAGTCCTGAGAGGGAGCAATGGGCTACTCTAAGAACATCATATATACATTATACTGATAATTTCTACTGAATTATAAGTGTGTACAGTTCATTACAACCCCAACCCTCACAAATAAAATAGTGAGCATTAAAGCTTACGCATGTCTTAAAAAACTTGATAATTTTTAAATAGTTCATTAAAAGTGAATAGATAAGTTACAAGTGGAATAACTAATTTGAGGTTGTGTGTTTTCCAGTTGGTCTACACATGGTGTGTGTGTGTATTGAGTAATCTGCCACTCAGCATGCATGCAAAACAGTTAGGTTGTTTTCCAAATGCTCTAACTATCTCATAGCCTCAAAATGGTCACCAAGTTCCTTCCTGCCTGGTTTCCCTGCCATGCTACAATTGCATCATACTCAATTATATCTTTTTATTTGCAGAAATATCCTCAGCCTTCTGGCCAGAAGAAGAAAATGATCGTGAAGTATGGAATAGGGGGCTGCATTGTCTTTATATTGGTCTGCATTGTGTGGTTCCCACTGCTTCTTATGTCACTGGTTAAATCTGTGGCAGGAGTAACCAATCAGCCCCTGGATGTCTCAGTCCAAATTACCATTAGCGGTTACGAGGTAAGGGGAGTATTCTTACAGGAGTGTGACTAACACTGACACACAACGGGCTAAGTGGATTTACACTAGGGTCAGAATCTTTTCACCTTATTGTTCACTGTGTGCACATGGCATATGCTAGGGGTGATTGAAGGCTGCTGTCACTGGAAGGCTGTTCAGTGCCCTGTGTGAAATGGCAGTGGAAGCAATAGAAAAGGGAAAGGTATTAAGAAGAAAGAAAAGGGGAGGTGGCAAATTCTATTTGGTTTCATGCTTTGTACCAGTGTATGGATTTTCTCTGTATTGTGACAGTGCCTGGAGGCACAGGGATCCCATACTGCACTGAGAATGCCAGATCTGTGATTCGCCCTCTCTTTCTTGCCTAGTCATTATTCACCATGAGCTCTCAGCAGAGGAATCTGATCCCTTTCTCTCCAGCAGCTTATAACGAGCTGGCTAATCAATATGCCCTTCACCCGGTAAGTGTCAGGGCTCATTTATTCAGAGAGCCCAGATTCCCTCCAGTCATCCCTTAATGTTAGTCCTGCTCAGTGAGAGTTCTCCAGCAGGTGCCAGGTGCTTTGGTAGGCATATCTTTCCTTTCCTGGGGTGAGCCTGTCACAAAACTGCAGTGATTTTTTTAGCCCAAGTTATGTCTACAGAGGGATTTCAGCAGTGCTTAGAAGTCATGGCACATGCTGACAGGGTGACTCAGCAGAAACAAAACACAGGAGTAGTCAGCCCGGGTCTTTCCTTAAGAGGGAATGTTTGCAACTTAAAGTCAAAACAAAAGTCACCAAATATTTCCCCAGTCTAGAGCCTGACAGTCCCTAAAGTAACTCCTCTCCTCGCTGCCCTAAGCAGCTAATTTATAGCCCTTCCCCACAGCACCTGTGCAAGGGGGGAGGGAATGCTGAGCTGGTGTTAACCCCTTGCTCACCAAGAACCAGGTAGTGCCACTGCACCCTGTCACACCTGGTTTAAATCTGGCTGCAGGTTAAACTGGTTTCTAACCCTACTCTAGGGTACATCCCTGCTTCTATTAGCGTTAGTGGGCCCTCAGTCCCATTATGGACCCTTTGTTACACTCAGGAAGTGCAAAGGAACCATAATTCAGCTCCAAATGCCCAGCAGTGAATTCCCCTGCTGGAGGAGAGGCCCTATCAGCACATCAGTGCTGCTGCCAGTCCTGTCCTCCCAGCCAAGGGCAGAAGGAGGGCATGGGTGGGAAGGTGAGGCTCTATTCCACTATGCCAGTCTTTCCTGGCAGCAGCTCTGTGAGGGCTGTTCCCTGGTGACCCCATTCCTGTCCCTTCTAGAGCTCTGGGAGCTTGGCCATGCAGGAGGATCGGGCCCAGCACTAGGTTGTTGAGCAGTGCCTCCGACAGCCTGGCCCTGCTCTCAGCAGTCGAGCTACCTGAGATAAACGCCACAGTTTGGCTGCCATTGAGTTTGAGCCATTTTAAATGGGTTGGTTCCCTGTTGCAAAACCTGTGTAGATGAGGCCCTAACGAGAAGCCAACAGGTTCCCTGTCTTGATGTTTTACCCCTTCTATCCCTTCCCAAGTCTGCCATGCAGTTTATAGTGAACTACGGCCCAGAGGACATCGTCACTGCTAAAATAAAGAGCAATGCCAGCTTGCTGTGGAGCATCAGTCCTGCCAGCCGAGAGACCATGATGGACGAGCTCTCCAACTCAGCTGCTGTTTACATCAACTTTCACTGGACCATTCTCAGGTAAATGCAGCATCGTGGTTAACACTGCAATCGGTTAATGCAGCTCGAGTTCTATATTTATTTTAAAAGTACTTTTCAGAGGAGTACAAACAAGTCAGTTTCAAACAAGTCAGTTTTAACAACATCAATTAATGAATTATATAGCGGTTATACTCGTTCATTCAAACTTCACTATGGTTAGCCTGCCGGTGTGCTGAGGTCCCTGCCACTCATGCTGTCGCATTGTTTCCTGTGCTTTCCCTGCCTGTCTTATACAGAGTGGGAGCTCTTTGGGGCAGGGACCATCTTTGTGTTCTGTGTTAGTACAGCACCCAGCACAAAGGGGGCCTGGTCCATGTCAGGGGCTCCTAAGAGCTACCACAATACAAATACACAATAATAATAATTAGTTAATTAATGGCTTCCATTCAGGGATCTCAAAGCCCTTTACAAACATTCTCTCATGACTTGAGCCTTACGCCTACCTCCGCCGAGAGGCTGGAGTAATGATCCTCTGCAATCTCTGTAGCACTCTGTGTTGCAGCTTCACCTCCAACATGTCCCCTTCCATAGGGCTTGCAAGCAACCCTCATAAGAAATCCCATAGCTGTCTTATGTAGTGCCTGCACCAGAGGAATTCTTTCCCCACCAGTTAAATGACTTTTACAGCCCCTGTACACCTCCACAGCAGCACACATGGCCCACAGCAGGAAGAAGAATACCTCCCAGTAAGTCTTATCTTGGAACTGCATTTGTGTACCACACCTGAATATACCTCACTTGATTTCCTCTGGGCAGGAATGCTTCTCTGGTGAAGAATGTGGAAGCATCTGGCAAGCACACCGTGCGGTACGAAGAGAAGGAGATAAGAGAACAAATTGTTCAAATGCTGAATGGGACCCGGAAAGAGCCAATGTCAGTATTTTTCGTCTGTTTGAGCAGCATTTTCAAAATGTGACATGGCAAAGAATTGTTATTGGTGAACACAGTAGAGAGGATTGGTCACACGTTAAATGGGAGGGTCATTCCTTTTACAAACATTATAACCACGCTATGTTAGGACTTCCCCCTGTTTGATGACAAGGAGGGGCAGGGCTGTTGTAGTCATTCCTAGAAGTATTTTAGCTCCCATTTACGGTCATCCTTTTCTAAAATACATTGCATATGAACAATGGTGTCTGTACAGCCCTAGAGACTGAAGCCCTGGATTCCACAAAGCAGCTACAACTCAAGCGGCAGCTGCCCTGTACACGTGTCTGGAGGGATCATCTCTGTGGTTTCAGGGTGGTTGGTTTCCAGAGCCCAGTTGACCCCAGGACTCTTTCCTGAGGCTGCCAAAAATGGGCAACTAATGAGGAAGACTGGAAGAATGATCTGGTTGTTAGGGTGCTAGCCTAGAACTCCACAGACCTGGGTTCAATTCCTGACTTTGCCACAGACTTTCTGCAGGACCTTGGGCAGGTCACTCAGATGTAGATCCACAAAGTTATTTAGAGACCTAACGCCTCTTGATTTCAATAGGAGGTTAGGCATCTAACTACCTTTGAGGGTCAAGGCCTCATTTTCCCATCTGTATAATGGGGATAATGTCACTGCCCTACCTCACAAGGGTCTTGGGAGGTTAAATATGTTAATAATTTGAAGCACTCATATACTACAGTAATGGGGGGGGGCAATATAGGTACCTTAGCTAGTTTCTCTGTTATGCTCCTTGAGAGCTAGACAGAACCATTCTGTTAACAGATATAGGTGGGAGTTGCAAAGTTCAGATTCACTCTGGGGGGTTGATCCAAGCACACCTCTAAGTGGTAATGATCCAGAAGATTAATGCATAGCACTGAAGTATTTGATAACTCCAAGGCAATGTTGGCTTCCACTTGTTTCTAGACTGCTTCCCGGCGTGGTACCAAGATACCTCAGGGCTACTGCGGGAGCAGAAGCTAAAACTGCACATCGATTGCAAGTTGGTAAGCAGTTGCAATAAAGTAATTATGTTTTGGTCTCAGAGTTCCTTAGTGGAAACAAAAGTGGTACCCACTGTGGGCTAAGAGGGGAAATATTATGAGCCTCACACACATTCCAAGTATCACAAAGATTCTGCACCAAACTGGCTGAAATGGAAATATTCCCCCAGTAACAAATTCCTATAAATTTGTGAGCACATCAGTTTTTACATGTGTAAGAAAGCAGATCCACTGCACTGCTCTACAGAACAGATTCTCTTCTCTGAAGAGGAATACTTGGAGAAGGAAATAGCATGCAGGGAAGGGAAGCATAGAACTGAAAGGTATTAGGCATGTAGGGAAAAAGCTCCTAATTTTATCTTTGCATTTGGGAACCAGCTCATTCTCATAAACCACAAGATGTAGACAAAATGGCTTTCTTCCGAAACATAACCATAAAACTACAGCAGCTGGCCATCAACTCGTCTTCCAGCCAAGTTACTGAGTGGTGGGTTATTCAAGAGTGGAATCCTACCTGCTCTGGTAGTGCTTGCAGCAAGAATATGGAGCTTATCATCTACAATGACAAAGTCAGCCCTTCCAGCCTGGGATTCCTGGCAGGCTACGGGTAAGGATGGCATGCTACACTACAAAAATACTCCCCATTGCTCTTCCTAGGTGGTGGAATACTTTATTCGGGTTTATTAGGTAGTTATTCAGTCTTGGTATTTCCCTACACAATCAGGCAGAAAATATATCTATTCTGTCTGATTGTGTTTGACAGGTTGGTTCTTTCATAATTTTTCAATATTTTGTATTTGGTTTCTATCCTTCCTTGGTCAGATATGGCTCAAAAGCTGAGCCTGTCAGGCACTGCTTTGAAAGATAAGCCCCCAGCTGGGTTATTAGCAACTGAAATGTAGGTGTAGGGTTATCACCAACCAGATCTAACATTTGATTACTCCTCTTTGATCCTGCTGTAGTCAATGAAGTTGCACAAGCATAACTAAGAGCAGAATTTAGCCAGCTATGCACAAAACTGCATGCAGGCTAACATTTGATCTAAGTCAGTCAAATTGTTGCAAAATGCTACAGCTTTCAAAATTAGCAGTGATTCTGAGGGAAAATAGTCACATAAAGCAATTCCATTTCCATGTGTCCCACAGTAGGTTTTATGCACCACCCAACAATGTATTGAAGTCCTAGGTCTGTGTTCCGAAAGGGTTTGAAGGCACAGGTGCTTTATTCTCCTTCAAACTGAGAACAAATTCCTTGGGTTTTGCCAGTGAGCAGTCCTTATATCCCTAAAAATCACACGTCTTTCAGTAAAAGCAAATGTGAAAATAAAGAGGAAAAAAGTCCCCTTCCCAGAGCACTAGGCTGGGAGCTACTTTGGACCCAGTTTCCAATCCCTGGGTTAGGAGATTTTATTTTAGACTAGAAATAAAGCAGAAATTTAATAGTGAAGGGTAATTAGCCATTGGCACACCTTAGTTAAGGAGATGGTGATTTAAAGAATTCATGTGATGGAAAATCCAGGATTGGATTTTTTTCTAAAAAGACATGCAGTAGCTCAACCACAAGGTATGGGTTTAATGCAAGCAGCACCGGGGGAAGGTAATTCTGTGGCCTATGTTATGCAAGAGGTCATAGCTGATCACAATGGTCTCTCCTTCTGGCCTATTAAACCACCTTAATCTGCACTGGTAGTCTCTCTGAAATTAGTGGAACTTTGTATAATTATTCAAGGTAAGGATGGTAAAGTTGGGCCCATTGGGAAAAGCTAAATTGCACATTAATGAATGGATACCTAAATAGCTTGCTTATTATAGACAATTATGCGCAACTCCCATAGAGTGGGCAGATAGCATGACCATATTAGGGAAGAGATATGGTCCCTTATTTCTTCTCCTGGTTCTGATCAACCCTATACTCCCCTCTTCTCCTCAGCATTGTTGGCCTCTATATGTCTGTTGTCCTCGTTATTGGGAAGTTTATCCGAGAGTTCTTCAATGGCATCTCCCGTTCAATAATGTTTGAAGAGCTGCCCAACGTGGACCGCATCCTGAAACTCTGCATGGACATCTTCCTGGTGAGGGAGATTGGGGAGCTGGAGCTGGAGGAACAACTCTTTGCCAAACTCATTTTTTTGTACAGATCTCCTGAAACTATGATCAAGTGGACTAGAGAGTCAAAGGAACAATGACAGGACAAAGGTTTGTTTAGTGAAAATCAGGCCTAGGAAGCAAGCTATTGTTATGGGCTGCTCCAGAAGCAAATATAACATTCAGGAACGGGAGATGCTGTGAGCATCTCCTCTCCATTGGCGTATTTTCACCTTAAGCTTTTCCAAAAGTTCCTCACCAAAATGTATCATGTTTAGGCAGCAAGTGTACTTTTCAGGCCAGTGACTTCCCTTTGCTCAATCAGTGAAGACCTAGTATTGATCCCCTACAGACTTCATCCCACAATCATGGGTGCAGAGAGCTTGGACCAAGTCCACCTGATTTTATCTGCAAAGCAGCTAGAAACTTCCTCACAGAAACTTCTAATCAGCCTCTGAGCAACTGCAGCTTGGGCTAACCAAGCTGAGCACCATTAATGGCTGAAGATAAATTATAAGGAGGAAATTTTAATCGGGCTAATTTACAAGAGTCTAGGTTCAAATGCAAGATTTTAAAAAAACACTTAAAGGGGTGCTAGGACATGGGTAATGAGGCTTCCAGTGCTCATTGGACAAAATGCACAGACTCAAGATGTGCAAACATTCCAGTTTAGAACATAAAATCAAACCATTCCAAGACAAAATAAAAGAACAGAATGGGGCAGGGCATGATCTCTCTAGCTAGGCCTAAGGTCCCTTCAATTCTTAAGAGGTCTCTACCACAGTCTTTACCCAACTAATATTCTACTTTATAGTTTGGAGAGGTTTTCTATCTTGCTCTGCTTTTAAGTGGGTACTCATTCCTTCCAGGTGAGAGTTCATCCACTTTTTCCTCGCTGCAGAATCACTGAAAAATGGGTCGGCAGAAGAGAACAGGAGTATTGGGCAATGTTTTGTTAGGTTAAAATGGAGGGGTTACCTGAATGGCACCCAGGATGGCACCCCAGCATAGAGCCAAGGGAATAAAGTAGGGCAGGTCTTTTACAAATAAAAATGTCTGAGGAGGCAGCATGCCTCCAGGGGACAGGGCATTGAACTGAGCATCAGCAGCCCCAGAGTTTCTATTTCCAGTTCTGCCAAGCTGTGAAACTCTGGGAAAGTCATTTCCCTCCTCCGTGCCTGGTTCCCCTCCCATGATCCTGTCTGTCTTGTTTGTTTAGACTAGAAGCTCCTCCGGACAGGGTCTGTCTCTCACTATGTGTGTGCACAGTACCTAGCACAACAGGCCCTTAATCTCTGTTCAGTGAATTGAGTGAGAGAATTCCAGCCATTAGCAGAAGCTCCTCTGCACCTAGTCATTCAGCACAAGTAGCAGCAGCTCCTGGGAGGAAAAAGAGTGCTGTGGGTCTGATCTGAAGTGCAGCAGTAGAGCTGGGCGTGAGAACTTGCACAGCGCAGTCCATTCAGACTTTTGTTTGAGAAGCACCCAGTACTTTTGGAAATACAAATAATGCTATGAAGTTCCATGATGGGATACACAAATGGCTTTAATAAACTCAGACCATGCATGTGCGAAGCAGACAGAAGCAAGCAGCCACTTGCTTTGTAAACCAAGTTTATTCATAGTCCCACTATTTCTTTTTTTTCTTTCAAAGTGAATATGTTCCGTTATCTGAAAGAGTAAGAGCGACATGGAATTTTGTTTTGGCCCACTCTTGTTGATTGTAATGGTCAGCGAAAGCTTAACATGCAGGTTCTGCCCCTTACTAAAATAAAAAGCCTTTTCCCATTAGACCTTCTTTGCTGCTAAGCTGAATTGCCATGGAATAAGCCAAGCCTACAGTGGTTTCTTCTTCCTCAAATAACTCTGTTGTGAGAAGCAGGGGGGCCTGTAAGAATCAATAAAACCTCATGGAAAGTAACAAAGGAAATCAGAAGGCCTGGTAAGCAAGAGTTGCAGTGGCTTACTCATGCATTAATGCACTCAGCAAGTTTTGTGAGGTGCTTTAAGCTAGTGGAGCTCAGAGATTGCAAGGTCAATGTTGTTCAACAACTGTATGCACAAATAGTTTAAAAAACAAAAGAATAGGCCATTTCATCAGAAATCAATCTCATCATGACAGTTAAAAAAAATGGCAGTTTCCCACATGTGGTATTTTCTTTGCTTCAGAACGGATCGGTGCAAGGTGAGGTAATACAGGCGCCCCATCGGTAAGGGCTGGGGAACATTAAACAAGGCGTCGCCTTTTAGAATCTCTCTCCATCTCCTCATCTGGAGAGTCTCCATTGCATCCCAGAGGGGACACCATGTTCAGCAGAGGGTCTTCGGATGCACGGCCAAACAGGGACAGCAACAAAGCCACTCCATAACCAGTAGCTCGTTCGCCCTAGGAAAAAAATGGTTACACTTCAGATTTTAATATCACTTGGGTATTGCACTCATCCTCACTCTTTTCTGAGGAGAATCCAGGCACATCCAGGCAGAGAGCTGACCCATGAGTCTGCTCACATTCTTGGGGTGGCATTTTCCAAAGTGCCTAGGGAGTGGGATGTCCAACTCCCTTAGCTGCTTTGGAAAATCCCACCTTTTATGCCGCACTTGGCAGAACTCTGAAGAAGCTGGCAGTGTGCTCACAGGCAGGCATTTCTGAGGGATCCTGCTGAAATGAAAGTGCTAAATACGTGGGCACCACACATAAAGGAGAAAAACGGAGAATCCCACTAATACTTTAAGATATGCAGATGTCTAGAAACATGCACACTACTAATGCAGAAATCCCAGTCTGCTCTGTAATAATACAAATGAACACAGCACAACATCCTTTACAATGATCTTTAACATCAAAGCAAGAAAGTATTCTATGAAACTGATCTACAGACGAGTTGGAAGTAGTACATGGTTGCTCTGTAAGAGAAGCCTCCTCTGTTTCTCTGGGTTAAGTTACGGCTGATATTGGTGAGTGGGTGAAGTTTGCACTCTGCTGTAGTTTAGTAGGAGGCAGAGTACAGTTTATTTGCGTCAGAGAGAGACTGACAATTACTGTGTTGTGTTTATCCTAACCCCCTCACAGCAGAGAATCCACAATTCAATACCAGAGAGGAAAATCCAGCTGCACAATTTTGTTTTGTTTTTTTAAAAACAGCAAAGCAGCTAGTTGGTTAGCAAGAGAAGAATGAGGGTGCAAATATCTGCTGTGGCATTGGGGGGAGCAGATGGAGCCCCACAGAAAATTGACAGGCAGCCCAGACAAGCCAATCGGGAACAGACACGATAAAGCAAACCACCATGAAAGGATATTGGGCTAAATCACTTAGCACATGTTATGTACTCATTTCTTAAATCTGTAAAAGGCATTTAGTTGGGTTAAGAATGCACATGCTGTTGAAATCAGAAATTAGACTGTAACATTTAGAGATTTTTTTTAAATAAAAAACCCAAATAAGTTGCCAGAATAAAGCAGTTATCTTTCTAAAATCTAGATCTCTTTGTACAGTCATTGCTTCCTACAAGAAAGCTTTCCTGTCTAATTCCCCCACCCCACAGCAGAGAGCTCTGCAAAAGCAGCAGGCAGGAAAGGTGATATTTCACACAACAAATGAACACACTCACCGCATGGACAGGTGCTGCAATGTCTATATGGACCCAGACACCAGACCAATCAAAACCAATGTGAGAAGCAATAAAGAGCCCAGCACAGGAGCTCGGAGTATTGTCTCTGTCCTGGAGAAACAATAAAAAGTTTGTTTTTGTGAGATAATTTGTCTTTAAAAATATTATTTGTCTAAAAATAACTCCTAACAATTTCTTTACATTACCCACCATTTTAGAAGAGGGGTTCTCAACCTTTTTCTTTCTGAGGCCCCCCCAACATGCTACAAAAATTCCATAGCCTGTCTGTGCCACAACTATTTTTCTGCATATAAAAACCAGGACCAACATACGTAGCAAGCAGGGCAATTGCCTGGGGCCTACGCCACAGGAGGTCCTGTGAAGCTAAGTTGCTCAGGTTTCAACTTCAGCCCCAGGTGGCAGGTCTTGGAGCCCTGGGCTTCAGCCCCAGGTGGTTGGGCTTGGGCTTTGGCTTTCTGCCCTGGGTCCCAGCAAGTCTAATGCCGGTCCTGCTTGGCGGCCCCCCTGAAACCTGCTTGTGGCCCCCGGACCCCTGGTTGAGAACCACTGTTTTAGAAGAAAATGTACAAATCCATCTCTCATAAGGCACTCTTAAAAGCAGTAACTTAAGGCTGGCCTTAGTATATGCCAGCAAGTTCTCAGGTATGCAAGAGTGAACGAACGCCTGCTGCTCCTTTTTGGAGTTACCGGCTCTCCCCACTCAGCTGTGTTCTCTCCTTACCTCCTTTCCCCTTACCATTGTACTTTTACTGGGGTAGAAGGGGTGGGTTACACAGCCATGATGCATGTGGTAGTTAAGAAGGCAATGCAGAATCCTCCATCACACCAATTCCAACCCCCAAAACACTTTGGCACTTGTTTAGCTTAGATGTACCAAGGTCAACGGCTGGAGTCACCACAGCCAGACCTGAGGCCCAGCCTTGCTCCCTTTGTCAAAAACAGAGTTGTTTGCAAGTGTCAATGGCAGGCAGGTTTCTAAAAGCTTTTATTAACTTCCCAAACATCATCTTTGTATCTTCTAGATACACCTACAACTGGTGCATTATGTAGAACATGCACCGGGAGTGTGGCCTGAACAATTCTGATTAAATAAGGGAATAAAAAAAAAACAACCTACTGCCACAGAGTTCTTCATATCAGCTACAGCAGAGGTAAATTCACTAAAATGGAGCTCAGGACAATACACAAGAGGATGGACCAGGTCTCCGCAGTTCTTGCCAGCTATAACACAGGCCTTCTCCCAATCTTCATTGTTGGTGAGGACAGCAGCATGGTATTTCCCTGTGGCAATTCCCTAGTGAGGGATAAGACACAACCGGGTAGGATTAATATGGGTTTAGTCCCAAACTCTTTAGCGGACGTCCTGGATAGAACAATTTTCTGCTCCCTACTTGGTGCTAGCAGTTGCCTGCCACGGAACATGGCTATCAATAAAATTCCCACTTAGAAAACATATCTGAAAACTAAAGAAAAAGACTGAGGTGTTATAAATAAACAGGGGGGTTCTGGGCAACATCAAAACATTTTACATTTCTGAAAAGAAATCCATTTCACAGTGAAATATTCCACCCTCATCTGGGCTAACACAACAGCAGACACACAAACATCTCCCTGGGGTTTCATAGCCAACAAACAATACAGCCGTATGACTATACTCCCATGTTTGTTCGTCCAGCAATGAATAATAAATAAGATGGCTCACATGCACATAGAACCCACCTAGCATTTTGTGTCAACCACAGATAACATGGACATTGTGAATGCAGGACCCTTCACTGGAAAAGTTATTTCACCTTAGAACTGCATTTAGGTCTTGGATTCGACCTGAAACCTAGAAGCCATATGTTGTTAGTGTTTCCAGACTGGTACCATAGGGCAGACATAAGGCAAGTTTTCAAAAGGGCACTGTTACATTGGCATGCACAACCCCTGATGTATGCAAAAAGCATGATTCCAGGAACTACCCAATTTTTCAATAAAAACTAATTCTACCCCCAGACATCCAGGCTAGATCTCATCACAGGAACTACTGCCTGTCCACACCATCTTCTACAAAAATGTTATAATGGTTTACAAAAGTGATATTTCAATGTCAGTTTTTACCCTTTTACTAATATATATTGTGTGTAACATACGCCCTACATTATATAACATAACTTGTAAATTAAGACTTTGCCAAATGATTAACTGCAGATGCCGGGCCAGATACTCAGCTGGTGGAAATCAGCATAGCTCCACTAACTTCTAAGGAACTAGTGTGATTTAGATCAGTTGAAGGTCTGGCCCACTAATCTCAATCTCGTATAGAGATTGAACTTCCAGCTCTTGCAACTATTAAAAAATATCCAGCTATAGTTATAACATCAGATAAAGATGTGCTAGGCCAAGCACAAAGTTCTCTTACCCATCCTTACCCGATTATAAAGCCTAACAACATTTCACTCCTTCATACAACACATGTCTTGTGCCTAAGCAAAAGGGATGAGTCAAATTTGCTAGGCTGAATTTAGAAACACCCATTTGTTCACCATTATTGATGGTTATTACCTCCAGCTCAGTAACCCCCCCAGGGACTTCAATGGGAAGAGGATCAGACCATGAAAACTGACAACAGCATCTTAAACACTGGTTCAAGTTCTCTCAAGGAGAAATCGCTAAAACTGTCAACTTTTGAATAATACTGGAGCATTTACATGAGTTTCATTTATGTCTGACTAAACTCCATTTTTTTACTCAATTATGTACGAGATATAAAAGCCCACAAGGTACACAAACCACATCTGACTAACGTAGTTATAAATGTAACATGCTGGCAAAGTGTGTCGTATTCCCTTCTGGTGGCCGGTCCACGTAGAGGATAACAGCTTATTACTGCCGCTAGCTAACAGAGTTACTTCTCCAGCTCAAGTTGTAGAGTCCTGTAGTTTGTAGCTGAAAGTGCAGCATGCTGTCTCCACAGACAACTTACAGTGGTGGCATGGGGCCGTTACAATAAAAAGCTGTCCTCCAGCAACCCAGAGGCTTTGCAAACAAGTACCTGAGCTCCGGTGAGAGTGGCCATGTCAAGAATAATATCAGCTCCAAGATCCTTGCACGCATATGCGACTCCATCAGCCAACACGAGCCTGCCCTCTGCATCAGTATTGTTGATTTCCACAGTTCTAGGAAGAAGACATGTTATTTAATGCAACAACGCTTCAGGTTGGGAATGATGTCTGCAAAGAGATCCTGCTCAGCAGCTCTTAGAGTCAACAATGCTGCAAAGCGAAAAATATAAAGAAAATGCATTTACTTTATTTGAAGCAAGGGACTCTTTCCTTTAAAGTTCCAAAACAGAGCGTACCTGAGTGACTAGTGCTGGTTTTATCATAGATCCTACAGTCTGCAGAGCAGGGACCATCTTTTTATTGGGTTTGTACAGTCTCTCGCACAATGGGGCTGGGATTTCTAGGCACTACTGCAATATAAATAAGAATATACACGAACAGCAACAGCTACCTATCTTCAGCTTAAAGAGCCCTAAACACTCAGGCAATTCTAACCTATTACTGGAACTGGGACTCTACAAAGCCAGGATGAAAATGGACAAAATCTGATGCTGTTCTGCTCAGAGGGGAATCAGATGATATCTTAGAACGGAAGAAGAAAACATCCACTTCTAAACACAAGAAAACTCACAACTATGGCTCTGTGAAACAGTGGCATCAGGGATTTGTGGGGGGGAAATGAAATTAAAGGTTTTTGCACTCAGAAAAGTTGTCATTTTCCAGGGAACCTGTAAAACTTTGAGGGTTCCTCCCTGCAGCTGCATCTCAGGGAAAAAAAAGTTAACTCTTGTGAGAAAACGTTCTTGTGAAATGGTGAGATTTCATGCAAACAGCTCCAAACTTTCAGCCAAGGACACAGGTTGTGATGTTCTATTTCATACTTTTAGGGTAGTCGCTTTCCCAATGTCATTTCCATGACTGCTTTTCAAAGAAAAGGGTGATATTTGCTCTCCCATTCAATGCTAAAAAGTAAGCAGTGAATAAGAATAACTTTATCCCAAGTGCTTGATACAGATCCTTTAATGACAGAACAGTTGTCTGGGAATCAGGTTAGAATCCTTTATTATCGAAGCCCATTTCAGGACTTAATGAGCAGATTTTCAAGATATTGATGAAGATTTCGTTGCAAAGATTTGTCAAAAGACCTGGTTTAATTTTTTCAGATTTTGAAATTTCAAAAGGGAAAACGAGGACGAAAATGTTGTCGTTTTCCATCCCCATCCCATTTTTCAATCAGCTCTAGCTGACAATAGAGATGTAACATGAGATTTTTACAGCATAGTATTGCGTACAACAAACACCTTATAACCATCTTTTGTTTCTTTATATTCTCCAATTTAAAACTTGCTGCAGATGTTAATATTGTTTGATTTATTCTCAATTACTTAGGTAAGGTAGCGTGGAATTCATTTGGTATGTGGCTATAGCAGGGAAATGTATCAATGATATGAGCATTTATTATTTGTATTGCGGTAGCATCTACAACCCTAGTGATGGATCAGCACCCCATTATTCTAGCTGCTGTACAAACACAGAATGACAATAAAAGGTCCTTGCCCCTCTAAGAGCTTACGATATAAGAAAATAGATTCTACAGCTATACCTGTTGTTCACTTGAACTGGAGCTATTTAAATAAAGTGGAGAGACAAAGCACTACTAAATATGTCTATGAAAGGGACAGACAATCTTACTTTCCCGAGTAAAGGACATGGATGTCATCAGGTCTTGTTGAACTAGGCCCAACAGAATTTTCAGCCAAGCAAAAAACAGCATGAAGATTGTCTTTAAAGCCCTGTAACAATAAGAGGAGAGATGCAATTCAACATAATGTACATAGTAGTTTACTGGGTCTGAAATTAATGAGGGATTATGGCTTTTAGATAGAACTATTACCATGAAATGCATTTATCACATGCAAAATCTGGGACAAGAGGCTTCTAGCCTGGAGCTGATATCAAGATATGTAAACTCACTGGGGCAGGGACTATCTTTTTGTTCTGTGTTTGTACAGTGCCTAGCACAATGGAATCCCGATCCATGACTGGGGCTCCCTGGTGCTTTGGTAATACAAATAATTTAAAAAAGACAGCATACAGGTACATTGATTTGTAGCTTCTGAGTTTTCAGTGGAAAGATAATAAGGAACCTAACAGAAGGAAAGCAGCACATGCTGAGAAGAGAGATCTTGTGTATGTGTGTGTTAGGGTGGGGAACTAAAGCCTTTGCCAGCTGCATAAATCACTGAATTCAGCCTCTTTCACTCTCTGGCACATAAAAGTTTAGTCTCTGTGGGTGTCGTTTATTTTGGACTGTTGTTGGGTTGAGTGGGTGGTGCTGGTGGGCTGTGATATACAGGAGGTCAGATTAGATGACGTAGTGGTCTCTTCTGGCTTAAACTTTATGACATCAGAATTAAAGTGTCTTCTGTTCAAGATGTCTGCATCAACAGAGCTGGTTGAAACTTTTGTGAAATTTGATTCTTCGATAAAAATAATCTAGAAGTTTTTGCAAATTATTTTTGCTCTTTTTGACCAGCAACTTCCAAAGCCTATTGAAGTTGTTGGGTGTCTTTTAACTGACTTCAATGGGCTTTGGATCAGGACCCTACTAAGACAAGCTCCTTATACATAAAACCAGAGAATTATTATATGAATGACAATGGTGCAGATTTTCAAAGATGTGCTACTGCACATGTTCCACCTCAATACAGCCATAAAGGCATCCTCAAAAAACAGAGACTAGGGACATCTGGGCTAATATTTCTAGCTACTTAATCATCTCTAGCCACAAATAAAAGATTCAAATAATAAATCCTTTGAACATGACAATTATAAAGACTTGTGACAGCATGTTACAAAGTAGTTCATGATGAACGGGCTTTTATTTTCCAGTGCTTGTGTTTTCTATTACTTCTATTTTACTCTTGAGTGATGCCAAAGACTATAACTTGGGGGCCTTTGATAAATTGCTCCCATCCCTATCACTTATGGAAATCTCAGGGAAAAGCCTGTAGTAGTTATGAAGAAGGATAGATACAACAACAGTTGGTCTACAACCATTTGTGAACTGTAAGCCTTCTACAGAGGAACCCTAAAAGAACAACTGTCTGACAACGTGGACCCCGACTGCATTGAACCAGATGCCAGAAGAGATCTGCTGGAAGGTCGATTCTCCAGACAAGCTGAGTGACCTTACTGTCCATTATCTGTTCATTGCCCTGCAGGGCCTAGTTATAATTAGCAATCTCCCTGTAGAGGACATGCCAATGCCTCCTGACTTTAAGAAATTCCACTATGGACACTTCATTTGGAAGATGACTGGCAGTCCTAGAGTATGGTATTCACGTGTGTCAATGCATCACTTCCCATCCCATACCGGTCTACTGCAGGGTTTCTCACACCTCAACGTCCATAAGAGACAAGATATTTGTCCATCCAGTCCATAGGTCCGATCCAAAACAGCAATTCCTATGGTTCCCCCATTTCTAAATGGTACCATAAGGTGTCTCACAACAAAAAAGAATCATCATGGTGTGGTCTCCTATTTTCCTGTGAGCTACACGGCATACTCTTAGGAGCTGGCAAATAATTTGTATTTTCCATTCCCTCTTTTTCTCTCTTTCAGATCAAGTCCTACTCTGTTTTTTTCTGGTTTATAACCACTTTATATTTGTATTTTGTTTGATGACATTTTAAAATATATCACAGTTTTCATGTGTACAACATGCCGAGCACCCTGGGATGGGGGGCCTCTTTTTAGTGGGGGAGAAAGAGGAAAAAATGGCAGCTGTGTCTTAATAAATAAATAAATCTGCTTTGATCCCCTTTAACAATTTTCAACAGCACCAGGTGCTTTTAAAAGCAGCAAACTCTCGGTTGTGTCAAAGGTCAGTTTCACTAGGGATCTTTTGATAAGCTTCACCTGCTAGAGACGCCAGGACTTGCTGAGCCAGCTCATGATCTTAAGTCCAAAGGGCTAATCCAAGAGTTAGACTGGCTCTTTGTACGTTGTAAAGTAAAGCCAACAACCATTCCTACAAATGGACGGCAGCGGGGAACCATCAAATAACCTCACACACAAGAGCTGGGGTACTTTGCAAACAAAGGGATACAAGAGACACTGTGCCAACCAGAACCCCCTGCTGGGCAAAGTTGGTCTGCATGACAAAAAGCTGTTCTATTCATGTTCCATAAAAGGAATTCCACCAAGCGGGTGTATATTTACTCCTCTAAATAGGAAATGCAGCTAAACTAATGCTTAGAAAGGTGGACATTCCATCCCATTATCAAATGTCCCCTGACAGATGACTGAATCCTGTTGGTTACTTTTGCGGTTCTACGTGTTGCTTTTAAAATACCTTAAATGAGTGACAAAAATGAATACTTCCCTACTGTCCAAATTACAACTTTGAAGATAGCTTCTTTTTTGGGCTTATTTACCTTACATTTATTCTAGATATTTTAAAACTAGGCAATAGGATCTTGGAGTTTAAAAATATGTAGGCCTGGATTTTCTGAGATATACAACAGCCATTGCAGGCTTAATTTGCCCAGACTAATTTTATTGCCATATTGCATAGTCATAGCAATTGTGTGTGAAAATGACCAGTCATCTACATGCACATTTAAACCAATAATTGCAAACAATTAGGTAGCACATGCACTTGTAAAAACTTGGTGCACAATCACTGAGGGATAATTAGTATAAAACTAAGTCAAGTTGTCAGGTTGACGGCATACATGGCTTTTGTAGTCCCATTCGAGTGCTGTGAAAATTCTGCCTTGTCCTTTGGAATTGTGTGTGTGAGAGATTTAAATTATTTGAGGCATGAGAGTTACAGAGCTAGAAGCTTCACGTAAGCTTTGCTTCCAACTGCAAGTCTCTGCAGATAACTATGAGGTTTATAGTCCCTCAACATCAAACGTTCCTGTTATGGCCAAACACACAGCTAAAGTCATAGTAAACTGCTGCGAAATGGAAGTTTGGCACCTGACCATCTGCTGGACAGATCTTCTCTTAGACTTATATGTTAATCCACAGCAGCAAATGTTCTTTGAACCCTGGATATTTCTTGGAGGCAAGGGTTGCTCCATCAGCAAGACTTACAGTGACTGGATTTGTGGTGAAAGATGAATCCCTCTGACAGCATTCACACTAGGTTTTTTATTATTATTATTCAGAAGGGTTCCCAATATTTCAAGGTTTGGCTTTATGTTGGTCTCCTTCTACCTTCTGGCCACAGCAGCAAACCAGAAGCCAGCTCCTTGTAAGACCATAAACTGTTGATGGGGAAAGATAAGCCTGTTTTCCCAGTGTTCATACCTTATCTACTGGTTTGCTGACAGTAAGGAAAACACCCAATGCCCTCACCTGAGACATATGATTAACAGCGTATAACAACACTACATAACAATAGCGCAGGAAGAGAAGAGCAACACTCTTGCATTGTTGTGTAGTGCTAACACAAAGATATTATTCTTCTCAGCAACAGCAGCTACCAACAATTCTGCAGAATGGATGTGACCTAAGAACTAGCATCAATGAAATCCTTAGGATAGGAGCATACTTAGCAACTTACATATATAGGTTCCAGTTTCGGAAAGTGGTTTCCCGAATCAGGGCCCTAGTGCTTTACAAACATTAATTCCCAAGATCCCAGTGATGTATGTAAAACAGCAACCTCCCCATTTTACAGAGACAGGCACTGATCTGTAGCAAGTTGTCCAAGGCAACTAACAGTTAGAACTCTGGCGCTCCTAGGCCCCAGTCCAGGGAACGCACCATTAGACAAGACTGCATCTTCTTGGGAATACATAAACTTAGGCAAGAATTCTGATCTAAGTTATGTTGACTAAGATTTCACTTACTTGCTTTACCGTGGCTTTGAAGGCACCCAAAACAGCAGCCGCTCCACCACAGTCACGTTTCATGCCAGGCATAGTGGTCTATTTAAAACAGAAATATATGTATATGTATATGTATGTGTGTGAACTCAAAAACATAAGGAAGAGTCACAGTTTTAGTCCCTGTTAAAACTAGAATCTCTGATGCAACCTTACCTCTCATCTTGTGAGGGCTTGTCTACAATACACAGATCAGGAGGGTATCTCACCCTGTGTGAAATTACAATCACTTTCCAAAGTGTTAACTCTTGCTCTGCACCTTAAACTTTTAAGACACAAAACGTATAAATGCTATTGCTAACCCATTGAAAATGAACCGCTTGCACTTTTTTGCTACACAAGTGAAGCTTTCACAACATGATCTGCATACTGGACAAGCCAATTTTATGTTAAATACAGTCAATTCTCCAAATGTTGTTTCTGTCTGGCTCTTACTGGATCCTGTTTTAAAATTGAAAATACTAAACTTCTGTTGCTATTTCATTATATAAAGTTAACAGGCTGCAATGTTCTCTATGGGCCTGACATGAGTTAAAGTTGATGGGTGTCTTTCCATTGACTTGGAAGGGCTTAGGATCAGACTTTGTGTTCAGGAACGAAGGCCCTTCAATTCTGGCTTTCTTCTAATGCAGCAAACTACTGCAGGAGGAAAATACCAGCAATTTAACTGCTTTGCCACATGTTCTCAGAATCTTATTTGCCACTTTCACCCTTACAGCTTGTTTATAGATATGCAACCGTGCATGTGAGAAGGATCTCAAGTACAAGTGCTTAACTCAAAAGAAAAACAGCTCATTTTCCATGGACATTTCTGACATAAATTATCCACTTCAACTTTATCACAAGCAAAGATGGAAGTAGGACATTGGGTATGTCTACGCTGCAATCAGAGCTGTGAATGCAGCACATGTAGGCAGACCTGAGCTAGCTTTGACTCAGCTAGCACAAAAACAGTAGTTAAACCATGGGCTATATGTTCCTGCCCTGGATCCTGGGTATGTAGTGGAGAAACATACTGCGGAACCTGCTGCTGTAGCTTAACTGCTCTTGTCATTTGACATAGCTAGAAGGAAGCTAGTTCGAATACATCTGCATGTGCTGACTGAAGTGTAGACATTCCCCCAGCCACCTATTCTATCTACAGATACAGCATTTACATACCTTTCCCTTAATGCTGAGGCCTCCGGTGTCATACACAATACCTTTCCCAACCCATGCAATGGTTTGTGTAGCACCATCCGGGGTGTGACTGAGTACTGCTAGGGCAGGTGGATGCACAGCTGCTTTGCCAACTCCATAGATACCTGGAAAAGAAAGATTGAAAAACCCGAGTTGTTGTTAAGGAACTCGGTCTGTGTGTGGGGTAGGAACGTATGACACTGTGTTCTGTTTGAACCAGCCTGGGGTTATACAGGGAATTTCAGGCCTATGAAATTGTGCCCAATTTGTATAAACAAAAGTCATAACGAAGTGGACACTATCCTGAAGAAAACTGAAGATGAAAGACTGAGCTTTCAGCAAGACATACCTCCAAATCCCTTCTCATTCAGCTCCTCATCACGAATAATGGTTGGAACAATCCCAAGATCCTTGCCAACTTTTTTGATTTCCTTTAAGGTTATCATAAAAAAAAAATATATAAAATTAAAGAATAATAATTAGCCAACGTTGATTAGAATATACATGTGTCTTTCCAAAGCTAAAGATGCCCACCCACACATCGCCACAAAATGTACAAGATCTTGGGCCTGATGCTGATCTCTTGATAGTGTAATTCTTTTTACTTCAGTGGCGATACCACTGATTTATGACAGTGTGAGGGCTGACTCTGGCCTTTAAGTTCTGATTGAGAGAGGAGCTTTTAAATAGGAAGGCCAGCCAGCCTCCACAGAAGGCACTTGCCTATAATCAGACCATAATGAAATAGAGAAGGAAAGTTCATGCTCTCAAAAACTTTGCATAATAATAAAATAATTTTCACATATGGCTCCTTTCAGCCCATGGTGTCACAAACACTTTACATGAATAGCATTCCCTTTTAATGGATGGGAAACAAATGGCTATGGGCCTCATTTCCAAAAGGGGACAGCACCCTAGAATCAGTGGGAACTGTAAGCATCCAGCATTCAGCAGTACCTCTGAAATATCAGCCTTAAGTGATCTGTCCAAAAATCACGGAACAAGCCAGTGGCACAGTCAGAAAGAGAATCCAGCTTTCCGGACTCATGATCTGTTTAACTGGGTTTCCTTCAAACTCACCAGCGCTCCTGAGCTGCGAAAGGGTCCATTAATGACAAGCCTGTAGCAGCTTCTTGGGGATGCCTGCCATCATTCACACTGCACAAGATTTCACTAAGAGATGCCAGCATTATTTCTAGACTGTGACATTCAAGACAGACTTCCAATAAGCAATCCTGTTGTAACATGTATCACCAACCTCCAGGAAGCTGTTAGTGTTCATCTCATTGCATGGGGTGTCCACAATGCGAGCAGCCAGCCTCACCCCTTCTGTAGCACTTGCCAAACACTGGAAATAAAAGAAATGGAAGGCACAGACAAACGAGAGTTGGCTGACTAATTGCACAACGCTGCACAGAAATTGGGTTCAACGTAAAGACAAAGACGTGCAGTTCCCCGATTCCAAACTGCAACAGATCTTTGTTCAAGTCCAACACTCTTGCACTGCCTGTTCTTAAACTCCAATTAATTATGCTGTGCCTTAAGGAAACTGAATTCCGTTTCAGCGTGAATTGACAGCACAACGTAACCCTCTTTTTCACTGTCCTACTGAACAATCACAGTGCAATGTGAAGTTACCAATGCAATGGAGAGGGCATGAAACTGATTCATATAACCAAGGACTCACATAAACGGTGGGCTGCTTATACTGGAAACCTGTGGCAATGATATAGTCCAGGTATTGGCAACCTTTGGCATGCGACCCGTCAGGTAAAGCCCCTGTGAGGCCGGGCCAGTTTGTTTACCTACCACATCTGCAGTTTTGGCCGATTACGGCTCCCGCGGTTCGCTGCTCCAGGCCAATGGGGGCTGCGGAAAGGGCGGTCAACACATCCCTCGGCCTGCGGTGCTTCCCTCAGCCCCTATTGGCCTGAGACGGCAAACCGTGGCCAGCGAGAGCCACGATCGGCTGAACCTGCGGACGCAGCAGGTAAACAAACTGGCCTGGCCTGCCAGGGGCTTTCCCTGATGGGCCGCATGCCAAAGGTTGTCAATCCCTGATCTAGTTCTTTGGAGGGGACACTGTAGAGTTGATTATCTCTGGAGGCTTCAATGCTGAAGTTTACTTTAGCAATACATTCTACATGGGCCTCCACCTAAAACCACCCGGAGAAGGGAGATGGTGCAGAACAGAGCAGCCTGCTTGGTGAGTGGTGTATCCCAAAGGAAGCACGTGAAATCAGTGCTCTGGGGTCTGCACAAGCCATCTCATATTTTCTGGGTTGAATTTACAGAGAGAAATCCTAGCCTCGCTGAAATCAATGAGAGTTTTTTCACTGAACTCAGCTGGGGAAAAGGTGTCAAGATTTCACTCTAGGGCAGTGGTTCTCAAATGTATTTGATCGCGCCCCCCTTCTGTGTGTCTGTAGTGGTTTACGACCGCTCGCCACCCAAGTACATATACTAGTAAAAAAAAAAATCCACATGCAACTCACTAAATATCAAAAACAGTGAAGATGCTGATTCAAACAGAGCCATTTCAGTACATAGCAATATCATACCATGCCAGCCTTACTTCTGCACTGCTACTGGCAGAGAGCAGCAACTGCTGGCCGGATGCCCAAGTTTGAAGGCAGCGCTGCTACCAGTAGCTTCTCATCTCCCCCTCCCCCCCCCCCGGAAGAATGTATTCAGCGCCTCCCCAGGGGGGCCATACCCCAGTTTGAGAACTTCTGCTCTATGGGTAGGTTTTGAGCCATAAAGCCTTAAGTGGCTTGGGCCCTGCCTCCCTGACGGGGTCCATTTTCATTACTCATATGATAACACTTAATCCTGCCATGAGTGCAGACCTCTCGAGGTCTCTTCCAGTCTTATGATTCTATGGTTTTCTCGTTTGGGGTAAGGAGCAGCTGCTGTTAGCCGACTGCCCTATATTGTACTATACTGTCATAGCAAAGATGCTCAGAGCTTGGGAAAGCCACTTTAAAAAAGAAATAAACACCACTATATCCTGCCCATAGCCAATCTATGAATACTTTCCTGCCATCCTCGAGAAAACTGATTAGCTGGGGTGGCATAACTTTGTGTTGTGTAGCTAATCTAACTCACAGGTCAGGGCAGAAGCAAAGGCAGAAGCTAGAAAAAATTTTAACTGATCTTCTGACAGGGACAAGCGTCAGCTCAGAGACACTAGTCAACCTAGGCCTCGTCAGCTCCATCACAGCCAAAAACATGGTTGAGGGGTTCCTACAACTAATCAAGTGATATGCTAAGTTCATGCTGTATAATACAGACTTGCAACTCAACTCTGACTATTCCCCTAGTGCAGGGGTGTGTGACCTCTCAGGGGGGTCACAAGGTTATTACATGGGGGGGTCACAAGCTGTCAGCCTCCACCCCCAAACCCCATTTTACCTCCAGCATTTATAATAGTGTTAAGTGCAAAAAAAAGTGTTTTTAATTTATAAGGGGAGTCACACTCATAGGTTTGCTGTGTGAAAGGGATCACCAGTACAAAAGTTTGAGAAACATTGCCCTAGTGTCACATTTCTGGCTACAAAGTTTCACTGGGAGAATAAAACCATGAGGTGATGTAATGTCACATATAAATACCATAGGCCATATTCTGGCCCCAGAACATTCAGCTTCTGGTGACTTTGAGAGATGCACTTATGTAACCAATGGTAGAATTCAGCATATCCCTATTAAAAAGCAGAATAAACTTACTGTAACTTCCTTTGCCTGGAAACACATGCACATGCCTGATTCAATGCAATATTAGGCCATAGGTTAAAAACTATTATTTGCACCTAAGACAAATATTATAGAAGTGAAGTTTCTTTGTGTGATGTGTTTGTACAGTTCTCTGAGGACACAGCAATCTGACCCCTAATTGAGATCTTTAAGTACCTCTGAAAAAATATCTTCAACATTACCAATTCTGAATGCTATAAAGTTATATTCACACAAGTGATAATAAAACTGAGTAGATCTGTGACCGTTTCTTATCTTGGGTGCAGTAGATATGCTAAATTCATTAGATACTGAATAGTAATTCATATCAGCGTAACAATTCTGAAAGAAAACTAGGCTGGATATACAAGGAGCAACGTGACAGCTAACTGAGGGAAAATCTGTAACTTACTTTAAGTGTTGCCACTTCTATGGGCCCATTGTTCTGTCCAACCAGGAAAAACTCCACAATTACAGTTTTCTTTTCTGTGCGCCTAGAGGCACTGGACCGGTGCGTAAACAGTGGGAAAGCCCTGGCTAGCGCACAAGCTGAGGCAAAGACTTCAGAGCGCTCACAGACCATCTGAAATACCAGCAAGAAGACAAATGGGTCACAAAAAGTGTTAGAAGGGGATGAAACCGGATTATGGGGTCTGTTATCCTTGATAAGAGTGACAGCGACAGAAAAGAGAAGGAGCTCAGGCCTGGCCTATATGCAGACTTTAAACTAGTTAAACTATTTCAGTTAGGAACTGATTTTTTTCCTGAAATAATTATACTGGTATAACCCTGCATGTGGACACAATTATACCAAGATAAAGGGGCCTTAGACCAGTCTAGCTTCTTCCGCTTCCCATACAGGGATAAGCTGTACTGCAGGACCCTGTAGCACTTTTATCCAGGTGTAAGTATGTCCACACTGGGGTGCGTGTACTAATTTAATTACATTGCTGTAGTCAAAGCGTTTCAACTTTAGTGCATAGTCAAAGCCTAAGAAGCGTGGGAATTGCCCTTCTATATTCCAAGCACTATGGCTAAGGCTAAATATTAACTTCAGGCTCTTGATACATGCAGTAGATTCTTGAAGTTTACACTAGGAATGGGAAATGGAAAACTGTTTTAGAGAAATGTCACAAATGTTAACTCAGACGGAACAGACTTAGACCAACTGGCCTCCCAACTAATTTTTCATGTGACGAGTGTTGTAGATAGCCTAATAGTTTATCTAGAGAAACGTTTCATTACTGACAGTAACCTGAAAATCACCTTCAAACTGGTCTACAGGAGATTCCTGTCAAATTAAAAACTCTCCAGTTGCAGCAGTTTAACTAAATCCTTATCTAGACTAGGATTTAAGGTCTGACACTAGCAGGTGTTAGCTAACACATTTTAAGAGTCTAGTGTAGACAAGACACATTGCCCCTTATATGTCCTAACCTGGTTGCGTAGCATGTATTAAAGGCAGGTGGCTGCTTCTACATTATACTTTTAAAACACGCTCGCTACTATGTGTTAATGTCACACCTTACATCTCGTCTAGACAAGGCATCTATTGCTGCAAACCCTTTGTTTGGACTCTTATTCCAGATGAAGAGTGTATTAAAAAACACAGTAAAAACCATTCTTAAAGTGATTTAGTTAAACTGGTGCTCACCTTGTGCACAGACTAGCTTTTCCACTTAGTCCTTGGCTATGCTAGAAAGTTGTACCACAATACGGGTATGTCTACACTGCAGCTGGGAGCATGCCAACAACAGGTCCAGGGGGTCCAAGCGGGTTTGTACTCAGGTGGCTAGCCTGAGCCACTGCCCATGCTACCCACCAGATACGCTGCTTTTTAGCGCGTTAGCTAGAGCAGAGCTACGGTGTCTGTCTACCTGCACTGGGAAACACCTTCCCAGTTGCAGTGTAGACAAACCCTGTAACTATACCAGTAGAGTTATACCTACGCAACCAACCCTCCTAACATAGATGCAATCATATTGCTATAAAGTGCTATGTACTAGTACAGCTAGCCCAACATGGAAAAGGGAATAAGCTATGCCAGTTTAAATCTTCTTTACGGTGGTATAATTGTGTCCACACTAGGGCTTTTATTGCTTTAACTGTTTTGGTAAAAAACAAACAAACAAACAAAAAACCCCAACCCTCCCTGAATGAAATAATTTTATAACTTTCAAGTACAGACCAGGCCGTCTACAGATCAGACTTCCTCGAATACAAGAAAATGCTTAACTTGGCTTTTTACCAAAGGTACTTTCTAACTGTCACTTACAACAATACATCTGTTGATGCCTCCTGGAAGACAGTTTCGAACAAGGCGGGTGATGAAGTGAGCCGCAGAAGGGCTATTGTGTCTGCTAACTCTGGAAGGTAAAGCAGCTACGGTGGCATAGTTCAGGTAGAGGGGACAGTTGTCTGTAGGATTTGGATTCAGAGTGCTTAATGCAGCCTGCCATGTCTGAGAGGAAGAGAAAGGGAAAGATTAAAAACAAAGAAATGCAGGACAACACTTTTCTATCAGTTTCGCTCTTGGTATTTCTGATGGATTGCGCAACTGTAATATTCAGGTGTGGAAAGTGTAGAACGATGCACCTGAATTTCAATACAGTATCCACTAGTATCCACATGCAGCTTTTTAAATGATGTTTTTATACACACAACTTAAATATGGGAAACCTATTTGTTAATCAGGAAGATACATACTTCCATAGACAATGCAAGTTATGTTTGATACTACATTAAACATGGAAACAGCTAAAAACCATAATGCAAAAATATTTGTGGTTGTCCCGTAATTTTTAAAAAGTCATTAGGAACATGAAAATAAAAGCAGATCTACACATTCCATCCAAACAGCTGGGAGAGGGGGAAAAACAAACACACACAGGATATGTTTCACCCTTTTCTGAAAATGCGATTTAGGTCTCAAGCTTGCCATTTGGTATGCAAGAATATATATTTCAATAATTACATTAGTTACAATATCCTTACCTGGCATTGCTAGAACACTTGTGACCTCAAAGGAACATAAAGCACTTTACACCCATCAAAGCAGAGGGAAGGTAAGATCAGTTCTACATTTTAAGTTGCAACGATCCCCTCTGTGGGCACATGGCAAAACCCAGAGATCTTCCAGCACAGCAACAGGCTCCTGCCAGAAGTTGCTGTCTTAACTGTTGTGCCTGGAAGCCCTACAGACCCCTCTACTGGGAAAATGACCTGCCAAGTATCTCTCAGCTGGGAGGGGGGATTCCTTTGAGGAGGAGCTATTTTAAGGTTCACTTAAAGCATCATTCATTGAGAGGCAAAGGATTTTGCTTTGTGGGTTTCAAGGAGACATTTAAAATCTCATTTCACTTGAGAGGGCCCTGCTAAGCCCTCCTTCCCCACAACACTCTTCCCCCAGCCTCAATCCCCTGAACGGGGCTGCAAGAAGCAAGGCAAGCACACCACGGTCTTAGGCAGGGCTCTGAGGCCCCCTTCACCAGAAACTGTTCTCCTAGGACAGGCAATCATAGCTAGTCACTTCCAGTCACAGCAACTGTATTTCTGCTCAGAAAACACATGAAGGTGCGGGGTCAAACACCCTGTGATTTCCTTCCCAGTCCCCACCCTACAGTGGCAGGCTCAACCAGCTGCAAAGCCAGGAGATTAGGGCTGAGGGCAACTCACCCAGCCTGGAAGAAGGACGATGCTCTGACGGAGCCCAGGCACAGAGGGACTGGGTAGAGACTACTCCCAGAAGGATGCTCATTCAAATGTCAAGCCCCCCAGGGTTTTTAGCCCAGGAGGCTTAAACACCCCCCCAAAAAAGGGGGACTATGCACCCCTGCACCTCCAAGCCAAACCCCACTCCAGGAGGAAATCGTGCACCTTAAGCCCTCCAGTCTCCCTCCCCACACATGCAGGGGCCCAATCATGCACTTGGCAGTCCGGTGGAATGAGTAACCCAGGGGAAGGAACCGGGGGGAAAAAATCAGCCTTGACCTAAAGAAACCCGGCCGTTGGAACCATTTGGGGGGTTGGGGGGGCTGAGAGGCATTGAATCAAACTGCAACCCCTGTATGTGATGGAATCCATCTGAAGCCAGGAGTTGGGGCAGCAGTTCCTGCACCTTTGCCCTTGTGGAGCTGGGGGAGATCATTCGCCCTGCGGCCCTGGAGAGGAGCGGGAACGTGCGCCCTGGCGCCCAGGGAGACAGCATGCATCCCGCAGCCCCAGGCTTGGGGATCGCGCACCCCACAGCCCCGGGGGGAATCGAGGGGGGGATTGCGCACCCCGCAAGGGGGGGCACCGTGCACCCCGCAGCTCCGGGGGGAAGCGCGAATGGAGCATCCCACAGCCCCGGGGGGGCACCATGCACCCCGCAGCTCCAGGGGAAGTCGGGGGGGGCGCGAATGGAGCAACCCGCAGCCCCGGGGGGACGACACCGTGCACCCCGCAGCTCCAGGAGGAAGTCGGGGGGGGCGCGAATGGAGCAACCCGCAGCCCCGGGGGGACGACACCGTGCACCCCGCAGCTCCAGGGGGAAGTCGGGTGTGGGGGGGGGGGTCGCGAGGGACACCGAGCAGCACTCAGCGGGCTGCGGGGGAATCGTGCCCCCGGCCCGGCCTCACCTCCTCGCTGATTCGTGGCTGCAGCTTGCCCCGCAGCTGGGCCCAGGGCAGGCGATGCAGGTTGTGCAGCTGGCCCAGCACGAGCAGCGGGCGGCTCTGCGGATCCGCCTCCCCGGCGCTGGCCTGGAACTCCAGCTGCACGTTCGCCATCTTCCCGCCCGCCCGCGCAGCGCCGCCGCCGCCGCCGCCGGCGCCCCCTGCGGCCGCGCCGGGCACAGCCGCGCTCCGCGGGGGCACGTCCCTCCCGTGCATTCCGGCTTGCAGAGAGCTCAGCCGTTTGCAACACCCTGGCCTTGCCCCGCGGGAGGCGGCCGCTTAGGGAACAAATACAATCCCCCCTCCCTGCCCCCCCCCTTTTTTTTTTGGCTGAAAAATTCTGAAATTCAAAATGACAAAGGCCTGGCTGGGATGATTTAGTTGGGGTTGGTCCTGCCTTGAGCGGTGGGTTGGACTCGATGATCTCCTGAGGCCTCTTCCAACCCTGCTCTTCTATGATTCGAGGAAACGTTTCCAGCTGCCCCTAGGCCAAGCAGCAGGCAGCAGCTCAGGCTTGCTGCTCCCGGCGTGTAAGAGGCTGGATGAAGGGCGAGAACATCGCGCTGGGGGGGGTTTGGAAAGCAAGAGAAATGTGTGACCTGCATCTGGCTGGGGAGCGGTTGAGCTTTTGCAGGCTTTGGTCACGGGGGCTTAAAGAGAGGCCTTTCTCTGGAGAGAGAGGAACGAGAAGGGGGAAACGCCTTGGATGGTTTGACCACAAAAACAAACATCTGTTTCAGAGTAGCAGCCCTGCTAGGGTGTATTTGCAAAAAGAAAAGGAGGACTTGTGGCACCTTAGAGACTAACAAATTTATTTGAGCATAAGCTTTCGTGAGCTACAGCTCACTTCATCGGATGCAATCCGATGGAGCTGTAGCTCAGGAAAGCTTATGCTCAAATAAATGTGTTGGTCTTTAAGGTGCCATAAGTCCTCTTCTTTTTACAAACATCTGTGACAGCCAAGGCCCACAACCAGTGATCAGACAGCATATTTGGGCTAAGGGCAGCTGGTGGCTCCAAGAACACGCAGCCCAGAGAGTAGCTGGGGCGGGAGGGGTCTGTGAGTGGATAGGATGCAGCCCACGAACTGTGGGGCTTTGCTAGCAAGACCTAGGCCAGTCTAGTAAGTGAAGACAGAGTGATGGGGGAAGAAGAGAAACATATCTATGGTGTACCTCCCAGGAAAAGAGGAATCATTTTGAGAGGAAGAAGGGTAACAAGATGGAAGCTAATATAAAGGAACATTTGGGCTAAATACACATTCAAACATTTAGAGTAAAAACAGACTGTGGACTAGTTTCCTAAAGGAAGTGGGAAAACTTCATTGCTTGGGATATTTAAATACAGGCTTGATAAAGAAACACCACCTAGTAGAGGATGGCATACGTCTAGGGGGCTTCAGCTTTTCTATAGTGGGAGGGGATCTCCCGCCTATTGAGCTGGGACACCCTTCCAACACTATCTTAAGAGCAAAGTGATCCTGGTTGTGGCCCCAGGCTGAGAAATTCTGAGCGAGATGATCTAACACGTTTTTGCATTTAATATAACTTCCAATAAATATACCAAGATTTTTTTAAATGGTTTACTTATACATTACAAATAGTTCACAGAGTGAAATGGAAGAAAATATACTGTACATAATTGTTCAAAACATGAGATCCCTTGTGTTACACTCCACAGATTTAGTAATTCATATTTTGGGGAAATGAATGGAAGTCATTAGCACTGATTCCAGCTACCATCCACCTACAATGAAAAAAAAGCACCCTTTATAAAAGGAAGAGCTCAATTTACACATTCTTGATGGGTTTTTTGATACCTTCTGATGGAAACTGTAAACAGACTAAAAGTGTTAATTTCATAGGTGACGATTAAATCTAAATGGAAAGCTGAATTTTCTTCTTTGCATTCACAAAACCATAGCTAAGTATCAAACCTAAATTATGTTTATAAAGGAGCATGCCAAAAACCAGAAGAAATGGCCAAACCGTGCTCTAAGTTACAGCATGTGGATTCACTAACAGGAAACAATGTTTTCCATGCTCCACTTTTAGTAGTAAACTATGTTTAAACCAAACATATTGGGGTATATTTTCATCTCTGCATGTTTGGTCAGCTGGAGATAGACACGATAATCTACAAATGGGTGGAGGGTCTACATATCAAAGAGGGAGTGGATTTATTTATGGTGGCAAAGCGGAATGTAAGTGCAAGTGAAGAGAAGACATTTAAAAAGGAAAAATTTAGGCTGAATACCAGGAAAAACTTCCTTATGGTCAGATCTTATTAGGCTGTGGGACAGCCTCCCAAAAGGAAGTGGTGAAAGCTTCACTGCCTGAATCCTTTAAAACTAGCCTGGATACAGAAAGTACATTGTAGAGAACAATCCTGCATTGCTCAGGAACGGACAGGATGACCTATTACACAGGTTCCATCTTTAGTGATATTACTGAGCAAGAGAACATACTCTACTAGGGATTCAATTCTATTCCAATACACATGGACAAATTATGGTGGGAGATAGGAGAAATAGAAATAAACAGGAGTATTTTGGATTTAGACATTAAAACAATCTACAATTGGAAAAGAACATTTGGTCATCTAATCCAAATCCCAGGATGTTAACATGCTCAGTAGGTAAGATTTGGAATGGGTAAAAAGCACTGATACTTAAGACCCTGATCCTACCTTCATTGAAATCAATGGTAAAGCTCGCCTTGAGTTTAATGGTGCAGGATCAGGGTCTTAATCAAGGCACTGGACTAGCTGCAAGTCTCATCTCTTTCTGAAGCCTTGTCTATGCTGTGAAAATTTCCACCCAGCCTCCCCCTCCCCCTCCCCCCCGGTTTCGAATAGCATTTGCACTGGTGTTAACAATGGTGAGAGCCCTAGCATAGACAACTTAATTCCATGGCCACAGCAATTTTTAACCTTGTGCCTGTTCAACAGTGTTTATGGAATCAAGCAACTACTAAAGACTTAAATGACAGGTTTCAGAGTAGCAGTCGCGTTAGTCTGTGTCCGCAAAAAGAAAAGGAGTACTTGTGGCACCTTAGAGACTAACAAATTTGAGCATAAGGTTTCGTGAGCTACAGCTCACTTCATCGCTAGCATCCGATGAAGTGAGCTGTAGCCCACAAAAGCTTATGCTCAAATAAATTTGTTAGTCTCTAAGGTGCCACAAGTACTCCTTTTTTAAAGACTTAAAGAGTACTTACAATTGAACACCCGGGGGGAAGGGGAGGTTGGACTAGATAACCTACTGAGGTCCCTTCCAAACCCTGATATTCTATGAACACTGTACTGGGTTCCTTATTTTAAGTGTTTATTTTATAAATCCAAGTTTTGATCTATTTGATCTGGGTACAGGCACTATTTGGGGAACTAAATCAAGAAAATATTTTGATGAATGTGGAAAACTCTTGGAATTCAGGAAAATTACTATGCAAAGTAAGAAAAGTTATGTCCCTATGTTTATCCATCTGTTTGGAAAAAGGTGTGCTGAGCAGAAAAAGCCCTGACAATCCCTTAAGCAAGCACTGCTACTTGTCCCAAAGGTATTTTCCACTGAATGCATCCGATGAAGTGAGCTGTAGCTCACGAAAGCTTATGCTCAAATAAATTTGTTAGTCTCTAAGGTGCCACAAGTACTCCTTTTCTTTTTGTCCCAATCTTTTACCAAGGTTTTCTTACAATGAAACCATTAGGAATAAACAGAAGAGATCTCAAGTTTGCAAACCCCTTTGGAATGTACATATTTTACATTTAGTCTAGCTCAAAAACTAGGCTGTTAAACCCAAATTATGTTGTCAAATCATTTGCTTTTTCTTTCTCTCCCCCCAAAACAATGTAATTTCTTCTAATTACAAGTGGATAAATTACAATATACACAAAATCCCAGAAGCTTTCCTCAACCAACTCATAAAGCTCTATTTTGACAAATAGAGTGTAACTTTTCATTCTGATGCCTCATGCACTAACAAAGATATACTCTAAAGACCGGTTTGCATTAATAACTCTTTGCAGATTATACAGGACATGAGAGGGTTTTTTGGTAGATACAATTATTTTACTATGTTTTCTTTAGCAAAATCAAAATGCTAACTGTTTGTCACCTCTTGTTTCCTTATGTAGGGTGCATGGCTGTACTGAAAGCCAGAAGATTTGTAAAAGTTAAGCAAAACAGATAAAATTAAAGTTTCATAACAGAGTGCATACAGCCAGTATCAAACATTTCAGTTTTTTATATCCTACATTAAAAAGCCCCAGTGAATACTAAATCATTAGTCATCATTCCACTGCCAATTAGGCCCTGAGGCCTAGAAGTGGTGTTAATGATTACATTGTGTGTTTTAAGGAGAATCATTACACATTTTCAGTTTTTAGAGAGGGGTCAAAGTGGCACCTAATATTCTATTGACATTAGCTTACAAGACTTTGTAGCTTTCAAACATTTAATGAGGTTTGATTCTAGTAAGTTTGATTTACACTTAAATATAGTTGGTCATTTTTGTAAGCTTGTTTGTATTTAAGTGGAGAATTTTAATACAAGTCAATAGGCTGGCCAAGGAGACCTGTAGGCCAGGGATGTATTCAGGACAAGTAAGGAGAGCCTTGCATTCTTGGAGAACAGTCTTGCAATGGTTATTCTGCTGGCTCTTGCAGGTGTCTGCCTTCTCTGTTAAATAGCTTTCCACATCAAGGACTGAATCCTAACACGTTCTCCCACTCTGCCCTTTGTGCCCACAGCAGATTCTGAACATATCCTGGGGCTCCACTACAGACAGGGAGGTGTCTGGAGACCAGGAAGAGGTGGACACCCCACCTGCCACAGAATGCATTGCATTGGCTTTCTCCACAGCATGCAAGGGAGGTTAGAGGCATAGCCAATAGGTCGATGAGATTATGCTGATCCAATGGCCCAAATCCTCTGTGTAGGTGTAGCAGCTTCTGATACAGCTCACGGGCTGTTGTGGCTGTACAGCTGCTCCACAGCCTGGGTTAGAAGGCTAATACCATCCGTTTTTAACCTTCGGGAGATTAAAGACAGATTATTCCAGCCTTGCATAAACAACTATGCTTTGGCCCTGAATAAGTATCTAGGATGAATTATAATGAAATTCAGACATTTGGAATGATATAGGAAATAAAATCCTATCAAAGATCCACTCTCTCAGATAAACACAGTATCACTATACATCAGCGTCAACAATTTCTAGCTCATCATGAATTATGCTAGACAGTGCATCTGAGCTTTGTCATTTGCACTGTGTATAAAATGTGCACCTCTATTTAAAATGTTCACATTTGTTAAATATTTTCTATCATTTTAGCATGGTTAGGCCATTACTTCCATTTCAGCAATACTTATAGATGCATGCTGTTTCTTTCCTAATTTTGGCTACATATAGTAAAGTGTTCATGCTACATGGGATTTAACATTAGTTAAAAAGAACACTAATTTTCCAGGATCTTCTATGTCATTACTGCTTCCATTAAATTTGACAGACTACAAACACAATTATTTTTGTTTAAAAAACAACAAAGTAAGTACTTAATTGTTTTATTTTAGTATAAATATGTAAGAAAAATGAATAACAATTAACCAATTAATTTGGAAATGTTGTTGTTTTATTATGTCTAAATTAATCAGCTAGAATAAAACAACAAAAGCACTGGTCAAGACAGAAATAAATAACATCTTAGAGTGAAAGTTGCAAATACAGTAAATTAAATTAAAGCAGTGTTTACTGCTTTGCACCATATGATTCAGATAGCAGTATCACACTTAGGAGACAGTAGTTGTAGTCACAATCATTAAAAAGATCTATGCCAACACTGGGGAGTTGCAAACCAGCTACAAAAATAAAGAATTTTATTCTACCTTTTACAAATTGTGTGTGTGAATTTAGTGCTGGTGAAAAGTCTAGACTGGCAGTTTCTGGAGACCAAACTCCTCTTTACCCAGAAAACAAATAGTGGGAGTAGAAGCAGTGCATGGATTCCCACACTGTCCCACATTTCAAGGCCAGAGGATAGTCCAGTCTCATTGGCCTATCAGTTAAGATTTGCAAAGTGTGCCAATTAGTGCCAGTTTGTGAAATGGGCCTGAAACTATCATCTTTATTCCACATAGGCGATGAATTATTCATCAGATGGAGGTAACTAAATGTTGTTACCAACTTGGAACGGATTTCAACCCAGTAACCTACAGGTGAATGGCTCCACATATTCCATCACCAATCCAAAGAACCATTCAGCCCCCCAGTAAATTTATTTTGCCCTATTCTCCATATCAAATAAGCATTTTCCAAGTATGAGCTCTCACTTTAATCAGCAAGAACCCCATTAGTCCACAGTTATCCTGAAAATATCTGTAGTGTGTAACCCTGTGGGTCATGGTGCTGCATGTAGGCAAACTATTTGCTCAGAATTCTATCCCATTTCATAAAATACTGTGTATTAGGTAGGGTTCTGCCCTCATAAAGTCAGTCACAATACTTTAATAAACCTCCTCCCCATTAGTCTCCTATCATCTGCATGATTCATAAAGGACAAATGCTTCTCCCAACCAAGGGAGACTATTAATAAAAAGTGAAAATCCAGTTCCAAGAAAGTTCCCTGGCACACTCATCTTGCAAAAGGCAGTAACTTAAGCACACGCTAGGGATTTCTCTCTTTAGCCTGCAATATCTTCTCCATTTTTAATAGAGAAAACACCCATTATTGTGACTAATCATTATGAAGGACATCCATGTGTCTCCTCTGCCTTGCAGCTACTAACACCAATTCTTCAGTGGCATGGGGGAAAGCAGAGGGGTTGGCAGGAGAGAGGAGGCAAAAATATCCACTTCATTAGTGGATCTCTTTCCATCAGAGTAAATCTGTCCAGTTTAATTTGCCATACATAACACCTAGAGACTTGCAACTGACACTGAAGTATTCCAGCAAGTAAACAGATACCTTAAACACCTTAATGACTGAAGATCTTGTCAAACAAAGGAAAATCTATAAAATAGATAGCTAGAAGTACTTTTTAAAGGGCCATATCTTAATATGTCGTCTTAGTATGCCAAGGAAGACCCATGTATACCATCATTACTAGAGAAAGTAGGGGTTGGTGGATGGCATACATGGCCCATTACAGGAAGAAAGCTGGCAAGAGTCTGTGCACGGATATGGACAGAGGATCCCAATCCCCCATGTCCAATTTTAGAATCATTATATTGTGTACCTGAGCTTCAGTGGCTTTGGGCACAACATCACTGCAAGCTTATGCAGACCATTGCACAAATTGGAACAGAAAGTGCCATTAGTACAAGCTATAGCCTCTTAGAGAAACCAAATATTCAATACAGAAAAGCCTTGTTAAAAATATTAAAGCAATGCCGCTAAAATTGTGCAACACTTTGGACCATATTAAACCATTAATATCCCACTGCTCAAGATTTCTCTTCTCTCTCTCCCCTGACCTACAGCAAATTGTACTGCTGCAGAATCACAGCAAGCCAGAAATCCTGCACCAAAGGTCTGATGCATGCTCATACCAGTACGTCAACACTGCATCTTAAACTTGCCCCTTACAAAGTCTGGCCGGGGGCAATGACTGCACTACATATTGTACTCATATTGAAATACTTATTTAGGTTGAGTGTATGGATAGATGCACTGTAAATGTTTGGGACTTCTTGTATGTGAAGACAGCCTACCATCCACTGTTGTGGGACACCTGATGGGGGGAAATAGATGAAGGATACAGGTGGCTAAATGGAGAATTTTCTTTCTATTGCACGTTTAGCTCAAACCATTAAAACTATTTTAATGTAGCTAGCTGTACTTAATATATAACCAAGAAATTTGCAATAGTAAATATCACGCATGATCTTTTTGATGAGGAAAAATTATCCCTATGATTACTTAGGCTTAGGAAGCTATTTTAATTAACTATAAATTAACTGTGTTAAATTATACCAGTGATTAACTCTTGCTATTTACACTTAAGTACTATCTTGATAATTACTAATGGTGCAAAATCTAAATTAAGATCACAGGGGTTTAATTATGCTCTGTTTTAAGAGGTTTCTTTTTTAATAGTCAATCCAAATGTATTTTTTTAAAGTTTGGAGAAAAGTAGGTGAAATCAAACAGTTAGAATTTTGTGCATCTATTAAGGCATTTAACCTCCAAATCATAGTCCCATAAAAACCTTTATAGTTTACAAAATTTCAACATAAGACTACAAAGAACAGCACACTTTTTTGCACACAGTGAAGTACTAATTATTGTACTTTCTTGTAAACTTCTACTCTTATTTTCCATAATTTTTTTAAAATACTGCACAGTATTCCAAATATGTTTGGATAAAGAACTGGATGACCAATTTGGTAGCATTATCAAGTGACTTGGCATTTTCTGTACAAGTTTTACAAACACCTCTGGTATCTCCGAAGCATGTATTATGAAAAGAGTTCTACTGAAACATTGCACAGACTTTGTACCAGTAGGGCTTATACATTCAAAGGCAACTTTCAGGAATGCAGGTCCATCCATTCAGATTAGGAAAAATAATTACATACCCACAAAAATAAGAAAATCATAGAGCTGTAACCTAGTGTGACTTTACACCAACAAGAACAACAATAAGTACAATTACTATTACAAATAAAATTAAAATGACAAACATCTTCCGATTCTTCTTCTGATATTGTTCAGCCTATAGAAACAAAAGGAAGGTAGTTAATATGTTGCTTTCAGCACTGTGCAAAAGCAGACCCTGGCATGATCCAGCTTTACTATCTAGACACCTGCTAGACATGTACACCGTTTATATGGTTATAACTTGACATTTCACATTACACTGCAAGGTGGCCATTTTGGGTACATCTATGTTGCAATTAAACACCTGTGTCTGGCTCGTGTCAGCTGAGTCAGGCTTGGGCTGTGGGGTTGCATAATCGTGGTGTAGATGTTTGCGTTTGGGCTGGAGCTTGGGCTCTGGGAACCTTCCCGCTCATGGGCTGCAGCCCAAGTCCAAATGTCTACACAAGTTCACAGCCCCACAGCCCGAGCCCCACAAACCTGACTTAGCTGACATGAGCCAACCAAGGGTGTTTAATTGCAATGTAGACATAGCCTTATAACTCAATAACTCATGCCATCATTGTACAGACTTCTTTGACTTGGTATAGATGTGCTGAAGACAAGTATGTCCTGAAACCCCATTTATCCACATTTGATTAATTCAGATAAGAGGGAAACTTCATGTCACAGAATTTGATCTCTTGTCAATTAAACAAAGTTGGGCTGTCCTTATCTTTAGTTCTTGGAAAAGCTGTATACCCCATAGGGTGCTGTGTAAAATATTACTTTACATAAAATAGAGTGGCACATCTGAAAGTGTAAATGATAAATAAAATCAGAATTTTAGATTGTTTAGGTGCGGAAATTACCTAAATTGTGGACACAAATCAGGTAGTTGTGCGTACAAATGTCTCTAAGTAATAGAGCTGGTCAAAAAATCTTCAAACTTTTTTTGAGTATTATTTTAACAAAAGTGGTTTTTGAAGGAAATGAAATTTTCAAAAAAAGCTTAATTTCCTTTCAAATGTATTTTTCGATATAACAAATCAAAATGAAAATGTTCTTTTCGTTTCAATACTACTACCAATGGCATCACGCTTCCAAAGTGAATTAATGCAAATCAGTTGATGTACAGAGTTTGAAATAGCTTGACAGTTTGAAATAGCTGTGCACATTAAAGCAGAAAAGAAAACTGACAACATATGCCTAAAGAAAAAGAGATACCAATCACATTGAAAATAGCAGGCACTTTCTGTTTTACAATATCATGATGACTTGCATATATATATACTTTCTTTGACTGATTAGATTTCTATCAAGTGCTTAGCTACAGCTCACATCTACAGAAAACAGTCAGTATAAAATGTATATTGCACTAAGGATCCAAGCTCTAATCAGTATGCCACAAGGGACCTGTGGCAGGGTCACTAACGACTATCTTTCCAGTTCTGATCATTTCTTTACTTCTAGCCCATTTTCTGTAAACTGCTGGTCATTAATTTAATAATTACAGCCAGGGGATCACTGCCCTGTTTTCAGTGGTCACCAATTAATCTTTATACACAAGCAGAAAAAAGAAACTAGATAGCAATGTTTTATGCTCTTCTCCAATGGCACTTTTCTGCTGACAGTGTATCAGAAATCTGCAATGATATGAGAAGACTGAGTTTACAGTATATAGACTTACAAGTTTCCAAAATATAATGGGTCACTGAGATTCTGAGGTTGAACATAAGCCTCTCATTCCATGTTGTTGCCAGCCATGGAAGGAGTCAATTGAACTAACAGAACAAAATCCTACATTTTTTTAAAAAAGAGAAAAAAAGCCTTTTTGTATCATTTTGCTGGAGTCCAAGCTTTTCAACTAGCTCAAAGCTAAGATGTCCAGAGCAGAAGCATAAAGTTGGACTAAAATCCTAGCTGATGCCATAAAAAAAAAAAAGGAAAATGCCTACTGTTAGCTCCACAAAAAGCAATGCCTGCATATTAAACCCAGGCCTCAAGGGTCAACATTTGCAAACTTGGGCATCTAAAATGAGGGATTTAAGTCCACAATGAGGGACCTAAGTAAACTAGCCTGATTTTCTGTGTATCAGCAATTGGAAGTCAGGCCATCTATATTTAGGTGCTCAACTAGGAACTGGGTGCCTAATGCCAGGAATCACACTTGAAAATGTTACCCAGTAAAGTTCCTGGTAGAGTCAGATCATAGATTTCACTTGCTATTGCATCCACAATTGCAACAGAGCAATTGTACGTGACAGAAGAGGCACCAGTTTTGTTTTTTTTTAAATTTAGCCATGGTGTTTGATGGATCTTCTTAAAAATGTTAAAGAGTATCATGTAACAAAGTATATAGCATCTTAAACATCCTCTGTTTACCTTATGTAATTGTTTCAATCCCTCTTCAGTTTTTACACATGACTGCTCAACATTGTAGTCAATTCTGTCCAGAACTGTACCCTGAATAACAAACCACAGTTATAATGAGCATGAACCTGAACCTAAATAAATACTACAGAACAATCAGTTACAATTAATAAGAGGGTGATAAATAGAGTTAACGGAAGATAACTGATGAACTATGCAGGCTAAGCACATCTTCAAAAGAAAGAACTGGTCAAGAAAATAAAATGTTGTCTTTAAAGGAGTTCCTAGCTTGGTTGCCTAAATAATGGAACTGTTACACACTTCAAATTGTGCATGCGTTAACAGTGATCATTTCAGTTTTTAAAGTATAAATGCAGATCCAGTTACTTGTAATAACCACGAGTTTCTTGCAACTTTAACACTTTTTCATGGTCCTGGGAAATAATGTTGTACTCTTGGTTGGTTTTCTCCACCCCTGAATTCCTTGCACCATGGAAATGAACAGAAACAATGGGCATCCAAACCCTTTGGGTATATCTACATAGCAACCGGGAGGGTGCTTCCGATACACAGAGACACACTAGAAAAGGTTGCCAGAATTTCTTTTCACATGGGCAAACATTTTTTCCTAGCCTGGAAACCATGGGGTGGAGGGGCGGGGGGGAAGGGGAAAGGAAGGAAGGGGGGAATATGCAAACTAGCTTGAGGCAGACACCAAGCATGGAATAGCATGGAACCAGACCAAATGGTTGAAATTTGGCAAAGCTGTAAGAAATTGAAAAGGGGGTCTTACAGTGAGCAGTGTGAGGCAACCTTAATAACAGGCAGTGCTACCAGCTCTCTCTGTAGTGCTGATACCATGGGTCCACACACCTGTTCCACTATCATTGCTCCAAGGTCCCTAAATATTTCATTGAGATCAGAGATTGATTGTACAATCTGGCGGATTTCTCTTTCCCGCTCTTCCACCATTAATGTGTTTTGTTCCACCAGTACTAACTGGTCATCTGTAAAACCCTGTAGAAATAGAAGATTTAAATGATGAGCTAACAGTAATAACATGAAACACAAGTAGTAATAAATATAAAGCATTGTCATCCTAATGCCAGGGCCTCTTTGGAACTCCCATAGCAGCCACAGACATCGTTAAGAAAAAAAATCTTAGTGTGCAACTGTGCATTAAATATGTAACAGATTTAGGGCTGTCACAAAAATTATTTGGATTGTCATCTGAATTTCTGGTAGAGATGATTTAAATCCAGCTATGCATAATTTAAAAAGAAGAAACTTGCACACCCAAAATAGGCTAGCAGTTAAAATGTCAGCAGGGCATAAAAATCTGTCTGAAAGCAAATTTTTCTGCATGTATAAAACCAGGAAAGCGGCAAAACATACATGTCAATGGTAGTAGGTATGGCCTATCTACTCAGTGCTCAGTGTACAGAACATCTCATAAGGTCAACTGCTTCTAAAGTGTGTATATTACAGCAATGATTGTGTTTGAGAATCCTTTTGTATTACACAGACATTACTATTTTTATCTCCCAAGGCCATTCTCTACTAAGCACTGTGCTCATTTTCAGGCTCTCTTGTTTAGAGGTCAAGTGGAACACTACTTTTATTATCTTGCATGGTGTCAAGTATCAGGGGGTAACCGTGTTAGTCTCTATCCACAAAAACAACAAATCACTTGATCTGAAGAAGTGAGGTTTTTTCCCATGAAAGCTTATGCTCAAATAAATCTGTTAGTCTTTAAGGTGCCACCAGATTCCTTGTTACTTATTATGCTAGCTGAAATACAGTCTGCCACCTTTTCAACAAGTTTGCAGCTTAATTCTTTAGCATTGGAGGTAATAGTGTTTTGCAGTACAAACAGAGGCATACTGAGAAACACTGACATAGCAGGGGTACGCAGTTCCCTGAAACACGGTGCCCTGATGTGGGTACTTATATGGGACGCATCTGGCATGCGTGGTAATGCTGGAGATGTGTATTGTGTAATATACCAAGTATATGGTATACTCCCCCCCAATTTACAACAGTGTTTATTAAGAAAACACTAAGACAACTGGCAAGATGGAACTCCCATATAGTTTGATGCATACATCAGACACAATCTGATTTTTGATTCATTCTCATATTTAAGACCACAGTAAAAACCAACAAACCTCACTCTCCAATAAACTTCACTTAAAACCTACTAACTTACCCGATCATAAAGAATACTGTCCTCTCCATCATCCATAAGCGGGACTGACGTATCAAAGAAATGCTTGGCTCTTTCTTCTCGATTCTTCATGCCTGTAAAAAGAGAAAAGCTGTGGTTGAGTATAATATTTAGATACACGAAACAGAAAGTCACTCAGATCCACTATTACCATTTTGAAATACAACATTCTGAATGTTAACGTGCTTCAGGTGAAATAATATTTTTCCAGAAGCTTCAGGAGGACACAAGAGATGTTCACAAGAGGTCAAGTTATTTATGCAGAGTGATATCACGCTATTAGCCAGATTTTCCTAAGTGACATGCACTGAATTTTAATCAGCATATACCGATTGCTATTTATAAAGCATGACCAACTTTGACTACACAAGATTCTGGCTAGACTCTTAATCATTATGTTCCATGAACTTCAGGTAATTTAGCATGCTCTAACATTCAGCATATCTAATTTAAAGTAATTTAAAAAGGAGCTTTTTTTGTTGTTGCCCCATCTTTAAAAAAATATTTTATTTCTTTTTGCAGAGAAACACATTATTAGGATTGAGCAAAGCTAGAGGTGATGTGTAAATGCAGATACTAAAGTGATGTGGGCCCTAAAGTACTTAGGTAGATACATGCACTATGTCTCTCACAGGGCAGCAGTTTTCAGTATGTCACCCCGCAAGTTATTTTCTAACAAAGAAATCCTCTCAGGTGCATGTCTCCTCCTAGTCATGATCCCAAACCTTATCTGTGGGAACTATAGTGCTGGGCTACAGGATGAAGAGATATTAGGCCAATATTAAGTGGAGAAAATAAAAATAAGTTGGTGCATTTGCCTACTTACAGAATTTTGGATACTGCACATTGTATATATGATATATTACACATAGCATTTTGCATCTGTGTTCTCTCCTCTATGGCTGTTGGATATTAAAATTTATTAGCAATCAATCAATCTCCACTTGTTGCCCACAGCTCCCACTGCTCTAATCTCTGTAGTCACTTTGCAGTTTGGTTTTAATTCTTGTTTTTTTGATACTCTCTTTAATTTTGGTGTCAGCCACAAATGTAATCAGTTTTATTTATGCCAAAGAAACAAAACTGAATTTAAATCAAAGAGAGAGATGAAGCAGCCATGTAGCATCCTTTTACTTTTTGACTTTAGTTTGACAAAACACACTTTTGGAAGTCCTAAAGGTCCTGAATTTGGATACAATTAGCAGCAGGCATCACTGATTGAAGACTAACAGCTGCTTCACCAATGTAACAGAAGTTCTGCAGATGACTTGCAGGCAATTCACACACCACAAAAGTGTTCCACAAAACATAACTTCAGAAAGAATTAGGTAGTCGAAACTTTGATAGCAGACTAAGTTAGTCTGTACACAAGACTTCACTCATATATATACACCTCATATTTGTACTTGTATCAAGACCACGCTAAGTATATTAACTTACTGTATAAATAAGAATAAAAGAGGCACAGTCAAGTGGTTTTGAGCACAGGACTTAGAGCCAGGAACCCCTGAATTCTACTACTAACTCTCTGTGATCTTGGACAAGTCACTGAACCTCTCTGTGCTTCTGTTTCCCCAACCCAGAAAATGGGGATACCACCTTCATAGCACAAATCGAATAGGGCGATGGTGAGTATTTGTTCAATACTTTGCAGACAGAAGGCTCTTAATACTATATGTGTTTGCAGATGCTTACGTTTGAGATAGTCAGACTGTGCATGCCTAAAGTTGGTGGATAGGTCCTGAAGGGACTGTGCTAAGGAAGACACTATGTTTCTGAGAACACGTTCTTCTTGTTCTGTACAATTACGTGACCTGCTCTGCAAGGCCTGGACTGCTCTCTGGCATCTGTGAAATAGCTGAAAAAATAATTTCCATTAGTCAAGAATAGTAAGACATTTTAATTATCACATGGCTCAAATGCTGAATGAATGACTGTAATACTTTAACATAAGGATTTTTAACGAAAAGAAAAGTACACTAATGTCCAGGCTGTTATTTAAATGGATATAAAAACACAGCACTCAGATGAAGACTAAAATCCAAACAACTTTGGAGCTAAATGTAAATGAAAGTTTTTTTATAAACTACATTTTGTAACTGATTAAAGGATTTGTGATTAAGCAAATTATGATATTTGCTTTGTGAATAAAACAGCATTCAAGAGAGCATACAGGTTGTTCTGCCCAAGAACAATATTTACTCCATTAAAAGTAATTACTTCTGTTCAGAATAGAGGTTGCATATTTAGTAATACTATTTTATATTTTATAACTCCTTTACAAACATGAATTACTTGAGCCTCACAATCCTATGGCAAGGGAGTTAACATCTATAGTACAGATGGGTAAACTGAGGCACAGAGCAAGTAAGTGACTTGTCATCATAGAGTCAGTCATACAGTATAAGGCCAGAAGAGACTACCAGATCATCCAGTCTGGCCTCCGGTATATCACAGGCCGCCGCCGCCGCCGCCGCCGCCACCACCACCACCACCCAGGATCTCAGTGACATAGTGGAAGAACTAGGCACAGAACCCCAAAGTTTTGGCTCAATCACCTGTTCTAACCATAAGAGCGCACGGATTATCAAATGCGAACTTTATTTCAAACAAGTCAGTGCCACACCAGGATAGAGCTAAGTAAAACTGTGGCTTTGGAACTGAATTAACATCTTCTCTGAAAATATTTTATCTGCACCTGTGTGATCTCTTGGGTAGTGATTTCTATTGCATGTTCTTCTTCGCTGCTATCATCCAAAGTAGGTCTGTTTAAATATTTGTTGTGAAGACTGGCTAATTCTTTCATCTTCTGTTTAATCCTGCTGATATCATCCTGAATCTAAAAGAAATGGAGAAAGGACAGTAATGCCACTGAGGAAAAGGTTGACAAATATCTGATAGACTTAATTTATGAAAAGACATAATTAACAGAAGTGTGTACTGTAGAAAAACAAGCCCAATATTTTAAGCCAAAATGTAGAAAGTTGGCCTCTGAGTGTGTGGTTTGTGACCTTGTTGCTCTTTTGACATTTTAACTTAGCATAAACCCTCCACCAGTACACACTGGATGGAACTGTGGTGCTTTCAAAGATATAACTCCACTGGATTGGACCATAATACAGTCAAAGAATCACTCAAATTATATTAAAAACTAATAGTAAAATCAAAAATGTAAATTTAGAAGGGATCATGAAAAATCCAGATTGCATCTTCACCCATATCACATGGTATTGTAATACAAACCAAGCATAATGGTATAAATTAAAAGGCATAATTTCAAATTGGCTTCTACCAATACAACTGTAAGGTCATAAGCCAGATGTCTGCATACAGCGTATTGTGCTTGTAAAGGCTGAATACCCATTTTTGTGCACATATGATGGTTTTTGTATACAGAAAAGGACGTGATTGTAAATTTTGTGAGCACATTTTCAGAGGCCTTTTTGAAATCTGTACTAGTAGGTTCAGCCTCACTTTTACACTGTATTTCTTTCATTAGAATTTACAAAAAGACCTCACTTCAATTAACTCCTTTGTAAATTACTATTACAATAAACCTTATTGCATTAGTGTTGTCACAGCTATTTTCCCATTAAAATCCTTGAACAAGAAACTACACCCAACAATAACATGTAAGTAACTTACTTCTCCCACTCCATCAACCCATTTGGGAGGTAGCCGCTTTGTTACACAAACTGCTGCTTCGGGATCTAAACTGATTCCTGATACTAGTGCCATGCGATCATCAGCAAGCTACAAAGGGGAAAAGCAACAAATTTAAAGACAGAAAATGATGTCTATTCAGATTATATGCATCCAATTCAGGTATTTGTAATCACTGTAACTGCAACCTCCCTTAAAAAAAGCCAGCTTAACAGAGTAGTTAATGCACTCCATGTACAGTTTACTCATTTGTGATGGATGCTCCTCATTTCCTGGCTTGTTTCTCACACATTAATTAGCAATGTCCTTGTGTCCTACCAGGACTTGGGAGACAGAATCCACTCTGCAACTAGCGGGCAGCCACACAGTTTCCTTTCTGCTTCAAAGTTGGGACTCAGGAAGCCCTTGAGCTGGAGTAAGGGAAGTGGCCTCACTCTACGTGAGAGCTTGTTGCCACTGGATTCTTGTATTAGCCACATTTCTCTGCAGATCAGGGCTAGCCAAAAGTTTCACAATTTAAATCCTTGAAATGAAATTAATTTAAAAAAAAATATTGTTTTGTAGTCTCAAACAACAGTACGAAATTTCTAAATAACGAAAGATAGTGTTTATTAGCTCCCTGTGAAGCTAAGAAAAGAAAGTTTTCCATATTCTCAGTCTCCAGTGAGTTCTTTCAGATAAATACTGTATTTGATTCATTCGGAATCTCAGATACTAGGTGGACACGGGCTAGATAAGTACCTAGATCAATATATTTAATAAATGATCATGTGTAAGGTCTTCTAGAATTGATATGAAGAAAAATTGGAGGATCCAAATCATGACCACCAGCAAGTTTGGGCAGAACAAGTAGGGCACAGGGGATAGAAATACTTTTCCAAGAAGCCCTACAGATTCCCAGGAGGTGGAGAGTAGGGCTGTTCCCAGATGTAACTTCCCCCTGGTCCAGAGCAGTGCTGGAGGTGGCAGAGGGAGGGAAGAAACCCACTCTTACTTCCACAGCCTAAGAACCCAAGTATGTTCCCCCACTATGTGTTCTGAAGGGAGGAGAAGCAACACCTGAGGGCAGGCTACCCACTCCGGGAGCCCAAATTACACCTTCTGAGCCTTAGAAACCAGTGACATCAAGACATCTACTCCATACTTGATCACAAACCTTCTGAGGGGAGGAACCTTTGAAGCTTTGATGGCCTCCCAGCCTCAGATGGGGAGGGGACCCCCCCTCATCTCAGGGTATTGGGGGGATAGTTTATATTAAAAAAAATACTAATAATGAGGTTCAATAAGGATAAGTGCAGGGTCCTGCACTTAGGATGGAAGAATCCAATGCACCGCTACAGACTAGGGACCGAATGGCTCGGCAGCAGTTCTGCGGAAAAGGACCTAGGGGTGACAGTGGACGAGAAGCTGGATATGAGTCAGCAGTGTGCCCTTGTTGCCAAGAAGGCCAATGGCATTTTGGGATGTATAAGTAGGGGCATAGCGAGCAGATCGAGGGACGTGATCGTTCCCCTCTATTCGACACTGGTGAGGCCTCATCTGGAGTACTGTGTCCAGTTTTGGGCCCCACACTACAGGAAGGATGTGGATAAATTGGAAAGAGTACAACGAAGGGCAACGAAAATGATTAGGGGTCTAGAGCACATGACTTATGAGGAGAGGCTGAGGGAGCTGGGATTGTTTAGTCTGCAGAAGAGAAGAATGAGGGGGGATTTGATAGCTGCTTTCAACTACCTGAAAGGGGGTTTCAAAGAGGATGGCTCTAGACTGTTCTCAATGGTAGCAGATGACAGAACGAGGAGTAATGGTCTCAAGTTGCAATGGGGGAGGTTTAGATTGGATATTAGGAAAAACTTTTTCACTAAGAGGGTGGTGAAACACTGGAATGCGTTACCTAGGGAGGTGGTAGAATCTCCTTCCTTAGAGGTTTTTAAGGTCAGGCTTGACAAAGCCCTGGCTGGGATGATTTAACTGGGACTTGGTCCTGCTTTGAGCAGGGGGTTGGACTAGATGACCTTCTGGGGTCCCTTCCAACCCTGATATTCTATGATTCTATGATTCTATGAATGGTAGGTAGAGAAGCAGTCTGGAAGAGGCAGGGGAGAAAGCAAAAAATAAATAAAATGGTATACAACTAGGCAGTGTGCCCAGAGTCACCTTATTTGGGGTAGGAGAATTTTAATAAAACCTGAGGGGCTATGTTTTTAGGAGGCATGTTTACAATAACAAAACTAGTATAAATGATCTATACCTGTGCAATAATAAGTCAACATAAATGCATGTTATCCCTGTCGTCCCTTCCCTACTCCCTTCTGCATGTTGCACTCACTTGTTGCATCCGATGAAGTGAGCTGTAGCTCACGAAAGCTTATGCTCAAATAAATTTGTTAGTCTCTAGGATGCCACAAGTACTCCTTTTCTTGTTGCATCTTGTCTACTTAGGCCCCAATCCTGCAGAGATCCGTGCAGGGCCCCACTGACATCAACAAGGGTCTGCCTGAATGGAGCTCACTGTAACATCAGGGGCTTAGATTGTATGCATACTTGTATTTGTACAGTGCCTGGCACAACCGGGTCTTGATCCTAATTAAGGCCTCTGGGAGCAATTATAAAATAAGTAATAATAGTAGCAACCCTGGCAAGGAAATAAATAACCACATAGACAAAGCTGCCAACAGAAATGCTGTTAGAAGAAAACAACCTCAAAACCATTTTGTATGTACTGGTAATTACAATAACTCTCATAGTGAAAGTAAGCCTTGAAAAAGTGGCCCGCTAACATCATAGCATGTTCTCTAGAACAGCACAAATACAAAGAGGAAAAACAGCCTGTGTATATCACAATTCATAGGAGTCAAATAATTTGAATGATAGAAGATGTTTTAATAGGTGTCATGATATAGAGTTCAATGTTATTGGGAGCGGAAGTATATTAATTTATTTTTATCAGTGTTGTAAATGTTTTAAAATGAGGGTGTAGTACACTGAGGAGAATTAGATAGTATACTTGAAAACAGAGCGTGGATTTCATTAAAACATACCATGACTGCAACCAGATTTGAAAAGTTGAAAGGTTTTAAGGGAAAGAGAGAGAGAGAGAGAGAGAATTAATAATAAAGATTATCTGCAGAGTTACAAATGCTTACAGTAAGTGTGCAGCCTTATTTTCCAAATCTTACTGTTAGGTGTAGGTCAAAAAAATTTCACTTTACCCTCAAGAGACATCTAATAAAGCCTTAATATACAACAAAGAAGCTAAAAAGAGCAGAACATCTTTGCTCAGTCTGGCAAAGACTAAAGGCCCAGTTTTTCTGTCAGATATGCTGATGCATTATATGCTGTTATAGGATTTGACATCATTAATGATGAAATACACTTGTTTTTCCTCAAGCAGAATTGTGTCCTTAAGGTGTGGAGTGGGTGGAAGGAAGATGTCTATTTATTTCCTTACCCTAGCAATCTTTTAGTGTCCTCCCTGACACTCCTTTTTACTCCCCAAAAGTTAACAACAACAGGAGAATCTTAAACTGATTTAAACACATAGAACAAAGTACCGTATATATTCATTCATAAGTCGAATATTTTTGGTAAAAAAGTGGCGCATCGAAGAGCGGGGGTTGGCTTATAAGTGGGTCTACACCAAAATTTGATGATTTTAAACTCTATGAAATCATTGAATTGAGTATCTAATACATTGTCGTTTTGTTCACCTGGAGCGTCTGCAGACATGGAGCACCTCAGTTCTCTGTGGCCGTGGTTTGCTGCTTCCATTGGCTGGGAATGGCAAACCGTGGCCACTGGGAGCTGAGGGGCTCCGTGCCTGTGAACACTCCAGGTAAACAAAACGTCCTGACCCAGCAGAGACTTACCCTGATGGGCCGGGAGCTGAAGTTTGCCAACCCCTGAAATATAGGGTCGGCTTATGAAAGGGTCATACAGTTTTTACCATTTTTACTTATCCATCTTGTGGATAGCTTCTAAACGAACCAGCTTATGATCGAGTATATACGGTAGTTTACCTGGATCAGTTCTTTTTGCTGAATTAGCAGCTATAACCTCAGTATTTTTTATATGTGACTGAAATAACTTGTAATTAAAAAGGGAAATGATCACAGGATGTAGTTACAGCAGTAAGGCGCATTACAGCTCTGTATAAACAAGAAAACTCTGAGCTAAGGCCAAAAGTACAACAAACAACATAAACCACTTAATACTTCTATAGCACTTTCATTCTGAGTACCTTAGAAGGAAAACTTTAACTCACAAATCCCTTGAAATAGTAGCCTAATATAACTGATGGGTAAACAGGGGCACTGAGAGGTTAAATGACTTGTCCACAGAAAATTTATAGAAGAGCTCGAAATGAAACCTAGGTCTCTTGACTCCCAGTCCTGTGATCTAGCTACTAGGCAATGCTTTCTAACTTAATTCACTCAGCCTCCTCTCATTCCCACTGAAGTATTGCTGCAACGCTCTGCTTCAGCTACAAACAGAAACACTCCGCTTCTTTACAGGACATTGAACAAATAATAGAATGGATTTATTTTATAATTAAATAAAGAAGCACGAATGGTATCTGATAATTTACTTTACATTAAGAAAAAGCTACTGAAGTACATTTTCTTCAGTTCATTTTGTGTGGGTTGCATTTTGAAGTAGGTTGCTGTGCCTATACAAATGGATTATACGTGATTGCGAAGGCAAGATTTTTCAAAATGTCAAGTAAACCGGAGATGTCATATTAGAGAAATCTCACCAATACTACTTTGTGTAAGCAGATGGCAACATGTATATTTTGTAGCTGTGCAGACAATCAAAAACTGTGCAAATTAATTGTTTCTAGTGTATAATGCTTTTCTAATTTAAAAGTTTAAACTTTGAAGATCTGTTGATAATAAGGATACTCCCAAAGGCCCTATTGCTACAAACATTACTTGGCACACTGCTTAGTCCATTGAAACCTAAGGGACTACTCACAGTAATAAGCCCTATGATTGCTATAGGTTACAAAAGCAGAAACAACATTTAATGGTTTCACTGTTAAAAGTTTTTATATGTAGTGTGTACACAGCAAATCTGGACAGTTTTATGTAAGTATATAGTAATACTGTAATGTGACTACCCTGAACATCAAAATGTCTCATGAAAGCTCTTCTTCACGCTAATGAAAACTCTGTCTCATCCTTGTATTGTGAAAAAACCATCAGTGATCTCACACTGTTAAATCTAAAAAATTAACAGTAAAATGAAATGAGTATTCTAACTAATCTTCATCTATATTGGATGCACCATGGTGGAACAAAACATAAAAAAACAATACCTCATCCAGCTCCTGATATGATTTGTTGATTCCATCAGCCCCATCCATTTAGGGACAGCAAAAGGTAAAAGAGAGAGAGAGAGAGAGACATAGGACAGAAATAGGGTACAGTCAGTTGAGAAAATACTGAAACTTTATTTTTTTAAAATTGACAGTTTACCAAGAAAAAAACAAAGAGGCTCTTAAAACAATAATGGCTAATAAAATACAGCATTCTCAATTTATCTACATAAGTATTTAGCCTGGTGCACAAAAGCACATTTTTCTTTAAAAGTTATTTCAGTAGTTTTCTGGTAAACAGGAACACAATTTTTGTTTAAAAAAATCAAGAAAGTCAATACATTGATTTAAATACCATATATGATTTCAAATACCAACTATCAGATAGAAGAATTACTGTGTAAAACATGTTTAATATGAGTTGAATGTAGCAAGGATCATGTGCTCATACTATTCAAAATCCAGGATAAATTTTGACACATTCAATTCAAGAAAGAGATTGGAGGACCTATATGCATTTTGGTTTGATATTTTTATTGGGCAAAGCTTAAAAATTGACTCAAGACACACATTTATTGATAAGCATCCCAATCACCTTAAGAGATCATAGGGAAAAGCAAAAAAAAGCCACACCAAAAGATGAAAGATTTAGTTTAGTATACTTAGTTATCAAATAATGTTATTTTCCTTACAGTTGAAAACCATATAAAAGACTAGCAACTACAATATATTTGCAACTTTACCAGTGAAACCACTGCGTTATCTTTGTACTGTACAGTGTATGAAAAGGGAACCAGAACAATCATTGAAAAAATTAATAAAGTAAACATTACTTTTAAAGCAAGGACAAAATGTTTAGAAGTAAAAAGGTGTCTCATGTTACATTTAAATACTTCTTACATACTCAGCTTTAGAAATAAAAAGTAATTTAAGAATGCTAAGTACTTAAACTTTGCCTGAGTATTTAAAATTTCATTTGCATTGATTCAATGACTGTCAGTATCAGAAGGGTGAACTATTCTAATGCAGAATAAAAAAAGTGAACTTTTTACAGTAATTTCTAGTACTCATGAAGGGTGGTAGACCAACAACCCTGGAACCTGTTTATCCAAAAACAAGATAAGGCAAGGTAGTGACAATTAGGCTTTGTCAACCTGCCAGTGTGCTTCATCCCTGCTCTGGAGGCACTATGTTAGGGGAGGAAAAGGCAATATGCATAGATGTTATACTAACAGGTGTAGTTATAGGCACTGCAGACACATATATGACAGATAGCTCGGTCTATACAGTTTTTGGCTTTCTTGCTGAGACTAATCTGGATTTAACTAAGTAGCAATTAATTATGGAACAGACACCTGTCCACTAGGAACTAGGTCCAACTATTAATTCATTTCACACAGGGCAACAAAGGCCTGGTCTACACTGAGGGGCAGGGATCGATCTAAGATACGCAACTTCAGCTACAAGAATAGCGTAGCTGAAGTCGACGTATCTTAGATCGACTTAGAATCACTTACTTCGTGTCCTCGCGGCACAGGATTGACGGCCGCCGCCCCTCCGTCGACTCCGCTTCCGCCTCTCACCATGGTGGAGTTCAGGAGTCGACGGCAGAGCAATCGGGGATCGATTTATCGCGTCTACACTAGACGCGATAAATCGATCCCTGACAGATCGATCACTACCCACCGATCCGGCAGGTAGTGTAGACATGGCCAAAGAGACATGAAGCTTTTCAATCTCTGCCAATGCTGATTGCATTTACCTGAGCACTTGACAAAATAGCTTTTTATTCCATCAATGCTAGTAAAGGCTTTGAAAATGTAAAGCTGCAAACAAGTGCAAGTTAGTATTACTAACCCATTACCCTTTCAATGGAAACTGAATTTGATTGGTCAGTTGCTTCTATGCTTGTTTTCATGATCAGTAACATTTCTAGGTAAATATTAAAACTTCAGAATGTCTAAAAAAATCCTGGTGATTTAACAACCTCTAATTACAATCTGCACAAATACAATTTTAGAAAAGCCAAATAGAGTGCTAGAATAAAGTACATTTAAAATATATTACTAGGTGTAACTTTTACTATTCTATAAATGTAATTTCAGAAGTAGCTTGTACAAAGATAGGTGGAATAAAACTAACTATGAACAAAGATTAGTCAATGGCAGCTCCCAGGTTGAAATGGAATTTATAACATTAAGTACCGTTTCTCCTTACAGAAAATGCACTAATGAAAAGCAACAAAGAAAGAAAGGAGGACCCATATGTTTACTGGAGGCTTTTCTAAATAAATGAGAAGATTGACCTAAAAGTGGAAATAGACAGAGAGAATTCTATACTAATGTAGTTTCAGTTACCAACCAGAAATCTACTTGGCTGGGCAGTCAAATGGGGCGCTTCGTTACTTACTGAAATCCAATTTTTAAAACTCAATTCAAATTGGCCCTGTTTATGTGCATTTACAAAATCATCTCTCTCTGTCGATAATTATTTCATAAGTGATTTCAAAGCAACACTGGAATCTGAAGTTTTCCATCATAGTCTGACCAGACCAAAATTTACAAACAGCCACAGGTATAGAGTTTGTTCTCTTGCATTTGGGGATTATGCTTGGTGGTATCTGCACTATGTATTATAACCACTTTGCAATAGAATACAAACAACAAAAGCTATAAAAACCGTCAGAGAAGAAAGAGAAAACAAACAGTAAGATATTAAGGAGAAAAATGGAAGGGCTTCTCCTTTCATATTTAAAACATCCAAACTGGAACTACAGCAAGATATCTATATAAAATATAAATAAAATAACTTGCTGTATGTTTAAATTACCAATGGAAAGAATACACTCCAAGCCCCAATCCGGAAACTGATCTACAAGGGTGGACTCCTGTGCCTGAAGAGTCCAATTAGCTTCTACATTTGTTAATATACTATGAAGTATTTTCAAGTAGCTGAAATAATGTTTAGCTGAAAAAATGTACAGAGTTTTGTATGCTGGATTTTTTGCATACTTAGTTGTATATATAGCAGTGGAATGTGGCTTTATTAAAACAAGTGATTAAATTTCAGAAAGGAAAAATGGCAAAGCTAATTCCTACTAGGGAAAGAAAAATGGAATGACCGATACATAACTAAACATGTCAAATCACTTATGGCCCTGATCTCGCCTGCAGATGTGCTAATGAGCACCATGTGCCTGTATGGTGGCCCGCTCTAATTGCATCTTCTTGCAGGAATGGTAGCTATAACATGGACTTCATACAATGGGTCCAATTTTGTGATCCATCCTAAAGGATTCAACAGGGGCTTTGCCTGTGTGAGTCAGTATTGGACCCTGTATGCATATGTACATGTTCTTTAAAACAAGGAAGAATCAAACTATGAACTAAAAGTGCACCTAGATTCAGACTGACTTGAAGATATAAAAAGCTGAATGGCCGCAAATGGTTTTAAAACTAGAAAAATGTTATTTGATTATTGCTTTTGCTTAAATTGACAGAATGAAAAGATAGCTTTGTTCCTTTCACCTGGGAAGGGAGATGGGGCTGGGAGAAAAAGGAGCGACAACAACTTAATGTCTAATAATAACGTGAAGATATTGAAATAATAAAGTGTATTATTTATGGAGCAAATAGACAAGATCAGTATGAAAGGACAGATCTATTCTATTCATTTTACGTGGGGAGAGGACAGCGGGAGGGAGAGGTGGTGTTAGAAATCTGGGACAAATGGAAGGTGGGAGATGGGGAGAAAGGGGGAAAGAGGTAGTAAGAGGAAAGGAGATAGGAGGAGGGAAAATATAGGGTGAGGAGAAGAGAGGGGAGCAGGGGGAATTTAGGGGGGAAGATGAGGCAAAGGAGTGTATTGGGAGAGAGGAGATGGGGTGAAGAGAGGATGGAAGAGACAAGAACACTTGCTGTCCGACAGTCCTAAGCAGATAGCATTAGAGCAGCAAGTGTGGGATACAGTAGGATGAAGGGAGGAGACTCACCGCAGCAGCCATGCTACGTGAATTCAGAGGGCTGGAGGAGCTGTAACTACTCACTTGCTCGGCCAGCAGCTGCCGGTTTTGGATCGCGTTGTTCCGCAACAACAAGAACGCGTCTGTTAAACGCCGAGTGGCCATGACTCTACTTCTAGGGCCCCCCTGGACTCCCCGCAGAGCTGTCACCGGACCCCTCGGCACCCCCAGGGGTCCCAGCCCCGAGCCTTCAAGGGCCCTCCCTGCACTCCCAGGGGCCCGAGCCTTCAGCCCCCCCCCCCCGCACTGCCAGGGGTCCCCGGATTCCTGGACCCCCTCCGGCCTGCACGGGACACCCCGAGCCCCCCCGGTGGCTTCTCTACCTACGGACTCCCAGGTCAAGCTTGTGCCCTGAGCATCCCTCCCTCCCTCCCAGGGAAGCCCCGGAGCCTCCCCCGCTGTCCCAAGGCGCCCCCCCCAGGGGGGCTGGCTCTCCTAGGCCTGGGGCTCCCGCCCTAGCTCAGCCCAGACACCCCGGGGCGGGTACAGCGCGAGTCCCCGGCGGCTCCTTCCCGCCGTTCACAGGGACCAAGGAGCGGGGACGAGCCCCGACTCCCGGCGGCAGCCCCCGGCTTCATCCATCCTTCCTCCCCGGATCTGACCGCGGCCCGGCTCACTTCCGCGTTGTGCATCCCTAGCACTCCTCCCCCCCGACCCGCGCGCCGCGGCACCAACGTTCCGGGCCCGGGGCGACCTGGGCACCTGCCCAGGATGGGAGGGGATGAGCGGGCTGGGGGAAGAAGCCTGTTGTACCTTTCATCCTGAGACTGAGATCTTGAGGGATTCCTCAGGGCTGCCCCATTGTCCCCAGCATCTCTGGGCAGTGCCATGGGGGTTGCCCTCCTGCCAAGCCTGTGGGTGCTGCAAGTGTCATGGGGGCCTTTGCTAGGGTTGCCAACATTGTATTTCAGAAACAAGGGAGGTTTCAGTGTGGCAGCCCTGTTAGGCTGTATCCGCAAAAAGAAAAGGAGGACTTGTGGCACCTTAGAGACTAACAAATTTATTTGAGCATAAGCTTTCATGAGCTACAGCTCACTTCATCGGATGCATTCAGTGGAAAACAAGGGACTGTTTTCTTAGCACCTGTGCCCCACCCCTCCTCCTGGTATTAATTATTATTATTAATAATATAATTAATAAGCAGTACTTGCCTACATTCGCTGTGGGTATTTTTTGCTGCTTTTTGCAGCACTCAGCAATTCCCGAGCTTATTGTATGGAGATGAAATAATAAGGGATGGATGTCCCATGTAATAAGAGACTGTTGCCAGGGCTGTTCCAAGTTTGTAACAATGTCCTTGAGGGGTCACTGTCTGCAGGGACCAAACTCTGCGAAAGCATAAGCCCGTACTGATTGGGGAAAGGGCCAAGTCTAGTGCTGTAACTTGAGGGCAGCCACTGACTCATTAACCTCTCTACAGGACTAATCTCTAAAAGGGGTACAAAGAGCCAAACTGTTAGTAGGATCACCAACCCCAAGCATTCAGAAACCATTATTTAGGTCCCAAAATCATGAGGTTGGCGTAAAAATCATGAGCTATTAAAACTAATAAATGTTGGGTTCTGCTGATTTGCCTTCTGGTTTTCCAGCATTTACTGTTTACATGTTCCAGCTTTTCTCTGCAACCAGGAAGGCTGAAAATGAGCTTCTCACATAATCACAAGACTCCAGAAGGTGGGGCTTTAAGAAAAGCACTGGCCATTGCAAGATTCTGGGTAAAATCATGACATCTGGCAACACAGTGCATAAGCATCAGAGTAACACGGAATAGAGGAACAGAAAGGTGACCTCTCCAGGAGGGCTGCAGCCAGTACAGTTCTGGAATTCTTGTCTGCATTCATTTAAAGTGTGGGAGATGTTATTTACTAATTAAAACAAAAATACATATTTAAACATTAATTTATTTGAATTTTCAAGTGGCAGAAAAAAACAGAACTGGGGTTGATTTAAAGAAGAATCTCAGGCTTTTCCAGTTTCCTTTGTTGCTGGATTGTTCTGTAGCACTGGACATTCTGTGTGCTGCGCTGCTTCCTGGAACTGCCTGGGATCCTCCTTTTGATATGGAGAGGGATCTATGCTTCTGCTGTCTGCCCAATGATCCAATGCAAGGGTCTACACATTCTTTCTTGTACTACAGCCCTGTCTCACCAGGTCCCCAAAGCTTACTTTTGAAATGGCAAGAAACTAAAGCCAATGTACTGTGGCAGGCAGCAGAGCAACTGTCCCACAGTGCACCTCTCTTGTTCTTCAGGAGATTCAGTGGCCTAAATTCTCAGAAAAAGATGCGTCATTTGTACAGTGCCCACAACAAAGTCAGAAGAAGAGATCAGAATGAAAAGATAGCTTTGTTCCTTTCACCTGGGAAGGGAGATGGGGTTGGGAGAAAAAGGAGCGACAACAACTTAATGTCTAATAATAACGTGAAGATATTGAAATAATAAAGTGTATTATTTATGGAGCAAATAGACAAGATCAGTATGAAAGGACAGATCTATTCTATTCATTTTACATGGGGAGAGGACAGTGGGAGGGAGAAGTGGTGTTAGAAGTGTGGGACAAATGGAAGGTGGGAGATGCGGAGAAAGGGGGAAAGAGGGAGTTACCGTAATCACAGATACCTTTTCCAGAAAAGTCATTCCATTGTGTCTAACCATCTGGGTCAGCATCTATAGTTAGCAGTGGTCTTTGCCATGATAAGACCTTTTAGGACCTGTCCTTGAACAGCTCTTCTGACTCAATGGAAGAGACTAGACATTTGGAAGTTGAGAGGGATATAGGCCTCAGTCCTGCAAAAACTTAGCCATGTGCTTCGTTTTCAGTGGTCTGGTGAAAATCTGTTTTGATTTTGGCTGAATCATAAAGGTTTAAATATATACTTCACTTCTCTATGTGATTTTTTTAATATACTATAGACTTTTTTATTCTGTGAGAACAGGTTTTTGCTAATGATCTTCCAACACTTTCTTGGCACTGCACGTGCATGTGTATGTAAGTGAGTTGAATTCTTCATTCAATAGGCAATCTTTCAACGTTCCTTTAGTTCTGGACATGTGTATATAAGAAAGCTGATTGGAATTTCTCTGAATCTGATGAGGGTGCATATGAAATAAGCCCTCGTTCCGTACCATATTGCAAGGGGCAGATGGTACCTTAACTTTGGCATTTCATTACTTCATTTTTACAAACTTTGATGTTCTTTTAGTATAGTTTTTCCTCCTTTTTTGTCTCCATTTAAAGATGTTTTTGGATTCCCAGGTCTCTGGCCACTTTTTGTATTATAACTCACTTGGTATTTTGTTGTTGTTTTTTAAGTGCTATTTCTTCTGCTTGCTTCCCCACTATTTCTTAGCATCTTTTCCTTGCTGCCCTACTTAGTGAACAATGGTACAGTACATGCTGTATGGACCCTCACAATCCTCCATTCACGTTCTTTCCCACAACCAGGACCGAATCCAAAGCTCATTGAACTTGAATGGTAGTCTTTCCATTTACTACAGTGGGCTTTAGATCAGGCTCCCAAAGAAAGACAAAAGTATGCCTTATTTCATCCAATAATTCTATTTTGAAGCAAACAGCTAAGCAAATTTTTTCAAAAATGGTTGGATAACTAGAGCTACATTTTCAAAAGATGACTTTAAAATTGTGCCCACACGTTTTGGCATCTCAGTCTAGTTCCTAATGCAGCGCTATCCACAACATACAAGCAGGGATGAAAGTAAGGCAGAACAGGCTGGTACAGCATCCCAGTAAAAAGTAGCCACCAGTACTGGCCCGTACTGCTGACTTTAAAGCATTGGCGGCCCCAGGGAGGATGGGGGGCACAGAGCTGGCCCCATAGCAGTAAGAGCTCAATTTTACTTTCACCCCTGCATACTAGGTCACCAGCTTTGTGTAACTATTTGGACTATTTAGCCAAGGGAGATCAGATCTCATGCTTCAGGGCTCAAAACAAGGGTCAGGAAGGAATGTCTTCTCCCTCCCCCATTGGTACATTTCATATGGGGGTAGCAGAGGGCACATTGCAATCCTCAGATGCTACGGGCCTGTGCTAGGGGCAAGATATTGGCCTAATAAGTCCAACTCAGCATGGCAAACCCTACAGTCCTTTCATAACTGGGACTTTTGTTGGCAATCTCAGCAGAGATGTTAAAGAATAAATAGGCCATGGTGACTGCAGGACTCTGTCACTGCTAGATGTGATCCCTCCGGATGAGAGTTCAGGCATTTTGGAGGAAATCTGTACTTCCCTTGCAGCTGTTCAATGGATAAATGATGGTTTCAGACTCCGGGGTGTTGGTGTGCCAGCTTTCATAGGTATTTCATTCATTTTAAAATTAAAACAGTGCACTGCTTTGACAGTGAATTGAGGTCCTGCCTTTTGCAGGTTGATGTGATTCTTGCAGGCTTTCTATAGGTGGTGCTATAGGGTAGCAAAATGAGAGTGGAAACATTCTAGACATTTTTTTTTTTTGGTAAATGAAGTCTCCTTTGTTTCTACAAGTCCTTGGTATTTCAACTTTCTTAAAGAAAACTGGAGGTAATTGCCTATAATTTCTTTATTTTGCTGAACCATAATTAAAATGCACCCATTGGAAAGTTGTATAAACAGAAGAGAACTATTATTGCCTCTGTGTTACAAATGTGTGCCTATTACTTTTCTTTTCCTGGAAACCCACTGATTGAACAAGCTGTCTTTTCATATGATCTAAGTTAACTCAAATTTTAACAGAAGATTTGTTGGAGTTAGAGATTAAGAATATCACTAGGGAGAGACCCTGAATAGTAGGCATTTAAAATGCAGTAATGCTAAGAATTCATTTTCCAAAGTGGGGCTGGTTGTGTCTCGATCCACACTCAAAAGTCCTGTTGATTTCAACAGCACTCCTGCACACAGAACAATTGCAGAATTAGGCCATAGGAGTATACAGGTATCACTTACTCTACTATTGAAATGCAGTCACATTCGAGGTGGAATGTAGCATCTGTTTAACAGCATGTAGGAAATGAACAAGAATTATGTACCCAGGTGGAAATGCATGGGAAGTTTAATGGATCAGAATTTAATAGCCAGAGTTGGTGTATACTTCTAGAAATGACATTAAAGTACCTCTGATTCACATAGCTGAGTAGAAGGGGTATCCTGCCTAAAAGCAGATGTGAGATTTATAGTATATGATCTCCAGAAATCTTTTACATTCATATGCCAACCTAATGATGCATATGGTACTATACCTAAACAAACACCCTCATCATCTTATTGGAGTACCCCCCTTTCCTTTCCCTTTGTAGGATGTTAAGTCTCCAGTGGGATGTCATGCATCTATAACACAGATTGTCAATTACACAGCATTAATCTGGAGTAACTCTGCTGAAGTCATTTGGAGATACTCTGGATTTAAACTGGTGTAGCAGATGTCATAATTTGTTTATTCTCTTTATTCTTGTTGTAAAGAGCCATGAACACTTGTGCCACTATATACAGATGAATAGGAATAATGGATAATAACTAATGTAACATGAACCCAGTACTGCTCACACTGAAGTCAACGGCAAAGCTCTCATTGACTTCATTGGGAACTGGACCATGGGACTGTGATGAACAGAAAGGGTCAAGTTATAGTATTATTATTTATGTAATAACGTGGATAGACCTGGTGCTAGATAGAATAAAAACACGGATGGACGGTACTAGACAAAATAAAATATAGAGAGATCCCGATTCCCATCTCACACCATTGAAAACCAGGAACAATGTCACGGAAGTGAAAGGAGTTAAACTGCTGTGAAAACTGTACAAATGAGATCAGACTCAAGCCAGATTATCTGCCATAATGAGCCCACCTCCTCCCTGATGTGATTCAGACTGATACAACTGAGATGATTTTGTAAAGCTCCAGGATGAGACACAGGAAAAGTGAGGAGAGATCATTATTCACTATATGTATTGCAGTAGCACATAGAGGCCTCAACTGTGATCAGAGCCCCATAGTGCTAGGCGCGGTACAAACCCATAATAGAAAACAGTCCCTGCCCTTAAGAGCTTATCATCTAAATGCTCAAAACATAAAAGGAAGTACCACTATCTGTACTTTACAAATGGGGAATCAAAGCATAAAGAGATTCATTAAGTGATTCAGCCATGGTCACATAGGATGTGAGAGCTAGGAATTGAATTCAGAAAGCAGACTTGTCTCCATTTTACAGATGAGGAAACAGGCACAGAATGATTAAGTGACTTTTCCAAGGGTACACACAGGATGTCTGGGGCAGAGTCAGGAGTTGACCTAGATTTTTTGAGTTCTAATCTGGTATCTTAACCTAAATTCCCTCTGAGCTGCACAGCAGCAGCCTATTAAGTGCCATGCAGGCGCTCGCGGCTGTGGCAGGGAGAGATGCCTCTCCCCTGCTCCGGACCTGTTGCAGCCTGGGGAGAGGCCACCTCCCCTGGCCTCAACCCAGACCCCAGCTTGGACCTGCCGCGGCTGGAGGAGAGGCACGTATCCTATGGCCCTAGCTCTGGAGCTGCAATGGTGGGGAGAGGTCCCTCTCCACCTGCAGCCCAAGTGCTGCTGTGGGGAGAGAGAGCTGTGGGGAGTCCTCTCTCCCCGCTGTAGCTCTGGGGCAGCCTGCACCCCAAACCCCTCATCCCAGCCCCATCCTAGAGCCCGCACCCCCAGCTGAAGTCCTCACCGCTGCAAACCCTCTGCCCCAGCCCTGAGCCCCCTCCTTCACGCCAAACCCTTCGGCCCAACCCCACCACATGAATTTTGTTATACGCACCAATATGGAGATGATGTGTGACACATCATATCCATATTGGTGCATATAACAAAATTAATTCCGCACATGCATGGGAAAAATTAGAAGGAATACTGGTTAACCCCAGACAATCTTTCTTCCCTGAGAAATCACTGATGAGGAGACCAGTGTGAGCAATTTTCCCAGGAGCTATGGGATTTAAGAAGGAAGAGGAAGATTGGTCCAGATGAACAAGAAGCCTGCCCTTGTTCAGAAAGGGAACCACAGACTGCCGTGTCCCCAGTCCTCAGCTTCTGCTTGTGTTCACCCTCTGAAAGACTTTATCTCTTCAAATTAGAAGGGTTTTTATCTGCTAATAAAATTTAGTAATAAAATTCAGAAAGCAGCAACACAGATCATGGCCTGACATTCATTTCAGCAATAACAATTCTTATCAAAGAAGGATCTCTTTCATACACTTAGGAAACAGTCATGCCAAAATGTCTTTCCAAAGAAATTAATGGCTTTTGCACATTGAAATATACATTTGCAAACAGCAGAGGGCAAGCAGGAACAGGCATCTAGTTAGCAAATCTAAACTCTCCTGATCTAGATTTTCCTAAAGAATTAGGAACTCTGAATAGTGACTTTCTTAATGAATTGATGCCCAGTGGCTAGAAAATTTCTTAAATGGGTATCCTCAAAACAGAGCTTCTTGGATTTCCAAACCGGCAAGATGCGGCTTTGCATGATGTTTATTGCTATTCTCAGAGGTCCTTAGAAGGGGGAAATGCAAGAATCTGAGACAAATACAGGGATGATGTAAGAAACCAGACCATGCGGAAAAAAAAAAAAAAGCTTATTAGACCAAGTGAAGTGAGGGGGTAGAGGTGCAGCTCTGAGTAGCTGAGGAGAGAAGATGAAAACCCTTTTCTGCCTGAAATAGCCTCATACAACTATATATTGAAAAAGCAAACCACACTTCCTAAAACAATACTGGGGCTTGTAAGAATCAGCAGCAGGTCCAGGAGAGGACCTGCTGTCTCACTAGCTTTTCCTCTTTTCTTGTGTCAGAAAACACAATTACAGTGTTTCTGTGAACACATATGCACACTTCTATAGTTCCTGTCAAAGAACTTTTATTAACATGAATCAAAGCCTCCCAAATTCCTTGTGAAGTAGGTGATTCTTATTGTCACCATTTTACAGATGAAGAAACTAATGCGAAGAGAGTTTGAGACTCTTTTAGGGCCAAAGTTTGCACTTCATTATCCCTGTGCAATCCCACTGAAGGCACAGACTTCCTGTGTGACCTTGGACAAATCACTTAGTCTCTCTGGGCCTCAGTTTCCTATCTGTACAATGGGAGTGATAGCACTGCCCTACCTCATAGGGGTGTTGTGAGGATAAACACATTAAGGAGCCTGCAATGATGGAGGCCATATAAACAATATAGATAGATAGCGAATCAAATTCTGCCCGGATTTTATCTTATAAGACAAGGACACTGAAGGGCGTAACTGGGACAGAATTTGGCCAGGTGTGGGTTTTTTGAGGCATTCTGTCCAAGTGAAACTCAGTCTTTGCCCAACTCCAACTAGGATTCCTGACCAAAGGCGAGATACTAGGAACTGATCTACAGTTCCTGAGAGGAGCCTTTGGAGTCTCTGCTGCTTTTCTTTCTCCTCCTCCAGTGCTTCAAAGCAAAACAGATACCAACTCCTTGAGACTGAGGATGAGCTGACTGGTCTGACAGAAATTCAGGGGGGAGGCAAACAAGCCCCACCCACCAATAGCAAGGGCTCTGAATCACCTGCTGTCCGTGTGTCCCCTACACACTGACTCCCCATTAATTGCATCTCTATAAACCTGAGGCTGGAGAAGTGGCTGAACATTGCACCATCTCGTGTCATGTGAAATACTAGGTGATGTACCACACTCTGGGCTTAGGCAAAGGGCTTGTCCACTGATGGGGAGATACTCTCGAGGCAAGGCTGGAAAATGTGCACTTTTCCAATTCATGGTCTCATGGGCACTGGGGTAGCACATGCTTGACTCAGTTTGCTTGTGGGTATTTAGGGAAATGGGGAAAGGAATCAGGCAGGTCAGAGACATCTTCGGTTCATGAGCTCAGATGTGTCAGATTAGCAGGTGGCCCCCAAGGCTTTTGATGGAAGGCCAGTTATTTTCTAAAGATCAGTTCCTATTGCAGTTGGGTTTTCGGGGATAAACACAGCAGACCAAATTCACCTATGGGGTTAGATGAAGAGTGCTGAGCTGATTTCAGTGAAGCTACATCAGGATGAACCAGACCAGTTGTAAATCTGGCTCCAAATCCAGTTAAAAATTTCTTGTTGCTGCACTAGATGTGACTTACTATTTTCTCCTGTGTGACTGGAAGTAATTTTTCTATGTCTGGCTGAGGCAAGGAATGACTTGTGTTTGTTTCTATTTGCCATTAGATCAAGGAGCTAGAGAGATCTAAGAATACCTTTCTATGCTCTCCTGCATCAATTTGCTTCTCCAGACATGATGACAGCCACAAACTCTGCACATTTTCTGTTTCCAGCTAACTTTTCACTCTTTTGAGCAAGCCATCAGTCACTATAACCAACCTGTAAACCACGGTAAAGAACACTATGATCCTAATATCTAGACAGCAAAGAAAAACCGGCAGCTGGCCCATCCCAGCTGGCAAGGGCTGTGAGGATTCATTGCTATGTAGATTTCTTTTGAAAATCTGGCCATAAGTCGTGGGTGTAGTTTGGGGGGCGGGGGGGAGAAGGTCCGTTGCCTCCCCAAACTGTAAGCCTTGGGCAGCCGCAGAATGCGTAGCCCCATTGGCCTGACTGGAGCTGCCCCCCCCCCGATATGTAGAAGTCAAACTATGCCTATGCCATAAGTGTCACAATAGGAGCTGCTGGGTACTGAGCACCACTGAAAATCTGGCCCCACATGTCTCCCTTAGTCACTTTCCATCTCTTTTCAGCCTGCTGTTCTTTATGTCTAACTCTGAAGCTTTATTATTTACCTCTGCAAAGCATTCTGAGCTATAGTTTTTATCTGTGTTTAGGATACGGTTTGCATGAAAGACTACAAAATAAAGTTGTACTATCTTGTAATTTCCAATACATTTAAGTCTATGCATACCAATATGGCATTTGAGTTGTATTCACTTGACCACCCACTTGTGTGATTTATTTATTTATTTATTTATTTTTAGGGGAAAGCTGAAGAATGAGAAAAGTACCCAGGGAGAAAACTATAAAGAAGGAACCCCGAGGAAGCCAGTATGTTCACGACTAGACCAGGGAATGGCAAATTCCACACGGGAAAAGAGATTTCTGAGCCACAGCTTTCATGGCCTGGGTCTGATAATGATCTTAGGGCCTGATCCAACTCCCATTGATACAAGAAATCTTCCTTTGACTTTGGGGGGTGCTGGATTGGGCTCTGAATAAGTGAAATTAATGCAGTTTATGAGAGGAAAATGAAGAGCACTGAGCTGCATAGAAAGTGGTAGCTTTAAATAACAAGTATGATTGATAAAGCAGTGTGAATGCAGTCATCTATCAATTAAACAATCTATCTATCCCTCTAATATTTGACTGCGAGAATTGTTTTCCTGCTGTTCAGGAATATTTTGAATGGGAAGGAAAGGAAAGACAATTCTTTGCTAGGATGCCTCCTGCCAACCATCTCATCACTGTGGTGCACAAAATGTATCTTTCCTGTGGTTTTCTCATTTAGCTAAATGTGAAAACTGCCCAACGGGCACAGTGCGCATGGCAGGTGCGTGCTACAGGCAGCCCTGTGGATGTGAGGAGACAGCCACATGGCAGTATCTTGTGCGGCTAGCAGTTTGCAGGCACACCATGTCGGTATTGCCCCTTTATCATGCTTTCCTGCAGGTGGTGCTGCTCACACTGTAGAGGTAGGTTAACAGGCAGCCACCAAACCTCCCCACACCAAGAAGGTCAGTTCTGGAACAAGAAAAGGAGTACTTGTGGCACCTTAGAGACTAACAAATTTATTAGAGCATAAGCTTTCATGAGCTACAGCTCACTTCATCGGATGCATTTGGTGGAAAAAACAGAGGAGAGATTTATATACACACACAGAGAACATGAAACAATGGGTTTATCATACACACTGTAAGGAGAGTGATCACTTAAGATAAGCCATCAGCAGCAGCGGGGGGGGGGGGGGGGGGGAGAGGAAAACCTTTCATGGTGACAAGCAAGGTAGGCTAATTCCAGCAGTTAACAAGAATATCAGAGGAACCGTGGGGGGTGTGGTGGGGAGGAGAAATACCATGGGGAAATAGAAAAGGAGTACTTGTGGCACCTTAGAGACGAACAAATTTATTAGAGCATAAGCTTTCGTGAGCTACAGCTCACTTCGTCGGATGAGCTGTAGCTCACGAAAGCTTATGCTCTAATAAATTTGTTAGTCTCTAAGGTGCCACAAGTACTCCTTTTCTTTTTGCGAATACAGACTAACACGGCTGCTACTCTGAAACATGGGGAAATAGTTTTACTTTGTGTAATGACTCATCCATTCCCAGTCTCTATTCAAGCCTAAGTTAATTGTATCCAGTTTGCAAATTAATTCCAATTCAGCAGTCTCTCGTTGGAGTCTGTTTTTGAAGCTTTTTTGTAGAAGGATAGCCTCTCCCAACTTCACAGAGAAATATGGCTACTGAACCTGAACCTGGAGTCTGCCAATGCTCTTTACTCTAGCAACCCTGGCATTAGAGATTGTAGCTGTTCCTCTCTGAATTTTCTGGTGCCAGCTCTGTCATAGTCTTGCTCTTTCAGCCTTGTTCTACATATTGGACACGCCTCCCATTCACACATCAGATTTTTGAACAAGTGTGTGTCACTTGGACATACAATTGCCCGGTGTGGTCCCATTGTATAGCTGCACCGACTACTGAGACACCTTGGCCGTTTCACTTCTACAACTGTCCACCTAATTTGCAGACAGAATTCCTTGCAACAGAACACACAGTTGGGAATAACGGCACTCACAAATAACCATTTATGGTCCTTTTGTGTGTGCTGCTGCATTCCTCATTCCTTGAACAGCCAGGCCCCAGGTGGCTCAGTTTGGTTTCCATGTGGATTTGGTGAAGCTAATCTGAAAAAATCCCTAATGCAGTGATAACTCCTTGTTTTTTTAATGCAGAAGCTCAACAGCAAAACCAGAGTGTGAGTACAACATTCCTCTGTGTGTGTATGTGTATGTATGAGTGCATGCATGCACATGCCTCTAGAAAGGTTTCTGGTTGTTTATATAACAGAAGTGTCATGTAACAGAGCTGTTTGCTTTGAAGAGCAAAGACTTAATGAGTAATGTTCAATTAAAATCTGCAGAGGAGAAAAGGCAAGTGAGAACGATCTACTCTGTTCCTTCTATCTGGTTTGTTTCACATGCATTTTTTGGAGTGTTTCTTTTTAAACACATATGTTTCATTTCTGCTTTGAAGCCAGATTTTCTAATGGCCCCCTGAAAAAGTGACTTCAAAATGTGCTTGCACATCCATTTGCCATCTGCAAAATGGGGTGACATGTATGGATATACAAGACAGTAGCAGTTTCCCACAAGGGGTTCTGATCTGCTTTTTACAGTCAGAGGTTGCTTAGAGAGGAAGGTTAGTCTAGTGGTTAGAGAGGTTGCCTTGGACTCATAAGATCCAAGTTTAATTCCCGCCAGTGGCAGAGTTGCTGTCTGAGCTTGTGCAAGTCACTAAGTCTCTTTGGGAATAACATGGGGCTCACAGTTCTTCCCTATCTCACAGGATCTTATGAGGATAAATACATTAAAACTCAGATCCTACAAGGACAGGAGTCATATAAGTACCTGAGGGGTGTGTGTATATGTATATATAGGTTGAGAGAGGGTGCTGAAGTGATCTGGACCCAACAGGGGCATTCTGGTGGCCTCTGAATCCAGGACTGTTGAGCCGGTGCAGGCCAAAACTAGAGCTGTATAGTTCCTCTCACCCCCTAGGTGAGTCCTAGGAAGTCCTAGGAAGTCCTAGTCCTAGGAAGAGAGGGGCCAGTCCCATATTGTTCCTGTGCAGTAATCACTGCTGGGAGCGCTTGGAAAATGTTGAACTTTCAAGCTATGAAAATAAACTGTTACTGAATTTTCTAATGTTACCACAATGCAAAACATAGACTGGCTGAAATGGTAGAGGAGACAAAGAATAGGCTGGATTTTAATGAATAGAGGAGAGAGACTTTCCTACGGCTGGTTAAAAGTTTCCATTCTATGAGCACTGATAGTATATTCAGTCCTCTGTATGCTGCAACACACTTTTATCACTGGGGAATGTTGCAGCCTGGGTGTGGAGTTAGTAATTCCTCTACATTCCCTTTAATGCGGAAAGTCTGGAGGCAGATGTTTTGCTTGGGAGGGGCGCAGCAGCAAGAGCTACTTTGGTGAAGCCAGTATTGCCTCTTTTCAAAGTGACTCAGACATCAAAGGTGCATGAGTTTGAGAATGTATTTCTCAGAGTGAAAAAAAGAGCAAGGATAATTCTATGGAAGACTAAATCCAGGCACCTACCATGTACAGGGAGAGGTACACGGCACACCTCAAATATGAACCAGCTCAGAGGAGTCCAGATCCAGGGCCTTGATTCAGCCTATTATGCAGGTGGTGACCATACCAAGCGGGGTAGGTAGAATAAGTATTATTCCCATTTTGTAGAAGGGAAAACTGAGGCACAGAGAAAGTAAGTGACTCAGCCAGGGTCATGCAGCAAGTCAGAAGCAGAGCCAGGAATAGAATCCATGTCTCCTACTTCCAGGCTATATCCAGTGTCCCAAATTACCTCAGTCTCCCCACCTCTAAAGTCGATAATAAAATGTATAACGGGCTATCTCACAGGGCTTCTGTGAGGATTAACTAATGGCTGTGAAGCGCTTTATAAACTTATAGGTCCGTAGCATGTGTAGGTACCCTATTATCCCCATCTCTCTAGTGAGTGCTAGGGTAGGGGCACCAGCTCCTTCCCTAGATGGCACACTAGATCTCACGTGAGGGCAAGTTCTGCCCGGTTCCCAGCTGGCTAGAGCTGGTTGCGGTGTTCAGTGAACACTATCTGAGGGCACATGCTGCTCTTTCCTAAAGGGGCATCAGTGCGCTCCTCACCAAGTGCAACTGCTGCCCAGCTGAGCCATTTTGCCCTGCTCCAGCAAAATGGCTCTGGTGCTGAATGTGTGGCCAGCACCCTTCCTCCACCTCCAGCTTTCTGTATCTAAGGGCAGCATTTTGCCCCATAAATATAGGTATCACTTCACCACCCACTGAAATGCAGCCACTTCTGGGCTAGAATGTGGCACAGAATTTACCCGCACTATACAAAGCAAGTAAAGAGAGGCATTTGCTTAGACATCATGGATCAAATTTATCCCTGATGTAAGTCTAGTGACTTCAGTGGACTTATACCAGAGATGAATTAGGTCCCATGAGTCAGGTCCCATACTTTCTGGAGCAGGGACTGACAGTTTTGTTTTGTGTTTGTATGCCACCTAGCACAATAGAGTCCTGGGCTATGATGGGCATTACCCCCAACAGAAATAATAAGTGGAGAAAAACCCTTCCTTGCCTAGATTTGCAAATAAATGTCTTGGTTGTTTCTCTGATATTGTCTATGTCTGAGCAGCCTACTCAGAAGAAATCTTGTTCTTTTCATCCCAGCATGCCTGCTGCTTTCTATCTATCTATCTTCTTGCATTGCACCCATCACCAGGGTATCAGAGCACGTGAAGCCTGATGGGCTTACGTCTCACCCGGAAAATCAGCCTTCCTAAGGTTGAGGAATTTCGTTTTGGGCCTCTGATAAAACCATTACATGGAGATGAATAACTCGTGTGGTTTTATGTTTCCTGTCCCTGAAATACCATTAGGAACATCAAACACTTCTGTGTTTATTCAAGAAAATTTCCTACCCAGGTTGTGCATGCCGGGGGGGGGGGAGAATAGGGAAGGGGGGCGGAGAAGGGAGCTGGGCCCAAATTATGCTGCTCATTTGCAGTGTCTGAGTGAGAGCTGCAGAGTCAGGCTTTTTGCCTCATTTAAATCCATTGGTGGTACCATGGGGTGCACCCAGGATAAATTACATTGTTGAAGGAGGGGGGTTGAAAGACCACATCAAAGCCTCATGGAGATCAAAGGTGAAGTGACAGGCATCCCTCTGCCCCCCATCCCCCAGGGTCATCTGTCAGACCTTCTCTTCCCTTTAGTTTTCACTTTGAATTTGATGCTGCAACCTGAACTCAGCCTTTATGCTGCTGCATTCCACAGGGTTCAGGGTGTGTGCAGCCAGTATCTCATCATCATGCCACATGGGGCATAGGGTTTCCAGAGCTTAGCTCTCAGGGTCAGGAGATATTGAAAAGATCTATAGTTCTGAATGAGTCAATGCAGATTGATTGAGTCAATGCAATAATGCAGCTGCCCTCAGAACTGGGGTGTGGAAAGGTGGAGAAAAGCCCCCAGGGATCCGGTCCATAGTGAATTGTTAAATATTATTATTATTTGTATTACAGTAAAACCTAAGGGGCCAGTCAGGATCATGGCCCCATTGTGCTAGGTACTATACAAACAGTAGATTTTTCTGGAGAAAATTCAGCGTGTGAAGGAATGGATTTCTGGGAAGGATAGAAGAGACATGATTGCGGTGAGGTTGGACTCGTAATCTCATGGAACGACTCCACAAAAAGTACAAATGCTGCCTATGAGGGCCTTTCTCCCAAGAGACAACTTTTACATCGAGATGTGAACGTAAGTGGAAAAGAGAAAAAGCAAACTCCGGCCTCTGGGTCTACCCTGGTGTTATGAGCCTGGATGTGGAGCCCAAATCATTCTGAAGGAAATATTCTCTCCCCTAGCTCTCAAGATGCAAGCTGAGCTCCTATGAGCACCTTTTGCTGGGACCTAGGCAGGGCCCATGAACCCACTCCCAGAATATTACTGAACCCAGGCCATAACCCCTCTTCAATATTTTTCTTCTGATAAATATGAGCAAAGTTCTCTAGGAATACAGGCGAGGTCCCCATTATGTCTGTGCAGCTCCCTCCCAGGCATGGCAATGGGTGAACAGTTGCCCTTATTATCAAGGGGAAAAGAGAGCCTGTGATTGTTTCACGTACAGTTCAGGAAGCTCCCCCTTACAATTTAAAAAAACTTTTAAACAATCAAGGCCAATACATAAGCATTTGCAGGCGGTATAAACATTTTCATAGTTGCGATGTGACTGCCAGCAGTAAGCAGACCCATGTGTATGAAACTGCTTTTCACAGCTCCCTCTTCTCCTCATGAAATGAGAAGCACATGTAGATGACCCTGTCTCTGAAACTCCAGCAGGATGGCCATGCAAGTCAGCATAAGCCTCATTTCTGTTCCTAACTGCAACATGTTGTAAACTCTATCTACCTATCTATTGAGCTATCTATGTACAGTTCTTATATGACCCAACATGGCAACAAATGGCAGATGAAATTTAATGTTGATAAATGCAAAGTAATGCACATTGGAAAGCATAATCCCAACTATACATATAACATGATGGGGTCTAAATTAGCTGTTACCACTCAAGAAAGAGATCTTGGAGTCATGGATACTTCTCTGAAAACATCCACTCAATGTGCAGTGGCAGTCAAAAAAGCGAACAGAATACTGGGAATAATTAAGAAAGGGATAGATAATAGGACAGAAAATATCATGTTGCCTTTATATCAGGGATTGGCAACCTTTGGCACATGGCCCATCAGGGAAATCCACTGGTGAGCCGGGACGGTTTGTTTACCTGCAGTGTCTGCAGGTGTGGCCGATCGCAGCTCTCACTAGCTGTGGTTCGCCGTTCGAGGCCAATGCGGGCTGCGGGAAGTGGCGGCCAGCACATCCCTCGGCCCACGCCACATTCCCACAGCCCCCATTGGCCTGGAACAGTGAACCGCAGCCACTGGGAGCTGCGATCGGCCAAACCTGTGGACTTTGCAAGTAAACAAACCGTCCCGGCCCGCCAGTGGATTTCCCTAATGGGCCGCATACCAAAGGTTGCCGATCCCTGCTCTATATAAATCCATGGAACGCCCACATCTTGAATACTGTGTGCAGATGTGGTTGCCCCATCTCAAAAAAGATATATTGGAATTGGAAAAGGTTCAGAAAAGGGCAACAAAAATGATTAGGGGTATGGAACAGCTTCTGTATGAGGAAAGATTAATAAACTGGGAGTTTTCATCTTGGAAAAGAGACGACTAAGAGGGGATATGATTGAGGTCTAGAAAATCATGACGGGTATAGAGAAAGTAGATAAGGAAGTGTTGTTTACTACTTCTCATAACACAAGAACTAGGGGTCACCAAATGAAATTAATAGGCAGCAGGTTTAAAACAAATAAAAGGAAGTATTTCTTCACTCAATGCACAGTCAACCTGTGGAACTCCTTGTCAGAGGATGTTGTGAAGGCCAAGACCATAACAGGGTTCAAAAAAGAACTAGATAAATTCGGGAAGGATAGGTCCATCAATGGCTATTAGCCAGGATGGACAGGAATGGTGTCCCTAGTCTCTGTTTGCCAGAAGCTGGGATGGACAGGGGATGGATCTCTTGATGATTACCTTTTCTGTTCATTCCCTCTGTGGCACCTGGCACTGGCTGCTGTTGGTAGACAGGATACTGGGCTAGATGGACCTTTGGTCTGATCCAGTAGGGCCATTCTTATGTTCTTATGTTTTTAATGCATAGTAATAAGAAGAAGACCAGAATTCATGGTGCTTTGGCAGAGCAGAGTGTGCGGGCTCAGACAATGACTTCCTATACTAGGCCCCAGTTTAAGTCACTGCAATTAGCTCCTAATTTAATGAGCGTAGAATTAACTCCCATATCAGGAAGGAAGGAGGGACGTGTATAGTAGGTGTTTAGCAAAGAAGTTTCACAGGAATGCCTTTTTCCTTCATGGAAGTTCTTGGAACACAGATGATGGCGGCTGAGATACCCCATGGGGCGTGATTCCCTGCAGGATCTGTATGGAAGAAAAGCTAGCGCCAGTTCTCTGGTTAGAAAGTCTGCCCTGAGGCAGTTGCTACAGCAGAGGAAATCTGCAACCTTCTCTTCACCAGGGAGCCTGCACGTGGCTTACACATCTCCAAAGGTGAGGGGGAATGTGCCCTGATTCAGCCCCCTCTCAGCTGGCTGGCATGTGATGGAGATTAAAACTGCCACCCCCACTGAAAGCCCAGAGGAGAGCTGCATTGGCGAAGGGAGCTGTGCTCAGGACGTCCAAAAAACAGGCTATTCCCCTCACTGCACCTCAGCTTCTCCCTTTGCACAGTGGGGTTAATCACTGTTACCTGCCAAAAAGGGTGCTGTGGTGGTAATGGTGGCAAAGCACGTTGACATGGAAGGTACTGTAGGTGTGTGTTTATTACATGAAACAAACCTGTGCTGACCTGGGTATAAACACTGCTGTTGTTTAGCTTCACAAAGAGCATTTGAGATCTACTTGAACCCAGCTCTCTCTGATGTAGCTACAATAGTGCAAGTGGTGCAGTAGTGCCGGGGTCCACAAGGCTCAGCCAGCAGATGCTGCTCTACCTTAGGCACCACTGTAGTTTTGCCACAGTCTACCTGAAGGCAGACTTGACAGCTGCCTGCTAGCCAAGACTCCAAGGAGCAGGAAGCAGCCCTATGCCAGACTTCTGGGGAAGTGTTCCTGCCCCCTGCTCAGTTAGAATGTGTTTCTCCTAACTAGGCTAGATTCACTGGTGCACTCTAGCTCTTACGTAATATTTTGGCAATGGAAAACACAGTCAACCTAGTTTGATCAGACAGTTAAATTGAGTTTTTCCAAAGAAGCTGGAGCATACCAGTGAATCTTGCCCTATGTGGAGTAGGATCAAACTCTATCCGAATAGTGCGTGCACCTTAGAGGTACTTCGAAGATATTACAGATGTTGGGGAGGGCTGTCTTTTTATCTAGGTCAGATAACATTTCTATGATATGAAAGCAGACATACCATAAGTGCCTGACTTAGATAGTAATATAAAATGGACTAGGTGTGATTTTGAGAAGTGCTGAGAATGTAGTTTTTTAATAGTGGATTTTTTTTTAAAATTTCATGGCAGAATGGATCCTTCTGTTTGGTTTCTCTGACAAAGACACCACATTTTCGAGAGTGCTCTGTATATCTGTGACAGGTTTCAGAGTAGCAGCCGTGTTAGTCTGTATTTGCAAAAAGAAAAGGAGTACTTGTGGCACCTTAGAGACTAACAAATTTATTTGAGCATAAGCTTTTGTGAAAGTGAGCTGTAGCTCACAAAAGCTTATGCTCAAATAAATTTGTTAGTCTCTAAGGTGCCACAAGTACTCCTTTTCTTTTTGTATATCTGTGACAACACTTGTTTGGATGTTGTGCCCAGTCACATGACTGTGCTCAAATTGCAGGCTTTTCCATGGGCAAAACTGTGGGTTCATGTATTGACTTGGGCTTGATTCCCCATTGCATTATTCCTCTTTTACAGTGGTGTAACTCTATTAAGGTAGTTCCAATAGAGTTGCCCCAGTTTGAAACTGGAGTAACACAATGATGACTCAAGCCCTTGGGCCTTTGACTAACTACTTGTGTGCTGTGGATGTGCCTTGCTACTTAGTTTTAAGTTTTAGTTTTAAGTATGGCATGTAAAAGGTGAGTTATGTGTGTTTTATGTTGATATGATATGTGTATTTAAGATGAATATGTAGAAAACTCATAAGTGCTGTTACCCAGACTTTTAATAAGAAAAAATAACGGATAAAATGTTAGTTAGGTTTGGAACATGGGTGCTTTACCTTATGATGTCACACATAAGATAGCTTTTGGAGACTCTCTCATATGTGACAGAATCATTGAGATAATTTCCGCAGGGCTCCTGCACTAAAAAATGTAGTACTACTTCGCGGCCAGTGGTTTCAGCTCTGCAGCATGCAACAAGACTCCTAATTGAGTCTAAATGAGCTATTTGTATCAATGTGTAAAGAGCCTGCAAAAATAGAAATCATAGAATATCAGGGTTGGAAGGGACCTCAGGAGATCATCTAGTCCAACCCCCTGCTCAAAGCAGGCACAATCCCCAATTTTTGCCCCAGATCCCTAAATGGCCCCCTCAAGGATTGAACTCACAACCCTGGGTTTCGCAGGCCAATGCTCAAACCACTGAGCATGACCTGCATACCTTTGTGTACTTGAGGATAACATGGATATGTTCTGATTTTCCAGGATGGTAAAGGTAAGTAACGCTTTAGATTTCAGAATCAGGAAGGGAGCCTTTAACCTATTCCTCCACTGGGGCCTCTAGGACCTTGCTATGCCCCATCTCTCCCCATATAATGTTGCCACGGAGTGCTCAGACTAGCAGGACCATGGTTTAATAGGGGAAGCTACCATTTATGCTGGATTACTCAAATGGGTGATTTATATTTGGGGGAGATGAGGTTGGCTTTGAGGTAGGGTGACCAGATGTCCCGATTTTATAGGGACAGTCCCGATTTTGGGGTCTTTTTCTTATATAGGCTCCTATTACCCCCCACCCTCATCCTAATTTTTCACAATTGCTGTCTGGTCACCCTACTTTGAGGAGAGCAGGCAGTGGATCTTCCCCATCTCTAATTCCTGAGTGAATCTGAAAAGAAAAACACTATGCCTCTCACCCAAAGAAGTTTTGTTTTCTCCAGCAGAAAGCTTTGCAAACCATTTGCTCCCAGTTCTCATGGTCTCCCCAACCACTCTAGCATTCTGTAACAGCCTCCGACAGAAAAACAGTGGAATGTTTCAAGCTAGAAATGGTCCTTATTTACATTAGCAACAGCTGCTTTCTTCTTAATTTAATTCTACATTCTGGAGATCTTTATGAAAGCTGCCATTAATTATGTTTTTCATCAGTCAATGTTCAGAGATGGCTAATGGCCCAGCACACCTAATTAGTCCTTCATGTATGATAAAGTTTCAGCAAATCTATAGTTAGCCATGCGGGGCTGATATCTCCTGCGTGGTGGAGTTGTGACTGGGGCTGTACAAACTCTCCTGGTGTGTGTCAGAGAGTGTTACAGATCTGTTCCACTGCTCTTTCCAACATCTGGGCAGCTGTGGGCTGCAATTACTGGGACGTGATGATAATAATGAGTGCCAAAAACGGCTTCTAATGTCACTCATAACATGCTAACGAAAGGGTGAAACATTCAAGATGCCTTTTGAAACCTCTTTGAAGACCATTAGTGCATAGACTAGACTTAGAGCTACACGTTTTTTTTAAGTGATGCACTTGGGATATATAGTAAAGCATTAGCTGTGGCTTCCAGCTCTACACAATTGTCCATAGAAGCATTAACATATGTTTAAAAGGATTTATCTGGATCCAGACAGCAGCTCTGGAGTAACAAGTAGTCTCCTTTTTGTTCAAACATATTTAAAACTATACTGACTGAAATACTAGCCAATACTAGAGATGGGCATAAGCTATTGAGTTTGAATGTCAGTCAGAATCTGAAGGTTGAAGGTATCTGTGTTTGTGTCTGGGAATTTGGTTTGGTGGTCTGTAGCAGGGTAGACACCCGCTCCTGCCCTGAGGGGCTTAGATCAGTCCTGGAGAGGGCTGTGGCTGGGGACAAGAAGCCTGGGCTAATTGGGGAAGGCAGCAACAGCTGGGGCCATGCCCCAATCAGGCCCAGCTGGCCCCCATAAGAGGCTCTGTAGAGAGAGAAGGGCCTAGCTGCTGGGGAGCCTAACCAAGTTCCTAGACTAGAGCAGGGCTGGAGAAAGGCCAAGGGAGCTGGAGAGCTCCGGCCTGGAAACCCCCCAGGCTGCGGCCTAGTCAAAGGTCAGTTAGGTACTGGGTTTGCAGGGGGCAACCTGCGAGTAGGCAGAGGCAGCAGGTCCAAACCCCCTTGCCGGTGATGAGTGGCTTATATACAGCAGTCAGCCCCAGTGAACGGGGGCTAGCTAGTGACTGGGCAGTAGCCAAAGACTGAGGCGAGGTGGGGATAGGGGGTGGGGTTCCCCGGGGTGGGGAGACCCTGGAAGTGAGGGGTTACTGCCAGGGAGCAGCACCCTGGCATACAAGGGGCATTGGGTCCGGGAGGGAAAGGGGGCCCAGTGCTCCAAAGCTGGAAGTAGAGCTAATTCGAAGGACACCAGCAGGAGGCGCCACTGGGGTCCCACACACTTACATGGTCCTTGCCTTGAAAATGTACTGTAGAGAATGCTCTTGCATTGGGTACATAATGGAGCTTATGAGCTGAATGACTGAATGCAAGTGATGTTTAAAATGGTTGAGTGCACAGGGAAGAGAAAAAAGTTAAATATTTACCATAATTGATAATTGCACATGAAAATCCAGTAAGTGTGCATGCATGTAGTTGGCTCTGGTCATTTGCCCAGGCCATTATCTGATCTGCTCATGCCACCATGGTAATTGCATGCAAAAATTAGGAGCACGTGGTGTTCACCGTTGTTGAAAACTGGCAGAAGCCCCAATCACGAGTTGCAGCGTATTGTATAAGGCATGTTCAGACATTCCTGCTTTAGAAAAGAGGCCAAGACTTGCACAAGCTACACGTATGATGTGCGTGACAGTAGGATCTACTGTGATTATTGCAGAGTAGGACTCACTGTGCTCTGATCCCTCTCCCTTCCCCTAAAAGAGCACACCACACAATCCTGATCCCTCTAGAGCAGACTCACTGCCTTGTGCTTTATTCACATGACTTTTGTTTTCCATAGGTCACACTTGGAAAGGGAAACAAGTGAAATAAAACTAACCATATTTGCTTATAATAAGAAAAAAATCCTCTATTTCAGCATGTTTAGATTTGAATAATGTTAGAAAGCTCTGTTACGTTCTTCAACATTGGAAATTTTATTTTCTTTGGGCATTGGAAGTAGATCAGCACAGGGAGCTGTCCTCAGGCCATTATCCCAATGGGCCAAACTCTACCTATGCTTCTTCAGTGAAGTCAAAAGCAGTTGATTTCTGCTGAACTTGCCAATTACCTCCAGGTAGAATGAACCTGCCATGTTGCTAAATGGATCAGGCATTGTCCAGAACACATCTGTACTGCAGAATTTATCAGATACACCCTAACATTGCTTTGATTTCACTGCTCTTAATAGATGAGAGCAACAGCAGGTGCAGTGCAGGACTGGTACTGAAAGAGTTAAATAGGAACAGAAGTAAGAGCATCTCACGGTTGTTTTTAAAGAAGACCAGAAAATAAAAGTGACCTATCAAGGCACATATGTGCTTAAGCCTCGCGTCTCAAACTGCAGTGAACTTCTAGTGAACTGTAGCATTATTTTAGCATAACACAGTTTTAAGTGGCTAGCAGGAAAAGTGTCGTCATATTATTACTGTTATCCCAAGTTTGGTTTCTTTCCTTGTCAGTTCTTTAATTACTTTAGCTATGAGCCGCTCGTCTGAAATTTCTCACTTGGAAAATATCAGATTCACAGCACCTTTGGAATGATAGTATAAAAATAATGTATTAGTGGTACCAAGATCTGGCTGTTCATTAAATCAGTGTAAATCCAGAGTAACTCCAATGGAGCTGATGGAGTTACTCTGATGAAACTGAGGGTGAAATTCATCTCTCTGTGCTTACATTTTGGGCTCTTCTGTTGGCATCTGAACCTGATGTAATATTGCAAAAACACATCATTTGAGTGAAAGTGATAAGAAAGACAAATGTTTGGCTTTTTCCAGAGAATTTAAAGAGGCTACAAACTCGGTGTCCTTTGAAGACTGCCGAGTTCTGCGCTCTGTTAGTTGTACATGTCTATCTTAAGAAAACACTCATTTCATCACAGCCAATGCCATAAATTCAAACTTGCAAGCAAATGGCTAGATTGAGTTAAATCACCTTTCTATCTGCTAATGGCATTTATGCCTTTACTTGATGATGAAGGTTATCTTGCTGTTTGGAAGTTATAACCTACAACTGTTAGATGACATTATCTTCAGACTTAGGCAAGATAAATTGTATGAAAAATTCAAGCAATCTGAAACTTACTGGCTTCCATTCAAATGGGGCTGAAATGATTCAAGATTCCAGCTGCCTTCACATACTGCTTTACCAAAGCGCCTCCTGTTATACAGTAGAGGAAAAAATAGCAGATGGCAGATGATTGATAACAATGCAGCAGTCCAGTAAAGGGTTTCTGTTGACATCATAAACAGGAATGGGAGCAGCTTGAGCTGTTTAAAAAACTCGAGGGGAATTTTGCCTCCAAATGAATTAACTACCATTTTCTGCCTTTCCTCCTTCACCCCCACTCAAATTCCAAACTCCTTCAAGAGAAACAAACATCTGTAAAGACACAGCGTTAATTGTTGTACTTAGCACTGTTTACATTTTTGATGCAGGCAAGTCAAAGCACGTCAAGGGTATCTCCAAGCGATCAAAACAAGCCAGCAATCATGTTCCAACCGAAATAAAACAGGGTTGGGTTCAGATCTATTAGGCAGAGTTGCTCTGGATTGATGCTGGCATAAATGAGATCTGAATGTGGACCCCTCAAATGAGCAAAAAGCAGCAGAAGGGGTTATCAGAGAGTAAACATGGCTGAGTCACTGGGGAATCCTTACAAGGATATTCCAGTTTTCCATTATCTTAAATATAGTTGGGGATTTCACTGCATTTATAAGGTTGGTAGGACAGGATTCCCTAAGCCCCTCTCCCATCAAAATCCAATGTCATTGTTCTGTATCAGAAATGAGGAATCACTGCCATGCCCACATTCTGCTTCATGATTTCTACTACGCTTGCATCCACTTAGAGTTCATTTTAATTTTAACACTTACAATGATCTATGAGCCAAGTGTGACCATGGGGTTCACAAGCATTTGGTAATTAGTGTGTTAAGCAGGTCTCTTTAGAATGCCATTTCAATGGGCTCTGACTCACACAATATTTTTTCTTGTTGTTGTCTGAGCCACTCCAGGCAGGAGATATTATACATGAGTCTCACAGGATCCATCAAAACTGAGGATGGAATGTAATGTAATGAAAGAGGGTGAATATGTGTCTAGCTGAGCAGGCTATGAGATTGTCTTAGTTATATGGCTGACAAAACTTTGGCTGTGATTCAAAAAGGTGCTTGGCTTTCATCTCTGTCTTCCTTCCTCCACCCTTCTAAATATTAATGGCTGGGCTCATACCTCCCATACCCCTGACCTACTATAATTGTTCACAGATTGTTGTGAATAATGGGATTGACCTTTTTGTCCTTACAGATGTAGAACTCTCTACCTGGACCTGTGATGAGTGGCCCCTTCCACCCAGATGGCCGGGCCCAACCCTGCCTTGCTTGGTTCATTCCCAGACAGCAGGAGCAGACTAGGCCATGTCTGCCAAACTGGTGTATTAGGGGAATCGGGATGGAGCTTTCCTGGTAAAGAAGAGGAAAGGAGGGCAGTGAGCCTGACTGCATGGAGACATCCTGGGGACGTGATTTGTCGGTGTTGCTGGCATTTCTCACCCATAGGAGCCCAGGGCAGCCTAGTTGTTGTAATGGATATTTAGACTATGGGTGTTTTTAGTGCTCAGACTTTGCTGTTCAGTTTTCCTCTTGCTCTGTGATTCTCCTTTATGGGCTCAGGCAGACGTTAAAAGCTGGTGAGGGAGGTGAGTGGGCCCTAAGTGCTGAGGCCTGCATCCCCAGGGGGGTTGGGCCTGGAGTGACTTTAAAAACTAAAATGGAAAAAACTTGGTGTAAAAAAGCTGCAGTCTCCAAATGGATCTGGCTGTGTATAGGCAAGGAGCTAAACATTGAGGGTCAAATCCTGGCTTCACTGAAGACAATGGTAAAACTCGAGAGCCAAGATTTAACCCTGAGAGATTTGAAGGTCTGGATACTATGTCCATGGATGGAGTAAGGCAAGAGGCTTGGCATTCAGGCTCACAGTCAGACTCTTAGGTTCAGGGCAGCAGGTGGTAATACAACACATAGCTGCCTGCAAGGTTGCTCTGGCTGGGTTGCCTCACTTGTGGGCAAAATCAAGGATTCAGAAGTGAGTGGAAGAACTCAGTTCATCCAGTGGGATTGGGCCAGGAAGAATTGTTTGTCTGGAGGTCCCAAAATTTTGATGCATCTAGACCCCATTAAAAGCCAGGCTATAGCTTTAAGCCACTGGCCACATTGGCGGGACTGATGGGGGGGAGGGTGGGTCGGCTGAGATCAGTGTCCCATTGTGCTAGGCACTCTCCCAATATAATCCCTGCCCCAAAGACCTTACAAGCTAAAGGAACAAGCCAGACCAAGCATTTTTATCTCCCTTTTAAAGACAGGCAGCCATAGTGCATGATTTCCCCAAGGTCACACAAGAAGCCAATGGCGAATGTGTGAGCTGAATCCAATCCAGATTTCCTGAGTCCTGGTCTGATGCATTAAATGCAAGACCATCCTTTCTCTCTAATGGATCTTAAGTTTCGGACAAGCAGAGGCAGCTGTGAAAAAGAAACATACTGAAGAAAAGTTAATAGATTTTTTTCAAAGTCTAAAGAGTTTCAGGTTGAGTTTGAATCAGGATGAAGATTTTGGGGGGGAAAGAGTGCTCTGATTTTACCCAAATCATCTCTAATTGTAACTCCGTAATTGAGCAATTGCCGTATATCCCATCCTTTGCACCATAAGCAAAGATCATACCATCTCGGAAACAGAGGGAGTATAACTGTATAGCGTATAATGCCGTAAGCATGTCATACAGCCAGCATGTATGTATTTACAGAGAATGAATATACTACACCACTCCCCTTTCATGCTGGATTCTTCTCACTAGCACCACAAACGCTTCTGCTGTATTACCGCTTTTGTTGGATGGCCTTTGCCTGATTTACAACAACGGGGAGAACGGGAGAGAAAATTGCATTATTTTCCTTTAAAGAAATTGTGAGGCAACTATGTTGGCCAAGTTCTGATCCTTATTAGCAATATTTGGCTATGTTTGCTGTGAGAATCTCTAGTACTTTCTAGTGCAAATAGCTCAACAGATTATGCTCTTTCAAAGTTTGTAGTAGAAATAAAGAAGGATTTTTTTCCTTTTCAGATGTTAACATTAATTAAATCAATATTTTTAATACTGTGGCAATTAGTCAAACCAGATGTGATTGTAAATAAGACCACAGACACATGGATGCACAATTAAGACTTGTTCCAAAGGCCACTGAAGGAAATGAAAGACTCCCATTGATTTCAATGGGGTTTGGATCAGGTCCTTAAACATTGTTTCTGTTCCATATAGATATTAAATAGTTTTTTTTCATTAAAGTGGGAATTTGGCCCAGAGTCCTTGGCCAGCATGTCCTCTCCCTGTGATGGGAGTTTGGTTCTTCTCTGTCAAGAGATGACTGCATGCCAGTGGTGTGTGTATATACTATAGCTTAGAAATGCTTTGAGTGGAAAGATGTTACGTAAATGTAACTTATTATTAGTGGTTACTGCAGAGGACTGGGAGCTATTAGGGATATATTTTAATAATTTTTCCTTTAACTTAACATGTTTATGGGCAATTTGTAGGGGGACGGACAGGATGATCTAATCAGTCTTTTCCATCACTAACGTCTGTGATTCTGCAAGAGGCAAGGGGGAATTGGGTGTTAATACATAAACAACCTGCAGATCTATGTTCAAACCTTGCTTCATTCAGAAGTGAACGGAGTTTGATGGTGTCATCCTAGCCCTTTGTGGAAATTTGTCCCTCTGACCAAAGCACCACACAATTCAGTACAGTGTAGAGTTGGCAAAAGAGTTCTAAGTGTAGGATAGCAGGCGTGCTATGAATTAGCATGGAAGTGCAGTGACATAGTTGAGTGGGAAGGAGTCTTGAACTAGTAGGTGTGGCAGCTCCCAGCTGAAGCACATTGGCAAGCGCTGTGTGTGTGTGGGGGAGGGCTCAGGAATGGAATGGCAGTGGGTGTTGCAGGTCAAGACTGAGGTGCATTGGCAGAGCTGTGGGTGTGTGGACAGGCTCAGCACCTGGCAGCTGGCTCTATTCAGAGTATTAGTCCTTGAACACTAGTGCTACCCACAAAATGTTTAGAAAAACAGAAGGAAACCATGCCTGCATGCAGGTTATAATAGCCAACTTTTAGCATCCTACCCTTCTTTTTCTTGGTCTCAAATCCTGTCAGCCTGTTGCAGTCCAGATCTGACTTCTTAAAACTGGAAGGCATTTTGCAAAGCACACCGCCTCTAAATCTTATAATAAGTCAAGTGTCAATGCATCAATGAAGCTCATTTTCCAGGCCAGTAACTTTGGTTTACCAGTTAATGAAAGGTATGGCATGAAGAATAAGGGCAGTGGGTGAGAGAAGGGAATAGGAAAGAAAAACGAAGGGAGTGGACATACTGGTAGAAACATCCTGTTTCTTGAAAAGCTGATTTTGAGGTGTCTTGTCAAAGCAAACCCAATGTTTATTATGATTATTATATCACATGGCCTTGGAGTGGTTTGCTGGTATTTCTCAAGGACCACCCAGAAGTAGGGCAGGTTTGGTTATTGGATTTACAAAACAGAACAAGAAACACGTAGCTCCTGCATGCTATTCAAAAATAATATTGCCATGCAAGCAAACCACAGCGAGACCGCAGGCAGTTGAAGCCCATTTTCCACTTGCTTTGGGAACTGCCCTAGCTTGCCACAGAACGAAGCCTCCATATGCTGGGAATGGTTCCCAAATGTGCTCCGTCCTGGCTGACTCACTCGCTGCTCAGTTTCCTTTCAGAAGCTGCATCCAGTGGAGACCCAGGGTAAGGAAGTGGCCCTGAACAGGATACTCATGGGTGTTGTCTGTATGCAGCGAGGTGGAGAGAACAGGCTGTAATTGAAAACACAAAAATGGTGTTGGACTAGAACAGAGAGAGAGTGGCAGAGTGAACAGACAGTTTATCAGAGGGGCTTGACTTGATCTTATGGGAGCAATGCTCTCTCTTTCTCAGACACACGTCCTCCTCACAGGCTAAGTGGCAGAGCACCAACAAGCCCTCTGCAGAACTGGTGGTCCACAGGCCATAATTCTGGAAGCCCTGGAAAGAAGAAACAGAGTCTCTCTCTCTGTTCTAGTCCATCACCATTTTTGTGGGGCTCTATAGGAGGGAGTACAAATGGTGTAAACACCATTTTTGTGTTTTCAATTACAGCCTGTTCCTTCTATAGGAGGGAGTACAGCTCTCCTCCAGGCCACTGGATGTGAGAATGAGAGAGCATATTTTGTTGGAAAGAGAATAGAATTCACTACTCTCTAAGAAGCCATTGAGCTGGTGACCAGAAAGAGAAAGAAGGGGTCTCTTTCCATCACTGGGGTATGTGTGGGGTTTTAGGAGGGCAGGTGGGGGCCAAGAGGCTTCCTCACAAAATGGTTTGCAGAAAGAAATACTATGAGTGCCACATGCAGCTGTGGGAGTGAATATAACAAAATAAGGATAGAGCTAACTCACACCAATCCTTTGAAAACCAAGAGACTGATTCTGCCCTGCCTTGCCCCTGTGGCTGTCACAGCTGTGGAAAGGGGGTGTAAAATGCTACCAAATCAGAATTCTCCACTCCCTTATATTAGCGTTAACACATTGCACCCACTTGATGCAAGAAGGGGAGAATCAGGCCCCTAACTCTCCATGCATTTTTGACCAAGTCACTTCTGTTTTCACCCTACCAGCTCTTAAGAGGTTAATGGGAAAAGTTTCTTCATCTGACCTTTCACCTCCTAATGTTCCTTGATTTTTATTTATTTATTTATTTATTTATTTCCCCCTCCTGGGCATGATTTTTGTTTGGGAATGGACCATGCTTACTCGTTCATATGCATTTGTTACATAGACACCATATTTAGGTACATCATCAATCAGAGGAAATGTCATTCTGTGTAAAAGCCCAATACTCAGTGACAACTGAGTTAGTGCTTGTGGTATGTGGCAGCCTTCTTGCCAAGTCTCTGGAGCTGGACATTTTAAACAAAACTAATTTATGAATAGATCCACAAACACAGAAATCTGCAATGGCCCAATGCAGTTCTTAGGATAATGAGAGTTTATGCAATCCCTAGACAGCTTATTAAAGGCACAGAGAAGAAGAGGAACTGTATGGATGATGGTCCTGTTGCTTGCTGGGTCAAATGCACTTCCGGTCAGTAATGATGAAAAGTTGTTCTCATCTGAGTCTTTAGTTACTTGTGCAAAATGAGTTGTTGGTCTCAGTTCAATTCTTGTTGAATGGATTCCAGGTCTCAAAAATTACCATCACTGTTGCTACTGATTGACAATCTAGTCTCAGCAGAAATGCCAAGTTCTGAATGGGCCATGAAGCCTGAACTTCCATCTGGCCTAGACTGGGTCAGGATTTTAGGCACATCGATGGTGGTGATAGTCTTGCTTTTAGAAACCTTGACCAGCTTTTAGCTGATATTCACATATGAGAGACCCTGCTTCTTTCCAGGAAAAGTGTCAGTTTTTGGGCTACTGATGGGTGCCTCCTGCTGTCTGGGCGCTGCAAAACCCACAGGACACTCTGTCTCCATAAACAGGAGTCTCCATGGTACAAAACAGAGCCAAGTAGTCTGATTGTGTTTGAAGTGGGGGAAAAAAATTCATGCTGAAACTCAAATGTTTAGGTTTGACATTTTCTAAATTAAATATTGCGACTTTCATTTCAAAATGACATTTTGTTTTGAAATTTAGCTAGATGTATTTAAAAAACAAAACAAAGTTTAAAAAACATCTGGGGAAAAAGAGAAATTGTTTCAAGTTGAATGAAACATTTTATTTTACACAAAACAATTTTTTCCCCAAGTTTTTTCATTTTGGCAATAAAAATTGAAAAATTTCTGTTTTTGGCCAATCCAGTACTATTTTTTTCCCCCAGTTTTTCAGTTTAGTCACTGAACCAAAACCTTAGTTATTTGGTCAGCTCTGTTTATTACCATAGCTCAATCTCCGATGCTTCAAATTTTGAAAAAATGGCCTCTAAATTTATCCCAATAAGTTTGCTTAGAGAATCATTTGCTGGCCCAAATAAGAGGATTTGGATGTCCAGCTACATGATTTACAGGAATGAAATGGTTGCATCAACAACTGTGTGGTGAACTCAAGTATTTAGACATCTAGGATGAAATCTTGGCCCCATTTAGGCCAATGGGTGTTTTGCCATTGACTTCAATGGTCAGGATTTTCACTCCTACATCCTACTGATGAATTTGTTCCCGCAAGTGAGTGTCATGCAGGTGCCAATAATTTGGGCTTGCATATTTAGACTCTGAGTTGTTGCCTATTTATAAACCAAGACAATGGGATTCTCCCTTCAGTGTAGGTAGTCTACCTCTCCAAGAGGAAGTAGCTAGGTCAATGGAAGATTTTTTTTTCTGTCAGCCTAGCACTGTCTACATGGGGTTTTATATTGGCTTAACTGTGCTGCTCAGGGTTAGGGATTTTTCACATCCCTGAGCAATGTAGTTATGATCTAATTTTCCAGTGTAGGCCAGGCCTCAGAGTGTCACAACTAAATACAAGGTGTAACAGATTGTTTAGCATAAGTAGCTCACCTATTCTGAGACCATTCAAGGTGAAGTGACTATTTAACACCTCTCCGGTCATAGGATGAAAAAGGGGGGTTTGTGGGTTACAGATTGTTGTAATCAGCCATAAATCCAGTGTTCTTTATTAAGCCCATGATTTTTTAGTATCTAGCAAAATTATACATTTAAGCTGACAGGCTTGTCTTTGAAAGTGTTGGGCTGGTTTCTTTTGAGGATGAGGACTGAGAGGTCAGATATGGAGTGATCGCTTTGTGATCGCCCACGGGTAATAGGGTGTTTTTCTCTTTTCTAGTTTTTCTGTGTGAGTTCATAGCTGTTTTGGGGGCATTTAGTATACTGGATGAGACACAGCACATGTTGTGATAGGGATGTGTAGGACCCCTTGGTCTTGAGAAGTGTGGTGTGGGGAATATTGATCATTGTAGCAATGGAGATTTATTTGCAGGTTTTGCATCTGTTCTGGCAGGGTCTGGTGCTGCTTTGAGTTGTTGTGCCCTGGTCTGGGGGGAGCTTGCTTCTGTTAACAAGGTTGGTAAGGTTGTGGGGTTGTCTGAAGGCAAGAACCGGGGGTTTAGGAAATATTTCTTTCTGGGATCTGGTCTCCATTGAGTATGGGTTGTAACTGCCTAATGATACCCTGTGTGGGTTCCAGTTTGGGGTGAGAGGTGACAACTAGGAGTGCGTGGCAGGAGGGTTTTTCAGTATTGAAGCAGGTTCTCCCAGTGTGTTTGGGTGGCCCGTTCCATGCTGAAATATTTTTTTTTATAGATGGGTGTAAATACCCTGAACTTTGAAGAGGAGGCTCAATCCAAATTCGGCTTCAGATTTACATTTTGTACCTGGCCCTTATTTGTATAAATAAAACTGGTGGAGAAACTTTTTTTTTTCCTTGTGAAAGTTTTCAAAAGAAACATTTTCATACACATTTCTCATTTGAATTTCTTGTTGGGAAATTTCTAAATGAAACAAAATGAGAAATTTTGAATTTCAAAGACAAGCTTGGCAGCTTAAATTCATAACTTTTTTCAATTTGAATTTGAAAACCAAACTGAAACTAAAAGTGCAATTCAAAACGGAACAAATTTCATTTTGTTTAGAAATTTCCCATAGAAATTTTCTTTAAAAATAATTGAAAATAACATTTTCTCTCTAAACAAAAAAATAAGTTTTTGATGAAAGCCCATTTTTCTGTAGGAAAATATTTTGCTGACAAATTTCAACCATATTTATTTATTATTGGCTTTGGGTGAAATTATTATTTTAAAACAGGGACTGATCTCCACAATGGGGTACCCAGATCTCCAGGGTGCTCAAATCTAAATCTGAATTGGTAATGGGATCTGATTTTTGTGGTGTGGGATACAATTTTTTTGTGTTGCCGTGAAAGAATACCCCCCTTTTTTTTTTAAAGCAGGAAAAGAAAATGTGGCACCATGATTTCTCCTTAATATGTGGGAGTACAGAGCTCTTTCAAAAATGGATTGTGATTGCCGATAGCTATACAAAGAGATTAATCTTGTGAAGGAAGAAAATTCCATGTGTTCCCATTCTGAAAGGCTGGCATTCTGAAATAGCGGAAATGGTGTCAGGTGAGCACCACATATGAGATTAATGACTACATAGAGAAATCTTATGTGCTATGGGAGCAATTTATTTCTTGCATAAAGAATAATACAGATGTGTAACTGAGAAGTATGTGAGATCACAAAGGATGGGTGGTATTTCAGCAATGTGGCAGTCAGTGATTTTATTCTTGGTTAAATGTTAGTTCAATATTTGCTTGTAGTAGTTGGGTTATATTGGGAAATAATTAAAAAAAGTTACATGTGCAAATGTGTATATGATTGCATGTCTAATTTGAACTTGCAGTTACTGCGATTGCATGTGCAAATTAGCTATTTGCACAAGCTAATGACTAGCTGTGCAACTTGCACATGCCAATATCCAATTTGCTCATGAACTTGCAGTAACTATCTAGGGATCTCAAAATGGCATGCATTCTTTTGATAATCTGGCCCATATTTTATTAGCTTCTACTTTTGTAACTCTCATGTATAGTTTTGTATCTTTGTTTTAAAACTACTAAAGGTACATTATTGGAGAAATATTGGTTCTTAATTTCAATGTCAGCTCTCCCAGGAGAGGTAGATAAACCCCATTTCTAGGACAGCTGTTTTTTCAGGCTACATTTTTATATGAATGATTTTGTGGCCCGATTACAGAGACTGAAAGTAATCCTCACCATCCTCTGCCAGGCAAAATGATATCTTTTTTGCAGCATACATTTCTTAAATCATTTTGGTCCATAGCCATTTATAAAAGGGTCAGATGATAGCAGTCAGTAAAGGCAATGCTGCCAGGTGCTGTGAGGTCTGGCTAAGAGGACACAATAAACCTTTTCCTAGTAGAACAGTATTATTCTGCTTCTTCCAATATGTTTTAGCCTGACAGGTCAGGGAAGAAGCATTGGTGGCAAAAATACAACATATTTCCCTTTTGAGTGAAACAGACTTGTATCACAAACACATATTACAAATGTCTTTCATATTCCTGTCAATTTCTCAAATACTGTACTGGACATGTACTCCTTATCTAATCTTGGCAGTTGTGTTAAACAGGTACATACTATTCTAATTGATGCATTGCGTAACTTTAGACATGGTTTCTATTTTCTTTGCAGCTAACCAAGGTAGCATATAACTGCTTAGGAAATGTTAACATCCGCTAAGAAAAAAAAAAAGTAAAGGAATTAATCAAAGCCCTGAAATTTATGAGCTCAATCCTTAGCCCCTGGTCCAGCTGTTCTGTGCTGCTTAGGCAGCACATAACAACCAGAATGCTGCCTTAATGGAGTAACTGAGGATTCCCTCTGACACGGAGAAAGGGTTGTGAAAAACTGCCACAGCTGACTCTGTGCAATCCATCCACCATCCCATCTCCACATATGGGGAAGAGGACACAGCATTCAGTCCGATCCTTTGCTAGCTCAGCAGCTGGCTGCGCTGGTGTAATTTACAACAGCCCTGAGGCTGTTCTAAGTTGTTCTAGAGACCATTTCAGCCCAAGATTGGCTCTGGTTCATGGGAGTAGAAAGATGGTTTAGAGTTACTTTTCCCCACACTTCTCCACAGCTCCCCTGAGCATAAACTCAAAGCCGCTGAGGACTAAGCCCCATCTTGCAGTCTATACGTTCTGGATTTTTTTTTTTTACTCTGAGTTTTGATTCACTGAACCTGACACACTGAATGCATAAGGGATTCTCTGGTTTGCTCAGTTTATTTGGAATACTTTTTTTGGTGTTGAAACTGTGTAGACGTGGCCCACAAGGAAAGTGTTACTGATACTGACATTTACAAGTTTTGCAAAGTTACAATGGTGAAAGTAGGCTAGACTTGCTTGCATGGGCTGGAATGCAGGGGTGCTAAAGCTCACCTAGCCTCAAGGGTAACTTGTAACAGACACATTATCTACCCTAGCAAACTTTATAGCCATGATTCACCACTAGTGCAGCTACACTAAAGAGAACCAGGTGCCTTTACCACTGTGCCATCCAACCTGATATATTTGAAGTAGTAAATAAAAGCGTAATATTAAATTAATACTAAATGATGCAGCATCTCAAGGTGATGTGTTCTTGACTCTAACATGGTGTGTGTGTCCCTGCATCTCTTTCCCCTTTTGTCTTGCAGCGTCTGGTGAGAATTGGCAGAAAAAATTATATAACCTGCCATCAAGGGTAACAATTTCCTTGAAACCCATGGGAGTCCCCCCATTACATCCTGTGCATGGAAGAGTGAGAGCGTGTAGCCTTAGGTACAAACCCTATTGTAGGAACTCTAGACCTTTCTAATGGTGAGTGAGGCCTGAAACAAAGCCCTGGAACTGAAGAGCTCCAAGTTTGAGGAAAGTTCGGATCTGGCTCTCAACTTTGTGTCTTGGGCCCATCTTTCTTTCTAAGCTTTAAGGGTCAAATTTTCAAACACTGTTCTTAATATCTTTTGCACCTGTCATCTGCAGGCACTAATAACTAGGGGCATAATTTTGCAAGCAGCTATCTGTGAGAGCAGCAATGCAGGTCATTTAGATATTTAAGTATCAGCCTGAGCTGCAATTATTTGCCATTTGTGGTGATCCAAAAATGGAGGCCCAGTTAAGGCAGATCTGAAAATCTGAGCATGAGGACTCAATTCCCCTGTCACTTCCACTGTAGGAAGGACTCCGCTGACATAAATGGAGCTACAATGGGATATAAAAGTGCTGGCAGTGAGGAGAATTAGGTCCTGTGGATTCTTTGGGAGAAAAAAAAGTCACTACTTAATGCTATTTATTGTTTAGTCATCATTTTTGGGGTCTTTAGAGGTATTGTTGGCCCTTTGCAGTTTTTCTGCCATGTATAGTAAGTCAATTATGTGGTGATGTAACCGTGCAGAGGCTTTCAGTAATACTACTACTGCTGGTTTCTTGCTTTGTGTTTTTCCTTCTTTTTAAAGAAGCACTAAGGAATTAAGACTGGAAGTGGAGAAGCCAAAGTCCATGGGAATGTTTTACTGTTCACAGAAGATTACCTGCATTTTAGAGGTTTCACAAGTACCACTGATACTTTAGATGTCAAGCTGTTATGGTCTACTAGAAACAGACACTTAGATTGGATACCCATTACTGAAACTGATAGTGGGCATTTGGAATGAAAATTATGTGCTCTCTTTAAAGTTTTGGTTGTCACTGTATGTTACTTGCAGCATTAATACTGTGAACTGGAATACAATGTACAAGCATAAAGAGATTTGCTGTTATGGAAATGGCTATGTTGCATGATGTAGTGCTGTGCTATTAGACAATGAGACATTTCATGAATAAAACAATAGATCTTAAAACACAGTTTATACAGGAAAAACTGACTCCTGAATCTGATCTCATTTACTCTCTTGCTTTGCATCAAGGTGACTCTGCTGACTGGACTTATTCCCACTGTTCTGTGCAGTGTTGTTGTAGCCAGGATGTTAAAGAGACAAGGTGGGTGAGGTAATATCTTTAATTGGACCAACTTTTATTGGTGAGACACTTTCAAGCTTACTTCAAGCTCCTCTTCAGGCCACCTACCTGAAGCTCTGTAAGCTCGAAAGCTTGTCTCTTTCACCAGCAGAAGTTGGTCCAATAAAAGATATTACTTCACCCACCTTGTCTCTGTGGAATTACTCCAAGCGAGGGGAAAATTAAGCCCTAATAATTAGTTAGTTAATGTTTGAAAGGTGCTTAGAAGAGGAAAAACGTATAATGCTGCAAGTATTAAGCATTATCACAGAGAGCAGAATCAGCAGAGTTGTGCAAAAAGAAAAGGAGTACTTGTGGCACCTTAGAGACTAACAAATTTATTTGAGCATAAGCCATGGGCCAAGGAGGTTGTGTTTTGTGATTTTGCAAGTGCAAATAGTAGTGCACATAATTGCTAGTGCAATAATTAGAGGCTGTGTAGAGGCCACTTTGCAAATATGATCCTTATTATGTATTTATATTTCTTTGTTTATTTTGTTGTCCCCCTTTCCCCACTTTTAATTTCTGCTACAGACATGGGGCCAGGTCCTTGATCTGCTGCATGCAAGGCTGTTACTGCTGATTATATTAACTAAGGGCTTGATCTGCAAATACTTTCTACTAAGTGAATTGCTTATGAGTAGTCCACTGAGGCTAATATCAATGGCAGAACACTCAGTTAAGCACTACACTCAGTAGTAACTGTTTGTACAATTAGGTCCTAAGCATATGCTCTCTGAATGGGTTTTTCCAGGCTCTTACTTCTCTAATAATGAGTTGCATGGATGGAACATATTAAAATGAATATACCAGTGTTAACTAAGCTCAAAAATTCTGTATTGCCTCAAGTTACACATTAGATGCTTTAAAGCCACAACACACTTGAAATATAATTAGTGAGGGATCCACTAATTTTTTGTTTATTTTAGCTGTGCTAAGCATCTCTAAAAAAAAAAAAAAGACGGCAAGCACTTGACTTTCTAGAGTGGCTCCAAAAAGAAGCGTTTCAGTCGTTTCCCCTCTTGATTTGTTTTGACGGCTAGTTCATTTTAAAGAGCTGCAATTGTGGCAATAAAATACAAATTTGCCACAAAATAAACACACACAAAAAACCTCCCCCAAAATGACTTTTTTCTGGGGGGGAGAGGGCTTGACTGCTGGAAAGTTGTAAAGAAGTTAGAGCCCAATGAATTTCCTCAGGAGGCAGAAGCCATTAGCGAATGCATGAAAGACAGCAAGCAGATTATTGTGAAAAAGATATTTGTACAGTTATTTCAGTAACACTTTATTTAAAGTTTTGGGTTGCTGGCACTTAGACAGTATGTGTGACTGGGTTAGGGAATGGTTATTGCCAAAAAACAGACTCACTAAGAACCTTTACCAGTCTGCTAGAAAACTGCAGGAAAAGAAGCAGTTCCAAGTAAAGAAGTTTATATATACACACATCTCTGTTTAATATAAAAAAAATTCTATTAAGATACAGGGAGAAGGAAAGGACAAAGATACTGATGGAGGATTTATGCATGGGGAGTTGTACTTTTAAAGGGCCAACACCTTTATTCTCATTGATTTTAATGGGAGTTAGGTGCCTAAACACATTTGAGGATCTGGGCCCATGTCCTTGACTGGTGCAACGTCTAAATGGGGCTCCTTGTAGATGTTGGTAGAACAGAATCATCCCCCACAGCTATACAGCATCAGGGAATCACTGATGTCAGAACCACTAACAGGGCTCGTCCTGCAAGGGTTCCAAACCAATGTGGGCCAGGTCCTTAGGGTACGTCTACACTGCAATTAAAACCCACAGCTGGCCCGTGCCAGCTGACTTGGGCTTAAGGAGCTCGGGCTAAGGGGCTGTTCAATTGTGGTGTAATGTTCGAGCTCAGGCTGCAGCCTGATCTTTGGGACCTTCCCACCTAGCAGGATCCTAGAGCCTGGGCCAACCCTGGGTATCTAATTGCAGTGTAGACCTACCCTTAGGAACAAGCAGAAATAGGTATCATGTTACTTGCAGCCAGTGGGAGTTACACCTGCTTATGGCAGGGCTGAGTTATTTAGTCCCATGAACCCAATGGGCAGCACAAAATACATACATACCCAAGTTTGCTGAGGCAATCAGTAATATGCAAATTCAGAGTCCATCTTGGGGCAAGCTGAAAATGTGGCCCTTGAATTATCTGTGACAGAGTTTGTGAATGGGGACTTCTTGGAGTTCTTTTTTGCATGCCATTATTTATTCACTCTTTCCAACCAATTCATTCTAAACCTAAAATCTGGGCAAATGAACTTTAAGGAAACTTGATTTTTTTCCATAGCTTTTCATATTAATGGATTCCAGCAGAGGTGGGTGGGTTGTTTTTTTTTTTGTTTTTTTTTTATTTAACAAAAAACCAAAAAATCCACAACAAATTTAGAATGATATGAAAATGTTTCATTCTTTCAAAAACTTTAGTGGAAAATATAAAGCATTTTTTCCTTAAGTCAGCACTAAATATTATTCGTATATTAATATATATATTTTTTCATTTTTAATGATTCATGTGGTGCTCACTCCAAGATGCTGCATTATACAGTGATGGCCAGATTCTCATTTTGCCATCATGAATCAGGAGTAAATCTCTTGAAATAAATGGACTGGATTATACCAGCGTAACTGAGAGCAGATTCTGGTCCCATTGGTCAAATTCTGGTTTTAGTTATATAGGTGTAAATCTGGAACAAGTCCATTGAGGTCAAAGGAGTACCTCATGTTTTACTCCAATGTAACTGAGAAGGTATTCTGGCCCTAAGTCTTTAAATATTACATATTTTCATTGATTATGGAATGAAAAATACATTTGTGTTATGTTGGTTAGTTAAAGACCCTGTTAGCTACATACCGAAGGAGCACACAAGAGCTTTCTGTTCTTTAAGAAAATACATTAACTTGAGGAAGAGAGTTCTTACTATAACCCTGATTACTATTTCCCTTAATTCCATCAAAATGACTTCTCCGTAACCCACTCTCCCAGCCAGATGATCGACTCTGCCTGTGGAGTGTACAAACTCCCTTCATCTTTTCTGCAGTTAATGTTTTGCAGATTTCAGCAAGGCTCCCAGGCTGTGTCTAAAAGTACAGTTTAAGCAGTGACAAATAGAAAGCACATGCTTATTAAAGCTAGATTACACAACTCCTGAGCTGTTTTAATGTCATCTGCTCCTAAAACAACAAACCTGTGGGGACTTGTGCCTGTGTGTGTATGTGTCTTGGAAAGAGAAGGTTGATTTGGGATTATGATGACTCATGAGTGCTCATGGGGAGAGATCTGGGGATTTGTGGGGCATGCCAGGAACAGAATTAACTAGAAGACACCACACAGAACAAAGTGGCCATTTGATTAATAGATAGACAGGTATAGTTTATACAAGCTCTATCAGGTCCTAAACCAGGCAGCATCTAGCTTGCATAGTGTGGCTGGCCTAAGCCCCTTTTCCCCCAGAGCAATGTCCTCACCATAACAATAAGAGAGACATATGGGATGCTTTTTTCAGAGTAGCAGCCATGTTAGTCTGTATTCGCAAAAAGAAAAGGAGTACTTGGGGCACCTTAGAGACTAACAAATTTATTAGAGCATAAGCTTTCGTGAGCTACAGCTCACTTCATCGGATGCATTTGGGATGCTGTGGTAGATTGACAGCTGGTGTTTACTTGAGTAACCCTATGAAAACCCTGGATGTGAACACTCTTCAATTCCAGGCAAATTTTGCTTCAGATTTAGACCCAAATTTTGCAATTCAGGTTTATCCCTAATTAATACTTCTCATTATTCAGCGAGAGATCACTCTGGCTGATGGTGGTGTGTACTGCCAATATGTATGAATAGTTATTTTTCCTTTGGGGGAAGGTCTTTGTTTGCTGCTGTCATTCCTGTTACAACGGGCTGTTAAGGAATGGGAAAGGCTCTGTGAAAGTAGGAAACCTTTAAGAATTCTGGTGCCTTCTCCCTGCACTTCTATCCCCCACAAATTTGTTGGTGTTTAATGGCCCTTGAATGTTTTCAGCTGTCTGGCTTTGTTTTACATAGAATCTGAGGCAGGCTTTGCAAGCCAAACTTCTAATCTTTTTTATTTTGGTTCCTAGAGCTCGGAAACATACGGTACGTAATTGGTATGCAGCAGTAGTAGCATCTGATTTAGACAAATGTTCTCTGTGTGAACTTGAAGGCCACGTCTTTTTTAATTTTGTCATTTCCAATTAAACTCTGCCCGTCCTTCCCTTATTATTTTGAGTCTTGTTTAGTACTAATATTTAATATGACTCACTTCAAAATGTTTTTCTTATTTCTGGTGCACATTTCAAACATTCATTCAAAGACAAAAAATAGTGTTTGATTTTAGATTATTTCTTTCTTCTGTATTATCTGGGGTTGGTGGAATACAATGTAGACAGAGTCAATTCATATTGTATCACTATTTTCATATATTTGAACGTGGCAAAGTCCCCCACCCCACAACCCAGCAAAGGCTCTTAAGCCCTGTAACATGTAAAACTAAAAGAAGAAAAGTGAAATAACATTGAGTATTATCACAATTTTTTCAAAAATGCTTTCTGAAGTAATCTGTATATTTTAAGTTTCCCACAGTGATATACTTTAAGTTTTTAAAACAACACAAACATTTACTTTGGCTAATGGCCTAGTATGAAGAATAAAAATTATCAACACAACTAAATGGCTTAAAAAGACAAGGTATTCTCCCCCAGGAAAAGCGGAGAATGTTAAAGTAATCTGTGCGAGCGTGATCCTATTCAGATGCAGCCAGCAAAAACAAACCAGTCCAGCCAGCTATCTCTTTTAAATGGAGAGATTTCTTTCTTTACCTGTCCATCATCTCTCTAGGATGCTCACGTACCCTGTCTGACTAGACTACTTTAAGTACAATTAATATTTGTTCTGTATCTTGCTGGTGCCTTTTCAGTAATAACAAGACATTTCTTTATTGGTATTCTGCAGGAATTAAATCTTTTTTAAAAAAAAAGATTTGGAGGCCAATGATCTGAAGGATGCTCGCGGGCAGGTTATCTGCACTGTGTAAACCTGTGGGGTTCATCTGTCAATGAACTAAGGCCTGTTGCATTGGCGCATGTCATTTAAATACATTTTCCCTCTTTGTTTTTTGTTCTTTGTTCTTCTTCAGCCTTGCTGTGAAAATGAGCAATGAAGTTCAAAACTGTCACGCTGAATTCCTTGGCAGCTTTCTAAAGGCGCCCGGAAACCATTGTGAAAGCTTCCATAATCAGATAATGACTGATATACAGTGTGTGTGTCGATAGAAATGTTGGAAAATAAAATACAGGGTTGCTATAAAATGGGTTTGTGAGACAGTAAATAACATTTCAAATATGCAGCAGAATCACATTCCAGTTGTGTTTGTTCTCTGCCCCCTTCCTTTCCTAGAGGGCCTGATCTATTTCTGGGAAGAACAGAACAAGACCAAGCAAATTGGATTACTATGGTGACTACTTGTCATGCTGGGCTCTACTGAAGTGAAGTCCACTGTTCCTCCATTCAGAGTTTTTAGTAGAGGAGGAAGGGAGTTGAATTTATAGTTGATGCCACCAAGTTTAATGTCTGATGGAATTCAAGAGTGACTGGCTACCAATAGTCCTGTCTGTCTGTCTCCACCTGTTGCCTCTCATCTTATACTTCGATTGTGGTATGCAGCGTTGTTGTAGCCATGTCTGTCCCAGGATATTAGAGAGACAAGGTGGGTGAGGTAATATCTGTTATTGGATCAACTTCTGTTGATGAGAGGGACAAGCTTTCAGGCTACACAGAGCTAATTATTGGTTCGACCTTGTATTTAGCTGTGACACCAAGTACCTTTCCCAGACCCGAGGAAGAGCTCTGTGTAGCTCAAATGCTTGTGTCTCTCACCAACAGAAGTTGGTCCAATAAAAAAATATTATCTCACCCACCTTGTCTCTCACTTAGACTGTGAGCTCGTTGGGGCAGGGGCCGTCTTTTTGTTCTGTGTTTGTACAGCGCCTAGCACAATGGGGTTCTGGTCCATGACTGGGACTCCTAGGCGCTAAGATAATACAAGTAATGAATTGCCTGTCCTTCTATTCAGCTGTCTTTCCTCATTGCCAGAGGCTGCTCAGCAGAGAGGCCTGCTCAACAGCAAGTAGCTGATTGGGAGGGAAGGTGCAGGGACTCGAGGATTATCACTGGGAGCTCTGGTTAATGTCACACCTTTCCGCTGTGATTTGGTCTGGGGAGCTGCCCAAAACTGCTGACATTGTGATTGTGTGTTCCTCTGATTTCTAAGGACAGTCTTGAGCAGATATGTGGGTTGGGGGAAGAAAGAAATTTAATTACCTGTAAATCAATGACTCAAAAATCAGACTCACGGCCCAATGGTTCGGTCTGCATGCATTACCTCAACTAGCATTTTCAAAGTGACCTTCACAAGGAGAAAGGCAAAGAACCTACTTGTGCTTGTTTAAAGGAAAGCTGAGGTCAGTTTGCACATTTCTTGGTCTTGTCACATGTGAAGAAGTGCAAAAGAGAAAGATAAAAATATTTTTTAGTGCAGCCGCTTGGTGTCCTCGCTAAACTCTTGTTGGGTGATTATGGTGTGCCTCCCTAAAATTCCCCCGGTACATTCAGCTTTGTTTCCACACAATAGTTTATTTTTGTGTCTTTCTGGAAGAGTCCTATGGAATTTAATACGGCTGAAACCAAGAAAAATTTAACATGGTCACTTTGTAAAGGAATAGAATGTAATAGGGAATAATATCTCTTCTACAACTATCCTATACAATTCTTTAAAGGAGATGTATTTTAATATCTACCAAATGCCATAGGATGGTTCACAAGACCTATAGAAATGTTAGCATTGTCTATTAAATTCCGCAGGACTTTGGCATAGGAATGTCCCAAACTATCATGCAAGTGCTGATGTGGACTCAGTTAATCAAGGTCTAACTTTAAGCACATGAATAGCTTCACTGATGACAACGGGACTAATTATGTGCTTAAAAATAGGACTGTGCTCAAGTACCTTGATGAACTGTGTTCTTAAATGATTGCTGATGTCTTCCCCAAAGGAGGCTACATTTCACTAATGGTAAAGTAAACTCAGTTTACATAGGCCCAAATATTGTCCTCTGATATGGGTATGTAATTCCTAGAATCTTTAATTTTAAAGGGAGTTTTGTGAGTTTTTTGCCACCTCTGAAGCCAGAATGCCCGTCTGTTGATCTGTGGACGAAAGGTCTTGTATAAATGTCAGCCTTGATTATTGTTAAGAATTTCCAGCCTCTGTTAAGACATTTTATATGGATCTTTCTCTGTATCTCTGTCTGATAGTTTGGATTTAATGTTTGTCACAGATTTCACGGACATTCCATGGAGGGTCAGTGCTTTAATTTTATGTTCTTTTAATGTTTTCCTTCTTTTCAGGGAAGACATCTCTTTTAAAAAAGGTAGCAGCATCAGGAACAACAACAAAAAATGACCTCATAAAAATGGAGTAGCCCATTCCCACTCTGAGCTCTTTATTCTTCTCCTGGCCTGACCTCCAGGAAGACTGTAAATTCATTTGGTCTACAAAACACAGAGATAAATCTTCCAGTGCAATGTGTGGGGATATAGCCACTTAACTCCCATTAACTTTAATGGGAATTTAATATTTATTTACCTCACAGCATATAAATCTTAGCCTACAGTTTCTTACTAAAATGTTTTCATTGTTTTATGGATCCTGGTTATCCACCTAGAAAGTTTACCAGCGTGTCAGCATAAAAGTAATATACGGAGACTTACCTCCCTTCTCCTCACGTAAGCTGTAAAATGCATGTGAGATATGTAATTTGAACTTTCTGACCTCTGTGTGGAATTCATCCAATTGATTCAAACCCCAAGTTGACACACATCTGTACTGCTTGGTGCTGGCACCCTCATTGTCTCTAGGATCCAGAATTATGTGATGCTGAGAAACCTTTTGGAGCAAAAATCCTGAGCAATAATTAAATTGTGGTTGGAAATAGGTTGAGAACCACAGTTAAATCAACTATGAAATTGGGGGGAGAAGGGAGCAGGACTGCATGGAAAATCAAAGCCTGAGCAGAAGTTTCCCAGGTAAATAATTTACCAGTGAAAGCTGCTCTCCCCTCCGATTCCTAATGTACTAGATGATCATTGTTTTTGAAAAGACCCTTTTGAAATCAAAATAACCTAAACATTTTTAAAATGGGCCTGATTCATGATCTCACACTGTTATGAATCAGGAGTAACTCTACTGGTGGCCAGGTCTGACGAGCCCAGTTCTGATCTCACTTACACAGGTTTTATATCATCATAACTTCATGGACATGGCCAGAGCCTCGCGAACCAGCTGAGCGGCAGCGAACCAGCTGAGCAGCGGGGACAGCAGAGCAGCTCACAGCAGGAGTTTGCCTGGGAGTTCGCCTGGAGTGAGCCCAGTGAGGCTTACATCTTGCCAACGTCTCTGAGGAAGCTCATAGTAGGTAGGTGATATGGAAGGGGGGGGTTCAGCTGTTGTGACCTGCACTGGATGTGCCATGTTTGTCTTTCTTCCACAGGACAGAAGCGACTTTGTCTGTACAAAGTGCAAGCTGGTCTCCATATTGGAAGAGAAGATTGAAGGTCTGGAGCAACAGGTAACGACCCTGCGTTGTATACAAGAGACTGAGGATTTTCTGGACCAAACTCAGGATAGGCTTCTAGGGGCACAAAGCTCTAAAGATATAGAGCAGGTTGCACAGAGGAGCCAAGAGGCCAGTGAAGAAGCTTGGCAACATGTGACCTCCAGAAGAGGTAAGCGGAATGTCCGGGTTCCAGTAACACAGACACAGGTAACTAACTGCTTTCATGTTCTCTCCACAGGTACCATTGCGGAGAGTGGACCAGATGATATGTCTGGGGGGAGAAAGCAGAAGGAGACTCCGCTGGTTGGGAGGCATGAGATGCGATGTCCTGAGGTTGGGGGTTCCACGACCACCACTCCCAAGAGGAGAAGGCGGGTGGTGGTGGTCGGGGACTCTCTCCTCCGGGGGACTGAGTCATCTATCTGCCGCCCTGACCGGGAAAACCGAGAAGTCTGCTGCTTGCCAGGGGCTAAGATTCGTGATGTGACGGAGAGACTGCCGAGACTCATCAAGCCCTCGGATCGCTACCCCTTCCTGCTTCTCCACGTGGGCACCAATGATACTGCCAAGAATGACCTTGAGCGGATCACTGCGGACTACGTGGCTCTGGGAAGAAGGATAAAGGAGTTGGAGGCGCAAGTGGTGTTCTCGTCCATCCTCCCCGTGGAAGGAAAAGGCCTGGGTAGGGACCGTCGAATCGTGGAGGTCAACGAATGGCTACGCAGGTGGTGTCGGAGAGAAGGCTTTGGATTCTTTGACCATGGGATGGTGTTCCATGAAGGAGGAGTGCTGGGCAGAGACGGGCTCCATCTTATGAAGAGAGGGAAGAACATCTTTGCCAGCAGGCTGGCTAACCTAGTGAGGAGGGCTTTAAACTAGGTTCACCGGGGGAAGGAGACCAAAGCCCTGAGGTAAGTGGGAAAGCGGGATACTGGGAGGAAGCACAGGCAGGAATGTCTGTGAGGGGAGGGCTCCTGCCTCATACTGGGAATGAGGGGCGATCAACAGGTTATCTCAAGTGCTTATATACAAATGCACAAAGCCTTGGAAACAAGCAGGGAGAACTGGAGGTCCTGGTGATGTCAAGGAATTATGACGTGATTGGAATAACAGAGACTTGGTGGGATAACTCACATGACTGGAGTACAGTCATGGATGGTTATAAACTGTTCAGGAAGGACAGGCAGGGCAGAAAAGGTGGGGGAGTAGCACTATATGTAAGGGAGCAGTATGACTGCTCAGAGCTCCGGTACGAAACTGTGGAAAAACCTGAGTGTCTCTGGATTAAGTTTAGAAGTGTGTGCAACAAGAGCAATGTCATGGTGGGAGTCTGCTATAGACCACCGGACCAGGGGGATGAGGTGGATGAGGCTTTCTTCCGGCAACTCACGGAAGCTACTAGATCGCATGCCCTGATTCTCATGGGTGACTTTAATTTTCCTGATATCTGCTGGGAGAGCAATACAGCGGTGCATAGACAATCCAGGAAGTTTTTGGAAAGCGTAGGGGACAATTTCCTGGTGCAAGTGCTAGGGGAGCCAACTAGGGGGAGCGCTTTTCTTGACCTGCTGCTCACAAACCGGGTAGAATTAGTGGGGGAAGCAAAAGTGGATGGGAATCTGGGAGGCAGTGACCATGAGTTGGTTGAGTTCAGGATCCTGACGCAGGGAAGAAAGGTAAGCAGCAGGATACGGACCCTGGACTTCAGGAAAGCAGACTTTGACTCCCTCAGGGAACAGATGGCCAGGATCCCCTGGGGGACTAACATGAAAGGGAAGGGAGTCCAGGAGAGCTGGCTGTATTTCAAGGAATCCCTGTTGAGGTTACAGGGACAAACCATCCCGATGAGTCGAAAGAATAGTAAATATGGCAGGCGACCAGCTTGGCTTAATGGTGAAATCCTAGCGGATCTTAAACATAAAAAAGAAGCTTACAAGAAGTGGAAGGTTGGACATATGACCAGGGAAGAGTATAAAAATATTGCTCGGGCATGTAGGAAAGATATCAGGAGGGCCAAATCGCACCTGGAGCTGCAGCTAGCAAGAGATGTCAAGAGTAACAAGAAGGGTTTCTTCAGGTATGTTGGCAACAAGAAGAAAGCCAAGGAAAGTGTGGGCCCCTTACTGAATGAGGGAGGCAAGCTAGTGACAGAGGATGTGGAAAAAGCTAATGTACTCAATGCTTTTTTTGCCTCTGTTTTCACTAACAAGGTCAGCTCCCAGACTGCTGTGCTGGGCATCACAAAATGGGGAAGAGATAGCCAGCCCTCTGTAGAGATAGAGGTGGTTAGGGACTATTTAGAAAAGCTGGACGTGCACAAGTCCATGGGGCCGGACGAATTGCATCCGAGAGTGCTGAAGGAATTGGCGGCTGTGATTGCAGAGCCCTTGGCCATTATCTTTGAAAACTCGTGGCGAACGGGGGAAGTCCCGGATGACTGGAAAAAGGCTAATGTAGTGCCCATCTTTAAAAAAGGGAAGAAGGAGGATCCTGGGAATTACAGGCCAGTCAGCCTCACCTCAGTCCCTGGAAAAATCATGGAGCAGGTCCTCAAAGAATCAATCCTGAAGCACTTAGAGGAGAGGAAAGTGATCAGGAACAGTCAGCATGGATTCACCAAGGGAAGGTCATGCCTGACTAATCTAATCGCCTTTTATGATGAGATTACTGGTTCTGTGGATGAAGGGAAAGCAGTGGATGTATTGTTTCTTGACTTTAGCAAAGCTTTTGACACGGTCTCCCACAGCATTCTTGTCAGCAAGTTAAGGAAGTATGGGCCGGATGAATGCACTATAAGGTGGGTAGAAAGCTGGCTAGATTGTCGGGCTCAACGGGTAGTGATCAATGGCTCCATGTCTAGTTGGCAGCCGGTGTCAAGTGGAGTGCCCCAGGGGTCGGTCCTGGGGCCCGTTTTGTTCAATATCTTCATAAATGATCTGGAGGATGGTGTGGATTGCACTCTCAGCAAATTTGCGGATGATACTAAACTGGGAGGAGTGGTAGATACGCTGGAGGGGAGGGATAGGATACAGAAGGACCTAGACAAATTGGAGGATTGGGCCAAAAGAAATCTAATGAGGTTCAATAAGGATAAGTGCAGGGTCCTGCACTTAGGATGGAAGAATCCAATGCACCGCTACAGACTAGGGACCGAATGGCTCGGCAGCAGTTCTGCGGAAAAGGACCTAGGGGTGACAGTGGACGAGAAGCTGGATATGAGTCAGCAGTGTGCCCTTGTTGCCAAGAAGGCCAATGGCATTTTGGGATGTATAAGTAGGGGCATAGCGAGCAGATCGAGGGACGTGATCGTTCCCCTCTATTCGACACTGGTGAGGCCTCATCTGGAGTACTGTGTCCAGTTCTGGGCCCCACACTACAGGAAGGATGTGGATAAATTGGAAAAGTACAACGAAGGGCAACGAAAATGATTAGGGGTCTAGAGCACATGACTTATGAGGAGAGGCTGAGGGAGCTGGGATTGTTTAGTCTGCAGAAGAGAAGAATGAGGGGGGATTTGATAGCTGCTTTCAACTACCTGAAAGGGGGTTTCAAAGAGGATGGCTCTAGACTGTTCTCAATGGTAGCAGATGACAGAACGAGGAGTAATGGTCTCAAGTTGCAATGGGGGAGGTTTAGATTGGATATTAGGAAAAACTTTTTCACTAAGAGGGTGGTGAAACACTGGAATGCGTTACCTAGGGAGGTGGTAGAATCTCCTTCCTTAGAGGTTTTTAAGGTCAGGCTTGACAAAGCCCTGGCTAGGATGATTTAACTGGGACTTGGTCCTGCTTTGAGCAGGGGGTTGGACTAGATGACCTTCAGGGGTCCCTTCCAACCCTGATATTCTATGATTCTATGATTCTATGACATCAGTGGGGTTACCCCTGATTTACATCAGAGGACTTGCATTTGTCTTGCACTCTGCAGTCTTGTCGTTTTCAGCAGGAGTTGAGGGCACACAAGTTTTGCAAGGCATGGACTTTCATGGCTGTCTCACAGACAAAGCCACATCCCTGAACTACAGGCTTGAGCTGAGTGTGCATTTCTGAAAATATTTTTTCTTTCGTGTATTGAAACTGTGGCTTTTATCAGCCTTGACCTCATCACTAACTGCACCTGTCAGGTTCCAACTGAGAGAGGAATGAGAGCAGTCTCTGGGTTTGTTTTCATAGCTCAAAAACACAGACAGGGATTCATTAGGAGGCCATTATGCAGTACGCCACTATTGGTTGTGGATTCATTTTCCCTCGTGAACAAAGGTTGTTTTTTTTAAGGAACAGATTGTGGGCTGAGTTACATGGGTATAAATGCATAGTAATGCTCTTGACTTCAATAGAGTTACTCCAGACTTAAACAGGTATAACGAGAGCAAAATGTGGCTTCCTGCATTACAGATTGCACATACTAAAAAGCTATCGCTATACTTAAGAATACAGGATCCCAGAGTCTATGAACTATTAAAACATAAGGGATAGTTATTATTATACTTGTAAAATGTATTAAAAACACGTTGACTATAAACAATAGGCATACATGCAGTATTTTTTCAATCACATTTACCATGTATTTATTGTCTCTTAAATGCAGATTGAAGGAAATCTGCAGAAAGTCCTGTTCTGAATTTTGATTCCTTCAAATCAGTTTACTCAAGAAATCTCCATTCAGGTATTCTTTCTTATTTACTAGCTGGCTGAACTATGGCAGCTTTCATCAAAGTTTTTTTTCCTCCAGCTGCTGTAAAATAAATATCAATATAATATACAATATAAACACCGTAGCAGCTCATATTTAGCAAGCACATTTCTTTCTGAGTGATCCAGAAGGGCCTTAAGAACTATATACGATTCAAATGCATTCATTATGGAAATGTAACTATCTATGGGGTGAGATGCCCAGTTGTTCAACAGTGTACAGTAGCACTGCACAACACAGGGAAGGTAGACATAGCAGGTTGTAATTACCCCAGTTTAAACTTGGCAAGGACCTCAGGGGCTAAACTCATAGCTCCTGTGAAAAACACCATTGCATCTTTAATGATCACAAAGGGCCAGGATCTCAAGTTTTACCCTTTGTGTGAAAGATAGCATGCCACTCTTAATACTATCCTGGACGTTAGGGCTTCAATCCAGCAGAGCATTTAAGCATATGCATAACTTTAAGCATGTGAGTGGTCCCAGTGGATCAGGGGCTAGTTCCATACTCAGGTGGAAGAGTGCTATCCACTGCACTGAATCACCAGAGGACTTCCTGCCCCATTCTCAATTTCCCTTGAAGATCTGCCATCCAAGTATTGATTCAGCCTGGCCCTGCTAGTTTATTCAAGCTTATGAGATAGTTGCTGGCAGTATGGCAATATCACGAGTGGCCGTGTGACTAAATATACAGTTATGCCATCGGGCAATATCACATAACTAATTGTGTGGATATACCTTCAACCACATGTTGTCTGGGGCTTGTTAGATCCTGAAATGTGTGGGAGCTGTTGGGGAAAATGGCAGTCTCAGCTCCTAGCCAGCAGCAAAATTGTTAGAACTCTTGTAAATTTCATCCTCTTCAGAACCACTCCTTGTGCCATATTCCCAACAGCAGGTACAGATATCTTCAGGCTCCAACAGGCTCTCAAGAATAGATAGTGTTTTAACTAAAAATAAATATAATTAAACTGTAACAGGGAAACTATGTTTAAGATCATCACATACAGCTATTTGAAATATGTGTCCTGGGGAAATATGTTTGAACCTATTGGCAGGTACAATATGTTTTCTTCAGAGAGAAAATTGCCAGAAAAATCACAGAGTATATTTCATTAATTAAAAATGAAAGGGGGAGGGGTGGTAAATCACTTTTGTCATGGTGATAGGCAAATTGTTTAATGATATATCTTATTTCTATTGGAACCAGCTAATTGTTGCCTGCTCTATCACATTTCTTAGGAGCTGTGCTATATGCAAACAGCTGTGAAAGTTGACAGCAAGTATGTTCTTTCCATTTCTCTGAATAACGCAGGTCCACTTGGCCCAAAGCACTGAGTTTCCTTGAAGCATAGATCATGTTATTTGAAAAAGGCCAGTAACTGAAACTCCCAAATAAATCTGGTCAGATTATTGGTTACAAATTAATGATCCAATGAATTTAGCCCTGTTTTATGTTTGTGACTCCTTCATTCCTCCGATGTTTTACGTGTTCATGAGCTTTCTTGTAATCCTTTCCAAAACAAATTTCAGCTGTTGAGCTGTTCACGAATTTGTTTGGTTTAACTCGCTGATATTTGGGATGTATTTGCTCCCCAAAGTCACAGAATGCCATTTCTGATCCCTGCATGCTGAGAAACTTTTCAAAGAGGAGAGTAGTGAGTGACAAACAGGGAATGCCATGTTTTCCAGCCTTTTCTTAAAGACTAATCAAGACAAATTATTTGTGTTAATATTCATGAGACTTTTGGAATCTGAAAACATATTCACAAATACACCAGCAAGAATCATGTGAATACTTACAAATTAGTAATACTATGATCCTGCAAATAAATTCCAAAGACAAATATCAGCAATGAGTAGTCTTAAAGAAGTTTTTTTTGTTTCTCTGTTATGTAGGGTAGAAATGGAGTTTTCAATTTTTACTAAATTTTAAGCTCTGTGAATGGGATCTTTTCTGGTGATAATATGAGTATGATGTTCATTCATACTCCTAATAATGGAATAACAATCCCTGACATACCCCTAAGGACTTAAGGACTTCAGTATTTGTGTCTGCATGCATTTGTTAGGGTTGTGTCCAAATGAGTTCCATTGGCTTCAAAAAGAGTTGCGGGAGCTCGGCACCTCACAAGCCGCATCAAACACCTTGCAGGATCTGGCTGTTATTGCTATGGGAGTTTTATTTTCTGAATAAAGGTGGAAGGATCCCTTCCTCTATATTTACTCAAAACACTTCCAGATATTAATGCTCAGTAGTCATATTCAGTGGTTAGTACACAATATACTACCGCCCCACATTCATTACAATATGGGCATGTGAGAACATTGAGACACTACCACTATGGAAAACATAACAAACCAAAACAAATGGAAAGCCTAACAAATTGTCAGGTTAGGTGGCAACTTTCCGTTTAGCTGCCAGGGAGTTCATTAATGGTTCATGTCACATATGCTCATTGAAAAGTAACTATTGGCAGTTGGCTCTTTTGGAGCCAAAGGCTGAAGAAAAACTTTGCTGGACAAGTCCCTAAGGCCATTCCATTTAAAAAAATTGCCTAAGCTTTTGAAAGCATATAATTATGCTTCATCCCTGCTGTCTTATCTCACATTAAATCTAATTGCTCTTGAAATTTGGCAACATTCTTGTACTCATTTAAAGAAATTAAGTGGTTCTGTCATTTTTATGAAAGTGCCTCAGCTCAGACTATTTCTGACTAATTCACTCTATTCAGATAATTCCTACCTTTTTCTCTCATCCCCTGCCCCCCCCAAAACCCAGGTTTCTTAAAAAAACTGAACATAGAAGGAACCGATGAAGAGTTGTTTTTGACCCAAACTGACAAAAGTGATTAACGATTTCCAGTGTCTTCATTTTTAGAGTGGGTTCTGAGCACGTTCTGAAAGTAACACTCACTCAAAATATTGGTCTCTGTGTTTCCAGGAAAGTAGATTTAATAACCTTTGCCAAATATGCTGAGAGTGGCACTTGAAACAGGATATTTCAGCACAAGCATCTGCTATCTCAGCTAAGGGAGTAATTCCTTTAAGTAGTAGCGATAGTAGATTAAGCCTAGGATGAGTCTCATTTCACATAATAGCCCCTCCAACCTTAACCAACAGCTGCTACTACCTTTCAGTCACTACCAACCCAGAGTCAAACCAGCGACATGGAAATGAAAGACTCCCTAACCTATTCCCATCTCTTTGAGCACCCTATTCCCCTATCTTTGCTGTTAATGTTAACCCATAGTGTGGTTTGTTACTGCTCTTTTCCATGGTTAGAGTGATATAGATGTACAGCTGCCCATTTATATAAAGTTATGGGTGTTTTTTTTTCTTTTGGAGAAATCAGGCTCTGAAATCATTTCAATGGGTTTCAAGAGATGACAGATCCATGCATTCAGTAAAGTAGGCAAGCATAAATGCTGACAACAAGAGTATGTCTACACTACGAAATTAGGTTAAATTTTATAGAAGTTGATTTTTAGAAACTGATTTTATACAGTTGATTGTGTATGTTTCCACTAAGCACATTAAGTTGGTGGAGTGCATCCTCACTACCATGGCTAGCATTGACTCACAGAGCGGTGCACTGTGGGAAGCTATCCCACAGTTCCCACAGTCTCTGCTGCCCGTTGGAATTCTGGGTTAAGCTCCCAATGCCTGATGGGGCAAAAACATTGTTGCGGGTGGTTTTGGGTACATGTCATCAGTCTCCCCTCCCTCCCTCCCTCCCTCCGTGAAAGCAACTGCAGACAATCATTTTGTGCCTTTTTTCCTGGGTTACCTGTGCAAATGCCATAGTACGGTAGTGTAGACTAGGGCCAAGATTAGAGACAGGGTGCAAACTGAGTTCGCTGAGTGAATACTGTTAACATTTGTTATTTATCTGAAGGCTTGTTTTTCAAGCATACAGTACACTTAATCCAACATGAAGTCTTATATATTACATGTGCTTTGTGATTATATGTTTTGTTGCTCTTCATAGTAAAAAAAAAAAAAGACTTTGGCTTTTGGGGAGGGCTATGTGTACGGGGGAAATTCCTTATGGTAAAAAAAATACGTATTTGTGACATGTAACAGACACTACATTTAAAAGCCCCCTAAAACAACAGGGCTGATTCGAGAGGTACTGAGCGCTCACAACTCGCACTGTCCCCAATGTGTAGCTGCTTACAGGATCGGGCCCAAACATAGCTCTGTAAATTAAACAAATCCTGCGTTCTATGCACAGTGCAAAACAACAACATCCATAGAGTGACTGATGCTGCCAACTTGTGTGTTACATTTACTAGTTATGAATATCCCAAGAGTGAACATGAGCATCTACAAAAGAGCAAGTTATAAAATTAATATAAACCCTTAGTCTTGGACAGATGATGTGGTATCCTGGGTGGATCAAAATGACTGTTCATCCACAAACAGATTAGTAGAAGATGACACAGAATGGGCTACCATGGTTGCAAACTTTCAGTAATGGAGACACAAGAAGAAGATAGCCCCTTCTAAATGTTCTGTATCCTGACATGGAAAGTGAAATGGAGAGATTTAACCCTAGATGAACTTGTGACTGGGAAACGTTGTAATATAAATGAAAGCAGAAGAGCAGGTCTGGCCTAGTGTTTTGAGCACAGGAATGGAACTGGGAGCCTGGAACCTGTTTCTGCTTTGCAAATGATTCTCTTTGGAGTCTGAAGGGGAATCTTTCCATTGGCTTCATTGGGTTTCATAGTGCCCTTTGGGGCCTTGGATAAATTGTTGAACCTCTCTGCCTGAATCCTGGCTGTAAAATGGAGTTAATATAATATTCACCTACCACACTCGGGGGTTGTAAGGGTTAATTAATGGTAGTAAAGACATGTAATAAGTACTATGTATTATTATTACAATGCCCTCAGAGAACAAAAGAAACTTAGTGTAGACCTTTAAAACCTGAAATTTGGAAGATAAAATAATGGGATAAAACAATTTAATAACGTATTATATTAAAATAAAACCTGTTCCTCCCTTTACTCTGCAGGTGACTGTGGGTTTGTCTACAAGGACCAGTTGATGTGCAATACATCGGTGGCTTTAGAAATCACACCCTTCCAGTGCACATTGTGGCTCCATGTAAACAAGCCAGGGGTTCTGAGTTGTTGTTTGTAGCTAAAGCCCTATACTGGGAGTCAGGAGTTCAGGCTCAAGCCCTGGCTCTGCCTCATGGCGCAACTGTAATACAAATAACTAATAATAGTTGCACAGTCTGGATAGTTAAAATGGAGCAGGGATTTACTCTGAGGGGACTTTGGTTAGCAGGAAAACCAGGGGAAAGCAAGTTCTCATCTGGACTGATCTACTGATTTTTGTACCAGTCCTTGCAAATGCCTGTGATTTTCTTTTCCCTTGTGATTCCCTGTCAGGATTGGAGGAATATTCCAGAACATGGTAGGATCTGATCAATTTCAATACATGCCTATTGACTGTTGCTCACTCCCTTGTCTTCCTCACAGTACCACTATCTTAGATGTAGCCTCAAGAAGGCAGTTGCATGCACAAAGCAAATTAGGCTTGGTCTGTACTACAAATGTATGTCGGTATAACTGCATGACTCAGGGATATGGAAAATCCACACTCCCGAGCGACGCAGTTATGCTAACCTAACATCTGCAGTGGACAGCGCTTTGTTGACAGGAGGGCTTCTCCTATTGAAATAGTTACCTCCTCTCAGGGAGGTGGAGTACATGCACTGATGGGAGAAGCTCTCCCACTGGCATAGATCACATCTTCACTAAGCAGCGCAGCTGCAACTCGTAAGTGTAGACAAGCCACACAATGACTTACCATGCAAATGACAGAGGACAAGACAAGTCAGCTGTTACAAGGATCTTTATGGTAGGACATCCCTAAGGGTTTTAATAATATGATTTATATATAGAAGAAATATTAACATAAGGAGATGTTGATTCCTTTACAGCAGGGATCGGCAACTTTGGCATGCAGCCCGACAGGGAAAGCCATTGGCAGGCCGGGATGGTTTGTTTACCTGCAGCAGATGGTTTGTTTACCTGCAGGTTTGGCCAATCGCAGCTCCCACTGGCCACGGTTCGCTGTCCCAGGCCAATGGGGGCTGCGGGAAGCGACAGACAGCACATCCCTTGGCCCGCACCGCTTCCCGCAGCCCCCATTGGCCTGGAATGGTGAACTGCAGCCAGTGGGAGCTGTGATCAGCTGAACCTGTAGATGCTGCAGGTAAACAAACTGTCCCGGCCCACCAGTGGCTTTCCCTGATGCGCCATGTGCCAAAGGTTGCCATTCCCTGTTTTACAGTATACTGCACATTGCATTGCTATCCTATGGCTGGAAGTATTGTCAATTGAGGTCTCCCCCTGCTGTGGCGGCTCCGCACCACCCACTCCCCCCACACTGTAAGGGGCAAGGAGAGGTGTGCTGGAGCGAAAGTAGGTGGGGCTAGAGAACTTTTGCTCTTTAGCTGGCCTGACGTGACTTAGAGCAGGCCCAGCTGGTCCAGAATTGGGAGAGTGGAAAGGTGGCTTAGAGCCACATTTCCTTCCGACTCTCCTTAGCTGTACTTAGTATTAATTCATTGCAGCAGGGATCTGGCCCAGTTTGAGTAAGATTGGCAGAATCTGACCCCGACTGCTCTGAGCATCTCAGCTGGACAGCGCTATAGAAATAGTGCATGTTGTTATTTAGTCAAGGACAGTAGCACCACAGCTGTAGTACAGTCCTTTGTGTCCCTCTTTTCTCTGGTGCTTTTTACTCTCATTCAAGGTTTCCTATGACTTCATCCTTCTTTCCCCAAGATTTCCACAGTGTCATGGTAGTTGAAGTTAAAATCAAAACACACACATGTATGCTGCTTAAACTATTCTTTCCTTTTACAAATCACTCAGACCTCACACCTCTGTAGCAAAACAAATGTAATCCAAGGATCAGGTCATAACATCTTGGAACATTTTTATTTGAACTGCTGGCATAGCTTCTAGTAGTGTGCTGGGGGCAGCTCTCCTTTCACGTTTCCCCGGAGCAATATAAAGAATTTCACTCCTAGTGACTGACTATAAATGCAGGCCTCATACAGTGTAGGCTCCAGGATACCAGGTGAGAAACCAGAGAGCTTTAGATTGGTTTTTTTGCAGAAGATCCTCAAGACACTTTTAAAAAGACACTGATTTCCGGTGTCACCTTGTCTCTCTCACCTTTCTTCCACCTGTTCTCTAAGGAACTGAAAGGTGTTGAACATTCTTTGACTCATGCAAACTAAACAAACTGCCCAGTTGATGGGAAGAATCTTGTCTCTAACTAGCTTTCACTGTCTGCCTTGGAGGCAGGTAACAGCTGTGGTATATTCTTTTGCAATGGGATTCTGTAACAGCGTTGTTGATTGCCAGTCGTTTGATTACATGGTCATACAGAGGCTGTCAGTAAGGTGAAAACAACAGGTAAACATGTTTATTTCTTATCTGGTTTATATTCCATTGCCACAGAACTCAATGTGCTCTAGTGAAGACATTCCTCCTGTTATCTGGGGAAAGAAAGTGCCTTTGCAATGCCATACTCTCTTTTTCCTTCTAGTAGCCGGCAGTGCACGCTTGACCTTTGAGGGATATGAACTGAGAGGAGTCAGGTTAAAATATGTGGTCTTGATCCTTTAATCTTCACTCAATCAGTACTCCTGTTGACTCACTCTACCATTCATTATCTGATGCACTTTTATCATGTCCCCAAGCAGTGATGGAGCAACCGCGCAGCCACTGCTATAGTCTCAGGGCTGCAGTAGTGTCCACAGACCTTGTGCTCCTTTCCATCTGGTGTTTCACTGGCCGTGCCCCACACATCACCCCCGGGTTGCTCCAGCCCATGTGAGGGGAATGAGAGATCTGCAGTGGAGCCGCACTCAGTAGCACAGTGTGTAGGGGGAATAGAAGAACTGCAGCTCTTGAGATGTATTTGAAGCTTTCAGCAGCCTTTCCTTGACTCCTAAACTTGATTGGACTCTAAGTCATTCAAACACCATGCTCGGATCCAGAGGATCCACGCCCCTGGAGGGATCCTTATTAAAGAATAAACATTTCAAAGAGCTGAACATAATTATTTTGTTCTAAAGGCAGAACTAATCTGTGTCTCTAGCACAGCCCCTGCCTGACTGGATCTGGTTAGAGATTGGTGGCTGAAAGTTCTTCCATCCCAATATTTTAATTGTTACCAAGCCTTCTATTGTAATATATTTCTGTAAAGAAAAATGGTAAAATTTGAATTCTAAAAGCCACAAAGGAGGAAATATTCTTCCCTGTGGATTAGTGGCTCCCCCTTTTAGAAATTATCTTTTTTACCAAAGGTGAATAGCAGCAACAGGCTATATTTTTAAAGGCTTGATTTTGCAACTGCCTGTGTTATCTCGTGTGTTCTCTTCCCAATTCCTCTACATCAGGAGCTTGGTGCATGCAACCTGAAAGAGCATAAAATATCCCTAGAAAATCCGGTGGCATGAATGCTGTTGCAAATAGAGTTCAGCTCACCTGCTTTTGAAGAATAGATTTTATGTACTGAAAACAAATAGGAGGCCAATTAGAAAAGGTGAGAAGAAGCATTAGGAAGAAAGGGTGTAATTAAATGAAATGGGGAAGGGAAATGGAACACGGAAAGGAAAATCCAAGGGGTTAGAAAGAGAGTTTAAAGGAAGGGATACAAAAAGGAGACTAAAACAAAATTACAAACATTAAAACCCTGTGCCTTTGCAAGTTCTTTCATGAAATTTTAGCAGAAGGACTAACTTGGAGGAGGACATTGTGCAAAGAAATAAATGCTGAGGTGAAAAAAGGTAACTCAAGGTTAAGATAATGTAGATAGCTTTCTGAGATATGAAGCTTTTCTTAAAAGAACTCACACACCTGGTGTCATTTATACCATCTGAGTGAAGTATTACATGTTAAAGTCAATAGCCATATTTTTCCATGTCCTTTCCTAGCTCACTTCATAAAATGGGGTGGATTTTTTTGGTTTCAGATAAAGTCATTTTTCTTCGTCTTCTTTTTCTTTTTCAAAACTGCAATACATTTTTCATATTAAGAAAACGAGATTGAAAGGTTGCTTTTGGCACTTCCCTCCTATGACCCCATTTGTTGCTGATGTGAGAATAAAGCAAAAAACAATTCTTTACTGAAACTGCCGTCCCTAGAAATGCCAGATGGGAGCCATGTGACTGTCTTGCCGAGTGCAGGATGGAGAATTGTTAGCCTGTATAAATTCACACTCACCCAGACTATGCTAAATGCCAACTCGCACCTGCAGGAATATTAATGGATGAGCTACACTTAGGGCCATGTCCTGTGGTCCCTGCACAGTCCCCTGTGACTCATCACTAAACTTCTTCACCTTATGTGAAGGGCTGTTGATAGAATGAAAACTGCCATGGAGATGTAATGAACTACTCTGCAAGTAGATTCCTGAATGCACAGCCAGTCTCATCCCTTAGCAAATGAAATCTGCAGCTTGCTAGATATGAACCAAATATGTGACTTTTTTTTGTCTTTCCTTTGCTGTAAACTTTAACACCTCCCAGCCCTTTCATTTCCTTTAACAGTGTGTGAGACATTCCACCCCTGGTCTTCATGAGCAGCCTAGCAATGCCATCTAGCCTGAAGTCAGAACATGTCTTTCCTTAGCACAGGATAAAAGTGCCTGAGAGATTCATACAAGTGGCTATGATTAGTTTGCCTTTTACTGTGCTGAAAGCCGTACTTAGTTGGACAAGCCTTTCCTAAAAATACTGTCTTTCCAATCCCCAAACCCACCTTCTTTCTCGGTCTTCTGAACCTTTCCCATAATGCCATTTGTAAAACTAAGTGGGACTAGGGGAACACTTATCTCTTTTAACTTCTGACTCCCTGGCCAGTGTATTCTAAGGCCCTGTTTGCCTTTTGTGCAAGTTCTGCTGTTGCCAACTGTTCCATTTCCTTTTTAGTTTCTTCAAGAAGAAGTCCATCCAAAGTACATTTTGTCTTTTTATTGATCCTCCCCAGATTTGTAGCCTTTCATTTACTGACATTGAATCCATATGCCAATCTCATCAGAGTGTGCAAACTTCAGAAAAGTTACCTGTAGCACTCCCTTGATGAGTCAACTTCTGTTTTCCAGGACATCTCCTCATATTCCCATTTCCCACAAGCATTACACCTTCTCCCATGCAACCTCTGTACCTGGAATGGCCTGCCTATTCTATGCAACAGGGAGCTGCCCCCTCCTCCTTCAAATCCTGTCTCAACACACACCTTCCCCCCCCCCCCACAATGATCCTCTAATTCATTTCCTTTAAAACATTACATTAAATATAGACTGGGAAAAGGAACTACCATGATGCACATAGCACTACCCACCCAGACAGCTCCATCACCGGGTACTTGCCCCCTTTCTGGGAGTTCAGAAGTAACAAAGAATGACCTTGTTCTGTGTATTCCCTATGGTGTCCACTCTTGGACTCAGTTTAGATTGTAAATTGGAGCTTTGGAGCTTTATTCCGGGGGTGGAGGCAGGGGGGGCTGATCCAAAGTCCATTTAACTCAATGGCAATCTTTCTGTTGACTTAAATGGGCTTTGGATCAGGCTCTATACCAGTTGAGTGGAGTGTGGAGGGGCTAGGGAGGTAAAATCCACTTCTGCAGCTCAAGGCCAGTGAGCAGGTCTGCTGACCCTGCAGGGTGGAAGAGCAGCCATAGCCAGTTCCTACTTTGTAAATACAGATCCTGTGCCCCCCACCCCTCCAGCCCATCTCAGTCTGCTGTCTGTGTGGGGTAGCTCAGAGACACTTTCTTTGATGGCACAGCCACCCCTGCATGCTCACTTAGCCTGCAGTTCCTCTCCCCCTCTTGTGGCAAGGAGTGTCTTGTGCTGGCCCGCTGCACCATGGGCGAATTTCACCCTAATGTTTGCTGGCAATGCTCAGAGGAAAGGAGGATGGATTCAGAGGTCTATTATTAAATGGAACCAAACGAAGGCAGTTAACCAAACGAAGGCAGAGCGCTCCATCCGCTTTCACTGTCGGCCTCCTATGACGTAGATGGAATCTTCAAGGTTTCTCCGCTGGGGTCAGAACAGATGTGACCCCATTTTTCCAGGCTTTTGCTTAAAAAGACAAATAAAATTAGCAGTGCTGGCGAGATGTCTGGGCCATGGGAATTACTCAGCTTCTGGCCTTGTGCCTCATGTCACACCTGAAGCATGATGATATCTGGGAACGTATGCACCATGTCAAGTGTTGGTCTTTCCTTATGGATCAATCCTTACTTATGGGTCTATTCTTCCACTGTGGCATGTGTGTAACTCCTCTTGACATTAATAGGATTTACGTGTGCATACAGACAAAAGAAATATGGAGCTCCTTGAAATAGGGCCTCCAGTTAAAGCCTGAAAGATGCTTTCTATTCGAAGTTCTATTTCTGCCTTGCTCGCAACAAAGCAAAGCAAGAAAATCTCCCTTTGTTGTGATATTTTTCATTAATCCCTGCACAGTAAAACTTGCCGTAGGCAACCATCCAATGGACCAGTGAAATATTGGTTGCCTGTTAGAGAGGATCTTTAACTACTTGTCAACGAAAATTATACTGGGATCCTAGAGGATGCAATAAAGTTGTCCCCTAGGTTAGGAGTTTGCCAATTGGAGGTGATGCTTAGTGTAAGTTTCAGAGTAGCAGCTGTGTTAGTCTGTATTCGCAAAAAGAAAAGGAGTACTTGTGGCACCTTAGAGACTAACAAATTTATTTGAGCATAAGCTTAGTGTAAGTGTCACTCAGCATATATACCACATCTGCTAATTTTCCACAAATGATTCCTCATTTTCAGTGGAGCTTAAGTCAGTCTTTAGCTGCTTAAAACTTTATTTCACACCGAGGTCTTTTGGCAACATAGAGTTCCTTGGATCAAATTAGCAGAGAGTTATTTTCAGGGATTCACTTAAGGAGCTTGTCAATGGAATATGACATTTTTAGCAAATGATACAGTGTCTTCTTCTTTTACTGAATAGAAGGATGGTTGGGTGGTTAAGGCATGAGACTCAATTTCAGGAAATCTCGGTTGGATTCCTAGCTCTACTGCAGATTTGCTGTGTGACACTAGGTAAATCATTTAATTCCTCTGTGCCTTAATTTCCCATCTATAAAACAGGGACTTCCTTTTTCCGTCTTGTCTATTTAGGTGTGAATTTTCAAAGGTGACTAAATCCCCGTAGCTTTTTAATGGGATTTGAGCATCTAAGTTTAGGTTCTTTTGGAAATACCAGGTTTAGCTTGCAAATGCTTCAGAGCAAGGACTATTTATATGGGCAGCACCTAGTCCAGCTGGGCCCTAAAAGTACTACCTTAAAAATGATAATGTTTCAATCCTAGTGCTCAATACAATGGAATTAGTTTGTGTATTTGTGTGCATGCGACAAATTCATCCATGTACTAGCTGCATATTTTTAAGAAGGTGCTTTATACACATAAAATGTTTGCAAACCTCTAGCCACTTTTCCTGGCCCTTTATTTGGTAGATTAAATTATTCACACTGCTTTACTATGTGTGGTTCTAGCTTGGTTTAGAAAACCTGATGGACTGGTTGATTGAGCCATTTTTCTCTTTACACATATAATATGGACTGTTTCCTCCCTCTGGGCACTTGACTGTTTTAAATCAAGACATCTTTGTTCACAGAGACTAGGAAATAGTCTTATAAAATGTCTTATTTCTTCCTTAAACTTATATAAACGTACTTTATTGGACAAGAGGAAAACATAACACGCAGCTTGTGTGGATAACCCACTGTGTGATTAAGAATATAATATGCAGAACTTCCCCATAATAGGTCCCTTTATAAAAGACCATTGTTCTCTGGCTCTCAGCTCCATGCTAAACTCCCTTACACACTCTACATTATACTTGTTACCAAGATCAGACTCATAGGCAAGGAGCACTGCATATTACCAGACTGATATTGAAGGGGCTATGTTGATAAATGGAAGGGAAAACATGCTATATTGGTTTGGTTTCCTGTAAAATCAAGGCTAATACTGTAAGTCTGTCTATAGCTTCAGCACCAGTGCTATAAGGGCATGATCCAAAGCCTCCCATTGATTTCAATGGGCTTTTTATTGGTCTCTAAATGTAGAGCTCACAGCTGCATCGGATCCTTTATGGCACCCCAAAATAGAAGTTGACTCTTCACTCCTTAAGACATCTCTGCTGGCTCCCGGCATGGTGCCTCTGTGAATTCTTTCTTGCTCCCTTGTGCAACAGAGTCTGAGGCATAGGGTTTGCTGTGCACATAAAACATTCAAAGGGGAAGCCCTGGGGTGGGCCTCAGCATGGGTGTAGTTGGGCTGCAAGCTAGGGAGGACATGAAAGCAGCAGGGGAGTGGGTATGGTTAAGGCTGGAGAAATAAGCTAGCCACTGATAATGAAGGGAGGTTACACCCGCAATGAGAAGAGCCCCATCCCCAGCACTTCTCACAAGTTGTCTGAACCTCTTGAACTCCTGCATGGCCCTAGTTGAAAGCTTCATGGGCCCACAGATTTCATAGTGCTGGCTCTGTTCAGAGTCACAGTGCATCATACAATATAACTGTTATGCTCTGCCACTGTACACATTAACTGCCCAACTGCTCAATAAATAAGGTAAGACAACATTGCCAGCATCTTATAACTGAGCAAAAGTTTATGGGGCATTGGCTAATGCCTTAGGTTGATATCTTATCTTTTGTTCTAAGAAAAAAAAATCTCTAACTGAAATACAGAATCATTTTTATAGTCAGAAAATATGTTGCATGTGGATCCATTGTGAAAAATGGTTTTAGCTTGAAATATATTACTCCAACATAGGATTTAAAAGAAAAATAACGGCTTATTGTTGAAGGACACAGTGTAATTAATAGTTTTATTTTACTGTGTTAAAGGCGCTAAAATAAGATCAATATAATCAAGTCAAAGTACAAATGTTTGGGGTTGGCAATAACATTATAAAATCATGAGCCAGGAGCCAAAAACCATGAGATTGGCCTAAAAAATCATGTTTTGTTTTGCTCTGAAATACATTTTGGGTTCCTTTTATTTTTTGAGCCTTTAGGGTACATATGGGTCCCATTTCTCAGCTTTTCTATGCCACCATGAAAGCTAGAAACGCACTTTTTTAGAAGGTGAAAGCTGAGATTCTCAACTAATTGTCTGTCTCTAAGAGCTGGTGTTTTAAGTTAAACATCAAATATCGTGAGACTCGTGATAGAATCCCAAGAGCTATCAAAACTATATAAAATAAATAGGCCGTGAATCTGCTACATCTATCTATCCATCTTGTTGGTTTATAGAAAATTCTGTTTGGGATAATCTCTAGAAGGGCAGAGAGGTTAATGTGATATGCAAAATCCCAAGGAGCACCAAACTTTCAATGAATTCCATGGAGTTACACCATGGATAAATTTGGTCCAATCTGTGAACTAAAAAAAAGGTAAAATTTTAAAATAATAATTGTAATGATGAGTAAGATTTTCTGTGTTATTAGGGTTCTTTTCAGAAGATAGTCTTTAAACTTTATGCCTGTGCCATATGTGTTCAAAGGTAAATCTGACCACAGCCTATGCGGTACATAAACAAGCCATATTTTTAAGCACAGTATGAAAGGTGGGGGCTGACATTCCCACTATCAGTGTTTCATGCATGAGTTATGCGCCATCATAAAACATTTTCATATTGCAACATTGAAAACTGAAGCTACTCCGTGGTTGTCTTGTTTGAGCTGATAGCTAACCGAGCATTCTTTGTTATGTTTAGTTGTGGAAAAAAAGGGAATTAAATTATTAATATTTTTGAATTCTGACATTACTTCCTGTACATTTCTGGCAAAGAAAGAACATTTTCTACAGTTGGAGTTACTGGATAAAGATATTAAATATTAGCTTATGGGGAGTTGCAAAGGTTTTAAATGTTCAGAGCAGTTCAACGAGTTCCGGATGGGCTGAGCTGAGTTGTCCACAGAGCAGCTAAACAAGTAGCTTCACTCAAACTGAGAAGTTTTCAGGAAATATGGTACTATGTATTTTAGTTAGTCTCCACCATAATGTTTTCCATACAGTCTGTTCTCATGAGGGTTTTTTCAGTTTCTTTAACTAGTTTGTTCAGGAAAACGCTGGGTGTTGAATGTGTTAGGATAAAGTCAGAGGTCTACCAGGCATTCTTTCCAATTCAAAACATATGAGATTAAACAAAGACACACAGCATGAGAAATACAAATAAAGCAAAGACAGAGGTCAGCTTAAAGTCTTGTTTATTAAACAATAAATTTGATATATTTTATTTAGAGAACAAGTATGCCTTATGGGTTCTTTGATACAGCATAGCTGGGTGGAGACACCATACATATTAGCTCTGTCTCTGTCAGGAGGCAGCTCTCTCATGGTTTTTGATAAATATTTCAGATTTAGGCACTGATCCTGAAAGGTGCTGTACTCCCTGAACTTACATTGGTTTTGCTGGAATCACCTAATAGAATTTTAGTCCGTTATCTGTAGCAAATGTGCAATACATTGAGGATGGATAAAAAGGGACTGGTTTGGGTTGTGCATTGGTTACGTTTTGAAAAATTTAAACTGGAGAGGTTCTGATCTGGTTTCACTTTACCTGCCGTCTCAAAGCTTGGTGTTTGGATAAATGGTTCTGACTCTGGTTCACTTGTGTTTTAAACAGAGGTGAGGCAAAATCAGCAGTGGCTTTGGTTTTGAAAAACCTTATCAGCCCAGTTTTTGTTTTAAAACCAAGGTTGGTTTGGATCCAGATCTGACTGATCATAAATAGTTCCAGTTCCAGCCCCTCTCTACCATAAACAGCTGAGATGCATTTTGAAGTGGTTTGGCAGATGCACATGTAATTGCCGTTCAGAAGATCTGGGTTCAGAAAATAGTTGTAGGTCACTGTCATCAAAACACGTGCTTAGCTGGGGGAAGTGCAGGGGGAAGAGTGGCAACATCAGTCCTAGAGCCATTTGAAATGAGTCTATTGAATAGCATCATAGGGAGCTGTCATTTGAGTTTAGCCCTACTGGCATTTCTTATAATTGAGTATTTAGAGCCTGGGAATGGAAATCCAGTGTTCTGGATTCTAGTCCTGACAGTATCACTGATTCTGTATTTGACCTTGGGCAAGACATTGAATTTCTCTGTTTCTCAGATTCCCTGCCTGTGGAATGGGACTAATAATGCTTCCTTGCGGGAATATTGTGCAGCTTAACGAATTACAATGTAAAAGGCACTTTGAGATGACAGACATCTGCAAGTGAACAGTGGATTCAAAGCATATGAGTGAGAGCTTGTTATTTATGCTGTGACTTTTAATGATGTCCACGGGAAATGTCACATATAGTAAATATCAATTCAGAGTTTCTGCACTTCTGCTTTAAATTGTTCCATAAAGCATGAAGATCACAGCTGGGATTTTCAAAGAGGCCTAACTCCTTTAGGCTCCTTTGAAACTTCCAGATGAGGTTATTCCTGTATACCTAGCAAATTTAAACATTTTCAAATGGGTGGTCGGGGGATGGAGGTGATTGACCCTTTAATTGTCACAATGAACAACAATATATAAAATACCCTGATGAAACAACAACAACAAAAGCATCAAGACAAATTGCACAGACAAGGGGGCTAATTCTGTTGCCCTCAGTACCTTGTAGTTCCCATGCTGATTTCAAAGTCAGTGGCACAGGGGTATCGAGAAAAGAATTGGGCCCTGTGGACTGCATGGGTGTAACCGAGAACACAGTTTGGCTCTCTCTCATTTGTAGAGGATTTGATGTTTTTCCCCCCTCTCTGTGTTTTTCCATGAACATGAGAAAAATGCATATAACTGCTCAAAGAAACATCAACCTTTGCAAAGGCTCAATAGAGGGGCCAGTCTATTTTCTGTTCTCTGCTCCACAATATTGTTATGAGCTAGGTGAAACATTGCTTTTGGCTGAGATGAAACCCAATTGAGATTGGTAGTTGTGAACTCACCCTTCTACTAACATAACTGTAAGCATAAGCCCCGTCAAAAACAAAAGGTGTGGGTGAACCCATCCAGGACTTTTGACTGAGGATGTTTTGAGTAGTGGCATGTGTGCGTGTGAAAGAAAAGAGATCACACACAAACTGAGGTCAGAACAGCCTGAAGGGGCCGCTTAAAGCATGGTAGCTGACTCCGGAAGAAACCTGGAAAGAGGTTTTTGGGTCTGAGATGCAGGCTGGAATGAGTGCTCTTGGTGCTGTAAGCAAAAGAAGCTGTTGCCTGCAATTTGATTCCTTCTGTGTTCAGAGACACAGGACTTTGTATATTCTTTGTAAATAAACAAAACTGCATCAGAGAAATACCTGACTATCCTCAATTTCTACTCCCAACTGGAACATACCGAAGGCCCCAAACTTTGACTAGCTGCTCAGGTCAAAAAGAGGCAACAATTTTGGGGGGGGGGTGCACCTTAGAACTGATATATACATCTTTGATGCTTTTACAATGAGTTGATTCTGTTCAGCCTCACCAGGTACCAGGGGGAGGGGGAGAGGAACTGAATTTTCAAACTGATGACACATTTATACCAGAATTCTAACTTTATAATATTATTGTATCATTTGACTTACATGTATACTTTGGAATGTTTATAACAACTGTAAATCATAGGCAAGACTAGCCAAAAGAATTCCACGCAACATTCCAAGCACAACTTGTAAAATAAACACAACAATCATAGAGGAACAACAGGGAAACGTAACAGCTCCAGAGCAGATGGGAACACAGGACAAAGCCTTCAGTAAAATCTGTATGAAGACTAGATAAATGCAAGAAGATTTTTTTTTCTGCATTGCCAGCTGTATTGTACTTTTGCTCTGTGCTAAAGACTTCAAAGAACAACATGTTATCAAGCCAGTATAAATCAAGTATTGTACCTTTGGGAGAAATGACATAGCTGACAATACGACTCTTGTTGGTAATATAAGTTAGCAGCACTGTTCCCTTCTTTTATGTGACATCCCAAGCTTCTTGGAAATACCTTTCTTCCTCTGTGTTATGTGACTGTTGAAAAGCCATCTCAGTACAGTAACATGACCATGACCCCTAACCAACTTGCCTTCCAAGGCACCTAAAGAAGAATAAAAATTTACTAATTCCTGAACCATAAAATTGTGTGGCTGATTTCTAACCCATTAACCTTATTTTTCCTTTTGAGGTTTATGGTCCTTTTATTATTTGACCAGTGAATTACAAAATAAACATTTAAATGCATTCTAGCCCGATAACAATCTCATCATTAAAACATCTAGGTTACCTTGTTTGAAGTTAGTCACTATAAAACTCTTTTGGATTCATCAGCACACTTAATAATACCTGTCTTGTTCTCCATGAAATGGGCAATGTAATATGATACACCCAATGACTTTATTCCTTAGGCTCCAGTAAAAATGATTGCAAAACTTTTGTAACTTCCCTTCTCCTTCAGGGCGAAAGGCTGAAGGAGAGTCAAGTCAAAAGCTAAATCAATTACACCATCAAAGTTAAAAATTAAGCAGGTTCTGAAACCAGAAGCAAGTTGAGATCGAAGTAATAGAATGTCATGTTTGTCTTGTCTTATTATGTTAAAAACATGTACTTAAAAAGCAAGTACAATACAGTAACATGGTGAAGGCAGAAATATATCAAAACTCCAAGGACAGGAATTTGTTTGAATGTTTGTCAATGGAAAGACTCCCACTGACTTTAACAGATTTTGAATCAGTTCCCAGTAAGCCATTAACACATTGCAGTGGAGCAGTGTGGATGGCTTAAGGGCCTGATTCAAAGTCTGTTGAAGTCAGTGGGAGTCTTTCCATTGACTCCAGTTCAGGCCCTTAGGGGATGTCTACACAACAGCTGGGAATGAGCTTCCCAGCTCAAGTAGACAGACTCGTGATGTGGACATTGAGACTTGGGTTGCAGCTCAGGCTATCAAGCCACAGTGACCTCCTTCAGGCATGAGAACCTGAGCTGCAATGTCCACACGGCTATTTTTCGTGTGCTAACTCTAGCGCTGCTTGCGCAAGTCTGTCTCCCTGGGCTGGGAGGTTCGCTCCCAGCTGCAGTACAGACATACGCCGATTGATCAGAGCAGCCAGCAAGTGTTGCTTCTCAGCGTAGTCATGGTTCCCAAACACAGTGGAAAGGTCAGTGCCAAAGGATCACTCAGCTGGGCCTCCCTTCTCTGGTGCCAATTCTGCAAGCGCTTCTGCATGTGCTTAATTTTATGAGAGTAGCCCCACTGTGGTCAATGGGACTGCCCACGAGCTTGAATTTAAGCATGTAAGTAAATGTTTGAAGGATCAGGGGCCAATACTGGAACTCCCATTGAAGGCAGTTTTGATGGTAAATGGCTGGAATTGGCCAAATTGCACGCATCACTGGTAGGCAGGACTGGACCCTGAGGGCTATCTTGCGCCGTAGGAACCAATCACGTTATGTAGAATACAAAGCCAGTCTAATGCACTGGAAGGCAGAGAGTACAATCAGCAGGAGCCCGACGTTGCTTTTTGCACAGTGAAAGTGGGGAAAAGCTGCTTGTGCAGCAGAATTGATCCATTTAAACCCAACGTTCGTATGTGCTATTGCAAAGCTTCTCCCTCTGTCAGGTTCATAATCCACAAAGAAGATTTCCCTGGATCTTTTACAATGTTGCCTTTGTTGTTACACTCAACAATAAAAAGATCTAATTGTAATAAATTCCTTCTTGTCTATTTAATCAAAAATCTAATGGATTTAGTCAATTTGCACATGCAAATGCTCATTTTATGATATAAGAGCAGCCTTTGGCTTTTCCATTTGAAAAACACATCCCTAGAAGGGTGTTTATAGAAGTCTCAATGCAGGTTTACCTGTTCTAATCACTCCAGGACATTTTGTTTTTCAACACAAAGAGAATATATACAAACAGCAACATTAACATTAAAGTTATGACACATTCCTAGAAAAGCCAGGAAATTCAATTTTAAAGCAGACATTTCATCCTTAACTACTGTTGCTTTTATGTTTCTTCTCTCTTAATGGCATGAGTTGAGGCTAGACTCAGAGTGTCATTTTAAGCAGAGGGACTCAACTTCAAACAGGCATCTGGATAGACATCTTAAGTTAATGTGTATAAGTACACTCTAACGGCCCAGCTGTTCTGCCATTGAAGGCAATAGCAAAACTCGCATTGTCTTTCATGGTGAAGGAGCATTTGAAAGTAGTATCTGGGATTCCATTGTATTAAGTAGGAATTAAACACAATTAAATAATAAATAATAATAATATAATTAATTAATAATAAAGGCCATCTTGAGGGAGTTTGCCTCACAGCAGCCTCTTGTGTTTATCTTCTGTAATCCTTAACTCTCACTTTTCTGGCTTTCCTGATATTTACAATAACATTATTGCAACATAGTTCTTGTGTTTAATATTCCCTGTTTCAAAATGTGAAATTGCAGCTAACTCCCTGGATCCTTCTGGGATAAACACAGAGAAGATTTTACTTAACAGCTGCTATATATTATATTAATTATTATTATTATATATTACATCATATCTAATTACAGCTCGATTACAAGTTTCCCTAAAACCTAATATCATACTCTGAAATTGTTTACAGCAAAACTAGAAACAGGCCAAAAAAGAAAAATCAAATGTTCAGATACCAACATGAGGCCAAACTTACTCAGTGCTCAGGTTTGTTCAGACCCAGCATTTAGATTCATTCCTTCTAAAGAAATGGATCAGCTACAAAGTTTTGATGAGGTACCACAGTGATTTGTGTAGCATTATACATAGAGACATAATCTTTTCAGGCCAGATTTCAGCTGGTATAAATCCCAATGAGGATATGCTTTCTCTTATGGCCCCCATCCTGTCTCTATGAAGTTGTAACATAGAGAGATTAGAGCAGAGCAAATGATTTGCAGTGAATAATTAAATCAGTTAAGCAAAGCCAAGCAAATGAATTTTGATGTGTGTGAACACTGGCCGAAGTTTTATTGCAGTAATCTTCCTGCTCTGTTTATGACATATAGCAAAAAACCTGGTGCACACGACAGAGAACTTTTGGAATTGCTTGCAGTCCCTGAACACAGATGAAAGTTGAGCTCCTTTGAAACCTTGAAGACACAGAGCTAGAGTCTGCTCTCATGCCTCTCCATTGAAGTGGATTGCACAGGTGGATGTAAAAGCCATGGCTGACCCTCCAAGAAGCTGATAGAATTTCTTTGGCATCATTTTATGAAAACATTAACTACAAATCTCAAACCCACCTTTGCTTCTTTTTATTCCTCTCAAGCTTTCTCAGAACCCCATACAGGCTCTCAAACAGCTACTTGGCTAGGCAGAAATATCAAACTTTATGGTCCTGTGGCTACAAAGCCTTCTGCAGAGGAGGAACATTTCTTATTAGGGTAAATCTTCTTTGTGTGTAAGTCTTTGCGGGATCTGTCCCTTAGTCAGTAAAGATGTTTTACAGAGTAAAATAAAGTCAATCAAGGTAGCTATCCCTGTCCACGTATTAATATTTCTAAATGTCTTTGCTTTACAGCTATGGTTTTAGATAGCTTGGCCAACTTTTTTAAAATGTTACTATTTCTTGACAAAATGTCAAGTAAGTTTTCAGGGGGGAATACTTCATAACTAAAGTATGTTTTCCTAAGGGCAATAAACCATGAATAAATGTACTTTTTTCCCCATCCGGTCTTTGAGCCAAAACCTTCACAAGTTTTTCAGAGAAATAAAATTATAGGTGTTTTTCAGCAGTAGGGTGAACCTGGGTGGCAGTGAACTAAAGCTGGGCAAATTTTATACATCTAAAGGGGGAAGATTTTTTTTGGAATCGTATGGGGATAAAGCCTTAGTTTCTCAAGACATCAGGAAATTTTTGCCGATCCACTGTATTGCTTCTACCTCTTCAGACCCATGGAAGGCTTCTCCATCTGGAAAGAAAACTTTTTCAGTGACATGGTAAGAGGAATAAAAAGCCAGACTTTCAATTATTTCTCTATCTGATAAACACTTGGCTCGCATATACGGTGCTTTGTGATACCAGAAGAACGTGAAGTGAACTAAAAATAATGAATTGGTCAACACAGTTTCAATTTGATCTTAATCTGTATAGAATAGTAGAATATCAGGGTTGGATGGGACCTCAGGAGGTCATCTAGTCCAACCCACTGCTCAAAGCAGGACCAATCCCCAATTTTTGCCCCAGATCCCTAAATGACCCCCTCAAGGATTGAACTCACAACCCTGGGTTTAGCAGGCCAATGCTCAAACCACTGAGCTCTCCCTTGGGTCTGCAGTGGTCTCATGTAGTTTTCATTTGCTGAACATGAGCGGTATGGTCCAGTGGATAAGGCCCTGGATTGGGATTCAGATGACTCTGCTAGGCCAATGTAAGAGGCAGTTGATATTTCATTATGATTGATAGAAATGGTGAGCTAATGGAACTGCACATTTGGTTTGGTAACTTTAAATCCTTAGCAGAGTGTTCAGGGTGTGGACACTTTTTGCTATTCTAAAATAAAAGACTGACATGCTATGTGACTGGTGAACAAGTCACTTCCCTCCTCAGAGCCTCTGTTTACCCTTGCACTCTTTGTCTATCTTGTACATTTAGACTAAATTTTTCAGGGCAGGGACTTGCTATGTGTTTGTACAACTCCTAGCACAATGGTGCCTCACTCTTGTGTGGGCCTCTAGGCACTGCTGTCTCTTGCCAGAGGGGTGTAATTAAATGACTTTAGTTCCCCGGGACCCTCCCTGCTTCCACAGCCATATCCACTGTACATTTGTGGAAAGAAGCAAGGCAAAGGGGCATGTGGCAAAGTGAATCCTGCAGAATGTGTGGTAAAGTGAAATCCAGTTCAAAGAAGCAACCGTGATTGCAAGTTGTAACGTAAAGGACTAGTACTAATCGTGGATGAGTCTTCACAAATAAAGAAGTGCACAGGGGAAATAAAAGTAAAGCTTAAAGTGAAGCCGATCAGCTTTTTGTCTGATTGGAATAAACTACACTAATCAGGGCTTGTCGACATGGCATGTTCCTGCACACTAGTTGGTGTGTAACTTCTAGTGTGCACTAGTGCATCGGGCACTCACTGTCTGTGTGGCCCCTGCTAGCTCACAATAAAAGTTCCCTAGTGCACATTGACATAGTCCCAACTGCACCATGTCACTGCACACTGGGGAACTTTTAGTACGTGCCAGTAGGGGTCACACGGACAGTTAACACATGACATGCTGGAGCGCATTGAATTTACATTCCAGATGGTGTGCACTAATGCACCGTACAGACAACTTGCAGACATCCAGAAGTGCTAACATGCCCAGTGTACGTACATGTATTATTTGTCAAGGAGCTATCAAAATAACATAACCTTTTTATCATAGCTTGTGGGCTTTGAAGGGAAAAAATAATTGTTCTGATATCAGAAGTTCTTTTTATGGATTAGAAAGTCCCCTCCCCCGACCAAAGAGAAAGCTGTTTCTTGGACGATGTGACATAAGGAAACTTGTCATATGCTTCACAGTATAGTTTTGGGTCAGTGGTGGTTATCAGTGTTCTAGGCATTTATATGGCCCCCATCACTGAACCATCTGGCACCCATATTTAATAGGTTCATCCTCAGCTCTGTGAGTTAAGACAGTGCTATAACCTACATTTAACAAATAGGGAATTGAGAAGTTAAGTAACACATCCAAGGTCACACAAGAAAGCTGTGGCACAGCAGGGACGTGAACCCAGGTCTCCAAAGCTCCAGGCAAGGACCCTTCTCTTCCTCCTTATCATTTGACCCTCCTTCCTTTCCTAGAGCTAAATTACTTTGTGATGTGATGTTGAGCCAAAATGTATCCATTTTGAAGCCATGTTACAGTACAGGGGAAGTCTACAACATATGGCTTTGATCCTCCTCACACGGAAATCCATGACAAGACTCCCATTCATTCAAATGAGAGAAGAATTGCTCCTTACGTTACCGTTCTTAAGAGTTTGCCTCTTCTCAAACCTGATTCAAGTATTCTTAAATGTAAGTGGCATAGCTCTGCCTCTTGACCTTGGAGAGATTCTTAATTTGCTCCTCAGTTATCAGTAGCGCTAAAAAAATCTCTGGCAATCTTCTGCCCTCATAAAGGTGAATGCATCTTGCATTTTCAACATTGTAGCACAGCTCTGGGCTCTGAGCACACAATGACCCAGAAGTGCTTCATTTCAGTTTGTGTGTGTGACTTGTATACCTGTCCAGCAGTCACTACATAGTATTAGCACGTAGATTCTTCACTCCTTGCACTGAGTGTCACTTACTTACCCAAAAAGAAAAGGAGTACTTGTGGCACCTTAGAGACTAACAAATTTATTAGAGCATAAGCTTTCGTGAGCTACAGCTCACTTCATTGGATGCATCCAATGAAGTGAGCTGTAGCTCACGAAAGCTTATGCTCTAATAAATTTGTTAGTCTCTAAGGTGCCACAAGTACTCCTTTTCTTTTTGCTAATACAGACTAACACAGCTGCTACTCTGAAACTTTACTTACCCAAGTAGTCCTATTGACCTCAGTGGGACTTTCTGCACAAGTAAGCACTACTCAATGTGAATAAGGGCTGCAGAATCTGTCATTAAGAAAGGAAAGACTCTGGGGAAAAGTTAGAAAAATAACAACTACGTTTATTAACCATAAGAAATTAGTACAACTAAACTCAGGTGAAACTGCAGAAGAGAAGAGTTCCAGTGTCTTCCAATTGCATAAAACAACCACCTCCACCTGAGGTTCTCTAATGGGGTATCAAGTTACAAACATTGCACCAACTATTGTTATAGGCTTTCATTGTCTTATTAACACACCCTGCAGGCATGTCACTGCTTCTGGATATTTCTGACTCTTTTTCCTTTCATGGGGTATCACATATGTGAGAAGGCAATGGCGCTAAATCCCAAGTTGGACCCAATATGAAGAGCCTATCCCTAATGGGGGTGGAAACCAGGGTCCAAAAGCTCTCCTATTTGGGAACTGAAAGAGATTCTCCTGTGAAAGATTTCAGTGCATGCTGCCATTGAAGTCAGTGGCAAAACTCCAGCTGACTTCAGTGGGATAAGGGTCAGGTGCACAGCTTATAATAGTAGCCAGCTCCTCCAGGCATTTAACCAGAGCACCTAGAAGACAGTACCTCAGGGCAACGTGCGCTGATCATGTATAAAGAAAGATTGACTAAAAAAATAAAAATGCAAGCAGCATGCCAAGGAGTTTAGGGGAATAGATCCTGATCAAACACTGTGTAGTTTAAGGAGATTTCAGTAAAATGGCCAAGTAGGGACTGGGGAGTAGATCATTTAGTGTTTTACAAGCTGTAGATCCCAGTGTTAACACATTATTTCAACAAGCTGCATGGATGAATGGAGTACTAGCTGATGTTAGGCACGATGAAAAGAAAACTGTTTGGCTTTATGTAACAGATATTGGCAGATACATATAACTGAATCTTCTAAATCCACAGCAGAATTTTCAGCACTAATTGGGTGGTTCAATATCAGGTTATGGCTTGTGTGGGTTGTATGGGGTGTCTTACTGTTCTAGCAAGTAACTGACCTACTGCTCTGCAAACATTTAGAGTATGCAGTGACCTATTTGGATGATGTCTTGATTTATAGTAATGCATGGGAAGAACCCCTATAGCACCTGAAACCAATCTTTCAGCAACTCAAGAAAGCTGAGTTAACTTTTAACTCCCCAAAGTGCTCAATAAGAAAGCAGGAAACCAGATATGTATTTGGGGACATGTAGTAGGAGTAAGGGAGTTATGAAACCAGAGATATGTAAGAGTAGAGGCTATTAAAATGCACCCATTACTAACTACTAAGTGACAGGTGTGATCTTTTCTGGGTATTGTGGCATATTATTGAAAATTTATTCCACATTTTGAAACTCTGTCTGCTCCATTAACTGATCTCACCCGGAAAAAATCATCTAATAAAATAAATATGATCCCAAGATGTGAACTGGTCTTTCAAGAACTAAAATTGGTTCTTAGAGATCAAATTGTTTTGATGAGACTGGATTTTTTATTTATTTTATTTTAACATTTAATGGTGAATATCAATGTCACTGATATTGGGCTCAGGGCAAAATTAGCCCAAGCCTTTACGAGTGGCAAAAAAAAAATAAATAAATAAAAAAAATGCACCTTATGCTCAAATCATAAACTGTGCAGTACCTGAAAGAAATTAGATACCTTGTGAAAGGTACGTGGAGACAAATAATAAAGTAGGTCTTGAAAATACTGAAATAGCATCTCTTTGGAAAGAAATATGTACCACACTAAATCACAGCATTTTAAGATGGTTAAACAACACAGAAGACAGAAACTGAATTAAAACTTAGTGGTACTTGGCCTTTCAGCTTTATGTAGTAGGTTTTGTGTGGTACTGTGGACAAGGTCTAAATGTGCCTGTTTCTATTTTTAGTCCAGAGTAATTAAGAATAAGAATGGATCAATTTAAGGGAATGCAATTTCACATTAATGGGGTGGATGCAGTACAGATCTTTCCAAATACATATATTAAAAACATAAGAAAAACTTTTCACAGCAGAAAACAAACACTGTCATTGATACATTGGTTTGCTTGATGTTTTGCATCAGAAAACAGTATTGCAAAGAGGCATTACTGCACAGGCTGGACTTGGTCTTGTTCTCATTCATACCTCTCAGACCTTCCAAGGCCCAAATGAAGGGCAAAAAAAAGTTATTCATGCAGGACACTTGAAATGTTGTGTGATTAATTCTTTTATTAGCAGACACAACTCTTTTTGTAGCCTTATTTTCATGATCCTTTACTTCTGACACAAATCGTTTTGAACAGTTAGCGTGAGGAAACACCCAGTTTGTGTGGAACATAGGTAATTTTTGTCTCTTGACATGAGGTGTAGCCTGGGCCAAAAGGAAAAAGAATTTAAACATGTGCTAAAGACAGGAGAGAAGTGTGCGGGGCAAGTGATATAACCAGTCTCTTGTCTGCTCCGTGGCAGTTATGCTCCCAGGTGGCAGAGAGAAGAATTGCACAGGTGAGTGGTGAAGCAAGGTTATTACAATCCTAGAGACTGCCACTGGTGTATTCAAAATAAGCTGTGTCCTCAGTCTGGGAAATTAATGCTAGTTCACTCATAGTGATCCTGTAATTAGCGCCTCTCTCTATGTAATGTCTTAAGTATCTTTTGTGGAGAGTTTTGTTGATACGGTGTCTTAAGAATACAATGTTCAGTAGTACTAAGGAAGGGATACTTCCAACAGCACAGGGCACTATGAGAATGGATCGTCCAAGCCTCAACATAAATTCTTAGGATGGAATCCATAAAGGGGCTTCAGCATTGCAATGCTGAGCCTTACTTTTAGAAACCTAGAAAATCACAAGAACAATATTGTGACCCACCAAGGTGAGCTAGCCCCCAAGACCCCTAAACAACAAATGGGGAGAGATGGGGCATAAGAATGCAATTCACCAAAGCCAGCATGCTAGGAGCCAATGCTGATCAGAGGGGTGTGTGCTAAATCCTGCTTCTCTCTGGGAGATAAGTGTCTAAGTTGGGAAGGCACCTATCTCTGCTAGCAATTAATGAACTGGGACGTGTGTGTGTGTGGGGGGGTGAGGTGGGGGAATTAGGCATTTGACTGCCTACATTGTGTGCCGGGCCTGAAACAAATCAGCAGGAGGTGGCGTCTCCCTTGTAACCCTTAGCCTCATGGCTAGGGTACTCACCCCAGAAGATGGGAGACCCCTGGTTCATGTCCCCCTGCTTCTGAGGGGGAGAATGGATGCTACAACCACTAGGTTTTAGAGTCACTCTAACTCGTTTATTGGTCCAATTAATATTTAGTCAGTTAAAGTAGAACAACTTCAACAGGAGCGATTGGGGGAGCCCCACAGTAGGATATTCTACAGCCCAGTGGTTAAGGCCCTCACCTCAGCGGTAGCAAATCCCTGTTCGAATACCTTCTCCCCCTCAGGAACAGTGGGGAGGTGAAGCAAGGGCCTCCTACCTCCTGGGTGTGACTAGGCTAAAGGGAGGGCTTCACTAGCTGCGTTGTGAACTTGTTTTAGGGGCCCAATCTTGTGGGCAGCCCCAGCATGTCTATCAAATCAGGGCCTCTCCATGTCGTGTAAGTGGCCCAACCATTCTCTCTCCTAAGTTGCTCAGGGGCTTAGGTGGGAGATAGCATCTGGGCTCCTATCAGGGGCAGCCGTGTGTATGCTTAGGGAAGAGATAGGCACCTATAGTGAGGCTGCAGTGTGCATGCTCCAAAGACAAAAGGTAGGTGCAGAGTGCATTTTGGCACTTACAGGGATTAGATGACAGCCAAAAGGGAGTTGTGTGGATTGTACTGGTGCCTATAACAAGATTTAGGTTCCTAAGTACCTTTGTGGATTGGACCCTTACAATGGGAAAGCTAGTACCCTCTTGGAGGCAGCAGTTTGCCACATAGTTACAGGTGCTTCTGTTCATCCCTTTAGGAAGATTTGCAACATATCCACTGACCCCTTTGCATTTAGGGACTAATTCTGCCATATTTTAAAGACTGATATGCCACTGGAGCAACTGGCATTTTGGCAGTATTGGATCTCCAGTGCTTGAATCAATTGCATAAAAGTGCTGTACACAGCTGGGCATATTAAAACATTGTAAACTGCTGAATAGTTCAGCAGAGTAATTCAAAATCGCCACAGCCCTGGCGTTCCACCCTTTCTCACAGGCAGTCTCTCTCTTCTCTGGCCTCAGAAGCCAATGTATAGTCCTTTCCCACAATGCCTGTGCAAGGAGACTAGGAAAGCTGAGCTGAGGTTAACACCATGTTCACCTAGGACTGGCATCCTGATACACCAGTCTGAAGACCTTCTCCGGTACTTACATTAGCTCAGGTAAGACACTGGTGAAAGAAGGGGACTAATTGCTTTTATCTTGGGAGTATTTCTCTTGGAAAGGTTTGATTGGCTAATTAACTCATCTAATGGTTACTTAGCCCCCAAACTGCCTCCTCCCCCAGTGACACATGAAATGTTGCTCTGTCACATGGTTTTTCAGTAAACAGGGGACCTGAGTTGTATTTTTTTTTTAGCAGATACCAATTTGATTAATAGAAAAACATCAGAAGTAAAAATACCCCGCTCCGATAACCTTGTATACCAACCTGAAACCAGCAACCAAAATCTATTCATGCCTTTCTCATACTAAACTTTCTTAAGAACTTCTTCCTAAACTAAGCCAGAATGTGATGCAACACCCCATTCAGCACAGAAGATATGGGAACGCTGGCTTGGCAAGTGAAATTAATTGTTGCATTCCATTAATTTTGAGTTATGTGCCTAGCTAGAAGAAGCTTGTGAAAAACAAACTCACCACATTGTACTGTAATATTATTATTGGCTGCAACCTCAGCCAGCCTGCTGGGGACCTCCTCAGTAGCCTAGCTCCAGAGTGGTTTCCTCCACTAGCATCAGTAGGACAGCTGCTGTCTTCAGAGAGAAAGAGAGGCTGACCCTTCATCTGGGGCTACAAGAAGGCTACCGAGGCCCTCCTCAGAATCTTTAAACTCCAGCACAGCTTGAGATGGCAGTTGTATTTACTTCTCACACTCCATTTAGGTATTATTTGCGATTGCCAAGTGACTGTTTGTAGTCTTTCCTGTTCATTTCATATCTTAAGCATGGGACCATGCCCGGGAATTGAGATGTTCATGGAGAAGTGACTTTAAAGATCACTAGGACAATGAAGACCCACAGAGCCCCAGTGGAGTTCATGTAAAATCGTTTGCCTCACAGAGCTTGTCCGCCGCAAACTTTTTTATTTTAGCCTGAGAGCAGAGTGGGTTAATTTGACTCGGTGTGGAGCTGCTGCCCATCTTAAATGCTGTATTACAATATTGTTACCCGTGAGTCATCCCAGTTCCCACCGGGTGATGCACTTACAGTAAAGCACAGCCGACTCAGCTGACAGTAAATTAAGTCCCTATCCAGTGATAATGTGGACAGGGTTCTTTTATGGGAAAACTTGGTGCAGATACTTTCGTTTGGCCCTGACCTTGCAGCATATAGGCATGTCTCTATGCCTCAAGAGGATGTTGTCGTATGTGTTGAGTTTGTCAGCTCCATTTGCTGATGCATCTTCTAAACAGTAGGAGCAAGGGACAAGCCAAGGTTTCCCAGCCTTTTCCACACCATGACTCCATGTTACAACAGACAAAAGGTAGGGGTTGGACCCCCACATTGGGGACTCATAAAATAAGCCCTTCACTTCATATACAGCAGTTAGCAGGTACATGATAGTTGCAACCTCCTCCAGACCTGTTTGTGACCCCATGGGCTTCAAACCCCCAGGTTGTGGACTCATATGATAAACCATTCACTTCATGTACAGCAATAAGCAGGTACAATCTCCAAAACCTCACAGCTCTACAGCTGCTCATAGTGAAATACACAAGCTTCTTGCAGTGTGGGGTATCACAGCAGCTCCCAGTCCTCAGGTAAGGGTGAAAATTCCTGTTCTTTTTCTCATTTGAATTATTTTGGCAGATGTTACTTGGCTGGAAGTTTGTATTAACTGAGGGACATCTTCTGTCCCCTTATATCTTGTGGTGACTCTGCTAATGGTTTGCACTTAGCACATATCTGGGTTCTGTTCATATCTACTGTTCGATTTATCTGAAGCAAGCTATCGTCTTTTATTTGGAATCAGGCTGTGCTATGTTTCACCAAGGCCACCCAGGAGAATCTCTATTCACTTCTTTACTGGCAATGTCAACAAAACTCTTTCCCCAACCTCCTTTGCTAACATCAGTTTCCAGTCTCTTTCTGACAGATAACAAAGCACATAAGTGCTGGGTCGTTTCAGGTATCTCAGGGCATCAAAACTCATCCCTAAGACGAACAGAAATGACTTGACATAGTTCAGGCTCTTGCTGTTTGTGCACTTGGATGCCACTAACATGCATCATTTCTGGCTCTTTTCTTGATTTAGCTTTGTGCTGTCAGGCTGCTCATTGTGTGTGGGAAGAGAGATGAGCCGAGGAGACCAATGTCAGAGATAAAACCAGCTACACAGGCAATTTGTGAAGGCTCTCACTGACTGCTCGGATAAAATTCAGAGGAGGATTCCTTGAAGAGAATTTAGAGCTTGTGAAAGACGACTGACTGATAAACTGCCCATGTTTGCCACAGAACAGTTTCCTTACCCTGTGCCTCACCTCTGACCTGTGGGACCATCTCTAGGTTGAGAGGAGTTCAGACTGCCTGGCTCATGCAGCCCATGACCTCTCTGCTGAGACTGCCAACAAAGCCAAAGTGCATTGTGTCCTGAGAAGAAAGTGCTCTCTTTGTGTAGGTACAGCGTGAGCAGTGTGACTAAGCTGACGTCACTCAAAGAGAAGAAGCACCAACTAGAGGGAATGAGAGATTCTTTGGGCTGCTCAAAAACAAACAACCCCCTCCTCCCCCATTATTCAATAGAAAATTGGGGGTGGGGATTATTACATTTAAAAATTTTGGTTTTTAGAAAAGCATCTACTTTCCCTGGAAAATTTCAACTTTTCAGCAAAAAATTTAAAACGGAAAAGTTTCCAGTTTTCTGCCCCCCCATTTTTGTGTTGTTTTTGACAAAACTGAAAATCTTCCACAGCAAATTTTTATGAGAACTATTTTTTTTTCATTTAATTGAAATTGTCTACAGGGGAAAAACACAACCAAAGAAAAACATTTCCTGACCAGTTCAAGAGCCCCTATTTGCCAAGGCCTGAAGCCAAGCCCTGCTCAGGGATCAATGTGGAGCTCCCCAACCCCAAGGGGAGTACTGGCAAATATTGGGTACTTGAGCAATGCAATTGCTGTGCCACCTTTAAAGAGGGTGCAGTATACACTGTCTTCAATGCCCAGTCCGGTCTGCTGGTAGATGAGGAGAGAGGCCATGGAACCACCGTCCTTAATGCCTCTCCAGCTCCTTTGCAGAGGCTAGTATCAACAGTGGTATTAACTAGAGCTGGCCAGGAACTTTCTGACAAACATTTTTTCATTGGAAAATGCCAATCTGTTAAAACAAACTGTTCACTGAGAAGGGTCAGTTTTGATGAATTGTTCAACTCAAAAAAATGTGTCAAAACGGTCAACATTTTTGACCTTTTTTGAAACAAAAAATCCTGGTTTTCTGTTTTGAAATGACTTTGGGATTCAAAATTTAAAATAATTATAGCACAAAAATTATCTTTTGAAATGAAAATGATTGGACACAAAATGAAATGTTTCAAAATTATTGAAACAAAATATTTCATTTGCGCCAAACTGAATTTTCTTTTGTTTCTTCATCTTTATTTCTCCCAGATTTTGACTTTTCATCTTGATTTGGGCTGGGAAATGTTTTCAATATCTTAAAAATGTTTGTAGAACAGGAAACCCATGTCCCACGCAGCTCTCTTAACCCTGTGACATTCATGTCTCTCATTTTGCCTGGCCAAGCTATACTGTAATTACACTAAGAAAAAAGGTTTCAGAGTAGCAGCTGTGTTAGTCTGTATTCGCAAAAAGAAAAGGAGTACTTGTGGCACCTTAGAGACTAACAAATTTATTAGAGCATAAGCTTTCGTGAGCTACGAAAGCTTATGCTCTAATAAATTTGTTAGTCTCTAAGGTGCCACAAGTACTCCTTTTCTTTTTGCTAAGAAAAAAATAGCACTGTGAACTTTTCATCTGAGGATCTCAATGAGAAGTACACATATGAATGAATTACATTCTGCATCTCCTCCTCCTGTCAGGTAGGCGTTATCTCCATTTTACAGCCAGGAAATGGAGATGATGTGATTTACCCAAGTCACATAGTACTTCAGGGACAGAGCTGGAATAGAACTCGTGATTCCTGACTCCCACTTCCCCTGCTCTAACCATGAAACTACACTCCCACTTAACATCCAGAGAATATGGCCTGGAAAGGACATTTAAAATAAGACGCTACCGCAGTGGCAAACGTACTTATCTTCCTGGCACAGCTCTCATTGTCAATACCATTCATTTGTCTTAGACAATGTGCTTTGCCCATGGAAGAGCTACTGCAACAGTACCTTTTGCAAGGTTTGTCACCTTCTGTTTACATACCAAATACTGTTCTTGATTTGCAGGTTCAAGGAGACATTTTGTAGAATGCCCTGATGTATTAGATAGCCATCCCACAGCACAAAAGAAAACAAATCCTGCAAACGACTATGATAAAGTAACTGCTTATTCTCTCAGGATACCACATAAATCTCAGCATTCCCACCTGACCACTGAGAAAGCATGTGTCTGACTGTAATTTAGTCCTGGAACACTTTTGGGACTAAAGGGAGTGATGCCACTTTATTGTTTTCACAGACTAAAATCTATTAGAGCCTCTAACTTGTAAACCTTTCACACGTGGCACTCCCATTGAAGTCAATAGGAGCTTTGCACACAGAGACATACAAGTTCAAGTTCAAATGGTTTTTGTTCCATCTCAGGCCAAGTTTTTGGAAAAGGGAAGTTCTGCCTTCACAAAGAAGAATCAAAGTTTATCATTTGATCTGTTAAACAAAGAGATATGATGTGACAGACTGTCGAGGAATTTAGATGAGGGTGCCCAGAGAGACAGCTCTTTTATGGGATATATACTCACAGTATTTTGGGAAATCATAGTTGATACAGGCAGAATTTGAGGTATTTGGAGGACAAATAATTTTGTAGTGGCTGAAGGACAAGGCTTTTACAGTGACAGGAAGACACAGATTTTACAGAAAGACCTGTTGTTGCTAAGCTTTGGGGAAAAAAATGAATGATTATGTGGACTCTTTGAAATTGACAGTACTTATTGTACTGATTGTTTTATTACATTTAAACTGGGAAAATCATCATAAACTGCATTTAAACATATCAGTTCAACAGCACTGTCAACACAGCACACCATGTGCACTTCATTATCAGGAAGCTTTTGGGGCTCATTCATCCACTAGCCAGCCTTTTGGTGGAACTCTTTGAGTATAACGGGGTGTCTTTTGGACTTCTAACCCCATGCATGTCAAGTTGAAAACATAGCTAACAAAGGCCAGATGGTTTGCGGCTGCTTCTCACTCCCCTAATATTGATCGGAACATTCTGGAGGGAGTGGATTTTGTTTAAGTCTTTGCCTTGCTCACAACATGATGCTAGCCACATTTCAGCCTTTTGCCATGTTTGGTGCTAAATGGATTCAAATGTTTCCTGGATCTCGAGTGAATGAATGAAGTGCAGTCTGAAAAAAAAAATCAAGTCTTATTAGGGAAGGTTTTACTCTTCATGAAGTATCTAAAGTGCTTTGTTTTTGACAGCTGGACAATCCTTCATTACTGAATTCCTCTGGAAAGTTTCTGAATCGTTCATTATAAAAGTACATTCATCTCTGCCAAAATGCATGGAAACGAATCCTGGGCCAAATTCTGGTCCCATTGAAGTCCATGGGAGTTTGCCATTGATCTCAGTGGGATCAAGATTTGGCACAAAATGATCAGAATTGGTGGGCAGGATACTGTAATCTAGGGACAAATGAATTGCGCATCCCAATGATATTTTTACCATTTAAGCTGCACTACACAACATTACAGAGGACTTATATATATAACCCTCTGGGCCCCCTCCAACTAGATCTAGTAAAAAAGGACTGGTTAAGTTACAAAAACAATCCTGCAACATGCTGTAGATACCATAGATCTTTGTTTAGGAGCTGCCTTCTGTTGGTAAATGCCTGCGGTTAGTAATCTCACCGTTACTGTGTAGTTTTAAATAGGAGCTGCCTTCATTTTGAAGATAGCTCAGTTTAAAGCTGCAGAGAGAAGCAATTAAATTTGATAAAACTGGCAGTTTCTAATTGAAGATTTATGGTACATACTGCAGGCTCTCTCGTGACATTGGGACCTGCTCATATATTTTGTTAGAAGGAGCTGATTTATTTTCTCCAAGTGTCTTTGCTAGAGTCATATTTTCCTGGATTCCACATTTCTTTGGCTGAAATCAGACACATTGTCCTCTCATGTTATGTTCTGCAGTATTGTTGGCTATTCAGACTATATATGTTGAAATGCAGTGGCTGGAACATATGACATTTATGTCTGTGTACCTGCCAATCATTTTGTTACTTTGCAGCCATCTGGTCTATGAAGAGACCTTCAAAAATGATATTGAGAAATGTAACAGTCATTCAGCATAAGAAGCTAATTCTGTAAGACAGTTGCAGCACATTTATTGCATTTCAGCAGAAGGTTGACACACAAACACTGCACATCTTGTCTTTTCCTATCTAATTCATACAGACCAATGAGGGCTGTGTTTTCACAAAAGGCCTCTTTGAGTCTGATTCTGCATGGTGCTGAGTGCCAGCAACCTTCATTAACTTCAGTTGAGGGTGCTCAGCATCCTGCAGGAGAACTCAGCACCTTGTAAGTTTGAGCCCTATATTTGCACATTCAGGTTCTGCATGCACAATCTGTTGGGAGTCCATTCTAACTGAGCAGATAGACACCTATCGAGTTTGGTAGTGCACATTGCTCTAGAGAGGCCTGATTTGCAAAGCTCAGATCCTGATTTCAACTTTTCCAAATTTTAGAGGTGCTTCATTCAAGGTTTTAGATAGAACTTTGCCTCCCGTTCTTGCATGAAAAAAATTATCATGCTATCATCAGATCATGCTATCATCAGCTATTATCATGCTATCATCAGATCATGCTAGTATGAAATCAGAGTCCATGTTCAGAACACTTAAAGAAATGTGACCCTGAACACTTAGCAACCCTTCCATAGCCTTTATATGTGAAAGAAGTGGAGATATTAAGAGCCCACCCCTGCTTCTAGACCTCCCCTGGAGTTGCAAATGTCTACTTTTTATTCACAGAGGTGATACCACTGTGGTTAGATATTCTCTCTGCAAGAACTATGCTCTCTATCTTCAGCTGGATAGCTCAGTAGATTAAGGTTAACCGATTCTTGGAGGGATTTTTATAGAAAGTCTGCTCTGTCTTTTGGAAATGAAGGAGGTTTGGAGTTACTACACTTTCTTGTTGGTAGCATATTTATAAAGGACAGCAGATCCCTTGCAGTCACAGGCACACAGGGTGGTGGCAGTCACATGCTTGCTCTTTCCCTTGTACTCCCAGATTCACTAGATCCCTGGAATCTCCTGGCTCACTCTTGCTTTGTGTTAATGGAATACACAGATTCCTTTTCTTTGTAACTAAGGAGGCCCAAAAGTGCAGGGAGCAAGGGACACTAAATTGTAAGAACTTTCATTTGTGCATTATGTAACGTCATTTTTAAAAAAGAGAATCCTGCTGCCTGTAATAAGACCCCCTTAACTCATCCTGTAACTGGTACTATGTCAACTTTTCCCTCTTTAATTAGATAATTATCGAGTAGTGCGGCTGCTTTGGGTAACATTTCATCATCAGAATCCATTTTTATTTACAAAATTACATACACACACTTTCTTGGAGGACCAATTTTTAGATCATAAAATTCTAGAGATTAGTGGTGGTTATAATTTGAGAGCGCCTGGGTGAACATTCTCCCCTTTCCAAGTTTTTCCTATTGTACAGCCACCCTTTAGAATGTTATTGGAAGCCACACAGCTTAAAATGGTTTATGATCATTCAAACCAACTCCCATTGAAGTCAAAGGTAATTCCTTCAATTTACTTCAACGGGAGTTGGATCAGGTCCTTTCTGCAGCCTAAGAGAGCAATAATAAACACTCTAGTTGATTGGAAGCACTTTTTTTTGATCACTTGAATTCCCTACAGTTCTTGTCCCTGCCCCTCCATTTTCCTCTTAATAAATAGGCATCTTTTCACGGGTACATTGGGATATAGAAAGTCTTTGTGTCTGCAGCTTTCAGACCTCTCCATACCATGATCTTTAGGGACATCTATGAGTTGTCATGAAAAATTCTCATCATCTCTGCTTCTGCTGGGTTTCTCCCAGAAGACGTGGATATAACAATAATGTCTGGGCTTCAAGCAACAATTGAGGTGCCTTTGAAAATGTTTTCTTTGGTCCAAACTGCTTAAGGGTTTTCTGAATCTTTGTTGTTACTTTCTCTGTGTGTGTGTGTCAAAGCACATGCACATGTATATCAGGGTGAGAGCAAGGAGTCACCAGGGGAACTGTCCATAATCTTGGCTATTTGTTGCTTTTAGTACAAATTTATCACTGATATTTTTTTATGTCAGGAAGCTGGGAAGTACAGTTTCAAGCCGCTCAGTTGGACTTAAACTACAGGCATGTGATACATTCAAATGATCAGAAGAGCACTCATTCTGTACACTAGTTTCCTTGCATGCTGAGATGTTGAACCAGCTGGATTCAATATTATTTTTGGGTTAGGTTCATCTGTCCTATCAGATACAGTAGAACAAAATAACTGATTCCAATGATATAAATATAGCAAACCACAAGATGTTCTTAGAGTCTGAGCTTGTTTTTATCTGCTCCCTTTATGTCACTGGTCTGTAACCAGCAGGATACTGTAACTCACTCCTGCTCAGTTTCTGGCTCAAGTGGATCTTTGAGGAGTGTATGCAGGCCCTGTTTACTTGAAATGTTTGTAACATTTACATAGTTATAGCTTGAAGAATAGAAGCGCTTGGATCTCAGAGCCTTGGTATGGAAAAATCACTCTTGTCACACATTTTATCCTCTGTGTCCCTAGGGACTGTGCAACCACTGGGTATCCAAGGGTGTGTAGATGGGTGGGGGAGGGCGGTATTTTTAAGTGAAAGTTCCACCACCACCATTGCTGTAACATTTGGGGATTGAAGATGTAGGGGGAGGGGGAAGCCCTTTGCTTTCTTTCCTTTTAATTGAGAAAAAAGAGATTGTTTAACTCAACATGAAGTTTTTCTTCATGACCAGCGTCTCTGAGGTAAAAACTGTTAACAACTGAAGGGCTAGATTGTGCAATCCTCACTCGTGTTGTTGAGCACTGACTCCCAGGAGCAGTCCCCAATGGGTGTATCTACTCCTGGGAGTAAATGCCCTGTGCAAAAGTTGCACAATATAGCTCAGAATGTTTAGGCCTGCAACTGAGTGTCCATGTTGCTTGTATACTTACTGTGATTTTGTGCTCAGACTGGGTAATTGTGCACATAGGTGACCAGAAGTGGCTATTTCCACATGTATTAATTATTAGTACTATCATCTATCATGTTTATTACTGTAGTGCTTAGGTGCCAGCTGAGGATGGGGCCCAGTTGTGCTAGACAAGACAGACAAAGGGTAGGTGAAAGGGATATAATATAATTTGCATGCTCGTTAGAACTGCACACACAGACTAGGAACAGAGTTGTGCTTGCAGAATTGTTCATCTAGTCAAAAGTGACTAAAAATTTGGGGTGCCATTGTGAGGAAGTTGATTCCCAGAAACAGCTGAAACCCTTCATTCTGAAAATCAAGCTTCCTTGAGGTGCCTCAAGTTGGGGTACCCAAAAATTGAATCACTTTTGAAAATGTGGCCTTTAAATGCTGTGCACAATTCCTCTCCTCACAAACCAAACACCAACAAAAATATTTCCCTTTCTTGTCTCCTACACTCCTGCATCCTCTTCATACCACTGAGATGAATGGCTTTTTATTTTTTCATGGAATTTATTATCAAAGTAATACCAGCAAAGCATCTCTTTATTGGTGACCCTGATTCTGCAAGTGTGAAATGCTGGGTTGTGTAAGTACTCAGATATCCTTGGACAAATAAACGCTCACAAATCCAAGTCACTTAGGACGAGCTCTTCTGCTATCATATCCATGCTGCCACCCACAAGTCCTAGGTAATTTTAGCTGATGTGAACAGATTTAGATAAAGAGACAAATGGTGTCAAATGTATGACGAAAGGGATTTTTCTTGCAACAAAACCATACAAAAGAAGGGGAAAGTCCATGGCTCTAAGAGGCCCTCACATATTGCCCATGTGTAGATTTGCATTGTATTTTGGTTTCCAAATATACAATTGTCATTGCTTGTGAAGTCAAAATGTGACTGATTAGTTTTTCTACTCTTTGCTGTACACTGTGTTTTCACAAAATTATTCCCACCCACCTTGCACTGAAATTGTGATAAAAATATTTCTTTTAGGTTTTAATGGTGATTTAGCATTACCAGGCAATAGCATACAATCATCCCTCCTTACGGAGATCTATGATTACTGTATTTATACTACAGGGGATATCTCAGCTCAGTCCATGTGATATTGATTGTCAAAATGAGCATGTACCCCTATACTTTATTTTATACATAGTATGAACAGCTAGATAGTGAGAAGGAGTTCCCTTATCTGATCTGAAGCTATTACACTCTGGGGTAGTTTTGTGAAGGAAAATTCATGAAAAACACACACAGTGAGAGTACTAGGGACACATGGCTGAGCTTATGGTTCTGGATCAGGCCTCTTGCTGCTAAACAGGCCTTCCTAAAGGCACTCCAAACAAAAGGCCTCATTAGGACAAAAAGTAGACTGGACAATCAAAATTGCAAGCTCTCTAAGATCTGATTCCATTTAGAGAGTTTAGTTGGCTAGTGACTCTATAATACAGATTTATTAGAGCAATAGACGTTTCATGGCTGGCCCTTCTAAAACCTCTGTGCCTTGTGGTTACAGCACAGAGCTGGGACACAAGACTCCTACAGTTCTGTTTTCTACTTTGCCACCGACTCATAGAGTGACCTTGGGCAAGTCCCTTAACCTCTCCATGGCACAGTCTTTCCATGTGTCAAATGGATACAAAAAATCTTCCCTATCACATAGGAGTTTTGTGGGTCTTCATTATGACTGAGAGCTTGCTAAGTGCTTTGAGATCCTCAGATAAAAGGCTTATTTATTATTATCTGATATACAGTACTTTCTTCCCAGCGTCTCAGTTTACCAAAGATCCTGTATGAAATTCTTACTCCTTATAACACAACTCTCAAGGGGAGAAGCCATGTGGACTGAGACCCCAAAAAATGTTTGCGTGAACCCCTCTGCAAACCAGAACAGCTGAGCCTCTCCCAGCCCTAGTTAGATTGAGGCTCGAGTCTTGGATAGTTCTTTTGGTAGTGTGATAGGTAAAAACAAGTGGGAGAGAGTGGGATCATCCTGGGCTTTATCCCACTGATTGCTGACACTTGGTTATTAGCTACCAGGAATCGACAATCCTTAAAAAACATGCACATTTTATTAACTTTATGCTGAGAGTCATTATTGGCTTTGCCAATAGATCTGCCAATAGATTAGAAGTTGGGCAAAAGCAATGGAATTATGGCAGGCTTTGAGCCTGAAGGCATCACACTGAAGAAGTCTGCTTCTGTGTAGCTAATAGCGGTAGCGACTCTTGAAACTTATCAGGAGCTGTAATAATAACGTCTAGTAATGGCATGCTGTGTTCTGGCATTCCAGATGAGAAAGAAAAGGATGGTGACTGCATATTTCCTGCCCTAAAAAAGCCATGGCACAGTGTTCTAATTCATTCTATATCCTCTCTCACCATGTCTATTGCATAGTAACCCCAGGGTGCTGGCAGATTCACTGATCTGACTGCAAATTGCTAATGCATTTTCCATCAAAGGCTGGCAGCTCCTGACTGGCAGTGCTGAATGGCTGACAATTATGCTAGTGCAAGTAGAGACAGTCACTGGATTTCTTGCTGTTTGTCACTGAGACATCAGCCTACCAGGTGCCTCCTGGTACCTTTCCAAATACGTTAGGGTTTATTAAAAAAGACATTTCCTAGACTTTAAAATCCATTGTAAATATAGCACAAACTGACTTTAGTTGCATTTTCCTGGTGGTGTCTGAATATCTGATCTATTTCACACTTTGAGGTGGTTGGCCACACCAGCAATTCTGATCATGAGGAGTAAAAGATTTTGCAGTCCCAACTGTGTTGTATTATGACATAATCTGCATGTGGTTTAGTGAATCTAATTTATACACAGATGATATTTACTAAGGGAAATGGTCAATTCGTACTTGTGCATGCCTTTGGGGAAGTCATTTAGCAAGTCAATGTGTGTGTGTTTTGGGTGGGCTGGTGAGAGATCTTCCCTTACCCAGGATGATCTGACATCCTGATTATATTTTCTAGGTATTTTTATGATGAAATTGCTCACAACAATTACTAAACAATATTTCCAAAATGGACACTGTCTATTAATTGGGGCAGGTCCTTGAATGTCTTGCAGCCACTTTGCTCTGCAACACTAGTGTACTTTGTGAAATCTGAGCATATGGCCGAGGACAGATTATCTCAGTGTAAGGATATGTCTAAAATAAGGTCTTCAGAATCAGACTCCTTCCTTGTTGTTGGCCCAGCAGAGAAGTGGGAGCATGATTCAGTTGGGACGCAACTCTGCTAAGCTGATCTGTGGCTAGGTGCTCAACCTTTTGTGAGCCAATATAATTTAAAGCAGCCTTCAGGCTGCTCTACTATTGCATGTGATCAGGTGTGTGTGTGCTCAGAGCTGCACTGGGATGGTGGCACTGCAAGAAACAGTTATACACCAGCTTTTCATGCCACCCCTCGCTTCCCCTCTGTGCATTTTGGGCGTATGTGAGGATCTGGCCCCTATATCTCAATAAAAAAACATGAGTGCTTATTCAGGTGGTGGTTTCTTTGTGATGGCACCAGCAATCCTATGGACCAAGAGATCCAAGCCACCAAGCCACAATCAGCTTGAACATCAGCTAGTAATGACCAACCTGGGCTGAACTTGAACAGCTGACCAAGGGAGAAAAATGTGACCTCTTATTACCAATCCCCTTATCTATCCAGTTATCCCAGCCCAATTCTTCATATAAGGGTTATTAATAAAAGTCTTCATTATGTTTGGCTCTGAATGGACTTAATGTATTATTCAATCATGACTATTTTTGTTTGAGTTTCATGTATATTTATGCTTCATCTTTCCTCTAATAGTCAATGCAGTTTTATAATTTTTAACATTTGTTTGTAAATTGGAGTCCACCATTCAGCAAAGTGCTGCGATTGCACTGAGTTAGTTGGTCCTGTATAATGTAGATGTAGCAAGTATTTGATTTTTATTTATATCTAACTTCTCAGATAATTACATTTATATTTTCTCTTCCTACATTTTTATTTGTGCTACTAAATTTTCCTGGGTAATACACTAACAGTAAAAAGACCATATACTCCTAATTAAAATATTTATCAATGCTAACTAGAGATAAGAACTAATATCTTTTAAGGTCCTTACAAAAATAAAGCCTCTGTATAGTTTTTAGATAATTATTTTTTAAACCGGCACAAAAGTCATTCCCAGGCGATGGTTTAATAAGATATTTCAGTCAAGCTCAGAACAATCTGGGAAAGTTTTCAAAGTAGAAAATGCATGAAAGTTCCCAATTAACAGGCAGGAACCGGAATTTTCAGATTAATTTCAGTTTCTTACTTATCTTGGCACTCCATTAAAATAACTACATTTGCTTTAGTAGAGGAGAGATTGATTAGACAGGAATAATCTTGATGTTAAATGTTGAACATTATATTCACCCTACTTAACAGACTTTTGGTCCACAGTGGGGCAGAGAGTTGATAGCCTATCCTGAAGGATAAAGCTGGGAAGTCATTTATATGTAGAGGCTTCAAGTTTTAGTGGAGCTAATCAAAAACAGGGAAGCTTCTGGCTGGCTTTAGTTTTCCTGGGGTAGAACATCTTTTCCCTACCCTGCTGACCCAAGCATATTAATCTTCTATGTGATAACACTTTACAGATAGAATGTTTGAAAGAGCCTAAGGAGTCAAGGAGTCCATGTCTGATTAAAGTTCAATGGCAGTTGGGCGCTTAGCTCCCATTAGCCTTCTTAGGAGATCTCAAGCTTAAAAGTTGCATCTGAAGTTAAAAAAAAAAGAGATAAGAACATAAGAACGGCCATACTGGGTCAGACCAATGGTCCATCTAGCCCAGTATCCTGTCTTCCAACAGTAGCCAATGCCAGATGCTTCAGGGGGAATGAACAGAACAGGGCAATTATCTACTGATCCATCCCCTGTCATCCAGGCTCAGTCATTCTGAGAGCTAGAGGCTTAGGTAAGGGCACACAGAGGTTATGTCCCTGAGCATCTTGGCTAATAGCCATCGATGGACCCATCCTCCATGAACTTACCTAATTTTTGTTTGAACCCAGTTATAATCTTCACCACATTCTCTAGCTACGAGTCCCTCAGGCTGACTGTGCATTGTGTGAAGAAATACTTCCTAAGGTTTGTTTAAAACCTGCTGCCTATTAATTTCATTGGGTGACCCCCTGGTTCTTGTGTTATGTGAAGGGGTAAATAACACTTCCTTATTCACTTTCCCCGCACCATTCATGATATATTAATTACTACAACTTCTGAACTTTGGGTGGATTTGTTAATCAACTCCAAGCCTAAACCCTGATCCTGCAAACTCTTACATACACATTTAATTTATGTACATCAGTAGTCCCATGGGACCTTTTGTGTCTAAAGTTCAACATGCTCATAAGTGTCAGCAGTAGTGACAATCCCAGAGTTCATGGCTAAAATGGTTACGTGATGAGTAAATGTGCTGACTGAATCATTAGACTGTTCACTCAATCAAGGATTCTTGCATATTTGGGCTAGTTGGCTGAGATTTTCCAAGCCATCTACAAAAACTCCTAAATAGTCCATCTGTGCAAGAACCCCTGACTGAATGAACCATCTATAATGACCCAGTCAGAATGCTTATTGATCACAAAATTGTAAGGAAAATGCTGTAAAAATCATCTGTCATTCTCAGGCTGGTGGTGAGACACACAATAGCAGCAGGTCTCTCAGAAGCAAATGTAGGGGATTCTACCTGCACTCCTTTCTCAGGCAAAACTCCCATTGCTATCGATGGGATTGTGCCCTAAATCCGTGCATTTTTAACCCTTGTTCAGTTTTGAATGGGATATTCTTCCCCCAATTTTCCACTGGATTCCCATTACAGACTGAGCACTGGCAACATTTCAGACTAAACACCACAAATGAATTCACTTGGCTCTGAGGAAAATGTTTCTGTCAAAAGCTAACTTATGCTACCCTTTTCCCAACTGCTAATGGGGAGCTTATATAATAGAAACATTTTCTTTTTATATTTTTGCAGCTTATTCAAAAAACCTTTTATGATCTTTTATGATCATACTGATGAAAACATCACTCCAAAATATTGTGGTCTTCACAGCAGTGTCTTTTGCCTTGTAGATTATAGCCATTATTAAGTGAAGGGATTGACAAGTAATGTTGAAACCCATAAATATTTTGGCTGTAATTTACTGTTTAGGGCTTTTTGAAAAAATTATTTTGTATAAACACAATTTACCCTCAGGCTGAAACATTGTATAAATGTTTCAGAACAGAGCAGGTCCTGAAATGTATTAATGTAAACTCATAGGGTATGTCTACACTGAAGTTAGAAACTCATGGCTGGCCAGTGCCAGCTGACTTGGGCCAAGGGGCTCTGGCTAAGGGGATATTTAACTGAGGTATAGATATTTGGTCTTGGGCTGCAGCCCAGCCTCTAGGACCCTCCCACTTCACAGGGTCCTAGAGCCCAGGCCCTAGCCTGAGCTCAAAACATCTGTATTGCAATTAAACAGTTCCTTAGCTCGAGCCCCGTGAGCCCAAAACAGCTGGTATGGGTCAGCCAGGGGGTTTTAATTGCAGTGTAGATGTACCCCTAGAAGAACAAGTGCCAAACAGTGTTGAGCTGCCAAAATTTTAACAACCAGTTCCCTCCTCACCCCACGAGGGGGTCGTGGACTGCTCCTGTCCCCCGGGACTCCTGTCCCATCCAACCCCCTGTGTTCCTTGATGCCCCCCCAGGACCCCTGCCCCATCTACCCCCCTCCCTGTCCCCTTATTGCCCCCAGAACCGGGCAGGAGGGTCTCATGGGCCACCATAGTGGGTGCACTGCTCCCTGCCCCTAAGAGCCAGAGGGACCTGCTGGGGGGCAAGGTGTGGAGACCCAGCAGTGCTTACCTGGGGTGGCTCCCAGGAAGCATCCGGCAGGTCCCTCTGGCTCCTATGGGGGGTAGCTGGGGGGGAGCAGGGGGAGCGGCCGCTCCCCCCACCGATCACATCAAAAGTGGCACCTTAGGCACTGACTCCCTGGGTGTTCCGGGGCTGGAGCACCCACAGGGAAAATTTGGTGGGTGCAGAGCCCCCACGGGCATCTCCCCGCCCTGCGCCCAGCCCCAGCTCACCTCACCTCCGCTCCGCCTCCGCCCCCTGAACGCGCCGCCCCGCTCTGCTTCTCCACCCCCCACCCAGGTTTCCCGCGAATCAGCTGTTTGCGCAGGAAGCCTGGGAGGGCCGAGAAGCAGGCGGCGGCTTCGCGCTCAGGCCCAGGGAGGTGGAGGCGAGCTGGGGCGGGGAGCGGTTCCCCTGCACGCCCCCCAGGTTACCTGCTGTGGTGCGGGCAGCCCTCCTCTCCTCGCCCCCGCCCCAGCTCACCTCCGCTCTACCTCTGCCTGCTTCTCAGCCCTCCCAGGCTTCCCGTGTAAACAGCTGATTCGCGGGAAGCTGGGGAGGGGGTCGGGCTGGGGCGGAGAAGCAGAGCGGGGCAGTGTGTTCAGGGGAGGAGGAGGAGGTGGAGCGGAGGTGAGGTGAGCTGGGGCCGGGCGAGGAGTTGCCAATGGGTGCTCTTCAAATTTTCCCCGTGGGTGCTCCAGCCCTGGAGCACCCACAGAGGTGGCGCCTAAGGTGCCACTTCTGGCCAGTTGTTAAATTTAGAAGCCCTTTTAACAACCGGCTCCCGCTCACCACTGGTGCCAAATCCTGTATTTCTTACTCAGCTGGCTACCCCTATTGCAAAATTAGGAGCCAGGGCCAAAATATTCAAATCTAGACACTGATCTGGGGTTTCTCAACTTCCAGGTGCCCAGTCTGCTACACTTTTAGGGTATGTATGGCCTGCAGCTGGGAGCGAGTCTCTCAGCCCAGGGGGACAGACTTTTGCTAGCATGCTAAAAACAGCAGCATGGACATTGTGTCACCAGTGGCAGTATGGGCTAGCCACCGGGTACAAGCCACCCTGAGCCTCTATGCCATCACCTGTACCATGCTGCCATTTTCAGTGTGTTAGCTCAACTAAACCTAGTGCATGTCTGTCCACCCGGGATGGGAGGCACAGCCCCAGCTGCAGTGTGGACATATTCTTAAAGCCCCCATGATCAAATGTGAATGATTAGCATTTCAGAAGATCAGAGGGAGCATGTCAAAATGGAGCCACCCAAAATCAATGGTCCCTCTTGAAAACTTGCCTGCAGGTTTGCATTGGAATTTCAACGGATCTCCCAAAACTGGGTGACTGGCAACAAAATGGCAGATGAAATTTAATGTTGATAAATGCAAAGTAATGCACATTGGAAAGCATAATCCCAACTATATATATAAAATGATGGGGTCTAAATTAACTGTTACCACTCAAGAAAGAGATCTTGGAGGCATTGTGGAGAGTTCTTTGAAAACATCCACTCAATGTGCAGCGGCAGTCAAAAAAGTGAATAGAATGGTGGGAATAATTAAGAAGGGGATAGATAATAGGACAGAAAATATCATGTTGCCTCTATATAAACCCATGGTACGCCCACATCTTGAATACTGTGTGCAGATGCGGTCACCCCCATCTCAAAAAATATATATTGGAATTGGGAAAGGTTCAGAAAAGGGCAACAAAAATGATTAGGGGTATGGAACGGCTTTCCTATGAGGAGAGATTAATAAGACTGAGACTTTTCAGCTTGGAAAAGAGATGGCTAAGGGGAGATATGATTGAGATCTATAAAATCATGACTGATGTAGAGAAAGTAGATAAGGAAGTGTTGTTTACTACTTCTCATAACACAAGAACTAGGGGTCACCAAATGAAATTAATAGGCAGCAGGTTTAAAACAAATAAAAGTAAGTATTTCTTCATACAACACACAGTCAACTTGTGGAACTCCTTTCCAGAGGATGTTGTGAAGGCCAAGACTATAACAGGGTTCAAAAAGAACTAGATAAATTCCTGGATGATAGGTCCATCAATGGCTATTAGCCAGGATGGGCAGGGATGGGGTCTCTAGCCTCTGTTTGCCAGAAGCTGGGAATGAGTGATGCGGGATGGATCACTTGATGATTACCTGTTCTGTTCATTCCCTCTGGGATACCTGGTATTGTCCACTGTCAGAATACAGGATACTGGGCTATATGGACTCTTGGTCTGAGCCAGTATGGCCATTCTTATGATACAAGCTGTAGGTCCAGTCCTCCTCCAATTTTTATAACTGTCTTCAAAGGTGCCAGACTGTTCCTTTTACTATCTCAGTGTGACTGTCACAAGTATGGTAATACAAATCAACTGCTGATGGACTTTATACTTGTAGAAGACTGTGATGGCCCATTGTACCCATGGAAGTTTCTTGTTACTTTTAAATCTCTTCTTAAATAAAGTGATGGTTCTCAAAAAGCTATCTCAGAGAGGGAGAGTAATGTTTTCCCAACAATTATTGCAATCAGTGTAGCTATACAACAACAACATATACCAAGGGCGGCCAAACTCTGACCCTCTGAGCTGCATACGACAATCTTCAGAAGTTCAAGAGCCAATGTGCACCTGCCAGGGCTCGGGGCTTCTGCCCCATGGGAGGGACCTGCCAGGGCTTGGGGCTTCAGCCCTTCACCCCTCAGGGCTCAAGCCCCAAGACCTCTCTCCCCACTGGGCAGAAGCCTCTACCCCACCACCCCACTGCAAGTTAGAGGTCCCAAGCTTCCCCGCTAAGTCTGGTAGGTGGAGAATGGGCAAGGTGTGAAAGGCTCTGCAAGCTGCACTTTAACTATAAAAGAGCCGCATGTGGCTCACGAGCCATAGGTTGGCCACCCTTGATATATACAATATTAATAATCTTGACAAACATTCTATTTAAAAAAATAGTGTTTGAAAAACCTCTTGCTTTGAAAATTCAATAGGAAATGCCACACAATTATTTTCATTTTCTCGTTGCTTGTGAGATTAATTGAAATTCATCGTTTTAGACTAATTCACATAGTAGCAATTACATTTACTCTCCTGTGACAATACACAGCAAATTAAAATGCTCAGCTATTAGGTAATTTCTCCTTGATTAAAGTGTAGGAGTGGCTGGAAAGTCATGGTCAACAGACTAATCAAGCAATATGAGAATGAAAACCCGTCTTTGATGTTCCAGAAATGGCAACTTAATATTTGCCATTAACAAAATAAAACAGTGTGTTAGTGCAATAGCAAAGTAGGGCTTGATCCAAAGGCTGCTGAAGCAGATGAGGGGTCTTTCCAATGATGTCAGGGGGCTTTGGATCAGGCCTATATACAGGAGCATCAGAGAACAGAACAATTGTTCAGGCACATCACATTTTGGGCTTCTTATATATAATTGGATTTGACCATCCTAGATCAAGGAAAAAGGATTTAAATAGACATCCCCTGCAAGGTCCAGATTCTTCAGCTAGTATTAATTTGATGGCCTCCTTCATTGCATCATCATGATCTGTTGTTATTACTATCACCAGATACTCACTTGTGTGTGACTTTGGATGTCTTTGGATGGATGTTTCTTAGAAAAACTAAATGTTTCCGTATTTTCCCATTACATTGCAAAACCCTTTATTTCCTGCATTGAACAGGGAGATGTCTGAACTTCATTATTTTTTATTTAAAGGATTTGTACACAGGGATAATAAGAAACCACCCTGCAAGAATGCATGCAAGAAACACACTACTGTTGGCCGTGATCATGCATTAGTTAAGGGGCCACCGTCACTGTTTCCTTGTATCCTCCCATCCCCCATTTTAGTTGTCTGCATCCAACTATTGTCTCTTGTCTTGTATTTAGACTGTAAGGTCTTTGGGACAGTGTCATAGTGCAGGCTGTCCCAGAGCATCTGTGGTGGTCAGGTGTGGCAGCACAGGTAAGCCCTACCTTGATTTCCCTTCACCCCAGGGAATAAACAAGTACAAGCGGGTATCAAAGAGCACGGAGGGTCTTGTTTATTAAAAGACAGGCCAATATAAAGGATAATAAACCAAAAACCTTTGTCCCAGTGTCTTAACTGGGACACGGAATCAGTCTTACTTTATTTATCCCACCATAGTCTACTGCTAGCTCTGTCCAGGCCCTTTACCAGCAGAGTTGTCTTCACTCAAGTCCCTTTTTTGGAGTCCAATCTTTTGCCACTAGCTGGGGAGAATCCTTCTCCGGAGATAGGAGTCAACCTGCCAACAGCAGCTCTTCTCAAGGACAGCCCATAGTTCCTGACTGGCTGGGCTTCCTGCCCCTGTTTTGGGGGAGATCCCTTCCGTGGGACCAGGCCTTCCTGGTAGCATAATTCTCCCCTTAAAGATATCCTCTCTCTAGGAGCATAGGTGCTAGGCTCCTTCCCCCAGTGAGCTCTCCTGCGAGCAGCTTGTCCTTAGAAGCATGCCTTCTCTCTAGAAGCACGTTCTAGAGTACCTACCCTAACTAAGCTCAGGTAACCTTTTAACTAGGTCCATGGGTTTGTTTACCAATTAACCATTTAGTAGCCACCTGGGTAGTCAATTTCCCCCAGGTGGGGCTTCAGAAGGCAGTTGTGGACAGATTAGGCCCTGATTCCCCTAAAACAGGCCAGTCACCTTATGATGGGCAAGGACTGTCTTTCTGTTGTGTGTTTGCACAGCACCTACTCAGTGGGTTTCTGGTCCATGACTGGGGATTCTAGGCACTATGTAATACAAATAATAAACATTACAAATCATTTAAAAAAACACCATTCCTCTTTTCCTAATAATGTGTACTTTTATTAAAAATGAGGGGAAAAAATAAAATTTAAGTGTAAAATTCATCTCTCTTCAGAGAGTCAGCATCAAGGTCTGTGACACATGTAAATTCTACCCAAATTCTCAAAGTTTAAATAGCACTCCCATGGTGCTTAGATGTTTGTGCTGGCTTTGTGCACGGCAGTAAATTATACCCTGCATGTATATTTGTGAGAGTAAATATACTTAACTGAACATTAGCAGAAAGCAAATGCTAAGAGACATGGTCTGGTTGAAGTCAATTAATTTTAACATTCAAATGAATAATGGTAAAGGTTTTTTTTTAAATATATCACTAGCTTTGTTTAATATATCACCTAGAGATTGCTTAGATTAATAGCTACTTACTACAAATAGGCTGCAGATGAGCATCTTTCCACACTGAAGAGAATTTGGGTCCAATTCTATAAGCGACCCATGTCTGGAACACAAACTTAAGTCAGCGGGATGCTTGTGGAATGGAGCCCTTCTGTGTTTAAAAACTGAAGGCATCATCCTCAGCATGAATGGTTCCTTCGAGTGACAGAGCCCAAGGTCAGAAATGCTTTAGGGAACGTGCCGCACAAATTCATTACTAACTATACCCATGGGTTCTGGTCTCCGGAAGCTGAGATCAGCTGACCGAACACATTTGCTGTAGCAGCTGTAGCTGGATGTATTTTTGATCAAAGGAGGCCCTAACTGAGGCCAGGAGCAACCAACTTTCAATAGCAGTGCATGCACTTAGATCACATATAGTAAGAGAAGGACAATTTTACCACCTATTCAAGATAAAGAACTTCTTCCACCATCTGTACCATCCCTCCTTCTTAAGGAGGACCTACATTTTAGACCTGGTTGCCACCACTACACTAATCTAGAGCTGTGTCTCTTAATTATGCTGTTTCTATACCAGCGATGGGCATGGCACACGGAACTGGGAGTTCCACACACAGAATGATTACTGGTTTCGACACAGCCATAATCATCAAAGTAAAACTGCAGGGCCAGATCCTGAGGTTTTCATTCAGTTTTTACTCAATGGAAACTGTTTGAATGAGGACTGAGTAAAAGCTAAGTATAGACCATGGGGATCTGGCCCATAGAAAACAATGTTCTAGATTTTCAAATAGCTTGAACACACCATTTTTTCTCCAAAATGCACATGCAGTTGACTACCTAGTTTGCATATGCAATTATATCATTTTTAAGTGGCATTGCCATAATTATGTTTGCAAATTAGCTGTACCTTTGCCACAGATTTGAGGCATGCAATTGTACTCCTCCCCTACTTGAACGTATGGCCTAATGTTTTGAGCCTATCATGTTATTGTCCTACAATATTATTTTCTTACGCTCTTCATTCTGTGTGTTTCCCACACCATGTTCCACATATGGGTGCTGGCTGACAGGGAGTCACACCAATATCTCAGATCTAGGAATAGAGATGACAATCGATCTCTTCCAAATAGTGTGTCTATATTTACAGCAAGTTCCAAGAAGCTCTTGTGCATTGTGCTTCTGGTTTGCTGGTAATACAGGCTGTTCAAGACTGGCTTTGTGTGTTTGTGTGAATTGGCCACAGCCTCTTCCCAAGAAAGCATAAAATGCTATAAAAGCCACACCAAAAAGTATAATACCAATTACCACCCTTGCTGGAGCCACCACCAGACAGAAATAAATGACATCAGATACATACTCCACTCTTGTACTGAGGCCTATGTCTGTATTTTATATTTGTATTTTGAATCCAATTTTGATCACTCTATATTCACCCAGCATGTTGTACCCACAGACTGAGGAAGAATGTCAGACAGAGAAAGAATTAGCTAGCTTCTTCTTCATCTACATCCAAAGGTTATAAGCAGCATTCACCGTCTAATTATAGGTTTCAGAGTAGCAGCCCTGTTAGTCTGTATTCGCAAAAAGAAAAGGAGGACTTGTGGCACCTTAGAGACTAACAAATTTATTTGAGCATAAGCTTTCGTGAGCTACAGCTCACTTCATCGGATGCATTCAGATGAATGGAATGGATATTCCTGTTTTTGTGTCTTTTTGTAATTTAAGGTTTTGTCTAGAGGGATTCTCTGTGTTTTGAATCTAATTACCCTGTAAGGTATTTACCAACCTGATTTTACAGAGGTGGTTCTTTTTACTTTTTCTTCTATTAACATTCTTCTTTTAAGAAACTGAATGCTTTTTCATTGTTCTTAAGATCCAAGGGTTTGGGTCTGTGGTCACCTATGCAAATTGGTGAGGATTTTTATCAACCCTTCCCCAGGAAAGGGGGTGTAAAGGTAAGGGAGGATTTTGGGGAGAAAGACATTTCCAAATGGGCTCTTTCCTAATAATAATAATACCGGTTAGACATTTGGTGGTGGCAGGAAAGTCCAAGGGCAAAGGGTAAAATAGTTTGTACCTTGGGGAAGTTTTAACCTAAGCTGGTAAAAGTAAGCTTAGGAGGTTTTCATGCAGTTCCCCCCATCTGTACCTTAGCGTTCAGAGTGGGGAAGGAACCTTGACTGAATGCATCCGATGAAGTGAGCTGTAGCTCACGAAAGCTTATGCTCAAATAAATTTGTTAGTCTCTCAGGTGCCACAAGTAGTCCTTTTCTTTTTGCGTCTAATTACAGCTACAAGTAACAGTCCTTCCAGTTATTTCTGTATTTTTCCATTTTGAACTGTTTACTTATTATTTTATTTTGATAGTTTTTAGAGCTACCACTGCAAAAGAGTGAGCAGTAGTCTTCAAACTGTTGTGCTTAGCACAGCTGCAGATCTGAAAAAGAAAGAGACTGTTGAAATAAACACATTGGACCAAATCTGGAAATCTGTACTTAGTTTTTCTTTTGGGTAAAAAGTTTTCCAAAGTGCCTAACTCCAATGGACTTTCAGTGAAAGTTAGGTGCCTAACTCACTTGGCAATCTTGAAAATCCCATCCCTAAGTGCCTAAACCACTTTTGGAAATGGCAGTTAGAATTCTAAGTCACTTACCCAGGCAACATTTCCACCGAAGTTAAAAGCTGAGTGAGACTTTAAGATTGGGCCCAATATTAATTTTGTCAGATTTTCATGTAACACAAAAAGTAATTGTTTTGTTTAAATCTTGCACTCTGTCCACTTTTGTGAAACAGCAAAACCTTCATCTTTTTATTGGTCAAGAGTAGAATATAAATGGATTGTTTTTTTAGCTGTCCAATTTGTAGCAATTATGTTTACTTTCCCGTAACAAAATAAACTGCAATCCCTAGCTGTCTGTTAATTTCTGCTTGACTAAGGCATGCAACTGAATAGAAAGTGGAGCTCCAATAAACTAATGAAGAATAAAGTTTGATGTTACTGATGCATATATATTTTTTCTAGGCAGTAATTCAAATAGTAGCAACTGTTTGTGGAAAGTCTTTCTACAAGAGAGGAAAAAATGAATAGCAAGGAAAAAAATTTGAAGTGGCCAAGCAAAAATCAGTCATGGACATCTGGACCACCCTTATTCATCTTAGGAAATGTAACACTAGTTAAGCCTCCAAGTGAAAAGAATCCATTCCATATTCTGTCTTCAGCAGATCAAAGGTCCCCCTCTAAATTTCAGGCTGCCATTTACTCATAGAACTGGTATCTTGGTTCAGTACCTCACGAACCTCTGTGCTGCACCATGTCTGGGGCCCAATCCTTCAAACCCACGCTGTCTGCCTGTCTATAGAAACAAGGTGGGTCTTGTCTCTCTAATATCCTGAGACCGACATGGCTAAAACTACACTATCTGCTTGTCTAGGCATATACCACTGTGATATCTGAGCACTCATTGACAATAATACAACCACTTCCCTGAGCAAAGTGACCCTATAATAACAATGCAGTAGCTAGGAGGAGTCCTCACTGACGGTCTTCATGGAAAATGAATATGAAGGAAGAAAGGGAGGTTGTTTGGGGATATGCAAGAAGGTGCAAAAATGAGTAGAAGGAGATACAAAGGATAGCATCTATCTACTCATACAGCACACATCACCATAGTCTCTGAGCACCTCAAAATTATGAAGTTCCCATAGATAGGCCCCGATCCTGCAACTTCATCCTGGGCAGGTGACTGGGGCTTTGCGGTGCAGATCCAGTTGTAGGTTTGGGAGCCTACATTTCCCTCTCTTCAGAGTGCAGGGACTAGACTCTGTTTTTACTGTTATCGATGGTGGTGCTGGTGTTATAGGGAACAAAGAAATAGGTTTGGTGTTTGTGATCACTCAATGTCTCCTGGGAACAAGTTCTAGATTTAAAGGCCAATCACAGAGAAAGACCTCTCTCTCCTCTGTGCACAGCCCTGATTCCTGAACTGGGTAGTTCCATTGTTTCCAGCATAACATTAAACTGTCTGAGATACTAAACTTGACATACTAGCTTCTATGTATGTAGAGCATCTCTGTTTTTTCCTAAGGATTTTGAGTATGCAAACTTTCTACACATGCACAGTATGGTGGATAGATTTATAGCATGGCCTTATTTTGAAATACCTAAACTGTGATTGATATGATGGACTATATTGGCTTCAAAGTACCAGTGTTATTAATGGGAAATTCAGCTTGATTTAAGGCTGAAATTTAGGTTTTTGTAAAAACAAGGTTTTACAAAATCTAATATCAGTAGAAGTGTGTCCATATATATATTTTAAATTCCAATGAAAATAGGTTTTCCCCCCTTTTGACATTCCCTTTTAGTGCTTTCAGTCCAAACTCTGAGGCATTGGGCTAGTTCATGAAAAGGGCTATAGGATGTGAAACTGACTAGTCTATTTTCATCATCCAGGCTGGGTGAAATGCAAAAAGTAAATTTCAGAATTAATGGTCAGTAGTAGCATTTAAGGCGAAGTCCTGGCCCCACTGTAGTCAACGACAGAACTTACTGTATATAGGATTTTTCATTCATTGATCATTAAACATTTCACAATGGAGGTTAAGTATCATTATCCCTATTTTACAGATGGTAAAATGGAGACATAGAGGGTACATTGACACTGCAATAAAAGATCTGTGTCATGGCCGCAGCTGGCCAGGCTCAGCTGACTTGGCTTATGGGGACTCGAGTTGCTGGGCTAAAAATTGCAGCATAGACATTCAGGCTTGGACTAGGACTAGACCCTGGGCTCCGAAACCCAGTGAGGGAGGTGGGTCTCAGAGTCCAAACATCTACACTGCAATGTTTAGCCCTGCAGCCTGATCCCTGCAAACCTGAGTCAATTGACCTGGGCTCAGGCTTGATCTGCAGGTTTTTTATTGCAATGTAGATGTTCCCAGAGGAGTAAAATGAAGTATCCAAGGGAAGTCACACACCATGCCAGGAATAGGACCCCTGACTCTCCTTGCTGTTCCTTCTCTGTTGGACCATGCTGCCTCCTGATTTAGGCCCTTTTAGATTTGCTAATCTAAGGATTAAATATAACACAGGTAATGATTTTTTTAAAAATGCATAAGGCCAGATTCACTGTTTAGCCTGGACAATGTTCCTTTAAGTCCAAAGAATTTATTGTACTAATAATCCAGATGGTAACAATCCCTAATAGACACCATTCAGTGCAGGAAGGACATACTTTTAGCAATTACAGAAATAGTGGACCGCTTACAGATGGCAGTATTTAGTGGAGTTTGTTTGGGTAATCAGTCAGCTGTTTGGGGCAGTTGCTAGTTGTTACAGGGCAGCAAAGAAAGACGTGCTGTACAGATGTGCAGAGTGATCAGAGATCCCAATGACTAATGCATACCCAGGAGCCAATGTATCAAAATAATCTATCAACCACTGCCCTCAAAATACAGCCCCCATCTCCTAGCCAGCTTTCCCTTTTGAAATATGCTTTGAAAATGCAATGATTGGTTTGAAGAATGGCAGGGGATGTGAAGCAGCAGAAATGCACAGTATAAGTCAGTCACCCCGAAAAGCTGATGAGAGACCACTCTGCTAATACTATCATCATTGAATGGCACAGTGGAACAAAACTCTAGATGTATAAGGACTGCAAGTATAAGACTCCCATTAAAGTTAAGCATAAGCTTACGTGCTTTGTTGAACAGAAACAGAAGTAAGCATGTGATGAAGTGCTTTGCTGAATTGGGGCATGAGTGCATAATGGTCAATATACATAGGCCTCTGTAAGGACTGTTCTTATTCCTAGCAGAATATTACATGGGATGGGTCCATCCCAAGCAATGAACAGGTGCATATTAACACAGCTTTCAGAACAGACATGACTGCTGGGGCAATTTATGATGCTTTCCTGACAGTAGCTTGAATTTGGCTGGTGGCCTTTGTAATTTATCTTCACCAATATCGTTATGTGCCCTGAGAAACGTTTTTCTTTCCGAATCTAAAAAAATTACCATCAGTTCAAGGAGCAGAAAACAACCCTTATTATAATGGCCCTGGACCGAGGACCACAGTAAGGTTTGGATTTTTAACATGCTCAGAGGTGTTTTAACAGCTGGCTTATGGTTACTACAGCCGCTGAGCAAACATGAAGGTTATTTTACCTTTCTTTATTGATGGCCCAGGCTCCATCTTATTTCCTCTCTCTGGGCAGACTGGCAGTGGCTGTGCTTGGAGCCACCAGGTCGCTCAGTCACTCTCACAAAGTGGTGCAACTGGTTCTGTTTAATTTTGTACTAAAGGCTGGAAAGGGACAAGAGTTGCATGATGATATGGAATGAATGCACAATTGTAATCTATCCATCTAGCCAAGGTATTTATATGGCACCCATTGCCTAGGTTTCTAGGCTTGGAAGAGGACGCTCATTAATAATGAGAACATTCTAGCCCCAGGAATAGACTGGATGTGCGGTATGTACATTTGTACTCAGCAGCAAGCCACATGTTGGCATAATGTTACTGCGGTTGTGCAGGCTACATTTATACCACTTCTGATGAACAGGTTACTTGGAGATAGTCTCTCGTCCCCCCACCCAGAGCTAGCAGTGCTGTGGATCTAGCCTTGGAATAAAACAGCCACTTTCCACATTGTTATTTCCCTCCCTGTGCCATGTGTGAGCAAAAACCGAAGACAACTGGAGTTGCCACTGACCTCAAGAATCCAAGCCCCAGACTGGAGTAAAATGAGACCTGCTCTCTAAATTCTAATGAGGAATCAGTGGCTTTTTGGAGGTGTCAAGTGCTACAGAGTATGACTGTGCATCTCAACTCCTCCATCGTCAGCAGGGGTAATTGTGACAATGAAAATAAACTTGGGATTCCAGAGATCATGGAGGAAGGAGATCTGACTGGTGCAGTGTAACCTCTGTGATGCTGCCAGCCATCTCCAGCTGAGAATCAGCATCTCTCTTTTACCCAGGTTTGCTGAGGAACAAGAAACTGGACTCCCCTCAGATTACATAAAGGCATGGGGTTGCAAAGTCAATGGGATTCTTGGGGGCTCAGCCTCTGGTTGGATAGAGCCCACAGTGAATGAAAAACTTGGCCCAGATTTGAACCAACAGCCCTCCTACCTCCCGTCCCTTTGCTGTAACCACCAGACCACAAATGTCTTTCCCACTCTCTGCTGTTAAGACGGAAGCTTCAGTTTTCAAGTTTGGAGAAATGTGGTGAGCTGAGGGCAGGAAGGATCTGTCATTCATGCAAAAACGTAGGCTAGAGTTTCCAGATATATTTTAATTTCAAATTTCTTTCTTTAATACCAATAGGGTCTGAGGGGCAGGAGAAGGCTCCTACTCCTGTGACTCACACAGCAGTGGGATAGCTCCTCTCCTTGCTTTCCAAAGTGTCTGTTAAAATAAATGATATGCTTGTAAATTCCCTTGCCCTTTGGAAATCAGAGGCACCTTGCACAAAATGGGAAGCTGGCTCATTTTCTACCCTTTCTTGCTTTCCCAAAAAAGGAAACTGCAGTTAATGTGCATTCCTGATAAAGGCAGTGATATAAATCACACCGGCTTGCTTTCACGTTGAGATGCGAAGCCAGTTCTCTGCAGTGTCCTGGAGGGCGCGTATTCTCAACAAGTTGAAATGAAATGAAACCTAAGAAAGTCACTCCTGGTGTGAGTGCTATGCAAACCGCTGTGATGATCTCTGAGGAGGTGAGAGAGCACATGAGCTTGATCTGCTTCAAATCTTTACTCTCAAACATTCGAGAGTCAATTATAAAATGTGCCAAGGGGGGAAAAAACATGTTAACCTTTTCATTGTGTGGTTTTTTCCTCCTCATTGCATTTACATTGGCCTTGAAGAACTGGGACATATTGCAGATGGCTTAGGGTCTATAAATTCTTATTTGAACCATCACGAGCCAAGTATAACAGGTAGCAGTCCAGACTTGTCTAAAAAGGATAAACCCCAGCTAAGTGTGTAAATAATACTCTGGTGCTTTTTATCATATAAACACACACACTGAGCCAGCCAGGTACCCTAAAAGGCCTAGTCACATTTCTCTATTATTATCTTATAAAGTGCATTAAGTATGTACACTGGGACTTTAGTGGGTATTATTTTTTAAAAGCTACCTCTCATTGAAAAGCTCAAACCAAACTAACAGACTGAAGTATTGCGACACTTATTTTAGGGAGCTCTGCAGTTGACCATGAGCTGACTAGACAGTTATTCTCACTCTGCAGGTCAAAATATTCTCCTGCCTTTCAGGAGAAAGCCATGAGAAATTCACCTGCAGGATGTGGGGCCATCAAAGGGAATCTTATGTCACCACTAGTCTGCTGGATAATGTCATTTACTTTAACAGCACTATACAGGGGAAGGGGCAGGAGCAATGGGTGTTCTCTTGTGGTGTGAATCACGACAAATAAGGCACTTGTAACCTTGTGTTCCAGTTGGGAGAAATCCTGAGTCATCTCTACCCCATTGTCACAATGGAGAAAACAACAACACTAGCTGCCTTAAGGGAGTTCTGAGAACTAATGAATAAATGTTAGCTGCTTTGCTTTGAAGATGAAAAGGGCTCTGTACATGCTAAGCATTTTAATTAGAGAATGAAAGAAATAGAATCTGCATCTTCTGTTTGTTTTCTGCACTGGGGAATCTCTGATACCCAAGAATCTCCCCACAGTTTCTGTTTGTTTTTTATCCCCTTTTTGGTCCCCATTCCCCAGGCCCTGCATCATGGCAAATGTAATGACAAGCCAAGGAGTGTTGAATGTAAACAATTCCCTCCAGAGTTTCTCAATGAGATTCTCTGCAGTTGCAGTCATAAGGGACTCTAATATTTTTACTACAGATCCCTAGCTAGAAGGAGTTTATCATTCAGTTATAAACATTTATTATTGATTGAAACTTGACAAAGGAAGTCTCAGATTGGGGAAAGTCATTTTACAGACATTGAGAAAGATCACTGTGTTTGTATTTAAGCTCTGTCCAGCCACAAGGAGGAAATTTCACAAGTGACCCATCCATAATAGTCAACATTATTGGCATGAAGAGGAAGAGGCGAGGAAGATATTTTTAATTGTGCACGTTCAATAATTTTTTTTGCTATGATTTGAAGTGAATGCCCAAATATATTCACTGTTATTTCTTTGGAGCCCGAACTTCAAGGATAGAGTTGCTACTGCTCATTTCTAAGGCTGGCTGGGGATGCAAAGCATGTGGTGGAGGAGTCCCTCCATTCATCTGAGCAGAATTTTCAAGGCTGGAGAACTGGATAGCTCTAGATCCCTGACTTTCCTCTTCTTTTGTATGTTGACCCTTCCCCCCATCCACTCTACATCCTTGCCGGGCTGGAGGGAGAGGGGAGAATACTTGGACTTCCCAGACCAGATTCTCTATTGCTCTGCAACTTGGGTTGTCATTTACCAGTGTAAAATGCTACTAAATCAAAATGGTAGTGTCCTGCACCCACTTTGCACTGATGTAAATGATGACACAGGGTGCAAGGCAGTAGGGACATGCAAATGTCTACACCACAGGGATGATACTGACATAGCTAAGGTGTCAGCATAACCCTCTGGTGTAGATGCAGCCTACACCAATGGAAGTGGATTTTCTATCAGTGTAGGAATACCACCTCCCCAAACCCCTGACACTAGGTCAACAGAAGCATTCTTCCATTCACCTAGCTGCATCTACACTGGGGGTTAGGTCAGCATAGCTTATCTATATATCATTCAGGGGTGTGGATTGTTCACACCCTTGACTGACATAGCTATTTTAAGTGTAGGCCAGGCCATACTAAGACTGAAGGCCTGATTCTCCATTGCCCTGCACCTTATATTGGCATTGACACTAGTACAGAGTATGTAAAATGCTACTAAATCAGAACGGTGATGGTTTGAACCCACTTTGCCCTGGAATAAGGCAGTAAGGGACTATGGAGAATCTGGTTCCAGGGTCCCATTGGAACTCTGGGGTCATTGCAATAATATACTTCCCTTGGCATGCTTTGCTAGTTCAAACAGGAATTAGTTCAGGGAAGTCCTATGGCCTGTTATACATCAGGTCAGACAAGATGATCACAATGGCCTCTTCTGGCTTTATAAATCTTGGACAACAGCATACATGTCCAGACTTATATGATCATCAAAAAACAGCCACATTTATGTCATTCAGATAAGAAGTTAAACTGAAGTCCTGGCCATCTGCAGTAATTAAAGATTCCCCACCAACTTTAGGGAAATTCAGACTGATGTCCTGGCAAACTTCCAACTAGGAGAATTATATTCTTCCTACCTAAAGCTTCCCTGCAGTTTTAGTTGGTTATAGTATACTTCTCATCCTAATGTTATTGTGTGCTGTGGAACTGTTGCCATGCTCTATCCAGACATGTCTTCATTTGAATGGTGCAGAAGTGATCCTTTAAAATAAAACGTGTATATCATTTTGTTATGTTTGCAAAGTCCTTCAGGATCTTTGGGGATGAAAGGAGCCATATGAATGAAACATTATTGTTATTATTATTATTACTCTGTTTTATAATAAAGTCTTAGGGAATCTATTATGCGTGATAGTGATAGTTTTCAAACACCTGTGTAAGAAGCGGGTTTAAAATTGTTTTTTTAAAAAAATTACCGCCAAAATATCCCAAAAGAACTCTGAGGGTAGTAAGACCACATTAGAGTCAGTTTAGAGAGTACATTGAAAGCATTGTATGTGAGATCAAGTGCACAACTTAAAAGTGAGATGGTTGTTCTTATAAAGTTATGTGCACCATAATTTTTCCAAAGTGATGTGTTTGTTTTTAGTTGAATGGATTCCCAACAGTGGCATGTCAAAGCTGCTCCTTGCAAAATTGCTCCTTTTTCCTTAACATCATGGTTAGCTGGTTTGGATTTGTTTTTTTCTGCTAATGTGTTAGCTAAAAGATACAGTTGTGAGTGCAGTGATTTGGACTAATGACTGGGAGAGCCATTGTGAATGATTGGATTTTGTGACTTTGTGAAACAAATACAATAAAACAAACAAAAAGTGCGTGCGCCACAAAATGGACTTTGTTAATTTATTTTGACAAGTGTAATGTAGTTTTAATGATTTCTGGTTGTACTTCAGATTAGGACTTCATAGTAAAGGAACTGTGTGATATTTTGTTAAAGTAATGACACCTTTAGTAATATGAAAGCTCACTACAGTAGCCTGAAGTCAGTGAAACCTCACCTGTGAGCACGATTGGGCTCTAGGTTTTGCTCCCCTTATTCAGTCAAATTGTCTGGGATTATTATTGTGACTATGGGAAATCCAGGATCTAGCCCTAAACTTTCCCCAACCGTGGGGAGGAGATCGGCTCAGGACGATCAATATTTTGGTTTAAGCCTGATGAGCATGCGTATCTATTTCCAAATATGGCAGGCTGTTTTATGTTTCAGTCTGGAAATGCGCACGGCTAACCCTCAGCCTTTGGTGCAGAGCCTGGAACCACTATTACGCTATCAGAGTCGCTCTATCTCGGCCTCACCCCCCGATAGGCCACCCATTGTTTGACTGTAGCTAAGGGGTAGAAAATGCCTCCAGACACCCCATTCCTCAACCGTTTGTGTCACGGAGAGAACGGAGGGATTAAGGGTGGAAATCCAGACGGGTGTTTTATTTCATGCCAAGAGCGGGTCCCAACCCACCGATCCACCCTGCGCTGTGCGGCTGAGGAGGGTCAGGAGAGGAAAGGGAGGGACCGGGGCTCTGGCTCAGACGCTTCCCCAAATGGAAGCGCCCGGTTGAGGCACTTTTCGACTGACCCTAAGTCAGTGGGAGTCTGACCGCAGCCGGGCCCGGTCTGCCAGGGCTGTTTAAATGGCCTGGACTCTGCGTGGTCCGCTCAGGGTCTCCCGATCCCACCAAGGGCGGCGGGCGAGGGGCCCGGCGCACGGGGCTGGATTTCAGCCCGCCGGCTCCGGGGCAGCGCCCGGGGCTGGTTTGACAGCCCGACGCCCTCCCGCCCCGGGCGGCCGCTGCTCCCCTGGTCTCCCCTGCGCGGGGGGATCGCGCCTCGCTCCTCCCTGCTGGCCACAAGGACCCACCTCCCCCGCAGAGCCAGCGCCCGGCCGGCGGGCTGCCCACCCAGAGCCCTCCCGCCTCTGGCCCGGGGCTCCCGCAGCCCCACGCCGGCCAGGGCGCGCTCGCTCGGGCAGCAGAGACGCCCCGGGCCCCTTGCAGCCGGAGCTGCGGTCTCGGCCGGGAGCGGGAGGCGGGTTGGGCCGAAGGCAGCGGAGCGGTGCAGGGAGCTGCGCGCTGCGCCCCGCACCCCCCTTTTTCAAAAGGCGGGTGGAAAAACAAACTGTGTCTGGCGTTGCGCCTCCCCTCCCAGCCCGGCGCGCTGCAGAAATGCCCCTTTGCAGCCGCTAGACCCTGGGGAGGTGGCGGAGCAGAAACGGGGGCGGGCTGTTGGCAGGGGGAGTCCCCGGTCACCCACGGGGCCTTTCGCGGGTGGCTGGGAGAGGCAGCCCTGCAAAGGGAAGGGGCGCGGCCCGGTGCCCAGGGGCGGACGGGCCAAGCCGGGGCAGAGCTCTGGGCCTGGCTGGGGGTGGGCGCGTTGCAATGTGCAGCGGCAGACGGGGTTGAGACGAGGAAGTCTCCACCTCTTCGGGCAGCTCCGATCCGACGGTCAGCAGCGCTGCAAAGCGGGGGCCGAGCGGCAGCCGCCCGGATCCGAGTCCTGCCGAGAGAGGCACCGGGGGTGGGGGTGAGGTTCATGAGCCCCCTCGCCCCGCTGTCCCTCCTGGCGGGCGGCAGGGAGGCGGAATAACCGCGGAGCTCCGGGGCAGCCTGTGCTGGGCCCCCCACCTGGGCAGATGAACTTCTAAGGGCTCCTACTAGCCCCACATGGCTCCGCGGCTTTCCCGCAGGGTCCCGCTCCACTGAGCATCGGAGCCAGCGACCTGCCCCGGCCAGCCAGCGGGCTCCGTTCCTCCTCGGCGGGCAGGTGGGAAGGAAGCCGGCTGGATACCACCATGGGCCAGTCCTGGTGCTTCATTGGGCTGCTCCTAGGTAGGTGACACTTCGGGGCCATGCACTGGAGGGACCCGCGGGCGGGCGGGTTCTGGAGAGCGGCGGCAGGGATGTGCCCCCCACCCTCCATAGATAAGGGTCTGCCAGCATGCAGGCTGGGTCCTTTGGGCCTGCAGCTTCCTCCCTGGCTCTCTCTGGGGACGACCAAGTTCCTCTTTCCTCCCGCTTGATGCCCGAGCAGGGCGGCTGCGGGTTGGCACCAGAACCTCGGACCCCCGGCCAAGCCCGCCCCAGCCCCGGCATCTCAGCCAGGGGCCCGGCGAATCTGCCTTGGTTCAGGGCACTGGGGGGCTGGGGGGTCCTTTCCTTTCCGCAACCCCAGCGGGCAGCGCTCCCCTGGGTCCGATCCGCTGGAGGGCTCAGAGCGCGGGGACCTTGGCTGCGCAAGGAAAAGCGACGCTCCGCAGCTCACCGGACTGGAGGTGCACCCAGGCAGGCGTCCTGTCCCCTTCCAGCTCCGATCTTTTTTCAGAGTAGCAGCCGTGTTAGTCTGTATCCGCAAAAAGAAAAGGAGGACTTTTGTGGCACCTTAGAGACTAACACATTTATTTGAGCATAAGCTTTCCTGAGCTACAGCTCACTTCGTCGGATGCTCCGATCTTGTAACTGCTCGCCAGACATTCAGTAAAAGAGCCGAGTTAATAACGAGGAAGAGCCAGGGGACCGTCCAACCCCCTGAAGTGGTTGGTGATGGCGGGAGAGGACTCTTGGCTTTATTGGGGTCCCCCGATCTCCCCAGGCTTGTCTCGCTCTAAGAATGACCCGGGGATGGAGGGTTTCTAGCCTTTGATTTGAATGGACTTTGCGATGCTTTTTAGAGCGTTTCTTCGGCATGAAAGACAAGTAGTGGGGGCTGGAAATGCCTAAGTGAACCGAGATCCGGTATTGATCTGCTCAGGGATAGCTCGTGGAGGGGAGTCTTTCACCAAAGCCCCCATGTTGGGCTAACACAGAGAAGAGAGGCAGCCCCTGGCTCCCACCCACAGCTCCCTTACTGCTGCTGATCATTACCCCACAGATCGCCTTTGCAACCGTTCCTCTAATTATCTTTCTTTCCCGTCCCAGACAGTGGAGCAAGATAGGAGGCTGAGCCCCAGTGCGTAACTCTAACAAGGGCTGGGAGACTTTTTCTGATGCTATTTTCAACTGCCAGGGCTGGAGTTCCTAGGACCATTTTCCAGGAAGAAGCTCAGAAGCACCTGGCTTGGAGGTGAAATACATCAGAAGTATCTCACTTCTCCAAGAGGAAACACATCGATTTCCCCACTGACCTCTAGGGTAGCTCCTAGACACTCCGAGCCTGGCTGCCGGTATATTTGCGCCCCACCTTTAGAACTGGCAAGGTTCACAACTCAACCACCAGAGCTTCAGCAAGAGATGTCTTTGGATGCTCAGAGTTAGAGAACATAGACAGTCGTGCTGGTGAAGAAAAACAGCACTACAGGGCTACATGATTCCCCATTAAAAAGAAGTGAGCCTGTGGGAGGGAAACTTTCTTTATCGCCCCTGCTTGGACAGCATGTTTCCCTGAAAAACACCAGGGAGACTCAGCTGAAACTAGAAAAGGAGTACTTGTGGCACCTTAGAGACTAACAAATTTATTAGAGCATAAGCTTTCGTGAGCTACAGCTCACTTCATCGGATGCATTCAGCTGAAACTGTTTGTCCATGTCCTGTGTGAACTCCTCAACAGAAAAAAGGCAGAATAAAATATGGCATTGAAAGGAGAACGGGTGATCTTGAGGTTAAGGTGCTAGGCTGGACCTGTTACAGACTTCCTCTCTGTGATTTAAGTTTCTTAAGTTTCTTCCTCTGAAAAATGGGGAGAAAAATATGACCCGCCTCTCAAGGGCGATTGGAGGCTCAGTTCGTTCATGCTTGTCAAGTACTTTGAGATCAATGGGTGAAAGGCAATATATAAGTTCAAAGCATTTAAAGCACTAAATACAGTCAGCAAGAACTCAACCCAGCCTTTTAAAATACTTAGTGGTGAGACGATCTGGTTTTCTGTGCCATCTGTCACAACGCCTGATGGTGATGTTTAAAGGAATACACCATTAGATCTTAATGTGTAAACAAGATTCAAGCTAACAGTGGACTGACCAATTGTCCATCCAGCTGTACCATCTCAGCTGAGCTTCACAGCCTTCGAGTTTTGATTTGAGCTTTCGATTCAAACCAAACACATTTAACAAGATAACTGAAAATGGTAAAAGGTGGATATAGAAAGATACCATTCTTACCCCACCTTGCCTGTGCCAAAACTCCAGAAACAAACGACTTTTGTCGCCCTCCTTACCAGTTTATAATCTGTAGCTCCAGTATTTAAAATTGATGGCAGCATTTTGCCGCTAGTGCATAGGAACTGAAATTCATTAACAGTGCATCATTAAAAGATGATGCTCCAAAAAGCATGGATATTACATAACTAATCCTTCACATCTCACAGAATATAAACTGGTAAGCAGGGACCAGCTGTATGCACTGTATTTTCGATGTCTGGCAGCCCTGTTTGTTTGAATAAAGAGGGTTATACAATAAATTAGCCCTTTCTAGCTGTTGATTTCTCAGTGTTGTTATATTTGCAATACATTTTAGGATTAGAAAGGTAGGGATTTTTAAAAATTATTATTAATATTTTGGGGATGTGCCTTAGCAAAGGGGCAAGGAAACCAAAGGGACTGTATAACAGTCTTGCATAGGTGCTTTCTAATTTCGAGGTTGATTTTCACAGAGGTTGTATATCATCCATGAAAACCTTGTTTTTATAAATGACATGTGCTATGTTGTGGGCAAATATAGGAACCCACTGAAAGTAAAACCTCTTTCCAAACTTGGTTCTGCCAGATGCAGCCTCTTCTAGGACTGGATTCCAGCTTTTCAAGTTTTCTCCATAGCAATTTCTGGCTTTTGAAAATTTCCTTACTCAACAATTTGTGCTTGTGGGGAAAATATAGAAACCACAATATATTTTTTCACGTATGCTTTTTTTTCTTTTTACATCTCAGCCCTATCTTTATCCATATCCATATACTTTGCAACATGGATAAGCTATCATTATGGAAAGAGCAAACATAGTCAAATTGCAGGATCATAGCACATTAGTTGTTGATTTTTTGGGTAGCTTTGAAATAAAGAGTAAAATACAAAACAACCCAGCAAACAGACAATACATTAGCAAGCAAACTTGTTCTATATTAAACATGTACATAAGGCAGTATTGTTACTTTGTCAGTAAAATATGTATAAACTTGGTATTATCTTTTTATGGGATTTGCTTTCTAATCATATAATTGAACTCAACTCTTGATCTTATCTTATTCCTGACCCCATAATTTTCAAACATAAAAATAAACAGTGAAAGACAAGAAGTCCTTTTATTTTAAAACTGGCTAGGTTCTAAACCATTTAAGAGAAGCTACCCATGGAAAATATTGGTGCGGTGTATTGGAATGTAAAAACTTTAATGAAAGTTTAGACAGAAATTGAGCAAGCCTCTTATGCTCTTACGTTTCCAAGAATGAGTGGTTCTTTGGTGAAGGAGGATCGGAAATCAGAGTCAGTTACCTAACTCAAAGCAAGGAAATTGATTTCTATTATTAGTTATTATTCCCTGGGCCCCCTCCTTACCTTCAGCATTATACAAAAGAGAGACCCAGCTCTGGACCCCATTGAAGTCAATGGGTGACCTTCCATTGACTTTAATTAGTTTAGGATCTGGCCTGAGTTGTCTATCTATATATTTTAAGGGTGCACTTCTGCTCTTATAGAAGTCAATAGAAGTTTTGTCACTGATATCAGTGGGAGAAAGATTGGGGCCTAATTTAGATTAAACTATGAGAAATTGCACAAGGATTTAAGCAAGCAGTGTTCAAAATAGAATGACTGAAGTGGGGGAACTCTTGCAATGGGCACCATGGATCTGAGCAGGGGAACTGAACAAAGGAAATATATGGGAAAGGAAGAATGCATATCTCAACCTGCCAAGCCCCAAATGTGGGGTGCAACATGTCACAAAGACTCTGAATGAGGAAACTACAAGTATTCTTGCAAGAAACTTAAAATGCTGCTGGATTCATTCTTTTAAAGTAAATAACTTTTTTCATAGGCCCAGCTTCATGATCCTTTATTTCTGATGTAAACAATGTTCAAGAGTAAAAGTGAGTAGGTAACTTTTTGACTAAATTTAGTGACATCAGCGAAATGAGGGACACTGCAGAGCTCTGGAAGAATAAGTTCTGGAGAACAGGTACAGTTGGTTCCTTGATTAACTCCTCCCTTTAACTCCTTCTTTCATAAATATTTTTAACCAATCTCGTCCAATCTTTTGATTTTATCAGCACAAAGATTTTTTACACTAACAGATATGCCAAGTCATACAGCTTCTGTTAGAAAACATTTGCAGGCACTTAGCTCTAGTGTACTTTTGCTCACTTTGAGTACTGCTAATAATAAAGCTATGTCCTGCCATTGAAACATGCAAAACATCCACTGCCAATAGACATCATATTCTGTCATCAGTCAATTCCCCAAACAGCCACTGAAGATTCACTCACAACTCTCACTGAAATAACTTTAAGCACTGAACTCTTGGCCCCACTGAAGTGAAAGGCAAAACGTACACTGAGCCAGGACTTCACCCTGTATCTTGGGATCAGTTCACACCAAAAACTCCCACTGGCATCAGTGGAATTCACCTCAGCTCTCACATTGAAGTCCATGAGATATGGGTGCAGATCACTGGCAGGTTATGGCTTTAAAGAGTTTTTATTTCCCCTCTTGAAACAAAACACGATACTTTGTTTTCCATGTTTTTCATAGAATTTTTCAATTAGGCCACCTGGAAAAGGCTAATGAAAATATAGATGACAGCAGAAACTTGTGTCAAGAAAGTCCTAAACTTTGTTAATTTCAAGTAGTGCAAGTCCTCTTATTAGATTATGCAGCATGTAGGTTGAACATCAGCTTTAATTTCAACATCTGTCGGCAGCATTTAAGTGAACTGGAATGCATCAAAAGTTGGCTAATGTTGACAGGCAAAACAGTAGACTGAAATTTCAAACTATCTAAAAACCACACCCGGACCCTGAAAAACACATGTTAAAAACAACTCTAATTCTATGCTTTAAATGAACGAGCAACCATTCTCTGTGGTCACTCGTGACTGAGTTAAAGATGTTCCCTTGTGTCTTTATTTCAGTATGTGTTACTGGTCTGGTGGCATGTATCAGTTTAATACCTTACTGTGGAATCTCTTTGAGACAACTTCCACCATCAAACCAGCTAAAGTTCCGCAACTGGGTGGCTCACATTTTTCTTTAGGGACAGTCTCCAGCTTTTCATGGGTCTCCACCCTGCAGGCCTCACTCATGGAGCCAAGGTGGAAAGATCTGTGTCCTTTTGAATTCTGTTTGTTCCTATTATTCATCTCTCTAGTATTGTAATGCCTGGGAGCCTCAGTCATGGACCTGGGCCCCATTGTGCTAGGCGTTGTACACAAACAGAACAAGAAGATGGTCCATGCCCCACAGAGCTCACAATCTACGTTCCTATAGTCTGATTTCCAAAAGCATTTAGGTGCCTAATGAGATTTTCAAGAGCGCCTAAACAGATTTGGGATCTGATCCCCATTAGGTGCCAATCTGAATCTTTAGGCACCTAAATACCTTTCAGAATCTGATCCCCCGATTCCTATGATTCTGGTTTCATAGAACCCAACTGTGAACCCCTTGCTCCCACTTGTGAGCCATTACTTACACAGGCAGTTCCGTTGAAGACAATAGGATTACTCAGGTGATTGTGAACTCCTGGGAGCAAGGCCCATTGCAGTCTGAGATGCAGAGGCCTGTTAGAATATCCAGGCCTTGTCCCTGCCAAACCCAGCTTATTCCCTATTGTAGACTCACCAATGCTTTGTGCAGCCTACTCTAAAATATGCCAAGGGAATGGGTTGCTACAGCTTAATAGATTTCAATGTCAAGAAGTTTATCCCACTGTTCAGGCTACATTTTTCCTTTCTTAATTCCCTCCAACAGAACCTCTTTATTCACCCTAAGTAATTCCTCCCCTTCCTGGGTGTTTTTAGCCTCTGAATATTTATAGACTCATCATATCCATACCCCACAGCCACTTGTACTGAGCTCTCTTAATCTTTCATCGTAACTCAATCCCTCCCATCCCCTAATCATTTTTGTTGCTCTGCTCTCAGCTCCCACCAATGCCCTTTGCATTGAGCAAATGCTATATTTATGTTAATATTATATGGTAGGTGGTCCCTTGTGCTCAGGATCCACATAAGTGACTTAGACATTTGAAATGAGGTTGGCATTTCATAGCCAAGCTGTCATCTGATTACCAGTTCCGCTCTTCAAAGCTCTCTGGGGAAAAATATGCTTAGGAATCACTATTAAACAGGGCCAGGATGGCCACTAATAAAGCGTCTCTGGGGAGAGGTTCCATGGGATCTGCCAATGCATAGGCATTCTATACATTTGAAATGACAAAGTGCCATTCATTTCAAAAAGGTGGGTCTTGTTTTCTGCTGAGTTTCCATCTCTTCTAACTGAAGGGAGATAGGTGCGATTTGGTAAAAAATATGGATTCCAATGAAGATTTATCTTTTATCTAGTCATAATTACAGCAACAGAGTAGTGTCCCATTGTGTGTGTGTTTGTGTGTGTGTGTGTATGTGTGTATTCACCAGAATGTTGGCACCCAAATCCCACCAGCAGGCATGCAGGAGAGTGGAGATGGGTCTCAGTAACTCAACCCATGTAACTAAAAGCAAACCTTGCACCCTCACTAATACTCTAAGGGAAAAAACCTTGAGTTTCCTAGTTATTTCCTTATATTGGGCGTTTCTCATAGATTTATCAATGCCAAACTTTTACAGCAAGGTAGGTCAGAGTTTGACATAGCTCACAAAGCAGCACTGCTGCCTCAGTCCACTGGCTTTCTTCAGACCTTGCTGAGACTAAACTCGGAGCAAAACAGTTCTCTCGTCTATTCTTATGTCTCCTAATTAACCCTCTTTGCTCCATACTGTTATGCAGGTACATGCAATTATCAGGCATTACCACAAGGGGAGCTCTGTGTATATGTTCTCAGCCCACAGCAGGACAAATTCTTTCAAGCACACTTGTCCATTATACTTAGGGCCCTACCAAATTTGCGGCCATGAAAAACACGTCACGGACCATGAAATCTGGTCTCCCCCTGTGAAATCTGGCCTTTTGCGTGTTTTTACCCTATACTGTGCAGATTTCATGGGAGAAACCAGCGTTTCTCAAATTGTGGGTCTTGACCCAAAAGGGAGTTGCGGAGAGTGGGTGGGTCACAAGATTATTTTGGGTGGGGGGGTCATGGTATTGCCACCCTTACTTCTGCACTGCCTTCAGAGCTGGACGGCCGGAGAGTGGCGGCTATTGGCTGGGTGCCCAGCTCTGAAGGCAGCACCCCACCAGCAGCAGAGAAGTAAGCGTGGCAATACCAGACGATGCCACCCTTTACTTCTGCGTTGCTGCCTTAGGGCCCAGCTCTGCAGGCATCAGCGCGGAAGTAAGGGTGGCTATACTCTGCCTTCAGAGCTGGGCTTCCAGCCAGCAGATGCCACTCTCCAGCAGCCTCGATCTGAAGGCAGCGCTATCACCAGCAGCAGCATAGAAGTAAGGGTAGCAGTAATCGTGCGACCCCTCTCACAACTCCTTTTTGGGTCAGGACCCCTACAATTACAACACTGTGAAATTTCAGATTTAAATAGCTGAACTCATGACTTTTATGATTTTAAAAATCCTATGACCATGAAATTGACCAAAATGGACCGTGAATTTTGTAGGGCCCTAATTATACTGGAAGCACCCCAGCTACGCTGGCCTCTGTGGACTGGGCAAGGGCATCGCTAAATACATGTTGGCACTGACCTAACCACAATGGCTAAACCTACGAAGGACCATATTCCCAGATGGTATTGCTCAGAGGTTCCCTTGTTTGACTTTTTGTCTCTAATTTCTGGGTCCACATAATATTTTGTTTAAAAAAAAAATTAGTAGAGCAGTTCCACCTGGGCCACAGCCAATCAGGAAAATAAGTTATTTGCCCGGTGTTTCAAATATATTTATATATAAAAAAGAATAAAACTTGTGTAATTAAAATATATTGGATGCTGTTAAGTACAAAATTCTTTGATTAAAGCATGCTGAGGTCTCTCAGTGAAATGTGCTCTCTGCCACTAGTACAGAACTTTATTAGAATATCTCTATGGCCCTCTGAAGTGGATTCTGCGTATGCCCCTTGCTTTGTATACTGTATTTTGGTACAGATTCCTCTGTATTTGTTTCCTCCTGTGAATCCCTTTATTCTCAAAAAACTGACTTCATCATGGACTGGGTCTTTTTTATCAGTTTCATGTTAAAGCATTCAGAGTGTTTCCTGAGTAATATCCTGCACCATTAAAGGCAATGGGAGCTTTGCTATTGAGTTCAATGAGTGCAGGAGCAAGAGTAACCCCATTTATACATTGTGTTAGGCCCTGTTTTTTTCTCTCTTGGTAAACTACCAGAGAAGGCATTTGAAACATAGGTAATCAGATTTAACATGGTCAACACTAAAGAAGACCCTTAAGGTACAGGAGAGAGTGTCTCCTTCACTCCCTTCACTTCCACCCTCTAGTCCAAATACCATCTGTCTTGTCTGACGTGCTTTTCCCTGTTTTCTATTTCAAATGTGCAGGCCAAATCCTACCAGCCTAACTCAGGCAGAATTCCCACTGAAGGCTTGTGGGATTGAGCAGTGAGCTCAGCAGGAATAGAGACTGAGAATGTCTGTGGATGTTCTAACTTTTATCTTGTTTATCTTGACTCAGTAGGGTCTGGCATATTTTAGAAAGAAAAGCTGTACTGTAACACCAGCATCTCTGTAGAAATGAGTCAGTTCACCAGTGTATTAATCTAAATGACACACAAAGTTACAAAAGAATAGGGCCAAATTCTGTCTTCACTTATACCTAGGTTGAAGTCAATATGGTGTCCAGGTAGACAAGGAGGGTAAAATCAGGCCCATAGTTGTATTCATACTTTTTTATAATTGTACCTTTTGACTGAAGTAAAATAATTTGAGGTTGGTATGTAAAACAGAAGCAAATATTGATCAATACATTACAAATACAATGGGCCCTATATCCTACTTAGAAATATTTGATTTGTTTGATTGCTTAGAAAACAGCTCTGAAAGAAATATATTGTAACTTCTTTTTTTCAATCTTTACATTGCTTTTTACTGCTGGAATGACATCACACTGCCAGCCAGCCAGTCATAGTTATCTGAAGCTATGTGATGGATTTCCTAGAGCGCGTGCTTTCATAGGATGGTATCTCTGGCAATAACAAATCCTTTTCCATGATTAACATAAGAATGGCTACGCTGGGTCAGACCAAAGGTCCATCTAGCCCAGTATCCTGTCTTCTGACAATGGCTGGTGCCGGATGCCTCAGAGAGAATGAACAGAACAGGGCAATCATTGAGTGATCCGTCCCTTGTTGTCCAGTCCCACCAGTTTCAGGCAGTTGGAGGTTTAGGGACACCCAGAACATGGGATTGCATCCCTGACCATCTTAGCTAAAAGCCATTGATGGACCTATTCTACGTGAATTTATCTAATTCTTTTTTGAACCCAGTTATACTTTTGGCCTTCACATCCTCTGGCAATGAGTTCCACAGGTTGATTGTGTGTTGTATGAACAAATACTTCCTTATGTTTGTTTAAATCTGCTGGCTATTAATTTCATCAGGTGACCCCTGGTTCTTGTGTTATATGAAGGGGTAAACACTTTCTTTTTCACTTTCTCCACACCATTCATGATTTTATAGACCACTATCATATCTCCTCTTAATCATCTCTTTTCTAAACTGAACAATCCCAGACTTTTTAATCTCTCCTCATATGGAAGCTGTTCCATACCCCTAATTATTCTTGTTAACCTTCTCTGTACTTTTTCCAATTCTAATTTTTTAAGATGGGCAAACAGAACTGCACACAGTATTCAAGGTGTGGGTATACTATGGATTTATATAGTGCCATTATGATATTTTCTATTCCTTTCTTAATTCTTCCTAATATTGTTAGATTATTTGGACGGCCTCTGTGCACCAAGAAGATGTTTTTAGAGAACTATCCATGATGACTCTAAGATCTCTTTCTTGAATGGAAACAGCTAGTTTAGACCCTATTATTTTGTATGTATAGTTGGGATTATGTTTTCCAATGCACATTATTTTGCATTTATCAACATTTAATTTCATCTGCCATTGTCTTGCCCAGTCACCCAGTTTTTTGAGATTCCTTTGTAACTCTTTGCAGGCATCTTTGGACTTCAATAACGTGAGTAATTATATACATATATAATTTTATAATTTTATATCATCTGCAAAGTTATATAGAACTGGCATCCTGGCAAACAATTTCCTCCTCCAACTTACTAGACCACACTCTGATCTCAAGTCAAAAAATCATCATTAATCAGGAAGGGTGCTTAAGCACATGCTTAACTTCAAGTGCATGCTTATGTCACATTGAAGCCAATAGGACTTAAACGTATCTTCAAGTGCTTTCCTGAGCTGGAACCTCTGTTTGCAGACATGGAAAATGCAAAATAGTGCTCAGATTCATTGTATTATAGTTAATTTTTCTAACTGATTTTAATATATAATATAGGCCTTCCCCACAAAATTGTGCTCTTGGGAAATTCTTTATTTTGAGCATATTAAAAAGACCACTAACTTAATCTCCACACAAATTCAAGAGAAATTGATTTGGTAAACTACAAACATTTAGAAGAATGGTCATTCTTTTAGCAGCTGACCCAAAATCCATTCTGCATGCTTTCTCAGGGGAGAAGAATGGCAGAGGAATGCTTTGTTAATAATGTCTGTGTGGAAAAGTGTAATTCACTTATGCAGAATACATTTGTGTGTTTCTTATCCGTAGTTTTGTTCCAGACTGAACATTCCTTGCCAAATATCAAAGGTTTTGTGTCATTCTTAAATAAAGAGCTATTTAATTCCCCATGACTGTAGGCACTGATCTTATCCATGCGAATGGGTGACTTTGTGAAACATAAGAATTATAAATGGAAATAACAACTTTGGCCATAGGAAGCAACAGCATGAGCAATCTAGCCCTGGAGAAGAGTTGATCTACAGTGCCTAATTTTGTTGCAAGCTGTTATGTGGGCAATTTCTTCTCTATTTATTGATAAGAAACAAAGACATCTCAACTTTTCTTCCAAAGTCAATTTGCTTGGTAGAACACAAACAGAATTTGCTTCCAACAAGGCATATTAGGCTATTTCTCTCCTGTTTTTTTAAAATTATTGTTTATTTAAAAGCTGAGAAGTGGATCTGAATCAGTGTAGCAGACCAGCCAGACCAGGTGGAAGAGAGATATATGCAGCATAACCTCTCATGAGATGGGTTCTAGCTTAGAGGTCCAAACCTGCAGCTCTTAGATCTTCTCTTAATTTTAACTGGAATTTAGCTTGACTAAGGATGGCAAGATCTGCCCCTTCATGAGTTGATACTATGCCCCTGATTTTTAAAAAGCTGCATGTGCAAATGTGTGTGCAAAATATCTACCTAATTTGTGCATGTACATTTGGTTACTGCAAGGGCAAATGACTAAGGGCCTGATCCAACTCCCGTCAACAATGATAGGCATTAGATCAGGCCCCACTTCTGGTAATTGGCATTCACAATTTCTTGATCTAGATGTGCAATCATTATAATTGTACACATAACTGGTTCCATTATTTGGGGGCCAGGGGCCGGTACTTTGGATGTGGCACAGGTAGCTGTTACTTAGCAGAGAGCTGGAAAAACATACTGTGATGCCTCGCTACTACAGCGATAGGTCCTTCGGAAATTCCTATGGTTAACAGATATGGATGGATGGGCAAAGAGTACATAGCAGGGGTCACAGTGAGGGATTATCCTTTTAGGGATTGCTTTTGCCCTGTAGATCAAGTGTGATACCTTTCCTTCTCCCTGTTTGAACATTCTCTCCTGTGCCCCCTTAAACCAAAGTATATGCGGATTCACTGAAGTGTCTGTTTTGGGGTAGAAAAAGGAACTGCTCTGACTACCCTTGGCAGTCGCCTGAATGAGAAGAGGACAGGTGAGTGATAGGACTTTATGCTGCTCTTATTTAGAGCAGAAATGATCTCAGGTAGAAATGAGTAAGTAGAAAGTAGAGTAAATGAGTAGAGTAGAAATGAGCTCAAGCTACAGAATTCAGATCTGGATCTGAACTCTTCCAACTTTGGGGGTGTTTGGTTCAGAGCATTCAAGACATAGAATCATAGAAATGTAGGGCTGGAAGGGACCTCAAGAGGTCATCAAGTCCAGGCCCCTGCACAGAGACAACCTAGCTCATTCCTGACAGGTTTTGTTTAGCATATTCTTAAAAACCTTTAGTGATGGGGATTTCACAATGTCCTTTGGTAGCCTATCCCAGTACTTAACTATCCTTATAGTTAGAAAGTTTTCTCTAATATCTAACCTAAATCTCCCTTGCTGCTCATTAAGCTGATTACTTCTTGTCCTACATTCAATGGTCCTGGAGAACAATTTATCACAGTCTTCTCTATAACAGCCCTTAACACATTTGAAGACTCTTATTGGGTATCCCTTCAGTCTTCTTTTTTCAAAACTAAACATGCCCAGTTTTTTAACCTTTCCTCATAGGTCAGGTTTTCTAAACCCTTTATCACTTTTGTTGCTCTTTTCTGGACTCTCTTCAATTTGTCCCCATCTTTCTTAAAGTATGGTGTCCACAACTGGACACACTACTCCATCTGAGGCCACACCAGTGCCAAGCAGAGCAGGACAGTTACCTCCTGTGTCTTACATACAACACTTGTGTTAATATATGCCAAAATTATACTAGTCTTTTTCACGACTGAATCACATTATTGGCTCCACATTTACAAGATCAAAATATTTCACTGTATACTGCAGAATAATGAGTATATTTTGAAATTTAGATAAATTCAGATTCTTGTCTCACTGAAGGATGTCAGAGCTACAAAAGGATCTGTCAAAACTGATTTTGCCACTCAAACCAATCCCCTTTTTGTTGAAGAAATTGTACACGTACCAGATCAGAGATGGGAAAGGCTAATGCAAGCCATAGAGTGGGGATGTAGCAGCCCCCTTGCTGAACATAAAGGGCTTTAAAAATTAGAAAAACAGCATATCAATGTGCCTGCTGCAAGAAAGACCCCAGAGCACTCATAAGATCTCTTTCCAGCTAGTCCCAGTACTTTAGTACTTAAAGCAGGAACAGAAAACCTGAGGCCCTGTTCTACTTGCCTTTCGGCAGGCTGGCTTCTGAATCTGGTGACTTTCCTGTTTAGCTGGAGTCTATTCCCTTCAGGCCCCTCATAGTGCTTTCAGCACCCACAGTCTCAAAGATATCCAAGCACATTTCCTAGGCTCCGTTGCAGTGATGTTTAAGATCCAATAAGCTTTTCCTAGAGCAAATGGCAGTTTTACAGCAAGGTGACTGAACTTGTAGACAGAATAACAGACCCAGGGTGGGGAGGCCTCACTTCCCGGGATGTTCAGAAGACTTGGCATTGCAAACCAGAAGCTTAATTGCTCCCATTGCCACTTGACTTGATCTAGGGTTCATATGCTGAGCAGTGGCAAAGCTTGGCACTGAAGAATGAGCATTGAAGCTGTTTCATTAGGGATTTATACCTCAGATGAGACTAAGGGTTTTTTGGGATGGGGGAGGTCTATTAATGCCCTGCCATAGGCCAGATCCTCAGATGGTGTAAATCAGCATTGTTCTATTGAAATCAGTGGCGCTAAGGCTCTGGCCCATCGTGTTTACATTTGTTTTATATACTGAGTGACTGTGCTATGGAATTTTCACTTATAATCTTGTAGAATATCCCATGTCTTTCTGTGCTGACTTTGTTGGAAAACACCTTCCTAATGAGAAGATTTAAGGCCTTATTCCATTCCACCAGCCAGGCTCAGATCCCTGGTCGTTTGAGCTGTCCCTTCAGTGATACACAGTTGGATGATTTAGTTTCTCTTCCCAAATTAAGGGCCCTGTTGTACCCAAAACAAAACAAACAAAAACAATTTAAGCAGAACTCCCCACTGAAGTCAATGGAGAGTTCTGCTTGTTTTAATATATCTATATCTATATCTATATATCAGTGGCACTTTGCTGGCAAAAAGAGGAACAATTGCTTTTTTGTGTGTGACATACATGTAACAGGTCAGACACTGGCCCCTTAGATCTGCTTATGGGTTGGGGTGTTCTCCGGGCATAATTCCCCTCCTCCAGATAGTAGGAATGTTCCAATCTCACCATTTCCTCCTTTCAGAGTCCTATCCCAGACATCTAGAGTCCCCATGAGGGACAGGCTGGGTGAGCCACCAGAGGTTACAGCCAAAGCTGGGGTACAGGCCCCCTATAAGGATGGCCCTGGCTTCTACTAGGTTTGAGGGCTGCTTTTTTTCCCACTAAAGATAGGGGTGGGGCAAACCCTGCCCCTCTGAGGTGATGAGGGAAACCTCACAAAAAAAGGCCCCTCCTACAGCTTTTAGGAAGGGACAACTTGGTGCCTAAATTACAGTAAAACCAGTTCAAATATTTGGCCTTGGCCAACGTCTGGCAAGTCTTGCTCTGTAGATATTTGCTCAGAAGATAGTTTATATATATATACATATATTATATATATATATATATATATAAACTGTCTCTTCAGCTTTCTTTGATAGACAGGAGAGAGAACAACCTCTGTCATCTGGATCAGTCATTGAATGAAATCTTCTAGCATGCTGCTAGGTAAATTATAGAACAGAGCTAGCCAGCCCCCAGTGGGTCAATAAAACGAATGCAGCCCAGTGCAAGTCTGCAGGGACACCTAAACCAGGGATATTATTTTGCTAGATGGATCAATATAAGCCAGGGGTTCAAGTGTTTTAATTAGAAGGTGTATCATTTATTCAAAGTGGGCCGAATCCTGGAGGTTCTCATTTAGGTCTTACTCAGGCAAACTGCCAATGGCTCCAGCAGTTTTGCTTGAGCAAAGAGTGAATAAACATCCAAAGAAAATCTTCAGGATTTAGCTGAGTGTTCACACATTCCCTAAGCCAGTAACATCCGTTGTTATGGGAAATGAGGTAAGTGACAGAGTTACTGTCCTTATGGCGGGCGACAGGAGAGGCTAATGTTCCCATGTTGTAATTCCCTGGTTCAGTGGCTGTCTCAACAATAGATTAAAAACTGAGAAAGGACAAAGAGCTCTCAGTCATATTTGAAAATTTCAGCTGTGAGCTGAGTGGGTGCAGAGGAATCTCCAACAACAAATAAAATAAAATTATTCACGAGTACTAACCAACTAGTGGCTTTAGTTACAATCATTTGGTTTCTATGTTTGAACTAGTTCTTCTTGAAGTCTGTGAACAGAGCTTAGCCAGTGAATATTCAGGCTGTGTGAATTAAAACATGAAGTGAATGGGAACTGTGGATGCTGAGCACCTTGCAGGATCAGACCTCAGATGCTAGCAGATCTCTCTCAGCCTTTCTAGTGTGGGTCTGTTGTTTTTCTGCACATACAGAGTTTGAGCCATGAGGTTTGCCATTTTATGGGCCTGCAGTGATTATCATGGATCAGAATAGGGCCCCATCCAGACGAGTTGTAACAACAGGATTTCACTCTCTCATAAAGCCAGTGTCCAGACTGAGCGCTGGAGCAACCGACCGTGCTTCAGTGTTGTGCAAAAAGACAAACTAATCTGCAGCAATACAATATGTGATTATGATGGCCGTGCTTTTGTGAATGAGCTCTTCTCTGTGCTGCTGATGCATTCAGCAGGCTTGCTGTCTAAGCTAATCAGGATGCAGCAAATGAGTGATGGGCACAGAGAACACTTGTGCACCAACCTCTCTCTCTGTCAGGCAAAATGACTAAATCTGCTGCGTAATAGCAGTAATGGCTTCCGACTTGCAATTAAACTCCTCAGCTTTGCCCCTGCATTCAGTTCTGGTAAGTGTCTTGGCATTTGTCTCTAGCTGATGCAGATCATTACTGGTGACAGTGTTCTTCTCTGTTGCCATTTTCTCTGAGTAGGACTCCTGCAGCTACAACAAAACATTGGGAGAGACCAGAACTGTGTATGAATCCCATGCCTGTGTTGCGGCTCCTCTCTACCCCAGAGCTGGCTACATTTCAGTGGTGATTAAAGCAATTCCTGTATAAGTGGCATATTAGGATCTTTTGAGGTGAAAGATACGGCCTTCAATTTGTCTTATTTATCTCCATTTGTAAAGTCCCTCCATGTTGTTACTTTAACTAAAATGTGTCTGCCTAAAAGGTAAATGTGAAAACAAGAAAGATGTAAGGATTTAGCTTCCTGGGAAGAGTGGGTTAAAATTAGTCCCAAACTGAGAAAAAAAAGTACCTAGGTACAACAAAAACATGCAGTAAAATGTCTCTTAAAACACTACACAGTTTAAACCCAGCTGTGCAAGGTTCTTTGGCAATGTGCTATGTATCTTAGAGAGAATATATAGAGTCATTATTAAAGTACATTTTAATGAACACTAAAGTCACTCATGTAATGGACAGAGTATGAGCCAACTTGTGGGCATTTTTAAGGTACTTGTGTTGCCCCCTTCCCAAAATAATACTGTTGCTTGTTGGGCCTTTGAGACTGCAGAGCACAGAGATTGCTTTGTTCTCTGAATTTATCTGATTTATCTGATCAAGAGCCATAAAGAAATTGACTTTTTTTACTTAAGTGGCTTTCTCACGGTTTCATCTGAACTCACAGGGGAATAATGCATGAACTGATAATGCTGGGGATCATGAAATAGCTGTGAAAGGCTGGATACTACCAGGGCTTTTCAAGTTGTCTATGTGACGATCACTACACTTGAAACAAGCAACTCCACCTGTAGCTCTAGGACAGGAGAAACAATCCCTTTCTGGCAGAGTTACAGGACTGGATCTAAAGCACCCTGTCCAGAAACTTAGCAAAAGGACCAAATAGTGCACCAGAAAGGCCTGGTGTGACCCACTGAAGAGTAATTCCCGGAATAGGCAGGTCCCATCTGGTCTTTAAAAAAAAAAAATCTTTAGTCAAACTAACCCATTTAATTGAAAAATGCAGGAGCGACTGCATCCGTGTTCTGAAAGCATCTGTCTTATTTTAAGCCTATGCATCTGGAAAGAAGCTATGGGACGTGCCTGTCTCTCAGGCTCCCCTGCACAGCACTGGAAAACTGCTCTGGGAGCCACAGTGCCAGTACCAACTGCGCCACCTACAGGACAGCGCTAGAATTTCAGCTCTTCTGCCTCCCCGGCTGGAAGGTCATTGGATTTCTACAGGGTAAGGATCCCAGCAGCCCAGAGGAGTTTGCAGATTGCACGTCTTGCCTCCTTGCTAGACTCTGCCGACAGGGTGAGGTCACCTTCCTAAATAGCATCGTCACGGTGCACTGATGGGCACACGCTGTTAAACTAGTGTGTGCCTGCTGTTAGTGATTTTCCTTTATGGGGAAAGGATCATGTATTGTTTGTGGCTGGAAGAAGGCCCCAAATTAAAGAGCTGAATATTCTTTAATTTTGGGGTGGTTCAAAATGCACTCCCAGAGCTATAGTTTGCAGATGGCCCCTTAATTTGGTAATGGACTGAGTCAAAATCCTTGATATTATCAGTTTGGGATGTGCTCTAAATCCAGATTGAAATACTCCCTCTAGGACTTCCTCCATTTCTCTCTTAATTTGCCATGTCTGCCATACCACAGTTCCAGATGTTGCCCCATCTATGCCCTCTGGGCTGACGGAACATACAAATACACAGGCTGAGGTTTGAAAACACAGCAGCACATCTTTAAAACGCCCCGCTGCCTATATGTCATTTACCATGTCCTTGTGTGAATGGGCTTTGGCAAAGGCACGGTTGTGACTACCTCTGGGGAGCTATTGTTATTTGGCAGCTTCTGCTGTACACAATGGAACAGGCTCCAGTGCACCTCTCACTACGACAGGAGATGAACAGTGGGTCATTAACTCAGGTGCAGAAAAAGGGAGAGAAAATAAGGAACTTTCAATTTAAGATCTCACAGGAAGCATGCTAGTTTACTTCACAAAAATTCCACTAGCAGCTTCATGAAAAACAGACCCATTTAAGGGCAAAGGGGCATCTAACTGAAATTACCACTCCTAAATCCTAGCCCAGGCCAAACTGCTAAACTAAGCTTCTGAGAATGGGCTGAGTTCTGGGGACTGGCATAAATTCCTGAATTATTAATCTCCCAGGCCAGAGCAAGCACGTGAGCTGCAGCAAACTTCCACATGCAAGTGAGCTTCTGAGTAGTGCTACACATCCAGCCTGAACTAAGCACCTGAACTAGATAGTACCCCCCAACACCTCACAGCTAGAACAGGCTTGTAAATAGAATGAGCTCCCAATTGGAGTGAGAGCACAGTCAAAGAGACCAACTTTATAGTCTCTTAGCCCCACCCCTGATTGGTTTTGGCTAATCAGCCCCCTCCACCTGACCCAAAATGAAGTCTCACAGGCAGCATTAACCCTGCATCCTCTTCCAGCATGTCAAAATGCCATGGTCTCTGTGGTTTATCCTAACAAGGGGAATAAAAGGAGAAGCACCCATCCCTGCAATGTTCATTCTGCTGTAGGGTTCTCAGTATTACTAACCCCAAGCGTTCAAAAATCAGGAGGCAGGCTCCAAACGAGCGTGAGATTCTCAATAATAACAAAGGCTTTTTTTTTAAATTTGCCTTCTGGTATTTAAGCCTTAAAGGTTCATGTTTTCAAGCTTTTCTCAGCAGCCATAAGGGTAGACACTTTTTTTTTTAAATGAAGGGTGGGATTCTCATGCAATCACATCATGCCAGGAGCTGGGGGCTGAAAGAATAACACCCAATACCCTGAGAAAATCTTGAGAGTTGGCAACCATGGGTCTGACTTTCCTGTCTCTAGATGGGACTCCGTAAGGAACTTTAATACAAGCAGTTTATGCTACCTGTTGAACCCCATTGACAAACCTCCCCGCTGGACCTCCACCATTGCTGTGGTGGACAATTCCATCAGAGTACCTTGTGATGATGGACGTGGGGTGAGACTCTTTCTTATGTGGTCACTTATTGGCAAGTCTCTGGCATTCACATGGTACTGAGTTGCCCCATGTCTCTGTGCCACCTAACAGAGGAAACACTACTTGATCATTTGTGAAACCATTCTATTTACCACCACTTGGGTGAGGGTAGAGTGCAATTAATTGAGACTCTCCCCTTCCCTTAGTCTTTTGGCAATATGCCTTGGGGATAGGATGGGGTAATGCTCCATAGACCAAGTTCTTCTATGCAAAGAAACTCTGATTTGTTAGTGGGTGTATTTTTTTAATACTTCTTTGCTGGGGGTGCAGTGAAATGAAATCACCATTGCAGGAATAATTATGTCACTGGGGTGAAATGGGGAGAAGGCCCTTAGGGTCAATGGAGAAGGGAGCAGTGCAAAGGTGAGACCCTCTCATCATGGGGACAAAAGAAGTTAATGCCCCATTAATTTCTCTGTAGAAAGAGTCAGGCAGGAATTCAAACCCCAGCTCTTCCACTCTATACATGACTAAGGATTCTACCACCTACCTCTTCTCTCCCCTTAGCTGTGAGGTACGTCCGGGACCGGAATTCCTCACCAGATCCTACCTGTTTTACTCCAACCGCTTGTTCAAGGCCTATCAGTTCTACTACTGGGACCCCTCCTGCCACAATCCATCCCACTCCTTGGTCATCAAAGGCAAGCTCAGGCTGCGCCAGGCCTCCTGGATCACCCGAGGGGCAACTGAGGCAGACTACAATCTGCACAAAGTAGGTATTGTTTTCCACAGCCAGAGGGCCATGCAGGAGATTTCTGCCCGGATCAATCAGACATCAGGAGGGGGCTGCAGTGGATTCTTTCCACCTGGACGGTCCTGGGCTCCCGGAGTCCTCTACGACGTGCTGAGTGCCAAGGAGGGGCGGGATTGCACCACAGCCCTGGGCTTTGCCATGCATGAACTCAGCCTGGTGCGGGTGGAGAAGCATTACGAGCCCCTGCTGCAAACTCAGCCGAGCGGCAGCAGGACAGTGGAGGAGCTGTACCTAGGGGACATTCACACCAAGTGGTCTGAGAGGCTCCATTATCGACCAACGGGGTATCAACGCCCTTTGCAGAGTGCTGTGGTAAGAACATCGCTGGCTCCTGGGCCACGTTAAAAAATGGAAGCCCAGCTCCCCTAGTGTCCCCTGTTTTTCAATGTATGTCTGTCTGCAGCCTGTATAAAGAGAGGTTCTTAAATTATTTACCCCACCTGCAATAGGTCACCTCAGTATTATAATGATACAGACAGAGTTGATGGGCAGACAGCCTGGCTTAGAAAAGACAAAACTGTGTCTTGTGCAAAGTGCTGGTTGTGGGGGAAGGGGGCCTAACCACAAACGTAGGTGCTCAGTTGTATGTGAATCTGGCTCTTCCCCTTACTAGGTATGTGGCCTTGAAGCCTGGACTAAGCAGTAATGAAAACATAATATAGGGAATAGTCCTCCTCGGCTGGCGCATGGAACGAATAGATTTTCTTTACCCGCTATGTTTTCACTAGAAATGCTGACTCAGATCCTGTCCTGAAGTTAAGTCCCACATCATTACAGGCTTTGTGTGCTGTTATTTGTCTTGCAGCCCTCATTTTATTTCTTTGTCCTGTCCTTCAGGTTGAAAGAGGAATGAGGAAACAAACATCTTCCATTAAATCATTATTCCACAATATAATGCCATTAGAAGGGGAAATTGCCCTGAATACAATTATGTTATCCTACAGAAATCACTTTACTTCAACATAAATAATATTATACAGCAGACGTTATTTATTTATTTTTTTGCCAGTAGTTTGGTTTATTTCCAGGGGGAAAAAAAGGTATTATCTATCTAAATCATAACTAAATGTGATTTAGCAGCGAGATAGGGCAAAAAAGCCATTTATGAACATTACCAGCTGGAACAGGACTAACTCATATGAACTGCTTCATGGGGGGGGGAGGAGGTTTCCACCCTTGTAATACTGCAACAACTGGAATTTGAGAGAGAAAAAGAAAAACACAAAATGACAAGCCTCCAAGTAACATGCTTGGATTGGTATAAAGCTGGGTGTTATCTTGGGCCAAGACCATGTACATGAGCTAAACCAGATAGTAAACAAACATTTTTAAATGTTAACTTAAAACCAAACCTAAGATACTGAAATTCACTCTCTAAATATAGTGCTGTAATTAATCTGCAAACAGCTCTCCCCAGCACATGGTGTCACACTTGGGGATAATTAGAAGCTCCCATACATTAGAAATAACTTCATGTGACTGGTTTAAACAAGTAAGATTGTTGGCTTCACAATATTAATTTTGTTGGACGTAGCCTTCTCTTTTAATTAACTAACAGGCAACATTAGCCTGCACTAGCAAGAGATTTATAAAACTTTGCTGATGTCATGACCTGCAGGTCTCAAACCCAGGTCCAGGAGATGCCTGAGGTGGGTGTTAATCACGTGCCAACCCTTCACCTGACACTTCACTATTACCAGCTAGAACCAGGACTCCTTGAAGCCTAACTCAACTGGAAGACTCTACCTTAAGTCCTGATTGGTGGAACACCAGCACACCTGATTGGCTTGCTCCGCCTACTTAAGACAGGAGGAGGAGCAGGAAGTCTGTACAAGTGGGGTGTACCCTGTTTTGGACTGCTCACCCAGTGCTATCTATGCCTGTCTTCTGATCTCCTGACCTCTGGCTTGTCTACTGACCCTGCACTCCTGACCTGACCTCCTGGTTCTGAACCCTGGCTAGTGTGGGAACCTGGCTCCTATCTTATGCTGACCAATAGGCCTGGCTACCTACATCCTGGTCCTGACAGCTAGGAGCTATTTTTTAACCTATGGGGAAATACTACTCTTAGTTCCTTAAATCTATAACTGTTTTAAAGAAATCCACTCTCCTCAAATTACCTCCATTATCAAAGAATTTCCTGTCTACAGGGAATATATATATTTGCCAACTTCTGAGATTATTTAGCAATAATGTACTGTGGACTGTCAGCACTCATTAGTGTGACAGTAGCAGTAAAGCAAGCTGAAAATGACTAAATTACAGTAGACTCCAATCAACATGCATGTAAATTACCCACCCTACTGTCAACTATTGAGTTATTTAATCCTGTTCCATGCAAAACAGTTAGATTAGCTAGAATTTCAGAAAATGATCAAATGTTATAATACTTATATTTTAAAAAAGTCTCTATGTACTGACACTTTTCCATATGAAATATAGGAAAAGGTTTCAACTTTGCACAAAGCTCCTATAGAATTAGATAGGACACAGGACTGGTTTGATATAGAGCTTTGAGCAATGCTCAGGCATCCTGGGGCTCCTTCAAAATTAAACACAAGTTGGTTGGATCCACGTTTTTCATAGAGTTTAAGGTCAGAAGGTGTTTTGATACTGGGTTTCATGGACTCTTCTAGGAGATGGCAGCACCATTTCTTAGCTCTCCTTCTGAGGGTCTCAGCAGTGCTTTGGCTTTTCCGGCACCATCTGAATGGATATAAAAATGTACAGGCCTATTTGACAACTCCCAGCAGCACCAGAGACTGCCTGAATAACCTTAATTGGTGGCATTTTCTTTAGGTCCAGGTCTTGTCTAAGTTTTCACTAGGCACATGGTGTTGTGGGAGCAAAACCTCAGCATTTGTGCCCTGATTCTAACCTCTCAAATAGTCACAGAAATCTTGTAGTGAAAGAAAACCAGGGCATTCAAAAGTATATCCCTTGTCCTGCTTGCAGCACTCCTCTTGGACCAACTGCTGCCCTGAGGTGCATGCACACAGCTCCCACTGGCCTTCGAGAAGAGCCAGGAGCTCATCTCCAAAGACAGAATTTGGCCCTTCCTGTTTTTCCCTAGAATAGCAGGGGATCTAGGCAGCCTTTTACCTTATTAATACTTGGACCCATTGGGCCAAATTCATCCCTGCTGCAGCCTCCTGGACCTCAATGAAGTTGCACCAGGGATGGAGATTAGCCTGTTGTTGTTTAAATACTTTGAATGGGGGTTTGCATGAAATATTTTTCATTTACTTTTTGTTTGCCTCCAACAGCATCACGTGCATCCTTGCCCTGCTTGTGGGATTATATACAGATCTGATGAACACCATCCACCTATATTACCAGCTAAACCTGAGTTGCCGATGCAGTTAAGTGGCAGGTGGGTGAGTGCTCATTGTGAAGTCCGGCCAGCTGTGCTTTTTCTTACTAGGTACTTCATATTTCATGGCACCAATCGCACCTGGGAAGGGTACTATTATCACTACTCTGACCCACTCTGCAAGCAGCCTACTTTTACCATCTATGCATCTGGGTACTACACCAAGGGGGTCCCATCCTCCATAGTGAGAGGAGGTACAGAGCTGGCATTTAAAGTGACCTGTGCTCGGGTTAAAGCAATGGATCAGGTAACAGTGACTATGTTAAACTCCTCAGAGCCAGGAACCTGCGGGGAGACTGGCTCCTGGAGTGCCGGGATTGAGCAGGATATAACGCTAACCAATGGGTGTCTGGCTTTGGGCATCAAGCTGCCCCACACAGAATATGAACTCTTTAAAATGGAGCAAGACATGAAAGATCGCAGCTTGCTGTTCATCGGCGAAAGGCCCACAGATGGATCCAGCCCTGACAGACCTGAGAAGCGGCCCACCTCATACCAAGCACCTCTTATTCAGTGTGCCGATGCTACCGGGGTCTTTTCTAAACACATCAGTCCAAGCTACCTGGGAAAAGAGGATAATAACGGGAATGAAGCACGAAAACCTTTGCCTGTGACCCTTTTATTGTCACTTATGGCAATGCAGTTTTTAAGATGGGACTAGATGAGTCCAGTTGTTTGCTCAGGTGCAGTACAGAATTCAGACACTGGGTGCTAAGACAATTTTATATCCTCTTCAGATAAGCACATCTGGAATCAGTTTGCTTAGATTCTGTACACATTAAAAACAAAATGGACAAAACAAGAGGTTTTCCCTGTATAACATGCCTGATTATGTACGACATGTACTGGGCATATATTTCCTAATTGACCTTCATTGGGCATAAATCTAATGTAGTGACATGGACATATTGCAAATTGTCAGGTAATTTAGCAATACTAAAAAGACGTGTTAAATTAGAACTGCTGATTCTAGCCTGCAGCATTGCTAGGATATAATTGAGGGCTCTAGTCACGAAAAAGTCCAGTTTTCCAAAGCTTTGAGGGCTCATTCTCTCAAACTGATTCTCCCCCACCCCTCACTTACTGCTCCTGTAAATTCATGTAGTTGGCTTTGGCAAGAGCTCTGGATCAATCACAGAAACTCATACCGTACAAAGAAAAGGAGTACTTGTGGCACCTTAGAGACTAACAAATTTATGTGAGTATAAGCTTTCATGAGCTACAGCTCACTTCATTGGACGCATTCAGGGGCATTGAATGCATCCAATGAAGTGAGCTATAGCTCACAAGAGCTTAAAGTCAAATAAATTGGTTAGTCTCTAAGCTGCCACAAGTACTCCTTTTCTTTTTGCGAATACAGACTAACATGGCTGCTACTCTGAAACCCGTCATACCATACACACACTCTCTCAATCGCTCTTCCTTGAGTTCAGAAAGGGCTCTCCGTGGCAGACTGATGCCATCCTTGCAACCTACAATTTGCAAGCTCTGCTTTCTTGTTGTGTGCATGTTAGCTTTCCCAGGCTCTGGGCTGTGATGATCTCAGTTCACAAGCTCACAATGCACGAGACACAAGTGACCCTGCCACCCCCCCACCCTGCTTTTTCTGTTACTACCTTGCCTCTGTCATATTACATTGACTGCATAAGGATTGGGTTCACTCTGTTCCATCTCTCTGTGTTATCACTTAGCCCAAATGTTCTGAGACATGACTAGTTGATTTATGACTGTACCACTCACCAGGGAGACAGAAGCTCAGGTGCAAAAAGACACTATACTGACCCTACGTTACCTCTGCCCCCACGTTAGCACAATCCCTTGTGCCTTTGCTGGTGCATTCCCTTAACAAGAGTCATCAATCCAACTCTGGCTTAGATCTCAGAAAAACATATCTTATCTGAAAAGGATATTTTTAAACCAACTATGCAATATCTACATTTTTAGTGCCGTATATACAAAACTGAAGCTGTACTTAGGGCTTGTTTACACAGGGCCATCCAGGAAAATTAATCCAAATTAACTAACGGTGTATTTGAAATGGATTAGTTAAACTCCACTGTGAACATCTGCATTCAGAAGTAAATTGGCTTTAATATGTTTATAGTTTAATTCACTTCCAAAATGAAATTAAGATAAACCACATTAAAGTCACTTTAATTCTGAACCACAGCATCCACACAAGGATTTAATACTACTGAACTAATCCATTTAAAATTCACACCGTTAGATAATTTTTTCTGGCTGGCCTCTGGTAGACAACCCCTTAGACAATTTATGGGTTTTATAAGTTTTGGGGACTGTGGACATTAACAATTGATTCATACACATTTAATAAGCAGCTCTTCTAATAGTGGTACAAATGGTTTTCAGCATGTTATCACATGCTTGCCACAGAAAGTATCATGTACATATCTTCCGAAATGCTTTCTCTGTTTAAAGATTACTATGTTTTGATGTCTGCTATGTACAAGTATCCAAGGTCAAATGCATATGTTTAAAAAGGAACCATATGAGTGCAATGATTGTAAATCAAATTTCCTATACTTTTTTCTTGGGTGCAATGGAAAGTTTGCAATCTGCTCAACCACTTCTGCATATCAAAAGAGAAACAGTCATTTTGATATCCCCAAAATAATGACAATGCTCCTTTTCTTGTGGTTTAACAATTAGACTTTTTAGGTTTGTCTCAGTACATGAAACCTTTTTTTTCCCCAACAACACTTAAATTTTGCAACTCAAGTAACTGATCCAGGAGAGCCAGGATGACGTAGCTAAGAATTAGACACGACATACATGTCCAAGTTTTTATTCCCTTGTACCTCGAACAGAACAGAATCCGCTAGCACAATGCTGATGCACCGATTCACTAATGGCTTAGAGGAAAGAGGGCTGCTACTTTTCAACACCACAACTGCCACCTTCTGCAACAGCCAGGGATTTCTTTGGTGGCCTCCCTCTCAAGCGCTACTTAAGTCTGATACTGTTTTGCTGGTGAGCTTTAATGAAGTCCTAGCCTGAGCTACTCAGGGAAGTTCTAAATTCAGGCCCAAAGTCATCAGTGAGTTTTGTATGCAAATAGAAAAGGAGTACTTGTGGCACCTGAGACTAAACAAATTTATTTGAGCATAAGCTTTTTTTTGAGCATCCGATGAAGTGAGCTGTAGCTCATGAAAGCTTATGCTCAAATAAATTTGTTAGTCTCTAAGGTGCCACAAGTACTCCTTTTCTTTTTGCGAATACAGACTAACACAGCTGCTACTCTGAAACCTGTTGTATGCAAATACCACCAGTTGCAGGCTCATATATTTACATAATACAACTTGCATTATACTGTCGCTATGTACACTTTTAATCACACTTGACGATGTGTTCAGAGACTATAGCAATGGATGTAGTATAAAAACCTGGACAGTCAATCTCAGGCATGGTGGCAAGACTACAATTACATGACAAAGCTACGAAAGTAAACTTGGTACCATTGCATACAAATGCACTAAAGGAATCTGGTACATAAACAAATTAGTGAAATGTTTATATTAGGAGCACTTCCAACTCTCTTCCCGTAGGCTTATCCACTTCACCCTTCAGGGAGTCATTGCCAACAAAAGTTCTACAGCATTCCTGTGCAGAGTACATCTGGATCCGCTTACCAATACCTGCAGCAGTGATGAGGTTTATTGGCTGTTTGGAGAGAGGCTTTACCCCTTTCCCCTACCAAAACCCAGGCAGGAACCTTTTCACAACTGTTTTCCTTAAGACATTTTTAATGAAAGGGAAAGGGGTGGAGCCACAAAGATTTCTGCATAAAGGGAAAAAAATTGTGTTGTGTTGGATCTAGTTTTAGAAAGCCATTCCCAAACTATTCTGTAGTTTACTGCGAATCAACAGTGACTGTTTAGCAGACACTTGCAGAATCAGGCCTTGACTTTGAATGAAGTAATACATTCATATATTATCTCATGTGACTGCCTGTATATCACAGGCAGCTAAACTTTACCACTGTAGTGAGCCTAATAACTTGTATGTGGCTAGAGTATATCCTCCAGAAAGGAATCCAGACTTGATTTGAAGACATGAAGAATCCACATTCCTTGGCAGTTTATTCCAATGGTTAATCACCCTCACTTGTACAACTATGTACTTGCATTCTATTTGGAATTTGTCTGGCTTCAGCTTTCAGCGATCATACAGAGTGTTCTAACACCCCAGTATTTACACACTGTATGCTCTTCTTTTAGATGAGCTAAACAGATAGAGCTCTTTAAATTGCTAACGCTAAGGCATTTTCTCTCATCCTCAGATGTGGCTCTTCTGCACCCACTCCCATTTTTCAAAATCTATTAGAAAATATGTACAGAACTGTACACAGTAATTCAGCATCCACCTCATCAATGCTATATATGGTGCTAAATCACTTCCATACTCCTACTCACTATTTCCTTGTTTCTACATCCAAAGATTGCATTAGACCATTGTGCTACATTACACTGAGCTAGCTCATGAAAGCTTATGCTCAAATAAATGTGTTAGTCTCTAAGGTGCCACAAGTACTCCTTTTCTTTTTGCGAATACAGACTAACACGGCTGCTACTCTGAAACCAACATTACACTGGAGGCTTATGTTCAGTTGCTTGATCACTACAACCCCTACATCTTTTTCAGAGTTTCTTCCTTCGAGGATACAGTTGCCCATGTGGTAGGTACGGCTTTATTAAAACATTTTATCTGAATAGCCCAGACTACCAAGCAATCCACATGGCTCTGTATGTCTGCCCTGTCTTCATCCTCATTTACCAGTCTGCCAAACTTTGTGTCATTTACCTGTGAGCAGCAGCGATTTCGTATTTACTTCCAGCTGACAGATGAAAATGTTAACTAGCTTTGGGTCTAGTATTTGTCCCTGTTGAACACCACTAGAAACTTTGCCCATCTGATAATTCTCCATTGCCAACTACGGGGAGCTCTTTCAATTAGCCAGTTATCCATTTAACATACGCTTCATTGATATTGTAGAGTGCTTATTTTTAAAATCAGAATGTCATGCGGTATTAACATATTACAAGAATCTAATTGTATTACAGCTACAGAGTTTTTATCTACCAAGTTTGCAATCCCAGAGTTAGATTTTGTCAAACAAAAGATTTATTTTCCGTAAAACTTTGTTGACTGGCATTAAATTTATATTCTTATTTAATTCTTTAACTGACTCCTGTAGCAGCTTTTCCATTATTTTGCCCAGGACAGATGTCAGGCTAATCAATCAAGAGTTACTCATGGCAGCTTGCCTGCCTTTTTTGAAAACTGAAGCAACTGTATCCCTCTTCCAGGCTTCTGGAATATCCCATGTATTCCAAAATTTATTAAAAGTGAACAAACCAGATATCTCTTTAGCCAACATTTAGAACTCTTGAATGCAGTTTATTTAGCACTTGCTAATCAATATCTGTAGCTTGTCATAATGAAATCCAAAATAGAACCCCCCCCACGTTGGGTACAGTAAATACCGCGAGTGTTAGAAAAAGCAATCTTGCATGGAAAAGAACAATGGCAACTAACTACTAGATTCCTTTCTTCTTAAACAGCTGCTTTCAATTGTTTAAAAAAATAATCTAGCAAGTGTTTGGGAGAGTCAGGACATTTCAAAGGGCATTTAGGCACAGAAAGAAAGTCCATAGGAGTAGACTTGTGTTTTTGAAAAAAAATCAACCCCTTTTAAAAATTTTGTATGTTAAAATTCTTTGTACATCTCAGTTTTTTTTTTTAATAAAAAGGTATACATGTATTTTTTATTCCTCATGCATTATTAGTTACTTTCTATATTAACATCTGTTAGTATGAAACTGTTCATGCCTTCTTATTTTAACAGCAGAAGATATTTATTAAAGTTGCTTTTCTAAATTCCTGTATTTCCAGTGGTATGTGAAAACACTCAGTCTGGGCTGAAACTTGGACAACAAGTTCTTAAACTGGGATCTATGTTTCTTCCTCACCAGTCCAATTAAAAACAAGTAGTTTCCTGTCAACTAGCTATCTTTATGCTTTCCATTTTTAAATTGCTTTGGGACTTTTTTTTTTTTTAAAATACACACACAGTCTTAGCACTTCCCCCCCCCCCAATACTAAAATAAAAATCAGCTACCAAATAAGAGTTAAAATAAACAAACCTGGGCATTCTGAGATAAACTTTTGGATCAGTGAACAAAAACCACCACCATTCACATGGCGTCTTTAGCATTTTCTTCGTAAGACAAATTTTACATTGAATACGGACAGCACATGAAATTATTGAGTTTAAATACTGAGAGGATAGATACAAAAGTTTGCACAGCTTTCACTGGAACATTACAGAACAAGTTGAAGGAACTAAGCTGTAAAATGGTTATATTATGTCTCAAGGTGGAGACAGTGAATACAAAAAGAAAAGGAGTACTTGTGGCACCTTAGAGACTAACAAATTTATTAGAGCATAAGCTTTCGTGAGCTACAGCTCACTTCATCGGATGCATTTGGTGGAAAAAACAGAGGAGAGATTTATATACACACACAGAGAACATGAAACAATGGGTTTATCATACACACTGTAAGGACAGTGATCACTTAAGATAAGCCATCACCAACAGCAGGGGGGGGAAGGAGGAAAACCTTTCATGGTGACAAGCAGGTAGGCTAATTCCAGCAGTTAACAAGAATATCTAAGGTGCCACAAGTACTCCTTTTCTTTTTGCGAATACAGACTAACACGGCTGCTACTCTGAAAACAGTGAATACAGTTAACATTTTTCAAAAGTGCTTACGTGTCCTAGGACCTTAACTCCCATTTTCAAGAGACTCAGGCCCTTAGAGGTCTCAATCCCATTGACTTTCAGTAAGATTTAGATTCATAGATGCCCAAGTTTCTTTTTAAAACGGAGGTTGGTTCTACGTCACTTAGAGCTTTGGAACATTTTACTAATATTCTCCTTCATTAGGACTCATGTAGCCATACAACAATTACTCAGTTTGTTAGATAATTCTAGACCAGTGATACTCAGACTGAGGCTCGGGAGCAGCAAAGGGCTCTTTAATGTGCCTCTTTGCAGCACATATTAAAACACTGAGTTAATTAGCAACCAATAAGGAAGTGTTTACTATGTTAACCAATTGTAGAATACTTGGTCAGTCATTTTGCTGCGAGATTAAATTATATAAATAAAATAGTAAATGAAACAATGAATTCACACTACTGTGGCTCTTTTGGGTAATGTTGATCATTAATTTGGCTCTTGAACCGCTGAGGTCTGAGTATCACTGTTCTAGAATGAAATTCTCGCTCTGGTGAAGACAATGGTGAAACTCATTCACATGAGTGGAGGCAGGATTTCAACCACAGTGTATAAGAAACACTCATCCTGTTTTAGCATGGCCAACTTTCAACAGCTATCAGAAAGGAAAAACACATGCCCGCCTGCTTAGTGCAGATGAGCGAATAGATTTTACAGTTCGGGGGCTCATCAGAAGGGGAAAAAAAAAAATTTAAATTTAAAATTGAACCCATTAAAAAAGTTTGTTTTCATTAGACATACAAAAATTCATTTCAAATTGACCAAAACACCACGGTGACTCAAATTTGAATTTTTTTTTTTTAATTTGATGTCACCAAAAGGTTTCAGTTAACCCTCAACAATTTTTCATTTTGATTTGGCCATTTTGGATGCTTGTCACCTTTGTATGTGTCTTTTTTTCCTCGAGATTTAAAACCAAAACAAAACATCAAACTGGTCAAAATGAAACACTCTCCCCCAAAAAACCTATTAGTTGAATTTGAACTGTATTGGCAAATAGTTCTGGACCCCCAAAAATGCATTTTCAGACCCCCTCCCCCCAAAAAAAACTTTAGTTGAAAAAAATTCAACCTGCAGCTATGACCACAGTTCTTATTCCTGGCTCCCTCATGTCCCTGCTGAACAATCACTTCATCTATCTGTTTCTCCTCTCACCATTTGTCAGTCTTTTGACTTCGACTGTAAGCTCTTTGGGCTAGGGACTCTCTCTTTCACTAAATGTTTGTACACAATGTAGCCCTTATCTTGCCTGGCAACCAAAATTCTGGCATTTCCTACCTTTGGAGTGCTTGACTCTGCAACGTTAATGTTCTTTTAACGTAGTTTTGTGTATAGCCTTCAATTCTAAAGTGAAGACTATATGATAAGTAGATCATTCCTTGAGTTTGCATAGCCAAGGATGAAAGTTGGAGGACCATACAGACAAGAAATTTAACCCCACAAATAAGAATGAATTGTGGTGTTGACTTAGAGTGAAAACAGAGATACCAGATTCACCTCTGCTCCGGGTATGTAGCTGTAATTCAAAAAAATTAATTCCTTTTCACCACCTTCATTTTCCTATTTGGGGTCTGACAACAGTAGACGACACGATACAAGATGAAAAAGCATAATTTGTTTCAAAGGAAAACAGCCTGTTTTGCATTCCTGGGTTCAGGATTACATTTGATAAGTTGATTGCAAAACAGAGGCTTCAGTGTAAGCTTTGGTCAGGATTGGGGGCACAACAGATCTACATCAAAATTTATTTTTCAAGGGAACATTTGCAGGTAGTTTATACAGGAAGCGAGATCACAGTAAATGGCAGAGTATGGTGGAGATAATGATCTATGCACAATAATTGCAGTTAGTCTGCAAATGAATGACTACAGCAATGGGGAAATGGTTTGTATCATGTGCAATAGATTCCTGGGTGGCTGTTACTTAGAGGTACTAGAACCCTTAGCTTCACCCAATAATAAAAATCAGCCTATTCATAAAACAGCTTTTATGATTAAGCTATTCTGGGTGGCTGAAACACAGTTACTTTGTTCTTTACAGCTAATCAAAACACAAGTCAGTAATGGTACAGTGAACAGAGTCACTTCAATACCAACACCCCTTAGAACAAGTGATTAAATATACATCAATCTGTGGGTATAATACAAAGTAATCTTAAATCGGACACGGTCAAAGGATCTATGTCTCAAAGCCCTCTATTTAGCAGCAGGAGATTTATGCTAGTGTTGTATTCCATTGTCATCTTTTAACCAAGTCAATCTTTAGCTGACTGTTTCAAGCTACATGAACGATCAGTCACAGCATGTTGCAAAAGTCACTTGTTTTTATGAAGTGCCTGATTTCTATGAACGTTTTCTTATGAGTAAATTACATTTTTAGAGAAGCACATATAATTATGGTATTGCACAATAAGCCACAACAGCTTCCAAATGCAGTGCTAGACTCATCTCCTACACAAATCACAGTAGAGACTCTTTATAATAGTACTTCTGTAACAAAATAAAAGCTCACATCTTAAAATAGGCCAATTTAAAATAAAAAAAAATAAAAATCAAGGAATTGCTGTAACCCAGTACTCCCTGGCACCGCATGATGGTAGTCTGGGATGCATTTCTCACTGTGCATGATCCAGCACTTTTATCTGAAAGTGAAATTTATACTCCAAATTGCTGTGTGCACTTTCTGCTTATGGCTGCCAGAGTTTAAAAATTAAGGGACCTATTATCAGTGTAGAAGTCTAATGTTTCTTAAAGGCATACAGCTATTCAATACTTTAAAGCTTAGCTGCTTCAGACCTGCTTTATTTGTACTGGAATTGTGCACAACTCAAAAATTGCATACAGAAATGCATCTAATCAGTTATTTTAATGGATAATTGTACACCTGCATCAGTTGAGCATGTCGAAGTCTCCCCTTCATGTTTTCTGGAGTGCAGTCCTTACACACTTTACCTGAAAATGAACACAATTTACCACTTCTCTCTCAAACTAGCCACCAGAGATTTTCAATAACAGCTGCAAACTTGGGTTGAATTAGAATGGAAAACCAGCTCTCTAACTCCATGATTCTAAACTGCTGCTGTGAAGTGGCATTGCTGTTAGCAGAGCCACCACAAACATGGAAGTTCAGGATGTTTTATATAGTCTTCAAAATCAAATAGAGTGCTTACATATAGCGAATACAAACAGCAGGCCTCAGGACAAGTTTCATGACACTACAATAAGCAAAATGAGTAGCTTTGAAGTCTGAAAACAGTCTTCAAATTGGTCTATTGTGACTAAGAACTAGGAATGATCTCCAGTTAAGAGGGACAAAAGGACATTAACATATTTCCTAAAGAGAGGAGTGACAATATAAAATTCAAGCCACAATTCTGAATTCCCTTGGCTTTCTTGTATTAAGAATTGCAATTTTAAGATTGTAAAATGCCATTGTTAAGGTATGCAGATGCAAACATGTACAACTGTATATACACGTTAGCTGCCAAGGCAAGATTTTTATAAGATTTCAGCTGTATGTGCGCAGAAGATACAATCCCTTTATAGCATATTGGGGAGGAAAACGCTAACAATCTGCAGAATGGATTTCAAATTGTACTCCACTGGCAGCACTTCAGGAGAAAGAGAATTAACACTGAATACTACCATCAGGCATCTTATTTAAAATTTCATGTTTTTAGGGAACTACATTATGACATACCAATCTCTGTCACTTATGTACTGAGCACTACCTTGTTCTCTAATGACTAAGGCCATCAATTAAAAATAATTCCACATGTGAAAACATGCACACAAATTTGGTGCTTAACCTGCACATGCAATTGCTATAGTTCTGCATGTAAATTAGGGGACTGACAACGCAAAGGGACAATTCTGATCATTTATTCACGGAATCCCCTCATTTGAAAGCATGGGCCTCTGTGTGAAAATAGGAAAAAGTTCCTTTTATTTGCATTCTACAGACTTCATGGATAGATATGTTAGTTTCCTTGCAAGTAAATTTAAAACTTGTCTAAAGGGGAAAGACTCTCAAGTTTACAAAGTAAAAATTCTGATTAGAGGCCTTTCCTGCTTCCACTGAAATAAATAGCAAAACCTCCATGGGAGTGGGGCTTTCTAAGGGATTATTTTAAAACCAAGAATAGCTGGATGGTTAATTTTTAGATTGTGGATTCCATAATCACAGAGATTAAGCAGTAGTTTGCTTACACCTGGGTGTTATATCATGGGTGTGAAATTATAGGTATATACACTATGAACGTGATTTATAAACTTCATGCTTTGCATAGTTTTTATATAATAAAGTTACACATTTTCACTTCGACTCCTTTTCTCATTTACAAAGGATCAGAGCTGCTCACAATTATTTGCCACTCCTTCAAGTTCATGGCATGGGTTCATAGCTCTTGCAGTTCTAGTCCTCTTCAAACTTCTCTTCAGAGAGTCTTTCCATTGCATCCTTAGTCTTCCATGTCCTTTCCTGCTGTCCCCTATATTTTTATATAGCTCCTAGACATCAGAATACTTCACTTTCTACGAGTCTGATGAAGCATTTTTTCAGATGGCAAAGAAATTTCTGAAGCTCTCATACATGTCCAAGCAGTTTAAGGACATATTTCCATAACGGGAAAGTCTCTTACTTGAAAGACAGCTCTATCAGGGCCATACCAGTAAATACAGGTGTATAGAGAGTGTCTTCTTCAAAGAGGGTGGAAAAAGGGGACACTGCATTTGTAAAAATACCAATCTTTTTGAAATTGAGTTTTTTCTGTCTCCAACGGGTGGCAAAACAGTAGCTTTCTGTCCGACAGGCAGATAAGAATTCAATTGACTCTGGCTATCCTTTGCTTGGATTGATTTTTTGGAGGACCTGGGGGCTACACCAGACACTTCCAGGCTCTTGTTTGTTAGGATGCTGTCAGGCAGGATATGAGAGACTTCAAAGTTTTGTTAAATTCTAAGTTCTAATGGTAACTTGAGTTATATGAGGCACTTACTGAACAGAGTGATACTGTGGCTCAGGTAGTACCATGGAAGACACCTGTATGATCATAGTAGCCAGTACTGATGTATCAATAGTTACCTACTTAGATTGTAAATTCCTCAAGGTAGGGAGTATCTTTGTATAGTGCCTAGAACAAGGGAAGGGGGTAATCTTTGTTTGGGGTCCCCTATGTACCATGGTAACACAAAAAGCAATAGAAGCAACTTTACTCATAAGTTATTTAAAATGTTTTAAGTTTTCAGAGGCATGGCCATTAAACAAGCTATGGCCTGAGGACACCAACACACTCTTCTGGCTTTCTTCTCTAGCCATAAATCATTTGTGCCAGCAAAGTCAATTCTGATGGAGAAGGTGCATGACAGTTGCTCAATGGACCAGCAAAAAAAAAAAAAAAAAAAGTCCAAAAAACAAAAACTACAACTCTTCCCCACCCTCCACTCCCATAAAATAGACCAACATTAACGCTTATCCTCCATCATTACCCGGCAATGCTGGCTTGTGTTTAAAGTTGCACTTGTGAGGCTGCCTCTGCTTTTAAAATAGCCACAATGTTCCAATGGCCACAGCCACCCAAAACATTTGCGTTCAGTCTCTCTTTAGTCCAGGTTCTTCCCCATACATCCTACAAAGCCATGAAAGTGAATTCTTCAGGCATCATATTTATCCCAGTCTTTTAAGAGACAACTCTCCCTTTCAGAATGCTTCCTGTGTTGATCAGTCATTTTGATTAACAGAAGTTGAAGAGTTTCAGAAGGCTTCCATTAGTTACTGGTCCCCTAAAGAGCAAAGCTGTAGCCTTTTAAATCCTTGTACAATCATGCCCCCTCCTACCTTGCTGATCTCACCACTACCTACCTTCTCCCTCTGCAGTGTATCCAACCCGTCTTGCACTCATGCAAAAAGTGGAAACTAAAATTGCTTTGGCCCTACCATATGGAACAGACTTGACTCTGGTCTATCTTCACATCTTGTCTGAAGATGCACCTCTTCCTGTTTTTGTCAGCTGTTCTACAAAAATTCTCCACAGAAACATATACATACCCAGAGGACATGTTGGGATTTTACTTGAGCTGCAAGGATAGCACTGGAAAATTCTGCTCATCTGCACAAAGTAGGGCAGAGGCAACCATTTGATAGACAAGTAACTATCCATTAGCATCTTGATTATTATGGCAAGGGTAGAAAAGTAGATGGCAGCAAAAATCTACCAACCCAAACCCTCCCCCCCCCAGCCTTATTTAGGAATAACAAAAAATAGAAAGGGAAGCAATCTTTTTAAGTGCTTCAGAGGTATGCGAATAAGCTTCAATCTATTGTACATTTTAGTCCCTTCAATCTATTGCACATCTTAATCTGATGGTTTCTGAAATTGGAATCCAAGATTATATGGGTAGTTGACCGAAAAGAATGTGTCATCTACATATCATGCATGAATATTGTGAAGATACATGCCTTATAGTTATTAATATTACTGCCTTATAGTAACATTACTATTAATAGTATTATTCCTGTTACTAATATTACTGCCTTAGCATGTCACTTTGTATAAATTCTGAGGTTTACTGACTCCAAACACTGCAGAGGATACCTAGTAAATAAACAGACTGACAATGTGGTTATTCTAAACATCAGTATTCCATCAAATGTGCTTCTCTGGAGATTGGTTCTGGAGACTAAAATGGGGCTGGAGGAAACAGTGTTGAGATAAGGCTAGCAATTTCCTGATGACGTACATAAGCTTCATCAAAGTGACTAACTGCAGGTCCTTTAAAAAAAATTGACTTTGACAAAAGTAACGAAACGAACTTTAATCTCTGGGCTTTATTTTTTTTTTTTTTTTTTTTTTTTTTTTTTTTAAGATGCTACATAGTCAAACAGGATTGGTCTTTTTACGGCATAGAACTAGTTTACTACTAATTTTTTTGCTAGATATACTTATTTATTTACATACAAAAACAGTTTCCTGACTGCTGTTTCCCCAATGTTTAAGTGATCAAAACTTTAACAATTACATAGTGCCCAAAACATGAGGCGGCAGAAGAATCTCGCATCGCTACAGCAGTAATTTTTTAGTTCTAGCCACTGGTTTTAGAACAGGTGCCTTTTTATACCATAGGATTAGTCAATATGTGACAATAAGGAAACATGAGATGAAATACATTAAATAAGTTAAATATGCATTAAACATCTCTGAATAACATTTCAATTCAACTAAATGAACCAACAGCAATGTAACTTGGTCCCTTTAAGAGAACAAGGCATTGACCTTTATTCGAAATGAGTGTCATACCAGTCAATATATGCCTCTTAATGATGCCTAGCACATTCAGCACTGCCACATACAATTCTTTTCAGCTTCTCACTATTAATTTAAGTGCCAATGAATTCTTAATTTGCAGAGTTGAAGACACTGACAAACTGTTAACTTTATGAGCAGAATGGTGGATCAACATATTTTACAGAAGTTATCAACCCCTCCTGCCTAACCCAGCTCCAAACATCCAAAAGGGCCAGCTCCAGCAGTGGAAGAATAATTCATTTTTTTTTTAAAAAAAATGGACAGGGGGACAGCAACATGTACCAAGGGCTAAATGTTTAAAATGACATTTACAATATGCCATTGTAGTGTTAACTCATGATTTTTTCCTCATCACTTAAGAATATTCTTCATCATTCATTCACTCATTGTACATTTTAAACTTTCAAGAGGATTACGTTATATTACATTTGTGCAGGGGTAATTTAAAGGCAAGACCTGTGAGATGTCATACATTAAATTTTTTTAAAACATTGTTATGAATAAATTTAATCCAATGATATGGCAGAACCATCAAGCCAATTTACAATCCTCAGCATACTGCCTCTACAAGGCTACTTTCCCTATAATTACACCAACAATAAAGAACAAAACCACCAGAGCAAGTAGTCTAGTGCTGAGCCCTTCTTCCTTGACAGCAGTTACAGATGCAGATATTGGGTTATTCGTCTGGGGAGCCTTTCTCATCCGCAGACCATCTTCTTCCTACAGGAAGGAACCCTAAATGATTAGTTTTGTCCAAAAAAAGCTGTATTTAAAAAAAAAGACACCCCAAAACCCTATTGTTAACTAAGCCCATTAAGTGAGTTTCTTTGGAAAGGCACACAATTTTGATGCAGAAGTATGACAACTCGTCTCCATTCTAGTCCTACCAGTTCATTTGAATGGAGATAAAAAAACAAAAACAAAAATAATTCATTCAAGAAGTATCCCACAAATATATATATGGACGGGGGACAGCAACTTCAAGGGCCTGATTTTCAGTACCGTGCACGCAAGTAAGTTGTGCAAATTAGAACACTATCTTGCACTTATGAAGATGCCAATCACCAATAGAATAACCTTGAATTATGAACTAGCAATTTTTCTCAGGTTCTTGAGCTAAGAATTTCCATTTATATGCTAATATTAAATGACATCTCTGATACTACTGAGAATTACTGGCACACGTTGTCCTACAATCCTATCAGTGCTCTTGATCGAAGAAGAGTCAGGTTAGTGATTGGATGAGATACCTATATTACAACTGCTGATGGAGTAGCTTTAATTTTAATCGGATACAGTATTCATTACTTCCTGACCTAAACAGCTGCGTAGCAATGTTGCAGGCCATTAACTATGTCAGAAAGACTATTCAGGAGCAGATAAAGTGAGCCCTGTGTGCCCATACCATTCAAGTATCAGAGGGCTGGTGTTAGAGACATTCAACTACAGCCTAACACTAATCATGGAATTAAAAGAGGCATGTCAAATAGTTGCAACGTGGAAGTAAGACTCAAGTTTGGTCAAATAAAATTAAGCTTCCAAAAGGATTTTTTTTTTTAAAAATTGTAATAAAATTGCTAAAAACTTCAAAAATTCACAGGGCAAGTTGGACACTTCCTTACTTTTGACTTATGTTTTTTTGCATTTGCTCATTCCTACAGGATGTTCAGTCTACAGCACTGCTCATTACAGCTGTGTTTTAAAAACAACAGCAACTAGAGTCTTTATACCACTTACTACTTGCCAAATGAAGCAGGTCACAGACAGTTAAAGGTTTTATAGTTCATATCTTAGGCGCTGAAGGCCAGATTCTCAGACAAGTTAGACACCCAATTTGCATGCACAATTAGGCTAAGTAGGAGCTACTCTGCAAACAGTTGTGCATCTATGTTGGAAGATCTGGTACACAGTTATACTGAGGTACCAACAACTGTTGCCGTACTGCTGCAAAAGCAGACATTTATGAAGGGATTTTCTAAAGGCAGGCCTAATACTAGAGTCCTGTAATCGACAATATGGATCTACGTTCATCTTAAAAAAAGAAAATGGAGAGAGAAAACTATCACGAAGGCTGGTGGACACGAGGACTGAGAAGATGTACTAAGGTTTCAATCTCTACAAGACTTTAACAGAACACTTTGCAAACATTTGCAGAGACCATCTGTGCTGTGAGCCTTCAATATGCTGTACTGAAGAACATTGCTTTACTGCTACATGTGGACAGTCCAGATCCACAATGGAAAAAAAATGAACAAACCAAGTACTGATCCATGTAACCCCGTCCTGCCACACTGCACACTATCCTTCAATTTTGGTTTCAATCTTTTAAGTTACTCTTCATGGGTCTTTGGTGAAAGCAAAACATCTGATCGAGCTTTCCACTTATAATTGTAATAACTTAAAAGAAAGGCTCAGCACAGCAGTATGAAAAGTCCATAATAAGAAGCACACTTAAACTTTAAGTACCATGAGAAATGTATTTTGAGAGATTAATTTTTGAAAATCATGGCATTTCAGACAATCATCTTGAGACACCAGCAAAGTGAGGGCATAATGAGAGACTAAGCCAGCATCTAGCATGCTTTAAGAGACACAAAAATGGAGGAAAAACAAAACAGATTTTTAAATGGTAAAGATTTATTTCACACTTAAACCACTATTAAAGGAGGATGAACATACCATCTCTTTCAATGTGGCTGTGTCCCATATTACTATTTTCAGCTTTATAGTTACTTCTAGGCCTAGATCTAGAGAGCAATTAAAAACGGATTTAAAAAAAGAGTACTTCAAAACAGTGACAAGTGGTTCTTATATACTGAGCTTTCATATTGCTGGGCTGGTCAAGGCACGAACCAATGGTGGTCCTCTTGTACTCTGGCTAACAGTTTAGAGTATGCATTTTAATAGCTTTGGACATTATGCGTGGAATTTCCAAAAGTGCTCAGTATTGGCCTAACTCTGCTCCTGCTGAACTCAGTGGTAAAACTCCCAACTGATGTAGATGGGAGAAGACTTTGCCCAATGCTTACTGCTTTTGAAAATTCTGCCCTAAATTCATTCTACAAAAAAACAAAGAGGGGAGAAGAGAATGAATCATTTTGGGTCACTGTCATTTCGCTTTGCCAGGCTGTATGCTTCAGACTTCGGCCCATGCCCCAAGAGTGCATGGATTTATGCACTTCATTTTGATTGCAAAAACTAAATCTGCAGATAAGAATGTGTGTTCTCCTTACATGTGTAACTAATGCTTACGTACCATGGCCCATGCCAACCACTCCCACCCACAAAGAGGGCTTCAAACTCAAATGGGCAGAACTCAAAAGAAAAATCTTTACCTTAAACTGTTTATTCTCCTCCCGTAACCTCTGAACTTCTACTTGAAGCCTCTTATATTCTTCCATTACTTTCTTAACTTCAGTGTCATCCAAGGAAGAACTTATTGATTTAGACATTACAGAGGATTCTGTCTTTGCAGTTGTGGATATAATTTTATTTATTTCTACATCATGCTGTCAAAAAAAGGACAGTGATCTTAGGGTCATTATTAAAAAAAGAAAAAAAAACACACCTTATATTGAGAGGATTATTAGATAACTACTCTGCATCCCTGAACTGTGCCTACCTTAAAAAAAAAAAAGTCTTAAATTTTCTTCTTGCAGCCTTTATTTCCACTTCCTGGTTTAGGGCAAAAGTCAGAGCAGCAGCAAATCACAGACAGGAAGATTCCTAGACCAGGACTCTACCTCTCACAATGAGGGGACAGGGGCTGGGATGAACACGTTCTGATTTGCTGTTTGATCTCCCTCCCCCACTGTCCCAATACACTAACAACCTGTTTGGGGGCATTAGTGCCACCATGAGTCTGAGCAGGAGGGAAGCATGGAGAGCACAGAATAGCAAATAGTTGCTTCCTATACATCCTTTGCCCAAGCTGCACCTGGCCCATTACCAGGAAGCAACCTCTTGACCCTGCAGTACATCTGAACACCCTCACTACCCTCAGCTGGCCACCACTTCTCTACCCTCCTATACTTCTGTGGTATAGAAGGGGGAACCACCCTTCAAGCTAGTTTAGAGAACAGGAATTGATATTTTAAACACTCATTTGTAATAAAGGATGTATGTGGAGAAACAATTCCCTATTCGCCATTCCAAATACGAGCCTGGACAGAAGGAGCTCAGGGGATTTCTTCCCACACCCTTTCCTTTGAACGTCTTGCATATTCTGTACTTAGGCACACAGAGCTAAGCCCTTGTGAAAAGCACAAGTACTGGTAAAAGCCTTGTGACAAGGAATAAAGGTTATAAGAATAAAGAATAGGATCTTGTTGCTACTTACGGACTATTTTTGTCCTAATGAATTTTTGGGATTAAAGAAAAACCAAAACTGCAACTTCAAGAGTTATGTTCAGACATACGAGGTTGCAAGTTTCACATAGATACAGGGCCATATTTCCCCCACCTCCTAAACAGTGTGCATACAAAAGCGCATTGGCCTGACACATGTGCACATAAATCCCAGAGTGAATGTGCACAATGTGGGGTTTGCACATGCACAATATTACAAGTCTGGTCCACAGATGCATAGAAAGAGGTATAAAAGATCACAAAAGGCTTCTTGGGCTTGTAACAAATACATAATTGTAATTGCACTAGCTTGAATGCAAGGGAGAACCGTCTGCTCTTGTGCTTCCTGTACATGAGGGTGAATGCACTAGATACACAATAGGAAATCTTAATTCATCAATTCTGCATTTGAGGACACTTATTTCCATCATGAATTAATCAGTATCTTCTCTGCCCCAAGAAGAAACACTACAGCTCAGCTCCTAACCAGCAGGGATCCCATGCCACAGTTGCCATCTTTGTACTTGACCCCTTGCTAGCCTTCTACTTTTAAAACACCATTTCCCTCTCAGGAAACCCCATCAGATCAGGAAGCAGGTAAACTGAAAGGGCAACAAGTGGAAGCTTGTACTGCTGATTCTTGTGTTGTATTTGCTCTGGGGATAAACAGAAAACTTCTGTGATATCAAACAGCACCTTTCACAAGGCTGAATTTTTTTTTTTAAATGCCTTCTTTCATTAAGGTACAAAGATAAACCCCAAATTCACTGGGAAATAATTTTAGTAGTTTTGCTACACTTCTATTGTGCAAATTAACCTCCAGCTGGATTAAGTAGCATGGATATTCTAATTAGTGTGTTTTTTCCGCCCTAAAGGGAATGTTATAGGGTTGGTTTGTATGAACATGCATTTTTATATGTTCTAGCTGTGCTATTAAGTTAAATCGCCCACCACATTGTTGAAAATACTCACAGGTTTATCATTTTCTGCTGGTAGCTCAAACACACATCTAAGTTTAGAATCCATGAGTTCTTCTGGTTTTGCTTCTTTCCACTAAAAATTTTAAAAAAATAATCCGGTCACAATAAGGCTTATGGAAAAGGTAATGTAATTCGATTCCTTGTTGCACTGCCTGGTTCAGAAAAAAAACACTTGGTTTAAAAGTTCTGGGTGTTTATCAAATCAAGGCTTTCAACAACAAACAAGTGTTTTACTTCCACTCCACCAAGCATATAATTCTTAAGATATACTTGTTAAAACTATCCTGTAAGGGATAGGAAGATACAAAATCTGACTCTCTACATGTCCTGTAAAAATTTGTGGCATTCAGATATTTATATTGAGAATTTGTACAAAAATGAAAACTACCTGTAAAACTAATTTGCTCTAGGGGGTCAGATGCACAAACGCTTCTCAGGGATATCTACAGTCTAGATCAAACGCACGAGATGCAAGGAGAAGGCTCAAAAGAAAGGTTAAGTTAGCAAAAACAAAACTAAATAAAATGCAGGAATGTTAGCATTCTTAAAAATGTACGGATTGAACAACAATTAACAATAGCAATGATTTGTTTTCTAGTTTATTTCAAATGAGGTGTTCAAATCCCTTCTAGAACTGTGTCCATTAGGTATTAAACACTGTTTCCCCAAATAAGAACTGGTTTCCCATTGTTAATTGGTAAATTCAATTTCATGTTGTGATGGGGGTGTTCACCCCACACCGGAAAGGAATGGGTTAAAAGCAACCTAGGGAGGCTGTGCAGGGAGCAGCCAATTGTTGAGAGGCCGCATGGAGCAGCCAATCAGGGCCCAGCAGGCTTACATAAAAGGAGCTGCAGGGCACAAGGCAGTCAGTTGCTGCAAAGAGCCTGAGGAGGGAGGCCTGTGTTCCTAGCTTGCTGCAGGAAAGTAGCACATTGTACAGAGCAGTTGCTGGCAGGGAGTGGGGAAGCAAAGAGGGAGTTGCTGGCTGGAGGCCCTGAGAAGAGGATGAAGGTGGTGCTGGAGCCTCAGGGAAGTGGCCCAGAGATTGAAGCAACTCTGGCAGAGAAGTTAAGGAGAGGCAGCAGGAGGGTGCTATCCCACAGGATATCATGGGTCAGAACCTAGAGTAGTGGTTAGGCCCGGGTCCCCCACACTTGCCACTGGGGAAATGACTGCACTATAGAACTGGGAGATCCTTCCCCTCCTGGGAAAGGGGGAAAACACAGATAGTGACATGCCTGGAGGGCAGAGTCATGAAAAGGATGCTGTGGTTCCTGGGCTGAGACAGGTCTACAGGCAGAGAGGGCACCAGGAGAGGGCGTGTGGGTTGAGAACTAATCCTTGAGACAGCCAGCAGGAGGCACCACTGCTCTGGTAAATGAACTCAGTCACACACAGAATATCAGGGTTGGAAGGGACCTCAGGAGGTCATCTAGTCCAACCCCCTGCTCAAAGCAGGACCAATCCCCACCTCAAGAACCAGGCCCACCTAAAGGACTGAACTCACAACCCTGGGTTTAGTAGGCCAATGCTCAAACCACTGATGTTCATATATAGTTACCTGCTGAAGTCCAGTGTGCTCAGTGCTGCATAGATGTTACAACCCTTATCCCCAGAGGAGGAGTTATACCATCTAAGCAGACTAACAATACACTTCTGCAACATGTATGTTCAGGGTTACAAATCAGAAGTTTTTGCCAGATATAAACAACCCATAACTGAAGTGGCTGGCTCACAGGAATTCTTTCTAGCTAGGAAGGTCCACAATCGTGTTTGTGGAGTTTTCATACACTTCTCTTTTCCCTGAACATATTTTTGTTAGTGAGATATTTTAGATAATCAGCACATCTCAACACACTGCAGATTGTGGCTCACCCTCATACAGTCTGATTAAGGATTTGACCCAGGTAAATAGCTGAACTGTTCTGTCACTTTTCTGTTGCTGAAATCAGGATTCTCTTTTGAGCTTGTTGGCTGGCTATGAAGTGTTGAAAGCTTTAGAGGACTCTTGAAATCTGTCGCATCTGTTTATCCAGAAAAGGAAGATATCTGTATTGTGGAAACATACTGAAGGACTGAGTGAGTACTGGAGGAAGAAAAAGTTACGTTGGCCTGGAGAGCTCTGGAAAATTTAAACACCCCTATAAGCTCCATGGTGTGAAGATACATTTCTGAGGATATAAAGTAGTGCATAAAAATCAAAGTTAGAGATTGAAAGAAGAGCTATTTGATTGATTGGTAAACCTCTGCCAATGCAGGAATGTTTCTAACCAGGTAGTGGCTATTGTTTCATCTAGCCTCTTTCTAAAATGGCTAAACCAAGGCGCTTCAATAACTTCCTTTGGAAGGGTGAGTTATGGAGTTCCTAAAGGTTCAGAGCCTGTGAAACCATCCAAGAGAGTTAACATTGCAGACAAGAGTAAGACTATGTGACAGTAAGTCATTTGTACGGTTTTCTGGCCAGTCTAATAAAGACCAAGACCAACCTAGTTATCTTCATAGAACTATGCACAAATTTGTTCTGTTCTACTATGTGATTTCTACTTGGCAAAAGGGCTAGCCTGTCTGCACAGCAAAGTCATCATACCCTCATAGAAACAAAGGACAGGAAAAGAGACAGTTTCTCAAATAATATATTAAAGGGAGTAGTTCTCTTCAATGGAACCACTACAAAAACCCTATTACAATTAGCATGCTCTTGTTTAGCTTATCAGAAACCACCACTGCATGCAAAGAGAATCAAAAATAAATAAATAAAAAGACCCAAAAGGTACTTAACAGTTTACTATGTCATGAAATCAAATGTGTAACAAGATGGTATGTTTACTTGCCATTTATTTTTATATCATTTAAAAAAAAAGTGTTTTTTTCTTTTTAAAAGAAGGTTCAACTCAGACATTTACAAAAATCCCCCTTTTCTTAAAGAAAAGAAGAGACTTGCGGTCATGAGTGGGATTAGTTTAAATCTGCTGTCGCTTCAGATGCATTTTTCCTAGGTGAGTTTATATGAAATAAAAGCTAAATTTAAGCGTCCAAGAGTTTAAAAGCAGGTGGATAGTGAAAAAGTCTATTGCATAAAAACGATGTTAAATAGCTAGGAGTTTGTACAAGGAAATGTTTTCAACAAAAAGTACACAGGCTACTTTTAGTGTTTTCACCTGTGTCAAATGTTTAGTAAAGTAATAAAAGTAAGGATGGAGAAGGGTTCAACAGCAAGACACTTATGATTACAGGAAGTGCCATCAGTGGAGAGACAAGAATACCGCTGAGTGTTTAACCGTCAGTGCTGTTTGCTTAAAGTAGCCAACAATCTTATTGCTTATATTGCTATATCCTTTGTCCTTCCTTACCCCAGCCTCTACCTACCTCTGTTATCCTCATTTATAACCCATTTAATGCTGTACTGTAAGATCTCTGGGGGTAACGACCACATATGGGCAAACAAATAAGGGAAAGGATAAAGAAAACTCTATAATACTAGAAAAGATCCTGGTTCCCACTGGAAAGGTGGAGGCCGGTCTAGGGAAGTCCTACTGTACATGCAGGAGGATTGAGAAACTCCAGATTGAGGGAAATGTTTCACAGAGCACAGGAAATGCAAAACAAAAAAGTCAGACCATTAGCCTTGTAGCCCTTTTTAAAATTTGGACCCAGCCTGGTGTCCTAACACTGACAGAGCAGCTACCATCTGTTTCTGAGGAAAGCAACTCTCCCCATAGTGCAGCTATCCAGTTCTGCAATGCTGAGACTTATGGTACAAGAAACATGGGGTGAGGGTAGATGTCATCACCCTTTAGAGTTATCAGGAAAACCATGAAGTTCATTAAGTCAACCTACAAGCAATGCTAGAAAAAAAAGATGCTCTCTCTTTATAAAATTATACAAATAAAGGACACACTCTCTATAAATTAGTTTCAATACTTACTACTGCTTCCATATCTGAAGTATCAGCTGGAGCAAACATAGACTGTACCATAAACTTGTGTTTACTTTTCTCATTAGGGTCGTAATCGAAAGGTTGTAGCATCACTGCAAGAAAAAAAAGTTACATTAGAATCACTAATGATTCCCCATGACTATATGGTGTCTCGATAAGAAATATGCAAGGTTAAACTGGATTCCAAGTTGCATGCCCTTATGCCACAATACATTGCATAGATCTGGCTGAGATTCTGAATTCAAAATTAAAATCATTTTGTGAAAGTTCAGACTCTTCAAACAAAAATTTAGATTTAAGAATCAGCAACTTTCTGTACAAAACCCCAGAAGAATAATGATAGTAACTTGTACACAGCAGGAGAATACAAGTTTTATATATGGGATGGAGAAAGATGTGGAAAAGGGCATCTAAAATAAAGTAACGACCATGCATTCTGATTACTCATACACAGTACTGCTGATGGTCTGAAAGAAAACTGCACAGAGCCAGACAAAGACATAAGGATGTTTTACAGACTGAAATTAAAGTTTAAAGATGCAAGTTCTCTTTGGAATGCTTAGAAGTCTCAGGATGCTATTTTACAGCAGAGATTTTTCACATTAAAAATGTTAAATAAAATTTTAATTTGTTGTAATTTATAGCACAATCTTCCTCAAAACTACAGAAAGGCTTAATCAACTTTGTAATAAGTGCAGTGAGAATGACATTATAATGCTGAAATTAATGTAATGTATTTGAGAATTGACTGAGAATGAGGACCATGTCTACTTTGAAATGTCCCATCCTCCCCCTTGCACTAAAGTTTTAATCTGCTCGAGTAATTCAGTGCACACATTCTGCCCTGCTAATTAAGATATGACAGATGTTTTCCCAGCTGCAGCTCTGACTTAAGATACATCTCTTTGTGCACATATAAAAAAGCCCTTTGTTCTTAATCTTTTATAATCATCTCCCAGGAAGTAAGGCAATAGGTGCTCAAACTATTTTTCAGGCATCATAGCTCCATGAATCTTGAAGCAACGTGAAAGCAGAATACTCATCACATTAAGCGCTCCACTTTTCTAATTTATGGTACGTCATATCTCTAGGCTCTTGCAACAGCACCCACCACTGTAGGGCGAGTGTCTTTCAAAGGGCTGAGGGTCCAATGACAATAACAAGGCTATGTCTACACTACAAATGTATGTTAACTCAAGTTATGTCAGCAAACAGCCACCACAGTTAGTACATTGCTTGTGAGCATGCATACTTGGGTCCTCGTGTTGGCGATGTGCATACTCACTAGGAACGGGTGTGTTGATGCAGAGTGTCAGCACCACAGGTAGGCTACTGTGCAACTTGCCACCGTCCAGTGCACTGACTTGGGAAGTTTTGGCAATGCATGCTGGGGCAGAAACAAGTCAGGCAGGGATGCATGGGGTCAACTTCCCAGTTTTCAACTGTCTCCATCCAATAATAGTATCTGTATCCCATAATTTTCATGCCTTTTTTCAAAATCCCATAACCCGCATGCCCCTCCTCACTGTTTGCCATCTCTGACAGAAGAACAGAGCCTGCACGAGCTGTCATGAGCATTGCAAGCACAGGGCACGCAATCCTGCAGTATTTGTAGAGCTGCAAGAAAAACTGAATGAGTGGGAAACAATGATTCCTTGGAGGACAGATTGCTGTGGGACATGGCAAGAACCAATTCAAGGTTGTTGGTGTTATTCATGCAGCAGCTGCAGATTGGGGAGCACTCCTTCTGGCCCCAGAAACAAGCACCGACTAGCGGAATCACATTGTAATGCATGTTTGGGATGATGAGAGGTGACTGCAGAATTTTCAGATGCACGGGACCACATTCCTGGATCTGTGCGCTGAGCTTGCCCTAGTCCTCCAGTGCAGACACACCAAAACGAGAGCTGAACTGACACTGGAGAAGCGGTTTGCCATCCGACTCTGGAAACTTGCAATGCCAGATTGCTACCAGTCAGTCAGAAATCAATTTGGAACCAGGAAATCCACTGTGAGGGCCACTGTCATGCAAGCATGCAGGGCCATTAATTGTCTTCTCCTACGCAGGACTGCGACTCTCAGCAATGTGTAGGACATGGGTATGGCTTTGCAGCAATGGGGTTCCCAAAATGTGGTGGAGGAACAGATGGCACTCAGATCCCTGTTTTGGCACCAGACCACCTTACCACTGAGTATATTAACAGAAAGGGATACTTTTCTATGGTTATACAGGCATTGGAGGATCACCAGGGATTCTTTCACAAACATCAAAGTTTGCTGGTCTGCGAAGGTGCATGACACTCACATCTTTAAGAACGCAGGACTGTTCAGAAAGCTACAAGCATGGACTCTCTTTCTGACAGGCAGATTACCACTGGTAATGTTGGAATGCCAGTAGTGATCCTGGGGGAGACCCAGTCTACCCCTTGCTCCCTGGCTCATGAAGCTGTACATTGGCCACCTTGACAGCAACAAGAAACAATTTGACTACTGGCTCAGCAGGTGCAGAACAGTTGAATGTGCTTTTAGTCATCTGAAGGATTGCTGGTGTTATCTACTCACAAGATCAGACCTCAGTGAGAAAAGTATCCCAATGGCTATAACTGCCTGTAGTGTCCTGCAAAAAGGGAAAGTTTCTGCCAGGATAGAGGGAACAGGCAGAGCAGCTGTCTGCTGAATTTGATCAGCCAGACACAAGAGCTATTAGAAGATCTCAACATGGAGCTACATGGCTCAGGGAGTCTTTGGAAAACCACGTTAACAGTGAGCCAGAGTAATGTGTGGTGGTGTTGTATGCTCTATCTGGCCCTGTTCTTGTGTGGCCTGGTAGGAATTGTGTAGTGATTGCTGTACATGTAGGAATATAACAGTCAACGCATCTATTAATTTTTGTTTGTGATTGATCCTATGAGTTGTGCCACTGTGAAACAGGAAATTGACTGCTTTCAGAATGGCTGAGCACTCAGCAACATCCATTATGAACTAATAAAGATGAATTATGTTCCAAATAGAATTTTATTCTGTAACAAATAAGTGCAAAAAATGCAATTTAAAAACAAACACATTAAAAACTAAACATTCATGTCCATTTCAGCTACATATAGACCAACTGTGGCTTTCACAGGTCAGTATATGTGAAGCTGTGAATATCTTTAATGCTCCCCACTGTTGAGCGGTAAGAGTAGTGCAACTAGCCCATATGCCACGTGGAACGTTGGGGGAGTGGTGTAGAGAGGTCCTGATACTGAGTTCTCAAGGGGCTGCAGAGGGAGGCGAGCCCAGGATTGGTGGACCTGCAGGTTCAACAAAATCTGCAGCATCTGTTTGCTGTCTGAAGAGCCCCGATGCATCTCCCTCCCCTTTTCCTGCTGGGATTCCTGGGCCTCTCTCCTCTCTATTCTTTCCTTCTCCAAGCTGGCTGCCATGTTCATAGCACAGGGCCCGTGCTCACAGGCTGATGCAGCATTGGCTTGAAGGATCTTACTGAATAGGTCATCCTGAGTCCTCTTTCTTCTCCTCATCTGGCTCGAGTGTTCTGTGGGAGTGGAGGGGGAAATCACGAAGGCCGCAGTGGCAGCAGCTGCAGATAAAGCACACTGAGGTACTACCATAAGTGTATTCATTACAGAAAGTGAAACCTAAAATGCTGAACTCACTCCCCCTTGCTCCCCTAAAGTATTAAGCACTATATTCTCACCTCTGCTTTTGCTTGTGTACGGTGCCAGCCACAGCACCAGCCATGGGGTTGCCTGGGGTTGACAAAATGAAGAAGGAATTGCTCAGTTGCATGAAACTGAGTATGGGGCAATGACACTGAATAATGGCACCATTTCCCACAGGTAGTGGTGATTTTATCTGACATCTCACTCCTGAAGGTAACAAACACAGGGAGAGCACAGCTGCTGCTGGTGTCCTAAAGCCACCTAGGTCTATATGCTGTTAGCCTGTGCATTGCAATGGTGCCTGCTAAAGTTATTGCTGAGTGGCATGGGAAAGCATTCTACTGTGGAGACGGAAATAAGGCAGATCTCCCGAGAAACTTTTGGCAGAGAATTGCAGGTACCTCTGTAAAAAGAAAAGGAGTACTTGTGGCACCTTAGAGACTAACATTTATTAGAGCATAAGCTTTCGTGAGCTGGAAATGCATCCGATGAAGTGAGCTGTAGCTCACGAAAGCTTATGCCCTAATAAATGTGTTAGTCTCTAAGGTGCCACAAGTACTCCTTTTCTTTTTGCGAATACAGACTAACACGGCTGCTACTCTGAAATCAGGTAGCTCTGTGAAAGTTTCATCAAAAGCACTCAAAAGGATTCAGGAGACATCCCTGTGTACATAACCAAACTGTTCCACATCCTCTCCCCCACGCCTAACACTAGGGGGGAATGAAAAGCAGACAAAAGCTCTACCTCTATTGGTTGTATCACTATCTCTTCTAGAACGAGTAAATTTAAAGAAAAGTCAAAAGATGCATCCTGTTACTTTGGGGATGCCAGCCCAGTTTCCTTCCCCTGACCTGGGCTTGCCTGTGCTCAACTGGTGGTACTGACTGGACTGCAGTAGAGTCAAAAACAGGTCCTGGCTTGCCACACAGCTGGATTCCCCGGTCATCTGTCCCCCATATTCATCCTCTTCCTCATCCACCACCACCTTCTCCTTGCTGTTCATGGAAGAGCCTGTGACTTGGGCTCCTCAGAGGTATCCACAATGCTGTGGGGGGATGGAGGTGCTGTCTCTGCCCAGTACAGCATGCAGCTCTTTGCAAGAGTGGCAGGTCTGTGGCTTGGCACTGGATCGACTGTTGGCCTCCCTGGCCTTCTGATATGCCTGCCGTAGCCCCTTGGCTTTCACATGGCACTGCTGCTGGTCCCTATTGTACCCCTTTTCCTGCATCTCCTGAGCAATCTGCTTGCAGAGATTTACATTTCTACTGCTGGCTAGGAGCTGTGCCTGCACAGCCCCTTCAGCCCCAGGCCCAAGAGATTCAGTATCTCCTGTCTACTCCAGGCAGGAGTGCGTCTGGAGCATGCAGCCAGCATGGTCAGCTGGGGAGTTTCACTCAACAGTGGAGACCTGCTAGGCTTGCTCACCAAGCAGGGCAATGAGGAAAATAAACTTCAAAAATTTGCAGGGCTTTAAAGGGGAGAGAGGCTTCTAGCCTCCATGACCCAGGGCACTGGACTTTACAGTGATGACCAGAGTGGTCAGTGTGTGGCACTGCAGGACAACTGCTGGAAGATAAGGTCAACATAAGCAACACAGTATTTACACATGCACTGCACTAAATTAAGTATTTCAACTGCGGCTGTACACTGCTCGGGGAGATGTTACTATGTCAGCGTAACGGGGTATTACAGTGGTGGGACACCAGTTTAAGTGTAGACACATGCACAACTAGGTTGACGTAAATTGCGTTGTGTCGACCTTAAGCATGATCTACACTACGAAGTAAGTATTGTAGGTATGCAGCACGTTCTGAGAAGAGGCCCACAGAAAGGATGTGATCAACTCCCGCTAGTTCCATCCAGGAAGAAGAGGTCACCACCCGCCAAGTCACCTTTCTGCGAGTTGGAAAGTGGTGAGGATTAGAGGGCAAAGGCACTTAGAAGTCATCTTTGGTTTGTGTTTTTTCTCTTAAAAAAAAAAGAAAATTCCCTTCTAATAGAGTGATTAACAGAGGGGAATTCCTGTGCTTCAATTACTGACAATTTTTAATCACAGCAGTCATCTGGGACCTCTGTTGCAAATTGCATTGTGTGTGTCAGATTATCTTGGAGAGAGACTGCTAACAACTATATTTTGATTGCAGCCCATTGGTCAATTAAAATACCACATGCAATTTCAAAAGCAAAAACAAGTTTGAATACAAACACATGCAACTAGGTGGTGCAAAGAGCTCCAAGCTAACAAACTGGAATCCAAAACTAAAACTTGCATAATGCCAAAATTACAATTATTAACCTGATTAAAGATACCCTGTGTAAAATTTCAGAAGGTACATTTTATGATCAAAAGGTCCTCCCCACCCCATCATTTAGTTCATGCAGAGTTCCAGAATTGAGTGTACTCGGATCTACTAGCACAGCTAAAAAAAATTGTAATGAGCCGCTTATCAGATGAACTACAGGAAAGAAATTTCATTTTACAACTGATATATCCAGCGTATAGCTTTATGTGGATATCTAGAGGTTTTGTTACAAGAAAGCTATGTGCAAGGATGTCACTTACTTTAGAGTAAAAAAAGCCAAACCAATTTGTTTTCTTAAGTGGACAAAACAAACACTAAGGCTATGCCTTCACATTCTTACACACAAACACAACACTCAAAGTCTGTTGCCATTAGCAACTGTGTGCCTTTTAAAAACGGTAGAAGGAGCTAAACATTGACTTCTTATATGAAGTGCTAAATATAAAATTTAAAAATGATGAGATGCAGTGAAATTGTAAATACTACTTTAAAAAGTTGGTCAAAATGAAAACGTGAACTGTGACAGCACTTGTGTTTCAATATTACACAATATGTAACAGACAAGAAGCATGATAATTATGATCAGTACTTCCTGCACTGTTGCTCAGCTGTCTTCTCTGCTGCTCGAATCTCTACAGTGGGTGAAGACTAACTGGGTAGTTGAATATATACCCATTTATTGAAAAAGTTCTGCAGGCCTGTGGTTCATATCAGTTTGCTTAGTTGAGTGCAGCTATAAGATAATTTAAAAGTAATTATTTCCCAAGGTATTATGTTGAATCTCTTTTGAATGCGAAAAAGATTGCTGTTCTGAATTTAATTTAGTGCTTCGTAACAGCAGAATGCTAGAGAAGGTTTGATGGTGTTGTTACTACTTGTTCTTTCAGATCAATACATGAAAATTATACTGATAGGAATTATGTAGCAAACTTTGCATATGCCAGACTGTAAACCCAAAATACCTATCCATATCAGTTCATTCATTCTATTTACACTGCGAGGAGCCAGACTCAGAAACAGAAAACTTGAGAGCCTCCAGTCTAAAATGAATTTAACATGAGTGCCAACATTTCTAATGCCAAATACGTAACAGAAGGAGGCTAGAGCATGGATCTCTCCGTCTGTAAAACTGAAGAGTCACAATTTGACATCAACATTGTAAAATATTCTCAATATTCTGCCACATGTGAGATCTGAATAGCCACATGGAGACCAGTAGACAGAGAAGCAGAGTAAGACATTTGCTTGAAGCATTTTGAAAGCAATCGTTTTCTCTGCTAATACAAAATGGTGGGGATTCAGATCAGGTGGGTTCCGTGTAGCAGGTTACTGCAGAAGGGAATACCGGTTTCACAACACATGCCTGTTTTTCTCCTCTAATGCTGTGTTCACCTCTCTTTTGGTGCAGATAGCGGCTACGGAGTAGTGGTGGGGAGGGAAAAATAGTGACTCCCACTTCACCTCTTTTCCTTGCATGGATTACTGGCAGAAGTTAATGCAGACACCATCAATATTTAGTTTATGCTGGTTACTCACTTCAGAGCAAACCTCTTTCTTCCCCAAGGGGAAAACGAGGTTAGGAGGCAGCAACCAGCAAGGAGGCCCTGGAGAAAAACATGCTGTCACAGGGCCAAGAAGCAGTGAAGAGTCCCAGGGGCTTAGTGCATAATAGTTGTGGCCTCAAGCACTTACTTGTCAGCAATATCAGTGAGCCACCTGCCACAGTCTCACTATGAAAGACACTGGAGAAGACCTCTCATCCAGAGAGCCAGCAGGCAGAGATTTGGGATTTTGAAACAGAGGTTAAGACTTAATGGCTGTTTATGATGCACTTGAGAACTGCAGGAGCACCTTGCTTGTAGGATCATCCACATCAATACCTGCCTTTCAAGATTACATCAATTCTGCACAGCTTAAGAGGAACTTGACAGGAGTCAAGTGTATTAGGCGTACAGTGAAATGCTATGAAAGAGAGGGCTAACCAGGAATTCTCTGGCTTAAATCATCTGCACAAATTAGGAAGAGGAGGTGGATGAGGCATTTCAAGGACAGATAAATACCCAGAACACAAGACCTGGTAGTAATGGGGGACTTAACAGGGCAACACACAAAATTTCCACTAAGTTCTAGGAATGTATTAGGGACAACTTTTTGTTTCAGAAAGTGGAAGAAATATCCAGGGGACAGCCATTTTAGACTTGATTCTTGCCAACAGAGAGGAATTAATTGAGAATCTGAAGGTAAAAGGCAATTCAGGTGAAAGTGATCATGAAATGACAGATTTCAAGATTCCCAGGAAAGGAAGGAGTGATAGCAGCAGAATAAGCACAAAGGATGTCAAAAAAGCACACTTTAGCAAATTCAGAGAGAACTGGTAGATAAGGTCCCATGGGAAGAAAATCTAAAAGGGGGAAAAAAAAGTTCAGGAGAACTGGCAGTTTGTCAGAGAGACAATATGAAAGGTACAATGGCAAGCTATCCTGACATGAAGAAAAGATAGTAGTAAGAGGCTAATATGGCGCAATCAGGAAATTTTTAATGATCTGAAAAAAATCAAGAGAAATCCTACAAAAAGTGGAAACATGGACAAATTGCTAAGGAAGAGTACAAAAGAATAGCACAAGCATGAATAAACAAAATCAGAAAGGCTGAAGCACAAAATGAGTTACACCCAGCAAGGGGCATAAAAGACTTGGAGAAGCTCTTTAAATACATTAGGAGCAGGAGAAAGATGAAGGGAAAATGTAAGTCCTCTACTTAGCAGGGAAGGAGAACAGATGATATCAAGGATGCTGAGGTGTTTACTGACTAGTTAAGCTTCAGTCTTCACTAAAAGATTTAATGACCAGATACTCAACACAATTAATATTAACCAGAGAGAAGGAATACAAGCCAAAATCAGGAAAGAACAGGTTAAAGAATATTTAGATGAGTTAATGTATTCAGAGAACTGTAGGACTGGAAGGGACTGAGAGAGGTCGTCTAGTTATTACATGGGGGGGGATCATGAGGTGTCAGCCTCCACCCCAAACCCCACTTTGCCTCCAGCATTTATAATGGTGTTAAATATATATAACAAGTGTTTTTAATTTATAAGGGGGCGTTGCACTCAGAGGCTTGCTATGTGAAAGGGGTCACCAGTACAAAAGTTTGAGAATCACTGATCTAGACCATCCCGACAGGTGTTTCTCTAATCTGCTCTTAAAAATCTCTGGTGATGGAGATTCCACAACCTCCCTAGGCAATTTATTCCAGTGCTTAAACACCCTCACAGGAAGTTTTTCCTAATGTCCAACCTAAACCTCCCTTGCTGCAATTTAAGCCCATTGCTTTTTGTCCTATCCTCAGAGGTTAAGAGCAACAATTTTTCTCCCTCGTCCTTGTAATAACCTTTTACGTACTTGGAAACTTATGTCCCCTCTCAGTCTTCTCTTTTCCAGACTAAAAAGACCCAATTTTTTCAGTCTTCCCTCACAGATCATGTTTTCTAGACCTTTAATCATTTTTGTCGCTCTTCTCTGGATTCCTGAAATGTGGCACCCGGACCTGGGCACAATACTCCAATTGAGGCCTAATCAGTGCAGAGTAGAGCAGAAAAATTACTTTTTATGTCTTCCTTACAACACTCCTGCTAATACATCCCAGAATAGTGTTTCATGTTTAGCTTGTGGTCCACTATGACCCCCAGATCCCTTTCCACAATACTCCTTCCTAGGCAGTCATTTCCCATTTTGTATGTGTGCAATTGATTGTTCCTTCCTAAATGGAGTACTTTGCATTTACTTTAGACCATTTCTCCAGTTTGCCCAGATCATTTTGAATTTTAACCCTAACCTCCAAAGAACTTCCAACCCCTCCCAGCTTGGTATCGTCCTCAAACTTTATAAGTGTACTCTCTATGCCATTGTCTAAATCACTGATGAAGATATTAACAGAACCAGATCCAGAACTGATCCCTGTGGGACCCCACTCATTATGTCCTTCCAGCATGACTGTGAACCACTGATGATTACTCTCTGGGAACGGTTTTCCAACCAGTTTTGCACCCACCTTATAGTAACTCCATCTAGGTTGGATTTCATTTGTTTGTGAGAAGATCATGCGAGACAGTATCAAAAGCTTTACTAAAGTCAAGATATATCATTTATACTGCTTCCCCCTATCCACAAAGCTTTCTTTGACAGGGTAACAAGCCATCATGATGGTTTGACATGATATTTTTGGACAAATCCATGCTGACTGTCATTTATCACCTTATCTTCTAGATGTTTGCAAATTGATTGCTTAATTATTTGCTCCATTATCTTTCTGGGTACAGAAGTTAAGATGACTGGTCTGCAATTCCCCGGTTTGTCCTTATTTTCCTTTTTATAGATGGGCAAATATAGTGCCATTTTCCAGTCTTCTGAAATCTCTCCAGTCTTCCATGACTTTTTGAAGATAATCACTAATGGCTCAGATATCTCCTCAGTTAGCTCCTTGAGTATTCTAGAATGCATTACATCAGGGCCTGGTGACTTGAAGACATCTAACTTGTCTAAGTAATTTTTAATTCAAGTCATTAAGGTCTGATGAAATTCACCCTAGGATAGTGAAGGGAACCGAAGCAATCTCAAAACTTTTAGAAATTATCTTCGAGAACTCATGGAGGATGGATGAGGTCCCAGAGAACTGAAGAAGAGAAAACATGGTGCCTATTTTATTATTTTTTTTTTTTAAAATTCTTTCCTAATCTCTGCCCACTTGATGTGTTAAAATGAGAAGCTACTCACAACAGCAGATTGTGCAGACACTGAAATATGACAACATATATTCTGCTGGGCACCTGAGGAGGGTTTGACTATACCCTTGAACACAGCCGGATTAAGGCATAAGTATGGGTATAGGGCCTCAGGTCCCAAAATCATGTGATATCAGAGGATTTTAAATTATCAGTAGGAATCCCAGTTAATCCCATGGAAACGAAGCTGTTCATACTTACAGAGCTATTGTTTCAGACTCTCTGCAGATGCAGGCAGGCATGACTGCATCGGTTACATATGTTTCACATTCTTGTGGTTCCCTCTGCAATCATCAGTGTCTTTCAATTTAAGAACAAGTAAGATGAGACTCTGGAGATCAAGACAGCAGCTTCAACAAAGTGACAGGTTGCTGCTCTGCCCAATTTGAGTCCTGGAGGAGGACAGAGAAACAGAAACAAGGCTCTTCTGTGCAGCAACTGCAAGGCTGATGGAAGAGCAGAGCAGCAGTCAGGAGTCTCTGGGATGGAGGAAATGAATACTTTCTTCTCTCCACCAACTAGATGACTTTGGGGAGGGCTAATGTTATCAAGTACCTATTATCCAGAGGCCTATAAGAAAAACAGAATCCCCTAAAGATGTCCACAGACAATATCCTAGAGGGAATCCTAGCGCTGCCCTCCCAGAAGATGAACTGAGGTGCTGGGCTTTCCACCAGGGTGTTTGGCAATGGATGGGATGCGCCTCCCCAACCCCCACTCCTTGCTGCATATCAGCATCTGGTAAAATTTTCAAATTTTGACTGCAACCGCAAACCCATTATCTTCATGTGCATCTTTTACAGATTGCACAATCCAGGGAGCTACAAAATCAGAAGGAAGAAGGTCTTTGTCAAAGAAGCAGCTCAAACACACACGTGTCCAATTTTCAAAGTAGTTAAGACCAAATGCCAATCCGCTCATTATGCAAATAACTGCTGATAATCATTTGCACTCAATTGTCATAATCAGACACATTGTATGTACATTTATGTACTCTGCTTTTTTTTGAAAATCTGGGCTACAAGCCTGGCATTGTAGTTAAGTGTGTGCTGATAAGGATGGGAATGCTTTAAAAAAAATTCTTGTATTTAAATAGTGCTCTGAAATACTCTCAAAACAACGTCTAGAGGTTGGATATTTGCCACACTGAGAATGGAAAGCTTGATTTTCAGCCATTGTAGGTGTGTTTTAAGAGAGCTATCATGCTAGCTCAAGTAAAGCAGATTATACCGATAATATGACTGGACTCCTCTTATCCGAGAGGAGAGTTATCCACTTATAAGCTTACATTCCTATGAGAAACTTCAAACCGTATTGTACCGTTTTAATGCAAGACAACTGGTAGCATTGTGAAGATACAACAGCCCCAATTTTAGCTTCAAATAGTAATTTTCTGATAAACTACAACAACAACTTGGACAAGATCTTTATGCAGTTAGACTTTGGCAATGATCTTTTAAAAAAATGAAATGCAGTGACACTAGTGCAACCAAATGGCCACGTTAAACCTAGTCAGCAGAAACTCAGGAGGATGGAGTAGAGATTGTAAATACAGCCCTATTAGTTTTATTGGCTGGAAGTTATCATCCAAATCGTTTACTCCAATATTTTCTTATTAGGTTTTGGAGAATCCAAGTGCTGTTTTATGCCTTACATATGATTTAAATTACAAGACTGAAAATATCTTGCTTCAGAAAGCAAAAAAGAATGTTATTTTTACTTAAAAATTTAGGACACTTTTTTTAAACTGATTTTTTTTGCACATTTAACAAATTAAATATATGATATTTGACATGGCTACTGACAAGTATCAGTGCTGAGAAACGAAATTATAACAAAGTAAATTATATACGCAATTCTCCCCCCACCTCTAATTTATTGTGTGTGGTAGCAAGCAGTACATCCACCACTTCACTACAAGTGTTGCAATAATTACTTATGTATTCATGAAATCAAAATTTGGTGAACATTAAAAGTGCTAACCCTAACATGCTGCAAGAAGCAGAAATATTTCTGATGTGCCTAAAATTTTGTTGCTTCTCTTGATCCCTGAACAAGCATCAAATCCTGCTTTTTAAACTGCTGTGCGTTTGACAGTTAGACAGCATGCCCATGAAGTCATTTTGAGAATTAAGCTACATTATTTGCACATTTTGGAAAATATGCAGGAGGAAGGAGGGAGTGGGAGGAGGAGGAGGAGGGAGTTAATGTAGGCAAGATCATGAAAACTAAAAACGCAAGATTCAAACAGCATAGCACCAATTGACCTTTTCTTTTCCAAACTTTGTATTTCAAGGCCCTGATCCTGTAAACTAGATCTGTGTAGACGGGAGGTTCCAGACATGAGGGTCTGATTCTAAGGCCAGAAGGGATTACTAATCATCTATCCGGACCGCCTGCATAACTAGGCCACCTAACATCCCCCAAATAATTCTTGTTGAACTACAGCATATCTTTTAGATAAACATCCACTCTTGATTTATGAGCGGCCAATGATAGTGAATCCACCATAACCCTGCAGTGACTTCACTCTGACCTTACTTAGTGTGAACTGCATAAACTGCACTGTTTAGGCCCTATTTAAAGTATTAAGGCAGGATGGAAACGGGTTTGCCATCTTTGGTGTTTGGTTCCATATTGCAACTAAACCAACACTTGGCAAGATGGTGACTAGCATCAGTCAATTCTACACAGGCTTCTCCCGACAGGCTAAAACACAGGTAACTTGCTATGCAATTTAGGGTAACCTGGTTTTCAGCAAGGGTTGTGGATGTTTTGAATCCTTTCCCTCAACCCACCCCAACATGGTACCAGAGCATGACATGCTACTTCCATGGCTGCTACAACAGTTCTACATATAGCAGTACCTGGTGCACTTACCCAAAAAATGCTGAAAACCCACTATCTATACATCACTTGCCTCCTCCCTCAATCTTCTCTTGAACCCCCCTTCAATATGCAGACCCTCTTACATGGTCTGTTCGTATTACCCTATGCTCACCAGACCCAGAGTGACTGTGCTAATTTGTGTGTGGAGTCCCCCTCCAGGTTTTGTGGTTTAAGGAAGCTTCCATGAACAAAAGGGGTACACAGATCTTTTTGAAAGAGGCTGGAGTGCAAATGGACCATCATTAAATAATAATAATAAAAAAACCTTACAGTTGAAAGGTCACTATAACTTTTCTAAGGAAATAAAGAACATACATTTGTAATCCCAAAATCCTGCTTCCTTAACCTCAAACGGTGCTTATCAAAAGGAAAGAAATCTGAAAAACTAAGTATTTATCAGGCATAGTTTAAAAATTCATTGTTAATTTGGGGTAGGCATTTCAGGATTGAGTTTATCACCATCGTGATGTGAATTTCAGTGTGAAAGCAAGTCCAGCTCAGAAGCGTTTAAGTGCCCCAGGTAAGCCCATAAAGCTGACTGAGGAGAAGCAAACAAACAGATCTCCCCCCTCAACACACACTTGAAGGATCTGTCCACCAGTCTAGAGAGGCCAAGATTTCAGTGAGCATCCAAACCATCATTTCTACGGAGAGTACACAGATGGCAGCTACCCCTGAAGCTGCTGAAAACGGCACCTGGCAAGCTGAACTACGTAAGTGCCTGAGCCCATATACCCCAGAAGCCATACTCCATACTAGTCAATACTCCTCATGGTAGGATGGGCCTTCAGGTCTAACACAATGGCCAGCATTATCTGCAATCTTATATGTGGAACAAAGGCGCTGGCTTCCACAGAGTCCAAGACTGTTCCTATAAACTCTCTTATATAAAAATGACAGGATTGACTTCTCCATGTTGATGAGCAACCCTAGTGCATCGAAGATGGATTGGTTGATGACATTTAGGACAGCATCTGAGCCTTGGATTGGCCTCTCACTACCCAGTCATTCAAGTAGGAAACACTTAATTCCTGACTTTCTCAGGAATGCTACCAGCACTGCCATATACTGTACTTTATGAACACCCGTGGAGCTGCAGACAGGCCAAACAGTAGTACTGTAAAGTGGTAATGGGTCTGATTTACCAGAAACCTGAACAATTTTCTGTGGCTTTGATGGATTGCCACATAGAAATATGCATCTTTTAAGATGGCAGCAATAGTCTTCAGGGATGGGATAATGGAAGCCAGCATAACCATGCAAAACTATTTTCTTCCGACGTTTGAACTATCCCAGGTCTAGTATGGGTCTGAGACCTACTTTTGCTTTTGGGATCAGGAAATACTGTGAAGAAAACCCTTCCCTCTGTATAACTGAGGAACTTCCTCTATGGCCCCTACTGAAGCAGAGATATTACCCCCTAAAGGAGAACCTCCTCCTGACAGTGGTCCCTGAAAATGGATGGAGAATAGGGATGAAAAGGGGGGGAAATGAAGGGTGTAGTCCCAATTCCACCCTACACTGATCTGTAGTGATGCGGGACTGAGCACTTATGTAGTGGGATTGGAGTGGCCGGCACTCCAGAAATTGGTAGGCTGTCTTTGACAAACAGTAAAATGTTTCCTTAGAACTCAGGCTGTCTGAGTGAATCAGGAGGATTCACTGTTGAAGAAGGAGGGTGTCTTTAAATTTAAATAGATTGTCCAAGAGGCTATATAGAGACCGAGCAAAGACTGCTGGTTAGCAATCCTAAACTGCAGACTCACTGGCGAATAAGGTTTTCTGGCAAAGAGATCCAGCTTCTTTGCATCCTTTCCATTCCTTCCTGCTAATCTTGGCATCCTCTCTCACTGGCAGCTGAGACCACTGATGACCCTGGAGGGTGGGTGTAACAATGTTCAAATCCCTGTGAGGGGACAGAATAGCTGCACTTGGCCCTTTTTGTTGTCAGAGGGAGGGAGAGAGGGAAGGAAGGGAGATGGTGTCTGCCATAGCACCTTGGTGGGCTCCAGATTGCTCCCAATTAATGAAGCTCCACTCTAGATGGTTCCTAAGGAACTAAGATATTGACCAGCCTGAGACCCCTTTCTCCAACCCCTTCCACCTGGATATTCTGACCAGAAGCCACCCTTTTTAATAGTAATGATGAGCCCGGCAGTCCACTAAGGGAAATGAGGAACCTTCTGATACCACTGCCTCAGTGGGTGATGAAGAGGAGGAGCTCAAAAGGTGGGTGCTGTGGAGCTCCACAGATTCCTCTAAAGGTAGATCCACCAGAGCAATTACTTCCCACTCAATACTGAGCCCGGTACTGAGAGTGGTCTCCTGCTGCATCTGGTGTGGTGTTGGTGTCTACTTGATAAAAGCAGAAGAAGGAAGATGTGGAGACTATTAGGAGGCAGGTGGAAACCCCCAATGGATCCATGGCCATTTGGACAAAGCCCCAGAGCTCAATTTCTTCCCAGCCATGGGTCTCTGCTTGATGGCCAAGACAGAGCCTCCAGGGGATACTGAGGATGGTAGGTAGTGGAAAGGGAATAATGATGTTCATGGCACAGCTGTGACAGATTGGAGTCAATTTCTGACCAAGAAGGGAGGACCGTTCCCTTCGATGCCACAGATTGATGTCTGGAGCCTGGAGATGGAGTCCCAGTGAGATGATCAAGGTTGGCACCACACAAAGAGGCATACAGCAAACCAGAGGAACTCATAATATTGCACACTAGGATGACACAGTTACAACAGGCGCCAGTACCGAGTGAGAAGCATCTTGGAAAGCCGGTGAAGCCAGTGCTAAGAGACTCACCAGATCCATGCAACACTCATGCAGCAGACTCATGCAACACCATGCTTAGTGTCCCTAGCCTCCGTTTGCCAGAAGCTGGGAATGAATGACAGGGGATGGATAACTTGATTGCCTATTCTGTTCATTACCTCTGAAACACTTGGCTTGGGCCACTGTCAGAAGATAGGATACTGGGCTAGATGGATCACTGGTCTGATCCAGTATGGCCATTCTTATGTTCTTATCCCAGGCTGCTGCATAAGCCTCCGGCGTAGACAGTACCAGGATAGTCTCCCACACCATTGAACTAAGTGGATCCACTTCAGGGGCTGGTATCCAGGGTGCCAGCATTGGAGCTGACGGTCCCTTTTAAGCAGATAACTGCCTCGGCCTTCAGTGCACTCTTGTGTTCTCATCCACAAGCTTCCTGGATTTTGGTGCCAGGGATCTCAATCTCCCAGATTGAGCATTTGACACAGATTCCTGACGTAAGAGACTCCCTGAGACACCTCAGGAAACTGGCAGGTCACTCACTGGCATCAGTTTCTTGCAAGAATGGCAAGGTTTGAAACCCGGTGGGCAAGGTACCCAGCAACAGGAACCAAAAAGTGTTCAAAAAAAAAAAAACCCCGAACACTTTAAAGGAAAACTTATGTCTATAACTAGCAAACTGTCTAAAACTACTAAAACACCACCAACTATACACAAGTGAGAAAAAAAACTTGCAACAACCGTTCCAACAACCATCAAGGGCAGTAAGAAGGAACTGAGGGGAGTCATGGCAACTCTGTCCTTTATACCTTTGCATGGTGACACAAGACAGGCCCATGGTGCATGTGCCACCCTGACAGGTCCCATTGAGGGATAAATCTCCGACTACTGTGCACTTGGCGCACGCACACACACACCCCCGTACCTCAAGTGGAACAGACGTGTAACCACTTGAAAAAACTTGGAATTTAGCTACCCAATTTGCAGCCATTACAATTAGAACGTGCAATTCCGAGTCTAAGCATATAAAACTGAGTCAGATATCAAATACTACATGAAAAACCCATACATGTAGTTTTATGGCTTATTTAAAAGTCACTAAAAATTGACTTAGTAGAACTGATTCAATAAGTATTTCCATATATTTTTTTTATAAGCACTGAAGACTATACTATCATGTATTAATAGGGTTAATATTTTATTGCTAAGTCATAGCCATGTATTCCTCATTCCAGGAATGAAACTGCCATTGAAATCTAAGAGACTCGTACAATTATGCCCCTCTTAAAGTGTAAAAGCTTCAAAAAAGGAGCAATGATCTGTGTGAAATCCACAAAACTGACAGATTTAAATCAAATTCTCTACTACAATTGTGACACTGGGTTTATGGAATATTATCTGACTGTTCCAATACATCTGCAAATGCTAGCAAAATAATCAGAGAGATGTAATTTAAAGTTGATCTATCTTTAAGGGCCAAATTTTTCTCTAGGATGCAGTGTAATTAAACAGTTACAAAATCCTCCCATTTCAGTGGGAAATACATTTAACGCTGTAAACTTATGGCACACCAGTCGGCTTTGTCTTTTTATGATTGCAATAATTCTGTTACCAAGCTTCTGCGGATTTATGCAAGTTAAAAATTTAGCTATCACTTGTCAATAAACGGACAAGCAAATAAACCCATTAACCTTTTCCCCTTACAGAGTAAAGTCTTTTTTTTAGTGCCAAACACGTGCATTCTGAAAGTAATTATTTGCATTGTTTACACTGATTTGTTTTAGCTTTTATCAAAATATAAAAAAAAAATTAAAAATTAAGCCACCAGGAATAAGTAGAGGTGTATGAAACAGTTGGTTTTTCTTGGAGATAAAATAAATATGAAATCATGCTCTCCTGCTCATCTCTCCACTTTCCCCAATATATATTTAATTCACACAGTGTTCTGGGGGGGGGAGGGGGGCGGAATCAGATTTGATGAGACCAACTTCAACTACAAAACAAGCCATTTTGAATGACTTACCAGAAACGTTAATTGATGTTCCTGCATCAATAATTCCACTGTTAGGCCTTACACAGTATCTGCGTGGTGCTGTAGTTTTCACTTTGAAGCACACATTTCTGTCTGTAGGATTACCAAGTTTCAGGTTTGTGGTGACAACATCTGTGAAAGGACCTGCAGAACACAGCAAAAAAGATTTTAAATTATATTAAAAATACTTTAAACTTTGAGTTTAGACAGACTTTAAATTTGTATCTACAAATCTTATAAAGTAGTTAGATATTCAGCTTCCATTAGCAGCATCTACAGTTAACTGTTCATGCAGAACTGAGGATATAGGTTGAGGCCTCTGAAAATCTGAGCCATGTTATTCTTGAATGCATATCAATAGTTCAGCTTTGCCTTTAATGACTAATAAGCTTCAAGGAAGGATAGTTGGTACATCATGTAAATGTAGCAGCTGAATTCCGCTATCTTACACTGTTGTAATTGTGAAGTAAATACTGAAGTCAGAGGTATTTTGGATGTTCACAGATTAACTGAAAGCAGAGAGTTTGACCCACTTTATTCTAGGCTGTATAGAGGAGAAAGTTTTAGAAAGAAAGTCTAATCGTTAACAAATCCTAAAGCTGTCTAAATGACAAAAAAGCGAATATTGCACATATTAAAAGGGAAGGCAGAGTTATAAGAGTGGTTAGTACAAGAGTCAACCATGGAGTAGTGGGGTGTCCCAGTGAAAGCATGTCATTCTAAGGACACACTTGGGATTTCTAATTGGATCAGAGCTACAGATTGCTGGCAATGTGGCAATATTAGCTAGTGTGCTACTGCACTCATTTCTCTATGCTTCATATTAACAGAGCAAGACAATTACAGAAGTTAAAACAACATTTAGATTAACTTGCTTCTGACAAAGGCTACAAAAACCAAACAACTTGGTGCATAATCATTGGAGGGAATTACCAAAAATCGTAGAGAATAAAAGCCAAGTGGACGTGAACATTTAACACCGTAGTATGCAAATTTTCTTCATATTTTGAGCTGTAAAATATGAAGGAACTCCCAGAAAAGGACGCTAAAGAGATTTTCAACTGGATACAAAAATGATCATTTGTTTTAGTACTGTTTTTTTAATGTTACATTCCTTTATATAAAACTGTTGCTGCTTCAGGAAGATGGGACTTGTTCCAGACCACAGCACCTTCAGCTTGAAATAAATCATAGATTGAATGATAGGCTCGCTTTCCCTCCTCCAAATCTGGTCTTTTAAGTTGATGTATATAAAGTTGTAAAAATTCTAAAGGCTTAAAGCCAATGTCCTTGATGCAAATAGTTTAAAAAGGAAAAAATCACACCCCCTCCGACATCAATATAGCATCAGTTCTGCCTGCACTGTGAACAGCATGTTAGATGTGTATTTGCTATGCAAGACGGTAGCAAAAGAGGAAGCCCATGGAATTTAGGGTTGAACACATGTTTCATGACATGAAGCAGTCCCGCTAACCACTGAATTCTGGCTCTACTCAGTCATGTGACACCATGATGGTCCAAAAGTGTAACCACTAAATTCCCTCAGCCTTCCATATTGGAATGGAGTCCATGATTCCCGCTGCCACTTTGAGAACATTCAGAGACAAAGGGCTATAATTAGGAGTCATGGAACAATTCTGAAATAGATTTTGGGGACAGATTTTCAAAGAAGCCCAGCATTCATTTAGGCACCTCAGTAAAGTAGGAAGATTTTAAAGATAGATCTTAATGGTAGGGAAAGGTACTGTTTGCTGCTCTAAACAGAAATTTCTGGGTGCGAAGCACTTCTGAAAAACTGGTCATTCAGGTTATGACTTTACTGCAGAGTTAACTTGGGCAACTGGCACCTATGTCTGACTAGCCAGGCTGCAAGCAGCCATACTCCAAAGCCAGACTTGAATGCATTCACTTAATTGCATCCACACTGGTGCTGCACTCACTTATGTATCTCTAGGACTTCTCGGGGATTGTCCCATGGTTCTTAGTGCTGCAGTAAGCCTCTCAGAGATTTTTTCCCCAATGAGTTGTGGGATGTGTGTGTACTGGGAACACTGGGTGGGGGTGAGGGGGGCTGGGGAGAGAGAAAAGAAACTGTCAAAAGCACTGGAGGACTATCAGCATGCAAAACAAGCTGTGTTCTCACTGCAAAGTGGGTGGGTCACTAGCCCAAGCATAAGCAACATTTGGTTTTAAGCCTCTATCCCAAGGCAGGCTAGCCAGTTAGGGTCAAAACCACCACCACATTTAGGCGAGAGTTTTGTATAGGAGAACAGGAGCCAGGCTAGGGGCAACAATGTAATAAGAACCTGAGTCAACTCTGCAGGGAAGACAAACTCTTTAGTGCCTAGATGGGAGCTACTGAAAACTGAGCTCTATTAAAAATAAAAGGAGTACTTGTGGCACCTTAGAGACTAACAAATTTATTAGAGCATAAGCTTTCGTGAGCTACAGCTCACTTCATCGGATGCATTTGGTGGAAAAAACAGAGGAGAGATTTATATACACACACACAGAGAACATGAAACAATGGGTTTATCATACACACTATTGAACCCATTGTTTCATGTTGTGTGTGTGTGTGTGTGTGTGTATAAATCTCTCCTCTGTTTTTTCCACCAAATGCATCCGATGAAGTGAGCTGTAGCTCACGAAAGCTTATGCTCTAATAAATTTTATTAGTCTCTAAGGTGCCACAAGTACTCCTTTTCTTTTTGCGAATACAGACTAACACGGCCGCTACTCTGAAACCTATTAAAAATAGTTCATCGAAAGATTCAGACAAATGACAAACATATTCATGGTTCTATAGATTCTTACCCAGCAAGTCTAAGTATACTCAGAGTTTCCCCCCTAAATGAAATTTATTTCTAAAGCTAGGAAACATTTTTTCTGTTCTTTAAAAACACCATGAGAAAAATGGTGAGAAAGTTATAGGAAATGGAGAATCTGTCTGTACGTAATCTGACATGGGGTTGTCATGCACACTATCTAAAAGGAAGAATGTAACAAGTTGAATTTGGTGGTTAAAAATTTGGAATGTTCTGCTGGGGTCTTCTGAATTTTTTCAGCCAGTTCGAAAAAAGTTGATTTGTATTAATGCAAAACAACAGGCAACATTGCATGCAATATCTAGCAATGTTAAAAAAACAAAAAAACAAAAAACAAAAACAGTACCACCTAGTTTGTGCCTCAGAGGTCACAAGTGTATATTACCAAGGACAGGAGGTATCTGACTTTCATATATACTCCAACATATTTTCCCACAGTTATTTTCAAACTGTTTCTATGGCTTTCTATCCAGAAGCTATGCATGCAACCCTTCACATTTAAAGATCACTGCACTATCTCACAATTTGCCATGCTCCATTTCCTATTGAAACGCCAGTGCTACATCAATCTTATCTAAAATGTGTCATTCTACATTGTAGTGTTTTATAATTTGCAAGATAATTCTCAAACACTTTCTCTTTGAAATGATCAAGTCGAAAGAGTATGTCAACTATCTAACATTTAATAAAGGCCCGTTACCTTATAAATGCAGCACACAAATTCATGTACTGTACTATTCGGCTAATATGGGTTTGCCAAATAGTACAGTACATGTGTATTCCATCACTGATTATCATGGCAAATACATTACCACACTGTCATTTCACTTGGATGGCTTCTATTTGTGTGTCCTTTATGAAATTTGTATCCTAGTCAAGGCCTCTTACACGGTGGGGTGGGGGAGCAAACAATCCTCACATACAGGGTATGCCTACACTTTGAGCTGGGGATGTGATAGCCATCAAACTAATGTGCTAAAAATAGCGTAGCTGTGGCAGCACAAGTGGTCGGAGGAGCTAGCCACCCCAAGGATGTATCTATTGTCTCAAGGCAGTTCGCTCCTTCTGGTACTCATGTGCTCCAGCTGCATTATTTTTAGTGCATTAGCTTGATCAACGGTATCTCCTCAAGCTGGGAATCACACCCCTGGCTCAAAAGGTACACATACCCCATACTAACATCTTTAATCACTTCTGTTCTCTAGCCCTGATTCAGCAAAGCACTTAAGCACGTATCTAACTTCAAAAATGGGACTACTCATGTACTTGCAGTCAGTGAAACTACACTGCAACTGGGAGATGCGATTTCCAACTCAGGTAATACAGGAGCTAGCTCTACTTGAGCTAAAAACAGAAGTGTGACCACAGCAGCATGGGTGGCAACTTGAGTTATCCTCCCGTTAGAGTTTTATATGGACAGCCTCAACTTAAAAGGAAGAAACAGAAGTCTGACTGTGTTTTATTTCGATCTGAATATTTTAAAAACTTGTTACAAACAACAGTAACACCTATGATTAATTTAACTGGAAGACTAGATAAAGCCTATTTTCTCAGTTTGTTTACTATGCATTTCACAGATCTTGGAGTCAGTTACTCTTTCCCTTGCATACTCCTTTACCTCTTTTAGTTTGTGTGCATCTTCTCGCAGAAATAATGGATATATTATATAATTTTTAAAGAAAAATGGTTGATTGTAAAACCACAAAGACTGACAGGAGGGCTTAGTGGCAGATATAGCACTTGCTATTTTAATTTTTTTCTTTTAAGATTTGATTAGATTTCAAGTTTATTATGTCCTTTAAGAATAAGCTTTAAAATGAAATAAGCTGAAATGTCAAGTGAGACAGCATGGTCTGGAAGAACAAGTACATGGATGGGAGTCAGGAAGTCCTGAAAAAAGAAAAGGAGTACTTGTGGCACCTTAGAGACTAACAAATTTATTAGAGCATAAGCTTTCGTGAGCTACAGCTCACTTCATCGGATCACGAAAGCTTATGCTCTAATAAATGTATTAGTCTCTAAGGTGCCACAAGTACTCCTTTTCTTTTTGCAAATACAGACTAACACGGCTGCTACTCTGAAGGAAGTCCTGAGTTTCAATCAAAGCTCTACCACTGTCTTGCTGTCTATCCTTAGGCTATGGAGTCAACGTACCTTAGGTCGAATTACCGTAGGGGGGAGAGGTGTCAATAGGAGAAAAGTCTCCTGTTGACTTACCTTACTCTTCTTGTTGGGTGTAGAGAACAGGAGTCATTGGGTGGACAGCGATCTGCAGTCAATTTGGCGGGTCTTTACTAGACCTGCTAAATTGACCGCCGGTGGATCGATCTCGGAGCGTCAATCCCTGCTGTAATGTAGAGCTGCCCTTAGATAGATCACTTAAGGACTAGGTCTTGTGATTAAAATCAATGGAAGTTGACACCAATTTAAACAGGAGCAGGTTTGGGCCCTTAACTTTTCTCCACCTGTAAAAGTTAGTATAATACTTACTTAATCACAGGGAATCTTGTGAAGATGAGTGTTTTAAAAGCACTACATTCCACATTTTAATCATTATCACGTGGCCCTCTGGACACTTGTAATTAAGGAAGCATCAGCAACTTTTTAAAATCAAAGTAGTTGAGGAATGAGAAGCCAAGAGTATCTGTATTATATATTTCAGAAGTATTTGGTTGAAAGCAGCCCTCCTATTCTGAATTTGAAAATTTATTTTTTTAAAAATAGACAGAACTGTATAACTGCGTCACCCACTTCTGACCTATTCACCTCTGGTTTATTCTTTTCATATCTTTGCTACCTTGCTTTCTCCTACCAATTCATGCTATGGCCAGGCAGTTCTTTTCAAAGGTTGTAAAAGTACGTACTACTACTGGAAATAGATACTTCACAAAGATCTGGTCCAGCAGCCCCAAAGCCAGCCATTAACTTACTCCCTGGGGAGTGCAGTGATGCAAAAAAACATAAAAGCAGTCAGTGTAACTAAATAATAACTGTAAAACAACCCTGCCAGAATGTGCACCAGACTGTGGAACTTCTACACTGTTGAAGTGATGTGCAACTGAATGTACTGAAGAAGCTAAATATGTATTTCTACTATGGGTACACTTCTCAAAGGAGCTACTGAGGCTACCTGAGCCCTGATGGAACAGGCCTGCAATTAGCTAATATTCACAGCACAGTCTAATGTAGCCAATAATCCCAAAAGAAAGTCTAAATTGAAATGTGTTTCCCTTTCATCCCGTCTGTGCAAACTACAAATAAATTTACAAGCTAGCTCTTGGGGGAAGCGGCTTTTTTTGTTCTGTTTGTACAGCGCCTAGCACAATGGGGTCCTAGTACCTGACTACTGCGCCTGGGAACTATGTTAAGGCAAACAAATACCACCACCACCAATGGCTTAGTCCTACCTAGACCAAATGACAGTGTTTTATGCACTTCGAGAGTATGTAGCTTAGCTTACGTTTTTCTAGTTTGACTTGGAGAAGAGGAAAAGGTGGTAAATTACTTGACTGAGATGGAAATCAGAAGGTATTCTGAGACCTAATTGCAACTTGTTATCCAAAATTATACTGTATTCTATACAGACAGGGAAAGGCAGTCTTGACATAAGGTTATGAATCTCTCCCACCCTTTAGGTAAATGTTATTGCTACCAAACATTGATTTGATGGACTGGTGAAAAAGAGAGCAGCATGATGCTAGGGGCTCAAAGGGTGGTCTGATCAACCCCATTAATATGTTTAGAGCCCATGGGGCAATAGGTCATCTTATTAGGGGATAAACCCTGATAAGGCCTTTCAGGAATCTAGCTACTATGGGATGAGAAAACACTGAGTACCTTTGAACTGGAGAGGGATTAGCCTGAAATGATTTTTGAGTAGACTAAGGAATTTATGACCAGTCCTGATCTCTTTAATGATAAGCAGTATGCCTAGGAATCCAAGTCTATAAAGAACATAGTCGTCGTTGATTGGCCCAAATGATAAACCTTTTCCATTTGGCAAAATAGATAGTCCTGGTAGAGTCCTTTCTACACTTACGAGGATATTCTAGATTTCTGGTGAGCCGCTTCTCTCTAGCGCTGAGAACTATCAGCAACCTGTAAGGAGTAGGGAAGTTGGCTCTGCCCGACCCTTTGTGACATCAGGTTCCGTTGAAGTAGCTGCTGAATTGGGGGCCAAAGTGATAGATTCTTCAGATCCAAGAACTAAAATTGCATTAACATGGCTTGTGCCAGGACTGTCATTTTGCCCAAGTCTTTCTGAGTTTTCTAATTATTCCTGAGATTTAAAAAAAATTGGAGGCTAAGCACATATCAGACTTGGGAGACAAGGGAATCTGGAACGCATCTTACAGAGGCCCTTACTCTTGACCTTGACCTCCTCTGAAGTAGAACTTGGAACATTTCCTGTTTGCAACAATGAACAACAGATCTACGGAGGACTGATCCTGACAAATTTCTTGGATAATCCTTGACGGCATTCTTTGCTGCCATTCATGATTGCTTGTAAATTGTCTGAGGTGATCAGCCTGAACTTTCCGTGGTCCTGTTAAGTGAAAACTACCTAGATTTACATTAGTCTCTAAGGTGCCACAAGTACTCCTTTTCTTTTTGCGAATAGAGACTAACACGGCTGCTACTCTGAAACCTAGATTTACATTGTAACTGATACACCAGTTTCACAGATGCAAAGTTTCCTGGCAAAGAGGGGTGGATCTTGCTCCTCCCTGTGGGATTATGTAAAACATCACTGTGGTATCATCTATCAAGACCTGAACAGATGATCCTCAGAGCTGGAAGGAACATTATGCAAGCATGACTAATTGCTCTTAATTCCAGAGTGTTTATGTACAATTGGGCTTCTTGACAAGAACTGTGAGTCTGTAAGTGGTCCAGTTGAAACCCCATCATACTGGATTGGATGAATTTGTTATTGTTTGGATGTAATAGTGGAGAGAAGGGAACCCCCTCACAAACTTTTTCAGGACCCTTCTACAAATCTAAAATTATAGGACTTCCTGGGGGACCTGCACTTTCTTCTCTAGGTGATGTCTGATGGGCTGATATAGGACTTCAACCACTCTTGCAGGCAGTGAAAATGAAGTCTGGTATGCTGAATTACATGAGAGCAGAAAGCTTTAGGGCCTAGAAGCCCAGGGCAAGTTCTCACGGAGTTTTGATGATGTGCCTGCAGTTGATTGACTAATTCTATATTGCTGAATCTTTCCTGAAGCAGGGAAGCCCTTGCTGGTTGAATCTAAAACTGTTCCTATGAATTGTCTGGCATAGGTAGGGCTGTGGGCATGCTCCTTCAGTGCTAGCCTTACCTGAGCTAACTCTGTAGTAAAAAGATACCCATAAGTCCCAACAGATACCACTGGCCAAATGAATTCTAACTTGAGTGTATAGGGCACATGTAAACCATCAGCGGAATACATACAAACAAGTACCCAGATTTTAAATGGGAGCTCTTTGGAAACCTCAGTCCTGTGAAAATCTGTCCTCCTCCTACCACCATGAACATCCTCAACTGCAAGGATGCTTGGTGCAATGGGAATAGAAGAGACTGTAATTTCTCCGTTCTCCACCCCCAGCTGGAGTAATCCTAAGGAAAGAGCTACTGGAAAAGCAAATTGTTACACTAACAGGCACTACCTATGTCAAAATACAGAGGCGGGAATAAGACAGGGAAAAAAATGTTTAAAAATTACATGACTCTTTTTAATTTAAAAATTGTTAACAGGAAAGAGAAGTGTGTAAAACCCAACATGATTACAAGATCCAGATGCCAAACTTGGAACGCTGTCCATAGTTTATAAATTGTTCAGTTTGGATGGATTAATCATTGTCCTTCCTTCTCTGCCTGTTTTGGCACAATCTATTCTTGCCAAGAATATAGCTCACTCACAATGGGAGTGCGGGGAGGGGAAGAAACATGACTAAAATATTGAAAGAATATTTTCAGTACATGAATGGGCTTGCTCCTTTGTCACCTTCTATATCCTTAGTGTCATTAACTGTTTGACTTCACAGTTGTAAAAACTGTAAAGAGTGAGGTCACACTCAATCTTTCCAACAGAGACAGAGGAGCACATCCTTCATCACTGAAGTATTTATCAGATTTTCACTTGCTTGTTCTAATCTGACTTCTTTAGAGTTTATTACATCTGAGCATTTTGTATTAAGTAGTTTTAGAAGTTTTATACAACAAACAAGAAAAAATATTTGCTCAAATTATTTTCTGTGTCCTAAACTTAAAAAAACATGCTCTGTCTATGAACGATGACGTAAACAAAAAGGATTGACAGCATATTTGGCTGGATTTTACTTCTAGACATCTGTTTTTAAAGGTAAGCATTATTTTAGAATTGGGTTCCAAATGAATTACATCATATTGTTAATGTATGGAATAAACATTTACTAAGTTCTGCTTTATAGTAGAAAAAAGGGGACATGCGTGTCAGAATAATGAGAGCAGAATATAACTATTCTATTTTTCCAATGGAAAACAAAAAAAACCCACCTCACCAGAATAAAATCTTCTTGAACAGAAAAAACCTCCCATACAACTTCAATACCCTACCTGCACTTGAAAAGGAAACTGTAATTACAGAAAACTTAATATTTTTCATCCAAAAGTATTTAAAAAAACCCTTTACAGCAAGATAAAGTAGGATGAATCTTAGACAGGGGTTCTCAATCTTTCTTTCTTTCTGAGGCCCCCTCACAACATGCTATAAAAACCTCCATGGCCCACTTGTGCCACAACTGTTTTTCTGCATATAAAAACCAGGACCAGCGTAGGGGGTAGTAATCCCTCAGACTGAGACAAACACCTACAAGATCTTTATCAAGAATTCTTAAAACTATGATACCCACCTGGGGAAGTGAGGAAACAGATTGACATAGCAAGACGGGTACCCAGAAGTCACCTACTACAGGACAGGCCCCACAATGAAAATAACAGAACACCATCACGTACAGCCCCCAGCTAAAACCTCTCCAGCACATCAACGATCTACAACCTATCCTGGAAAACTCTCCCTTACTCTCACAGACCTTGGGAGACAGGCCAGTCCTCGCTTACAGACAGCCCCCGAACCTGAAGCAAATACTCACCAGCAAGTACATACCACACCACAGAAACACTAACCCAGGAACCAATCCCTGTAACAAACCTCGTTGCCTACTCTGTTCCCATATCTACTCTAGTGACACCATCAGAGGACCCAACCACATCAGCCACACCATCAGAGGCTCATTCACCTGCATGTCTACTAATGTTATATATGCTATCATGTGCCAGCAATGCCCCTCTGCCATGTACACTGGCCAAACCGGACAGTCCCTATGGAAAAGAATAAATGGACACAAATTGGACATCAGGAATGGTAACACAAAAACGCCAGTGGGAGAACACTTTAATCTTCCTGGACATTCTATAACAAATTTGAAAGTAGCTATACTTGAACAAAAAAAAAAAAAAAAACTTCAGGAAACAGATTTCAAAGAGAAACAGCAGAACTAAAATTCATTTGCAAATTTAACATCATTAATATGGACTTGAATAGGGACTGGGAGTGGCTGGCTCATTACTGAAGCAGCTTTGCCTCTCCTGGAATTGACACCTCCTCATCTATTGTTGGGAGTGGACTATATCCACCTGGATAGAATTGGCCCTGTCAACACTGGTTCTCCACTTGTGAGGTAACTCCCTTCTCTTTATGTGTCAGTATATTTATGTCTGCATCTGTAACTTTCACTCCATGCATCTGAAGAAGCGAGGTTTTTACCCACAAAAGCTTATGCTCAAATAAATCTGTTAGTCTTTAAGGTGCCACCAGACTCCTTGTTGTTTTTGTGGATACAGACTAACACGGCTACCCCCTGATATTTCAGAACACTGAATGTATTTAATATTGGGGGGAGGGAGGAAGAGTAGCAGTTACTATGAACATTAAATGGACAAAGGTTACAGCAACATGGTAATTTAAAGAAATGTGCATTATCATTCTGCAATAACCCTTGTCTATTTATACCATAAAGACCCTATCAAATGTGTTGCCACTGTAACAAACAGCATCATCATTAACTTTAGAATAAATGGAGAATAATTTTTTTTATTATCTAGTTCTAATGTATTCATTTTCTATATACAAGTCAAATTGTATGTGTTCATATATATTATACATGTAATTTATATCTACAAAGGTTGCTACTGAATTAGAAGAGGGATTCAAAGATGCACTTTATGTACAATTTTAAGTACCTGAATAAAAATAACAGTAGATGTAAAATTAAAGGCTTCAGGATATACACAGACTGGCTGCACATCGAGGAGGTGATAAAATAAACTTCAGCTATTAATATATTCAGGACCTAAAAATGGAGATCAATCCTGTTCTTTGCAAGCAGTGGAAACTATGGCTCTGCTGTTGAACTCTTAGAGAGCTGGATTATTAGTGATGTTTTCAGGATATGATGGAAAACAAAAACAAAAACAGCATTTAGGAGTGACCAGAGAGCCTAATGGAGGCAGAGAAAAACCTACAATTATTTTTCAGAGGAATCACAGCCCAAAATTCAGGACAGTGAGGTGGAAAGCATTCTGTAGTCCTTATATGAAAGGAACTCCCATAGAGGTAATTTGAATTTCTGCACGAGTCAGGAGTGCAGAATTAGGTCTGCAGTGATCAGAATCTAGTTTAGTTTGAAATTGGAACTGTAAGTGCAGGTACCTATAGCCTCACCGTGGTTATAAAATTAAAGCTTTTCTCCCAATATAATTAAAGTTAATCAATTGTTTGTGCACAAACTCTTACTTTATTATTGCTTCTTATGCCCACAACTGGGAATAGATGGGAGTGTAAAACAGAGAAAATAAGGCATGCTCAACTTTAGCAGAGCAAACATTTGGAAAAAATGGTATGAAGTCACATGGTATAAATAAGAAGCAAAAAGACATTTTATAAAGCCTTCATTTTCCTTAGCTGTGTAGCCAGTTAATATGACCCTGGGATAATCACGCTTTCAGTGAGCTCAAGTGACTCGCACTAGGTCTTAAAACTATTTGCAGAAGACAAGATTTCCCTCTATTGTAGGGAAAACCAGGGATCAGAATCTTACAAATTGCATTGTAAATAACTGTTGGATCACCAGGCATGCAAGCATATACCTCTCCTTCCCCAATTCCCTACCCCCTACTCTGGAAACTGAACAAGAATGCAAGATTAAATTGTTCAGAAACACAGCATCTTTAATCCATAGCACCCTGGTAAGAGGGACTTTGTTTACAGCTCAAAGAAGAGCTATGGCATTTAGTAAAGTGATTATTTTCATAGAGTAGTTACTATAATACGAGATAAGGTACTGCAGGAAGCACCAGAGCCAGTTTTTGAAATATCAGAAAAGGTGTTTGGAGAAAGCAATATTTTGACATAACTGATGACAGGAGAAGCTTACTCAGCTTTGTATGGTAGAGCATGATTGTTTGTTCGCATAAAACCTCAGTCACTTCTTTACTATCCAGTCTTAAACACATTTTTAATTAAATATGGAAGCAGTCATGCTCGGTCACACAGAGAACATTTTGAGTGGCAGCAAAAGCAAGACAGCTGTTGCAGATTTATTACATAAACCCCTTTCTATAAAAGGCTGCCTAACAGGCCAAGTTTTCAAACTCAACAATTAATCCAGTCACGTTAGGAAAAAAAAAAATCCTGTGTCCCTTATGCACACAAGAAATTTCCACCTTGGCATGTAAAACAGTGGCCTATGATAGATTTGTATATTGAACAAATGTTGAGGGGGAAAAAACAACAACAACAACAAGGCTATAGAGCGTTATTTAAACCTTGCCCTTAAATTGGATAATTGTGCTTAAGTACTGATGAATATATATGCAGAAGCACAGGCTCTCTTCTGTCACTGACACTCAGTGGAAAGAGATGAAGGAAAGAAAGGTCTCAAAGAAGTGGTTCTAGCAATGAGAATTGTCTGCAGTGCTGGAGTTCGCTCTTCACTAAAAAAGAAAGGCCTAATACAGAGGTCCTTAATCTAGCAAAATGCCCATTTATGTCAATGGGAGTTGTGCTTAGAGACAATGGAATCTGTCTTAAAGTATGGGTTAGGGGAGTTTCCCTATGAAGCATCCTGTTTCTATAAATAACAGATGACATTCCCGGCCAACAGTTATGACACAAAAAAACCTGTTTAAAACCTTATCCAATAAAGCTTTCAAAAACAACCAACTGCATTGACAAAAAAAGGGCTTTGTTATTGTACTAACTGGCCAGGTTCTTTCAATATTTGTGTTTTCACCCTGCAGTGAGCTAATAAGACTGATATGGTAATGAGATATTAGAAAATGAGTGTTACAGTAAGATGTGGACATAATTAGCAAGGCTCATTTGATTCTGCTTTGTCTCCAGCTTGGGAAAAAGCTACATGTAGAGGAAATACTACCAGCCCCCGTAAACCAAAAAAAACCCCACACAAATACTGAGATCAACCTGCATATTACCTAGTTTTCTGCAAAATTAAATTGACACTTAAAATACTCAGACTTGACTGAAGCAATGCCTACATCTTTTTTAAACGATTAAGAGATGTACTTTCCATTGCATTCTTCCATGAGATTACAGGCGCCTTAAAAGAAGAGAAACTCAGCAGACCAATATTACCTCTTCAGTTATTCAAGCAAGTGTTTACACCAAGTTTTATTACCATTAAAATGATAATTTGGAACAAAGTTCTGCACAGAGTGTAACAATATAGAACTTGGCTTTATATTCTTATGTAAATCATCAATTTATATGAATCAAGAGTTTACATGACCACCATTGACACGTCTTTAATTCATACAGCTGCAAAGCTAGACAGAAATGCACTGTTTTACATAGGAACAAACTACTTTGCAACTAGAAGGCCTAAAACTACTATTTTTTTAAAAAAACCAAACAAACAGATTCTGAAGAATTCAAAATAATCCAAAGAACTATGATAATTTTGTGCACAAAAATATTTAGAATGTACCTAGTTACGATCCCCTTTGATTAATGGTTCAGAGTAAGAAATCTAACATTTTATCAGTGTTTAGATGAGATAGTGATTTAGCCCTATGAAAACAAAATTCCTATTGAAGTTAATGGGAGTTCTGCCCTATGGAGGGCTGCACGATTTAATCCATAGTAACTGAGAAGGGAAATAAACCAAGTTAGACCAATCCATTTTAGGACTTTTACAAGCACTTCAGTTTAAATACTAGTGCCCTTTGACAAATTAGGTACAGCAAGTTTGCCCGATTCACAGTTTTTGTACCAGAGTAACTACTTTGTTTAGGAAAATGATTTCCCATCCCCCACATAATTACACCAGTGCAAGCACCCCTAGAGCAGATGCACTAAAATTAGTATAAAGGTGCCGTATACTACTACCTGTTTCCCCTTCCCATAAGAGAAATATTTCAGCAGCAGTTCCTAAGGAACCGTACAGTACAGCCTGATTCTACAGTCCCTAAGATAAGCCATAATGGCTTAGTTTTCAAGTAGGCAATGAAAACAGACCCTGGTTAATTTTCAAAAATAGTCTAGGGAATTTAGATATATCCTCCATTAAAATTAATAGGATGTGGCTACATCTCTTAGACTGCTTTGAAAAAGAACTCATAAGCCAATTTTAGATCACGGAGTCTCATAAAAAGGATACAGCAAGAGCCAGTTGACTCAAAATGGTAAAACTGGGCTAACTAGTCTATATATCTACACACACACACACACACAACCTCACCTATGGAGTTGCTACTAACACATCCATAACCATAATATATGAAATAGATATAGACTTAACAAAATGCACACTTTCAAAAGTTGAAAAGTTGAAGGAATCCTTTTGGGGGATATAAAGATTGCCATGAATTATAACTTACTGTATCTTCAGTGTTTCTTTTAAAGTGATGCTAATTTTCCATAAAGTTACAACTGATGAAAAGTGATCAGTTAATTATAAAGATAATACTAAAGATGAACTTAAAATCAGTGTAATTCAAGGAGGTACACAGCATGTCTGCTCTACTGTAAAGAACATTTAGCACAGTTAGAATAAGTTATTGATTTTATTTGCATTGCAAAAAGAGCTACAGTAACAAACTGCCAATATTTAAGTGTTGCTAGGAAAACTATTAATTTTGTTTCATATTTGGGTTGTGTGTTGAGATTTGTATAACTTTAGGAAGTTTAGCTGTTTGATAGATACTGTATTAGGTTTTTTAATAATCAAACGCAAATGAGCAGGAATAAATTAATGTTTTGCTGAGAGAGTACAAAACCACTTACTTTAATTATGTAACTGATTGTTAAAGTGAAATGTGAACTGGTAAGTTTTCCAACAGAGTAGTGTATAGCTATTTATACAGTAGTATTCAAATAGATGGGAGTAGAGAAATCCTAGTACAGACTGCCATTATGCATGAATCCAGAAAGGCTCATGGTTTCTAAGAGTTTAAAGAAAGCACTGTATGCTTTTTCAGTTTTGTTCTTTATTCATATCTAAAGGGCAATTTTAAGAAGATTTTTTAAATGATTTCTGTGTACACAGATCAGCACCCATTCCAGTGACACCACAGATACAACATTTCGGAAATTTTCATTGTTCTTACCTAAGAACCCTTAACAGCAGCATGCTTAGAACTTGGAGTATAGAAACCACATGCAGAGGAGACAGGATAGTTTCATCTCCATGACCTATTCAGTCCTTAGCCTCTCTGCTGAGATGGATAGCAATAGAGTCAATTATGCTGATGAGCTGCTTGTAGTAGACAAAGATGACCACAAGCAACTGGACTGAGAACCCTAGTTCAAGAACTATTCTAAGCATCAGACATCCACTTTCAGATTCAAGAGATTTATGGTAAATCTGAACTAATGACAGATGATAGCTTGCAAAAACACTACCAAACCTCAAGCCAATGCCAAAGTAGTGTTTTAGATTAAACAGGAAAAGTAAAGTGTACACCTCATTCCAGGGTTATTTTTCTGCTCTTTTCAGCAAATGAAGTTACATGGAGTCGTAAACATATATGCAGAAGCAGGTGCTTGTGCACTGGGAACAGGAAACAGCATTTCCAACTGGAAGCAATTCTTATTGGTCTGTCTTCCAAGTTGTTAAACTCATGCATTTGGCAGTATTGCTATTTGCCAACTGGGGAGCATCACAGCACACTGCTGATTCACAACTCAGGGCCTACCTGTGGCTAGCCTCTAAGAAAGCTGATGCAAGAGCTCATCTGCTCAATCTGGCCCATTTTATCTTAGCAACTTCTCTGACTACTGTATTAAAGAAGACTTCCTTACATCTCCCCAGCCTGGACAGGAAGCAACAGCATTACAATTATATTTAAAATAAGCCAAGTCCTAAAATGGTTACTCCCTAATGAAATTGTACTTGCTGGCATTAACAGACCAATCAGGTCTCTAAGACTAGTTTTCAATAAGGTGTCTATACAATTTTAATTTTGTCCCCTTGGAGATCCATACTGTACGCTCAGGAGGCATGAGTCCTGTGAAGAAAACAGTATGATCGTGTAATTAAAAACTATCAAAATGTTTCAAGTGCTTGACTTTGCAAGCAAAATAATATTCTTTTACATTTAATTTCCTAGTTTTTACAAGGAAATGTGTGTGTACACACACACACACAATTGTAACAATTCTCTCCATCGTACATCATTAGGGTTTGAACCCTGAACCTTCAGCAAAAACGTCTACCACTTGAGCTACAGGACTAACTACACTTGCCAGCAACAGCAGAAGGCAGTTAACAAGGGGTCTGGAGTATGGCAGCCTAACTGGCTCTTTCTCCACAGGGGGTTCAGGCTCCTACTCCAAGCAATGCTAGGGCTGGGGGAGGTGGAGGGAATGGTTTGCTGTAGCCATGTGTTGGGTTGGGAGTGGAGAACCTGGTCTTGCTCTCACTCTCTCTCTCCTTCTTCCCTCTTTAGCTAAGTTTCCAGCTTAGTATGTGGTTCGTCCATTGATGCGGCCTTGGTAGTGGAGGGTGCTTGGCTATAGAAGGTTCACGTTCGCTTATTTTGACAGCCTACCATAGCAAGTGAGGGAAAAAGAATGGTGATTTTTTTCAAACAGATTAGATTTTAACAACACCTGAACAGCATGCCCTGGGACAAATAAAAGACCTAATGCCATAGCTGAATTTCAAAGATCTGCTGCAAACAATGGAGGTGTAAGAGATTTTCAAAAAAATGGCATAAAAAAACCCTCTTATAATGGACAATGTTAGGTAACCTGAAAATAAGGAGTTGGCAGCAACCCCTCTCTTGTCTATGCCAAGGAAGACTCTCTCTCAACACTATTACTACAGCTCAGCATGCTCTCCACCTCTGGATATATTCTTCAAGGTGGTAACCATCTTTCTAGTCTTCCAAAGTAACAGAACGGTATAATAATTTTAGAGTTGGAGACTTCACTACTCTTTTCAACTCTGAACTGGCTCCATGCATCTGAAGAAGTGGGTTTTTTACCCACGAAAGCTTATGCCCAAATACATCTGTTCAGCTTTAAGGTGCCACCAGACTCCTTATTTCAGTGCTGGGATCTTTATACCGCCCATATCCAACATACATTATGAAACAATCACAATCCTTCTTCACTAACATCACTAGTGTCTACAAAGTTCTCCGAGATCTTCCAGGGAAGAACACCATGGCAGCACACAATGATATAAAGGAATGGAGTATCTTCTGCTATTGAAATCTCTCAGCAATTTTTTTTTTTATCTACTAATATGATACAAAATATCCCTTCTAAAATAAGGGTACCTCGCTGAAAAATGTAATGTCTGACATATTCATAGGCAACACATAATAATAATAAAAAAGGGTCACATAAGCACTACCCAGAGCAGAATAAACTTCCCGATTACTTAAAATATGACTTTCCTGAACAAATCTGGGGTATTTTCCCCAGGGAAACTGGCTAAAAGTTACTAATAATTGAATCTTTGCATACCAAAGATGCATTATGATAAATCTTGTTCTAGTGTAGATGTTTAAGTACAAGTTTAAAACAAGTCTAATATCTGAAAATTGTCACTTGACATTTACATGGTATATTTCCCCCATCATAATGCTACAGTATATCAGAGCATAGAAATCACTGTCCTTTACACATTACTATTGCTGTCATATGGCTGTAAAATAAATAAATAAATAAAATCTAGTGAGTAGTTGACAATTTCATTGATGCTGACAGTTTAGCCCTGAATCTTGAAGCTGTACATTATTTGATCAACAACTGGTCATCTCTCTATCCCAACAGATCTTGGCAATTGTTAAAATGGATTGTGTTTTGTGAGAGAGAAACAATGGACAACCCCAGTCCCCAACAAATAATGATTATGTTTCAGTCACAACTCAATGCTGATTAAAGGTCAGTACTTTTGTCCATCACACATTCAGATGCTGATTTTTAAATCTGATGAAAATAATTTTGGAATGGAAATTACTGGCTAAGTTTTTATTTTTACATTACTATATTATACTGCAATAATCTGCTTCTAAATTTTGTTTAACTCATTGTTGCCTTGACAACATGCAATTACCTTGATTTGCAACAAAATAAAAAACATTCACTCCATACCATATTTATTGCTATGTTTTTGTTCTTTTTTAATAACTGTTTACCATATTATTTTTGAGATATTTATTAATGACCAAGTTAAATATATAGGGATCTTGCGAATTTATCAATATTGATTTGTAATCTAAGTAGATTGTGTAACAACTTGATGGACTGGACTATTGTAACATAGTAATTTAAGAGCAAATAGAGTTAATCTGTTCACAGGAGGGTTGTTCTTTAAAATAAAATCCTGAATAGATTATTAGGATTGTGTTTATTTTAGAAGTTTATAAAATAATGAAAAAAAACATTGCCAGATTTAAGGCCAGAAATCCCAGATTTTCTTTGATACACAAACTGAAATCCATTCCACATGTTCCAGGGGCCTGTATGGTCCAGCTACATGCAATTCTGACAGCTTTCAGATGGCTGTAAAACTGCTCCAGGAAGTAGGAGCCACAAAACCATTCACTTATGCCAGGTGGTGGCTTCTATCTCAGCTGAAAATATTCGTATTCTTCTTTGACTACACCTCTAAAAATCACAGCAGCTAGAGCTAGTAATTAAAACCACAATCAGATTATTTAATCCCTAGGAGTATGTCAGGATACAGCTCACATAAAAGACGCCATATATATATATATATATATATATATATATATATATACACACACACACACACACACACACACACACACACACTGAATTACACCCACCATGAGACAAACTCAAGGCAGGGAGCAATCATCCATAGAAGAAAAAAATAAAAGGGTTGTTTCTCATCCTGTCCTAATGATAACACCGAGGCGACATGGAAGGTCAGATTATTTCAGTGTAGGGCTTCTCTGGAGTGGGTGGGGGGGAAGATGTGTAGTCAGAAGACTCCAGCTTCAGATTTCTCAACACTACACGATTGTATGTGTAACACACACACACACACACTCTACAAGACACCCCCTCCTCCCCAGGAAACACCCCGGAGAAAGACAAGCAGCATTTCACACCCCTTCCCCACTCTTCGCGGTCTCTCGCAATTTCAGGGCTCCCGGCATGTCTGGCTCCGCGGGATTGGGGCGAGGCCGGCGCAGAGCCGCGGGGGTCCAGGCCTAGGGGCGGACAGAAGCACCCAGCGCCCCCACGCAGACCCCCGGGGGCACCGGCCGCCTGCCCGCCCCCAAAGAGCGGTGGGAGAGCGGCGGGGCAGGGCCTGCAAAAGGACATTTGAGCCGCTGGAGCCGAGCGCCAGCCCCCGGAAAATGGCTGCCGCCGGAGCCCAGCCCTTGGCAGCGGCCGCCGAGCGAGCGCCGGGCCCCGCGGCCGCCCCTCACCTTTGAATTTCAGCTCGTGCTGCGGTTCGAGGCTCAGGACCTGCTCCACTTTCGCCATGTTCCTCGGCGGCGGCGGCACCGGAAGGGGGGTGGGGCCAGCGGGGACGCGCCCGGCAGGTTTAATAACCCCTGAGCCGCGGGTAACAACCGGCGGGCGGGAGGGGAGCGGCAACGGCGCCTCTAGACGGGGTGGGGGCGTCAGGCGGCGGCTGCGCGGCGAGGAGGCTCCGGGCTCGCACACGCTCCCCTCACAGGGTCCCGGGGCGGGGAAGGGGGCGGGGATAATGCAGCACGGAGGGGCCCAGAGCGAGGCTACCGCTGACGTCGCCCTCCAGCCGCCACAGCAAACAGCCCCTGCGCGCGGCGCAGAGCGGCTCGGCGGACCAGGGCGCCGCGCGCCGGGCTGGGCGGGGCGCGCGCAAGCAAGGCAGGGGCCAAGGTGCAGCGCGGAGGGCGCGAGGCGAGGCAGGGCAGGGCAGGGCAGGGCAGGGGAGCGCGCGAGGCGGGGCCAGCCAGGGCACAGCGCTCAGTGTGCGGGAGGGGAGCGCGCAGGGCAGGGCAGGGCAGGGCCGGGGCGCAGCAGCGAGGGGGCAAGGAGAGGGAGCGATTAAGGCTGGGCCAGGGCACACCGCAGGGAGGGAGAAGCCAGGGCCGGATTAACTCTCCTGCGGGCCCTGGGCTATTAGGCTATTTGCGGGGCCTCTGTATACAAGTCTTTTCCCTAATTTAAAACAAAATGATCACAGTTAGGGCATCGAGGCTATTAACGCTGTACTGAGCTTGCCTTTTAATTACCGTAAAGCTGTCCTGTGGTTCTGTTTCAGTCTTAAAACATGTGGAATGTAGTTAATTCAAAATAGCCGAGTTCTTAGCTTAGGACAGCTGTTATATCAGTTTTTTTCTGGGAGGGCATTTGGGTGCAGGAGGGGGCTCCAGGCTGGGGCAGAGTGTTGGGGTGTAGGAGAGGGTGATGGGTGCGGGCTCTGGAAGGGAGTTTGGTACAGGAGGGGATTCTGACCTGGGGGTGGGGGGTGCAGGAGGGGGGCTGGGAGGGGATTCTGACCTGGGGTGGGGGGGGGGAAGTGTGGGGTCTGGGAGGGAGTTTGGGTGCAGGAGGGGTTTCTGACCTGGGGGGGGGGGTGCAGGAGGGGATTCTGACCTGGGGCAGAGGGTGAGGATGTAGGAGGGGGAGTGGGGGCTGGGAAGGGATTCTGACCGGGGTGGGGGGGAGTGCGGGGTCTGGGAGGGAGTTTGGGTGCAGGAGGGGATTCTGATCTGGAGCATGGGGTGGGGGTGCAGGAGGGCGTTTGGGTGCAGGCGGAGATTCTGACCTGGGGCGGGGGGGGTGCAGAGGGGGTGGGGGCTGGGAAGGGATTCTGACCTGGGGTGGGGGTGGGGAGTGCGGGGTCTGGGAGGGAGTTTGGGTGCAGGAGGGGATTCTGACCTGGGGCAGAGGGTTGTGGTGCAGGAGGGGGTGCGAGGTGCAGGCAAGGGTGATGGGTGCGGGCTCTGGGAGGGAGTTTGGTGCAGGAGGGGATTCTGACCTGGGGCAGGGGGTGGGAGCTGGGAGGGCATTAGGGTGCAGGAGGGAATTCTGACCTGGGGCGGCGGGTGGGTGGGTTACGGAGTCTGGGAGGGAGTTTGGGTGCAGGAGGGGATTCTGACCTGGGGCAGAGGGTTGTGGTACAGGAGGGGGTGTGAGGTGCAGGCAAGGGTGATGAGTGCAGGCTCTGGGAGGGAGTTTGGTGCCCGAAGGGATTCTGACCTGGGGCCGGGGGGGGAGGGGAGTGCGGGGTCTGGGAGGGAGTTTGGGTGCAGGAGGGGATTCTGATCTGGGGTGCAGGGGAGGGTGGGGGCTGGGAGGGGATTCTGACCTGGGGCAGGGGGGAGTGCAGAGTCTGGGAGGGAGTTTGGGTGCAGGAGGGGATTCTGACCTGGGGCAGAGGTTTGTGGTGCAGGAGGGGGTGCGAGGTGCAGGCTCCAGCCGAGAAGTGCTTAGCACGGTGGCTCCTGGCTGGCAGCGCATCAGGGTTCAGACAGGCTGCCTGCCTGCCTGCCATAGCCACAAGCCGTTCCTGGAAGCGGCCAGCTGCTGGCACATCTTTGTGCGCCCCTGGGCAGAGGGCGACAGCGTGTTTCCATGCTCTGCCCGTGCCCGCAAGTGCTGCCCCCACAGCTCCCATTGGCCGGGCCAGTGCTGGGGACGGGGCAGTGCATGGAGCCTCCCGTCCCCTTCCCCAACCCGCCAGGGGCCGCAGAGATGTACCAGCAGCTGGCTGCTTCCGGGAGCGCCGTGGGGCGATGGCATGCAGGCAGCCTGCCTGAGCCCTGCTGCACTGCTGGACTTTTAGCGGTCCGGAGATCGCGATTGACTGGCAGAGGCTCCAGGATCTACCAGTGGATCACGATCAACGGTTTGCTAACCACTGAATTGTATATAATTATGGACTTATTTTTGCCGGGGTCCCCCTTAGCCAGAGGCTGCAGCCTCTAAAGCCCCTGTGTTAATCCAGCCCTGGAGAAGGGGAGTGCGCAAGGCGGGGCCAGGTCAGCTCCACACTGAGCACGGGGGGAGAGGGAGGGGGAGGGCAGGAGAGTGCAGGGTCAGAGCAGAACGTGCACCAGACTGAGTGCATTGCTTGGGAGGAGCATGTTGTGAAGGCAACAGGTGATTTGGGTGGGCCCCAGGAATAGGCTGGCCTGGCTACAGAGCCCCAGGACTGGATTCTACCACCCTTACTTCTGTAGCTCTCTCTGCAAGCAACCCCATGTATTTAAATTGATGAACTACTTGGAAAGTGCTACTTAGTAGTAGTAAGGGTGCCAAATTCTAGTCCTGAGAGCAGTGGCTGGTCTTGTCTGGTTGTGGGTTAGGGATGGTGCAGACCACAGGACTAGTGTATGCTGGACTGACTGCCAAGCCAGGGCGCAGCATGTGCCGGATGGTTATAGAGCCTGGGAATAGGGATATGATGCAGTAGTAGAGATGCATAGTTTAAGGTGGTATTTAGGTAGGTGCATAATTTAACAGTCTGGAAGCAGTATGGAATAGGTTAGACATGCATCCTGGGAATATCACGACTAGGATGAGTTCAGCCTGGGTGAAACAGGTGCTGGACTGGACATATACCTTGAGAATAGTCTGCAGGGGACAGTCTGGGAACTGAGCAGAGCTAGAACTTGGCCAGGGATAATGTGAAATGTCTGAGTATACCACACAACAGGTTGGGTGCAGAGCCTAGGTAATGCATGCAGCAGGCTAAGTGCACAGTCTTTGAATAGCCCATGCCAAACTTGGGTGCAGCCTGAAGCAGGGAATTCTGGTTAGATACAAGAACCAGTCTTTAACATGGCCACGATTATTTATTCTGTATTGTAAGATGTTCACTTGCCTCTAGAAATAGCTCCAAAAAATGTAGTATTAAAGAGGAAAAGGCCCAGCAAATAACAGGCAATACTTAAATGACTTATGAAAAAGTGTTGAAAATGCAATTTATAATAGACTCTCCATTCTTTCCTGTAGTACTGAGATGAGAAAAAGTACCGTATTTACCTCCATCTTCTCATGGCAGTTTTATTTCATCCTGTTTGGTTAGAACCTGATTCTTTAGACCAGAACTGCAGAAACACTTTTATTTATGCAATGGGTTCCCTGAGTATGGTAGGTGATTTATGAAGAACAATGAAAGGTTCTTCTTTACAGGTGGAGGTGGTATCAAAACAATAAATTGCAGAGCCACGGTGATAAATGAATCGTGCGCCTTTGACCACCTCATCTGTACTTTTGCGCCCTGTAATCTGTGTCCGTAGGATTTAGTCAAATATTCCATTCTCCTGAATAGCTTTAAATAATAATTAAAAAACCATCAAAAGGATAAAGAAATGATTCCATCTTCTGACTCTAAATGTGGAATTTTGAGTCTGCAAAATTACCCCAGTCCAAGGCATTAAAGATATGTTAATAACTTTTCTATACATAACATTATGAGTTTAAAGTCTGATATCTCATGACTCTGTAAATCTGGAGATTGGATTTTTAGACCACAGAAAAGGGGAAATTCTGATTTTTCCAATGGAGTCCAGTACTCACAGCTAGCCCTGGAATGGACTAAGATATACTTTAAAACTGAGATTTTTATGTATAGGAAAAGCAGTTTTATGTTATTTTTAAAAAAAAGAAAAGGAGTACTTGTGGCACCTTAGAGACTAACAAATTTATTAGAGCATAAGCTTTCGTGAGCTACAGCTCACTTCATCGCTTATGCTCTAATAAATTTGTTAGTCTCTAAGGTGCCACAAGTACTCCTTTTCTTTTTGCGAATACAGACTAACACGGCTGCTACTCTGAAACATGTTATTTTTAGGTGTTTTAAGGCTCTGAGCTTTGTACTAATTTGACTCATAGTAATTAAAGCATCTGGCTTTATGCATCAGGTGATTAAAAAATTCTAATAAGATTTCTAAAAACTTTAAAACATTGCTAAGATAGTGTTTCTGTACAGATGTGGCATATACAGAATATATGATGGTATGGTATAACAGTTTAATCAAGATGGAGTTTGGAATAGCAGCAAATATTAGTCTATAATAGTCTGACTTTTTATATACAGAAAAATTCATTCAGAGCTGAATTTTGCCTATCCTAGGCCTTGGAGAGGTGTAAGGTAGGGGTGTGTGTGTGTGTATTCTCATTTGCAGGAATGAGAAAATCTTGAGGCAGGTTGACTTTTAAAAGGGGTGTCTGTTGAAGGTGTTTGGTGTGTTAAAGTCCCAATTAACTGGATTAAGAGACAGAAAAAGGTGAAACTCATTTTTTCACAATGCTCTGCAATTATCACATTGATACAAACTCCATCTGTTTAGTAATGTAAAATAGAAATGTATAACACAGAATTTATAACTGTATATAATATGAATACTTTCATCTAAACACGTGTATATATACAGAGCTAAGGGGACCTGAGCTTTGCATTGACAAGGCTCTAGCCTTTGGCAACATGAGCAATAGGGAATGACTGATGGTTGTGAAAATTTGCATCACTAAGTGGAATAGTTATATTATGCTCTGCACCCTGAAGAAGTCTGTACAAGTACATGTCTGCAATATTTATACCACATATCAGTACTTCAGCTGCTCTTCTCCATATTTGTTGCTGTGTTTCAGTTGCTCTGACCTGCTCCCTCTTTGGATACTCAACCTGTTCCATCTGTTTTTGTGTGCTGTAGCATCTTTGATTTTTTTTTTAATATTATAGCATTTAATTTTCCATATTGTGTAGCATAAGTGACAACTGATTATGGGCAAAACTGACCTGCACCACTGAAGTCGGGGAGTTTTACCATTGACTTTAATGGGAAATTGTATTGTGGCCAAATTTTTTCTAGAGTAGAGGAAAAAGTCAAATGCCACACGGTGAACTATGCAGGTTTTTTTTTCCCTTGTGCCTGGAATGTCCCTTCCTTCCATTCTACTGGCCTGGAATCAGGGACACTCTGGCCAACTATTACTGCCCTTTGTCAGGTTCTAATTTACTGCACCACCATAAAACAAAATTATCAAGCAACATTCATTCAGATTTGAAACAAGAGCATATTTCATGTTTATTGTTCCAGAAAGTACAGAACTTCTTTAGGCCACCTATTCTCCATATTATAATATTATGATGGTCTGAAGTTTGCCTTCTACAGTTCTGATAACCTCTTACGTTTTGTTTATTTTCATAAACAGATTGACCGCATTAAGCTGGGCATCAATCCATAACTATAGAGAGCAATCAGTAGAAAGCTTGCAGACAGGTACAAAGCTTGGTTTTAATAAAATATCAGGATTCAGAGCAGGTCAGAGGACAATCTTAGACTTCCAGGTGTCCTAAACATTCTGTAAAGGGAACGTATATTTACCCACAGTAAATAAATAAGCAAGCATTCAATATGCTGCTTATACCTTTTCGAAGATCTTGAGGAGCCAAGGATGTGTAAAAACATTTGGTGATCAAAAAGATTTGTAGAGTTGCATTATTCTACTGAGTGCAATGTGACTGGCATCTTCCAACCTGAGTCATGTGCTTGGTTTTGGAGGGCTCACCTGTGTTTGCTTCCAGGATGAAATGTTTAAGCATGTAAAAATTCTAGTCATGAAAGTGAAAATCATGAACCTAATGAACATAGTTTGTCAGGCTTTTGTTACAAGTGATTGTGTATATTTAGCGCTGTAGGGATCAAATTCGCAGAGTTGGGCATACACCAAAACCATCTACAGGCTCAACTCTGAATTTTTTAACAATGGTGGGACTATATGGTAATTTGTTGCCAGGCAGATTGTGGCAAATTGTTAATGTAGAGGTGGGGTAGTATGGATTAGTACCCTTATCTGACTGTAAACTCCTTCTGGAGCGGTGTGCTGGAATTTTTTCTTCTAACTAATAAAACTGTTAACTTAAACATTGAGTTAGACTTGGTCTGCATTGGGGAAGCTGCATCTTCACAAGTTGGGTGCACAAATCAGGCAGTTTGCATGCAGTTATCTAACTTCCAGGTGCAAAGATGTGGTTTTAGGGGCATACTATTTTTCTTGCCAGTACATTCATATTCAACACTGAACATTTGGCTCTAGCTGTACATTTTCCCAAGCACAATCATTTGTTATGCAAGCACATTGACATCTTTGAAAACAATACATAGGGCCAAAGAAATACCTTACATGATGGCAGGAGGACAGTAGCTGAGCATTATGCATTAAACAAGTTTTTCTATTGCTTCTGTGGCAAAGACATACCAATATCTATTTCCCAAGTCAACTGCAACCCCCTTCCTTGACAGAAAGATGCTGAAGTATATTTTCTGACAAAATAAAGATCTTGAAACAAAGTGAAATAGCACTATCATTAATAGACTTTTTTTCTCCAAAATTTCTTGCTTTTGTGAAATCTGCTGTTGGTTAAACATCTTATAGTATCAAAAAGCTGGAAGGGGAATACTGCATGCTTATGGCATTAGTACTAGGTAGTAACTAAGGAGAAGGTTTCATTTCCATCTTCTATATACATTTATAATTGATCCTACATGGACCTTACTGATAGTTTTGTATAATGTTACACTGACCATAATCCTCTAGCTGGAAGCACATTGCAACAGACCTTTTAATTAAAATTCTAGCATCCCACACTAATCAAGTTTGGCTAAAAATAAATTCCTAGGTAGGTGTAGGGCAGAGGGTATTTTGATAGCTTGCCTTCACACACGAAGAGGGGAAGGCACTGTTTATAAAGGTCTAAACAGATTTTTAGTATGTAACTAAAAGATTTCATTTATATAGGAAACTTTGTTGAACCTTCCATGCAATTCCCACAGAAGCCACCTTTCTGTTGACTAGATGGAAGCTGGGTCAGGCTCAGTGTAGGATTTGTACATAGGACTGCCATTTATTACATGTTTGTAGAGGGCCTAGTATAACAGAGACCTGCTTTGCAAGCAAGCAGAGGGCAGATGCTATTGTTAGTGGAGGCAGTTCTTTAAGGCTTCCTTTTTCTTACCAGCATCACCTCCATCTTGCCTGAGTTCAGCTTTAACCAGCTACTCTTCAACGTAGTGGTGCATGTAAGTTGCAGCAGGATCAGTAACTGACTAACTGCATCAGGCCAATCAAGTCAGAGGGATGAGATTCCCAACAAGCAAACGGAAAAAGTGTCAACTGCAAGCAGGCATCTGACATGCTCAGAGGGGAAGGGGCACAAGTAAATATAGTAGGCCTCCCTATTCTCACTTCCTTTCTTCTTCCATTGCTAGGGCTATATAGCATGCGGAAGCTGCTCCAGTCACAGCCTACAGCAGTTTCTTTTATAGGAAAAAGGAGGAGCCTGCTAATTAGGTTGGAAGGCCTTTTTCAACACTTGACCTCTGGGTTCAAAGAGGATGTTGCACCCCCTTTTATTATTGTGGAGGAACCCTCTTCTTTCTGCTTCCCACTGGTAACAGCTGTGTGGAGTGACGAAGAGGAATAGTCTTCAGTCCGCTTGTCTGCTTCTTCTCTTTCTGGCTCAGACAGACGGAGACTTGGGCAAACACCAGCAGTTCATTTTTTCCTTCTATATCAGCAGGTGGGGACAAAGATGCTCCTTGATCAAAACATCAAAATGAAGTACCAAATACACTCACTTCATACACAATTTGCAGAAGCTGCACGATGATGCTGGCATGACCTCACAACAGCAGCAGCACATGGCTTTGTGATTGACAGACATGGCAACTTCCTGCCATATCCTCAGAAGGCCTTATTGAATTAAGTTTAAGTATCTTTGGAGTCCATTGTACTAAATGAAGAGTTTATGTATGATTGTGTCCTACCGCTTGGGGGAAGGCTGCCACACCTCCTCCAGGAGCCAAAAACAATGGGTAGTGATTAAGGCAGGTCACTCAGATTGTAATAGCGTCAGAGAGGTATCACCTCCCAGAAAGGTGATACCACATACTCTAGTTCAAACTGGATGCTCCAAATGCCAAGAGACCCCCCCCCCCCAAAAAAGACTTTTGCATAAATAGCCTTAGTTTAAACTGACTCAGTGATCTGTCTTTCTGCTCAGTCTATTGCTCACTGGTGGTTAAAGACCTTTACAAAAAAAACATTCTTATGTATTATTCTCTTTTCCATTTTGTGGTTTAGAGCACTTCTGCTTCACTCCAATGCTGTTATACTTGCAAGACAGAGATGTTTCTTATGCTTGTCTTATTTTTAAGTAAGTTACACATGCAAAATGTGTATGCAAGTGCTCACCTAACTACTATGCCACAGGCACACCCTGAACTGCATGCACCTATGATCACAATAAGTTAATTGTGTGCAAAACTGCAGCAAGTGAACATTCAGGTTAGTCATACGATTACAGATGTTTTGTATACACAACTGCAGATGTATATTGTTTCTATAAAACAAAGTTTAGTTCCTCAGCCTCATACTCAAAAACCCAAACCATATATGAATAGCATTAATCTCCATTCCTGAGATTTTGGTTTAAATTGACACAATGCCAAAATCCATTTTACACAGATGCAGCAGGGGTCTATGTGGTCAGGGGAAGGAGTAGGATGAAAAAAGAAGGGTCTCCCTAGCTTATGTAACCAATAAGAACTATTGCAGATTCCACAGCTGCAAAGACAAGTTTGATCTGGTTAGAGCCTACTGTATGTTGTGTTGAATTGACAGGTTTAATCTATGTTCTTGTACATACACTGAAGACCTGGCCTTAAATACATAGTTTCATTAGGTAACATTTGACAAATAAAAGGGGCGAGGGGGGAGGATTTAAGACATGATTTAAAAAACAATGTTTTTTTAAAAAAACTGCAGTTTAACAAAAGTTCTGGTTTACCCAATCAAAACAATACCAGCTTGTGTAACACTTCTGTGAGCCTGTAACTAGAAAAGCAAGCTAAAAGCAATGCATTAAACAGCCTGAGATTGGTAAATGTTTGCGAGGTCCTGGAGTGGCTGATGAAACTCTGATGGTCTATATTTTCTCAGAGGCTAGTTGGCAAGTGAAAGGAAACATTAAAGACAGATGCTGCATTTCCTGTCTTTGTTATTACTCTCTCTCCTTTTGTGCAAGTTTGTCTTGTGTTGCTTGGTGTGTGCACCTGCAACAAACATTTATCTTTTAGATGGAAAATGGTAGGTGTAGCATTGTTTTTAAAAATTATATGTTTGAAGTATTACTAGTACTCACTTTTTCCTTGGGGTATTTCCTACAACCTTCTTCCTACACACTATGCTGTACATACTGAGATGTAACAATATTTCTGAGGAGTTCGATAGCTAGTGAAATTGTTGAAACCAAGCCAGCACATTTATAAAAACATTTTATTAATAAAATGTTTACACCTTTTTTGCACAATACATCACATTGGTAGTGATTTTGCATGTTATTACATTATAAAAGTTTATTATGAATGATTAAGCTGAAACAAAGTTGTTTACAATATGCTAACTCATTGTTTGCAGAGTATCTACTATAACAATACAAACTATAAAGAGAGATCAGAAGTCTAGCTTTCTTCATTAGCATCTACAAACCAACAATACAGACTTACTGTGTACACTCTCAGGACCAGCCCAAGAGAAGACCGTAAAAAAAAAAAAAAAAAAAAAAACCACACCCAAAAATCAAGTCTCAAAACATTCATAAGCTTGGCAATTCATTCTTACAATATTTCATCACTAGTAATCAGACTATATTTCATGCAATGAAGCAATGGTTGTAAATTTGTGCACTTTACAGTACTACAAATGCTTTTGTAACTGTGATCTTAAATTTTGTTTTAATAATGGATGTTCAATAAGAAGGCACAGACCTTTTAACCCTTACACCAGGTTAACCCCCAACAGTCTTTAGAGGCAGAACATTCTGAAGAAGGACAAGAATTGCTGGTACAAAGATTAATTTTTCCCATTTATGTTTACAGACCAACACTTCTTATACTGTAGGAATTATATGCTTAATCAAGATTTTTACTTTTGTCCCCTAATCACAGGAATTTAAATGCTTACCTTTTTTATTTTAAACTAAAAAATCCCCTAAGACATGTGGAATGATTTCTTCATCCGAATAATAATAATAAAAAAAAAAACATTTGCCAATGTATTACACATTCTATATAGGTCTTTATACTGTTTCCATCACTGTGCACCATGAGCACATGGTGTGCCACACACAGTATCTGTCAGCCTCATTACCCTGTATTCAAGAATACAAAAGTTAATCGTTTGTAAGTCTTATTAACAAAGTCTTGCAAAACTTTACACATCCTAGGTGAGTAATGCTTTTGGCAAAGGAGTAACACTTTCTACATCATCCCAGGAGGATGTAGATGTATGTGTCTTGGCCGCCATGTTTTCACAACAGTTTTGCAAGGCAGTACTAATGAATTACCATTTTGTTTACAAATATTTGCTGCTGTGGCAGATGTTTCAAGAAGAAGAAAAAAAGATTTGCCAACCCTTACAACTTGAATCCCTTGCAGCATAGTGCAAGATGCCAAGAAAATGTAATAGGTTTAAGGTACAGTACAGCTTCATGGAAAATACAAATCATAACATGGGTAAAAAAACAAGACAAAAGTAGAAGTGAACTCATCTTCACTCACTACTCAAGTAAAGGGTTAAAATATGTCCAAGAGCAATAACTGGATGGAATTACTAGAAAGGAAAGTTAAGGCTAGAGAGAAAAGGGGCTTATCTTCCAACATCTGAAAAATTACAGTACATATGCAAAGAAGGGAAACAGGAATGGAGCGAAGAAAAATTAAATGACATCTAAAGACAAAATAAAAATACCTTTTAATAGATTCAGAGGTAATGGGTTTCTTCCATAAAAGTGAAGACCAATTCTGGGGATTATAAAATGACCAACTCCAAGTTCTTAGATAACACAAAGGGAAAGTCAACAATAGTTCCTTTTGGGAGAATGCCAAAATTCTGTACGTGTCCTGGAATTTGAGAGTTTCAACAAATTCTGTCAAAATCTTTAGAGGTTAGATCATATGCCTCATGTAGAGAAACTCACAGGTGAGGAAGAGGGGCACATGGCAGCCACTCAGGTCTCCTCCCCTACTTTCACTGGATCACTCTACCAGTGGAAGTGAAAAGAAAAAGCCAACGCTCAGTCTTAAAAATCTGATCCAATTTTAAATAGTTATGCTCATACTAAAGGTTGTCAACATTAGGAGCAATATTTCCAGAAGCCTTCAGCATTTAGCTACTGTTATTGTTGTCAGATGGAGAATTTTTGAAAAATCTGCCCACTTCATTTAGGCACCTACATGCAGCTGAGCTCTTGAAAATCTGGCTCTAAACCATACTCGGATCCAGAAGATACAGCCCTACAATGTAGATTACAGTATGGAACCATCTGTTAGAGTCTCAGAAAAAGTCCTGCTGCCAGTAAGGATTTCAGGTTAAAACAGACTCTGGCTTCAATTCTATCTGGAGGTTTTCTGCCAAACACCCTCTACAGGATTTCCTTTCTATGACACTGCCTGGATAAATTTCAGGAAGGTCAAAAATGTATAACTAAGTTCGGCATCTTTGGTTCCAGTTTATTACCAGGAAGAAGATCTGCATTTATTTCTCAACACTCGGAGAATCAGAAGGCATTTTTCGAAAATTAAAGGCAAGTACGATTTGGCACATGGATTCTTACACAAGAAACCGAAAAATGCTGTTTCAAGCTTGCTTCCTCCCACAGGTTGGAGCCATTTGACAAGGCATCTGCCGTCACATTCTTTGGGGAGAAAGAACAGCTGACAGCTTACAGATGTTTTATTCTAGAAGCCATATTTTATTTTTGCCTCAAACATCCACATGCCAACATCTCATTTCTACACGCAACAGGTTTTTTTTGTGGTCTAATAAAACATACAGCTGAGAATGTAAAATGAACATTAATTTTGTCAGTTTTCTTTGTAGAATTTTATAGTGAGCTTTTATTTAGTTTGGTTCTGGACACATGGTTCTTCTATTAAGGGATTGACTGTAGCTCCATAAGAATGCATAAAGAGAATACTATTTATGAACTCAGACTGCTAGAAGAGTGCAAAATCAGTCTAGACATTTATTTAGTTCTTATCTCTGTGGTTTTGGATCAGTTTTTTGGAAGCTTCCAAGAACCTCAAGTGAGTAACCTGAAATTATTTCAACAAATAAGATGTGGTCTGGGATGGTGCTGGTAAGAGTATGTCTGTGCATAATCCACATTCTTGCCTCCCCCCCCCGCACCCTCTCTTTTCTTTTTTTTTTTCTTAAAGTATTTGCTTTGAATTTTTACTTTTGTTTAGTTATTGCTATTTATGAGCAAGGCTCACTAAAGGAGAGATAGGCCATGGAGTTCAGACAGCATCTCCTGTAAATCTGCAATTCCCAAGGTAGTCAACACAGCAAAAATATAAAACCTCATTCTCAATAAATACTAGAGACACTTCCACAAGGAGGGAAGTCATCCAAACATCACTGATAAAGCTTCTTTTCCCCCCCACCATAATCTTAAGTGTTTTATATCATGTTTGTCTCCAGTAATATTAAATAAGGAATAGTTTAGATTTAACACCTTCATGAAGAGCCTGTCGAGGATAGTTTTTAAATTATGTAAGATATACACCTTGAATGATTTTACTTTCAGCAACTAAATTGAAGGCTTTACCATCCATGAAAGAAATGGCCCCCTGATGAGAGCTGGCAGTGAACAATGAATGCCCAGTCTCCTGACCAATTTAAAGAATGATGTTTCCAAAACACTATAGCGACTATCATATTTTCCAACTACACTATTTTATGGGAAGTGAAACACCCGCAACACATGTGCTTGTATTAAAGTTATATTCATGTTACATATAGCCCACATAAAAGGGGTTTATTTTGCACAGACTACCCCCATCAAAAACATTTAAGGACCAGATCCTGTAGCACTTCAAGCAGAAAGTATTACTGATTTCACTGGAAGTTAAGGGCTGCATCAATTTAAAGTTTAAAGACAGGCAAGACAAAAATAAGCTAGTAATACAAGATGTGGTTTCTCTAATAAGCTTCAACAAATAGCTCAATAATTTTAACTTCTTGGCAGCAAAAACTGTTAACTCCCAAGAGAACTCCGATTCCTAGCTTCCAGAGCATTTTCAATAATCTTGCCTCTAGAAAAAAACCCAGGAATGTTTCTGCCTTTTGTTAAAGTAAGTAAACTGGCAGAGCATGTCCATTTAGAGGCTTAGCAGGAGGATCTCAGCAGATACACACAAACATGGTACTGTAAAGCCACATACATCAGAGAAGCAGTTTCTAAGCATATATTTGGGACTGAAGAGTTCAGTTCATTGTAGTTTTGCGGGGTTTTGCCCCCGCCCCAAATTTAGGAGCATGCTTATCTAGCTCCCAAAGCTTTATCTTAGACATGTCAGCCAACAGTTGCTACACTTTTGTACTTCATTTGAACAAGTCATCAGTCTTGTCCACAGTCTGAAAAAAGAGCTGAAATGTTTCCACTTTGTCAGTTTCAAAAAGATGCATAGGATCATTACAGAAAGACATGCATTGTGCTACACAAAGAATGTTACTTTCATCCATTATTCAAATCGTACCTCAAAAAAGTCCATTCCCTTTGAGACTATCAGAGGCTAGATTTTCAAGAATGCATTTCAGCCATTTAAAAAGTTGAGACCTTAGACGTATGGAGCTTCTAATCTACTTCAGAGAAGAGAGAGTTTTTAGAAAGTCAACTAGAACCAGTGATACTCAATACCTCCAAAAGAACAGACTAAAAAGTTATTTAGGGACAAAAATGTAAGTAACTCACCTGAACACTGTGCAGCACATATGAAGGCTACATCTACAGTAGAAACTTCAAAGTGCTGCTGCGGGAGCACTCCCACAGCAGCACTTGAAGTGTGAGTATGGTCACGCGTGAGTGCTGGGAGAGAGCTCTCCCAGCGCTCCTGGTAATCCACCTCCATTAGGGAAGCCTGTCCACACTAGCGCTTTAAAGTGCTCAAAACTTGCTGTGCTCAGGGGCGTGATTTTTCACACCCCTGAGCCAGCAAGTTAGAGCGCTATAAAATGTAAGTGTATATAAGCCTGAAGAAGAATTTGCAGGAAAGCTATGTAGCTCTGCCAGAGATGAAACTGCAACAAGCCAAACACTCAACTACATGGATGTCTTTGATCCAGGGAGACGTTTACTCATGTAATTGTATTTCGGCATCCAGATTATTGACAAGTGAACACTCAAGTTGGGATCTGGGATCAAAAGAATTTAGATCTCAGCATACTGACACATTTTAAACAAGCATGATACTAACAAGACACTTTGTCTCAGCTAATGTTCATGGAAGTATTTTTAGGTAATCTGATAACAAAGACATGGAAATGGTCAAGTTAAGTCTAACAATGTGTGATTCAGAATCAGAAGACAACTGCACAAAGGGGAAAAAATCTACACTGATACCTCATTCAAGTTGGTAGAGATATAGAGAAATTTCACTTGTGTAGATTTAAAAAAGTAAAAGGAAGAAGAGTTACGAGGCATCAAGATTTAGTCAGAAGAGGAAGGATATAGGACTGGCTTGTTAGAGAAGACGATGTATTAATCTTAGTCTATCTTGCCAGTGACCAAATTTACTATATGCCAAACTGTATTTGGAAAAAACAAATGCTGTCCAAGGAAAAAAAACCCCTCTTTTTGGCCATCTCTCAAGTTTTTAAAGAATTGCTAAGAAGAGATATGGCTATATGGCTTCACTGGATCCTGACTGGGGACTCTACTGTAAGACTATTACTACAATTCTAGAGTCAAATATCTTCTTTTCAAGTAATGCATATTTTATAAGTGTAGTTAAGCCAGTTATTCTCTGCGAGGAGACAATGGAGTTTAAACCTATACTTTTAGGTGCAAGGACACTGAAGTGATAATTTAGAGGGTATGAATCTGTTTGCGGCTCCCTGAATGGATCTTCTGCATGAGAGATGTTATTGATCTTTCACAGATATTAAAAAAATAAATATGCTGTTCAGTGTCTGGAAACTTGTCAGATTTACAATAAAATTATTATGTTCAAACACTATTAATAAGCCTGAAGAAATCCAAGGCAGGTGAACATATTATATTAAAGATAGTAAAGGTACCTAATACTTGGTGTGGAATGGGGAAGGAGACTTCTGAAGCACTGCCAACATCAACAGCTTGCAGGTAGAACAATGACACCATGCAACCATGTGATAACAAAACATGGTACGTAGTAGCAGCTTGACAGAACCTTCTGTAAGTATATACTGAATCTTATCTTTAGATAAGAAACTGGAACAAAAAGCAATTATTTGTAATTGAAGGGTACAAAATATTTTCAGTGTGGGGTTACAGTGATAACACAAGATTACAAAACCAGCATTACAAAATGGTGAGCTGATGCTTCCAAGTAAACACCCCCCAACCCTAAAAGAGGAATATATTTTTTTTGTTATCCTGAAAGAGAACTCTGCTACAAAAGCATACTGAATTGCCAGAAGAGTATACTGCTTGACTTCTTTTTAGGACTAGCTTTGAAATCAAACATTTTTTAATCTATCTTCATTAAGTGGATAACTACATCTCGGTCTGTTATTTATTAGAACTCTGCCAGTTGGTTAACCGAAGACAGAGCAAAACTTTCAAACAAGTTTGGCGTTCAATTATTGCCATTGTGCAAGGGCTTTGAGTAACTGTATGCAATTAAGTTTCAGAGTAGCAGCCGTGTTAGTCTGTATCCGCAAAAAGAAAGAGTACTTGTAATGTTGATTACAAAACTATTAAACATTTCAGTCCGATGAAGTGAGCTAGTAGCTCATGAAAGCTTATGCTCAAATAAATGTTAGTCTCTAAGGTGCCACAAGTACTCCTTTTCTTTTTGTATACAATTAAGTGGTCAGTTGCTAGCCTGCTTTGATATAATACTGTATCATAGCTTTTACAAAACTATAATCTATTGCTTCAAATGCCACACAAAGATTTCAATTGTATTATTATATATCTCTATCTATCTATCTAAGGGCTGAACCATGCTGCACACCAATACATAATTATTCTGTCTTTATTGTAAGATTCTCTGTTAGGGCAAACCAGCCTCCATTTATGTGCATGCAACTTTTTGGGCACACACAATAGACTTTATATGCTCATAACCCATCTGCACATGCAGGAAGTTTGAGCATGTGTATGCTATTGCAGCAAACACAAGTGCACACTCAAAGGACTGCATACCCACAGATAGAGGCCACATTTTGAAATCTTGGTCTTAAGAAGTTTTAACCCCAACATTTCATTAAAGCCTATTAACCACATTCAGAATACGCTTTCTAGCACACCAAGTTACAATAATAGCAAAATATTTTTGCTTGAGGATAGCTTTGAAACAAGGATTCTGAGTATGATTTAACCTGAAGTATAAGCTGTTTCATTTCCTACTTATTCTTTGAAATCTCCTTCAGCTAAAATACTTAAGATTGCAGAATGCCAAATTACAAATCGGGAACAAATATCACAGACATGGCTTTAACTTCAATATCAAAAATTAACTCAAATATTGAAAATACTTTTCCTTTAAAAAATAAGAAGTTCTCTACTAGCTCTGGAGGAAACTAAAAATAAATAATGAAAATAGCATAAAAGGATACGGTCAATTTATAGTTTAATATAAAATGTAAGAAAAACAATACAACATAAGCGAAAAGCTAATTTGCTTAAAAAAATGCCAAGTAATTAAAAAGTTATTTGGGCTAGACCCAGGAACCAAGAAGTAACGATCTACGCTACCATACATGACTTGGATTTGGTTTCCTGTTTGTGTGCCTAGCCAGCAAGGATTGGGTGTACTGCAGAGGTGATCTGCTCAATGGACAAGCCACATGCTTCACCAACAGCAACATCTACCAGCCATTTCAAGCAGAAATGCAGATGTGATAGGAGGGAAGCATCACCCAATCTTCTTCTGGAAGAGGTCACTGCAATGTAAGATCTCACAAGCAGGGATAGAACTGTTGGAGATCCCCAGGGACTCTGTCAATGGGTGAGGAATGGAAAGATTGAAGAAAGCTGATTTTTCAACTGCTTTTACATAATTTATAATACTTTAGGCATTGGTCTCATAAATATAGTACAAACACTTTACACATGCAAAGCAATAAAGAACTTTCCCCCAAAATATTAAAGTCTTACTAGAACTATTGATGGCATCTGTTGTCAGTCAGTCATGCTCAAGTTTAAATTTAGAAAGAGTTTCATCTAGGTTCTCTTCCGCCACTATTTTTAACAGTAAAAATGCTTACTAAAACAAATAGGTGCTTATAAATGTATCAGTTTGCCTTTAAATGATTAAGCCAGAATGAAATGGTAAGATTGTCTATGGTTTAAAATTCATTGCTTGTTTGTTCATATTACTTTTAAATAAAAAGTGCAAGTGGGATCTGGGGACTGGATGGGCTGATTTGCTCATTTTTAATCAGTAACTTATTTTGTAGCCATCTACAACCAATTGCCTCACTGTACTTTGGATTAGCTACAATTATATTTAAAATAATACTCATTATAACAATTGAAAGGGTAGGAGAATAGACTTATGATTAAAGTCACTATTTACACAGGGCTGTTTCTTCCCCCTTCCTCATCCCTCTGGACCACAAAAGTGCTCATTTCCCTTTTACAAAAAAAAAAACAAAAACAAAAAACATTACATATAATGTTGATTACAAAACTATTAAACATTTCAGTCCTACCATCCGTATGTCGACATTCCTTTCATGCAAGGCCAAAGAACTAATGATGGATTCCCTTTGAATACAAGAGACACTATACATGTTGTATAAGTAAACAGGTTGACATTATCACAACTGCAGTCTCTTCTGTGAGCATACAGATGTCAGATGAGCTGGTCCATTTTTTGTGGGACCTTGAAGTATGAACATCAGGCAGATAAGTTCTAAGACCAATAATGTATACCCAACAAACTATTAGCTTCCAAGACCACCTACTTTCAAAACAAGTCTCATTTTCTAAAAGTATCAGTCAACAACAGCTGCGTTTTGTCACTGAAGGCTGTCTTCTAAGTTTGAAGCCCTTACCGCTAGATGGGGGGTTGGTGTCAGTTGATGGAATTCTATGACCTATAAAGAAGAAAAAAAGAAGTTTATAGCAAGAGTTACATTAATTATTGAAACTACTTTTACAGAGCATCGGATACCTGCAAAAGCATTTAATCCTGTGAATTGGACTTTGGAGGGAGCCCCTCGGAAGGGCAGGTTCCCTTTTCCTGAATAGATATGGGGCTTTAGGACTCCTCATCCCTGCACTGGCCCCTTTCTCTGTGTAAAAGTGCCAGAGTAGTGTTTCAGATCTCACCCTATATCCCTAAGATTAATGCTTAAAACAACATGATCTGGTTTGGCATTTTTTCAAGCATCAACATTTATTCAAAATCAACTAAAAGCATAAGAAAAATAGCTTCCTGATTTCCTTAAATAGTTATAAAAGAATCTAAGTTGTAGTTAAAGTAGTAGTAAAGAAAATATTTAACTACTTCCATGGAGTCTTTAAATTTTTTTAGTTTAAAGTAAAAAACATTAAATAGCTTCACAATCATTTGAAAGCTCTGATGTGTCTATGAAAGGATTGCCTCTAATTTTATACTGTTTACTTGACTCAAAAGACAAAGCTAAAAGAGATATCTGCACATAAGTGTTCAGTGTTTATTATAGCCATCTGAATTACAACTCAAATCCTCACTATAAGAATGCAGTACTGCACTATATTCCCTTGTGGGTACTGTTTGCATTTCTTCCATGTAAGAATCAATTTGGAATAATGTAGAAAAAAAGTGTGGTCTAATCGAGGGACAGGGTTATCAAAAATTTCGTAAAGGGAATCCATACAAAAATGCTTTGTTTTAAATCACATTTAGTAATTGTGTGATAATTACACAATTACTACTCCCCATTAGTAAGTTATGCTTTGGATAATACATTACCCTAATCAAATCTAAACACGGTACTCTGACTGGAAATACTATTTCCCCTTTTATATTTGTGAAGGTTTTGGTATCCCTCATGCATTCCCTTCACTCACCCTTCAGTGACCTTGATCTACTAATTGAAACATTCACCAACAGATAGGGTAAGATGACACTGACTTTTATGACAGTGACCTGCTTGCTATTTATCCAGTGATGTGGATCATCATAGTAGGTTTAGAATCTCTAGGCAGAAGCTTTTAGAGGTCATAGGAGGACCAGAAACCAGCAGATCATCTTGCAATCTTGTATCCCTACGAGTGGTGACAAATATGAACCTAACGTTCTCTCAGCAAAATAGAACTACAAACTAAGGCAGTAGTCAATTTTCTGCTTAGGCTTCCTTCAGAGAGAGAGAGAGAGAAAAAAAAAGTGTTAACTAAAGAAGTACTTACTAATTTCTATAAAGAGTTCATTTATGTTAATTGCATTTTTAGCACTGGTCTCTACAAATATGGCATGGATGGAATCTGCATAGTCTTTAGCGTCTTTTTCCATGACTTCTCTAAAAAGGAAAGAAAACATTGTGAACAAAAAGTAGAAACATTAAATTATCCCAATTTTAGAAAATTGGCTCGCTACTTAACAGTAATTTCAAAAAGTGATTTTGTGTCAACTGTTTGGCATCCTATTCCTCATGGAGCAGTCAATTCCTATCCTCAGCTCTTCTTTTACATAACCCCCAGGACCAGACAATAGCGTGGCCTGAACAACAATATTTGGACAGCACCATCATATAAATTCAACAGCCACCACCATTTTCCTCTCTGGAAAATATGGATGTGTTTTCTTCTTAAAAACGCCAGAATGCAGCTCTGAAGTCAGCCGAGGGGGAAGGGAGGGCTTTATTCTCAGAAAAACAGCTCAAATTATAGGAGAAAAACACGTTACTTCTAACATCCATCTCATTCAGTATGAATCCAGACTTTGCTTACAAACCCTAATATCCTGCAACACAGCAATGTTCTGTACAAGCAGAGTTTAAAACGTTCAGATTGTACAGACAAAAGAGACAGGAAATGAAAAGGTTCCCATAGGCATCTAAGCCATACTATGCAGCACACCCTATATATTTTATGGTAGATATTTAACACCAATGTCAAGCTTCTCATTTACAATAAATGTGAGTAGAAAATACAAACAAATTAATTTTGCTTTGAGAGGTCAGGAAACTAAAGTTAACTAGGAAAAAAAATGGTTACCTACCTTTTCGTAACTGTTGTTCTTCGAGATGCGTTGCTCATGTCCATTCCATTCTAAGCGTGAGCATGCCCACATGTGCTGTCATCAGAGATTTTTGCCTTAGTGGTATCGGAGGGTCAGCAGTGGTGCCCCCTTAGGTGCCGTGCTCATGTGTTGGTATATCAGGCGCTGCTGGCCCTACGTCCTCTCTGTTCCTTCGGATGGAGCGACCACTAGTGGTGAGACAAGAATGTCCTGCTGAGGCGATCTGCAAACATGTTCCTAGTCCTGGGCAGATGTGTGACTACCAGATGAATAGCCTGCTGCACACAAAAGTCCTAAAGGTGGAACGCTTCTTGGGAAAGGGTCGGCGACCTGGCTCCGCCCTGCCTGTTGATGTAATACATAGAGGCAGTATTGTCCGTGAGGACCTGCACCACCTTGCCCCTTAGGTGGAGTAAGAAAGCCTGGCAGGCCAGGCATGCTGCTTTGAGCTCCCTGACATTGATATCGAGGGCCAGATCGTCTCACAGCCGGCAGCCTCGCATGCTGAGCTCGCCCAGGTGTGCTCCCCAGTCTAGGTCCGAAGCATCCAAGATCAGGGTCAGCAACAGGGCCAGGGCTGCGATGGGAACTCCCTGCAACACCAACCCTGGGTTCATCCACCAATCCAGGGACGATAGATGTGACCGGGCACCTTGACTATTCGGTCTAGGATGTGCCTGTTCGGAATGTAAACGGACAGCAGCCTCCCTTGCAAAGGCTGGAGATGGAGCAGGACGTCACTGACTACATATGTACAGGAAGCCATGTGGCCCAACAACTGCAGGCAGGTGTGAGCCATGGTGAGTGGGTTGTTCTTCATATAGGAGATCAGGTCTGACACAGCCTGAAAACGTGCCTCCGGAAGGAAAGCTCTGGCTCGTGTGGAGTCAAGAACCATCCCAATTAACTCTATTCATTGGACTGGCCTTGAGGTGGATTTTTTCTTGTTTACCAATAGGCCCAGGTTGCGGCAGATGGAACACACCAGATCGAGGCTTCTCTGTAGTTGTTCCCGAGACCTGCCCTTAATGAGCCAATCTTCAAGATACGGGAAGACCTGGACCCCTCGATGTCTCAGGTAAGCGGCCACTTCACATTTTGTGAAGACCCTTGGGGCTGATGAAAGGCCAAAGGGGAGCACCGTGAATTGGAAATGGCATCCGCCCACTATGAAACGGAGGAAACGTCTGACCTTAGAATATGGAAATAAGCGTCCTTCAAGTCAAGGGTGGGGTACCAATCTTCTGGATCCAGGGAGGGGATGGAGGAGGCCAGGGAGACCATGCAAAACTTAAAACTTCTTCAAAGACTTGTTGAGGTGTCGCAGGTCCAGAATGGTCTGAGGCCCCTCTTGCTTTCAGAATTAGGAAATAATGGGAGTAGAACCCCTTTCCTGTCACATCCCGAGGGACCTCCTGCACCGCCCCAGGCGCGGGAAGTTCTCGACCTCTTGAATGAGGAGTTGCTCATGAGAAGGAACAGGAAAGAGGGTGAGTGAGTGGGAGGGTGGGGTGGCTGAAAACTGCAGGGTGTAGCCTTGTGACACTATGTCCAGCACCCAGGCAGAGCGGTAGGAACAAAGAGTCAAGGAAAGAACGGGGTAGATCCTGGGAGTTGACTGGGTGGTGGGGGTCGCTCTCAAGTGCACCCTCAAAATGAGTGCTTCTGGCCCCTGGAATGCTTAGCCGGGCCGGGCTGCTCAGGTGAGTGGCAGGAGGAACGGTGGCGATGGTTGAAACTTATGTCCCTATCCCTTCCTCTTGCAGATCCTGGATGAGGCTGACAAGGCCTTGGCGGCGAGGGCAGCCAGACCCGCTCCTGTGCAGACTGCTGGGCATGCATAAGCCGCAAGTGAAGGGTGGCCCAAGTGTCCTTTAATCCATGCAGCCTCGCATCCACCTGCTCTGAAAAAAGACCGTTCCAATTGAATGGGAGGTCCTGGTTCGAGGTCTGCATCTCTTGGGAGAGGCTGGCGGTCTGAAGCCAGGAGCTGCGCCCCATAACCACTGCTGAAGCAGCCACCTAGCTGCAGAGTCAGACACGTCCTACGCCATTTGGAGGGAGCACTTAGCCACTGTGACGCCCTCCTCCACCCAGGTACTGAATTCTTGGGCTAAACCTTGCGGGAGGTACTCCTTGAACTTACAGAGGGAGTCCCATAAGTTAAAATAGTATCTGCCTAGGACGGCCTGATGTTTTGCCACCTGGAATTGTAGGCTATCAGATGAATACATTTTCCGCCCAACCAAGTCCAGTTTTTCCGCCTCTTTGTTTTTAGAGAGTTGAGCTGGTGTGCCCCTGCTTGTCTTTTTCATTGGCTGCACAGACAACTAGTGAGCCCGGGGGAAAGTGGGTATAAAGATACTTAAATCCTTTGGCCGTGACAAAGTACTTCTTTTTGGCCCTTTTGCAGGTGGGAGGGATGGATGATGGGGTTTGCCAGAGGGCCTTGGCAATTTTGAGGACTTCATCATGCACTGGTAGTGCGACATGTGCAAAGGTAGAGGCTGAGAGGACATTGAACAAGGTGTCTGTCTGCTCGGCCATCTCCTCCACCTCTAGGCCTAAGTTCTTAGTCACCTGTCAAAGCAGGACCTGGTGTTCTTTAAAATCGTCTGCTGGGCTGGCCCTTAGGGTTCAGCGACCGCCTTGTCCAGGAACGAAGACAACAACTATACCACCAGGGGAAGCCCGGGGAGTATCTTCTCCTTTGGTGGAGGGAGGTTTAGGGGTGGGTGCAGTCTCCTCTGCCTCAACCTCTTAGCGCACCTCATGCACTCAGCCCAGTGCTGCCAACTGATGCACCTAGGCGGTGGCAGATGAGCGGTGCAAAGGGGGCAACGTCATGACCAGCATTCCCCATGCACTCCAATAAGGCCACAGTGTTGGCCACTGGCCATGCTGCCAAGGCAGTGCCGTTGATGTCGACGTGTCCCCGGGTGCCCAATTGCGCTGGTGAGGTCTGGGTGAGGGGCTGAACTGCCCTTCTTTGCGAGAGGAATTCCCTCCTCAGTGGGGCTGTTGCTGCCTGAGACCGGTGCCTGAAGCAAGAGGATTGGTGCCAGTATCAAGCGGACTAGTACCAGTGGGACCGGAGACACGACGGGGAGTGCTCCCACAGGGCAGGGGACCGAGTTCTGTGCCAAGATGATGACTGACAGGAGGGCCAACAATGCTGGTAGTACAGAGACTGGTGCCTCCCTTTAGGCAGTCTGTGCTGAAATGACGGGGACAGTGACCGAGGGCTGGCGACTGAGGGCGAGTCCCAGAGGATCTGGGCTGCAACTCCAACGATCTGCGGTGCAGAGGTAGAGATGCTGTCTTGTCTTCGGGGGGGGGGGGGGGAGGGGGGATCAGTGGTGCTCTACTGCCCCCTGAGGGTTCTTAGTGGCTGACTTGCCCTTGTGGGGAGCCTTTGCCATTTCCTGTGGCACGTGCTGTGTTGGTGGTGTGGGCGGAGGCCTCTGCTCTCTCGGCGCCGGGGGAGCTTGGGAAGGCATCGGTGCAGTCAGGGGTCTGGGTCCCATACCACTCCTGAGAGTTGGTGGTGGACCTTTTAACGGGCTAAGAGCCCCAACTGGGGAGGCATCTATACATGGCTCCAGAGTGTCCAGGCAGCCCGAACTGGGTCTCTTGCCCAATGACCCATGACTCTTCTTGCCTGATGCCAGAGAGCTGTACTTCCTTGCTTTCTTTTTGGGCACCGACAAAGAGGAGCGGAGTGGGCGCTGGGGGTGCATAGAGGCCAAGGTACTTGGCGAATCTTGGTGGGATGGCTTGGAAGCCAGACGAAGGGCAGAGTCCAGGAGGACAGCTTGCAAACGAATATCCCGCTCTGAGTCCTGGGCCGAAAGTTTTTACAAATATGGCACTTGTCCTTCACATGTGATTCCATCAAGCACTTGAGGCAGCCATTATTGGGGTCACTTACAGGCATAGGCCTGTTACAGTCCATGCAGGGCTTAAACCCAGGAGACCGGGGCATGGTCGCCTGGGGCAAAGTCCCCTCTGGGACTATAACTTTAATCACTAACTACACTTAAGTACTTAACGCTAACTACTATAAGGCCCTAAGGCTAAACTATTTACAAGGCCCTAAGGCTTGAAGTCAGAGACGAAACCGCTAGCCCTTGCTATGCAAGAAAGGCACTCCGACTAATCACCATGGGCGGTAAGCAGGAACTCAGAGGGGTGAAGGGCCGGCAGTGACTGTTATACAGATGCATGAGTGCGGCACTCAAGGGGGTGCCACTGCCAACCCTAGGGATACCACTAAGGCAAAAATCTGATGGCTGCGCACATGGGCGCATGCACACCTAGAATGGAATCGACATGAGCAAGCACTTGAAGAACTATTAATGCCACATTACTGCATTATTTTTGCATTCAGTTGTCTTTTTGTTCAGTGTGCACTCTGTCTTATCTAGTCAGGCTCTAGTCAGCAGTTCTTAACATACATTGAGAAGTGCACTCTTCAGGGAAACATGCATGCTCTCAACCTCCTGAAAGCAATGCAAACTCTTAGACTTAATGAAATTGTCTATTGTCAATACTCAGTACAAATTTTCAAACACATCAATAACCTTATTGATATCTAACAATTTTTTTCTCCAAAATTGGTGAAGGATGTGCTTCTCTCAAAGGACTATGTTCCAAGTTTCATATTCAATTGATTCCAATTTGTCTGTGTTTTATAAAATATAGTGCACAATAGTCACGCGCCTGCCCCAGAAAAATAAACCCAAACAACAAAAAAAACAGCAATACCTGAGGCTTTAAGAGAATACTTCCTCTTAGGGCAGATACCAAACAAAATTTCAGCCAAAAATGGAATTAAAGCAAGTGCAAATATAATGGAAACTTTTCTGCAACTTTAGTTACCATGTGATTGGCAGTAAGTGCTAAAATTCCTAATGTTACAATGCTATTTTCACATTACTCCTGGAGGAATTCTGCGCTACTGCATGCATGCATAATTAATGAGCCATGCATATTTTAAAAATTTTTTGCACAGGAAAAAAGCTTCTGCTGAAATGTTGCTGCAGTTCCACCTTTTGCCCAACAGAGGGTGCTATGTTGCAGGAACAGCAGCAGCTCCTGGCCACCGAGGGAAGAAAAAGAGCCTGCCTTCTTCACAGCACCTGTCAGGCCAGGTCAGGAGCTATGAGGAGACAGACAGCGTGGGGGGCTGGGGGAAAATCAGAGGGGCTCATAAGGGTTAGTGGGGGAGGACAGACTGGGGTAGGGGCTGAATGGGAGTGGAGGCACAGGACCACGGGGGGGGGAGGGAGGTGCAGGGCCACATTGTGATGGGGGAGGGGGGCAGAGCTACAGGAGAGTGGCTGGGTGGGAGGGCAGGGCCACATGGGGGTGCAGGGATAATGGGGATGGGGCAGATGCGCCTGACTGAATGGGAGAGGCTAGGGGTCAGACAATGTCTGCATGGGGGGGAGCTCCTTAACAATCCCTCTCCGCCCCCCAAAAATACTTGTTCCATACTTTTCCCACCCATACCCAACAACGCTCCAAGTTCACACCCAGGCTCCCTCCCAGCAATTTACTCCCCTCTCTCTCAGCTCCTCCATTACCCCTGACTCTCCCAAGCCTTTTGCACTGCTTCTGAGGGGTGCAAGAAATACGGTTCTATATTGTAGTTTAACTGAATTACTACTTAGAGCTCTGTATTAAGATGCCTAGTAAGGAATCTATTTGTGAAAAACATTTCTTGAATTTTTTTGTTGTACATGTTGTTATGGACATACTTGCTGACAGCTTTTTGAAATAAATGACCAAAAATAATGGAAACTGGTGTGATTATATTGTGTTATTTTGACAAATAAAATATACAGAATCTTAAAATACTGTGTGCAGAATTCTTAATTTATTGGCGCAGAATTCCCCCAGGAGTATCACATGTAGATTTAAATAGTTTATATCTTAAAGTTATAATTCTAGTCAATAAAATTGAAGATTCTAGAGTAGCATGTACACTGCATATGGCAGCAAAGTCCTAAGTCAGACTGCCAAAAGTCATACAAAACCATCAGCATTTTAAGTATTACACTCATTAAAGTTCAGGAGTCCTGTCACTCATCAGTTTCAATGGGGAGTAGCATGTTCACACCTTATGGTGTTATCAGGCCCCAAACCATTAGGAGGGATAGAACTATGTTTGGCTTCACCAACACCAAGGACCACTGCAAAGCATGCAGTATGTGTCTTACAAATATTTAGCTTTTAGTTATTTACTTCATACCATTTCATCCTTGGAGATTATAAACATGTTTCTTAAAGGTTTATATTGGTGTTCTTTAGGTAACTGAAATTTCAGTATTTTTAAAAATACCAGGTGACTGAATTTTGCAGTCCCGTCTCCCTTGGGATCAATGTCAACCAACTTTGCAATGGCTCTTTAAAAACATATCCACCTGTTTTAGCTGAGACCCCAGCTGTGGTAGTAAAATATAAAACAAAGGAGAGGTCTGTGAGTAGGTGCCTTTCCCAACCTGCTCTGAAAAGAGTCCACGTGCTATGTAGAATCCAAACTCATTCCCTTTTTGGGGCTTGACTTCATTAACCAAGACATCAGTAATAAAGAGGTTGAGTTCAAACCTTTTCCAAGACTTGGCTGCCTCTAGAATTCCTTCCTCAGGACTTCATCCCATGTTCTAGATCCACTTTCCCCAGAACAGCTCCTACCCTCTTTTATATTGGTGGGGGTAACAAGGTGCCTGAATCAGCAAAAACCACTTAAACTTTCCCAGAAGGATCAACATTTGCTAATAAGATGAAGTGTTACAGACACTGCAAGCCTTTCTAAAATGGGCTAGACATCTCGTACTAGTTTTTAAAAAGACTTGCATTTTTTAATTACTATATATCTTTCATGGCTTGGTAAATCCCTTAATATTCCTAACAAATATTTAGTACCATCGCTTTGTATCTGAACTTACACCTGCACTGGACTGACATCAATTTACCTTACATCATTAAGGTCACACTTATTTCCTGCAATAGCTACAACAATGTTTGGAGGTCCATGTTGTCGAAGTTCTTTCACCCAGTTCTTTAATGTTGAGAAGGTTTCCTGGTATGGAGAAGGGAGACAGAATTAAGATTCAGAACTGGCCAAACAAAACATACATGAGTGTTGGTTTGCAATATAGTTCTATAATCTCCTCTTACCTCTTTTGTGATGTCATAAACTATAATAGCTGCTGCTGAGCCTCGGTAGTACATTGGTGCTAAAGCACGGAACTGTAGGGAGAAACATCATATAGAATGGATTTAATACTGTGGCAGAGATCATGTGGCTCATTGACCAGTTAATCCAATTTTCACTGCCCTAGTATAGGAAAAAGAGTTCTGGTTAGTGGAAAATGTATCCTTACATTTACAAAGACTGCCAGCAAGATATAAAAGCTTCATATGAAGCAATCTTAGCCAAAGGCTAGCCAGTGAATACTTTTGGGTGCTAGTAGTGCAAGGTTACTATAGTACAATGGACTATAAATAAAGCCATATGACGACAAACAAAATTTGAGTTTAATCCAAATAAAGCTGGTAAAGAAGTGGTTTAACTCCCAAAAGAAGGCGGAGTAGAACTATAATTTAAACCTGTAAACCACTCTGTTCCTCCAAGACCACTCACTGTTAAAGAACTCCATTTTCTGGTTACTATTCAGGCAGTCTGTACAAGTTCATTTAGATGTGGATGCAGGAGAGAGGTTTCCGTTCCAAGCCTCAGCTTCAGGGATAGCAGGAATCTAGTACAAGTAAGAAGAGGGCTGCTTCTATTGAAGATAGAGTATACTGCTGAATCTTATAGCAATGACTAATCTTTTGTGAGAGAGGGGATTAAAAGAAAGGATATAAGAGACTGGAGCAATACAGAATGTCAAAGGCATGAAGCAAAATTCTTGGACTCGTGTTATCTTAGTCTCTAGTTCATAGTCCTCAGAAAAGCCAGGTTGCAAAAGCGAAATTACAGAAGGAACCCTGACAGTTATGTGAGATATGGAATGGGTCACCCCCATTAAAAAAAAAAAAAAAGATAGCTATACAGATATAGACAATACACACAGGATATATGCCTAATTTTGAACACTGAGGGAGAGAAAGGGTGGGGTGAATTGAATACATTTCTTCCTTTTTGAGATACTTTTCCTTCTGTGGACATGAGTAAGAAGAACCAGTGTACATTATTACCAATCCAAAACATCCTGAGAATGGCATAAAAGTGAGATAAAAAAACAAAAGACAAACAAACAATGTTGTGTTCTTTTTATTTACCTTCTGGTATTTAGGATTAATGTTTTCAAGCTTTTCCCCTTCAACCAAAAGAGAGTTAGGGGGGAAAAAAAGTGAAGGAAGAATAAAAGCTGAGAGAGTCTCACAATCACTTGACCCTTGAAGCAAAGGCTTTAGGAAACACACCAAATATAAGACTTGCAGGAAATCTCAGGACTTAGCAACACTGACAATTGCTACAAATCTGAACGAGCCTGCAGTACACAGATCAGGCCACTATCCTTGCACGAATGCTACTTGCTTTTTTTCTGCATAAGAAACTGCAATGGTTACTTTAACACATGCTTTGCATCTAAAACAGTAGTTATTTTAGAGTGCCGTGTTCAGAAATTCTGCTAAGGTAAGAAAAAGCAAACAACTCATCTAGCACGCTGAAGTGTCAGTGGAAGAACAGAATAATTAACTGATAGATGCAGTGTATTGATGTATGGCTTTATATACACTACTTACTACTCAATAAGAAATCTATAAAAATAAAAATAATGAAGACAATGTAGCTTTTTACAAAGACTTATTTGGTTATAATAAAATACTAGTTTCCTTTTGGTTAATATAGTTCAGCTGAGAGCAGTTCTCTACATCCTAAAAATCTCCTTTGTTATAAAACAAAATCCCAGCCCATTTAGATTTGGCTCACAATATTCTTCTTTTGAGAATAAGCCTTTACACAAAGTGCACAGAATGAAAATACACGTTTGACAGGTAGGAGGGAGAAAATGTGTGATGCACCCAACTCATCCAGAAGGGTGAAATATCCCCCTTCCCCCCCATAAGTACTTAGAATGGAAAGGGAAACATATTTGATAAACCACTACGTGGACTATTTGACTACCTGGCTTTTTGATGTCTATTTATATTGGGGGAAAAAAAATCCAGCTTTCACTTGCTGATCTTCTATTACTCATTTCCTGCCTACTAACATTTTGATTTCTTTTCTCACCTAGGAATAGTCAGCAGTTAAAAAAAAATTTTCCCTTTAACAAAACAGATGTTTCCAGAAACTACATTTTCTTTCAGCTGTCTGTTCAAAGAATTCAGCTTTCTCGCACTGCAGCCCAACTCTGATTTGAGCTTTAACACAGAATTACCAGTGAGCGTCAGTATAACACAAGAATTTGGCAGCATGGACAATAGACAAAACTAAGATAGTATGAAATTGCCTTCAACCACTAACTTTAGTCAATGAAAGAGAAATAGTTACTTCTGACACTTGAGCAGAAGTGCCCCAAATGAAGTGTTAAATTTAAGTGTGATGCAATCCAAAAATGAAAGCTTCCATTAGCATGAAGAGAAATGGAGTAAATAAATATGGACTGGGGGAGGGGAGATGCCAGCTAGTCAACACCACACCAAATTAATGTTTTCTGCATTTGGGTTCCAAGACATCAGAACTTATTGGAAATACAGTTCTAGAATGACTAACTGAAGTAAAGAGTAGGGTGAGGGAAAGAAAGAAGAGGGAAAAATATCTTGACAGCAACTGATGTGTTTTCATTTTTAAATATGAGGCCTTTATTTGTAATAATGGAAGCAGACATTGAGATATTTTAGTGCCTTAGAACGCTGGAGGTTTTTCGCCTTCCTCTGTAGCATGGGGCACAGGTCATTGAGGGAGAATTCTCTGCTCCTTGAAGTCTTTAAACCATGATTTGAGGACTTCAATAGCTCAGACATAGGTGAGGTTTTTCGTAGGAGTGGGTGGGTGAGATTCTGTGGCCTGCGTTGTGCAGGAGGTCGGACTAGATGATCAGAATGGTCCCTTCTGACCTTAGTATCTATGAATGCCAATTAAGGCATACTTTACATGTAGTCAGTGATCCTCTAACTTACTGTTTAAATCTGATTAAAAAGTTTGAACTGGCTATCAATGGAAATATACCCAACCTGAATCAAACTGCTTTACAACAGAGACAGTGTTAGTCACAGAAAATCTGCATTTCTAAAGTCCTTGATTTTTCCCCCTCCTTGTTAAATACAACAATTCAGGGACATCTGTGGGAAATAAATTTACATCAGGTGAAATATTGTGTTCTAGCTTAAAAAAATCAAGCTGTTTATAATGACAAGGAGTTGTGCAACCTGCTGAAAAAGAACTACTCACTGATAAGCCTTGGAAGTGCATTGTTAAAATACAGCAAATGGTAAAACTAAAATATGGGGAACAGCAGATGATACTGGTTGGGAACTCAGTAGTTCATATGGACCACCACACCTGTGTTTTAACACTGTGCTCAAACCCTGATGGCTGAGGTCATATGTGGTTTGATGCCAGTTCTTAATAAACCTGAGAAAGCCAATAATTTATCCAAACTGCAAAGTGTGTAGCGACTGTTATAATTTTTGCTGAAGAAGGCGCAGAAACAGAAAACTGTCATGGAAGTTTCAGGGCACGAGAGTCACTGATAGAACTGACTAGCAGCTTTGATCAGTCCTTTCTGTAATTGGTCCATTCCTAGCCAATGTTCTTAACCTTTCATTTTAAGGCACACCAAGTTCCTTTGCTGTACAAAGATTCTGCAATAAGATTTTCTCCACACTGTATTTTTTTGACTGTTCATAGCCATCTGTGTTAAAGTGAATACAAATTAGATCTTATCTGGCAGCCGTACAAACATTTTTGTAAAGGAAAAAAAAACAAAAAAAAAACCCAGTACCAGTATTGGAAAACAAAACAGAAAAAAAAAAGTTTCAACTATGGTTGTATATGAATAAATCCTGTTTCTGTGATGCATTACATTATCACTATCTCTTTAATCCTTACAAGACTTAGCCTTTTGAACCTGTAAGCATTGTCCAAATTAAGTTCAGGTAGTATGTAATTTTCCCCTTAGAATTTGTATCTTGCAAAAGGAGAAGATGCACAAGTGATTAACAGTGTCATTTATTATTATCAGAGTGGTCTTACAAATCATTGAAAACTTGATATAAAATCCAATACCACATTCAGTACTTGATATAAAGTCAAGTGTTGGATTCAAGAGCCCTACAAGACACATGAAGTTATGGTAAGAGAGTTTACCATGGTTTCTAGTGGCTGCCCAATTTGATTGATGGGCAAGTGGAAAAAACAAAGAGTCCTGAGCTTGGTCAGTTTTTCTTTCCCGGGCCAACAGAGATTGGGAGCATCATGTATGTTCCCTAATGCACAAGAGAGTTTTGCTCTTACACCAGAAGCCGTTACTGATAAATTGGGTTATTAGTAACTGACCTGTGCTATGACATTGGAGTTTGTATTTGACTGAATTGCTATGAAGCATTAATACTTCCACGTTTAAAACTTTAATTTTAAAAAAATATATATATATTATATATAGATATATATATAAAAAAATATAAATATAAAAAAAGACACATTGCCCTGACTGATCACTTGGAAGGGTGGAAGTATTGTTTGTAAAGGAACTCTAAACATACTGTCTGTGTGGGGCGGGAGGTGGGGGAAGGGAGAATGAGGATACATGGATGCACGTGAGCTTGTAGATTCAGCAGTAGCTGTCAGGAGCACTCTTTAGTGGCAGTCTGCTGACGGAACTGAGGTGACTTTGACACCTTCTTATGAAGCATCAGAATCTTGTTCCTATATCACTGTAGCCTCAAGATGTATGTTCTCCCAAAAAATAACCCCTCACTCACAAGGTGTGGAGGGAGAAGTCTACAGAATCTGCAGCTCTGAGTCAGAGGTAGGGGAGGACATCTTCATCTCTTCCAATTAGACAAAGTGTTGTACAACTTGCATGGAAAAAAGAAAAGGGCATCACTCCAGGGACAAGAATAGAAAAGAGGAAATATTCACTTCATACAAGCCGACAGCACCAATTGTCAGCCATTTACAGATATACTTCCTCATGAATTGCCCTACTTTGGATTCAGCATACTACATTCTCCCACTGCTTTCAAACATGATTCAAATGAATAGAATGAAACTCTAATACGTAATGGAAATCCTTTGCCGAACAGCTTCAGGCAGGTTTATAAAACTTGATACATAATTGCAGCTTTTGTTGTTGCTGCCTGTAGTTCATAAGCAAGGTAATTAGTATGCAGCACAAAGACACTTCCTCCAACTCCCTTTTTAATTTTAGTTTGCGTGCTTGTAAGTCTTGAATAAGTTTGTTGCATCCCCTCAAAGGTGAGTATGTTGCAAAAGCAGCCATCAAGTTCTTCTTCTGGAAAGAATGCCAGGTTAAAATTTGTATTTCAAATGAAAAACTTCCTGACATGCACTTCTAACACAATCAGATTAGAAATGAATTTTTTTTAGAAAAAAAATCAAGTTCATAAGAACAGCCATATTGGGTCAGACCAAAGGTCCATTTAGCCCAGTATCCTATCTTCAGACAGTGGCCAATACCAGGTGCCCCAGAGGGAATGAACAGAACAGGTAATCATCAAGAGACCCATCCCTGTTGCCCATTCCTAGCTTCTGGTAAACAGAGGCTAGGGACACCATCCCTGGCCATCCTGGCTAATAGCCATTGATGGACCTATCCTCCATGAATTTATCTAGTTCTTTTTTGAACCCTGTTATAGTCTTGGCCTTCACAATATCCTCTGGCAAGGAGTTCCACAGGTTGATGGTGTGTTGTGTGAAGAAATACTTCCTTTGTTTGTTTTAAACCTGCTGCCTATTAATTTCATTTGGTGGCCGCAAGTTCGTGTGTTACGGGAAGAAGTAAACAACAACACTTCCTTATTTACTCTCTCCATGATTTTACAGATCTCTATCATATCCCTCCTTAGTCATCCCTTTTCCAAGCTGAAAAGTCCCAGACTTATTAATATCTCCACATATGGCAGCTGTTTCATACCCCTAATCATTTTTGTTGCCCTTTTCTGAACTTTTTCCAATTCCAATACATCTTTTTTGAGATAGGGCAACCACATCTGCACGCAGTATTCAAGATGTGGATTTATGTAAAGGAAATATGACATTTTCTGTCTTATTATCTATCCCTTCCTTAATGATTCCCAACATTAAGTTCACTTTTTGACTGCCACTGCATATTGAGTGGATGTTTTCAGAGAACTATTCACAATAACTTCAAGATCTTTTTCTTGAACGGTAACAGTTAATTTAGACCCCCATCATTATATATGTATAGTTGGGATTACGTTTTTCAATGCACATTCACATTTTCTAATAATTTATTTTCCTAGGGGAGCCAAATAACCAAGGTGAAAGATGAATTTTTGATTAAATAAATTATCATGGGTTTGTCTCCAGTGTACTTTGAAAGAATCATGTGTGAAAACATACATTTACAGAATTTGATCACACAAAAAATCTTTACAAACTAAGGAGGAAAATAACAGCTCTACTTACTCGTTCCTGTCCAGCTGTATCCCAGATTAGGAATTTATGCAACTCATTTTGATACTGCACAGTCTTTGTCATAAAAGACGCTCTGAAAGATTTAGTGTAATGTTACCAAAATGCAAATACAAAGAAAAAACTATTTCTAGTATAATTAGTTCATATCTCCAAATTTTTATATATAAAAGGTCAATATTTTCAATTGATTTTAATACCATAATTTTTCATAAAACAGGTCATTTTTTCAAAAGTGAAGTGCTTTTTACTATATATAAAACTGATTAAGATCATGATACATAATGTCTGAAATTAATTACTGTGCATAGGTCCCAGACAAGGATGCATGCACCAGTTAGGTCACACTTACACACTGGAACTCCACCTTAACAGAATACAGTACAAGGGATCAGAGAGGGGATAAGAAGCCTTGTAAAGTTGCACTCTCCTTCCTCTTAACTTTTCTGTTGAAGGTGAGGGGATGTAGGTTTTACATTGCGACGGAAGCAGCTGGGGAGTGAGAGTGGCATTCTTCACACCTCCCCCACACAAAGGAACACCACAACAAATTCACGAAAATACACATGAATATTAGAGGAACTACTGAAGGGATACCGCATGGAACCTCTGCACTAGCCCTTTCTGGACTTATGTTGACACAAAATTTGGCTGCCAACCCCATTCTGGGGAGTCCCACAGAGCAGAGACTGAAAGCAGATAAGTTAATGCTGACTTCCCACCAACATTTAATTGGGTGTTTGGAATGTGAATAAGGCAGTGGAGAGTGCTGCCCCCAAGCCCTCTCCCCATCAGTGTTTCCTGAAACCTGCAGATCCCCAGCACTTTCAAAAGAAGGGCCATAATCCTTCCTCCTCCCCACAGCTCCCTAAATATAATTTTTCTGTGCAGGAGGATGGAAACGATGGGGCTTCAAGAGATTACCTTTAAAAAAAAAAAAATCTGCCAGAACCCAATGCCAGGATTCTTCATGTTTCCTGAAAGAATTGGATGACAACCCCAACACCTACCATGGTTGCTTCATCAGGGAAACAGTTCTCAGCTCTGCTTTAAGTGTTACTGATATCATCCACTCTTGCAAAAGAAACGTTACACTGAATTTAGGTCGGCAGAATAAGAGTACAAGGTGCTGTAACTTTTTATTTTTTGGTGGCATGTGTATTTTGTTAATGCTTTGAGAGTTCAAACTGTTTCTTTACATTAGTTTTTGTCTTTCAAAATACTGCATATTTACCAGATAATTAGCATAGGAGCGAGGGCCCCATAAAGATGTCAATAGGTCATACAGCAACTGAAGTTGCCTGCTGAAGTATGCCATGGCATAAAGGTCTGTGTGCACTTACTAGCTTAAAAAAAAAAAAAAAGTCTGATAAGTGCCAGATAGGGTGTGAATTTTTCAAGTTTGAGATGAAAACTAAGACCCTGATCCTGCAGTGAACTCTACACAGGAGTCAGGACCTGCATAGAGCCCCACCGAAATTAGGAGTCCACCAACCCAAAGCCTATTACAGAAATGAAGCCAAAGGGTGAATGTCTTTAGCACAGGAGGCAGTATTGGACACTAAAGTTCAGTGACTCAGGCTTTAGAGTCCTCCTGGGCTCTAAGTATTGTCAGGTCATAGAAGTTATGACAATAAGCCCTTTCATAATTTCAGTTACGCATTAATAGCAGCTACAGAGTATATCAACACAATTCAACAGTAAGGGAGTATGTAATAGTTAAGTTTAATGTATTTGTTTTTAAAAGGAAAGCAGAAAGCTCTCAAGTTCTCCCTGGAAGTTAAAACCTCTCATCACCTCAGATGGTTTAGCTAGAGTCTAGCACAAAGACTGCAAGATTTTAAGTTTCCTTTAAACAAGCTGAACAAAAGGTTACAATGACCTTAATACAAGTTAATACCGAAGCACAAGGGTAAGAGAGCCAAACTTCAGTGGATTTAAATGTAACTAATTATATACTTGAACAAAGGATAAGGAAAAGTAGCATGTTAAAAGAAAGTGTCTATTATAGGCATTGTAAGCACTGCCACTTTCTTACATTATAACACTGCTGCACAACAAGAATGAGGTAAAATGTGCAGACCATGAATATGATGTCCCTTAACAGATGATGGTTAGTGTGTATTTAAAGTGTATGGATACACATTTTAATTCATCATTTAAACTACAGTGTATAAATGACCGTTTTTCAATGCACAAAGGGGCCAATTTTCTAATTTTTAAGTTTTTAAATCTAGGAAATTACACATAAAAACAAACTGAAAAAAAAAAATTCTATCATGTGACATCATACTGACACCCACATGGTTCATTGGCCATGTTGGAACCGCTACTGGACAAACCTCTAAAACTTGAGCTAAAAGACTAACTGAAAGCAGTAGTAGGTTGTCCTACTGTATGTGGACCACACATGGGGGGGGGGGGGGGGAAGAGGAGAGAGAGTTCACCATGGGTTTCACAAATATTTGTGGACAGCAGAGGAATGGTCAGACTCAGCAATTTGGGATTCCATTCCAGGCTTTGGAGGGGAGTGGTGTGATCTAGCAAACACAGACTCTTCTGCTCGTTTTGCTGTCGTGGGTACAAATACTTCTGCCTGTTTTGCCTAAGCTTGATCCCTTCCATCCCATACCTTCCACTGTCTCAGTCCTGCCTTTGTCCATAGGCTCTTCCCACTTGAGCTTGCTGTCCGAGTCTTAGCCCCTACCACTCCTAATCTCTCCCCTTTCTCACAGCCAGTACCAGTTCTGTCCCCTGACCCTAACTCCCTCTCCCAAGTCTCCTTGCCCAGGCAGTTCAAGTTATACCCCCCCCCCGGCTCCTTGTCCAGTCTGTCTTGTCCTTCTCTCCTACTGGCTACACATCCTAATCTACCCCCACTCCTAATTCTCCCCCTGCATCATAGCTCCTTGTCAGATCTATCGCCCCCTTTTCCTTCCCATGATGGATTCCTAGTCCCAGTCTCCTTGTCCAGCCATTCTTCCCACTCCTGCCAGTTTCTCACCCAACTGTTTTTTCCCCACACCAGCTCCCCATAATGCTCCCAGTCCCACCATCCCCCACAACCCACTCTCCCAGCCTCATCTGACTAGGGCAAATCTTTATGCAATTTCTTCAGAAGAGACAGGTATTATATCCATCCCAATTTTCTTTAGAGACACTCAAATAGTTTAGCCCCAACATTTAATATAAATTGCTTGTGATTTAGAAATCCCTTCTGGATTGTAAATATTCACGGCATACTATCACATCAATTCTAGTCCAAAGTTTAAGTTTTATAACAGATTTTACAGAATCTATGATCAGCTGTAATGTTACCAACTATTTTTAAAGATTCCAACGAATACAGTTGTATTTTGATTTAAGTCGTCAGATGGAGCATTTGCAATTCAGCCACTGCAGGTCTGCAGTTCTGTGCTAGTGTGTGCGAATCAGAGAGCAAATAGTCCATTTTCATTTACCACTCTAAATTTACTTCAGATACTCTTCACTTTTGAGTTCTAAATTATTTCATCTTTAATGAATCTAAGGTGTTTCCCATTCTCTTTAAACAAAATTAAATTTGTCTTTCAGAAAAAGTCACTCTTCTTAGCTTTGGGCATTAGGGTTGCTACTGTTATTGCAGCAGGATATACTGCTGATATCAAGGCACCCAGGAAAGAGCCTGTTTATAACTGTAGTTATATTGGTGATGATGTTCACAGTCAAATTTATGATTGTTCATTTAAAAAATGCTCACATTACTAATGTCACTAGACATATATTGTTGGAAAGCAGTTTACCAAAACTTCCAAAGGCTCACTGCATAAAAGTTAAGGGTATATGACTTCAGCACCCCTTAGGCAAGACACCATTAAATAAATCAGTTTTGTACTAAGCTCGGAATTTTAAACTCTAGCCAAAGTGGAAGTGAATTCTGGAGTTGCAGAACCTCCACTGAAGACATCCCATTCCCATCCCCAGAGCTTCAGATATAGGGACTGTTAGCACAAGTGTCTCATCTGACAGTGGTGGCTGGAATGAGACACATGGAGAGAAAAAAATCTTTTGGGTAGCTAGGAGCCAAAACAAATTAGGCTTTAACAATCAATCAACCCTGAAGAGTATATGAAGATAGTACAGTCAATGGAACACTGGTGTAATGCACTTTCTACAGAAACTCCTATTCAGCAGCTGTGCTGCTCTATTCTGAATCAGCTGAATATTCTGAACTGTCTTTGTGGACAGTTCCACACAGAGCACGTTGTATAGTACAAAATGGAGGTCACCAAGCTTTGCATTTGAGAGAAATGAAGATTTTCGTTGTGGCAAGTGCTATTAAAAAAAGGCAGCTTTTTACAGCTCAAAGTGCTATCTGGGACTCCAACAGCAATCCAAAAATACCCCTGAAATGGAACTACCTTAATTATCCTCAATATTGGGGTAGGCAGCAACTCCTAGCTGCTTGCCTCAACCAACTTGCATCACATCCAGCTAAGCCGGGTTAAGCTTCAACCAGCTTGCTCTCTCATTCAAGAATCTATAATAGTCAGGCACTGGAAAAGCAGAGATGGTGCACAAACCAGAGAGATCTGCTATCAAGAGAAACAGATTGTTTCCTCAGCATCCTGGACTTTTAAGCAGTGTTCTGTTCTACGTGGAGTTCCCTAAGGGCTGATGACTTCATGTCCAGGTATATTACATTGCTGTAGTCTGGATGGGACATGGCAATGGCCTGAATGCCCTGACCTTGGGTATAATATAGTAGGATGGAAGAGAGTCTCCTAGTCAAATGGAGATGGTAGAAAGCAAAGCGTAACTCGCAGCTACTGCTATGTAAGCGCTTAGGGACAGAAAGGCAACCAGGAGCACTCCTAAACTATGGACTGAATTGACCCATTATAAGTGTGTACCCTCAGCCAAAGGAGATAGCATCTGCGCTGTAAACTCTGCCCTCCAGCACAACCTCTCTTGCTCAGGTTCATCTTTGCCCCAGCTGTTCTTCATCCATGAACTGATCTTATACAAGCACTGGATTATCTTGGTGGTACTAGCATGGCTGAATGTGATACAAGATAGGCAGAGCTGTAGCACTTGAGTTCGTATCATCCTACCAGTTTACTTAGTGACTGCATGTAGATGTTTGGCCACACTTCTGCATGGATCCAGTGTCAGGATCAGGGTCTTTGTTGTTGCAATGATTGCACAAGATAGCTATCCAACCATCAGTCCAAAGAAGAAGCAGGGACAGATTTTTAAAAGTGTTCAGGTGCCTAGAGATTCAGATAGGCACTTCAACGGGATCTGCAAGAGCATCTGGAAGCTGAGGTGCCTATCTGCATCTTTAGGCACCTGAACACCTTTAAATATGTTAATGAATATATCTGCAGATAATGATTCTCAACCTTTTTTATCCCAACACAGCTTTTCCATAACCTCCTGCCCCCACATCTAGCTGGGACTTCCCTGCTCCCACTCCATTTAGTAATATAAAAAGGGCAGAGCGCTCACAACTCCTACATGAAGAACCTCTGCTGTAGATTAATTAACAGATAAAATCTTGTAGCCCTTAAGTTTTGACATAAAATGATCTACGTGTCTGTTCTTACATGTAGCTTTTGTTAATAAAAGAACAGGATTTCTAAACAGCATGATTGTATTTAATCCATTTTGGTGTATCATAATTAAAACATAGAAAAGGAAAACTAGATATTTCAAAGCAATAGAGGAAACACTTGATCTTTATTAGGAAGTGTTACTGTATTTACCCCATTTTATTAGTTAAGGGAATATGCATTTTATATTAATCTAATTAAAGAAAGAGTTAGGAAGGAGAAAAAGATGCAGTTGACAAAAATATTTATCATTGTTAATATTTGAAACATCCGAGAAAAATCGGAGACTTTGTTTTTACATTACTGTTTAAAAACTCGAGCAACCAGATAGTTACTGTACTCAGTTATTTTTGAAGTTCAAGAATGGTGCCTCAACATAAAGTGGACACAGATTTATGTTCTTCTGTTGATGAATGAGAAACAGATATGGAGGTTTGCATTAGCAGTAGAACACACTTATTTGTTCATAATCCAAAAAGCCTAAAGGATATTTTAGTTAAGATTATTAATACAAAAACAGGACAAGATTTTAAACCTGCCCTACAGCATAAACATTGAATCTGCATGAAGCCAGAATATTAACACTTAGCATTTTAGTCTTTAAGGGTATATAGAAATCTCAGTCATTATAATGACACTGTAAGGCAGTTAAAGGGTAGATTTTTAAAACTAACTTATTTCCATGTGCATTAGTTGCGACTGGCTATTCAAAATCATGTATCTGTGTATACAAATGGAGGGTTATGTACGTAACTGCTGATTTGCATGCAGCTTTTACTACATGCAATTTTGCTGGTCAAGCCCCAAATGACTGGCCTAAGGCCTCACAGGAAGTCAGTGTCAGTGCAAAGACTGAATTCAGGAGTTCCTGACTCCCACTTCAGCATTCAGAGCATGCGTTTTTCTTTCACTGAAATGAAACTTAGATAGATTTAACTGCTTTACCCAACTTCTGCTACTTCATGCAGTGTGTTTCATATGTGACTCTTCAGGATTAAATGATATATTCCTCTATCTTATTTACAATTCAAATACATTTTATTTAGTGTCTTACCCTATTGTTGGGTTGATGTTAGGGTCAAAGCTGTCTTCTACAAATCGCCACACAATACTTGATTTGCCTACACCAGTGTCCTGAAAAATAACATAGCAGTTACACCAATGAGAATTTAGCTACCATAAACACTTGGGCACATTTAAGGCTAGTCTACACTGGCAACTACATTGGCTTGTGCAGTCACGGCAGAGCGACTTCCATGGGGGCGAGGCACAGCTCCCAGCGCTGGTGCACCGTTTACACTGGTGCTTTGCAGCGCTGAAACTTGCTGCGCTTAAGGGGGTGTTTTTTCACACCCCTGAGTGAGAAAGTTGCAGCGCTGTAAAGTGCCAGTGTAGACAAGCCCTTAAACCACAATCCTGCAATAAGCTCCTTATGGAAAGACTGATCCCAGTTCCTATAGAGAGCATCACTGAAATCAGTGAGGGTCCAACCAAGTGGAACAACTCTTAGGATCAGGGTCTTAGTAATCAAAATATTTCAGTGCAGCAAAATTGAAAAACTGAAGAGCGAAAAAATAACATTTATGTTGAAACAGGAGATAGCTCTGTTAAGATACATTATCCCAAAACAGATAAAAGATATTTGATAGCTTTGTATAAGACTTAAACAAAAAGCTATTATGTTCATCTCTTGAAATAGGTTGTTCTGTATGCTCCCCTCCCACCATGCCTCCCCCATCAAAAAGTCTGCATAAGTGCCTGTTTTGAATTAGGGATATTTGTACAGGAGATCGAGAAAGAGCTGCTGCTTTATACCTCAACTGTTAAAGTGTACATCTGTAGCTGAATAAGGTAATTAACACATACAAGTAGATCAAGGGTGTCACACTATTACAAGCATTACAAACACATTTCTGACTCTGAGTCATTGAGTCCTGCCCTATTAATGAAAGATCTTAAACATCTTCTGAGACATACCTGAAACTAATATATTTTTTAATCTCATAGCTGCGTGGAGCAAGAGAGGAGGAATTCTAAGATGACAAACCACAGTTTAAAATAGTGCCAAACACATTAGAAATTTAACACTAGGTTGTGTGTGTTTTGAATAGTAACTACAACAACTCAAGCTTAATAAAAGAAAGAAAAAGGCATGCTTCAAGTTGCATCTACTTGCAGCACTAAGTTAAGATGTGCGATTGCTCACATGTCTTTAAATACAACATAGCTGAACCACTTCACAATCTTCAGATGAGAGAATCAGGTAATGTATACCCCAAATTTGAAAAAGATAGTTTACCAAACCTAATATTAAGAAATGTTTCAATAAAACAAGCTTGTTCTCATTTAAGCTTGTTTTCCACAGTTTTTGCAGCCCAGATTAAATTTTTTGATTAAAGCTAATGTTAAAAAATTATATAATACACAGAATTAAGAAAAGAGTATCTGTACATCTGGGGATAGAGTTTAGATTATCCACAAATATTGAGTTTATTTTTAAAGTCATAAGATACATAATCAGCAATATACTACAGCACTAATTCGTACAAAATTTAAGTTTGTGCTAATCGTCTCAAGGGTTCTCCTTTTTTGGGAGAGGAGGAGAGGAGAGGGGAATTCAGAAATACACTATTCTTGTCACTTACATATTTTAGTGTTTAACAGAAAGTTATAAAGAAGAGAAAGGGAGATGAAAGTAATTTCCTGGCTGAGGCATTTAGAAGGGGAAATTTTCTTAGTTAGTTACTCTCCCTTTTCCCACTCCACAAAGATTTCACAGGTAGAGTTTGATGTAAACAAAAGATAAACATATTTAGGAAGCAATCATGTCAACTACCTTCCCCCAAATACCGGATATACAAAATTAGGGAATATATACCAATTTTCCAGGAAGAGGGAACAAGACTATCTAGAACCAGGAAATACATAGTCCAACCTGTCAAATTTCATTTGTTTAGGAGCAGACAAAATTACCAATAGAGTGAGTTCAGGAAAAAGCTCCAACTGACCAGCTGGATTTGGTTTGGAGGACCTTTGATTGGGAGCACTCTCATTTTGGAGCTAAGAATTTTTAAAAACGTCTGTCTTTTGAGATGAAGATTTTGCCGTATATATTTCTAAACAAGATTTAAAGTCTCACCCACGTTTGTTTTGAAGTCTCCTTCATCCATTATCTAGTATTTGGAGTGCTTTTGAAGCCTGAAAATGGCATTACGTGTCTGATATCAAACTACATAAATACAAGGGCTAAATATTATTCAAACGATCAAAGCCTTGGACAGCACAAGGGGGATGGGAGCCGAACAGTTTCAACACAGGACCATTTTTTAAATAGGGGAGCCCTGAAAATAAAAGTGTGTGTTACTTTGTGTCTCAAACACAGACAAGAAACATTCTTCCTAGAGAGAAAGGCTTTACTAGCTGTTGTGGAGCGTCTCAGTGGAGCACACAAACGGATAATGCAGAAATCAACACGAGCACTGGAAAAAGATAAAAATATCCTCTCACCACAGGAAAAACACCGTCACAAACCACCCTCGCTTTAAAGCAGTTTTAAGGGCTTTCGTGACCATAGAAAGAAATCCCCCCTCACCTTGCAACTGAATCCCTCTAGGAGGGAAACTCCCCCCCCAATCCCCTCCCCCATTCACCAAGACCACACCGGGGAAGGGGATACAATAGCAGTCCCCCCCTTCCCTATCACCCCAGATACACCCAGCAGGTGACTTACCCCCAGCAAGCAAACTTTCAGCTCCCTCAGAGCCATGGCCAGGGAGGCTGCTGCCTTAAACAGAACCAGAGGCGCAGGCCCGCATCACCATACTCCCCACCCTAAGCACAGGCAGGAGGGTCTCCCGAGGAGACAGAGAACCCCCGGCCACTTCCCCGCCCCTCACTGCTTACAGGTAAGCCCCGCTTCTCAGGCGCCACACACCAGACGCCATCTTGGGCAGCCCATACGAGTCACCTGACTACCCCCCCCCTTCCTTCAAGGGCACACTTTTTTAAAGGCTGTAATTTTCCTGTCTCCTGGGGCTACCTGGGCGCTTGGGGGGGCTACCTGCCTCCAGGGCAGCATTTGTGTATTAAAATATAGTGGCGGCGGGGGGGGGGGTTGGGGTTCAGCAGGGGTCAAGCAGCGCAGGCAGCTCCGCCCTCTGCCTCCCCCCCTTCCCCATGTCCATTCCAAGATGGCTGGTAAGCAGCTCTCCCTCCTCTCCTTCCTGCTCCGTGTGGGGGGCGCGGGTGTGTTGGGGGGCGCGGGTGACTAACGCCGAACGGCCGTGTAACTTCGTGCGCGCCTCCTTCCTCCTCCTCTGTCTCTCCAGAGAGCCTTGTGAAACCAACCCCCCCGTGTCTCTCTCTTTTGTTTTTGTTTGTAGGGATCCCTTTGTATTTTGTGGATTTGCAGGATGACTTAGATGATTGTGAGTAACTGTTTTTACTTGTTTTACTCATTCACCCACATGCTCCTTTCTGCACCGCCCCCCCCCCCTCCTCCCTCCCCACGCTTTCACCCAGATTAGGGTGAAAGAAAGAGGCTTGTGAGGCTCGTTTTGCTGCTAGGTGAAAGATCAGAGTGGGCTTGGGTTTTCTTATTTAACACACGGACACACACGCAGGCTTGGATTTTCATAAAAAGAACAGGAGGACTTGTGGCACCTTAGAGACTAACAAATTTATTAGAGCATAAGCTTTCGTGAGCTACAGCTCACTTCATCGGATGCTGTAGCTCACGAAAGCTTATGCTCTAATAAATTTGTTAAGTCTCTAAGGTGCCACAAGTCCTCCTTTTCTTTTTGCGAATACAGACTAACACGGCTGCTACTCTGAAACCTTGAATTTTCATGTTGCTGCTGGCAGAGGGGGTCGCTGATATAGTCATTTTTGTGTTTTAAGCTAAATTTTTAGGGCGCCTTATGCCACCTAACTGTTGTGATTTGATTTTTTTTTTTTAAACGCTCATTGACCCGGTAAAATCCTTTATTGTAAGAAAGGAAAGGGGCTGGGGGCTTTAAAACGCTTTATAAAATGATAGGTTATTTTATTTTAAATATCTCTCTAAAACACATTACAGAAAGCTGTAAGTACAGAAGGGAGAGAATTAACCCTAAATGAAGGAGGCTTGTCAGATCTCGATACATGGGATGGACACCTGAATAACAGGGGAAAAGGGGACAAGTTAATTCAGAACTGTCATAACCCATGATACTTTGAGGGATGTTTCTAAATTGTTTTCATAATTTTTTGCATGTCTAATTGTAACCCCAAAATGTCAATCTTTCGTCATACACAGAAGATATAAGGTATTTCTTGCTTAGCAAAAAGCCTAGCACGCATTTGGGTGTTGCAGAAATAATACTTTAAAAACTGAAATGCAGTTAATTGCCAGTGAAGGAGCTTACATTCAGGTCTGTATTGTTTATAAAGTTGAGAGATGAAGTGGGCGAGGTAATATTTTTCTCTCCCACCGATAGAAGTTAGTCCAGTAACAAGCTTTCGATCTTCTACAGAGCTTTTCTTCATTTCAGGTTTATAAAGTTGACATTAGTTCTGTTGTTTGCAAAGGACGTTCCTAGCAGTTGGCCTAAGACAAGAACTTTTTGTTTTGATCATTTGAATGAGTGAGATTTTTAAATGATTAATTGAAACACACAGGACAACAATTTTTTACAAGGTGGTTATTTGTTTTGCGTTTCTTGTGCCATTGTGAGAGTTACAGAGATACGGAAAAAAGTATGATCGCTTTCTGTGATATAGTCTCAAGTGCTAGTGAAGAATATTGGGGAGTTCATGTTCAACCTGTTACTGTAATACTCCTCCCTTCACCCAGTTTTCTACAAATTTCTCACTATCCTACTGAGGTCTGTCTCGATGAGGTTGCAGGTCTCGTACATTCTCTCTTTAGCATCTCTCACTGTGACTTTTTAAAACGTGATTGCACTACTTTCCAGAACTGCCACTGATTTTGTTTGGAAGGAAACTTCAATCATGGATTAATTTTGAGTCTGCTTTTAAAAACATCTCCTCTACTCATGGCAGATTTTTACAGAATGCTTCAATGTGACATTTAAAATCTCCCTCAAAATTATTTGTACCCTCCCTTATTTGGCCCTGATTATGCAGTGAGCTCTGCATAGCAGATTTTTGTGTCTATGTAAAGCATTGTTGAAGGATTGGGGCCTCATGTCCCAATCCTGCAAAGGGATGTGCATGTCAGAAGCTCCATTGTCAATAGGACAACTCGTACTTAAAGTTGAGGACATACATGTCTTGAGTACATATGTGTTTAGTGGCTTGAGGGCCACAGACTCCTAGAATGTGTTTACATTGTAATAAAACACTATGGTGGGGCTGTGTCAGCTGATTTGAACTGTGGGGAGAGGGGGCGCTCAGGCTGCGGGGCTATAAAATTGCAGTGTAGACATTCTGGTTGGGCTGGAGCCCCGGCTTTTGGACCCCAGTGTGGTACTAACTGGTACTTTGGATGGCAATTTGAGCTTATTATTTGAAAAAAAAAAATTGTGAGCGTTTTTAAAGTTGTTGCTTTTGAGGGACCTGTTCTGTCCCTGATTTGTGGGGATGGCAGTTCAGAGACTGGGGTATAAAAATTGTCTTAAAGCTAATTGAAAATTATATGGAATCACCCTTTAAAGTGGTGAAATTTTGCAGGTCTGGATTTGTAGAGTTATGCTTGTGTTTTGCACTTCAGTTCATACATTTCTCTCTGGGATATTGGTTTTAAACAGAGGGCTATTGCTTGCTAAGTTTGTGCCATGACCTCAAACAACACCAAGTACCTTTGTTGAGCAGAGGATTTAAATTGGGAGCAGATTGGCTAATACACTTCTGTGTGCCCACACTGGATTCGAAAGAAGCTTCTCAAAGCTCAGTACATCCTACCTTAAAGTTCCATTAATAACAAGGGGAGCCAAAGTAACTGGATCTGCAGTTTAAACCTATTAGTAGAGTTGAAAATCTGTTCTGTTTTGCTTTTCTCTGCCACAATTAAAATAAATAAATAACCCCCCTTATAATCCAACCAGAAAATAGTCTATTTATGTCTTGCCAACTAATTCTTCCCCCTTCGATTGGAAAAAGTGAAAGATGCCTGTCTGCCAGCTGAACTCTTCTGTTTTCAGTGCAAGCATGTACAAGCAACAGCAAACCTCCCACAGTGTCCTGCCAATGTGCCTTGACTGATCTGGAGGGTACCATCTCCAGGGGTGAAAGGGCAGTTCATTCTCTATGGCCAGTGAGTCCTTGGCTTCTTTGCCAAGGCTATCAGCAGAAGTGTCATTTGTCCTGGTAACTTGCCTGAAATAGTTTTATGATTGTAAGCCAACCTTCTGGTTTGGGGGATGGAGCTCAAGTTTGCCTCATCTGAGGGTTTTTTTTTTATCATTTTGCAGTTTTGAATCTAGAGTGGTGATCCAATAATGGAAAAATGTGCTTTGTATATGTCTATTTACATCAATCTATATGTACCACTATCAATTTCACATTGAAATAGACCTAATGCAACATGTTGATTATCACTACTATGGCATGGACAGACAGAGAAAAATGTCTGACTTGAAGTCTTGTTAATGACACCTGTTTAGTTTTGAACTTGATGTTGAATTAAAAATGCAGGGTATAAACTGATCCTAGTTGGTGTGAAAGAGCACCTAGAATTAAGATGCAAAATCTGAGAACTCAGTGTGTGGTCTAGATAGCTTGTTGTTTTTATTACAGAAGGTCCCAGAAGCCCCAGTCTAGATCAGTTGTGCTAGGTGCTGCAATTAGTCTGAAAGGGCATGTCTACACAGCAGTTGGGAGCTTGCTTCACACTGCAGGTAGATGGAAGCTTTGCTCGAGCTAATAGCAATGTGGGCATGGTAGAACGGGTGCCAGCTTGGGCTAGTCTAGCCACCTGAGTGCAAACCTGCCCAACCCTCTTGGTATGTACTTGGATGGCTAACTTGAGCCACTGCCCGTTCCATGTGACCACTATTTATAGCTCAGTGGCTGGAACAGAACTAGCACGTATCTCTCTAGCTGCATTGAGAAGCATGCTCCCAGCTGCAGTGTGGACATAACCTAAGGAAAAGGTTATGGAGCATTTTAAGCAACTCATTGCAGTAAATCACTAAAACTAGATCTATGGTGTCTGATCGAAAGACAGCATTAAATAGTGGAGATATTGGTGAGGAGATGTAATACGCTACAATTAATTTTTATTAAAACAATCAAACAAAAAGAGCCAGAAGAGATCCTGGGAATTATGGAATGGGAAATCTCCCCTAAATTACAGGGGAGCTGATTGAGAAACTAATTGTGGATAGTATGATACTGCACTTGAATAAATATCAACTGAGGGTCAAATCAATACTGACTTTTGTAAGATACTTTTTCATTCCCCACTGTAAAAGCTGCCAAACTTTGAAGAAGAATTCTTTAAGATTAATAAAATAATAATTGAAGCTGATTCTATAGGTTTTTTTTTTAAAAACTCCTTTTGTAAGACTAAAGAAAATACTGGTTAAAAAATTAAGTTTTATGGTAGATTTAAAAATTGAGTAGGTGAGAAAAATGTAGGGAATGACTGTTCTTTGCTCTTTTGAGAGATTAATCGTTCTGCAGGGGTGGGTATTGGTATTAATATATTTATTAGTGATTGGGTGGGGAAAATGGGCAATGAGATGGTGGTATTTGCTGATGTCATTAAATTGTTTGGATAGTAAAACCTACGGCAGGATATGATATTTAAGTACCTTTGGGATGGTCACATGATATATTAAATTCAAATTCTGTGGTGCATATTGGCTACACTAGTTAAATTTCCTATGCACTGATGGATTCTGAACTTCTTCACTTGATCTTCTAAGTGGGAAAATATGCTAAGCCTCTCAGTGGATAGTTTAATGGAATTGTGAGCGTCAGCAATTGTGAAAGCATATTGGGTGCATTAGAAATAATAGTCCATGATTTTCTGTATTTTCTTTTAAACATGCTTATAATATATCCAGAGTACTGTGTGCACTTTTGGTTTCCTCACTTTAGGAAAGAGAGTTGAGATTAAAATGGTCCAGAGAAGGTCAGTGAAGATGGCTACAGCTATGGTGGAATTTATTTGGTATGAGTTGAGAGGCTGCTAAAACTAGGATTATTTAACTCTTTACACTCTGTATGTAACAAAAGCAGTGTGTTCTGTAGCTGCTCTTCAGGGCCCCCATCTTGCAAGCACTTAAGCATGTGCTTAACTTTAGTAATTTGAGTAATCAGTGGAACTACTCAAGTTAGTAAAGTGAAGCACGTGCATACATATTTACAAGCTAGTGCAGTAAACTTTAGAACATAGAAACATGGTTGGTTTGTTTGTTGCAATCAGAGTTACAGGGAATTCTACTGCAATAGTCAATATTATGAAGGTTATAGTGGCAACTGATCAGTTCCTTCATTTTAATGTGGTTTTCTAATATGAGAACAAAGGGGTACTTGATAAAATTAATGGCTGATAAATTTAGTATGAATTAAAATAAATATTACTTCTCATGACATGTTAGTTTAAAGAATTCACTGCTGTAGAAATATGTTTAATATGTCTGGATTTTAAAAAGAACAACCTTTATTATCAATAGTATTTCTCATTATACCAGGTCAGATGAGGGTAATCAAATCTCATGCTTCAGTATGTAAACTGATTGCTGCAGAGTCAGGAAGGAACTCCAAGCACTTTACACACAGGGCATAACTTACTCAGAGCTTTTAACGATGGCATCAGGGTTTGGCTACTGTTAGTTAGGATATTAGACATGATGGAGCACTAGTGTTCTTGAGAATGGCGTATCTTATGACCTTAAATTGATCTGATGTTTGCTACACTAGCCTGGAAAGTCCGTTTCACCACTTTCAACCCTTCTTTGGTCTGAGTAATGTTTTTTGTTTGTTTTTATTTTTTTGTTTAATGTATATACAAATCGCAAATCTATTAAAGGATACTTATCTATAGGCTGGTATTGCTTCTAAAATAATTAGTAATGCCACCTGCAAGAAGCAGTAAAGGCTAGTTAAGTGGAATTAAATTTTAGTTTCCAGGTTATAGGTCACCTGTGTACTGTACTATATCTCTGTGTGGCTATACTGCCCCCTCAAATGCCATATCTGTAAAAGATGGTTGTGAAGTAGTTCAATGATTTAAATATCAACAGAAAAAATACTCAGACCCTTTTTAAAAAAAAAGCACAACCCAATAAATATTAGCATGCCTAATTTGCGTGTACAGTTATGTGGCTGTGGGTGAGTTTGTGGTAGCTGAATGTGCACAAGTAAAATTGAAAAATTGGGCCTTCACGTTAATCCCAGTTTTCTTCTGCTTTGCTTTGTGTGCATGATCCAGACTTTACTCAGTCTCTTGTTCGACTAGTTTCCTATGAAACTTCAAATTGCAGTAGAAGAGACCAACTAGCTTTCTATTTTTTTTTAAGAGACTACAATATCAAATTCTGTCATCAGCTGTGTGTTCACCATTCCCTTTGAAGTAAATTAGCTGTGTGCCTATCTAAAGGCAGAATTTGACCCTACATATGAAGGACATCCTGTTTCTGAAACCAACTTTTTTTTTGTTTTAAATTTAATTTTATCTCTTGGCAGGAAGTCTGCAGTATGCTCCAAGAGCCCTAATTTATAATGATGATACTAGAGGGGCATGGGCCCCTTTCTGTGTATGCAGATGTTCCCTGATATTACTGATGGATACCTCTCTGTGAGGTTGGGGAAAAAAGACACCCTTCCCTAGGATGCATATTGTGGGAGAATCGGGGGGGGGGGGGGAAGAGAGAGAGTAAAAAGTAAGTTTGGCATTGCACAGTGACTTCACATTTTGTTTTTATTTCATATTACTCTGAAAATAGATATCTACATAGTTTTAATATTTGCCGATTGATACTCAAATAATATACTCATCCATATCAGTCTAGTATTTATATACACTGCAGTATCACTATCATTGGTAATAGCGAATTTTAATGTGGTTCAGAGCCAAAGTTTGTTATATCAGGGCACACATTAAGAAGATCTTTGGGGAAGTGTTGACCTTATTAAACCTAATGCTGTAATAAAGGAAGGGTGAGAACCAGAAGTGAAGGTGTTTATCCTTATTAAATGCAAGCATTTGAACCCTGTGAAGAGTGTTGTATCTGATAGCTTGGAGAGTGTAGATATAATTTTTTTAATGTACTGGCAAATCCAAATTTGAATATGAATAGACAGATATAACAAATATTTAATGAATATAAAGAAGTCTTGTGCAATTTGTAACATCCCATTTGGAGGGATTTTAATTATTGGCATGTCAGCTATTGGGAAGGTACTCTTCTTAAACAATAATACTTTAAGATAAAGCTTTACTTCTTCAAAGCACTTTACATAAATCAGTTAATCTTCACAATGACCCAGTGAGGCAGATTAAGTATTATTCTTCCCATTTTACAGAGCAGGAAACTGAAAAGTGATTAAAGATCCTTTCTGGCTCACTTTGAAGTATGTTGCAGAAGTTCCATTGATTTCACTTAGAGTAGGCCTGGGTCCAATGTGAATCTCCCACCCCGAAGTCCATTGATGGAGTCTGTCAGAGCCAGGAGATGCTAGATCACAGTCCATTAGACTATGCATGCATCAATTTAAAATTAAAGCATAACAGAATATACCTAATCAATAAGTGCAGTAAATAACTGATTACTTGATATTTTTATCGTGTTGTCTTAAGAGCTGTTTAATTTTATATATGCAACAATAACATTTAGCATTTCTTGCTCTTTGAAAGTTTCCACTAGTATGAGAGACTTCCTTAGGTGTATAGTGAGGAATTTTGATCACAGTAATTACGTAGATTATACTATATTTGTGGGCTCTGTGTACAATTTCTGCACCTGTTGACATCATTTTACTAAGAATTAAAGTTCAAGGGACAAAGTAGAAGTATAGCTGGAGGTCATCTTTATTATACTATATGCAGCTTAGTTTGCTGTTAAAGCTTATTTCTTTAATGACAGAGGTTAGAAATATCTTATCCAGTGGATCAAATTATATCTATTATTTATGCGTGGTCTGTAATGTTTACAGGACTAGAAGCCAGTGACAACAGATGTGGTGGAGGGCAAATACTGGCAGAGTACTGTTTGGGTAACAACATTGTTAGGAGTCTGAAATCACAAGAAAATCCCACTCGTATGGAGATGTTTATGTATCTTCAGAGGAAAACTCCCAAATGTGCCCACACAGTAGGGGAAAATTACTAGTACTTATTACAGAAATTCTGATCCACCCTGCATTGCAAAAAGAAAAGGAGTACTCGTGGCACCTTAGAGACTAACAGATTTATTAGAGCATAAGCTTTCATGAGCTACAGCTCACTTCATCGGATGCATCCCATGAAGTGAGCTGTAGCTCACGAAAGCTTATGCTCTAATAAATCTGTTAGTCTCTAAGGTGCCACAAGTACTCCTTTTCTTTTTGCGAATACAGACTAACACGGCTGCTACTCTGAAACCTGTCACCCTGCATTGCCTGCCTGAAAATTAAATGAGAAACAAGGTGGGTGAGGTAATATCTTTTATTGGACCAACTTCTGTTGGTGAGAGAGACAAGAAGTTGATCCAATAAAACATATTACTGGGACAGTCATGGCTACAACAACACTGCATACAACAATGAAAATAAATGGTAACTTTCCCACTCTATCATTTTAGGGATTAGCCACTCCTATGTGATTTGTTTAAAATTATCCATATTAATGTTTCAACCCCTTGCATTCAAAAAGTGTTAAGCTTCAAAAATCACAAGATTAACTTTATAATCGTTAGGGTTTTTTTAAAATGAATCTTGGGTTTTTTATCTGCCTTCTGTGTTTGAGCCTTTACCCTTTGTTTTCAAGCTTTTCTCTACAATCACAAGGGCTAGAAATTTTTTTAAAATGAAAGATAAGATTCTCATGTAACTAATTGCATGATTCCAGGAGCTATGGCTTCAAGAATTATACTACATATCACACGATTCACAATAAATTTGCAGAACTCCTCCTCCTCCTCCCCCCCCACCCGATAACTGATTTTTGGCTTGGGTGCTAGAGTCAAATCAGCAGTATTTTTATAGAAATGGGATATACACCCCCAATAAAATTCTTTCTTCCCAGAAGACCAAAACAGTTTGCTAGGTTCTTATGATATGTGTATCCCTAAAATGTCAAAACTTGGTCAAAATTTTAAACAGATAGTTATTTTTTCCAAGACAAAATCAAGGTTGTGTGTGTGTTTTGTTTTTTTGTTTTTTTTCAGAAGTGTGTTTTAAAAAAAAGCCATTATAAAACCTAATATTAATATAAATATCTTCATGGCTTAAAGAAAAATGAAAAGTATTTTTGTTTGAATGTAAACATTCACTTACAGGGTTTGGGATGTAAACTCTGTAGTACTGAGCATGAAAATCTGAAAGTGAAATTAAATAGTCTTCACTGCTGAAGCTGAGGGGCAAAATGTAAGCAAACAGCAGAAATTGAAAAGTAAGATTATTTTTTCATTTTTAATAATCTAAGGAATTATGAGCAACAGGTAAAGACAAGTTTCTTAGATATGATTTTTAACCTGATAGTACTTACTGGATAGCATTCAGGAACACACACAAATATTGAGAGCTTTAAGGCAGCGCTATTTCCAAAAAACATAAAAAGCTTACAGAAATTGATTCTTGATTTAATTGTCCATGTAATCACAATCACATTTTTGGTGAATCGCTGTCTCGCAAAGATGATTATATAACTTGAGTCTTTGGGTGTGTCTACACAAAAGAGCTTTTTGCTGGCATAGCTACTCCAGCAAAGCCCCCTAGTGGATATTCAACATATACCAGAAAAAGCAGTTCTGTGGGTGTAGTTGCACCACCTCCCTGAATGACATTGTGCTCAAAAGCACTCTTCTGTTGTTTCAGAGTAGCAGCCGTGTTAGTCTGTATTCGCAAAAAGAAAAGGAGTACTTGTGGCACCTCAGAGACTAACAAATTTATTAGAGCATAAGCTTTCGTGAGCTACAGCTCACTTCATCGTATCTTTGAGTATACACCTGGGATTTTGTTATGTTAGTTAGGGTGTTAGTTAGCTATGTTAGTTGGGTGTGTATGGTTTCCCCCACCCCCCCAGTCCTAGCTGACAAAGCTATTTTGGCAAAACTTTACAGCATAGAGTAAGCCTTAAGAAGGAACTTCACTTACATGAAGGAGTTTTGCATTTTCCAAATACAAACCAGATAGGGCTGAGACTTTCAAAGCCATCGATAGGTGTTAGATGCACAGCTCTTATTAATTGCAGTGGGAAATGTGTGTCCAGGTGGCTTTGGAAATCTCAATCTATATTGCGTATAAGGGACAAATCATGACTTTTGCAGTCATTGTTAAAATTCCCATTTACTTCAATCAGACTGACTTCCCTTCTGGATTCATCCTTAAAGCTTAGTTGTTGAAGAACATGGGGTGTGGTCACTGACCTCTCTAAGTGAAGAGTTGAATTCTATCTGAGCAGTTCTCAGTACTGTACTGATAGTTGGCGTTGTTATGCAGAATATTTCTAAAAGGGATGCTGCCAAGGAGATGTATTTAATGCTGTGATTTCTTCTCTTACTGACGTTTTTTGTTTTTGTTTTTAAAGTTGGGTTTGAAGACTATGGACCAGATTGTGATAGCATGAGGATAACTGCATTCTTGGACATTCCGGGACAGGATAACTTGACTCCGCTTGCTCGTTTGGAAAAATATGCTTTTAGTGAGAATATATTTAATCGGTAAGGACATGACAATTAGACTAATATTCTTAAAGGTGAGGCTAGAAATTTCTGCGTTGTTACTTTATTCCCCATAGTTTTCCAGTCATTATGTTAATATTTTTTATTTTATTCTGAATCTTATTATGGATTTTAAATGAAGAATAAAATATTATGATACTATACCTCTTGTCCATTTTTTAAATGCATATTTGTTATGGTTTTTATTGCAGTAGAAACAGGATTATTTCTGTACATAATTTCTACAAGGGCCCAATTTTCAGTTTTGGTCACCTTAATAGGACATCTAAATCCCACAGTTCTACACTTGGTTTGGGATGTAGCCATACTGCATACCTGTTCTGTATGCCTGAACATTTAAAAAGAAGATGGGCCATCCTTTTAAGGTGCAGAATGCTGCACTTAGGAGGGAAAAATCAAATGTACAAATACAAATTGGGGAATAACTGTCTAGGGGGAAGCACTGCTGAAAAGGATCTGGGGGGTGATAGCGGACCACAGAGTGAATGTGAGCCAACAATATGATGCATTTGCAAAAAAGCGAATACCGTTCTGGGGTATATGTATGACCACAAGAGGCAATTGTCCTACTCTACATGACACTGGTGGCCTCAGCTCGAGTATTGTATCCAGTTTTGGGCACCACACCTTAAGAAAGATGTGATCAAATTGGAGAGAGTCCAGAAGAGAGCAACAGAAATGCTGAAAGATTTAGAAAACATGACCTATGAGGACAAGCTAAAGCAAACTGGGTACATTTAGAGAAAAGAAGACTGAAGGAGGACCAGAGAAGCTTCAAATATGTTAAGGCTATTATAAAGAGGACGGTAATCAATTGTTCTCCCGGTATAGGTAGTTAGATCTATTAGGAAAAACTTGCTAACTATAAGATAGTTAAGTGATGAAATAGGTTTCCAAGGGAAGTTGTGCAATCCTCATCATTGGTGATTTAAAAGAACAGGTTAGACAAATGCCTGTCAGGGATAGTCTATAAATAATGATGTGCCTCAGTGCAGGGGACTGGACTAGATCTTTTGAAATTCCTTCAAGCCCAGCATTTTTATGATATTCTCCCCTGCCCCTTCCCCTCTTCCCCCCTTCCCCCCCCCCCCGCAGCTGTCAGCAGGATGTTAAAGTGTACATTATGTTGTCCCTTTGCAGACAGATTATTGCCAGAGGTCTACTTGATGTCTTTCGAGATTTCAGTAATAATGAAGAAGATTTCTTGACGGTAATGGAGATAGTGGTCAGGCTGTCCGAAGATGCAGGTTTGAGATTCAATTTCTTAATTTTTTAAAACTTACTACTGCTTGGTTTGGATTGACAAATACTGTGTAAAGGTTTGTTGAGCAGGAGAGACAGGTCTATGTACCGTGAACACCTTGTGACCTACTTTTTATTCAGCTCTCCACTCTATCTTTGTGTGTGTGATATATGCTCTCTTTGGAGAGGTGCGACATCTGTTAGTGACTGAAGGACATGGCTTCTGGCAGCAATTCCACCATGCAACACTTAGCAGTCAGGTGTATCAATGAACTCTTATTTTTTCTTAGTTTAGAAATATACACATTCTGGAGTATATCTTTGATCTGTCTGGCTCTTCGGAGGAGGAGGAAGAAGGAATGTAAATGTGTTAAAGCACAGGGTAAAGATTGAGCAAAACACACTTGTTTAATGTACCTTATGTATCTTATGACACCCATTACCGTAGATTCTGAGTATCTCACAGTCTTTAATGTATTTATCCATTAACATCCCAGAGGTAAAAAGTGCTGTTTATCAGCATCTTGCACATGGGGAACTAAGACCTGGAGAAGCCGAGAGACTTGGCCAAGGTCACACAGGAAGGCTTGGACACAGCGGGGACTTGAACCAAGGTTTCCCAAGTTATAATCTAGTGACCTAGCCACTGGACAATTCTTCTTCTCTGGAAGTCGTTAACTGCTTTGCCATATAGGAGCCATAGAGATTGGAACACTAACTTCTATGTTTTTGCTTACTGCTCTACGGGCTCTGTCTTAAAGTCAGCTCCTGACTTAAAAAATCAGAAGGCAAAGTCTGTACATAGAAAAAGCACAAACATAAAAACTTAAGCCAAAAATTTCAAATCTTCTGCCTAGTTAGTCGCCAGGGCTAGGATTTTCCCAGGTACTAAGAGAGTTAGGTACCCAGATCCCATTAAAATTCTATGGGAGTTGGGTGCTTGACTCCCTTAGGTTCCTTTGAAAATCCTGCCCCTAAAACTATATTCTTTCATTTAAATTAGCGATGAGTACTTACAAATGCCACTGAATTCAGCAGCTGCAGCAGGTTTTCAGGACCTCTAAAAACCAGGCCACTTAATGCAGGTGCTTAAGAATAGATCTAGGTGTTTAAGCACCCAGGATTGAAAAAAGTTATTTCCCAAAACATTTCTATACTTACTAAGAGTAGTTAGGATAAAAATAAGCCCACCCACACTTTGCTCTATTGTGTATATTATTGTGGGCAAGTTAACATGGATTGAAGAATTTAGTATTTGAATTTCCTGATGTTTGTGGGGGGTTGGTTTAACATATGCATTAACATATGGTTTTGGGAGTGTTTTTTGGTCACATATAATTTATGTATATTTAATATGACAACTTCTGTATGTGATTGCTTTCTTTGGGTTATCGTGTGCTGAGTTGACGCCTGAACTAGTTAACTGTTTAAAGTTTTGCTTCTATGATATTTTTCGGCTTGTTTCTTTTAAACCTATCTGTCTTAAAAACAATTGAAAAATGTTAATTGCAATGAGGGAGAAATAGCTTTTAAAATACTTGTCTCTATCTTATTAGTCGTTACATGATTGATATGGAGGCAAAGTTTAACTATTAATTAGTAATTGATTACTTTCTCTATCGCTCTATGAGGGACTAAAAAATGTAGCCCCTTGGCATGCCTAAGGTAAGAAAATAAAGCACAGGTCCCCAACCTCTGGGATGTACGCTGTCTAGGACACTGGTGCAAAAATGCAGAAAACATCTAAGTACTTTTTTTATATCCCAGTTGTGACTTTTAATGTTATTTTTATTATTAAACTACACCTGAGAATGTACAGGATGCTTTTCAAAAGATGGAAAAAAATCCAATGAACCTTAGCAAAACACAGGAAAATGGTGTGAAAAATAACGTGTCTATCCCTTTTCCTTTTGACTACTAGCTACTTCCGTGTGCATTGGCTCATAGATAAATGAGGTACTAGTACGCAGAAGCTGTAAGGAAATTAGTTATAATGCATGAAAAGGGTCAGATTCTCAAGGAAGATAGCTATCCATTTCTTTAAAAATATGGCTCTAAGTGTCTTGGGCTGATGGGAGGTTATATTTGAGACTGATTTCTCAGCTGACCTTTAAACACAGATATTCTAAATAGTGACATTTCAAAAAACAGGAAGGATTTCTTTTTTTTTTTTTCTTAGTTTCAGAAGAGGAAATGCTATTTATTGAATGTATCTGGTTCTAACTTTAAACTTACTAAAGCCGTTTTGACTTTCTCTATGCTGTCAGAGCCTACTGTACGGACGGAACTGATGGAACAAATACCTCCCATTGCCATTTTTCTGCAAGAAAGTCGACCAAACTTCCCAACAGCATTTTCTGACTACCTTATGCCCATTGTAGTGAGATACCTCACAGATCCTAACAACCAGGTAGGAAATCTCAGACTGTAAAAGTTGTATAATTAATTCAATCTGGCATGTGGACCTTTCACAGTAGGGAGGAGCTATACATTAATTTCTATTAGTAATAATAATAGTTAGATCTTGTATAGCACTTTGTACATAGATCTGAAAAGCACTTTACAAGGGACATCTGTTTCATTCCCATTTTACAGATGGAGAAACTGAGACATAGAAACTGGAAATGACTTTCCTAAGGTCACCCAGCAGGTCAATCATAGAGTCAGGAATTGAATCCAAGTCTCCTGAGTCCCAGTCCAGTGCTCCAACCAGTAGGCTAGAACCCAAAGTTGGGTTAAAAGTCCCCTTAAAATCCTCAAGTTTTTATGTTTGTTACTAAGAATATCTTAGTTTTATTAAAACTGCTTAGCTTTTCACTGTTTCCTCGACTTTTTGCACTCCATTCAGTGAGAACAGATATTGACTTCACTTTTATGGTTCTCATAAAATACTGCATTTACAGTGTATATTTTTTAATCTTTTCTTTTGCACGTTACTAGGTTAGAAAAGCAAGTCAGGAAGCACTGCTGATACTGCTAGAACAAGAACTCATTGCTCAAAATGATATTGAAAACAAGGTGTGTCCTATTCTGTTGGACCTCTCTGCTCCAGACAGTGACGATGAGTACAAAGTGGAAGCAGTGAATGTAAGTGGCAGTGAAGAAGAATTTTTTGTTTTAAAATTGTATCCCCTATTTGGACACTTTTTTTTTTTTTTTTTTTTGATTGGTGTATACATTGGTCAGTGCAAGGATCTGGGAGATGGACTTCATGTTCAAACTTTTAACTTGCTAATTAAGTGAACTAGTTAACTGGAAGGTTAATTTTAATTCTGTCTGTACTGTCACTTACCTATTTCTCAGTTGTCTAGTTACAAGTGATCTTTCTGTAAAGGACTGACCAGTTTCCCAGCCCCTTTCCAGTGTCTCAATATGCATGTCTGCCTGTGAGATTTAAACACACACACACACACACCCCCTAAAAAAACAAAACAAAACTAGTGAATGAAAATTACACTAACTTGAGTTCTGGAATTTGCTGTCTTCCAGTCTCGGCCAGTGCGGGTAAAACATTTCTAGATCAAGGAATATGAGTTGATCAAAGTCCTCTTTTGTAAACCTTCTGGAATGGAATTAATTCCTGATATAATGAGGGGAAAAAAAACCTTAGAATTATGATTAAAACAGAGATGCAAGATGGTATTGACCATTATTTTGAGAAGTTAGAAACCAGTGTTAAAATCTCTCTCAGCTTGGAATGCCAGCTTCAGATGTGTTAAGCCATTCAGGCTTGAACTTATGGGGTCATTAGTAACTTGTAGTATTGGGCCCCTTGGGGCCCCAAACTTTCATTATTGTCATCAACTCGAGTTGTGCCATTAACTTGAATGGGAGCAGGTTTGGGCTCTTAAACACTAATTTGGATCTCTTATAAGGAACCTCATCTAGTTCATAAGAGATCACCAGCTAAAGTTGAAGTGGTGAAGAAAACAAGATGGTAATGAGAACAATGTCACAGTAAGGTTTTTCGGTCTGCCAAAGATAGAAGCACTTGGTGAACCAATTCAAATAACTTTTCAGCTAGTAAATTTTCTGGGCCTAGTACATGTGGTCAAACAGAAGAAAATTCCGAGCCCTGCATGAGTGAAGTGTTTGAGGAATCCTTTGGACCCTTCTGCTTTTTGAGACTTATTTATAACTCTTCTTGGAAAAATCTTTTTTTTTTTTTTCCTGCTTGTAAATGTTGTTACACCCACCTTGTGTAGCTTTCAGTCAAACAGTTAGTTAGACTTTCCAAATCTTATTTTCCTAAGTCATTTTCAAGAATAGGCATCATTATGGTGTTGACAAACCATTTCACTTGAGACCCTGTGCGGCTACATCTACACTATGAACTAGGGGGAGTGATCTTCTGGCTTGCGTACACAGACTCACGCTAGATCATAGCAGTATAGCCACAGTGGCAGGCATAGCAGCAGTGGAGGCACGACTTAGCCACGCAGAGTACAAACCCACCTGAAACCAGTGATATGTACTCCGCACAGCTAAGCCATGACACAGCTGCCACTACTTGTGCTACTTTGGCCACACTGCTATTTATACTCGCATTAGCTTGATGAGAGCTAGTGTTAGTATGTAAAAAGAAAAGGAGTACTTGTGGCACCTTAGAGACTAACAAATTTTTCATGAAGTTGACAGGTTTCCACTCTATACGGCTAAATTCAGTGCCTTGCATAATCACAGGTTTCAGAGTAGCAGCCGTGTTAGTCTGTATTCGCAAAAAGAAAAGGAGTACTTGTGGCACCTTAGAGACTAACAAATTTTAAATTTAAATTTAAATTAAATTAAAATTTAAATTTGTTAGTCTCTAAGGTGCCACAAGTACTCCTTTTCTTTTTGCGAATACAGACTAACACGGCTGCTACTCTGAAACCAGTGTTAGTATGTGTAAGTGAGCAGGAGAATCGCACCCTAGCTTGTAGTTTTAGACGTAGCCTAATGGTGTGTCTACACTGCAATTGGAAGTGTTATTCCAGCACGTATAGGTGTAACCAAGCTAGCTCTAATTTAGCTAGCTCAGGTACCAATAGTAGTAAAGCTGTGGCAGCACAGGCTTCAGCATGGACTAGTTGCCTGAATACATACCCAGGGTCCCAGGAGGGATTGTACAGCCCATGCTGTTGTAGCTTCACTGCAGTTGGTATCCAAGCTAATTAGATTAAAGCTGGCTAGAGTATGGATACACATGCTGCAGTTGCACGCGCACCTCCTCCCCCCCCAACTGCTTTATGGACATATCCTTAAAGAGAGACTGTCAAACAGCACAGCTTCAAAATTACCTATATTGAAATTTTAATGTAGTTGGCTTAACTGTCTGTGATGGAATTACTAATAGTTTCCTTAAACAAAGGGATTTTTTTTTATATAAAGCTCTTGGTATGTAATACTCTAATAGGAACAGTGTTATAAACTTGTGCCCCTTCCTCTGACTGCAGCATCAATTAATCTACAGTCCCAGAGTAGTGCTGACATCACAGTGTTAATGCACAAACAAGCAAGTAAGCAAGCAACAAAAGCTATGTTAATTACAAGTGCAATTAAATTCATAGGGAAAAATCAGTGTTCTCCATATTTGGGAAAAGATCAGAATCCGAGTTTATATTTTCAAGGTGCTAAAAGATTGTTAGAAACTGAGAGCAAATAAAATTAAAACACTTGGCAGCATCCCTTAAATTGTTCCAAAGGTCATAATTTCTCCCAGTGATCTCTTCCTGAACTCTTCAGATTTCTACCCTGGTTCTTGTTAACTTTATAGAGAGTATGAATGATGATTAAAGTCTTAGGTCTCAAGTGTCTTGATGAAAAAGCAGATTCTGATCATTTACAAGAAATCAAATTTGGGTTCAGCAGGGACCTCTGGCACTTGACCTCTAAAATAGCTTTATAAGCTAGATTCTCCTTCCATGTCTGGGAGTTGGTTATTACTCAGGGAGACTTCCAGGGTGACATCTGAATACCAGATGTCTTTTTGAAAGATTGACAGATCCATTTAAAAAGTAGAATTGTACGGTATTCTTCCTTAGTTTTTATTTGGCATTCTATCACAAAGATGGAATATTCTTGGGAATGGTACTTGTTTTTATAGAGGTAGAAAGTATATCTTTTTTGAAAATACTAAAATGTAGAGTTCTATTCAGTCAATAATATTTGTATCAGTATGCGATTCCTTGCTCTGTGGGACACTGACCTAATCAATGAAAAGGCATGTGGAAGCCAGTAAGCCCCCCCTCTCTCTCTAGTCACAAATTTGGGACTCCTCGTGCACTGCACTGAAAAGACAACTGAAAGAGTGTATATGGCTAAAGTAATTAAATGCTACAAGTAACATAGTTTGTGGTGACCTTTGAAATTGACAACTTCACACAGAAGCTTGAATTACTGAGGGTTTTTTTTAAGCTGTTAGTTTATAAACTAACAGCTAACTGAATCTGAATTCCATCGAGTTGTGCACTAGCTAACTTATATAACCATGTTGTCTTAATCATTGTTACCATTGTCCTTCCTATCCTTTGTCTGTCCTGTGGTTGGACAAACTCACTTGGTTTGTTTGTTTGTTTTTTTTTGTCTTCAGTTTAGGCCCTGTTCCTGCAAAGAGCTGTATACATGCTTAACTTTAAACACCTGAGCTGACTAATTGAAGCCAAGGAGACTACTTGCATTCTTAAAGTTAAGCATGTGCTACAGTGTTTTCAGGATTGTGGGTTTTGGACAGCATCTACCACGGGGGGGGGCTTCAATCCTGGTATGGTCTTCCAACACTGCTGTCACATATATTTAAATGTAATCCACACTATGAAGTAGCTTGAGAATCCTTGGATTAAACCATGTATAGATTGTTGATTTCTGTAACTCATCCTATGCAATTTAAAAAAATAAAATCTCAATCTTCTAATATAGAAATGTTATGCATAATAGTATGGTGTCAGTGGATTTTGTAGTTTTAATAACTCCTGGCAAGCAAAAACAATGTCAATTTAACTCATACAATAGTTGTTTTTTAAAGTAGTAGTTTGCCTTTTGCTTTCAGAATTATTCTTTTTAGAAAGAAAACTTGTAGTAAAAGTGCATGGTGACTGTTACATTAATGTCCCTCCTCTCCCCTCTTCTGTGTTGTAGATAATTTGTAAAATGGCTTCTATGCTGAGCAAAACTATTGTTGAACGTATGCTACTTCCCCGTTTCTGCGAGCTGTGTGGTGATGGGAAACTCTTCCAAGTCCGTAAGGTTGGTATGACTTGTTTCAAAACTGAAAGACTTCAAGTACATTCTATAGTATTTTTAACATCTACATCAAATTATCTTTAAGCAAAGTATTGATAGGAATATGATTTCAGACTTTAATAGTGCCTCTGATTTTCCTTTTTCAATGTAAAGGAATTTCCTTGTTTGTTTGAATTGTGTGTTCTATCTTTAAAATATAATGCTCATGATGCTCATGAATATGAGGTACCTGCACCACTAGCCAAATATAGGCCTTGATTCAGCAAACCGTGTAAGCGTGTGCTTGAAATTAAGCCAGTCAGGGCCATAGTGAAGATAGTTTTATCAATACACTTAAGTACTGACCTGTGCACGCTTTTTTTTTCTTCTCCATTTTTGATAGCCTCTGCTCACATCTTCAAAATATTCAGGTGGCGAATCCCTGCAGTCCATTCAGAGTCCATTGAAGTTGATGAGACTCCTCACTGATGCAGAGGCCCAAGCTAGGGGTATCATTGATTTCAGTGGTGCTGTGTATGTACTACAGGGGCTGCCCTAATGAATCTCTTGTTCAGGACTGAGGCCTTAGTATTTACAGAATTTAAATTTGTCAGTAGGCTATGTATTGTAAAAAACATGCAAACTATTGAATCCAAATTTGATTCTTAGGAGTGAACAATAAGGGGTAAAATTCTTGACTCTAGTCAGTAGCAAAACTCTCATTCATTTCAGTGGGGCTAGGAGTTCACCCATAACTTTTATTGTTATGGTTTTTTTAGGTTTGTGCAGCTAGCTTTGGCGATATTTGTAATGCAGTTGGACAAGAAGCCACAGAGAGATTTTTGGTATGTAAAATTTAGAGATACACAAAAAGATGTGTATTTTGCTTGAGCTTTCATATCTGCTTTTACAACTGAAATGTTTTAACAAGGAAATTACTGATAATAACATTTAGTTTTCTTTGAGACAAAAGAACAAACTTTTGGATAACTCTTTCTTAAATTTAAACCCGATTCACTGGTTTAGTTGCCATTGGTGGCAAAAGTTTTTGTTTTTTAAAAGAGACTTTTCAATTTATTTTTTGAGACACTGTTTATGCAATAAGGGAGGGTTCTTTTCAGTGAATTTATTAAATTATCAGGAAACAATCAACTTGAAATCTTAACAATAGTAAAAAATTGAGTTAAAATAATTTCATGGTTTAAATCTATTCATGAGTGCCCTGGCAACTTTTGTAGCTTTATATTAAAGTTTACTATATTTTAAATGTTTATTTTCTTTCTCATCCTGATATTGTATAAAAGATGCACCCAAACAGTAGGCTTAACTTACAATATTCACTTCTCTTTAGGTAATAGTGAGTAGCTTTTAGGTGTCAGTGCAGGAGCTAGCTGTACTTATTGCAAGTGAGAGTCCTGATAAAACATCACAGTTTGTGCCTCTAGTATTCTGTCTATATTGCTTTTAGTGAAAGGCAAGGAAAAATCAATTTTGATTTGAGTATGATTGCTGTACAGATATGTATAAAATAGCATTTTAACAGAAACACAGAGGTGTTTGCAAGAGTCTAATTAAAACAGATTACTTTCTTCTGTGAGTAGCGGGCTATTTTCGCTTTGCTAGACTTGTTAAATAAAATCCCAGAAACTTGTGAGAGTGTGAGAGAGGGAAAAAAAAAAACAAAGGGTAGTGGTGGTGGTGGGGTGTTCTTAAGCTAAACCCAATAGTTGACTTGAATGCTCCTGAGGCAGTATTTCCAAATGAGGAGCTGGTCTGGTACTGAATAGGAAGATTGTGTGTTTTGCAAGTTAACAGTTTTATCCCTCACCTCCAACATACTTTTTTTTTTATAAGCACAGTTAAAAGCACAAGAGTATTTTTAAAATGATCTGATTTTTTTGTTCCCATCCCTCGACCCTCCCCAGACTGGAAAGAATTAGTTTCCCGATGCTTAATAAGTTATCCTTACACCAAGATATGTTTGCAGAAAAGAAAGCCTATTACTAATTTTCCCTATGCCCCTCCCTGTAATTTAAATGATAGCAAGACACAACTGAGATGAATGGGGGAGGGAAATTTTAATTCTTCAATAATTAATATAATTGTAATTATTTTTCTTCCAAGTCACTACTTTCACATCCTTTTTCACCCATTGCACATAAACTATTACCAACTACCTTTTCCAAGTAATTAAACCAACAAAGTGGTATCTTGTACTGCAGCTTTAATACCTGTTTGTTTAGCTATAGTTTCATTCATTTTTGACAGATTCCAAAGTTTTTTGAACTCTGCTCTGATAGTGTTTGGGGAATGCGAAAAGCTTGTGCTGAATGCTTTATGGCTGTTTCTTATACCACATCCCCAGAAGTTCGCAGAAGCAAGCTGTCCCCTCTCTTTATCAATCTTATCAGTGACCCCTGCAGATGGGTAAGTAGGTGGTGAGGTACCTCTGACCTAAAAGAAATTCATGCCTGCAAACTATCTTTTTCAATTACAAGGACTTTTAAGTGGCCAAACCAGTGGCTTAATAGCAAAGGTAGGTCTCCCGTATAGGCACACATGTTAATTCTCAGTCTTGGTCCCTGAAATGGAGGACACTGAGGGAAGCATGAATGCAACATGCATATGCTTCCTTCATGCACACATGCATACCCTGTAAAATTAGAGGACAGATTAAAATCCAATTACATGGGCTGTATAGTCACCACCAAAATCTGACAGCTGGATATGTTAGGATCATGGGTATGTGGTCTGCTCTTTTTAGTTTCCATGTTCACTTTAGAAATGTAAAATTCATGCTTAGAAAGTGGGTGTCATTCTGGACCTTCCAAATTTTGGCCTGTCAAATGTGAGGATGGCCCTTTTAAATTTTTTTTGAAAATGTCATAATGGAGATTACATTTAACACTCTGTAAGAATAAAGAAGCATTTTCATTGTCACAATGCTGGGTGCACGGGGCTTTTGGACCGTGTCTGTGAAATAATTGTGATTTGACTTGAACTTTGTAGTGAAAAGTTAAACAAGTCAGATGAATTATATTTACTAACACATTTTGCTTCTTAAATCCCCTTACTCTGATGTCTTGCTTTTTCCTGATTAAACTCTAGTAGTAAAATGTATTAAATGAAGCCAGGACTGGCTTAATAGCGTACTCTGAAAAACTTAGATAATAGCAAAGTATAACCTTGTACATTACTTCTTAATATAGTAAGAGCTAAATTTGAGCCACATTTCATATTTCATTATTAAGAATTTGCCAAAAGGCAGCATGGCTACAAAATATGTCACATGTTTATTTTTGTACTGTGCCAGGTTCGCCAAGCTGCTTTTCAGTCTCTAGGCCCGTTTATTTCTACCTTCGCAAACCCTTCTAGTGCTGGCCTTTATATTCGGGAGGATGGGACCCTCAGTATCCGACAATCAGCACAGGATGTGACTTCCAGTTCCTCCCAACCAGGCAACAATGCAAATATCACATCTGCCAGTACGAACATTGTATCCTCCAGGTAAAACTGGTTGAAGTGTGAAAGGAGAGAGGAAAACTGACAAAACATTTTTTCCTCCACAATCTTAGAGTTAAGATTAATAATAGAGTTAAGTCTCTAATTTTAGTTGATATGATCTTGTGTTTAATATATGTGACTAAAAATAAGACCTTTGGTAATGCAGGCGTAGTTTCAATAATGGTGTAAAATGTGGGCTACACATAGGTCTGATGAATTGCCACATGATTTAATCTAGATACTTTAATGTTTCACCAGTAATTTTTTGGAGGGGAAGGGGAGAGAAGAGGGGAAAATTGTATTGAAACTAGAGGTGAAACAAGTAGTTCTAAAACAGGATTTGTCCTCCAGTAGAATAGCTATACCTATTGTAATTGCTCTTGCTGCCTTATCTACAGTGTGTGTCTTTTAACTGAAAAGTATTGTTTTAGGGTCTTTACTTTTCATTTTCCTAATGCTATGTCTCTGTTCCCAGTTCAGAACAACCAATAGAAATTAAATCGGAATCGTCAACTGATGGGACTTCAGCAGAAGCCAACCCCTTGATCTGTGTTGAAAGCCCAAGGACAGACCTACTGAAAGGAAGTTCAAACAGTTGTGGTAGTCCTGGAGAGGCTCTGACTAGATTGTCCCAGAATGACAAAACCACTGCTTGTGTGATAGAAGGCATTAAAGACTGTCATGTGAGCAATTGCCAGGGAGTGAACTCAAGGTTCCAGTCTGCTGAGGATGTCTTTAATACTTTCCTGTACTGGCGCCCTCCACTCCCTGATATAAGCCAGGACTTGGAGCTGCTTCAGTCCAAGACTGAGAAGCACGAAGAAGGCTGCTCTATGTCGAAGGCGATGTGTAATAACTGTGTTGCCAGTAGTGAAATAAAAAAAGTGCTGGAAAGCTTGCAGGAGCACATGGATGATCCAGATGTTCAAGGTAAAAGCCTACAATAGTAGTGATATATGGAGGTATAGTTTCTGATGCCTCATGTATGGAGGGTTCCCCACACCTTTCAAAGCTCCTTATTGCAGCAGCCCTCTCTTGCCTAAGACAGAGTTTCTCAACCCGTGGGTCAGGACCCAAATTCGGGTTGCCAGAATGTTTCAGGGAGTTGGGTGGCAGTTCCTGTGGCTCCTGTCCCAGAGGGCCGGCCCCCCTCCTCCAGGCACTGCAACCTCTGGAGTCCCAGCACCACACAGGTTTGGCCCAGATGTTACAATGACAGATGTCTGGGTAGGCCAAATTTGAGTGATTTGGCACTGCAACTCCCTGAGCCAGGTCACAACTCGACTCTCATTTGATCCAGTCAGGCTGGGAAGGGCAAACCAGAGTGATACTGCAACCCTGGAGGTTGCAACGCTTGCAGTGGAGAGCCACATCCAGCCAGCCCAACAGCACAGAAGCCACCGCTGTGGGGTGAGTGCTGCGCAAGACCCAACCACCCTGGGAGGGCAGGATCCAACCAATACCATCCCAGGGCCCCCACCCCCAGACTATTTACTGAGTCACGATAGGTCATAAACGTTTTAAAATGGGTCCTGAGCCCCAAAAGATTGAGAAACACTGGAAAAAGTGAGTGGTGGGGACGGAAGGCACAATAAAAAATATAAGAACAGAGAACTCAAAGGAGGATAAAGCTTAATAACTAGGAAAAGACCAAGAAGTGAAGTGGAACCGGAGCATAGGAATTGGCATCAGAGTCGGAGTCGCATGGCTGACAAATACACAATAGAAAATTTAAAAAAGGGTTTGGGCTACAAAGAAACAGTGAAGAAGTTACACAGTTAAATCTGGTTTCAGAGTAGCAGCCGTGTTAGTCTGTATTCGCAAAAAGAAAAGGAGTACTTGTGGCACCTTAGAGACTAACAAATTTATTAGAGCATAAGCTTTCGTGAGCTACAGCTCACTTCATCGGATGCATTTGGTGGAAAAAACAGAGGAGAGATTTATATACACACACACACAGAGAACATGAAACAATGGGTTTATCATACACACTGTAAGGAGAGTGATCACTTAAGATAAGCCATCACCAACAGCAGGGGGGGGAAAGGAGGAAAACCTTCCATGGTGACAAGCAGGTAGGCTAATTCCAGCAGTTAACAAGAATATCAGAGGAACAGTGGGGGGTGGGGTGGGGGGAGAAATAACATGGGGAAATAGTTTTACTTTGTGTAATGACTCATCCATTCCCAGTCTCTATTCAAGCCTAAGTTAATTGTATCCAGTTTGCAAATTAATTCCAATTCAGCAGTCTCTCGTTGGAGTCTGTTTTTGAAGCTTTTTTGTTGAAGGATAGCCACTCTTAGGTCTGTGATCGAGTGACCAGAGAGATTGAAGTGTTCTCCAACTGGTTTTTGAATGTTATAATTCTTGATGTCTGATTTGTGTCCATTCATTCTTTTACGTAGAGACTGTCCAGTTTGGCCAATGTACATGGCAGAGGGGCATTGCTGGCACATGATGGCATATATCACATTGGTAGATGCGCAGGTGAACGACCCTCTGATAGTGTGGCTGATGTGATTAGGCCCTATGATGGTATCCCCTGAATAGATATGTGGACAGAGTTGGCAACGGGCTTTGTTGCAAGGATAGGTTCCTGGGTTAGTGGTTCTGTTGTGTGGTGTGTGGTTGCTGGTGAGTATTTGCTTCAGATTGGGGGGCTGTCTGTAAGCAAGGACTGGTCTATCTCCCAAGATCTGAGAGAGCGATGGCTCGTCCTTCAGGATAGGTTGTAGATCCTTGATGATGCGTTGGAGAGGTTTTAGTTGGGGGCTGAAGGTGATGGCTAGTGGCGTTCTGTTGTTTTCTTTGTTGGGCCTGTCCTGTAGTAGGTGACTTCTGGGTACTCTTCTGGCTCTGTCAATCTGTTTCTTCACTTCAGCAGGTGGGTATTGTAGTTGTAGGAATGCATGATAGAGATCTTGTAGGTGTTTGTCTCTGTCTGAGGGGTTGGAGCAAATGCGGTTATATCGTAGCGCTTGGCTGTAGACAATGGATCGAGTGGTATGATCTGGATGAAAGCTAGAGGCATGTAGGTAGGAATAGCGGTCAGTAGGTTTCCGATATAGGGTGGTGTTTATGTGACCATCGCTTATTAGCACCGTAGTGTCCAGGAAGTGGATCTCTTGTGTGGACTGGTCCAGGCTGAGGTTGATGGTGGGATGGAAATTGTTGAAATCATGGTGGAATTCCTCAAGAGCTTCTTTTCCATGGGACCAGATGATGAAGATGTCATCAATGTAGCGCAAGTAGAGTAGGGGCATTAGGGGACGAGAGCTGAGGAAGCGTTGTTCTAAGTCAGCCATAAAAATGTTGGCATACTGTGGGGCCATGCAGGTACCCATCGCAGTGCCGCTGATTTGAAGGTATACATTGTCACCAAATGTGAAATAGTTATGGGTCAGGACAAAGTCACAAAGTTGTGCCACCAGGTTAGCCGTGACAGTATCGGGGATACTGTTCCTGACGGCTTGTAGTCCATCTTTGTGTGGAATGTTGGTGTAGAGGGCTTCTACATCCATAGTGGCTAGGATGGTGTTTTTAGGAAGATCACCAATGGACTGTAGTTTCCTCAGGAAATCGGTGGTGTCTCGAAGATAGCTGGGAGTGCTGGTAACGAAGGGCCTGAGGAGGGAGTCTACATAGCCAGACAATCCTGCTGTCAGGGTGCCAATGCCTGAGATGATGGGGCGTCCAGGATTTCCAGGTTTATGGATCTTGGGTAGCAGATAGAATACCCCAGGTCGGGGCTCCAGGGGTGTGTCTGTGCGGATTTGTTCTTGTGCTTTTTCAGGGAGTTTCTTGAGCAAATGCTGTAGTTTCTTTTGGTAACTCTCAGTGGGATCAGAGGGTAATGGCTTGTAGAAAGTGGTGTTGGAGAGCTGCCTAGTAGCCTCTTGTTCATACTCCGACCTATTCATGATGACGACAGCACCTCCTTTGTCAGCCTTTTTGATTATGATGTCAGAGTTGTTTCTGAGGCTGTGGATGGCACTGTGTTCTGCATGGCTGAGGTTATGGGGTAAGCGATGCTGCTTTTCCACAATTTCAGCTCGTGCACGTCGGCGGAAGCAGTCTATGTAGAAATCCAGGCTGCTGTTTCGACCTTCAGGAGGAGTCCACCCAGAATCCTTCTTTTTGTAGTGTTGGCAGGAAGGTCTCTGTGGGTTAATATGTTGGTCAGAGGTGTGTTGGAAATATTCCTTGAGTCTGAGACGTCGAAAATAGGATTCTAGGTCACCACAGAACTGTATCATGTTCGTGGGGGTGGAGGGGCAAAAGGAGAGGCCCCGAGATAGGACAGATTCTTCCGCTGGGCTAAGAGTATAGTTGGATAGATTAACAATATTGCTGGGTGGGTTACGGGAACCATTGTTGTGGCCCCTTGTGGCATATAGTAGTTTAGATAGCTTAGTGTCCTTTTTCTTTTGTAGAGAATCAAAGTGTGTTTTGTAAATGCCTTGTCTAGTTTGTGTAAAGTCCAGCCACGAGGAAGTTTGTGTGGAAGGTTGGTTCTTTATGAGAGTATCCAGTTTTGAGAGCTCATTCTTAATCTTTCCCTGTTTGCTGTAGAGGATGTTGATCAGGTGGTTCCGCAGTTTCCTTGAGAGTTAAATCTGTATCTTTTCCATCGTACCCTCTACTGTAATGTTCTTGCTTTTCATCATTCCTCAGCCAAGCAACCTTCTTCCCTTTCAGAATAAAAGGATGTGTGGATGCTCATTTCTCTTCCTTCCTAGCCAAGCTGCCAAAACCCTCTTATATACCTCTACCTGACCTGATCCTCCTCTCTTTTCTGTTACCGTCATCTCATCTCTTCCTGTCTACTCTTAAATGGGTTGTTTTGATCCATTCCTGAAAGACAGTTTGAGAGACATTCACTAAATACTTCCTCTTGCTTATATATGGCTTCATCTGTGTGTATGTGATATTTTGGGAATCACCCAAACGGGGAAGGGGTTCTGTCACTGCCTGCCCTGTAACTTTGAGGTGCCTTAATGTTGTGCTGCTCTGGCTCAGATCCCTGATAACCAGGTTGCCCACAAGCACAAGGTCTCACCCTGGCTTCCACCAGCTTAGTTACTCTTGCAGGGCAACGCCAACAGTCCTTCCAGTCCCAAGTTTCACCTAATCCATCCTCCCCAACTTCTTAACTACCAGAGTCTCCGACTTTTTCCCTCTGATTCATCACCCCTGAAGGTATGAAACCAGCCACCCAGTTATCAGCTCACTTTGGTGCACATATACTCCATACGGGTTGCACAACAGAGATCTGATTGGGGTAAAAAATTCAAAGATGAAATAGTAAGGGAGAACAAATATACAAGTTGCACAATAAACAAACACAAAATGTAACTTCTGGCATTTACACTTGTATGGTAGATAAAATTCCTTTTCTATTACAAGTTACCTATTGCCATTAAACAGTTTCCCACCATACCCTATAACTGCATGGGGGATCCAGAGTTTCACAGGCAGCCTCCTATCTAGAGGCTGGCTTTCAGTTTCTGTGTTGTGCTCTAGCTGCCCTGTGTAGAGCCTGATGGTGTGTTCTAAAAAAGTACCTGGTTCATGTTGTCCCATTTTACACAGGACTACATTAATGTGAACTAGTTATCTTTCAGAGTGCATCATTGGGGCTACACAGGGCAGTTAGAGGGCAGCCTCTTAGTACTCTTTACAGATCACATCCATCTGGTGCACTTTGCCAAGCTGTGTAGACAAGCCCTAAATGTGCCCCCAATCCCTTTACTTTATACAGCCCAGGTTCAAGTATTGTCCGCTGCGCTGAGAGCTGCTCAGTTTGATTCCATCAATGATTATGAGACCAAACACACAGAAGAGAGCAATGGCAAACTTCAGAATGAATTGTCCACTTTTGAAGCCAGACATGCCACTGTGGAGAAGAACAGTTTGTCCTCTTCATCATTCCAGAACGATGTGAGCAACCAATCCACTACCAGTATACTGAAAAGCAAAGTAAGTATATATTCATTCTCTGGATAGATGAGTAAGCTCTTAAGATACGGACAATGTCTACCTCTGTTTGCACAGCACTTAGCACAGCAATGCCCTGTTCTTGACTAGGGGCCCTAGACACTACTGTAATAGAATTTATTATATCCCACTTATTATATAAAACAAAATTTAAAGTTTTTCAAGAAGCTTATTTCTATTTAGGTTCAGGTGAGCCAGGAAATAGAAAGCTTTAAGTGGCCTTACAGGATCTTCACAGAAAACAAACCTAGAAAAATCTTTCCTGTTTCTGAAGCAAATACAAGTCATTTGTCCCCAGACAAGGGACTAAATCAACCAGTGACAACACACATTCTTCCTGATTGCCATTTTACAATATTCTTAATGTGTATGTAGGCTAAACAGGAAAACTTTTTCACAGTGCTTGTAATTTTGTCGTTATGATAGAGCTAATGATAGGAAGATATTAAAACCCTGCTTGTCCCCTAAAATAACACATTCAATGCTATCACGTGTTTTGTAACTACAACTTGATGTTCACCTTTAATTCCTCCGCAATACAGGAGTAAATATTTTAATCACCAGCTTTTTATTAGGAATTCAGAAGGGGGTATACTTCACAAATTGACATACTGATCTTGGATTGGAGTTCACCAGAACAGTTTCTTCACTGGTCTGTGGGAAAATAAAAGCAATATCTTGAGGGGGAAATACAGGAGAAGTAGAGTTTCCAGGACTGAACTCCAAAATGAATAAAACTTTTATCAGTGTATTATTTTTTCTGAAACAAATATATTGAGCTGCTTTGTCAACATCTGCTACATTTGCAGAGAGAGTAGAACCTTTAGAGAATAAATAAGAAACTACCTTCCAGTATCAAGGATGTTGGGTTCATTGCAATTAAAATTAATAATTTATTATACCTTTTTAAAGTATTAAAATATTCATTAGTTGCTCAATCTGAACATTGGTTCTGAATTCAGAGTGTGAGAATGAAGGCAGAGGAGTTATTTCAACATTGACCTTTTTACTGAAATCAAAATATTCTGGCTAGTGTCCCATGGACATTTTAACAATCATAAAATTTGGTTAAAGAAAGTCCTTTGGGGTAATATTTTTTTTGTTGCCATAGTGGGTCAATAACTAGATGTGCAGTATCTGTTAATCATAGTGATTTGTTCTTGATCTGACCTGCTATTTGTGAAGCTGAAAACTGATCCTTTCTTGATTAAGACATTGCATAGAATTCATTTTGTTGTGGTTGATTCTTATACAGCCAAATTCTGCTTGCATTACTCACAGAAGTAATCATCTTGACTTGGCTACTTACATGAGTGGTATGAGCATGATTTGGCCCTCAAAGACCCACTCTGTGTCTGAATTGTGTTGCTCTTCCGTGTAATGCTTTGAGATATACTAAACAGTAGTTCTGTAATGAAAGAAAGTAAAACTAACTATTTTCATCCTAAATACTACATCCTTTTACAGGAGTCAGAGGAACAACACAATGGGACCACTGAATTTTTAAAGAAAGAACATCATCATAATCCACCCATTGAAGATGATAAATCGAAATTACAGGTGATTTAAAATATTAATTCATGAGGCTTTACCCTCAACTCTGTGGCGTCTACAAATTATCACATTACAGACAAAGAAAGAAACACCTGTCCAATTAATTCCAAAATTTCAGAAAATGTTCTAGGCATTAATGAGTAGAACTCTATTGATTTTGATAAAATAATTAATGGAAATCCAGGCTTTTCCTTTTCCAGTCAGGTCCACAGAGTGCATATTTGGTGCTGCAAACAGAGGAATCTCTCTCTGGTGTCCGTCCCTACCTGCTGCCTACATATCACAGGCAGCAGCTTGATATGCTGCTCTCACTGTGTGTACAGATTGCCCTACAAGCAACAATTTTGTTTTTAAATCGCCAGAGAAGTTTATATAAACAGAACTGCATTGGAAAATCTAGCTATTAGATCTAGCTGCATAAAATAACTTGATGCAGCACCCAAAATAATGATATTCAGTAATAAAAATCGACCTTTGCTGTCTTCCTGACTTGATACGTAGACTGTTGCCTTCTGCTTTGTCTAAACCAGATGACAAGCCACCCAAGGTAGTGACTTGTGCTGTAGTTTGTTGCTCTAGCCTGACATAGAGTGTGGAGTGTTCAGTCATTTGTTATTCTGTCCTGGCATGTGCCCCTTGTGCACCTGCCACCTGGTTAGAGGCAAGAGAGAATGCTGTGCTAGAACAGATGTCTTTCCATACAGATAATATCTTCCTCTTTTTTAATTTATTAATATTAATCATTTACTATCTTTATCTGTAGGATATCATACCTCAACCTTTATTAGACCAGTACTTGTCAATGACTGACCCCGCTCGAGCCCAGACTGTTGACACTGAAATAGCAAAACACTGTGCATATAGTCTCCCAGGGGTGGCCTTAACTCTGGGCCGGCAAAACTGGCATTGTTTGAAAGATACGTATGAGACCTTGGCAGCAGATGTACAGGTAAAACTGCATTTTCAAATAAGCATTCAGAATTCTAAGCAAATTATACAAATTAGAAATATAAGCAAACTATGCTGTAGTTTTACAAGAAATAATATCTAAAATTGACAGTGAATAAAATTTTATGATAAATCTGGAATGTTGTGCTGGATGCACTTTTTTTTTATTTAAGAAAGGAGACTTTATAAATGACACACATGCTATGCAGCACCTGGTTTTCGTGTAACGAATTATGCTTTTTCTGCCCGTACCCTTCAAAATATAAGTGTGCTTCTATTTAAGAGTTGCTCAAGAATCTCTATAGTGTTTAATTTAGATTGGTTTTTCTTAATTATGGACAGTGGAAGGTCCGCCGGACGTTAGCTTTTTCCATACACGAGCTGGCTGTTATTCTGGGGGATCAACTAACAGCAGCTGATCTGGTGCCAATCTTCAATGGATTCTTAAAAGATCTGGATGAAGTGCGCATTGGAGTTCTTAAACATCTCTATGACTTCCTTAAGGTAGGAGATTATATAGCAGTTTAAATTTCTGCTTTAATTTTCTTAGGCATATGCAAACCTCCATTTTTTCATGCAGCAATTGCCTCAAGCTTTTTGTGGATTCAAATGTATAATGTAATTGTTTTTTGAGTTTGGGATTTTTTGCAGAGAAGTTAAGTTTTTTTTAATTTAATTTAATTTTAATTAAAGATCCTCCACTTTCCCCTCTGACTTTGTTTGCTTGCTTTTGTAAACTGTTGTAGTGGAATTGGTGTTCAGAGCAATCTAAGTGGCCTACGATTAATTGAGAAATGAAAAAAGGTATCAGGTCATCAAGTCCATCTTCAGGGTCCATTGCAAGAAGTGCCTAAGTAGCCCTTGACATATGTGCTACCCCAACTGGGTGTGCATTACTTTCAGAATCTGGGCTTTAGTTTTCTGGAGAAAAAGCAGATTCCCTGTGAACTGTAATCTGATTTTAAGAGTTCTTTCTATCAAGAAAAAACAAATAAACAGGAGTGACAGGGAGTAAAGAATAGAAGAATAACCCTGAAAGAAGTGAAAAGTATTTTATAAAGCTTCAAATTGTAGTTTCAAACTGCTGGATTCATCAGTTGTATTTACTAATCAGTTGTTTGTGGAACAACATTTCCTGTAGTTGCTTCATGCAGACAAAAGGCGCGAATACCTTTACCAGCTTCAAGAATTTGTCGTGACTGATAACAGCAGGAATTGGAGGTTTCGTTACGAGCTGGCAGAGTAAGTAAAACCTTGTTAATGTGTGGTTCCATTACCTTTCATGATAACGTTCAGAATTATAACACACCCTGAATGTGAGCAAATGGCAGTAGCTTTCCATTTAAGGGGACATGGAGACTATTTTTAGGTTAAAATTTGAACTACATTAAGGCCAGAAGATCTTGCACAGTAGCAACAATTTAGGTTACACCATATTGTCCCACCAGTGAGCCTTAGCCCAACCTTTAGGGATCATCTGTTAGACAAGAGGATAGAGCAGTATCCATTATCATTCACCTCTGCGGAGGCAGCCAGCCACAGGTGCCAGTTATAGTGATGGATTTGTGATGTGGACTTTGTCCATTAGGAACTGTACCACCAACTTATTTCACATAGGTCCCTATCTTGCTAAACCATGCTCTGACAGCATTTCTCATTGTTGGCAAATAGTAGGGTTATTCACTACTTCCATGTAGTTAATTATGAGTAGGGAGGTAATTTACACCTGTATATGGCATTGGTAGACATTTTAGAGTATTGCTTAAAGTCTAGTGTCCACAATTTAAAAAGGATGTGAAAATTAGAGTGGGTGCAGAAAAGAGCCACAAATGTGACTCAAGGGCTGACAAAAATGCGCTTACAGTGAGAGACTTAGGGTTCAATCTGTTTAAATTATTAGAAAGAACATTGAGAGGTCACTTGTTCCCAAAGTAAAAGTATCTTCACAAAGAGAAAATACCAGGTAATAAAGGACTGTTTGATCAAGTGAGAAGGCAAGAACAGGTGTCTAGATGCTGAAGCTAAACAAATTCAAATTAGAAATAAGACACAAATTTCTAACAGTGAGGGTGATTAACCGTTGCAGCAAGCAACCAAGGCAAGTGGTGGATTCTTCCTCTTTTGATGCCTTTGAGTCAAGGCTAGATGCCCTTCTGGAAGATACTATTTATTAATCATGTTTTCTATGGTAGGGCCAGCCAAGAATGGTCCCTTTTGCAATAGACCTATATAGAGTAGCAGGTGGAGTCAAATGCAGGTTATTGGGCTTGATACAGAAGTAACTGAGTGAAATTTAATGTCCTGTTGTATACAGGAAGTCAGAGTAGATTGTCAAAGGTTCCATTACAGTCTTAAAATCTATGAAACTCTGGCAGATTATATTAATACTCATTCAGTTGTATGTCTGATCCTATTCAGTTCTGGGTGCTTATGTATAAATCAACAAAATGTGTATGCCATTGGTTTTTCCATTGTACAATTAGTTGACTCATTTTGGTGTTTTCACCCAAGTGGGAGTGGAATGGGGATGGACTAGGGACTGGTAATGGTTCTAGTAATGGTGGCTTGTTTCAGTATGATTTTAGGATCTAAATGGCTAGCCTGTAGATGTACACATTCCTGGATTGATGTTTCTAGCTACTTAAACTCTTTTCATAAATCATTTTAATGCATACAATTAAAATACTTTCCTTCACAGTAATCTTAATTCAGTATGCTTTATTTGGTCTGTTGAGGTTTTAACCCCCATACTGAGTTGCTGGTGTAATGTTATCCTTGTATTATAAACCCAGTGAAGAAAACTGCAGTGAATGTTGTGTAAGTTCCCTGACATCTAGTGGGAGAACTTTGTAACGTTGGTATGATATTTTTTTTTTTTTTTTGCTGTGATTGGCAGAATTTCACTAGCTGCTTGTTGTTCTTATGACTGTGATGTTATGTTCAGTTTCCTACAGATGATGCAACTTAAGTAGGTGATCTTTACGTATTCACTGCAGTAATTCAAATATTTCTCATCTTAACTTCCTAAGAGTATGTGTGATTATGTTCTGCAGTTAAGAAGAAATTTCCCATCATAGCATAAAAATTTCAAAATTCCTCAACATTTTCATCTAAAAGTAATAAATTTCAAAGTATTATTGAAGAAGGGATGAGGGGGAAAGTAAGATAAGGAATTTGTGAATCCCTAAGTAACTTACTTTGCAGTTTCTGATAATTCCCTTATATACCTGCAATTTATCTGAAATCTCATCACTGAAGCTGCGTTTTTATATATTTAACTTTATTGAAATGTAGTAGTTCTGAAATGTGCACTTCATGTATAAATTTTAGTCTGGTTGGGAGACTAAACAGAAGAACAAAATCCCCAATCTTTGCATAATAAAAAATGATTGTTCTCCCAGATTTTCAACAACTTTGTTCATGAAACCAAAATGATTTTCCTCCATCTTCAGCAGGAAGGCCATAAAGAAAAAGAGAGGAATGTTTGACTCAATGATCCCTTGTGTTTCAGACAGCTGATCCTGATATTAGAACTCTACAACCCCAATGATGTGTATGACTACTTAAGGCACATTGCGTTAACTCTCTGCTCGGATAAAGTATCAGAAGTCAGGTGGATCTCCTTCAAACTGGTAAAGGATTTTACTTTTTCTTGCAAAAAAGATTTATGAAAAATGTATTTAATAGTAACACGTTTACTTGAGAAATTTATTGAAATTATATGGTAACAACAGATACTAGGAACACAAATATGTTTCAACTAGACCTGGTCAAAAAATGAAGAGACAATTTTTCATGAAGTACTGTGAAGTAGCTTCTGTGCTCCAAATGGTTTTTTTTGTTTTTTTAATTCCAGTAGTCAAAAAATTACTGCAGGGAGGAAAAAGAGACGTTGAAAGGAAGAAAAAAAATCCGCAAAACGATAAATGAAAAATGTCAAAAAAATCTGTTTTTGAAAAAAACTATTGAAATATTTTTTTAAATTTACAAATTTAGAAATTTTGAAAAAAGTAGTTTTTTCATTTAAAAAAACCTTGTTTCAAAAAAAATTTGGACCAGCTTTAGTTTCAACATCTTCCATGTATGCTCAATTTTTTTCTTGGCACAATACAATTATACATGCACTTTTGCAGAGACAAAAGTGGTGTGGAGAAAGTAAGTAAGGAAGTGTTATTTACTCCTTCTCATAACACAAGAATTAGGGGTCACCAAATGAAATTAATATGCAGCAGGTTTAAAACAAACTAAAGGAAGTATTTCTTCATACAATGCACAGTAAACCTGTGGAACATTTTGCCAGAGGATGTTGTGAGGGCCAAAACTATAACAGGGTTCAAAAAAGAACTAGGTAAATTCATGGAGGATAGGTCCATCAATGGCTATTAGCCAGGATGGGCAGGGATGGTGTCCCTAGCCTCTGTTTGCCAGAAGGTGGGAATGAGCGACAAGGAATGGATCACTTGATGATTACCTGTTCTGTTCATTCCCTCTGTGGCACCTGGTATTGGCCACTGTCTGAAGACAGGATACTGGGCTAGATGGACCTTTGGTCTGACCAAGTATGGCCATTCTTACGACAAAAGGTGAAGTCCTGGCCCCACCTGAAGTCAGTAACAAAACTCCAATTGACTTCAATGAGGTTGGGATTTCATGCAAACTTTTTCAGGTGCGTTTTTGCAAAGGCAAAATCAGAGGCTCCTGAGCAACATGGTTTAAAAAATTACATTAGAAGTTTTGTTTGTTTGAAATTGTGGCTCAATAAAAGTTTGCAGAATGGATTGGGTATATTGAGTAAATACTAATTTTATAAATCTGTAAGCCTGCTAAATACATGGTTAACCAACAGAACTTTTTTTTTTTAAAGACATATATCAAGATAAAGGGGGAATTTTAATGTATGTACCCAGGTCTTCATGGACTTTTATTTTTAAACTTACCGATGATCTCTTTTATACATACATATTCTTAAGGAAAACCTAGTTCTTTTTCTTAAGTCAGGCTAACTCGTATGTACAGAATGACAGGAATACAAAATGAAATCCTGACCACTTACTATAATCTGATGTGCTGTAGCCCTGATAGTATGTAATGCTGCACATCGTGTGGTGGTAAAGTGTTAAACTGCACTTGGAAGATGTGCCTGCTTTGAGGGGAAAGCTGAACTCTGAATTTCCCTCTTTTCTTCCTTTGTGTCACAGTGTTAATGGTAATTTTCTTTGTGAATGATCCACATATGAGTAACTGCTATTTTCTTTGCCTTCCTCAAAACTAAGATTCTCATACGTAATCGTAACTATTAGGAGATAGCACCACCATTCTCTTGAATTTATTTCTAATGACTTATTTGAGCCCATTTTGTGTCAGACCTTTCCTGTTAAATATATATGCCTTCTGTAGAGAAGGACATGCTAGTAATCTGAAGCATGAAAAAGTAGACAAATGATCTTACTGTTCACTGTTCTTTCCTGTAAGTTGGTTTTATGCTATAATATAGTTTTGTTTAACAGTATTTAGTAAGTAGAGAACTTGTCTACATGCTGGCACCACAGACATCACAGGATCTGCTCTTTGCTGCTTTGGTCCTCCACAGAAAGGTGGTGGTGTTTTTATGTATTTTGTTTATTTATTTATTATTAGCAAGGATATCGCTGAGAACACCACAAAGTGGTGATGTAACATTTCTTTTAAAACCAGTGTTTGAGTGAGACTATAGCAAAGTAGACAATTGGGTCAGTAAAGAAGCTTAAAAATGGCCTCTTCTTTCAACCTTTGCGTTTCAGAGCTGTGCTAAGTAAAGCTTTTGTCAAAACAAACAACACTATAGTTTAATGATAGCTATAGTTCTGCAGAGGTTTTGGCATTCTTAAGTAATAGTCTTCAAGTGAAGTGATGCCACTTAAATGCTAGTATTCACGGTCTAAATCTGCCCTCTGATCTTTTCACAGGTTGTGGCAATACTACAGAAGTTCTATGCAAATAATGCAAGTGCGTTGGGATTAAATTTCATTAATGAGCTTGTAGCAAGATTCCGTCATTGTTCCAAGTGGATTGGAAGACAAGCTTTTGCTTTCATTTGTCAGGTTAGATTGCCTTTTTACATGTATGGGTGTATCAACAAATTGAGGATTCATAATGCTGGCAGGAATGGCTTTCAGAATTGGTAAAGGAATATAGAGCCATTCACCTCCAGGGTATTTAAGAAGTATTCCAAATGAGTAATGAGTGAAAGTCATTATCGTCTCAGGGTGGTTCAGTGGCTTGTGTGAACTGACATGTCCAAATCACAAAAGCAAACCTCAGAAGTAGCACCCTACCTTGTCAGCAGTCTTGGCAAGAAAGCAAAATATAGATGAGACTGAAAATAAGCTGTTTTGTGAAATCCACCTAGACTACTGGCAGGAGTATATCGTCCTGCTTAGACAGGGACTATACAGTTCACGTGTGCTCTTTGAATTAGTGGTGGTTGCCGGGTGCCCAGAGTTGGTGGAGAACGGGTATGTCTCTAAATTGACTAAACTTGTTTGCTATCGAGAGGAGGAGGAGGGGAAGTGGCCATTGACTGCCCTACTCTTCAGTTTGGTGGTAAATACTAGTCCATGAAAAGGCCATACATCATTTTCTTTTAGCCAGGGAAATGATTCATATTAGTAGTTAGTTGTAAGGCAGTGGGAAGAGGAGAGGCAAAGTCAAGGTGTTAATGATTTCCAGAATAAAAATTGTAAGTCCACTGCCTTCATTGGGCCAACTTTAAATGAATCCTGACATCCTAAATTCATATCTACACAGGGTAGAAGGACCAAATGATACTTATCCTTGAGTGAATCAATCAGATACTTTGATTGTGGTGTCCTTCCAGAAACTTGCAGGGGAAGGAAGGGCCATTAAAAGAAAAAAATATATTATAGTAACCTCCCCTTGTTCGCAAAAAGAAAAGGAGTACTTGTGGCACCTTAGAGACTAACAAATTTATAAATTTGTTAGTCTCTAAGGTGCCACAAGTACTCCTTTTCTTTTTGCGAATACAGACCAACACGGCTGCTACTCTGAAACCTCCCCTTGTTGTAAATGTAAATTTAGGCTGCGTGTGTGGAATGTGCATTTGAGAGTTAGGAATACATCTGAAATAGCCAGATAACTAACATTTTTTAAATGCAAGCTAAACTTGAGGCAAGTTGGAAAGAAATCGGAGATAATTCTTTTTGTTAAAGATACACTGATTATTCACCTTGCTTTATCTTCTGTTCTGCTCTTACCTCCACAGGCTGTAGTAGAAGAAGAGTGTATGCCTGTTGACCATTTTGTCGAACAATTACTTCCCAATCTTTTAAGTCTTGCTTCTGATCCTGTGCCAAACGTAAGGGTTCTGTTAGCCAAGGCTCTAAGGCAAACGCTGTTGGAGAAAGGTATGCTAAACTAATTCCTTTGATGTAAGAACTAATTTCTCATTAATTCCATCATTTCTGTAACACCGCAGCTTTTTACAAATGGGCTTGCTCCCCTGATAAAAAGAATGTTCAGATTTATGATATAACAAAGGCAGAAACTAGTACACTAAAATTTTGTAATTTGTAATTTTGTAATTTATAATTTTGGCATCCGATGAAGTGAGCTGTAGCTCACGAAAGCTTAAGCTCTAATAAATTTGTTAGTCTCTAAGGTGCCACAAGTACTCCTTTTCTTTTTGCGAATACAGACTAACACGGCTGCTACTCTGAAAACTATAATTTTGGGATCCTACATTTAAATTCAGTCTGTGCAGTGCTTGATATCAGTTAGTTTGCAAAAAGAACGCAGGCTTCTTTTTCCTTTCAAAATTTTTTTCTTTTCTACTAGCATTAAAAGGTTACTGTATATCCTCTGTGGTTTGTCACCCTTTTGTGATTTTGACATAATACAACAGATGTGATATTCTATTCAGTGGAGGGCAGTTGAATGCCTGTTTATAGTGGGGAAAGTCACATAGCATGTTATATAAATTATTTAAGGCAGGAGTTCTCAAACTTCATTGCACTGTGACACCCTTTTGACAGCAAAAAATTATTATATGACTGTAGGATGGGGGACCGAATCCTGAGTCCCACTGCCTCAGGGGCAGGATAAAGTCAAAGCCTGAGCCCCACCACCCCAGGCGAGAAAGGGGTTAAAGCCAAAGCTCAAAGGCTTCAGCCCCAGCCAGGGGCCCTGTAACCTGAGCCCAACCGTCCAGGGCTATATCCCTTGGGCTTGGCCCAGGGCAGTGGGGCTTGGGCTTTGGCCCTGAGCCCCTGCAAGTCTAAGCCAGCCTTGGCGACACCATTAAAATGTGGTTGTGACCCACAGTTTGAGAAGAGCTGACTGAAGGCTAAGAGGAGGCATCAATAAAGTATAGGTCCAAAGAGGAGATGCTTTTGAGAAATTCAGAGGATCAAAATAAATGAAAGGAATTGTAATCAGATGTTTAAAAGGTTCTGCACAAACTCAGTTTGCTATATTCATCAACTATTTCTCAATTCTAGAGAATGAATAGTGTAACAGCCTTGTTTGCAAATATGGTCACTCATCCACTCATATGCATATTCCTGTATTTGTTTTTCAAAACATCCAGGCCACCTCTGATATATCCCTTTTTATAAAGGGAGTCACCCTTCTCCACTCCTCACCAGAATCAGTTATGTCAATGGGAGTATTTTGATAGTACTTAAAAAAAAGAACATGGCAGCCTGCCAATTTTCCTTCCTTGATGGTACGTTTCTACTTGGGGACCAGCAAAAGCAAAGAACCACTTATAGAAATATTGAGTATTCTACATAGAACTCTCCCTTTGCCAAGTCCTAAGTGAAAGAAATTAAGAAAAAAACAGCCTTCTTTCTCAACTTCCGTGGACTTGCTTTAGCTTCCCCAGGGAGGCAAGCCTCGAAGTTAGACATACTTCTCTGGATGAAGGAAGACCCTAACACTAATCCCACCATGTCCGTTGTGTGATCTGCAACTTTAAATTAAAAAAAAAAAAAAAAAAAAAGCAAAGCTTCATTCTCTCTTCTGGCAAAGGGTAAGAATAATTTTGTGATGTGCCTGAAGTATACAGTACAGCACAACTCTGAATAAAACTCCTTTTTCCCCCTTCTTGTTCTAGCTTATTTTAAAAGTGTTGGCAACCCTCATCTAGAAGCTGTGGAAGAGACTGTTCTAGCTTTACAGTCTGACAGAGACCAAGATGTGTCTTTTTTTGCCACTGTAAAACCAAAACTGAACAATATGGACATGACTTCCCTTGAAAAACAAAACTAAACTGTTCATCTGCTACAAACCCTGAACATCAAAATGGTGACACACTTCATGTTCTTGGAGCAACATGGAACCAAGCAATTTATTGCCTCCCTGGTCTGAGAGAAAAGGGCTTGTTGAAAATGCCATTATCTTCATTCAGTGACCACTTTTATATCTACAGCTGTGCATCAGATGGGATGACTACATTCAAACGTTTGTTCTTTTCCTTGTAAACATGGATTGTAACTCATCTCTACAAAAGGTCCAGTATTGTAAATATCCTCTTATGAAGTTGCACATATACAGCATTTCAGTATCATCCGTTACAGTAATATATTTTTTAATACTGTATTTTAAAAAAATCCAGTAATAAAGCAGTTTGCTAGAAACCCCTCTAAGCTTGTAAGTTTAAAAATCTGAAGTTAGTAAGCTTATGTGTAGATGCTTTCCCCCGTTTTATTGTGGTTTTTATATTTTTTTGTTTATAGTACTGCATTTTATTATTTACCTGAAAAAATGTATATATGTGAATAGCTCCTGAAACTTTTGGCAAAAGAATTCAAAAAATTTGAATCCCACACCAGTGAGACTCGTATAAGCCATTTTACGTTATACAACACAGGTGGCTTGTTGGAACTAAAGCATGGCTTACTTCTACTTTTAACATACATGTGTGTTTTTTTAAAATCAGGGCTTGACTTTCTCTGTATATTGGAGCAGTTTTTATTACTTTGTCTCTTGTAAACTGTATTATTTAACATTTTTTTTCTCACTTCCTGCTGTTAATCCTTGGTCTCCTTTTCTCACTGCTAGTACTGATGGGTGTGTAATATACATGGACTGTTAACTTCCGAAACTGGAAATTGCTAATTCTGCCCTAGCAAAGTTCATTTCATTCAAGGAACTCAAAGGTCACAGATTACATGAAGTCTCTGCAATAAGAAGTAACCTTTATAAATGCTCTGCAAAGTGTGTAAGTAGGGATGTATGTGTATGGGAGTGCATCACATACGTGTGTACACACACACACACACACACACACACACACACACCTGTGACTTTGAAAAACACTGTATCTGGTTCAGCATTCAGATCCCTGGGAATCTGTCTCTCTGTACTGTAATGATAGAGAAAAATTCTTATGTTGTGGTCTCTGTATGTTTCCATATAGTGTAGATTTCCAGAGTACAAAAGTTGACCTATTTTACTTTACAAATTCGCTTTGTAGTCTTGTAGCTGTTGTCATGATTCTTTGGATTGGATGTAAACAAAAAATGAAATGTGAAAAACCAAGATTACATTAACTTGACAGTATATTGGATTCTTCTTATATCTAAACAGGAACTTCGGTAGAAAAAAAGTAGGATGAAATCCTCTTCACTAAACCTGGCAGTTTTGCAAAATAGTTACTTAAGCTAAAGAACTGATTCTCTTTGTTGGGCACTGCTTATTTCAGCTCTGCCTTCCCGTGTACAAAGACTTGAACTAACATAGGACCTGATCCAAAACCTATTGAAGACAATGGGCTTTGACTCAGAACAACAGCCTTGCAGTATATATACTGCATTATGGGGAAATGGATCTCATTTAATGACAAGTAAATTACTGTGTTCAGCATTTGTTTAATGTGTAAACAGACCAGTAAAAGAATAGTTCCTTCCACTTTATTTCATTGCTATAACATGCATTACTTATATTGTCTGGAAGTTAAAAATACTCCTCTCTTAAAACTGGATTGTCAGCCTCATAGCAAGTAGCTTTCCCAGCCTGATATGTATATGTTTTTTGAGTGTTTAATTTTGTATAAATATTTACCAAACTAGTTTTGCATTATAATGTATAGTATTTGTAATAAATTGTTTGCTTGCAAGACCATAAGATGCTTTTAGAAACTATAGGCGGAAATATATTGTTGCTATTTCAGAAAACAGTTTAAAATCTGTAAATTCCACAATTTCCACCCTTAATTTTTTTATATAATTTAAAACAAATGCCTCTTCAATGCAAACCAATTTTTATGACTGCAAGTTCTCAGCAAAAAAAATGCAAGTTAGTTTTTTTATAGTTTTAATATCTTTTTCTAATGCTAACATTATACTAATATTTTTTTAAACAGTTCAAATTTTCTAAGATTGTTCTGACCAGGTTTTATTTTTGTTGACTATTAACAGGTCGTTAAATTTCTCAGCACTGATCATAAAGTTTTTAAGTGTACATAGATATGTTTTAAATGTACTGTATATAAACTGGTTACTTTGAACATTAATACAACCCAGCTTTCTGTTTCCATAATCGTCTTAAAAAGTTACTGGAAAATACAAACTTCTGTGTGTGTTTATGGAAAGTTGGGACTCTATTAAACTCATTAAAACTCTATAGTTGCATGCACTAGATGGGACAACAGATCTTCCTTTAACTTCAGACAACATGCAGTTCTATTAAACTGGCTCACTTTTTCCAAAGTGTGCATTTTGTTTTCATTTTATACTGGAAATATGACTTCAGCATGACTAAAGACTGCACTTTACCACTCACACTAGACAGATGGTTGCAATGAAGATTAAAGCTGTGTATTCACCTGCAATTCTCTGGCTGTTTAAATTATGCAAAAACTGTATTTTAAAAGCCAAATGGAGCAAAGTGAGGTAGTCAATCCACTTTTGCAAAAGCAGCAAGAATATCACTCTAAAACACTTTTGGCTAAGGGATATGAGAATAACATTAGTGGTGCAATATTGCTTGGATGCTGTAGAAAATTATCAGGCACTTGTAATCCAAAGCATGTTAGTCATGTTGCTTAGAATTCAGACTCACTGTATCCACTATATATGATACACACTTGGCAACTAACAGGATTCTGCCCTAGTGGCAGCTGTCATCTATAAACAATGTTGTTTAGATCCCAAATAAGTGGAGACACTCTGGAAGTGCCACTGATTTGCCAGAATATAGAAGCTATGTAACTTTCTATTGTATTTATCTCAATAAATCTCATGACTGTTTTATGAAATGTCTGTGGTAATTGACTCCTGTCATAAATAGTATATACAACTTGTTTTCTTCACCTGCTTAAAATACAAGTTCAGTACTTGGGGTTATAAAGTGGTAATTATGTGGTTAAAAATAAACCACGAACAGCTATAGATTAACGAGGAAAACAGGAATATAAAATACCCTAGTGCATGCGTGCAACATGGCAGAGTTAATGTTGCTATAGGAGCCTTAATAATGGATTTTCCTCTCTTTTCTGTGCTTGATTTCTTAATGTTGCATCTGTGCTAAGTTTTCCATATAAGAGACTGGGGGCCTGGGGGAGTGGGGAAGGAAAAAGGATGTCACAGGGTCCATTCACTGCTAGGGTCACCTCCTCCTGGCCCATCTGGGGTTTAGCTCCTTCCAGGTGCTGCCCCCTCCTCTGGTGGTCCCTCCACCCAGCTTCTTCTCTCACCCTGCAGCCCCTCTTGCTCCAGGAACTGCAGCTGCCTCTTTGTGACTTGGCCTTCTGGCCAGGTCACTGTGTGTTTCCCTCTTCAAGGGCATCAAAGTTTTTCCTCAGTGCCAATCTCAAGCAGTCTTCCCATTCATTTCCCCATGCTGCCACTTCCTCTGTGGCTGGCAGGGGAACCTGGGCCTGCTCTCTACTCTTGGTTCCAGCTCAGGGACCCTCTAATGAGCAGCCAAGGTCTGTTCTCTCCTGGACCTTCCTACCTTCACCTGAGCCTCATCCTGCTTCCTGCCTCCTCCTCCAGGTTCAGCTTGGGGAGTTAATGGGCCCACCTAGCCACTTTAACCCTTCCAGGGCCTGTGTGGGGGTGGATACCCCATCACAGGGGGGATTCTGGTTATTAATTTTCACCCATCTCTGTGCTGCTCTCTGCCTCTCAAGGTCTGTCATCCTTTCTCCTCTTTTTCACCTCCCCTAGATCCCTGTACCTTCCCATAAATGAGTTGAGAAGTCCCATACTTCCCCCCAGCTGTTACTTACCTCTCGTGACCCCAACCACCTCTGTACCTGTCTCTCCTTCTCAAGGTGCTCTCCTGCACTCCTTCCCCAGCTCTTCCCTGGATTTGTACGCACAGTTCCCTTTTGTCCTCTTTTGGGTTCCTCATCTAATGTGCTCCTATGCCTAGCCTCAAAGTCCCTCTGTGTCTATTCCCCACTCCTGCCTTCACCAAAGAGCAACTCTTCTTGCCCTCTCCTCCTTCACATTCCTCCACATTATCATAAATGATAAATCTCAACAGGTCGCCCCCACCCTCTAGGAGGAAAGAGGAAACGATGCTGCAGCTGGTGGCTGGGACTCCTCCCCAACTGTCTCAACTGCTGCCCTTTGAGGTTCCAGCCTTTGCTCTGTTCTGAGCAGGAAGGACCCCAGTCCTGCAGAGCAGAGACTTGGGGCTTGTCTACACTGGCAAGTTTCTGCACTGTAAAGCAGCTTTCTGCACTCAAACTGCGGAGGTGTACACACTGCCCAGCCACTTTGTGTGTAGAAACTCCTCAGTTGCAGCGCTGCAAAAAACCCACCTCAATGAGAGTCCTAAGGCTATTTGTGCAGAGGCTCCGGCGCTCCGTTGCCAGTGTAGACACTTGATTGCTTTCTGCGCTGTAATTGGCCTCCAGAGTCGTCCCATAATGCCTCAAATGACCACTCTGCTCATTGTTTTGAACTCAGCTGCCCTGGAGACATGTGCCCCCAGGCCCCCTTTCAAAGCACCTTTTCTGACAACCCTTGTGTGCTGTGCTGATCTGCCCTGGGACACAAGCAAACCATTAATGTGGAGTGTGTTGTGTGTGTGTGTGTGGTGTGTGTGGTTTCCTGCCACTGTCTGAACTTACAAGACAGCATGCTGACATACTCTGTCCCGCAAAACACGCTCTCTTCCCCCCCCCACATACTCACTCTTCCCCCCCCCCTTCACTTGAAAAGCAGCTGGCAATATCGTAGGATGCTCATGGAACAATGGGATGGGGAAACCCTGCATCATGTGATGCTGTGCCTGCCCCATGAGGCATTGCAAACCCTTCCCAAAGCACCCTGCAGCCAGTTGCACGGTGGGATAGCTACCGTAATGCACTGCTGTCTTTGCCATTGCAAGAGCTGCTAATGTGAATAAGCTCCAGCATCACAAGGAGCACAGTGTGGACATGCAACAGCCATTTAATTCCAGCTTTTTAATAAAAGTGGTATAATTTGTGGCGCAGAAACTTTCTAGTGTAGACATACCCTTAGATGCAGCCTTCACCCTGCTCCCTAGTGAACATCTTAGTACAGAAAGAAGGAAAAGAGTTGGCTGAGTTACTGCTTCCAGCAGGCTCACTCCCTTTCCCCTTCCCTGGCTGCCCTCCAGCCAACTAAAAGCTCTCATCACCCTTGGTGAAAGTTGAGGGGAGCGAGACTGAGCGAACAGGCCCCCCTTTAAAATCACTGCATGTGCGCTGATAGCTCCTCTGAACATATGTACTATGATGACACACCCATGCCACTGTGATTGCTACACGACATCATACTTAAGCTGTCTACCTAGCTATTATGTCACATGTATGGTGTACATCTGAGCCACATCCTTCATGCTGCCCAGATGTACTATGACATGCTAATGCTGCCCAGTTAACTTCACCTGGAGGATGTTTAAGAGCAACGGCCGTTGGCAGGAGGAGGGAGTTGTCACCAACAGGTCTAACCCCAACCCTTAGGTAGTACTATGTTTTGGTTCAACCCAAACTCCAAGCGGGGAAAGACCCACAAAGTGGCCCTGAACAGCAGCTTGCCCCCCCCGGCTATTCAGCATCAAACTCCACCTGGCTGAAACTAGTGAGACCTTCCGGTTACCCGGGTGCTACAGCGACTTGACTGTGTTGAAGCTGAAGCACCATCTGGAGCTGCTGACTGGTATCCCCCTACATTTTCAACGCCTCCAGTACCTGGATGAAGGTGGGGACTTCTACCATCCTGGGAGTCTTCAGCCTGGGTTCCTTGCCACATCAGGCATCCTCAGTACCTGCTTTAAGGTCAGGGGCCATCCCTGCCAATTCCAGTGGCATTAGTATCCGGATGAAGATCCCAGACCTTCTTTTCTTTTTCCTACTCCATTCCTGGAACCCATCTCTTGTTTCAACCCTTAGTATTCCCTTCTCCAGCCCTGGGATGCCCTGCAGGGCTTGGAAACCCCACTCACCCATGGCTGCTTGGGAGCTTTCCCTGATGGGTGCCAGGGCTGAGCTCTCAGGTTTGGCAGAATTTAACCTTTCACTATTTTTTTTAATTGCTTAGTGCTTAAGGCTGTGGTGAAACCCTTCCAGTGTGAACATAGTGCAAACTGAAGCAGGGCCCTCTTCTTGAGTCTGCAGAATGGCAGCTCAGAGCTTTGTCAAGCTGCAGCAGAGTGAAACTAACAAGATTTCTGGTCAGTTTCCCTGCTGCTCTTTAGAACCCAGTGATAACTGTCCAGAGTTACTTTTGCTGCTGGACTTCATATTTTTGGAGAGTTTATATAAATGTCTGACAGGGATCTCTTCCTCAAAAACCACCTATACCTTACCACCTATTTCCTTTTCTCCCGACCCCTTTGTTTTTGGAATAACAACACAGTTGTGTGCACACACATGCACCAGACACACACATGCTCTGTATATATTTTGACTGTATCCCTCTTACCTCTTACCCTCCCCCAACCATTCCACCTTTCATATTTACGTGTTGTCTTAGGCCATGATTCTTCATGAGCTCTGTGTTGAAATGGGTCTACTCTCATGGAGCATTTTGCAGAATCGGGACTTTAGATTATAAACTATTCCAGGCAGGGAGCCTGTGTTTATGTTTGCACAGCACTTATACAATAGAGCTTTGATCCTAGATGGTGCATCTGGGTGCTATTGTGACCTATTTCTTAAACAATAAATGAGCGAACAGCAAAGCCAGATCAAAGTTCTGTTTACTAGAAAAAAACCGAGAGATTTTCAAATGGATGATATCCACCATCTAATGGTCTCATAGCGAGGGAATCTCTTCAGTTGATGTGCATATTCATTTCTCTCTTAATAACCCAGTTCTTTGCAAATGCTATCTTGACTTGTTGTTTTTCATTCCCTCCAGTAGATCTGCCAGATGAGTCTACGTTTAAGTACAATGATATTGTCCCTGGCGGAACAATTACTATACGCGTCTGGCGACAAGATGGCTGGGGGCTTCTCGTGGCAGCTGCTGCTGGAGGAGATATTACCCAGGTTGATTCATAGCTTTTGTAAATGATGGGTCTGCTTTGTGCAAACACTGTAAAAGGGGGATTGTTAAAAGATTCATGTACTAGGTGAATATCTTCAGAGAGCAGCAAATAGTGGGGAGGCTGTATCTGGGGTCCTAGGTCAAAAACCAATGGGGTGATCTTGAACACCTGCTAGTAGTAAAACCCAATGAAAGGTTGATCACAGTAATACTCCAGGACTTCAATATGTCAGTCCATTTTTGAGGGAAGTGTATAGACAACTGGAAATGCAAAGAGGATGAACAGCTTTGGGAAGGAGGGAAGAAGTTCAGGGGAGAAGATCTTTGATTCAGTTGGTTCACTTTAGCAGCTAGCCCGCTTCTTTTGTTAAGCTATGGCCTTAGTTGTAGTGGACTTCCTTTTGTCTCCACTACAATTTGGCTTTATTTTTGGTAGTGGTATTTCCCAATTCTTTTTCCTGCTCACAGTCATACTACTGTTTGATCAATATACTGCCACATGGGAGAGTCTTTATTTCTCTCATTGCAAATTGCCATTATTTTAAATATCTCTTCTCTTCTGACACTTTTTACCACCATGCTTTTCCTGTGGGTAGCAATAATAATAATACTTGCTATTACATAGCACTTTTCATCCATATATCTCCAAGTGATTAAAAAGGTGATTAAACCTTTATTATCACAGTTATAGCTAGGGAAACTGAGACACCCAGGATATGTGAGTTGCCCAAAGTCATGTGAGTCAATGGCAGAGCTATGAATATAACCTCTCTCACGTGGTCCTTTATCCACTGACTCCTGAGTAAGGACAGTAGGCTAAGGACTCCTTCAAAGCTCATGAAGCTTCCAAAATCAATGGAAGGGAGGGACTGATGTAGCAAAATCTGCATCTTCTCCACAATTCCTGGGAGTTCCATTGGTCTTCAGTCATACTATCTTGAGCTGTGATCTTTGACTAGCTAAGTAGGCTTTGGCTGGGTCAATTCTGAGGTGGGAGATCTCTATGGAACACGGTCTTCAGTGATTCAGAAGATAGCATTCTTCTCTCTGGGATTAGTACTGAACAGGGTCTGAATTAGAGGGTAATATGCTGTGAACTCAAAGTCCTGACTAGCTGTGGTCATGAAATATCCCATGGTATGTTAGGAGAGCTCTTTACACAGTTGTCTTGGCTAATTACATTCTGCTTATCTACGTTTCCACAACTATTTGACATGGATACAGAGGTGTACTTCACTTCCTGTCTTATACTGTTGTGTAATGTTGCAATACACTGGTAGCAGCTGCTATGTTTGAGCCAGAGATGGCTGTATTTCACTGTTAAATAAAGTGAAATTGGTTATAGTGTATATGTCAGTTTGAAGGCTGATTCTGTGTTGCTTGTGCACCCAAAATTCCTACTGATCCTGTATTGGCTGGGTGGGCAACATAGGAGTGGGCCACAAATGCTATGGTGTCTTTTGAGATGAAACATGCAGTGTATTATTTAATACATTATACTTTCAGCTGGTCAAAAAAAATTCTGTTAAAACTTTTTTTCAACCAAAAATTTGGTTTTCAACTCAACAACACTGAGAGTGCCGTGATACATTACCTCCCTTCACCAAGAGGAATGATGATGGTTCATCCTGGGAGATGTAATCTGACCAGGGAATCCAGCCTATTGAGGAGAATGGGAGCATAAGGTACCTAAACTACATCTCTCATGAGACACCACGGCAGCATTTCAGAATTGAAATATTTTGGCTTTTGATTTTTCACCAAAAACTCTAAAGCTTTCTATGGAGGTGGATGAAAGGGGAAATCTTTTCTGATCAGCTGTAACTATAATTCTACCTACCAGAACACCTGAATACACAAAGTCTCTTCTAGACCTTGGTTTCTTTTTTTTCTGGTTCCAGTGCACAGGCCTAGCCAAGGGTCACTTTAAGTTTAGAATGTAAGACCCTGTAGTTTGAGTCTTTATAGGTATCTAAACACTTTTAATATTGAAATTGATTGATTGAATAATCAGTCAGTATTTGTGTGATGTTCTCATTTATTTTGCCAGCTACTATGTTTAGGAGTTACAAAGGGCTCCACATGCAGCACTCCAAATTCACAGTTACTGGGACCAGAAGAGAAAAAGAAATGGATCGCGCACCGAGCATTTGTGGCATTGTATATTGCCAGCCACAGAGGCCACATTGCAGCTGTAGAATTTCTTCTGGAAAATGGTAATATTCATTAATTTTCAAGGGGCCCTTATGATCATCTAGACAGATTTCCTGCATAAGGCAGGGGTAGAATTTTCCCCAGTGATTCCTGAATCAAGCCAAATGACTGTGCTTGAATTAAAGTGGGCAACTTTTCGAAAGGCATTCAGATGGGAGGAAGAATCCACCCCAGCCCTTGGTAAGCTGTTCCTATAGTTCATGACCCTCAGGGTTTAAAAATAGGCATCAGATTTCCAATTTGGATTTTTCTGACTTCAGCTTCCAGCCACTGAATTTTGTCGTTATTTATCATATTTATTCCTATAACACCTGTAGTTACTTTGAACTCTTGGGTGGCTTCACAGCTTCACAGCTTCCAGCCAGGGAAGGGGGAAAAAGCACCCAAAATTATCCATGAAGGCCTGTCCTCAGGGCTTGCTTGGTCACACACAAAGCAAACCAACTGAAAACCACTAGGTAATAAACCAGGAGATTTCCCCTGTTGGCAGCCAGCCAGGAGGAGAGAGACACCCTTCCCTTAGACCCACCTTCCTTTCCTTTTATACTCTGCCTGAAGCAGCCATGTGACCAGCTGGGACCTGTTAAGTTTGCAGTCTGCAGTACCTTTACATTGTTGTTCTTATTTGCTTAAAATCTGGTATTCTCCCACCCGCCCACTAATTTTCTTTGGAGAACCTGCTAATAGAGACTAAAGAAATTATTTGTTTTTTCTACCATCTAACCTATATATATCTTCACAGCCCAGCAGGTCCTATGAAAATTGACAATGAAAATAAGACCAGGGCAGCGCCCTGTAAGGCATGTGAAAGATGCTGCACATGTGCTCTTTTTGTGATGGGCTCCCTGGAGTCCTCTTAAGGTGACTCCGAGGCTATTGACTGGCTCCTCAAGACTATTTAGCTGTGTTTTTCCCCACTTACTAAACCCAGTCTTGCTTGTCTTGCCCATAGGCAATCAATATGTGGGAAATCACATACTCAGCCATGTGCTTTGAAAAGCCAGATGTTTTGTCTCAGGTTGTTTCCACGCTGAGCAAAGCTGGGCCAGTCAAACACCATTTTTGTATTTTATTACATCTTTATATGACACTAGGAGTCTGATCCAAAGTGCATTGGAAAAAAGAGATCCTTTCTATTGGCCTCCCTGGGGTTTGCAGGGTGTATGCCAGCATAATGAGCCTTTCTACTTCAGCTGCCAGTGTGCACTGTGATCCAACCCCTACACTTGCCCATCTGTACTGCATGAGTATTACTCCATCACTGTTTTGCTTCTGGTGAGGTAATCTCCATCGTTAAGAGCTGTGCTCAGATCCCAAAGTCTGTTTCATAGATTCATAGATACTAAGGCTAGAAGGGACCATTCTGATCATCTAGTCCGACCTCCTGCACAGTGCAGGCCACAGAATCTCACCCACCCACTCCTATGAAAAACCTCACCCATGTCTGAGCTATTGAAGTCCTTAAATCATGGTTTAAAGACTTCAAGGAGCAGAGAAGCCTCCCTCAAGTCAACCATGCTCCATGCTACAGAGGAAGGCGAAAAACCTCCAGGGCCTCTTCCAATCTGCCCTGGAGGAAAATTCCTTCCTGACCCCAAATATGGCGATCAGCTAAACCCTGAGCACATGGGCAAGATTCACCAGCCAGATACTACAGAAAATTCTTTCCTGGGTAACTCAGATCCCATCCATCTAATATCCCATCTCAGGGGATTTGGCCTATTTACCCTGAATATTTAAAGATCAATTACTTACCAAAATCCCATTATCCCATCATACCATCTCCTCCATAAACTTATCAAGTAGAATCTTAAAACCAGATAGATCTTTCGCCCCCACTGCTTCCCTTGGAAGGCTATTCCAAAACTTCACTCCTCCGATGGTTAAAAACCTTCATCTGATTTCAAGTCTAAACTTCCTGGTGGCCAGTTTATACCCATTTGTTCTTGTGTCCACATTGGTGCTGAGCTGAAATAATTCCTCTCCCTCTCCTGTATTTATCCCTCTGATATATTTATAGAGAGCAATCTTATCTCCCCTCAACCTTCTTTTAGTTAGGCTAAACAAGCCAAGCTCCTTAAGTCTCCTTTCATAAGACAAGTTTTCCATTCCTCGGATCATCCTAGTAGCCCTTCTCTGTACCTGCTCCAGTTTGAATTCATCCTTTTTAAACATGGGAGACCAAAACTGCACTGTTGCTTTAAACCTCAATAAATACTTGACCCCACCACTGAAGTCAGGCTAGGAACTGCATAGAATCATAGAAGATTAGGGTTGGAAGAGACCTCAGGAGGTCATCTAGTCCAACACCCTGCTCAAAGCAGCACCAACCCCAACTAAATCATCCCAGCCAGGGCTTTGTCAAGCCGGGCCTTAAAAACCTCTAAGGATGGAGATTCCACAACCTCCCTAGGTAATCCATTCCAGGGCTTCACCACCCTCCTAGTGAAATAGTTTTTTCCTAATATCCAACCTAGACCTCCCCCACTGCAACTTGAGACCATTGCTCCTTGTTCTATCACCTGCCACTACTGAGAACAGCTGAGCTCCATCCTCTTTGGAACCCCACATCAGGTAGTTGAAGGCTGCTATCAAAGTCCCTCTCACTCTTCTTTTCTGCAGACTAAACAGCCTCTCCTCATAAGTCATGTGCCCCAGTCCCCTAATCATTTCCATTGCCCTCTGCTGGACTCTTTCCAATTTATCCACACTCTTTCTGTAGTGGGGGGCACAAAACTGGATGCAATATTCCAGATGTGGTCTCACCAGTGCTGAATAGAGGGGAATAATCACTTCCCTCGATCTGCTGGCAATGCTCCTACTAATGTAGCCCAATATGCCGTTAGCATTCTTGGCAACAAGGGCACACTGTTGATTCATCCAGCTTCTCGTCCATTGTAATCCCCAGGTCCTTTGCTACAGAATTGCTGCTTAGCCAGTCGGTCTCCAGCCTGTAGCCATGCATGGGATTCTTCCATCCTAAGTGCAGGACTCTGCATGTGTCCTGTCGAGTGCGGGAATTTGTGCCTACCGTTAAACATTTGCCTTACACATTTTACTGTCATGAATCTTATAAATGATACATTGATTCAGTGGGAAAGTGGGGTTCTTGACATTAAAGAGACATTAATACAGTTTAACCTTGAGTATTAATAAATGGCACTGAAGAGCATCTCCTGATGTTTTATAACATGGCCTCAGCTGTAGCTATTCAGGCTGTAATTCCATCAAGAGGTTCTGGTGATCCCATGTACACAAAAGCAAAGCATGAGTGGTTTACTCATGTCACCCAAATCCCCTAAATGGAAGGAAGTTTCTTTATCATCACTGGCACGTCTTACTGAGGAGTTGCTTAGTGGGCAGGAAAAAGATCCAGCAATGCTCTTCCGGTCCAAGGTTCTCACACCCAACCTTGATAAAGATGGCTGTTCCCTTCTTGATTATCATCCTCATCACAGTTTTTCAGCCACCAGGAGTTTCAGAAACTAATCTGGTTAAAGAATAATCCTTCATGTGCCCTACATGAAGCAAGGGCAGACTTGGGTGCACTGAACAAAATAGATGTGTATCAGTTCTAGGACGTGATTCTATCTAGAGCCAAGGTAGAGAGAGCATTTGGCCTGTAGATTTGTTAATTTAAATAAGGGTGATTAATTCAAGATCCTTTCTTAAGGAGGATTTAATTTTCACCTTCCTTGAACATGCCAGGGGACGTGCACTCTCCTCTTCTGGCTTATTGGGTTCTAAGTATGCGTTATCTTCTCTGCAGGTGCAGATTTGCATGCTAAAACACCACTGGGGAGGACTGCTCTTCACGCTGCCACTGTCATGGGCCGATGTGACTGCATGATCTGCTTCTTAGCTGGGGGCACAAACTTCTGACCCAGACAATGAGGGACAAAGTGCAGTGAGCCTAGCCCGCCTCTGGGGCCAGAAGCAGAGCGAACGTAGACTGTTCCATTTCCAGTGGCAGCAGAGATAAACTGGAACCATGTCACCCTCACCAAGTTGGAGCTTACATCAGAAGTTGGATTCCAGGATACAGAGCTCTAAAATACACATGGGTTAATTTATTTAGTGCTGGTCAGTTTCAGGGGACAGTCAGTAATTCTCCCGGAAAGCCACACTTTAAATATTGGGGAGAAAAATCCATGTGCTTCAGGTACTAAATGAGCTCTTGTGTTGGTGATGCTGCAGCCTTGATGACAGAAGTCTTGACAGCATAGCTCCCAGACACGCTCTTAATTTGTAGGTTATAGGGATCTGGAAAATTGTTACATAGCCATTTCAGCCATTTAATTAATACACTTAGTAGTGATAGCGTAGACCTGCCTGTGAACTCTGCTTGGAATGCTCAGTGTAGAGGTAATTTTCTGATGGTTGGTGCTAGGTTGTGACAGTGTTGTCTAATGGGTATATCGGGGGCTACAAATTAGGACTGCTAGGTTATTAATTCCATTTTCCTGCTGACTTGCTATGTAATGTAGGGCGGGTCACTTAAAGCTAGCTTTATTCAGACGCGGCGGGTTCTATTCCCCATGACTGTATGTAAATCAGGTTGTGCAGGCAAGTGGCTAATTATGGTCACTGGTAGGTGCAATCAGGATAATTACGCATGGAAATTAGACATTACATTGGGACCCCAGCTTTTTAAACAATTAGGCCTGGAGGAGGGTGGCTTTTCAAAAGTACCTAAGGAAATGATGTACCCAACTCCCATTGACTTTCAAGAGGTTCTGGGCAACTAACTTGGATGCATTAAGAAAATCCCACTTTAATTTTTTGGGGTCCCATTTTCAAGGACCCACTGCCAGATCTTCCAAGAGCTCTGCTCCCATTTATGCACCTAAATGAGGGGCAGATTTTCAAAAGCACTCATCCCCCAGCAGCTCCTATTGAAAATCTGCCTTTCAGGGTCACCAAACAGCTCCAGACCTAGCAGCTTCCGATTAGGCAACAAACGTGGTTTTCAGTGAGAGCTGAGCAGTTCTGAAAATCTGGCTCACTGCCTGTTTGCTTGGTAGGCTCTATGCATACCCAGGGTGCTTTATAAATGGTAACAAAGAGATTCATTCTCAGTTCCTTGTGTCCAACCAAAGTTTTCTTAATTTGCTAAAGGGATAGCACAAAAATTTCCAATTTAAATAGCACGTGACTGGATTTCAGTGTCAATATCTAGGTGTTTGTGGCTGTACTGTTGGACTTTGAGTTGACTCCAGAGTTTGTACCCAGCTCTGCCACAGATTTTACTGCATGTCCTTGCCAAGTTATTTGGGGTGGGATCCATGAAGGGACTGGGGTATTGCAACTCGAAGCATCATCATCACCCTAACTTTTAGGCAACTAGTAAATCACAGAAACAACACTGTGATCCACAAAGCCGAGTTAGGTGCCGTGGCTTCCTGTACCAGGATTAGGGAACCCTCTGCTACAGGCAGCAGAGGCATTCTCCCTCTGGCCCAATAACTGTTCACTATGGCTAATACTAAACTAACCTGGGTTCAGTCCCCCTGCTCCAATCACCATGTTCATTATTTATCCACAGAGGAACAATGGAGGGAGTCCCACATCAGCTCAGTTGTTAGAGCACCTTCCTGAGAAGTGAGAGAGGGAGGAGTTGAACCTGGGCCTCTCACCTCCCAGGTGAGTGCTCTAACCACTGGTCTAGCGGTTTCAAGGTGGGTGGTGCTGGCCCCACTTCCTCCTCTGGATTTTGAACGGGGCTTGATCTGGTAGGTGTGCTCAGAAGGCAGCCTACTGGATCGGTCCTGCACACAAGTTAGGTGACCAATGTCTGTCTTTCCCTGATTCACTGATCACTCTGGGGCTTAGTCATCCAGACACATGAAGTGAGGCAGCGTCTGCAATGCTCAGAGGCAGAAACATAGAATCATAGAATATCAGGGTTGGAAGGGACTTCAGGAGGTCATCTGGTCCAACCCTCTGCTCAAAGCAGGACCAATCCCCAATTTTTGCCCCAGATCCCTAAATGGCTGCCTCAAGGATTGAACTCACAACCCTGGGTTTAGCAGGCCAATGTTCAAACCACTGAGCTATCCCTCCCCCTTGAAGGTGCCTGGGTAACTTTTTACACTGCAAATGTAGGCACTGAGGGTTTGTCTACAGTACAATAAAAAAAACCTACAACACCAAGTCTCAGTAGACTCGGGCTATGGGGCTATAAAATAGCAATGTACATGTTTGGGCTGGAGGCTGGACTCTGAAACCCTCCCCTCCCCCTTGTGGGGTCTCAGAGCCTGGGCTCCAGCCCAAGCCCAAACATTTATGCTGCTATTTTCTAGCCCCAGAGCCTGAACCCTGCAGCCCGGGCCAGCTGTGGCTGTGGTGGGTCTTTTATTGCAGCAGTGACGTACCCCATGCATCTTTAGGTGCCTACAGGGTTTGGCGGGAGTTTTGTGGTTCACAGGGAACTCAAAAATGGGACTTAGATGCCCAAGTCTAGGGAGTTAGGGGCCTTAGCACTTCTGAGGCACCTATCCCTAGAGTCTGATTCTCAAGACACTGAACTCTGGCACATTTTATCAATTTCAGAACCTGTTGTGCCCGCTCATTGCCTCTAAACATCAGGCCCTTAACCTTTCTGTACCATACTCACCCCCTCTGTCAAACAGGGGTACTAATTCTTACCTACTTCACAAGACTCTGTGAGACTAATAAATGAATGTCTATAAGGCGCTTTAAAAAGCTGTGGGTAAAAGGTAGTGTGTGAGAACAAAGCAGCATTACTGTGCTGTAGACACAAGATGGTGATATGATCTCTCGATCTTTCACACTCATGTGTGCGGGCTTGCTGCCCCCTTGCCCCGTCATTCCATCCCAGGGTTGGACCACACTACAAATACGCTGTGGATGGACAGATGCACAGAAAAGAAGAAATTATTATACAGCTGAGAGATGTACTTCCAATTTCCAATGCAACTGAATGCAACTACATCAGCTCAGTTTTACTTTATAAACTTAAAAGGCTCCTCCTCCCCCCACATTTAAAATGTGTTTCAACTTCAAGGAAAAACTCCAGGTTTTTTCAATCCTATTAATAAAAGTTGTACAACAGAAATTGCACGATACGGAATTACAGGTTTCAGAGTAGCAGCCGTGTTAGTCTGTATTCGCAAAAAGAAAAGGAGTACTTGTGGCACCTTAGAGATTAACAAATTTATTAGAGCATAAGCTTTCGTGAGCTACAGCTCACTTCATCGGATGCATTTGGTGGAAAAAACAGAGGAGAGATTTATATACACACACACAGAGAACATGAAACAATGGGTTTATCATACACACTGTAAGGAGAGTGATCACTTAAGATAAGCCATCACCAACAGCAGGGGGGGGAAAGGAGGAAAACCTTTCATGGTGACAAGCCTACCTTGCTTGTCACCATGAAAGGTTTTCCTCCTTTCCCCCCCTCTGCTGCTGGAGATGGCTTATCTTAAGTGATCACTCTCCTTACAGTGTGTACGATAAACCCATTGTTTCATGTTCTCTGTGTGTGTGTATATAAATCTCTCCTCTGTTTTTCCACCAAATGCATCCGATGAAGTGAGCTGTAGCTCAGGAAAGCTTATGCTCTAATAAATTTGTTAGTCTCTAAGGTGCCACAAGTACTCCTTTTCTTGATACGGAATTAGGTGATCATTCTTAAAATTCACAGCAGAGGGCACTCTGGGATCAGACATAATGATACAATAGGTCACACTCCTATTTAAAAACAGGATTATTAGTAAAGCCTGTGTTTTCATAGATTTCATAGAATCATAGGACTGGAAGGGACCTCGAGAGGTCAACTAGTCCAGCCCCCTGTACTCATGGCAGCACTAAGTATTATCTAGAGCCCATCCCTGACAGGTGTTTGTCTAACCTGCTCTTAAAGATCTCCAGTGATGGAGTTTCCAAACCTCCAATTTATTCCAGTATTTTGGGTGCAAAGACATCCCTAGTATTACATTTGACATATCAGGGAAGACTTAGATGTTTAAGGAAGCAGACACACTGTTGATATAATATTGTTTGCCATTCATGTTGGGGAAAAACAACTCTTTTTTCCTTCCTTCATTTATGATTCATGTATATTTTTATTGTTCCTGTCTATTGTAAAACAGAACATATGCTGAATTTGGGGGAGACTTTCAAAGGCAGCCAGCTCCCATGGACTTTCTGGACCTCACTGATATATGCGCCTGTGGAAATGCTATGTGATAAGTTCACATATGCTTCCTGTGTTATTGCTCTCGTGAAATGGTAAATGAGGGTTCAGATTTTTAAAACATTGGGTGCATAATTTGTACATGGAGTTGCCGTGATTCTGGTAAACATTCCATATTGCTTACACTAACCAAGCATAGTTCTAACAATCTGAGCACAGATTTCGACAATCCAAGGGCTCCAAAGTAACTGTTTAATGATGTTCTGCTCTTGAAAACAAAAAAATAATTTTAGTAGGAAGTGAGATGGTTTTCTGGAGACCTTTCTCTGTTCACTCTGTTGCTTAATACTTTAAGGTTTAAAAATGCAGTTGTAAAATGACTGCTGACTGGGAATGTTGTATAACTGACAGTTTAGGAGCTGATATAAAAGATGGTGCTGCTGGCATTTTGTTGAGCAGTTGCATATTCTAAGGAAGAATATACAGCTGGTGTCTCTGGAAGTCCTTTATCCTTCCCTTCTTTTATCTCCATGGACTGTCGTTTAACCTACACACAAGATCCTAGAAACATGCAGAAGATTTGTATCTGCTCCTGAACCGTTTGTGGTCTGAGGAATGATAGCAGGTGCATTCACCTTTGGTATCAGGAAAGACCAAACGGGGCTGCTGAATCCACAGAATTATCAGCACCTTTTGCAAGTTTTTTTTTATCTATGGGAAAGAACAAAAATTCTAGCTCAGTGTGGATGAAGGGAACATGTTGCTTGTTTGAAAATTGGGTAGTGAACCATACCACGATGCTTATCAACACATGAAAAAGAGCATCTCGAGGGGTAGAAATCACTAGAAAGAAAGTGTGTTCTAGTGGCTAGTGAAGGGGCTGGGAGTCTAGGTTTCCTGGTTGCTGTTCTTAGTTTTGCCACTGTTTTATTACACGATGTCAAACATTTGTTCTTGGGTCTGATTTACAAACATCAATGTGATAATGTATAAAAATATACAAATGCATTGTGTGCGCGTGGTACAGCTGTATACACAAACTGGTTACCTGTGCAAATGGCAAAGTATATCTCTAACTGGCCATTTATACATGCAAATAACTGATTTGCTAGTACAGTTATGGTATCAATGTGCAAATTTGATGTGCAAATACACCTGTATTTTTGCATGCATTCCTTAACCTCTCTTTCCCTTTCTGTAAAGAGGGGATAGTAATGCTGATCTACCCCACAGGGCTCTTGTGAAGCTTCATTAAAATTTGAAAAATGCTTTGAGATCCCTGGAGAAATGATGTTATAGAAGGGAAAAGTGAGATGATTATGAACAAGAGGCTGCACTAAAAAAGCCCAAGCCCTAAAACACAGGGTTAGGACAATGTCTGCTTTTGCTTCACAATATTAAGAAATACGAAGCAGCTGGTTTCTGCTGGATGTGAAAGGCAATAAGTGTGTAAGTTAATAGTAATGACAAGCACAGCAATAACCATCACACTTCCTCTGTATTATCAGCCTCTGATTCCTGGGCTGCCCTTGGTCATCACGTTGAATGTTTTCACTAGAAGCTTGAGAAAGTGAAGGTTCAGAGATCCTGAAACATCTGACCCTTGCTATTTAGGAATAAAGTTACCTTGAGCAGTAAGTGTCTTACAAGTCTCCTAATTGTCACCCTCCGTGCCATTTGTTGGTAAAATTTTGCAGTGTGTTCTGGTAGTTCCTCCATAGGGGATGTCCTAGAGGTTTCTTCTTCATTCCCATCTGCTCCAGAATTACATTTTGATCTTGCTTATATTGGTTTTGTGATCAAATTCCTCTTTTTTGTCCAAATTCCTCCTATGTGGCTGGTGCAAGTTAGCAAGGTCTTTTGGCACAGTTGTTAAAATCAGTTGCTCTCTGACCTCAACAAAAGACTCTCTTAGCTAATGGCATTGCTCAGAGGCTTTGTCACAGCCGCATTGACAAGGTAAAGTAAGTGGGATTAGGCTTTAAGTAAATAACAGTACACTGAAATGCAGAAGCAAACATAGCTGAAGAACACAATGTCACTGTTGGAGCTGGAAGTTGGCTAAGCTGCATGGGTTAACCCTCCTATGGAGTACTGAGTATGGTATCATGGAGAGTGAAGCAATATGGTAGCCTGGCTACAAAAAAGCAGGTCTCTCTCTGACTCAGTGTGACTGTGTCGGCTCCCACTTCTCACGAGTGCCACCTCTCTGGCTGATACGTGCCTGCAATCTCAGTTTGGAATGGGGCAGCACCCACCTCTCATGAGCACCACCATCCCGCTTCTGGTGAGATGTGAGCCTGCTTCTTTCTTTGGTCTTTCATTGGGGTGGCATCTACCTCTCGCAAGAGCTGTCCTGGCCAATGGTTCTTTCATTGGGTCTTCAGCAACTCGGCCCTCCAGCTGAGTCACACACGCTGTCCCCCCCCCACTTCTGGGGAATACAGTCTCTAGTTCTTGGTCATTGTGCTGGTATGGGGCCACAGCACCATGCCTTCCTTCCTGGAGAAACCACCTTCTTTAACAGCTCAAAAGGGCCCATCTCTGTGCCCTCTGTTGGTATGTTCTTTTTGGCAGCCCTCCTGGGCTCAGTCTTTAACCAGACCAGCAAGGCCCATCATGGTATTCTCACCCGGTCTGGCTAGGTTCTGGGCTCAGTGTGCCCTTACTGATCCGTCCATGGTTCTGCTGCTCTTCCAGCCAGCCAGGCACCCAGTCCTTCCTCTTCGAGCTCCAGGCAGCATCTAACTGCTCGGCCGCTGTTGCTTTCTTTCCCCTGATTGGTCACTCCAGCAGCCCCTCTGATTGGCTGCTCCCCTGCAGCCACTCTAGGCTGCCTGGAAGACTTCTTCTCTGCTCTTTCTAGGGTGGGGTGAGGCAGGCACCACAACCTAGTCCACCCCACCATACTCACTTTCATCATGAATATAGGACATATTTAGATGCAGAGGTCCAAATCCTCCTTTCTGTAGTGGCCCCTTTAAACTTCTCTGGTGGCATAAAAGAGGCTGTACCACTGGTGCATCTGGACATGGGGAAGTACTCCCAGGATAGGAGGAATCCCAGTGTGGCATAGCAGCTCTACATCAAGTTTCTACTTATGTGCTCTTGCAAAGGAGGCATGGCCAGGGGGGAATGGCCAGAGCTCTGGCACCAACTCTGCTCCTGTGTAGCTTGGACAGACCAGAGAAAGTCCAGTTAGGAAAGTAATGAAGTCAATATGACTCGTAATTCCATATAATCTAAAACAACCTCTTCTCTATACAGTCACATGTCTTTCTGTTTGTCTCACCCGCTCTCATCTGTAGTGTTGCCCACTTACTTCTGACATCACAATCGCACCTCTCTGCAGTGACCTATTCCACAGGAGATTTGTTTCCAGGGGTCACAATTCACCCCCCGCCCCAATCAGCAGTGAACTCTATGGTTTCTAGGGTAGCAGCAGCAGTGGGGATAGGAAAGGAAGGACAAGGTTCCTTTGGATTTTGCAAGTCTAGCCACCTGTTCATTTGTTTTACTGATACCAGCTAGCAAAGGTACCAAGCTATGACACACTTGGTTGATATCAGTGCATGGACACACTTTTTCAAGGACTGTACCAGAGACAATTAAACATAGCAGTAAGACCCCGATACCGCCACCAAAATCTCTTGAGCTATTCAACTATAATAAGCAGAGAAGAGTGGAAACCAGGCACACATGAGTGGAGGGAGGTAGATCTCCAGAAATGGTTTTATTAAAAGGTAATTGAGGCTAACCACATCCCCTCCTTTTCCTTTGGCTGCGGTAGAAATACTGCCTGCCTCATCCAACCCAACAGCCTCCCATAAGGCTACTTATCATGATATGTATCGGGCAGATTTAAATGCGAGCATCTGTAAATGAAAGTGACAGTAGAATCAGTAGAAATCAGCTGACTTCCTCCATTCATATGTCAATAATTTAAGCCAAAGGAAGAGAAACATTTGAGGATTAAATAAAATGAAGTAGAGGATCTGTGTGACTAGAGGCTCATAAGACTTTTTCTATGGTCTGCCACATCTACAACTACTCTAGGTTCAGTTATACATTAAGGCTTTTTGACTTACACGTGGAAAGCTTTGTTCACTAATCTGCAAAACCTCTAGTTCCTTATATCACTTGCATACATGGGTCTTGTTCTCCAAACTCCCAGCCAGTTTGTGACACAAAAAGGCCTTTCTTCATTTCCCCATTGCCTGTGCTTTTCTACTCTTTTTCGGGGGGAACTCAGTAATCATAACTAACAGTTAACTAATCATTCAAATACACCCTTCTTCTCTCCGCAAGCTCCTTTTCACAATAGCCAGCTTTGGATCAGGTCTTAACACAGTCTTGTTGGGAGAGATTCCCGGCATTTGCATGGTGGTCAGTGGTTTTGGATTATAATGAGAATGGAACAAAAGATTCTTCATTGAGAATGTAATGCAAAAGCCCTAATCACCATGCAAATCCTTGGATCATCTCTCAAAGAGGCTGTGTGTAACGTCTGATGAAAAGTTGGTTGAAGTCAGTAGGAATCTTTCCATTGACTTCTGGAGGCTTTGGCTCTCTGGCCCATAGTGACCAAGTCACTGCTCAGGTGAAATACGGACTACAACAACAGCCACTCAGGGTCATTATTAAATCTTTTCCATAATGGGATGGCCTGTATTACACAGTAGGCTGCACAAAACCATTGCAACATTTCTCCATTACGTTCATTCCTTAAAATGAATCAAATGAACAAAAAATCTTAAATTCTGGAGTACAATATAAAAAGAAAAAATCTCCAATAGATATCAGGAAAGCTCTTAGATGTTGTTTACCTCTCGCTTTGGAAAGAGAATTGTAGTTAACTTTCAATCTTCCTGACATTGCTCATGGAGGAAGCAAAGAAAAAGCACCAGCAAAACAGAATGACTGCAATTTAGTTAATTTTATGCAAACTAGACTCAGCCTTTAAGTTGGGAGCTACTCACCATAAACATAGTGATGGGGAAACCAAATATTGCATGTATATAAATGGATGAATTATTAGAAGAATTGCAAAGATATTCCATGCACCCATATCTAACTATGAGTCTGGGAAGACACGTGTGGTGAACCAGGCTCCACTGAAGTCAATGGGGCTATGACTTTGTTCATGATAATTTAACTCCTGGAAGAATTATTGGGGTGATCCCCAATAATCCCCAGCTGGTGTGAATTGGTGCAGCTCGGTTGAGGTCAGTGGAATTATACCCATTCACACAAGGTGAGGGTTTTTAATTTTGGAGGTAGAATACCTGGATGATTTTGTTGTTTTATTTTGTTATCAATAGATGTCTGGCTGTACTGTGTCTTCAGCAGAATGGAATTGGAAATTCTGAAAAGCAGTAATAATTTTTTTCCTTAAATCTTAAGGGCTACAAGAATATCATGTCAGGTGGGAAATTCAGAAAGAGTCATGGATAGCAAATTAACTGCTTATAAACATGCCATTTGGGTTGTAGAAGAGAGGAACATAAAATCTTTAATCAGCCTACTAATAGCTTTGGGTTTAATTTTGATCAGACATATCAAAAATGAAATGAAAAGGTGAAAGTCAGAAGTGAGGGGAGCTTGGAAGCTTATTGGAATAGCTGAGTATCTGTCAAATATTTGCAAAAAGAAAAGGAGTACTTGTGGCACCTTAGAGACTAACAAATTTATTAGAGCATAAGCTTTCGTGAGCTACAGCTCACATCCGATGAAGTGAGCTGTAGCTCACGAAAGCTTAAGCTCTAATAAATTTGTTAGTCTCTAAGGTGCCACAAGTACTCCTTTTCTTTTTGCGAATACAGACTAACACGGCTGCTACTCTGAAACCTGTCAAATATTTGTGTTTCTATGTGAAGGAGGAAGAGGTCTAGACTTCTTTGGTCACTTGCTGGGATCTTGGTACCACATGGCCTTATGGTGTGTTTTTATTTTTTTTTTCTCTTGCTTGCTTCTTAAAAAGTATTTGTCTCTGCTCATGCCGCCATGTGAATTCTCTGAAACAGACCATTAGTCATTAGCCTGTGCTAAAGGAGAACAAAGAATAATGGCAAAAAATGACCGCTCATCCTAAAACAAAACTAAAGATTTAAAGGTAGCTAGTGCAGAAGATATCAGTGAGCTTTAACCATATGGGAAGTTTGAAGCCTCTCTGTTGTTCCACTATTAAGATCTCTCCAGACATAAGTGATCATTTCTGATGCCAGGTGCTAAATCTCTTTAAACAACCCAGAGAACTCATTTTAAATTTAATTTAACTCTTAAGCTAAGTCAATGACTTGTAAATTCTCAAAAATGTATTCTGTGGACAAAGAGTAAGTGCTGTAATTTTCGGGAGGAGCTGCTGGATCCTTCATAGGTAAGCAGACAATTGAATTCCTGCTTTAAGTGTATAAATCGGATGAATTCAACTTGATTATGAAATCACAAATGGTGCTTCCTTGTCTTTTGCTTATCTTCCCAAGAATAAATGTATGTATGCTCTCTCGGTGCAGGCTCTTGGTATGACTATAATGCAACCAGTTAATAACAATAATGGTACTCAGCCGTGTTAGTCTGTATTCTCAAAAAGAAAAGGAGTACTTGTGGCACCTTAGAGACTAACAAATTTATTAGAGCATAAGCTTTCGTGAGCTACAGCTCACTTCATCGGATGCATCCGATGAAGTGAGCTGTAGCTCACGAAAGCTTATGCTCTAATAAATTTGTTAGTCTCTAAGGTGCCACAAGTACTCCTTTTCTTTTTAATAATGGTACTGTTTGCATTTGTATCCTGAGGACCAACTCCCACAGCCTTGCTCAGGTGATGCTCCCAATGATTTCAATAGTAATTTTGCCTGAGTAGGAACTGCAGGATTTGGCCAATATTTATATTGTGTATCCACATTCCCGCTTTGGACCAACAAGTTGGTGTCACTAAAAGCGTTATCTTGTTGATAGGGATGGCACTAATGTTTAAACTTGGGTGAGATTCTGGCCCCATTGAGGTCAATGGCAAAACTCCCAGTGACTTCAGTGGGGTCAGGGTTTCACCTGACATGCGGGCTAATGACTGTGATGGGAAGGATGATTTTGTGGTTAAGACTTGTGATGCAAGAGCTCTGAGTTCAATTCATGGCTGTGCTGTAGGTGTTCTCTATGACCGTAGACAAGTTACTTAACTTCTCTCTGCTTCAGTTTCCCATCTGTAAAATGATGATAACATTTCCATCCATCGCAGGATAAATTCACCAGTGTTTGTGAGGTGTTTGGATGCAACAGTGATGAGGGCCATATAAGTACCTAGATGGAGAGGCTAATGCTAACCAGCCAGATACGGGTGTTTAGTTGTATGGAGCAAACTGTGCTGGTTTCTTCCAGTTTCCTAGGTCTCATCACAATATTCCATATCTTCTGGTTGAGTTGTTTTTATATCCTGGGTCCTTTAAAAGTCATCATCCAGTTTGCATAGTCCTCCTCCTCCACTGGGGCACATTTCTCTGCCTTCGTATTTGGTTACTAAATTTGTTATATTCCCTTGGTGTAGTATGTTCAATGGGGATCAGAGTTCTGCTGTGAGGATCATGTTGGCCATTAACATTTAGAAGGGATGGCATTTTCAGAAGGAAGCTAAAAAGGTACACCTTCCAGTATGCTTTCAGCATCTCTTTTGTGTTGGTTGATGCCTACCCTAGACTTCAAATGGAGGATTACCCAAGCTTAGTGCTTTAGAGTTCCAATTTACCATATATCATTCTATTTGCTTTCTGCATTGTATCCCTTACTTTACATTAAATGTAAGGCTCAAATGTTGGCTTTGCTGTGTTGTAAGAAAAAAATTCAGGGAATAAGAAAATGTTGCAAAATGTGATTGACATTGTTGCCTTGTGTATTTTGGAAGGATTCCTGCATGCACAGAAGCTGAAAAACTAACTGTTGACTTTGAGAAAGTAAATCTTAAAATCTGCCATCTCTGGTCTGGATGAAGAAAGGCAGACAGTCCACTTCCAAACCTCTGCAGTGGAATTTGTGATCTATTTTAACTTCTGTGGTTTTCCAGGAAACCAAACTACTATGAAAGTCAAGTAAAAGTCAAGGGGTAAAAACTCCTTGCTTTATATGCTGGGTTATAAATTAGAGGGGTAATCTGTAGTACAGGAGTTGTCTTATATCCCTGATGAGCGTTTGTATGCATAATTCAAGTGCATGCGTGTGTTTGAATTCCAGCCTATATTGATTGAATTGGTCTCTGATAATAAACAGGATAAATAAATCTGATGTGAGTTAAAGCAGGTACATTGATGTGTTATATGGAAAACATTTAAATTCAACACAGTGACCTTGAGCAGGATGTAATTTCAAAAGTGACTTAAACATGCTCACACACACACACACACAAGGGTTGAGAGAGGAGGCGGTGGAGGAACAGAACAAACACGTTCAAAATAATTTGGATATATCGGGATTATGGGCTGATAAGTGGCTTATGCAGTTCGTTGTAAAGAAGTGTGAGGTAATAAGGCCAGGGACCAAAAGTAATCAGAGACTGCAGTCTGAGAGTGAGCACAGTGCAGAATACAGATTGGAGCATGGCAGAAAGGCACGCATGGTATTGGGGTAGGTTCTGTTTATGATGGATGGCCTAACGGACACCGGGGCCTCCTCCCTTCAAGAGACCACTTCCACCACTGTGACTGCAACATGGCTGGGATTCTGCTGGTTCCTCCAAAAGGGCTTTTGTTCAGTATGACTCTTTCATGAACTGGCTTGTAGATCAGATTGTTTTAATACTCCCTCCCTTGTTTTAATTCCCTTTTGTAGACTGGCGCCTTACTCTTTGAGCACTCCAATTAATTTCAAAGGAAGTATATGTGCAATAAAGCCCACTCAGCATGGGTAAGGAGGACAGAATTAGGCCTTATCTATATGTATAAAACCACCCCGGACTCCTTTTAAATTCACGTCTATGCTCTCTACATTTTTGACTGTGTCAGAGATTCACCAAGGACTTTGAGTGGGTTCCTGTCAATCCAATTTTAATAGAATTTGGCCCAAATTTGACTTACTCATGGTCGAATTGATACTCACTGTCTTCTTCAAAGGAAATGTTAAATATCTAATGAGCTATCTGACATTCCATCACATCTGCTTATGATTTGATAAGCTTGAACCTCATATCACTTGTCTTGTCGGAAAAATGTAAAGCCACATTTTTTCAGCTTGGCTACCTGCTATCAAGCTGGTTAATGTGAACTCAGTCTCAAGTACTATTGATGGTCAGAGGCAAAACAAACAATAGTCGATGAAGTGTCTCCAGCATTTGGAGGTAGGTTACCAAGGTTATTAAAACACTTGGTTTCTTCTGTTTTTCCTTTTAAACTTATTTCTGCATATCTTAATTTTTGAACCAGTCTTCATTCCCCCCTAAACTATAGGTTTTTGATCTCACTTGAAATGTAGCCAAAAAGCTTTTGAAACCTAGTCAAGGAGAGAGATAATTACAGAAAAGGAGTATTTGTATCTCTTTCTGAATTTAAAATATATCAACTCATCTAAAGCATGACTTCATTTTATTAAATAGCACATCAACCTTAAAATCATATTTCTAAATATCAGTTTTACACTTAGATTTTTTGCTTAACATCATAGAAATTTACAAATCATTTTCATGCCAAATATTTGTAACCATCACAATTTATCCAGAAAAAGCCCCATATTTGATTATTTCATGTTTCTGAACCACCCTGAAATATCAGTAACATTTAGACTTCTCTTTGGCCAGTGCTTTACCAGTCCTGTTGTTTGGTGCAGCATTAGACTGAAGTCTGGGATTGTCCATGTAATCTGGGTTCAGATTTGACCTAGGAAATGTGGCTGCATGGGTTGTGTTTGCAGGGGTGTTTCTATCATTGGGGAACTGGAGGAAAGCTTCACTCAGAAAAAGGAGAAAATGAAACCAGAGTAAGAAAAATATTCCTTCCTTCTAGTTAATTCAGAGCTCTGTCATTAACACAATCGTTCTTCTGGGTGAAGGATCCATGGAAGAGCAGTGCTCAGGTGTTCCCATGTGTGTCTTTCATGTGTGCCCATTCCAACAGGGGTAAAAAGCAGCATCAGAACTTCATAGGCTAGCATAGCAGAGGACTTAGGGACATGTTAAGTGCCCTCAGTTACCCACCTCATGGGCAGCTAAGGCAAGTTGTGGACTGCCAGTTTACCTAAAACTCTCACCCTTAGCTGCCAGCGGGTGGAAGGCTGCATGCCCGTCTGTAGGGCAATCTGCGTGAGGATGAACCACACCTCAGAGCGTTGCACAGCACTATAAAGTTCAGTTGTATAAAAAACTGAGGGCTACATTCTGATAACAGTTACATGGGTGTAAATGTGGAGTAACTCCATTGACTCCAAGCTGACTTGAGATTAGAACCAGGCCCAGAGTGTGAGGGGGTGGTGGAACACTCAGAAGATGTCTGAGACACATCTGGAAATGTTTCTATTCTTGGTCTCTTAAGGCTTTTCTACCCTTCTGTTATGTTGCTATCTGGTACACTGGCACTTCCTGAAACAACTGGGAGCACATTGTTTTGCAGAATGCACTTTAATTGAGGGGTTATCCTGCCACACTTGCTACTGGTGTCATATCTCTCTACAGTTGCCCACCAGCCATTCTCTGTCCCTTATGTCCATCTAACTCCTGTGCCTAATAATGAGGGTGACAAAGTATTGTCTCCATGTCCTATTGCTCTGTATTTTCACTCGCCATCGATTCTCCACGTCAAATGGTCCTTACTTGTTAGAATCAGCTACTTTTTCTCTCTCTTGTCAGTTCAGGCTGTTGTCACAGAGTTAGCTAATACCCTCTAGCACTATTATTCCTTATTCACATGCACTCTTAATGTCCTTAGTCATTAAGCTGAGAAATGTTAACCTTGTCATAGCTAGTGACTGGAAGCAGAAAAGCCCATTTAGTTCTCAGGGGGAATGAATTCTAATTTTCTGCCTGTCAGAAACTGACATTTTACATATTTTCCTCCCCCTCCCCTCCCCACCCCAGTTTAGTGCTAAATTTAAATGTGTGTGTCATAGGGAAGGACCTTTTGCTCATGCTAAACCCTCCAAAGCCTTGGGAGATATCCAAAGTGTGAGGCTCTTGACCAATAGCTGCTGCTGGAGCTAATTTCATGTGCTGAAGGAAAAGGGAGGTGAGAATGAAAAGTTGCAGATGAGAGGTTTCCGCAAAGGCCACATTAGAGTTCCATGTCAGAAAACATTGCTTTTTTTTTCTTTTCTTCTCCCCAGCTGAAGTGGATGAAAAACAACTCATCAGGATTTAAAATATGAAACAAAGAAACAAATTATGTTAATCAAGCAGACTGGTATCTAATATTTGTCATTACGATGTAACACCTCTTATTTAGTGTCACAGACTATTGGAGGCCTTTGACAAACATGTTGGTTGAAATGAAACATGTCTAAAGATATCCAGAGTTCACTGTTCTATGCTCAGGTAATAGCTCATGTCTTGACAAATATATATGATACCATGATGGGGTGTGTACACCCCCTACAGGCCCATAAAGAATTAACAGGAGCCTGAGAGCCCAGTTAGCCCACTTTATTGCACTCAACAGGCCTGTCAGGCTCAATTCAGTATTAGACTTAGCAGGGGAGGAGCTGGCTGGTTGCTGTAAGTTCAGAGCAGTCATGAGGGAAGACCTAGGCCTGAGGAGCACTGCCTAAGGCCCAGGAGAGCAGCAGGTTGGAACTTGTCCCCTGGGTGGAGAAGCTGAAGAAGGACCCAGACATAGGGAGTAAGAGAGGAATAAGTTGCAGGAGTCAGGGATTAGTGTCTATGGTGGGCCGGTAGGGTGGGGCAGAACTTGAGGCAACTATCCCTGTGGATCTTTGTCCTGACAACAGGATTGAACACAATGGGAAATTGTGAAAGAGACACAAATCTCAGACCTGCAAGGGAGGTAGCGAATTGGTTAGTGTTTTATTGTTTTAATGTCACTAGGTGAAGAGACAGGAACTGAAGTAAGACCCTCAGCTAGGGAAGAAGACATTTTGATTTGCTATCTGTATTTTAATAGTGGTGAAGGTCATTACAGTCACAGGTGCCCTGGAGGGATGGGATTCCAGAGGGACCTAGCCGTTATATAAGATTGATGACGATGCAACAAGAGCAAGCTCCATGATGGTAAGACCACTACAGACATTTACTGGAAAGAGACACATTCATCCTGCAAACTCTCCAGTTATTTGTTGTGCTGCTTCTGTGTTGTGTTGACCGTATCATCTTTAATAAGTATTATAAATTCTAGCATATTATTTTTACAGTAATGCTGAGAAGCCTGACCAAAATCAGGGTCCCATTGTGGTAGGTGCTGTACTTATATTTAGTAAGAGATGCTGCCTCAAAGAGTTTGAAGTCTAAATAGAGAAGAGGGTAAAGGATGGAACGAAGGCTAATTCTCCCCATTTTACAGATAGGCAACTGAGATAAAAGGAGTCAGTGACAGGGCTAGGAACTGAACCCAGAACTCCTGATTCCCACTCTGCTGCCCTCACCACAAGATCGTCCTTCCTTTCCCTATTACAGCTGAAGGTGAAATTAGGAGGAGGTGTTATACAGGCACTACATGTGTTTAATGAGCTGAATTCTGACCTTCTGTTAGTTAGTGCATCCAAAGGCTGGAGATAACCCACTGGATGCAAAACATTGTTAATATTTATTCCATAAACCATCTACCTCAAAGGCTTGATGTGAGATTCATCCTTTCCTCTTGGTGTTTTCACTAGCCAGGGGTTGGCTGTAGACTGGAGTGGAGATGGCAGTCCATAGTTTCATTAGTTGGGCGGTTGAGTGGTCGAGTGTTTTGGCCCAGTTATATGGCCCTTTGTGTTATCTCAATGCATCCAGGCATCGAGTGGTACTTGGCACATAATAAATTAATCAGTTAATACAATAAATAAACAAAGCCTTCAATAAAAGTGGCCTGTCAAGTTCCTTCATTATTTGGGGAAGGAGGGAGAGACTTGTACGCATATATCCTATATTCAGTATATATCCCTCTTGTGCTGCTTTATGGTAACTGGATATAGGCTGACTACAAATGCAGACAAAATGAATTCTGCTCTTTTAGGCAAGTAAATATTCGTTCAGAGAGTAGAGGAAGGATTTTGTCTGGCTGCATTCTGTGCTAATATTTTCTAGTGGGTGGAAGTTTGGCCCAATGGGTAAGGCACTAACTTGGGCCTCTAGAGCCCTGAGTTCAATTCTCTACTATGCCACTGATTTCCTGTGTGATCTTGGGTGCATCACTTAACCTTTCTTGCCTCAATTGTAAAATGAGCATAATACAACAATGTGATTTGTTGAAGATGGTGGGTTTCTCTAATATAACAGTAATGGGGACTATGTAACATCAAAACTATATAGGATATTTCTGAGAGCTGATTTTGTAGGTACCACTCACCTCTTAGATTCATAGATTCATAGATACTAAGGTCAGAAGGGACCATTCTGATCATCTAGTCCGACCTCCTGCACAGCGCAGGCCACAGAATCTCACCCACCCACTCCTATGAAAAACCTCACCCATGTCTGAGCTATTGAAGTCCTTAAATCATGGTTTAAAGACTTCAAGGAGCAGAGAAGCCTCCCTCAAGTCAACCATGCCCCATGCTACAGAGGAAGGCGAAAAACCTCCAGGGCCTCTTCCAATCTGCCCTGGAGGAAAATTCCTTCCTGACCCCAAATATGGCAATCAGCTAAACCCTGAGCATATGGGCAAGATTCACCAGCCAGATACTACAGAAAATTCTTTCCTGGGTAACTCAGATCCCATCCATCTAATATCCCATCTCAGGGGATTTGGCCTATTTACCCTGAATATTTAAAGATCAATTACTTACCAAAATCCCATTATCCCATCATACCATCTCCTCCATAAACTTATCAAGTAGAATCTTAAAACCAGATAGATCTTTCGCCCCCACTGCTTCCCTTGGAAGGCTATTCCAAAACTTCACTCCTCCGATGGTTAAAAACCTTCGTCTGATTTCAAGTCTAAACTTCCTGGTGGCCAGTTTATACCCATTTGTTCTTGTGTCCACATTGGTGCTGAGCTGAAATAATTCCTCTCCCTCTCCTGTATTTATCCCTCTGATATATTTATAGAGAGCAATCATATCTCCCCTCAACCTTCTTTTAGTTAGGCTAAACAAGCCAAGCTCCTTAAGTCTCCTTTCATAAGACAAGTTTTCCATTCCTCGGATCATCCTAGTAGCCCTTCTCTGTACCTGCTCCAGTTTGAATTCATCCTTTTTAAACATGGGAGACCAGAACTGCACACAGTATTCTAGGTGAGGTCTCACCAGTGCCTTGTATAATGGTATTAAAACCTCCTTATCCCTACTGGAAATGCCTCTCCTGATGCATCCCAAAACCGCATTAGCTTTTTTCACAGCCATATCACATTGGCAGCTCATAGTCATCCTATGATCAACCAATAAATGGATGTACAGGAAACTGCTGGTACAGGTAAACTGCTCCAAATATGGACTCTGTGTGTGTGTGTGTGTGTGTGTGTGTGTGTGTGTGTGTGTGTGTGTGTGTGTTAATTCCTGAGTTGCATATACAATGTTTTGATGCTGTTTGTTTTGGAAACAAGTTCTCTTGTTCACAGTTCTCTGGACATAATGATGTGTTCTAATATATGACAGGTATATGCATGCAGAATTAGCAGGGATAAGAAAGAAAAACAATTTATGGAATTTTATACAGCCAATTGTACATTAAACAGCTGTAATTCTATTGAAAGGGTTTGGAGTCATCATAAACTAGGAGAACCTTGCCTGGAATTGCAGCATTACATGCACAATTGCAATGTCTTTAATATTTTATGATGCTTCATTGTAATCAGAAAGAACTCCTTTTTTTTCTCCATAGTGTTTATTACAGTTGCCTGGTGGCCTTTCCCTCAACCCTTTCCTTCTGCCTTGCTCTTTTATCACCAATTCTTATTGGTCTGCATCTCTTTCTCTCCTGCTTCCCCTTCTTTTATTCCTTTGTCTTCTGCTGCTCCTTTGCTCCTCCATCTCATCCTAAGTTTAATAGGGCCATTATGGCTTAGAGATGGCTACAAATCCATTTTCAGCCCATCTGGATAGATGTGATCCTGCTCAAAGCTACAACTCTTCAAAAAAAATAAGAGCCACTGATAAATACAAGTGAGCCCAATTCAAAATCCCAGATCTAAGCATCCCTCAAACTCTGTATCTGTTAGAAATCCAAATCCAGATCTGTGTCTTAGAAGTAGCCCCTAACTTTACAGGGAGCTGAATCAAACACCCCACAGCTGAGCAAGCACAGATTTGGGGATGTTCACAATCCAACCCATTTCTAACCTTCTCATCAGTGGGTAGATATGTTTTATGCCATGTGCCCACAGGCATCTGGCTTAGCAGAGATTGAACCAAGGCCCTTTAGTATCACAAGCACACACTCCTGCTGCTTGAGCTAAAAGAGAAACTTCATTAGCTGTTTGCAAGTAGCAGTCACCTAGCCTCATGTGGGCCATTCAGTAGAGGGAGACATGATCACTCACACTTAGTCACTAATTATACCTTAACAAAATGTAATAAAGTAAATGACAATTTAAAGGCTCAAGTGCAGACTCCTTATACAGAGACGTATGGGAATTTTGACTGTGTAAGCAATAAGAGTGAGATCCATGAAGGGTCTTAGGTATTGCAATGCTGAGCACCATGGAGACTAACTTTTCGGCATCTAGAAAACCACAGGAACGATACTGTGATCTACAGAGCTGAGTTAGGGGCCTACACTTCCTATACAATGAACGGGGAGAGACAGATGCTTATGAATGTGATCCACAAAAGCCAGCATGCTAGGTGGGGAGCTGCCTAAACCAGCCAATGGGAGATGCCAACTAGAGAGATGTGTGCTAAGCCTTGACCCTCTCTCTGAGATAGGCACGTAAGTCTTGGCTGCAGGGAGGCACCTAGCTTTGCTAGCAGCCCACATGTGCCAACCCACTGCTTGGAGTCAGATGACTTAGGCACCAAAGGTATTTCTTGAGGGAATGAGTTAGGTGCTGGCCTTGCCCACACAATAGTGGGGAGTCGTGTGGTGCCCACAGTGTAGCTTTTAGGTCCGGTGGTAGAGCACTCCGTTGGGATGTGAAAGACTCAGGTTCGATTCCCCCCCTTGCTGCCAGATGGTGAGGGAGAATCTGAGGAGGGGTCTCCCACCGCTCAGGAGAGTGCTCTACCCACAAAGCTATAAAATATTCTGATGTGGGGCTCCCTCAGCTCCGCTGTTGAACTCTGGATAAATAATAAAAGAGTGACTGGAGCAGGAGGACTGGACTTAGGGTCTCCAACCTCCCAGGTAGGTGCCCTAACCATGGGAATACACAGTCATTTTCTCTTTTTTTTTTCTCTTTCTTGTGCCCAATGACTATCCCACTGTAGATAAATACATCAATAGTTATTACTAGTTTTACCTCAGATCACCATTCCACTTAACACACAGCACTAAGATATGTTTATAGTGAAATCAAGTATACGTTTATTTAACAAATCATAGCAATTCAAGTAATAACAACAAACAAAAACAAATGGTTACCTAGAAAATAAAACTGTAATACACATTCTAGAACACAGACTGCATTAACTACATACACTTATGTCTGGTAGAGTATTGCTCACCCAAAATCTTACAGCACTTTGCAGCCAGGTGGGCTGTGATTCTCCTTTCATGAGATAGACACTGTCAGCTTGCCTTCTAGGTGAAAGACCCTGTGTGTTTCCTTGCACTCCAAGATATACCAGAACAATCTTTTGTCTTTTTTCATAAATAGGAACCCCTGCAACCTAGTGTCTGGTTCATCTTGTAGATTTCCTTTCTTGTAGATTTCACAATCTCTTATTTTGCCTGTCGCTCAGTATGCAAATAGGCCTACAGTGTGGGGCTTACAATACACAAATGATCAGACAGGGAGATAGGTGTCTGTTACCTCCTGCCCGAAAGGAACATTTCTGAGGTACTTTACCTCCTTGTGAACTGCCTTAACTCCAAGACCTTAAGAACATAATTTTTAGTATAGAAACATAACTCCTTAAATAATATCCCTACATACATCGCACATGATGGTGGGCTACTTGCTCTCAGCAGAGACCTAACATGCTACCATTTGGTGCACTATTATGCATATATCCAGGGGGTCTGTGGGTCACAGCTACTCATGAAGCTCCATTTTCTTGTGAAAATCCCAGTTAGGTTTCTAACCCACTCAGTGCTCCTACATTTAACAAAGGGGAGAAAGAACCCATAAGACCCTCTCTAAAGGAAATTATAGGCACAAAGTTATGCTAGTAAAATCACAGCCTTTGCTCATTTGCTTACAGTTGGTTTAGAGAGGCTCCTGTGATGTTCCAAGATTGGTTCTATGTAGCTTGCCTGTACTGTGAAATGTTCTCCCCCTAATTCTAGGGTAAGTCGGAATTTTATTTTTCTGTCTTCAAAATTCCTAGATTTCAATCTATGGCTTGTTACAGGACATCTGCTTATGAGATCTCATTCACACAATTAAGAATATGGTTCTTGAAAGCACAAAACATCTGCAGTGACAATTTGGAGCAGGTTTCAGAGTAGCAGCCGTGTTAGTCTGTATTCGCAAAAAAGAAAAGGAGTACTTGTGGCACCTTAGAGACTAACAAATTTATCTGAGCGTAAGCTTAATGCATCCGATGAAGTGAGCTGTAGCTCACGAAAGCTTATGCTCAAATAAGTTTGTTAGTCTCTAAGGTGCCACAAGTACTCCTTTTCTTTTTTACAATTTGGAGCAGAGCACTTACAAAAAGTGTCTTTTTTTTTTAAAGAGACACTAAATATTGTTTTTGATTATGAAATAAACAAAAAACTGAGCTGGCAACTGTGTGCAGTGCATCATGGGTAGCACAGAGAGCAGCTGCAGTTTACATTGTAACAAAGGACATAACCATGCCTTGGCAATAGGAGGAGAATGGCTGTTTAATTTCTCCAGACAGGAATTTGCAGCTCATTGTTTTGTTTTTTGCTCCAGCTTTGAAGGATGAGAATGTTGTGTCTGATGCATGTCAGCAAGGAAAGAGGATTCACTAGCACAGTTGAGTTCATTTCACTCCCCAGTGAGGAGTAAAAAGCATTAACCGTCTCTCACTTCACCAGGGAAGGAGGAGGGGGTGTTTTCAGCCTGCGAGAAGTGTGAAGGCATTGTCAGGTTTAGGTCAGGCTGTAGCAGGAGGCTGTGTGGTTCTCTCAGTAAGACAGATTAGTTTGATGTCAGATGGCAGCCTAGAGGCAAAGCACAGAAAAAGCAAGAGACCCCAGGAATGGGGTGGGGGAGATTGGGGAAATTGTCATGTTTCCTTGTGATGCAAAGCTGTTCTCTCTGACAATGACCTTTCTGGAAAGCAGATTCAGAAAGACTGGTTTGTGTAAAGAAACCGTACCAAGGAAATTGGACTGGAGAGGAAATGGCCACGTTTCCCGTCCTTAAACTGTAATTGTAACTAAAGTTGTGGTTGTCTCTCCTTGAGCTCTTACATTTCTCCATGAGATTCCTGTTCAGATATATACCAATGCTGATGACAACAAGGCCTGATGCTACAGTCCTTACTCAGTCATACTCAAGGAAGATGACATCGGTGGGGCTATTCAAATGAGCAAGGGTTTCAGGGTGGGGACCATTCTTTGCATTCCTTTTACCATTGTGCTTTTCTATTATACATATTTCCATAGTGCCTTACATCCCAAGGTCTCAGGATTAAGTGAGTCACTGCACACCCCTGTCAGGTAGATACTGGGCACATGGGAAAATGTGAGACAAAGAGCCAAATTCAGAGTTGACTGTAAATTGACATAACTTACACACCCAGGGACCGCAAGATGTAAGTTACACTAATGCAAAGTACCTTAGACTGACACATCACCTCTGAAATTCACCCAGATTTTTGTACAGCTACATGACTGAGTGAGTCATGTATCAGTGGTAGAATCGAGAATAGAAGTCAGGTGTCCTGGCTCCCAGGGGTAAGCACAAGACCATATCCTTCTCTGGTTCTCAGTCCCTGAACTCCCTGGTTCTGAAGGTCTGTTGAGGTAATCCCCTTCCTCCTCTCCATTCTGAAGCAAGACAAAAATCTCCTAAAATGATGGCTTTGTTCACTTTTGCTATGCTTACACAAAGGCTGTGAAGTTCATCACAGCTTGTCTGAATTCCACCAGCAGAGCTGTGCAAAATGTTCATACTTGAGCCTTGACTCAGCCAGCTCAGATTCAGTCTGAATTCAAAGATTGCTGTGTTTTGTCCTGGTGGGGTTGTGGAAATTACAGTAAGGTGAGTAAAATCAGTTCAGCAGGGTTGGTTCAGCTCACAAAAGAGTAGGGGGCAGGCCTAAAGTTTGGATCATTATCCAAAGTTTGGTGTGAGGGTGGGGGTGGGAGCTGGAGCTGGGCTCTGATTCAAGACCATCTCTATTTAGAATGTTTAGAGGACCTAAATGAAGAATCTTTTGGGAAATCTGCTATATTTTCTCTGCATTATGCTGCTGTATTTTATAATGTGTGTTCCAAAAAGCTGGCTGAATTTTTGTCTCGAAAGAATGCTGCAAAATAATGGTATTTTGATGGCAATGACTTTTCATTGTCATTGACATTTTGAAAAGAAAAAAAAATCAATAAAACGTACAAAACATTCAGACATTTTCCTTTTGAAATGGTGGGGGAAATGCCAAAACAAAGCAAAACATTTCAAAGTGAAACATTTTCGTTTTATAATTTGCTGTTGAAAAATGGAAATGTATGTGAAAACTTGTGAACCAAATGAAAATCTTTAGGTTTGTTTTCCCTCCCACAAAAATCATTATCTTTTTTTGACCATCTCTAGTATTCTGGCTGTAGCCTGACCTTTTCTTTGTTGTTGGTACAAATCAGGGGTAATTAATTTAAATGATATGATATTTGGTTATCCTGAGAGGTGCTCTTTACAAAGGATGATTTAACATATTGTTCTATACTGCACCTGGAACATCGTTCCCATAAAGAGTAGTCCATATTATGTATTGATGGTTATGGAGGAGGAAGCACTTTCATTCTATTTTCAGCACTATTTTCAGATGCTCTTATCTTTAAAACAAAAGATTGGGCTGTTTTCTAAACACCCGACAAACTCTTCACATATACCATAATTAACCCCAAGTTGTGTTAAACTACTTTTGAGAGCTCAGCTTCATTATGATAAAAAAAAAAATGGAAGTGCTAAACCAGGGAAAATCTTATTGTGTCTTTCAGATATAGTGTACTGATCTCTGCTTATCTGCTCAATCTTCTGAAGGTGAGGAGTTCCAGACAAGGAGGTGCTGAGTCACATGTCTAGCTGGAGCTTTTCATGTTACAGTAAATATAGCTGCATTTGTTTCAACGATTAGACATTATAATTAACCTGCTGCATTTATTGTAATGTCTGACCCCATGTGATCCTTCTCAGAACATCTGGTGAGCCCACTGCCTGGAAATACATTAAGACTCCTCCACTCTCAGATAGCCTGAAGTTACAGGCATAGGTGGATGGTGCGGTGGAATATTTAGGGGCTTTAAGTCACCTGTCATAACTAGGAACTCTGGTGCTTTAGTGTCTCTTTCCAATATTGGTGGTTGGGTGATGCAAGACTAAAGTGGCATCTGGACAGCCACCGCCACCTTGGATTTGCTTTCTACAGATTTCCTCACTCCCACAAGAGCCTGCAAAACCCAGTGCTCTATGTGAGGAGTGTCTCACTTTCAAAGGGGTAGCACTATAAATCTTGCTGCACTGAGATGAACATACACCCTGCAGTACTGTTCAGATTATACCCATGAATATCTAGTGGGAAATCTTTATAGAAATAAATCCTGCACTGCTGTGGATAGGAAAGATCATTCTTTAAAGTCTGTATTCTGGTCTATTTGGTGCAGAGCAAGACTTTAGTCTTGTGTGAGCAGCCTGAAGCCCTAATGTAAATCTAGCTCCAATCCATCTGAATAATAATGACCCTATCCAGTGTTTTACTTTGATACTTTAAGAACGAGATTCTTTCAGTTTCCTTATTGTTTACACAGGCTTTCTAGTTTTAAGTATTTCCCATATTGTTTACTGCTGATCATTCTCACGTACAGTGGAGTCCTCAGTGAGAGAAGACTAAAGGGGTGCAGTTTTGCCCATCTATAAATGAACCAGTTTCCGAGTACCTGAGAACAAAAGAACAGCCATACTTGGTCAGACCAATGGGCCATCTAGCCCAGTATCCTGTCTTCCGACAGTTGCAAATGCACAACTGTGCATTGTACAACAATGTCAGTTTAGAGTACAGTTGAATTTAATACAGCAAGGCTCTTGAAATAGTTAATATGCTTTCATCCATTAAAATCGATGTAACTACATCTCCTTTCCCTTGATGCTTGCAAAAAACTTAACAATTAGGATGCTGCTTTGCTGAGCCCCTACTTATCATGCTGACCAATTGTCTCCTTGTTTCCTTGTACTTTCCTATTTATTTGTATCCACCTGTTGTCTCTTGTCTAATACTTAGATCGGGGTGGCCAACCTGAGCCTGAGAAGGAGCCAGAATTTTTCAGTGTACATTGCCAAAGAGCCCGGTAATATGTCAACAGCCCCTCATCAACTCCCCCGTGCCCTGCTCCCAGTGCCTCCCACCCACCAGCAGTCCCGCTGATCAGCGCCTCCCCCTTCCTCTCCACACCTCCCGATCAGCTGTTTTGTGGCGTGCAGGAGGCTCGGAGGGGGAGAGCAAGGGCATGGCAAACTCAGGGGAGGGGTGGGAAGGGGTGGAGTGGGGGCAGGGCCTGTGGCAGAGCTAGGGGTTGAGCAGTGAGCACCCCCTGGCACATTGGAAAGTTGGCGCCTGTAGCTCCAGCCCCGGAGTCAGTGCCTATATAAGAAGCCACATATTAACTTCTGAAGAGCCGCATGTGGCTCCAGAGCCACAGGTTGGCCACCCGTGCCTTAGATTGTGATTTGGGACAGGGACAGTCCTTTTTGTTCTGTGTTTTATACAGCACCTAGCACAATGGGGTCCTGGTCCATGAGTAGGACTTCTAGGCGCTATGATAATACAAACAATAAATAATACATATGTTCCATTTTCCAGAAACAGAAATGTCAGTCATACAATACTAGTGAGAGTTATTTTCTAATTAAGAGTCCTCCGTGCACAGTAAATCCATCACATATACACACACCGCAACTGCTTATGTAGTCTTCTCCCCTCTCAAAATGTACAGCAACACTTGACTGGTGACTGGAATTCCAGCAGTGTTACTTATTCAGAATCATCATTTGCCTTTCATCTAATCAAAATATCTATCCTCTGATGCAGAATGCATCTTTCAAAACAAATAACAATCTCCTAAAACTAAGTCTCATACAAATCATCTTGTATTAGTGCAATTATATGTAGCAAGTGTCAATTCTAGGTTTTCCATGCATATTTTAACAGCACAAAAATGAATACCCTGTGAAATGGAAGATGTACTAAGTTTTTGTGACCTAATTTTGTTGGCCTGTAAATAAAGTAACCGTTGCTTGTGGACAAGTTAATTTGATGTCAATAGGAATATTGTATGGTAAATTGTAGCTGAGACCCATATATACAAAATGTTGCATGGCCAATTATATATCCCAAAAGATATGTGCAAGTGGCAAGTGCACACCCAGTTTGTGCATGCTGTTCAAATAATTGTGTGGGTAAACAATAGGGGTCTGCCAAGTGTGCATGAGTGTTTAGTTTGCATAACTAATCATAGGCCTAGATCCACAAAGGGCACTTCGCTTTGTTATGCCTTAACTCTTAGGTATCCTGTTGCCCCATGGAATTTAAAGCTCAGAGTTAAGTGTCCAGGCTCCCTGTGTGTTGTACTAGGAAAATTAGGTGCCTAAGAAAGGGATTCACAGAAGCCAACAAACTAATGAAGGCACTGCTTAAACTAGCCAGTAGGAAATACCCAGGAGAGGGATGGGGCCTAAGCACTCCGAGGCAGTTAAGTGTTTAATTCTGGGCTAGAGGGAGGCACCTTTCTCTGCTTGAGATTCTCAGCTATAAACCCTCTGTTGGAGTTCGGGTCCTAAATCAGGTCAGTCCTTTCTTGTGAAAACACAGAGACCTGCCTCCCCTGTTCTCTCCCCCCTCCCCATTGTGTATAATTATGTATTATAATACCCAGTGGTTTGGGCACCTATATGGGATATGGGAGACCTGTTCTTAAATCCCTGCTCTACCTGCTGTGGAGCACAGTCCAGATCTACCACACTGCAAGAGAGTGTGCTCGCTACCAGGATATTCTGGGTTGAGTCTCTTTCTGGGTATGTCTGTATTTGAACTGAGAGGTGTGATACCCGGCTTGCATATATGGACCCGTGCTAGTTCTGCTAGAGCTAAGCCCTCAAAGTAGCAGTGTGTCCACGGTGGTTCGAGTGTGCCTTTAGAGTACATACCCAGGGGGAGGGGGATTATACTCTGGGTGGCTAGCATAAGCAGCAGCTGCCTCTGCTGCCACTGACACAATGCTATTTTTAGGTGCTAGCTTGAGCAGAGCTAGCACGGGTATGTCTGTGCAAGTTGGGAGTCACCACTCCTAGCTCAAATGTAGACATACCCTCCATATTTCCCATAGAAGCCATTTCACTTTGTATGAAATCATTCACGTTTTGGGGGGGCAAGGGAAGAGAGACACAGAGGTTAACTCGATAGCTCAGTGGTTAGGGCACTCCCTGGGATGTAGGAAAGTCAGGTCCAGGTCCTTGCTCCAAATCACAGAGAATGGAGATTCAAACCTGAGTCTCCCACACTTCAGGCGAATGGTCAAACCGCCGGTGTATTGGGCATAATTGAATAGGCCCCGTCCCAGAAAATTCCTGGCTGTCCTTAGGTGGGGAAATGTCTGGTTTGAAAATCCTGCCAGAGCTTAGGTGCGAACTAGGCTGCTGAGCAGGTTGGTGGTGTCTTAGACTTAGGCAGCTTTGTGCATGCCCAGTGATGGAAGCTTTGGAGGTGCCTCCAGGATCAGGCTGCAGCTGAGTGAGGGGTTTTGAGGATCTTGGTGGCATTTAAATGTTGGATTTAGGCACTTTAGGTTCTTAAGTCCTTTGGACTTCTAGCTCATGCTGACTGTACACATAAACAAGGCTTTTGGACATGCATTTAAAAAAAATGCATCTCTTTCCCTGCTTAAGAATACTGTTATAAAATGTAAGAACCTTGTCTAAAGCAATGATTAAAGGACAGAATGGCTTCAATGGTCTGTGAAAAATGTTAGAAAACTAGGGAACCGCTAATATATATTCCTTAGCTAATGTGATTAATTAACTCTATTTGTGTTAGTCAAAGGCTTTGAGAAACACATTACTCAATAAGAAAAGGAGTACTTGTGGCACCTTAGAGACTAACAAATTTATTAGAGCATAAGCTTTCGTGAGCTCTAATAAATTTGTTAGTCTCTAAGGTGCCACAAGTACTCCTTTTCTTTTTGCGAATACAGACTAACATGGCTGCTACTCTGAAACCTGACATTACTCAATGAAACTTTAATTGAAAAATAGCAGATTTTTATATACTTAAGTGCAATTTTAGGCTTAAAAATTAACAAACTGATTTTTTTGTGTACATTCAAGCTTTGACTCATGCAGTCCGGTGTATGTAAAAGGTGTACAAACATCTGTCTTGGGTTTTGCTTCATTTTTGAGTTTAATCGTTTAAAAATCGGGGAGTTCATTGTCTTGATACTCCACTAATGTGTACACTGAGTTTACTAATACTGTACTGACCTTAGAAATGGTGTGCTATTTTACAGTGTGTAGTGACATTTATGTGCCCTGTTAGACTCCAATAAAGATGTTAATTTTCATAGATTACATGTCAAGTTTGAAACAGTACAAGGTAATTTAGTACTTCTGCATTGTCTGTTTGTACTCATGCTTGGAGCAGTTGACTGCACAGTTCTCTCTAGTACAGTTACAAAAGAAATTGTATTAGATACAGAAAAGGCAAAAGAGGAATCTTGGGAAAGTAGATACAATCAGAACAATATAAAATGATTCTTTCAAAAGTTTCATTAAACAAAAAAAAATCTCCACTGATTTGTGGATCAAGTAATGGTTAATTTAGATTAGATGAAGTAATTCCAATCCTGTGTACGAGTATTTGAACATCACTGTTAGGTAGGACTCCGTGTTTGTCACAGAGGTCGCGGAAGTCATGGATTCTATGACTTTCTGCAAACTCCGTGACTTCTGCGCCGGCCAGTGTGACTGGCTCCAGGGGCCAGCTGCTCAGGTGGTCTCGGGGACAGTCACACCGGCCACTGCTGGAGCAGCTCTGCAGCCAGCTCCTTGGGCAGTCCCGCAGCCAGCTGCACCAGCCGCTGCTGGAATGGCCCAGGGGCCAGGGAGCGCAGGAGCAGCGGCTGGTGCGGCTGGGTCCGGGGATTGCCTGAGCAGCAGTCTTGGGGGCAGCCAGAACAGCCACTGGTTGGTGGCCCTCAGCAGTGATCCTGGGGCAGGCCCCCAGAGCACCCTCCCTAGCAGCAGCCCCCCAGACACCCACCTAGTAGCAGCCCCCTGGGACACCTCCTGCTCCAGTAGTGACCCCTCCCCCAAGAATTAGTCAGGGATATTTAGAGTATAAGTCATGAACAGGCCACATGAATTTTTGTTTATTGCCTGTGACCTGACCATGACTTTTAGTAAAAATACCCGTGACTAAATCGTAGCCTTATAATTAGGTTACCATCAAAAGGCCTCTTAAGTGAAGCAAAGTAGAGCACAAATACTTACTCTTGGTCTTGAGTCAGTTTTTAGGTATCAGTTATAAACTCCAGCAATTTACGGTTGGAAATTGGCAAGCTGGGAGTTATTTTGGGTTTGTAAAATGTTGTCAGTCTTGTTTTGGTTTTGCAAAATAAAAAACCCAGGAGTTGTTTGGACCTGAACCTCATTTTACACAAATCACCACAGGATATAGGGTGCCATTTCTGGTTCTTTGCTAATCAGTCAGTATTACAAAATTCAAAAAACAATCTCAGCAGTGTTGTCTCTCCTTTGTTTGGCTCTATCTATGCTGGCATTTAAAATAGTGCACTCTGAATTTTATCTGCCTTTTCAGCTATTAAATTACAGGTTCATTTGCAGCACAAGCATTTATCTGAAACCAGATTGGAATTAAAGGGTCAGTCTACACTTGCCTTTAAAATAAGTCTGAGAACCATTTAATGGAAAATGTGTTAAATATAATCAAAATGGGCCACCTTCCTGACAGCAATATAAACACAGTTATGGCAAGGAAGGAAGGAAGACATTGATCAAAAACACTGACTTCTAGTATGGCCCTATCTGTTCATGGAGCACTGTTTTTTCTTTTTAATGCTATGTTGTTTAGTAGCAAACTTGAAACTTCAGATAATTTGCAGTCTGATTTTATATTATTCCTTACTCTGGTTCTAAAGTAAATTGTCAGGGGGTGATTTCTGATATGGGTTCTCATTCTTTGGGTAATCTTTCCAAAGGATGTGAGTCACCTCTCCATTATTTGTAAAGAATATGGAGAAAGTCAAATGTTCTTTTGTGGGCATTTGGAGTGGGACGTTAATGTAAAAAATAGATGGGCTGTTGATCATCGTGAGTCACTTCTTGGGAAGCAGGAAAAAAAAACAAAAACTCACGAACAGCTGACCTACTGCCATTTGTGCCAGGGGTTGCTGCTGACTCAAGAAGTAGGTTTGACAGCTGCAGGATGCATTGGAGTTTTGATAGCAATACTACAAATGGAGGATTTTTGGGGCGGGGAGAAGTCACCTGTGTTAATTTCTGGGATTTTTTACATCTTCCTTTAATTTCAAATATCTTCAAGTTAAAAAACCTGCAAATAGCTGTAAATTCAAAATACTCATAAAAATATAGGGCTGGAAGGGACCTCAAGGAGGTCACAAAGTCCAGCCCCCTGAACTAAGGCAGGACCAAGTAAACCTAGACCATCCCTGACAGTTTTGTCCAATCTGTTCTTCAAAACCTCCAATGAAGGGATTTGACACCTCCTTTGGAAGCCTGTTCTAGTACTTAACTATTCTTATAATTAGAAAGTTGTTCCTAATATCTAATCTAAATTTCCTATGCTTCAGATTAAGTCCCTGACTTCATGTCCTACCCTCAATGGACATGGAGAACAGTTGATCACCGGCTTCTTTATAGCAGCTCTTTACACAGTTGAAGATTGTTATCAGGTCCACCATCAGCTTTTTTTTTTCCAAGACTAAACATGTCCAGTTTTTTAACCTTTCCTCATAGGTCACGTATCATCTCTGGCCCCCTGCATCTGACTCCACTCCCATAGCTTCCAGTTCTAAGCAATATTGCTCTTCATATTAGATAAGAGGTTGCCACTGGCAAGTTACTGGAGAAAGTACGCACCAACTGAAGCCTGCTGCTGCACAATGACCTTTTTAAACCACCAGCTGCACGTTTGCTGTTACGTCCCCCATTATGGTCTCATCTGCCATGCCAGGATGTTAGGGTGGAAACACTCTGGCAAGAGGAATGGATATCTGTTATAATCCCCAACCAGTCCCTCGTCACCAACCACACAATTTGCCTGCCTGGTTTTGACCTGCCCCATCGCCAGTGGTCCCTGTTCAACAGGTTCCAGACCGGGCAAGGTCTCTATACACCCAACCAGTATCACCGGGGCCTTCGTGACAGCCCTTTGTGCAGCTGAGGTACAACACGGATGATGGTGCACGTTGTTGAGGAATGCCTGCTGATTAGGTTCAGCGGTGGCCTGGAAGAACTGCATCACACCACTGACGATGCCATTGCTGGGCTAGATGACTAGGCACATGCTAATAAAAGGTTTAATAAACCCAACCTATTTATTGCTTGTTTTGCCATCCTCTGGACTCTTTCCAGTTTATCCTCTTCTTTCCTAAAGTGTGGTACCCAAAACCAGCCACACTACTCCAGCCGAGGCCTCAACAGTGCCAAGTAGAGCAGGGCAATTGCCTCCTGTGTCTTACATATGACACTTTTGTTAATACCCCAGAATTATATTAGCCTTTTTTGCAACTGCATCACATTGTTGGTTCATATTCAATTTGTGAGCCACTATCACCTCCAGATCCTTTTCTGCAGTACTACTGCCTAGCCAATTATACCTCATTTTGTCATGGTCCTTTAACGGACATTCAGCTAGATGGCATGTACTGAAGTGTTAACACAGTAAGACAGGACTGAACCCTGCAACAGCTTGTTTTCACTGGGATAGCTAAACCACTGTAGCTGCACAAGGCAAATCATAATGTTGATCCACACTGCACCAGTGTAAAGTGTGACTTGCACTTGTGCATGGCTAAGATACAGGCTACTGATTTCAGAAATAAAGAAACCATGCTATAATAGCCAGACTGGTATGACATAAGTTTTTCCACCTTGAACAGTACAGCAGCTCATTTGTCCCTAAATGTAAACCAAACAAGTGAGACTGGCCACTGATCCCCACGTTTGCTAACACCACAAGGATTACTATAAAGTCATTTGTACCAACAGCAAGAGGAAACTGGTACTTGTTAGAAGCCAGTGATTTCTCAGCACTGGTGAGAGGGACCAGTTTGCACAGAATTATTTGAGACTCACTGAAAGAACTGATCTAATGCTCAGTAAAGTCAATAGGAATAGGAAACTTTCCATTGATTTTAATGTCAGGTGGATCAGACCCTCAAATGTATCTGGTGAGGCAGAGAAACCTTGTTCAGGTTTGCATTCAGGCCTAATTTCTGTGCAGAAGCAAAGTGCTTTTAAATTTTAAACCTGTGCATGTTATATTGCACTCAGCTATGCCACTGTGAGACTAATGTGCCTGTTTGATAAGTAGGACACAGGGTGCCCTCTATAAGCTCTCTAAATGTCATGTGACAAGCATTTTCAATCAAAGAGTGAGTAGCTCTGTAACCTGATGGCTGTTCAGTGGATTACTCAATGACCTATAGGCAGTGCTAATGGGTTTGTAAGATTTTTTTCTTTTTTCAAACTCACAATGTTTCTGAAAAATTAGTGTGAGGGTTTTTTGTTTGGTTTTGGTTGAAACATGAAGCATTGTCTTTGCTTATGTAAAATTTACATGTTTTGTACCTTGCTGGATGGCTTCGGAGGTGTTTGAATGCTATACAATTACTTGGATTTGGCCAACTTTGTTGCTTTTGTCAGTTTATTCAACAAACTATTTCCGAGTCTCTGACCAGCTCTACATTATGTAAATTTTAATATAATTACTGCAATTCAAATGCTTGAGAAGTCATTGTATTGTTATATACAGTTAAATGCTCACCAACGTATATATGGATACCTTTTTGATCAGTCATCTAAGTGGTTCTGATTTTGAAAGCAACCTCCTTGCATGCAGATAAATAGAATCGGTGTGAACTATTTATACTGATAAGGCAGCTCAACTGGGATCCACAACATAACACAGATGTGTTTGTTACACAAACTACCTATAAAGCATATACAGTGTATTTAGTAATTTATGGCTTAGTTACACATCTGACTCACCAGCACAGTCATAGATAAGTTGTAATGCAGACAACTAGAAGGGTGCTACTTAAATAATCTTCCTAGGATTCGTTTACAGGAAAACTTATTGCAGAAAATAAGGTGTTTAAATTAGAGCTGCTTTCATGGAAAAACATTCCAAAATGTGCACTAACAGTATGTATAGTGTAGACTTCAATAAAACAGTAACAACTGACATGCTATATTTCTCACATACAGCTCTTACCTAATATATTGCTGACACTATGCACAAACATTTACGCTCTAATATCAATTTATGCAAATCTGACATTTGTTCTACTGAATATTAACTTAGATTAAGAAAAAATGGCTCAATATGCCTATTCGTTATTTCTTAATGTCAATCAGAGGGTTCATCAGGCCACTTAAGATCCTTGTGAAAGGCACCTTTGCAGCTTCTGATCCGATAACAACGTTCAAGTTCCAGTCCTGGCACAGATGATCTCCAGCCAATAAATCCTTGAGTTGTTTTAGGGATTGGAGGAGATGGGTAGACCTGAAATAAGAGTAAGTAAATAGAATTAAGTACATTTCTTGTTCATTTCTATTGTACTGCCATGCAACATGCTCTTTTGTATTCTAGTGTTGATGGAATGGACAATTTATTTTCTAATAGCTCTTTTTTTAAAATGAAAATTGATGAATGCTAATACTACATCAAAGTTTAAATGAATTCTCTCTTTAAAGTGGTGCCAATTGTATGCTGTGCCATCCTGCATAGTGCTGAATAACCTTCAACTTTTATTGAAGTCAATGGAAGTTGATGGAGCTAAGGACCTTCAAGAGTTGACTAGCATCCTACTGGATTGAGTCCATAATACAGATGTCATAATTAAAAACCATTTAGAATATTCTGGGGGCCCATTCTACATGCTATGTTGGAAATATTTTTAATAGCAATGGAAAATATTAAGAGGTTTTGGTTAAGCAATTGGTTTTGTTTGACCAACAGGCTTAAATTATTGCAATGCTTAAAATCAGTGTGTATCGAAGAAAATAAGTTAGTTCCAAAGGTAATAAACGAGGTAATCAGGAGTTAAAAGGAAAGCATTCTATTTGCCATCCAATCCTCAATTTTTATCAACATAAATCTGATTTTTCAAGTTCTCTCTACTGTTGAAAGGCAACTTAAGCAAAAAGAAGAGTATGAAAATTAGCTTTAACTTAATTTGGCAGGAAACACTTAAGTGTTTAATATATTTTAGATTTTAGCTTCTCATCATTCTCTTTGTTTAATAAAGTACTAGAGCCTTTGTTTGGTTTTCACTGTTAGAAGCAAAATTTAAGCCAATGTTTTAATTGTTTCCCAACTATCAAATATTTAAATAATCTCTGGGTAGGTAACATTTCTAAACAAGAGAAGCAGACATTCTGGTACCAAACTGGATGTAAAATAGCTAAGAAATAATAGTTCTGAGGCCAAACACTGAAGATATTACTGACCAAGCTGGCTCTTGCATCAAGAACTACTTATCCTTTAAAGTCTGTTTCTAGCATAAAAGATGGTTATGCATCAAGTTAATCAGTAAGGAGGAAACAAAACAAAAGCCAGCATTCTCTGATCACTGACTGCACTGCTTACTTTGGCTGAATCATCCCACTAAGGCACATTAGAAGTGCTCTCTTTAACATCACTTTAACATCTGGGGACTTACTCAGTAGAGAAATACACAGTGAGAGAACAACGTTTCAGTTTATTCTTTTGCCAGAGTTGTTTTGCTTTGTTCCTTGGCCAAAACTGAAAAATGTTTTTGAAATTGATGTGGAGCATTTCCTTTAAAGAGATGATTTTCTATTGCCATAAATGCCACCCACTGAGCAGGATAATGGAGAAAACTATGTTCCACCTCTATTCTGCAGGAAAGAGAAGGGGATGAGAAGGCCAGGAGATTACATATCTAACCCAGCCAAAGGAACAGACATGTTATTACTGTGCATTGCCATGAGAGAGAGAGCAAATGTGATAATTTCAAATCACAGATTTAAAAAAACATTAAAATGGATCTTCATGTAAAAGGATGAACTGCAGCATAGATCCGAAACTAATTCTTGCTCTCGTTGGCTATGTCAGAGGTCAAATCTGAAGCTCTGGCCTCTGTTTCTGTGCACACACCACTGGCTACTCATGCTAATCTTGCAGCTGAGTGCCCAGCTGCTGAATTTGTAGTACACACTTTGCATGCACAAGACAGGCACAGATGCAATTATGCCCACAAATTCCAGGTAGATCCACACTGCAGCTAAGAAGTGTAATTCACAGCTCAGACAGCTGCGTGTGCACTAGCTCTGCTTGAGCTACATTGCTAAAAGGAACAGTATGGTCAGTGTCATGGTTGCAGCTCGGGCTAGCTGCTTGGGTATAACCCCACCCAAGATCCTAGGTATGTACTCAGACAGCTTGCACGAGCCGCCAATCATGATGCTATGGCCCCAGTTACTTTTTGTGCACTAGCTCAAGCAGAGCCTGTGGGAGTGTGTCTACCTGAGCTTCACACCTTCTAGTTACTGTGTAGACATAGGTAAACTTGGCTCTGACTTGAATATTTGGTCTTACAACCTTATTTAAGAATGTGAAGTATTAACAGCAGAAAGGGTGGCCCTTTTTCAATTCTAACATTCTACACTAACTTTTTCTTTAATTTTCAGTTATTTTGATTTTGGTAACAGCTTTGTTGCTTATTATTTTTGTAAATCCTTTAAAAAGATTTTTTTCCACCAGAAGGTGGGGTTTCTAATGGTACTTTCTTCCATAATATGGTCTGCATCTTAATAGAGATGTCATCTCTTGGACTAACCTCCCCTCCCATTGGCAATTGCATGACCCCCAGCTCACCTCCTGTTTCTGACTGTGTATCCTGCTCATTGGCAATTGCTTAATTGCTTACATGGCAGAGAAATATTAAGAAATTGAATGTATTGTTGGCTGTCTTTAATATGAGCCAGCAGCAGGAAAGAAGAACAGCCAACACCATATCACAAGTCAGCTCTCAGCAGACTACTGGTGATCAGTGGATCTACTGCTATAAGGAAAAGGTTACACTAACCACGCCAAAGGAGGAAGAAGAATTCACTTCCTAGTTACAGACATGGATGCAATGTTACAACAGATTCTGTAATAGTACTGATAGAAACACAGGTGTTCATAGCCCTTTATAGATATATGAAACAGGAGCGCTTTCCCAAGGAAATGATGATATAAGGCCCTGACTTAAAGAAATCTGCCCATGAGATCTTTTACTCCAGCACAGTTCTGGTCAGTTCAGTGGGGTGAAGTGAGTGTCCGTGGGGGTGGATGTCTTTGTAGGATTGGGTCTTATGGGGCTTTCAATCCTAATTCACACAAGTAGTCCCTTTGAAGCCTTGTGGGTCTCTGTAAATCCAACTATCTATTAACCTAGCAGCTCCCAAATGTCTTCTGTTGGTGCCCCCTTGTAAAGGATGGGTCAGAGTCTTCTCACATCACAGGTTGGCACTGTTGCCACCATTTTTATTCTGCCCATTTTCCCTTCTCTTCTTTTCTGCCTTTTAATCTTTTCCTTCTCATGTGCTTTTATTTTTGCTTTGTTTTGTGGCTACTTGCTGCTTTTTTGGCTACTAAGCAGAAGATTGCATCCACTTGAAGTACAAACACAGTACAATTGTGAATTAAATAATGTGCCAGATTCCACTGTCAGAAACAGGTGTGTGTACAACTCCCACTGGCATTCAGGAATATGAGTATCAATGACAAGCTATAAAACCAAATTGCTGAATCATCTGTTAGAAGATAGCCCAGTAGGAGTAGCAAGAAAAATCTAATTTGTGCCACTAAGAGGGCTTAAAATAAATAAAATCCAGGAAAAAAAAAGGATTTAAATAAAGACAGAGCAAGGATTCATTTTTACAATGTTGTTGAAGTTGAAAAATGGCTCTTAAATGGGTTATGATAAATCTTGAAATCATTGTAAGATGAAGGTAGAGGGGAGCTTCCACTGAGCTCCTTAAAATGCTACCCCCCTTCCCCACCACATTAGATGACTGATCTGATACTATATAAACCTTATGTTACACAGGAGATCAAAGAGGAGGTGCTTTACCATAATAGTTGATTGTTGTACAGTGAAACCCATAGTAACAACCACATCAAAAGAGATAATTCCCTGGCTTAAGCAAACCCTTTAAAGTATCCTGGAGGTTTCCAATACAATTTAGTCTGACCTTTAGTGGAAGACCCACCTCTACTAGGTGACTGACTTTTAGCACTTGGGTGGCTGCTTAGGACAGATTTAACCCACTGGTATATTGCCGTTTTTAAATCTATTGCCTAACCTTAATATATTTTTCCACTGGTGTCACAGGTCGGATTTGTAAATGTTCTGGAAGCTCTATCTTAGGCTTAGTGGGTTCTTTCTTTTCATCTTTTATCAACTAAAAATAGAATACCAACATCAATCAAAATTAACACTTCAGGTTAAGAAATGTGTTGTCATAGCATTTTAATATTAGATATCTATACCATTCCCATCACTATGGTATCTGTGCACTGTGTTCTTGGCACCCAATAAAGGACTATTTATTATACAGCTTTGGAAGCTGTTCTAATGCACTTTTCAGTTTCAGAAAGAGCTTTAATTCTGAATTTAAGACAGGCTGAATCTTGCAGAGCACCCTCAACTCTCACTTACTTCACTGAATTGAAGAAACCTGCAAATTTGTTGTGAGACAACAAACTAAAAATTCATAATAAAAGTGCCAAATATATTTGTAATATACAATGTATAGTAATATATGGCATTAAACATATTGGTTAAAGCTTATATTGTGCTTTTCATCTTTATATCTCCAAGTGCTGTATAAAGGTGGACAAGCGTAATTTACCCTGTTTGTAAAGAAGGGATACTGAAGCCCAGAAGGCCAGATTTTCAAAGGTACACAGGCACCTAAAGATGTAGATGGACAATAGGACTTAGGCACCTATCCTTCTTAGGCATGTTTGAAAATCCCATTAGGACCTATATGCATCTCCAAGAGTCTAAGTACCTTTGAAAAGCTGGCCCAGAGAGATTAAGAATCTTGTCCAAAGTCACACAAATCAGTGGCAATGTTAGGGTGACCAGATGTCCTGATTTTATAAGGACAGTCCTGATTTTGGGGTCTCTCTTATATAGGCTCCTATTATCCCCCACACACTGTCCCGATTTTTCACACTTGCTGTCTGGTCAGCTAGGCAGTGTTGGGAACAGAATCCACATGTCCTGCCATCCAATCCAAGCTCTAACCATTGGATCATAATATATAAACTTGCAAAGCTGCAAGCCCTTTGTTATTGCTGTTTGTGTTCACATTTGTTACAATTTGTTTTAGGTGCACTTAATCATTCTTTCAAGACATTCAGTACAGGAAAAATTATGCAGAAACTAGTCTCACAGAGAAGATCGTGTCAGATAATCAATTAAGTGACTCACATTTTACTGAACTTAATATGCATCCTGTAATGTTTAAATATACAGGCCATGAACCTGTTCGCATTTAAACCAGTGGGAGGTTTGCCATTAAATTCAGTGGCAACATTAACCCTATTTCAGTAGAGATCATTTTAGCACGTTGTAAAATTCCTTACTGAAAATGAGCTAAATCCTTGCCCTCCTTCCATTTTAAAAGCATCTCATAGACAAACAAAGGGGAAATATTCTCCTGTCAGTGCATCTAATTCCTGTCACCAGCACTGAGAGTGATGTATGTCAAGAGGAACATTAGAATATGTGCAACATACAAAGTACAACTTGTCATATTTTATTCTGAAAGAAACTAGAACTATTACCTTAAAAGAACCTCATTTGTTAGTACTCTGACAAACAGGGCTCCAAGTTATCAATGCTTATCTACACTTATATGCTCCATTCAAGTTGTCTGCAAAAGACCAAGATTCTTTGGAGAAATACATTTTGCTTGTATGGCAGGGTGCTTTAATCAGCTCCAATTCTAGCCCCAATTAGGGGGATTGGATTGGGGCTGGGTAGATAGCCTGATGCTTGCTTGGTAACGGACCACAGCTGCCTGCCTTGTTAGCAGGAGCTATAAGGCTGGGAGGAAGTGAGAGCAAAAGAGGAGGGTAGAGGTAGGTCCGTGTCCGTTGTTGTTGGCCAGGTCTGTGGTAGGCTAAACTGTTGTAAAAAGCCTGTATATAGTTGGAACTGGTGGTGGGAACTTGATCACAAATAAAGAGCACCAGACCTGGGTGTTACACCAGACCTGAAGAGCCTCCGAGAAGAGGGGGAGAAGGGCCGAACCGGAGAGGCACAGTGTGCACCCTGTTACAGCTTGGCTTTCAATAATAATGATTCTAAACTGGGACATCTTAACTGAAAGTCGTACCTATACTATTCAAGTAAATTTCATACACATGAAACATCAAATTTAGTTTTACCTCCTCAAAAGGTGTTGTTAAAAATCCCCATTTGATGGACCATTTCTTCGCAGCTTCAAACTCAGTTTCAACGTGGTATTTCCTGAAGCAGACAGAGATTATGTTTGAAAAGACTTTCCCAGCTATCATCAAAATAAAAAAATCTAATGTCACAAAACACAATTTACAATGATGAGAAATGTAAACTGTGAAATTTTAGTCCTCCAACTTAAACCAAAAGTGTCTGTAATAAAAATTTAAGGCTAAAGAAGTCTGAGGCAAAGATCTTCTTATCAGGGAAAGAGAACACTGAATATGTCCCCTGCTAAATTAGATTCATATTTAGAATTCATGATCAGATGAAGTCTCAAACATAATCATTGGGGAATCCTGACTCAATAATACTGGCAGGTTTTGTTACAGTAGTGGCCATTAAGCCATGAAAAAACGATTGTATGAACCTGTCAATGAGAACAGAGCTGATTTCATATTTTGTATGTCTCGATTAACCAAAGATACCTGTTAAAAGTGAATTACAGATAAAACTAATTTAATAAATGCACACCAAAATAACTATGACTATTGCTTACACTTCAAGCAAAAACTCTTTCCATTAAGAATTATTGGAGAATTTACAAAAGTGTTGATTTATTCTGTTCACTGAGTGATAGTTTTTAAAGGTCCCCAACAATCAAACAACTTGAAGAAACAAAAAGGTCTTACTTATAAAGGAACTTGTTATTGTATAACTCTGCTCAGAATCACATTTACTACACTTCTTGTTGATCATTCATCTATTTTTTTCTTACCATAAGAAAAAGGACTTTGCTTGCTATTTTTCCCAATTAGTATTGGTACCTGCCACTCTACATCACACAGATATATGAGAAAAATGGGTGTAACAAGAAACATACCAATGACCGTGGAGTGCTGAGTGTATTGATGAATGAAACACATATGTAGCCCCCCTCACATTCATGTCTCATTTGCTTAGCTTTTCTGTTCAGAACTATACTTGCTAGGGTTTTTTAAAATTAAAACAGGTATTTAATTTTATAGAGACATGAAAGCTTTTCAAGAGTTTTACATGGTATAACACTTATCAGGCAAAATCTGTCATATCTATCCAGAGATGAGGGCAAATAGAGAAGGATGCGAATATTAACGAAGGCAGTGCTATATGTAATAGGCAATTTAGATAAATAAGTATTTATCAGGAAACCAGAGAGCTGGGGGAGGTCAGTGGAATCAGTGATGGGAGGAAATGAGGATTGGGATAGGGAAGGTCATTAGGATAAGGTTCTGGGAATGGGCAGGAGAGGGGGCAAGCTGTGCAATGTGTTTGAGGCTGCAGGAGGGGAGGCGTGGGTACCAGAACTGTGTCTGCAGGATTGGGGCCAGGAGCCATGTGGGATGGGGTGAGCCATGTGGTAGGGCGTGTGCGCGTTGGGGTGGGGTTCTTCGGGGGGGAGGGGGTTGTGTCTAGAATTGAGGCTGGTGTAGAGGCCACGGGGTGAGAGGAGAAGTTTAGGGGCTGGGGTTTTGGAGTTGGATAGAGGAGCTTGGGGGAGGAGACCCCAGTGGAGGGAGGAGATTGGGGTAGAGACCCAGGAGAGGGAGTCAAAGCAAGGGGTTGGGGGAGGAGATTCGGGTGGTGACCCGGGGTGGGGGGAATTGGAGCGAGGGACTAGGGGGAGGATTTTTGGGTAGCGACCTGAGGAGGGGTGCAAGCCAGAGTGAGGGGGATGGGGGGGGAGGAGATTCAGTGGTGACTCAGAGGGGGCACATCCGAGCGAGAGGAGTGGGGGAGGCCTTACCAGATATTATCCTGAGCCACAAAGTTGAATTGCTGGGCGGGGTTGGGGCTTTTCTGTGCCATGGCTCCCTCCTGCCCCTACTAGTCGTCCCCCCCCAGTGGCAGGGCTGAGCCCTCCTGCGGCACCGGTACAGTCTGATGCCTGGCACTGAGCCAGCCTGGCCCTGCCCTTTGCCACCTCAGGTGTTGCTAGGAGACGGCGTGTGTTCAGGCTCCAGGGAGGAGTGAATCAGGCCTGGCACCCAGTTCCCAGGCTACCGCTGCCTGTCCCTGTAACAAGCACCCCAGAGCCTGCTGCTCGAATCTCCTCTTTCCCCAGGGTCCCAACCCATAGCCATGATCCTCAATACACCCTGCAGCACCCAACCTGCTCGGCCCTAACCCAGCTCCTCTCCTCGCCCCCCACAGCATCCTGATCACTCCCAAATCCAGCTCGGCCATCTTCCCTCCTCGACACACAGTGCCCCATCCCCGGTCCCCGAGCAACAGCCTTCCAAGCCCAGAGGCTGCTGATAGAAAACAGCATTTCCAAAACCTCAGGTCCCAGCCCAGGAATCACTGAGAGCTATAACCCCCACAAAAAGCCACCCCAAACCCACACACCACTGCAACCCATAGCCTCAAAGCCAGAAAGCCTGCAGTCCCCACAGAAAACCACTCTAAACTCAGCCTTCCTATTCCAAAAAACATTGAGAGCCACTACCCCTTCCATGCCCCCAAACCACTGATAGGGCTCAGCGCCCTCCCAAAAGAAGCCTGAACCCCCAACCAGTAATCACTGTTAGTCATGACCCTTCAAGACCCACATTACCACCTTAAACCCCCAAATCATTCTTAGCACATGCCAGCCTTCCCTTTTAATTTCCCCAGAATATTGACTAACCTCTCTATCTCCCTCCTTTATATATTTCAAAGGGAACCAAAATGTATGGCCATGCTTTTTTATTTATATTGCAGTGGGATCTAGGAACTCCTGTCATGGACAAAGACCCCATTGTGCTAAGTGCTGTGCAAACATAGAACCAAAAGGTGAGCCCTCCCTCAAAGAATTTACAATCCAGCTAATGCAATCCATTGCCCCTGTAGTGTGTGTATATATATCTATCTTTCCACTGTTGGCAGGTACACCACCGCCACCCAATCCTGAAAACATGGTGACCTCTGACACAGCTCTGCAAAACAATGCAATTAAGGAACATCAGGATTACTACTAAATTGTGGTGCTTTCTGAACGGCAATATAAAACATGTGTCCTCCAGGATCCAGCTAGTTTTTAGAAAGCCTTTGTTGTGCAAACGTCCTGCATGCAACTATTAGATTTGCTAGTTATTTTCATTTGACAAATGGAATTTGATGCATCAGTCCATTGTCAAGGTGTAATCTGATAGGGTGTTTTCCCAAGTTCAATGGCCTGATTATTTATTCTGATGATCTTTCTTGTTGTTATTCTTCCCTCTCCCTGCTCCCCAACACTCTTATTAACAGGACTTGTAATTTGAAAAGTGTTTGTTATTTTACAGATGGTGTTTTTCTTCTCAACACACCCAAGCCCTACAATGTGCTCGTCTTTGTGAAGAGTGGCAAAAACAAAAATGAGGGACAGAGCAAAAATAGCAGTAGAGGAACCTTAAAGGTGTGTGTGTGTGGGGGGGAGAGGGGGGATTACAATGGGGCTTTTTTGCTTCTTTATGATGTGTGAAGAAGTCCAGTAAGGATTGGTTTCGATTTTGAAGGTTTCCCCACCATTCCTTGTTTACATTAGAAAGTCTACCATAGAAAACTGTAATGATTAGAGAGTTAAGTACCAAGGAAGTGAAACCAAAGGGGCTTTATTCAGACAATTTACAACTCTGTTTTTCACTTATTTTGTTAATAACTATTTAATGAGAACACCTGAGACAAAAACTCTCCTTTTTTTTTTTAAAAAAAGGATCCAGTAACATAGGTCCTTGAGATAAAGGCTAAAAACTTCTGTCTCCATTACTCAGTCATCCAATGAGTTCTTCAGCAAAAGAACAGGGAAGAGCATATTTGGTGATGATATTTCTAAGGTTTAAAAAAAAGGGGCAGAAAAAAGAAACAATAATAAGTAGCTATGAACACCATCTTTCTGGCTTCCTGTAGAAGAAGCCGGGGGGGAACCCCCCCCCCCCGCCTTTTTTTTTTCTTTGCAGCTCACCTTTACAATGTTGCACAGTAAGAAATTCTTTTATGTATAAAAGTTAGCTACAGCCCTTCTTTCATGATTTGTTATACAAATAAATAGACAGTGAAATAGCACCATGTTTTTATAGGGTGGAGATAGGTCCAGAAACCAGGTACATTAAAAAACATGGTTACAACTATAAAGAATAACTACTAAATGGTATGTAAAGTAGATGGGCAAATTACAGGCTGAGAATGAATTTCTGCAGTCGCTATTAGAATAAGGTTGTTGCAAATAATATGTAAACATCTTTTTTTTTTTTAAGATGGATTCTGCTTGGATTTAGTTCTTGGTTTTGCTGGGCCTGTGTACAGCGATCCTGTCTAGTGCAGGAGTTCTCAAAATGGTTTTTTGAAGCTGCTTTTTTTTTTTTTATATAAACACACTGAGTGGCATCTCTGTCTGCATTGGTAGAAATATATGGAGCGGTTGCCTCACAGATGCTGGAATCTGCTATTGTGGTGCAGTTTGCAGGATCAGTGCATTAGTTTATATGAAAGGTTGCTGTCTGTTAGTTGTAGCCAGCTTTCCAGAGGATATTTTAAACCAATGAAACTAATAATAAGTAAGCACTTTTCCTGAATCCTTCTTATATTTGTCTAATGTTTTATATTTAACCATGATCAAATTTGCAGACCACACCAAAATTTGGGGTGTGTAAGGGGAGTGAAAAAAAAAAAAAGACATAATCAAACTACAACATGAGTTGGAAAGAGCAGTCGGGTCTGCAGACAATGGGATTGATATTCAACATTAATAAATGTAACCTATACTTAAGGAGAACAAACAAACAGCAGTTTTAAAAAGTTAACAGTTGCCAATAGTTACCACGGAGTGATGTGTGAGATTACTAGTTTCCCCTAATATTTAGAATAGGTGATATCTGTGGGAACCGTTGTATAGAAAGGACATAACCAAGTAGCCACATCCATTGTGGTAGCAATGTTTCATAATTTCCTCTTAATATTGCATTTTCCATGCATAGTTGCTGCAGAGAAGGAGTGGAACTGGTTTAGAAGGTTGGAAAGGGAGATATTTGTAAGAATATCTTCATCTTATCTTAATGTGCTAAAATTTGTTTACAACTTCATTGTGCCTTTGCTAATACAATATATTTGAATGAATCTGATGGAAAGCTGAAGTATCCCCTGGGGCTTTAGTGAGTATTATTCAAGGTATTATTGAATCTAAATTAGCTTCTTTTTAATAGGAAGCAAATAGTAAAATACTCTCCAATATTCTAACTGATAGACTTGGTTTAAGTCTGAACATGAAAGTTTGTACCAAGGTTAAGAATTTTGCAGGAATGATATTTTAATTTTTATTCAATTTGTAATAAGACCTTTCACAGATGCTGTTTATTATCTTGCTAGGAACCAACTTGCTAATATATCCAAGGTCCAGAAAGCTAGCCAATCAGTATCTGCAATGATGGATCTTACTTCTTATTTAGTAATTTTTTAACTAACTATCCTCCAATTCCTAGATAGTTTTGGTAAATATAAAAAGGATCTTACTTCTGGTATCTGTAATGGGAAATACATAGGCCTTTTGACAAACACAATGACTTTCCAAAATTTTTTTTTAATATTGTTTTGTTTTTTATAGATGTTATTTATCATGGACTACAAACTTTTACTGGAAGGTTTGAGAAAGAAAGGACTCAACATACTTTATGGTTATATGTGGGAACCCGAGAAAATATTTACAGATTGCAAAAAGTTCACTGTGTTCCAGTATATTAATATTTTTGGCCCTCTATCAACTTTTCAGTACCGTTTTTCTTCTTGCAGTTGCTTTATAAAACATTTCAAACAACAAATAAAGCCAACTGGCTCTTTCCACTAATGTGCTTGAATAGTTTTCCTCCTTTGTTTGAAACCTGTTTTGTGCAATGAATTGTTAAAGCCTAATGTAGCTTTTTCACGCCATGCAACAGGTTTTTATTCATTCTGTAAAATGAATGCAGGGGGAGTTTAAAACTAAACTTACCAGTTTACAAGCAACATATTTGACTGCTTAATTGCCAAGTTATTTTTTTCCTAGGGCAAGGAATCTAATGGCCTTGAATACCAAAAGACTGTAAACACCTTCAGTAGTCATTTTAGATATACAAAAGAACTTTTATTTGCTTAGCAGAAAAATAAGCACCACTCTGTACACCCAAAATAGCAGTTATAATTGCTCTTTGGGGTCTCCAAAATCTTTAAACTACCTAAAATACAACAGATCTCACTTGCACCTAGCTGCCTGATTCTATTCTGTGTCTAATTATCAATTAGTTCAGCAATTAAATTGGTTGAGTCTCCAATCACACTCAGAAAAGCTTACTCATTGTCCTATTTAATTAGCTCCTGCTGTTTAGTCACATTTATCTCCTGGAACCCTCTTAGTGTAGTCTATGCCACTTTATGGGCAAAAAATAATCTTTTAATGAAAACAATCAAAATCAGAACTTAAATTCTAAAGCACAGTAAAGGAAATGCTTTAATTCTGTCATATGGAATGAAACTTTATATTAATATAACTGAATAATATTAACTGAATATTAATACTAAATTTAGCAAAAAAAATTCTTGCCACCATTATTGAATGGAATCAGAGTTTTCAGATATGAGAATGCAGATGTAAAACATGACTATAGGTTTTAGGACTTTTATAATATCCACAGTTTAAAAAAATCCTCTCCTTTACATACATTTCCCCCCTCCAAGACTGTACAAAAGTATGTGTACTTGTGAACATAATTCTAAAAAGCTGGGACTGATTGTCTTCAAGATCTGATATCCATTTATAATGTTTATCCCTAAATTGATGCAAACACACTGTATTTGATGCTTTGTATATTATTCATTGGGGAAAAGAATCTGAAACTCATACACAGGAGCTTTCTGTGAGATAATCTGTTCACTGAAGTTATGTACCATTACCAGGGTTCATCTCAGATGGACTCTATATAAGTAACCCACAAGTACTATTTATGAGTGTTTTCTCTCCCACCCAAGTGAACTGAGATAGATGATTCTATTGTATACCTTGCACTCAAGTAGTACAGATATAGGCATAAAGTATTTTTCCTTTTATTGGACTCTAAAGTATCTATTCTGCAGTTTTCATCTTCAGTTACAAAACTGGGCTTTTTATATTTAAGATTGAGTTCCCAATGCCAATATTATACCATATCATCAACTGAAGAGATTTGACAACAGTTGCTATCCTTGGCAGTAGAGACAAGAGTGTTACCGTGGATGGCTTTCATCAGAGGTTAGTAATGCAAAAGAAAAGTTATAAAAGGAACTTTTGAGGGTCTTTATATTTTGCTAGCTCTTAGTCCGTCAGAACTTTGAATTATTCAGGAAAAAGTGAAGTGGCAATTAAAGGGCTAGATGTTTGGCGCCTGTTTTAGTTGCTTTGTACTGTGCATGTTGGAAAACTGCCTTAAAGAGGCAGCTGAGAATTCCCTTATATAGGGGAAGCCTTGAGTGTTATAAAGATGATAAGTTGTTTTACTTTCCCCACAAGTATAGGTGATATATTGGGAGTAGGGAGGGAGTTTGTTGAGGGCAAGTGAACACTGCACTAGAGCTCACAGTGCTCTTGTGGATCCTGGTCTGGCAGAATAGTTGCTATGAAACTTTCCCACCTAGGGCAATTTAGAGGAGCTGTTAGACCATAAATTACACTGGGGATTGTTTCAGCTCTTGGCAGATCTAGGATTGGAGCATCATAAAGGTGGCTTAGAGACATCCTCCATCCATCCCCATTTTTCATGGCAAAATTGTATGTGCTTCATGACCTACTGTGCTAACTCACATATATATTGTGAACAAAATCCTAAAAATGAAAATATATGAGAATATTTTTCATCTCTACAGCCTAGAATTGCTCAAGGTAGGAAGCATGTGTCACTAAGAAAGAGCTCTGAAGTATTTGTTTGTCTTTGACATTTTTGAAACACACAATAGTAATTCTAAAGATCTGTTACAGTATAGGAGGTATGTTCTATACAGATAGGCAGGACTTATGTACAATAGTTCTCTCTCTCTGGCTCTATATATCATCAGTCCAGGGGTCACATTTTTAATTTTTTGAAGGCCTCCATTTCAAACTATGGAGTTAGGCACTTCAATGTATATATAGGCACCTAAAAAAAGAGGCTTGATTTTTAGAGATGTTGAACATCCCCAGCTCCCACTGAAGTCTGTGGGAGCTGTGGGTGTTTCTGAATATCAGGTGACTTATTCAGGTACCTAAATATACATTTAAGTGTCTACTTTTAGGCAAATCACATTTCAGAGAGTTTACCATTGGCAGTTCTGTGCCTGTTGCTGTGATATTGTTTGGGTTGCTAACAGTGTAGGAGACTAAGAGAAGAGATGGTACACAACTTCAGCCTGTTTTACTAATGTTTTAATATTACTGTTTCAATTTAGATACCTTAAATGGTACAGTCTTCATTATGATTACTATGAAGTTTTTGAAGTAGACAAAATCCTATTGATGTTATAGACTGGTCGCTCCACTCTAGCATAAGCTGCTAAGACCTGTCATGTCATGAATAAATTAAAGTATGGAATATCCATTTTAACAATGGTCCCAATGGTGTTGTTGGAACCATTAGAGTTTATGGTAACATTTGGAGCTGTCACCATCTTAATGTGACTGTAATGATTACATTGCTTTGAATAATGTTGTCTTCACTTTCTCAATGATTGACTGTTCTTTTTCTGTCCATAAAATGACACTGACAACAGCAGTCTTTTGCGGGCTTTCCTGCTGCTGAAGCTGGAATAATTTTAAATTGAATCTGGACATTTGTTAATAACTCTTGCAATTTCCATGCATACTTCAGAGGTCACATAGGCATACTAGATTTTGGCTCTTACCCCCAGGAGGGTACACATATCTATAATCTGGCTGACAGAATATCCATGTGTAGCACCCCAAAGAAGATTATTTCTTCAAACAGCATAGGGGACTCTGCATATGTGTCCCTTTGCATGAAAGTATGGCCCTTGACTCTTCAACCTTGTCCCCGAACACAGTTCCCAGATCATGTTGCAAAGAGTCTGCATAATGGTCTCACTGAGATTTGAAGGAAGACAGAACATGAGCAGCCAACTTCCAGCCTGTGCTTGGTGAGGAATATTTTTGTTGGTGCCTACAAGCAACACTTACAATAATATTGCTCATACATGCTGGAGTACCTAGGCATAAGAGCATGAATTAAGGATGAAGTGAGAAGATTTAACTATGAATTTGTTGAATTATATGGTTTCATATCAAACTCAATGTTATTTCAAAGTAGTTTTCTGTGTCTCATACAGTGCAAGTTTCAAACCAGGAGAGAGTTACCTTTTTTTTTGGCATGTTAGTCAGGGAGTCTAAGACATTTTAATAGCTTTCATATTCCACTCTTCAAATATATTATTGCAGCACAATAGTTTCTTTGCATGAGAATTGCTTAAATGATTCAAAATGGATTGAAAAATATATTTCAGGTTTTAATTTTATGCACAGAACTTTAATGAGCAGCGCTCCTTAGAGATTTGCTGTCAGTTTAACATATTCACAATAATCTCAGATGTTATTCCATCTAAATCCTTTTAGAGGGAAGAAACTAGTAATTTTTCCTTGGAGGATGTCAGAAAATATATTATTGTTGAAATTACATTTTGATCCCAGAATGCTACGTAAAATATCATTGCTAGGAAGAATAAATAGCACTTTGTTTCTGAAGTAATATGCATGTGAAACTTTTTTTTTTTGAGTCTCCTGTAAATGTAAAAACAAGTGATCTTCATTTTGTTAGTCTCATACTGTTTTGCTTCCTTTGTGGATAATCATAGGCAGTGATGGATTTCAGCATCTAATTTTCCTCTAATTTAAGGAAACATTTGTTATTAGCTTCAGATTTTCTTACACACAAATGGCACCTGTAGCATGGTGAAGTTATTATCAACCCTGTCTAGATATATCTCACTGGGCATACTTTGAGCAAGTAAATTAGAAATATTTGATAAAAATGAAACTCAAAATTACTAATTTTTTATTAAAAAAAGAAAAGGAGTACTTGTGGCACCTTAGAGACTAACAAATTTATTAGAGCATAAGCTTTCGTGAGCTACAGCTCACTTCATCGGATGCATCCGATGAAGTGAGCTGTAGCTCACGAAAGCTTATGCTCTAATAAATTTGTTAGTCTCTAAGGTGCCACAAGTACTCCTTTTCTTTTTGCGAATACAGACTAACACGGCTGCTACTCTGAAACCTGTAATTTTTTATTGTAAGACCTTACAATTTATTTCCTCTGGAGCACATGAACAAATACACTTCAGTCCTGTCCTGAGCCCTGGGATGTATCAGTGTTCTCTTTCCACTCAGAACATAAGAATGGCCATACTGGGTCAGAACAACAGTCCATCTAGCCCAGTATCTTGTCTTCTCACGGTGGCCAATGCTAAATGCTTCAGAGGGAGTGAATAGAACAGGGCAATTTTGAGTGTTCCATCCCCTGTCATCCTGTCCCAGTTTCTGGCAGTAGGAGATTTAGGGACACCTGGAGCATGAGGTTGCATCCCTGACCATCTTGGCTAAAAGCCATTGATGGATCAGTCCTACATGAACTTGTCTAATTATTTTTTGAATGCAGTCATACTTTTGGTCTTCACAACTTCCCATGGCAATGAGTTCTACAGGTGGATTCTGTTGTGTGAAGAATACTTCCTTTTGTTTATCTTAAACATGCTGTCTGTTATTCTTATCAGGCAACCTCTGATTCTTGTATTATGTGAAGGGGTAAATAAGACTTCCTTATTCACTTTCTCTATTCCATTCACAATTTTGTAGATCTCTATCATATTCCCCCCATGTCATCTCTTTTTCTAAAACAGCCAGCCTCTGTCTTTTTAATCTCTCTTCATGTGGAAGCTGTTTCATACTCCAGTCATTTTTATTGCCCCTCTCTGCATCTTTTCCAATTCTAATACATCTTTCTGGAGACAGAGTGACCAGAACTACACAATATTCCAGGTGTGGGTGTACTATGAATTTATATAGTGGCATTATGATATTTTCTATTTTATTATCTATCCCTTTCTTAATGGTTCCTAACATTCTACTAGCTTTTTTGACTTCTGCTACTCGTTGAACAGACGTTTTTAGAGAACTCTCCACAATGACTCCAAGATCCGTTTCTTGAGTCGTAACAGCTAATTTAGACCCTATCATTTTGTATATATAGCTGGGATTATTTTGAATTACTTTGCACTTTGAATTTCATCTGCTATTTTCTTGCCCAGTTAGTTTAATGAGATCCCTTCGTAACTTTTCAGTCAGCTATGGACTTCACTATCTTGAGTAATTTTGTGTTGTCTGAAAATTTTGTCACCTCACTGTTCACTCCCTTTTCCACATCATTTATCAATATGTTGAACAGCACATGTCCCAGTTCAGATCCTTGAGGGACCCCGATATTTACTGCTCTCCACTGTGACAACTTACCACTTATTCCTACCCTTTGTTTCTTATCTTTTAACCAGTTATTATCAAGGGGAAGAGTTTCCATGTCTGCTTACTTTGCTTAAGAGCCTTTGGTGAGGGACCTTGTTAAAGGCTTTCTGAAAGTCCAAGTATACTATATTAACTGGATAACCCTTGTACACATGCTTATTGCCACCCTCAAAGAATTCTGATAGATTGGTGAGACATCCTACTCTGCTTGCTCTTACACATTAGTTTCTAAATAGCTTCAATTATATTATATCAGTGCAACTGTATTGTCTCAGTCAGCAGGGTTGGAGAATGAAGTTGAAGTCAATGGTGCTATAAAGGTAGTACAGGACAGAATTTAGTCTTCTGAGACTGGACCAAGATATCCCTGTTTCTGGAATCTTAATATTGGTAGAACTCTTGTTGCTTCACTTTAGATGACCCACATGTTGCTGTGGGGTCAGCTTCAGTGGAGAGGCTTTATCTAACCTGTATTATGTGTTTTAGGGCTTACTGTAGTGCCCATCATTGCAGTAACAAAAGGCTAGAACATTAGGCATTGAAAAAGAGGCACTTAGGGATAGATCCACAAATGAACTTCAGCAACTAAGTGGGGTCCATGGTGGACTTCATGGAGTATTCTGGTCTTTACCCTTCCCTGATTCTGGGAAGCTCTCCTAGGACTCTGTGTACATAGGCAAGCAGCTGATTGTTAATGAATTGTTGACTGTGGAGCCCATAATGCTTCACCATTTCTACAAGTGGTCTGATGTAGATAGTGAAAAGACTGGTGGGGACAGGATAAATCCATGTTGGAGTCAAGGGGTGGGGAGAGCTTTTGCTAGGGGTAAAAATAAAAGGCGCTGAGGGCGGGAGTGCACATTTTACCTTTCTTTACTAAAAGCAGAGGGAGAGCTCCCCCTCCTCCTTGGCTGTGTGGTGAAGTTCCCTCTCCTGTTTCAAACTACCAGCCAGCTTTTGGGAAAGATGAGCAGTTGCCAACAACCATTCTCTGTATTGTTGAGAGTAATCAAGATTTCAAACATAGTGCTATATCATCTACTTCAGCTATGATGAGGAAGCAGGGTCAACAATACCTCATGGGCAACTGTGTTAAAAACTTCAGACAGGTCAAGAAATATGAGTATTAAGCTAAGTCCTCTATCCGTTTCAGTAAGGAGGTCATCCATTAGTGCTACTAAGGCTGTCTCCACAACACATCCCAGCCTGAATCTTGGTAGTAAAGCTTCCAGATGTCAGTGGATGTCACACGTTGTTGGAACTTGGCTGTCACTACTTTTTGAATGTTCTGAATCATTTTGCCTGGAAATTGGAGGTTGGAGAGGATTTCTGTATAGGATTTTGACCTTCTGAGGACAGGACAGACTATTATGCTTTCCAAGGACGTTGGCAGATTCACTTGGAAGGAAGTTTTGATTCATTTCCATTAGCAGTGGGCCAAGTTTTCTTTGCTGGCTTTCTTCAGCCAGCAGGGACCACTGGTATGTGTCATATGTAGTGGCTAGGATATTTCTCAGGACTTCTTGTGCTTTCATCATGTGTGGACAGAGCCAACCTCAATAAGCAACAGTGGGATGGTTAATATCAGCGGGTCAGGTTTTGGGTTTTCTGCTTGATGAGTTCATCTTGTTTATCTTTTCTGCAAAGCAGGATGAATGCTCTTCATAGTGGTCAAAATTTGAGTTTTATTACACAGTCTGGGATTATTAACTGCTCACTAGGAGGAATATAGCACTTCTAACTGATGGTTGCAGTTGTGATGGTAGAAGAAGAAAGGTTTCTATTTGCTTCCTTTACTGTCATGGTGCAGTGCTAGCAGGCGGCCTTCATTGGTGGTGAATGGATTCAAAGTGCATTTTGCTTCATTTTCATTCTATGGTTTTGTTTATGCACCTCAGTTTTTGATCAACCACTGTGATTTTCATAGTTAGAGCAGGACAAAGAGGTGACTTGCATCCAAATCACTGAATTTACTGAGGCAGATATTTTCATGAGAAATGGCTGTTCCTTGCTGTTGAGAATGCTAAAAGGAAACAACTGTTAACTCTACGATATAAGAATGAAACAGGTAAAAAAGTGTAAGTGTAAAAAAAGTGTAAAAAAGATGGCTCAGATGAAATTGTCCAAATGTGAATGTCAGTCTTAACAGAATAAATAAATTTTTATTTAATATTAACATGGGGCAGAATCCTACTCAAATGTAAAGATAACTTGTATAATCCTACCACTAAATTTTTCAAGCCAGTGATAAAATTTTTATTAGTTGAACTTGTAAATGTAATATTTTGACATGTATTTAAATATTTAAAGAAATTTGTTCTAGATACTTAAATATAAAATATTCTTATGCATTTTTAAAGAGCAAAGAGTACAATAATTTGCTGCTGTCATCTGAGGTTGTTTTAAGTGTGCATTAATGACCTCTAGGATATACATCACAAGCTTCATGCTCACTAAATTATAGAGCATGGGAGCTTTGCCATTATTGGTCAGGCTCTGTTTTTTTTGTTTACATGAATTTTTAAGCATGTCATTGACAAGATTTGTAGATCTGAAAGTTAGACAAGAATGAAGTATATACCTGAAGCTCATGGTAGCATAGTTACTATTTCTAATGAAATCTAAAAACACTTGTTTCAGAGAGAGACTACCAAAATATGTGGCAATTTTTAGTTGCTTTTTAAAAATTATTTATATTAACTTGGGTAAGATGAAGCATTTTAGGTCATAGATAAACTGTTGATAAAAATCACAAATGGTAAGTTTCAGAGTAGCAGCCATGTTAGTCTGTATTCGCAAAAAGAAAAGGAGTACTTGTGGCACCTTAGAGAATAACAAATTTATTAGAGCATAAGCTTTCGTGAGCTACAGCTCACTTCATCGGATGCATTTGGTGGAAAAAGCAGAGGAGAGATTTATATACACACACACACACACACACACACACACACACACACACACACACACACACACACACAGAGAACATGAAACAATGGGTTTATCATACACACTGTAAGGAGAGTGATCACTTAAGATAAGCCATCACCAGCAGCGGGGGGGGGGGGGGGGGGGGGGGAGAAGGAGGAAAACCTTTCATGGTGACAAGCAAGGTAGGCTAATTCCATGGAGAAATACCATGGGGAAATAGTTTTACTTTGTGTAATGACTCATCCATTCCCAGTCTCTATTCAAGCCTAAGTTAATTGTATCCAGTTTGCAAATTAATTCCAATTCAGCAGTCTCTCGTTGGAGTCTGTTTTTGAAGCTTTTTTGTTGAAGTATAGCCACTCTTAGGTCTGTGATCGAGTGACCAGAGAGATTGAAGTGTTCTCCAACTGGTTTTTGAATGTTATAATTCTTGACGTCTGATTTGTGTCCATTCATTCTTTTACGTAGAGACTGTCCAGTTTGGCCAATGTACATGGCAGAGGGGCATTGCTGGCACATGATGGCATATATCACATTGGTAGATTTCCCCATGGTATTTCTCCCTCCCACCCCACCCCCCACTGTTCCTCTGATATTCTTGTTAACTGCTGGAATTAGCCTACCTTGCTTGTCACCATGAAAGGTTTTCCTCCTTCCCCCCCCCGCTGCTGGTGATGGCTTATCTTAAGTGATCACTCTCCTTACAGTGTGTATGATAAACCCATTGTTTCATGTTCTGTGTGTGTGTGTGTGTGTGTATATAAATCTCTCCTCTGCTTTTTCCACCAAATGCATCCGATGAAGTGAGCTGTAGCTCACGAAAGCTTATGCTCTAATAAATTTGTTAGTCTCTAAGGTGCCACAAGTACTCCTTTTCTTTTTACAAATGGTAAGGTACAGGATCCTCAATATTATAACTGAATTGGGTGTTTTTGTTTTTTAAAACATGGAAATGACAATTTCAAAAGGGGTTGATTGGCTTAATTTTGTGTAACTTAATTAGTTGTGTTTGGATGCATTTTACAGTCTATTGTAAGTTCCTTCCAGTGGATAGGTTTTTACTTTTTTGGTATCCTTAAAGGTCCCCAACAGAGAAAACAAGATACATAATGCTTGAGTCTGTGTATTTGCTAAAGAACACTGAACGATAAGCACAGCCTGAGAATATCACACTTTTCCTGCTCTCCTGAGTGCTCTTGAGTATCAAAAAGTCTCTCCCAACATTCTCAGACACAAGTTCCCTAATTAAGTGCTTTCTCTTTAAGGCAAGAGAGGTGGCGGCTTTACTTTGTTGCAAAGTAAAGGAAGCCATGGGAAAGAAAAATAAAAAATTCATAGGAGGTGCAAAAGTGCACACCAATTAGAATCATGGTCTCATTTTCTAGCATGAGATTCCCCCCTGAGAAACCAAGTTCAAAAGTAGCATCAAAACATGATTAATCTGCACCCTATAGGAATACAGATGAAAAACTGTAAATGAGAGGAAAGTGAACCAAAACAACTGGAAGCATAAATATTACTGTACAAGATCAAACAGAAAAGGGCTAAAGAGTTCCCTAAGGTTGAAGATAAGGTTGCTTTATGCTCCTCCTATACAGTCCCCTAGTACATAGATAAAATTGATACACTGCAACGGGAGGGAAAGCTTAGGTGTTTATGGGATCATTCTGCACAGCATTTCTTATTAACACTTTTAATATCAGACTATTGGCCATATTCTTCTCTGCTATTTCACTGTAAAGCTGAATAGAATAGAATTTTTCCTTAGAAACTTAGATAAGTTCCCATGTGTTGAGCTCAGTGGAATCAAATCTAGAATGAGGTAGTCATGTATACATCTCTGCATCTAAGTTAGGACAAGCAATCCCTTTGTGGTGGTGTTAGCCACTGGTATTCATGAAAATGTTATAGGTCTGGGACGTCCTTAGGTTTGAGAGTCTGCTGGGGCTTAGTAGTGGAGTTGACCACTTATGACAGAAAGCATGCCTGTGTCAACATCTTACACACTATTGTAATAATCTTTGTACAAAATATACTTTGTGAAGTATCACTTGAAAACTCATAATTTGCTGGTCATTATTGTCCTGACAAAATGTGTGTGGTGACTTTGTATGTGAACTGGTAAGTTTCCACTGTATGGTTTTATTAACACATTCCAAACTAAGGTTGGCAAATAAATGTGTCTTAAACAACGGAATGTGTGCTCTGTTTAATTTGCATTTAAGCAATACACAGAGTCATCATGCAGGAGGGGAAACAAAAGAAGCTCCAACAGGAAAAAGCAGCAGAGAACATCCTCTTTGTCTCTCGATTGTCAACTGGAAATGTTTTCCAAAAGGGGGACTGACACTATAAAAAGGAGGGACAAACACCCCATGGCAACCCTCCTCTCTCTTTGCCATTGATTCACTGCATCAGAAAGGACAAAGAAAGCAGCCATTGAACTGGGGTCCTGACCTATGAAGTTAGGTCAGTGAGACTGCTGAAAGCGTGTGGTGAGAAAACTTTGCTTTGAGTTTAATATAGTTAAGTTAGGCACCAGTTGTATTTTATCTTTATTTTTCTCGTAACCCTTTCTGACTTTTATACCTCATTACTTGTACTCACTTAAAGCCTCTCTTTGTACTTAATATAATTGTTTTATCTAATCCAGTGTGTTTAAATTGAAATGTTTGGGAAACTCCATTTGGTGTGGCAAGTTATGTGCGTATTAGTATTATTAAAATGTCATGCACGTTGCAGTAAATACAGCTTTGTGGTTCCATCCTGCAAGGTGCTGAAGTGCCCTCACCTGCCACCGCAGCTTCAAGAATCTGAATGCTGTTGAAAAGCATAGACTAGTCTGTGACATCCTGCACTACGATGTACTGTAAAAGATGGTTGTCATTGCAACAATAGTCTTGATATTAGAGCCTCGGGGGCTGTTAAGATGAGGCCATGCACAGAGAATAAAATTAATTTCCTCAGTGGAATACAAAGAGGAAGAAAATGCATTCCCCTGCAATGTGGCTTTTACTGTAGCTGTGGAGGGTCATGGGACTTAAAATATTTACACTGCCAAATGTATGAAATCCTAGACATGTCAGTATTTAGACGTACGTTCCATATGTGGCGTTGCTATAGCGAAGAATTATCTTAATGGACAATTATTGTATGTTACCTGCATAAATAATTTTACTAACAATTTCTGGCAAATGTAAGCCTCTGTTATTGGATTTAGACTATCATTTTGCTTCTTTCTTCCCCCCCTCCCCCACCTGTATTTCAGTAATGGATACTTTTAACCCGTTCTTTATAGAAGGAGCAATTCCAAATGTAGCAAAGATTACTGGCATCAATTATTGCCCCCAAGATTACCCACCTTTCATATTTCAGTCTGATTTGCTATTCCTTATGTAAATTGCCCCTTTAAATATAACCTGAGCTAGTCCATTTTCTTCCCAGGATTGTTTGAGAACCTGTCATACGATGTGCTGTATAAAGATATATGTTAGAAAAAGGCAAATGATGGGGCATCATAATGTAGTTGTAAGTTTTGGTATAATAGATCTTATTACTATTAAATAGCTGTTAACCCATCTGAGTTATATAACATGTAATTTAATGTATATATATATATATATATATATATATATATATATAATTTAATGAAAGCCTCCATCACTTCTCAGTAGCATGTTAAATGTTACAAATTCAGGGAGGTTTTCACATTAAAGTAATTGGAAATAAAGCTTATAAGAACAGAAAGAAAGTTTACTCTTCCTCTTTATAGTGAAAACAAATGTGTTTTTCTCCAGACTCTGCCAAGACTGTGTTTTAATGATTTAACAGATGGAGTTGGCACATGTGAACCTGGAAGATGCATCTGTCTGATTTTTCCAGTCTGAGGATTTTTTTTAACTGCATTAATAGCACAGATGATGGTAAAATATCACCTCCCCAGGCTGCTTTGCTCTCCTAACACATAATGTCTTTTAAGAAAAAAGTGATAGAAGACTGGGGTGAGGAAAAGGCCAGGGAAATGAGGATTTGAAAAGTTTAATATTTTCTGTCTTCACTGCACCAGGCTTTTAAAACTCTTGCTTTAATGAATTCTGTGCATGTGACTTGTGTGCATGTGTGTGTGTGTGCTGAAGCTGAAATTCTACCCAGGCAGCCTTATCTGTGATCTTACAGCTCTGTTAATTACTAGCTCTAAATAAACAAACACAATTTTAAATAAGGAGACCAAGAACCACCAGCCTTTCAGCTTTTCAGTTTTAAGTGAGTGTGATTTGAAATGTTGAATATGCAGTATGGTCGTTCTACTATTTTTAGGAGCTGATCTTGCAAAGGCATGCTTAATATTAGACATGTGAGTTGTACCATTGTCTTCTGAGACATTACTATGCATGCATTTAAAGCACCTGTGTAAGTGTTTGACTTCAATTTTCTCCGTCCTTGTTCAAACTTCCTAGTGAAGCCAACTTGGATGTCTGCCTGAGGGCTTGGCTGCACTAAAAATGCTACAGCAGCACAGTTGCACCACCTTAATGCTTCAGTGTAACCTCTCGATGGGAGGGATTCTCCCATAGATGTAGGTAATCCACCTCCCCAGGAGGCAGTAGTTAAGCTGACAGAAGTCTTCCATCAACAGAGCACTATGTGGGAACTGAGGTCAGCTTCACTACACCACTTGTGTGGTAGGATTTTTCATACCCCTGATCAACCTGGTTAAACTGACCTAATTTTCTAGTGTAGACCAGGCCTGACTAAAAACAGCATGAATTCACTCTTGATTCTTTTACATCAGTTATGTTAAGTAAAAATCAATGGGCTGGTAGTTCTAAGCCTGTGAATTATATAATACCAATTTAACTTGTGTAAGGATTTAAAATAATTTTAATATTTTGTATTTCTGCTATAATACTATACTATAATAATAATAAATAATAATGATAATGATTAATATTCCAATAGTGCCTAAGATCCAATTGATAGGGCCCATTGTGCTAAGTGCCGTAAAACTCTTACTAAGAGTGAGTCCCTGTCACAAAGAGTTTACAGTTGTAACCAGTTGTAAAGCCCTTAGCCACATTGGTTAGCATGCAGTCCATCTGGTTTCAGTAAGTTTAGTCTCATGAGTAAATGCCTGCCAAGGTGAGCAAGGGCTCTATATTCTGCTCCTAAATAAAAATGTTAGTGAAAATTAATTTCCAGGAGGCTATGGATCTTCCCGTGCTTGCTTTAATAGAACTGGGCCTTTTAATTAATTTCAGTTTTACTTTACTAGTTTTGAGAAAAGAGAAAATGAAAAATAGAGCAGCTCCCAATGCTTATGGATTCATCATAGAGAAACTCAGGAGCAAAACTAGTATGGACTGAGCAGCAGAAAGAGCATTAATGATACTGATGGTATGTTAAAATTAAAAAATACTGCAATGAAGAAGAACTTGTTTCCTTATGAACAGCACTCTCTCTCATTCGCTGCAAAGCAAAACAAAATGTATCAAGCTACCCCGTGCACCTGCTCCACAAATGCCATGATGCATGTTTAACTCTGCACATGTTACTCCTTGAACAATGACAGCACTTGAAAACCAATGCATGGTAAACATATTTTTTCATACAAATGTTTAAAATAGATTTATGCTTTCAGCCATGTTTGGATCATTGACAGTGTGCAGCTGTGCTAACTCCCCTTCTGCTCTGCCTCTCAGCCGCAAACCATAACTGGTCCAACACAATGGCCACCTTCTCTTCACCTTGCCGAGTCCAGGCTGGAAGCAGTTAGCTTTCTTTCTAGTAAGGCCAAAACCAGAGGCCTTTACTCACGCAAAATTCTTTCTGAAACGGCAGTGAGCTTGCCTAAGTAAGCAAGAAGTTGACCAGGAGCCTCATCCAAAGCCCAGTGAAGTCAGTGGTGGACTTTGGATCAGGCACTCTTTTTAACCACTCCCAGACATTATTAGACCATCTGCCCATACAAACATTTAAAAACATTTCTCATAAGGGGTGCAAACCTTGCTAACACACAAACATCCTGTATCAGAATCAGGAGTGTGCTACTAGAACCTAAGTTATGTAGATTCTACAGGCACACAAGTTTCCATGGATAGCAATAGGAGTTTTGGATTTGCAGGAAATAAAAGACTGAACTCAAAGTTATTAAAGATATCTGCACTTAATTGTCCAGTTAAAATCCCAATATGACCATCAAACTTCAGTTGTTGTTATTAATATGCAGATTGGAGGTTGGGACTCGGATCACTGACAGCAGTAGAAAAGTGTCCAGTTTAATTTTATTGTAAACTCATCATGGCAAGGATTGTGGGTTTTGGGTTTTTTTTTATTTATTTCTGTAAAGAGTCATGCAAATATTTTTGGGCTATAGAGACAATAAATAACACTAATGTATTTTGTATGGATTACAGAATGAATTGCTGTTAGCTATATTCTTTAGCTTATGAAACAATATAAAATATTTCCTTTTGAATCAATGAGAGTTCAATGGGCTTTAAACAGTGATATATGAAGTCACTGTAGCCCTTGACATCAGTGGGCATTGAAGTAGGTTCTATGTTAGAAAAAAAAAGTTGCACAAATTTTTAAAAAGCTCATTCCAGCTAGGGGAAATTTCAGTAGTCTGATTTAGAATTCAGGTTGTAATGATTCTATGGTTACACAGACTCTGTGGTCTTTATCTACATAGCTAAATAAACGATTTGGTCATTGGTAGGAACTGAACTGAAAGCCTTTTGCTCCCAGAACATAAGCCTTTACCTTGTAAGCTAAAGGAAAATGTCTATTGCTGGCAGTATTACAGTTTAGATACTCTGTAGGCAAGCAACATTACGCGCACTGAGGATATGTCTACACTGCAGTTGAAGGTGTGGTGCAGCTTGTGTAGGCATACCTTTAATCTAGCTAGCATAGCTAAAAACAGCAGTGAAGATAAGGCAGCAGGGGCTTCAGGACAGGCTGTAGATGCTCTCGTGGAACTCTGTATACATATGTGCATCGCTAGCCTGAACTGAAACCCTAATCAAATCTGAGATTCTCTGCAGGGCAGTGGTACATATAATATACTAGATGGCTTGTTGTATGATTTAAAAAATATTACAAATCCACCATATTTAATGCTTAAATTATGGACTCTATTTACCATTGTGTAGAGCAATAATAGGGTATTTGGCAAAGTCTGTTTGTTGAAGCATGATAGCTTTTTTCCTATAATAGCCATAGTAAATAAGCTAACATTTTCTGTTGGATGTGAATGAAATAATCATTTGTTGAGAAAATAAGATACATGATATTCTGCAGATATAAGAAAAGAGGGATATCACTTGAAGTTATTGCATCATATTTCTTTGGAGTGTTGTACTAGAAATAATTAATTTCCCTAGTTTTGAATGTACATCAATTTTGACACTTCTTTATGTCATGGCTATGGGAGAGAAAAGAAGCTAGAGTTAGTGGCAGGCTATTGACATGAATGGTGTTAAATTAGAGGCTACAGAGTTTAGGTAAAATGGATTTATATGAATTGAATCAAATCTGATCTTTTGAAAGAAAATAATTGAGTTATGACACAAATGTTTTTATATAATGGAATAGTCTTCAACAACCTGACCCTGTTCTCATTAAGTCCATGACAAGTCTCCAAGTAACCCTACATTCACTGATAAAAGTTTGGCTTCTGTACATGTAGGAGGAAAAGAGAAATAATGGTGCTGAAGAAAGCTGAGAAGAAAGTACTGTATTGAGAAATCTGCCTTCTTCCCTTAATAATAAAGAGACATTTGTAAGGTAATGAACTTTAACAGTTCTCTTTAGACTGTTAACAGTCTGGCTGAGTTATGACATTTTAAACTTTTTAATTTCTCATTATAGTTCCTTTGCTCTCTCATTGTGATTGGTAAAATAGAAGTTTCACTAACTGGATGTGCAGATAAACCTATCAGCTGCAGTTACTGCCCAAGTTACCAAAAGTAAAGTGTAGCAAATCATAAATAAAGTTTCTCTATGCTTTGAATCTCACCTTCATCTTAAAACAAAGTGATGTACATGACAAAGCAGAATAAAAAATTCAGTCTGCTTGTAAAGGAGTGGACTTACCCCTGCGGCACCTCCTGCTGGTCTTGGTCGGGAATTAGCTCACCAGGCTCTGGAGCGCCATATGCAGGCTGGTGATCCACCTTACCGCTGGCTCCGCATCCCTCCCGGACCCAGTGCCCCTTGTCTCCTGGATGGCTGCCCCCTGGCAGTACACCCAGTGTCTCTCAGGGTCCCCCTCCCCACTATCCCCACCTTGCCTCAGTGTAAGGCTACCGCCAGTCACCAACTAGCCCCTTGTATCAGGGGCAGACTGCAGTGTAAAAGTCTCTCATCACTGGCAAAGAGGGGTTTGGACCTGCTGCCTCAGCCTACCTGTGGGCTGCCCCCTTTGCAACCCCAGTATCTGCCTGGCCTTCTACTAGGCCGCAGCCTGGGATTTTCCCAGCCAGAGCTCCTCAGCTCCCTTAGCCTTTCCCCAGCCCTGCTGCAATCTAGGTACTCTCTGCTCCCTGCAGCCACGTTCCCCCCCCCCCCCCCCAAAGGCTAGAGAGAGAGTGTGTTTGCTCCTGGCTTACTGCCTACTTATAAGGCCAGCTGAGCCCTAATTGGGGCATGGGCCCAACTGAGCCTACTTCCCTACTCAGCCTGGGCTGCTTGCCCCAGCCACAGCCCTCTCCTGAGCCGTTCTATGGCCCTCAGGGCAGGAGCGAGTGTCTACCCTGTTACACTGCTACACTAGAGATCCAGCTATTTAAATACATATGTACCAATAATGTTAAATTCTTATTGGCAGTTTATTTCTATCCTAACAAGGTCAGATAAGAGCAATACTACGTTTGCTTGGGTGGTGGTTGTTTTTTGAAATTCAGAATCCAGCTCTTTTCTAGATTCACCTTTTGAAATAGTGCAGTTTGATGGTTAACTTTCTCTAGAATAGGGTTGCAGCATACCTGTACATGAAACCAACTCCCTTCCTTCTTTTGTAAGTGGCTGGAAAACGATTAAGACCCTCTCTCACTCTCCCTGATTGAGCTTAGCGTTGCTCATTGACGTGTGATGCTCATGAATTGCGGTGTGCCCACTTTTTATGCAAACACGGTAAAACGAAATGAACAAAGATGATTTCTGGTTAGTCTAAATGTGCAATTGTAGCCACTTTAGGAAGCACTGACAGTTAAATGGAGCTGTTAAGTTTTATGTTTCCTTAGGTCCATTTGTTTTCATCTCCCCAAACAAGGATCTTCTGCTGAAATCATGAGACCTGCAGATGCTCAGCACCACTGAAAGTTAAGTCACCTATTTTGATGCCTAAATATGGTACCTACATTAGGTTTAATTGTCTAAATTTGGGCATCCAATTTTGATCTAAGTGACTTATCTGTAGGAAGAATAACTTGGTGACAGATAGAACCTGTGTCCAGATCTTTATTTTAGCCACAAGGTCATCATCCTCTCCAAGAAAGACCTCACTGCTTTTAGGGAGAGATTCAAGATAGCAGTTTGATCTGAGCAAGGTCCTGGCATTTTTATCTTCTGCCTCATGCTAGCCCACAGATGTGGCACTCAAATCTTTGTTCCTTTAATAATGTTACTCATCGTGGTGCACTTAACAAGGAGAGCTTTCTTGGATAACACGTACCATCCCTTGAGCATGAATGGCACAGTCTCTCCTGAATCCCTGTCTCCTACAACATGATATAACACTGTCCGCTGGATTATTTTGATTCCTCTAAGATATCTTCATTTGATACTTGTCTTTAATACATTGATATAAACACTTGTGTGTATTTGGATCTGTAACTTAAAATACATAGTCCATAATCCATCAGGGGCTATTAGGGTTAAATTGTCAAAGTTGAACTGAACCCATGAAATTTCTGCAAGCACATGTTGGACCTGTAGTTTTGGCATTTCTTTATTATAGAGCACCATCAATATGCATGGTACCTTATAGACATACAAGAAGGTAAATTTCCTGCCCTGGAATGCTTAAAAGCCTAATTGGTAAAAGGCAGAAAAGGGAAGGGAAAAAGGGGATGATTCAAAGCCCATTAAAGTCAATAGGAATCTTTCTGCTCACTTCAACGGGATTTGGATCAGACCCAAGCTGAGCAAAATACAGGCAAAGTGTTGAGCAGTTGTGTTTGGCTGTAACTTGCTAGTGCCTCATGAGGTGTTCTGGCAGATTCATTTCTAATGTACAATAGGGATTTGAAAATATTGTAATGTAGCTCACTATAAAGATTATAAAGTGAGGCATGAGAAAAGGTATGGACGGTAATTACTGGAAAGCTAGCCATTGGCACATCAGGTAATTGTCACAGTGGACTCGTACAAAGGTGGTAACTCATGCAGTGGGCTACCAGTGCTGTTTATCCAGCTGCTTCACAGACTTACCTTATGAACAGCAGACATTGTTTTTAATTGTTTGTGCTATAATGTCCATGGGAAATCCATCATTTTAATGTAGTTGGTGTGGCAGATTCATCTTCTTCCAAAGCCACAAGAGAAATGTATGGTATAAATTTCTATAATAATTCTATACATAATGAATCACGGTTTGCTGTATTTCAGCAGGTGCACCCAGTAGAATATACTTGTAGTCTTGTATCAGGTACTAATATTTGCTTTAAAGATTCCCAGGCTATAGTGTCAACCAGTTTGGCTGGTACTAAGGTTTGGGTTACCGGCCTGTAATTGCCAGGATTGCCTCTGGAGCCTTTTTTAAAAATCAGCCTTACATTAGCTATCCGCCAGTCATCTGGTACGCAGGCTGATGGTACTTCTTGATGCTTGTGCCAAGGGGCTTGGATACAACGCTGATGGGAGTCATATAAGTACTAACCTAGACAGTTTTCTTCATGAAGCATGAGGTTCGATCGCCTTTATTGTAGCATGCATGACTGCGGATTGGTCCTAAAATGATCTAATCCATTTGAAAATCCAGTTGCAGAATTTAACTCTGCAGTGCTGCCTGTATGTTGTGCACAGGAGTGCCACCTTTATTTGTTCTTGATTTACCAGCCATTCATTTCCTAGGGACTGTCCCCCTTGTACCTGGACATCTTAGATAAATAAAAATTGTACCTGTCATGCCAGAAACCTGTATTTAAACTGAAAGCAGAATGTAATAAATTGTTCCTTTCTGTCTGTGATTTCCAGTCTTTGGGTGTTTTCTAGCCCTTTTGCCATTATGCAGGTACTTCAGCTTTTATTCACACCCGGCAGTGGGGCTGCTACAACACTGCTAGCTCTTTCAGTAGAGGCTGTGGGATGCTGTCCATTTATCCATAGTACACCCGAGGAATCAATGCCAGGTCAAATCATACCCTATGCTTTTCTTGGTGCAAGGCAGAGGTGGAAATTGCTCTCTCACCCCTTGCTTAATGTTAAGATTTGGCAGCTTGGCTTTGTATTGTGATTTCACATTGTAACCCGTCAGTTGGTGCCGACATTCTAATTTGCTTTGTAATAATAATCAGTTTCCCAAACCACAAACTTTTTTCTCTGCTGTCTGCTATTCTATGTTAAAGAAAAAAGTTTGAAACGATGCAGTCATGTGGTCATAATTGTGACTCTCATAATAGATTTCAATGAAAAGTGAAGTCATGTTTAAACTAGCCATCAATCTGTTGTTTCAAGAGCAAACTAGTGTTTGGAGCCAGTAGATCTTTGCAATTTGGTATTAAATGTCTATTGCATACCAGTGCCCACTGTTTCACCTTCTGTTGACTCAAATTTCCCTTTCTAGATGCTACTAAGATTCGTGTGGTAAGCCTTCATGCTTGTTTTTGCCTGCAGAGCTTCACCAATCCTGCTAGACTTCCCCATTCAAGTGCTAATTTTCCAAGGAAGGAAGAGCGAAGAAGGAAAACAACAACAACCCACCCAAGTGGCTAATTGTTCCACGCTGAGCAAAGTATCACACCAGATTGAGCATCTACATTTTCCAAATCATTCTGGAAAATAGTCCTTTGCTTTTTCACTGAATGCAAATGCCAGCTCAACATGCATGTTTCTGGCTTTCAACCTATTCCTTGGTATTGGGTCCTGCTGAACTGTCTTCTTTCCAGTTGTGCTTGCTGTTGCATGCCTGGGGTTGGTAGGTGAATAGATGCTGGGGTTGTAATGCTGAGCAGACTGTGTGATGTATGGCAGAGGGTTTCCTGATTGCTAAATGTGGTGGGGGTATCACTCGCCCCATATGAGTCTGGTGTGGAGGCTGTGCTTTTTGAATAGATAATGAGTGATTTTCTGTGTGACAAAATACATTACATTAATTTATCAGTGAAAAAGGCAGCAGAACTATCAAAGAGGCTCCAGAATCATGAATTGTGGCCTAAAATCTAGACGTGCCATTGTACCTCTAAAATGCGTGCATACTTGCCTGTCTTAATGCATATATGTGTCTTGTTATGTGTGTGCAATTGCTTGTCTAAACTGTCCTATACACAACTTGGATCTTATTTGCTTGTTACATTAGCGTCAAATCACTGTAAGGCCATCAAACTCAATGGAGATCTCTAATCTTACACCTGCAGAGAATTTGACCTCTGGTATCTAAGGGGACAGCATAGCTCAGGGAATTGTTACTGAGATATGGAGCTTGTCATGACTGCTATAGAACACTGGTTCAGAGATGAATAAAGGTGCTGGCAAATGAAAGTTATTCATTACCACCTGATAACTGATTTTGCAAAGGTGCACAAATAACTCGCCGATTCAATTCTTAGTGAACAGCTGTTCACATTACAAAAGCATCAGCTCAGCTGTCACCCTTGTTTGTATTCTGATCAGAAAGGCCAAAAATTTGCCTGGGCATGGACTCTTAAGCTTCCTCTTTCCCTTGTAGAAAGAGAATGAAATTTTGTTTTAAATTTCCAGTGCTATTAATACAGTGTCCTTCATGGGCTATATATTGGGCCTGGTTTTGATTTCACACTAGTTTTACACCAGTGTATCTCCACTGGGTCTGGCTCTCCATTGCCCCATGTAAAAATGCTACCATGTCAGAATAGTAGTGTCACACTCACTTTGCATTGGTGTAAATGATTACGCATGGTGCACTTCACCATAGAATCAGACCCACTGACTTCAGTGGCGTTACCTTTGATTTATGCTGGTGTCAGTGGGAGTGGAATCAGTCCTGTTTACTTTCAGCAAACAAGCATATCTATAAACTGTAGGTTTCAGAGTAGCAGCCGTGTTAGTCTGTATTTGCAAAAAGTAAAGGAGTACTTGTGGCACCTTAGAGACTAACAAATTTTTTTGAGCATAAGTTTTTGTGAGCTACAGCTCACTTCATTGGATGCATCCAGTGAAGTGAGCTGTAGCTCATGAAAGCTTATGCTTAAATAACTTAACTTAACTTAAATTGTTAGTCTCTAAGGTGCCACAAGTACTTCTTTTCTTTTTATAAACTGTAGGCCATTTCAGCCCTCCTGAAGTGCTAATGCTAGGTCAGACAGAGGGTGCCAGTTCTCTGTAAACCTGGTAAATTGAAAATATCACTGTATTATCCACCAGAACTGCTTGCTTTTTATGTCCTTTTGTATTTTAACAAATTATTGTGCTAATGTTCATTACAATTTTTAAAACTTAAAAACTTGATTGATTGTTTCATTATGTTCTTTCTCAAGACGAAATTGTACTAATGGCATCTTTTGGGCGAAGTATGGGGTTCTAGCTGAAATGAGGGAATTTTCTTTAATCTAGCACAACAAAAATACTCCATGGAACTCTGCTTTCCACTAATACCACCCCAGCCACATATCATTTGGCCATGAAATGAGGAAGAGCTATGTGGTTTTACTGTTGTTGACTACGGTGATAAAATCCCACCTTCGTGAGATTTTCACAAATGCCTTTTGAGGAGCAGCCTTTGGAGTACAGACAATAGCAAGAAAGGTAACATTTTTTCCCATCCATATTGCCAAGGACTTTAACACCATGAGTCAGTTCACTCATCAGGAAGGGGAGGATGAAAACTCTGAAAATATGAAAACATCCTGAACTTAGTCAATTTATCCTCCCTCTCTTTCCTTCTTTATTTCCCTTTCTTTCTCTTCCCTTTCCTCATTCATTTGTGTTTTCTCTTTCTTTTCAGTGTTTTCATCTTAAAAACACTGATGTGAGATAAGGTCTGTACAAAGGGGAGAAAACAAGACAGTCTTGAAATGCAGTAATGGAAATTACCCACTCTGTATGATTCAGGGCCAGCTAATGAACTAGAGAATTCCAAACCTCTCAGATGTGCTTTACCTCATACAAGAATAAATCCACTAATACTGTCTGTTTAAAGCAAAGTCTCTCTCATAAAGTACTGAATCCTGTAATGAATAGGCAATGCTCTTCCATTAGTATTAAGATGATTATTCATTCTTTTGGGTGCTTGTTGGAGCAATATTAATTACGGTGGACACTTCTGGGAGTCATTTGGAGGAATATTATCACTTTACAGCCTTAGAAATTCTAACTATAAATGTATTACAAATTCAGGGCTGGATTAACCCATCATTTTTTCCTCTGGACAAATATAGGAACTACAGTTGTATCCCCTTTTTATTTAAAAGAGAGAGAGAAAGGAAAAACAGTGGCTTTTTTTGCTTAAAAATAATGCGAATTCAAAAACCATTCCTTGCTGTGTGAGAAGAAACCACTCTAAGAGCAGTCATATTAACAGGTGCTTTGCCAGTTACTGAACATTCATTACATTTTTGTAGGCATTTTTGATCTCCTTTGACATTAACATTGTTATATTAAAAGGGGAAAATAAGCAAGCAGTCCATGTAAGATACTTTTTGAGAGTGTTTATTGCCATCTAGACATTACATTTGGAAGGCCAGGTATCCCAGAAATTGTGAATTCCTGTGGCTGACCAGTAGACTTAGTGGAAAAGTGAGAAAATTTTCACAGATATTTTCATGAAAAATGCCCCTTTTTCATTCAAAAAAATGTAGAATTTGAAATATTTTGGCCAGCTCTGCTGACTATCTGGAGTACTGTGTCCAGTTTTGGGCCTCACACTACAAGAAGGATGTGGAAAAATTGGAAAACGTCCAGCGGAGGGCAACAAAAATGGTTAGGGGACTGGAACACATGACTTATGAGGAGAGGCTGAGGGAACTGGGATTGTTTAGTCTGCGGAAGAGAAGAAAGAGGAGGGATTTGATAGCTGCTTTCAACTACCTGAAAGGGGGTTCCAAAAAGGATGGATCTAGACTGTTCTCAGTGGTAGCAGCTGACAGAACAAGGAGTAATGGTCTCAAGTTGCAGTGGGGGAGGTTTAGGTTGGATATTAGGAAAAACTTTTTCACTAGAAGGGTGGTGAAGCACTGGCATGCGTTACCTAGGGAGGTGGTGGAATCTCCTTCCTTAGAAGTTTTTAAGGTCAGGCTTGACAAAGCCCTGGCTGGGATGATGTAGTTGGGGATTGGTCCCGCTTTGAGCAGGGGGTTGGACTAGATGACCTCCTGAGGTCACTTCCAATCCTGATATTCTATGATTCTATGACTAGTAGCTATATTAAAATTTTATACAGAATCTCATTTTAGGTGTAAATCCTGTGAACTTGTATTTCAACTCTAACATGTTAATATTTTGGAAGTACATAATTTATACCTTTCTTTTGATGTCTTATACTCGTATTGAATTTATCACATAAATAATATGCATGCAAATGAAGAGTCTGATTTTCATGAATTTGTGTGTGAAGTTCATAGCATGTGGCCAAATATCTTTTTGGATCTTGCATCTTACATGGCAACTATGAATCTACATACACAACCCATGGTCCAAAGAGCAAGATATTTCTTATCTCATTTTAGTTTGCAGTTTCCCCCTTTGCACTGAGTTACTACTGAGTCTGCTGTTTGCCTAACTTGGAAAGTCTAGCCAGGCCTTTCCTAAGGTTTTCATGTGGATTTTTGTCTGTTTTTAGTGAACTCTCCAATTTTTTTTGACCGGCATTGGATGTCATCTATATAATGTATCCATATCATGTTTGATGATACCTATATTAAGATGTGAAAAATTAACTTTTTTGACTAGGGCCCACTCCATCTCCCAGGGAATTCAATGCGATTCTTTCCAGGGTTAAACCCCCCCAGTAAGTCTTTTTCATATCTAATTGCTATGAGTATCCACTGCCCACAGGCTGCAGCAAAATATGAGAACTGGCATCTCCTGAGTACCTGGATTAGATCTTTATTCTATCCAACTTGTATAGAATATCCAACAGATAGAAAGGTGGCAAGTCAGGGTCTAAAGTCAGCTGTCACCACGAGAGGGTGAGTGACTAGACAAAACAAAAGTGGTGGACCAAGCCCGTTCTTTTCTTAAAGAGTCATGTTTTCCCAAGATGAGCTTTGCAAAAATATGTATTGTTCCTCAGAAGATTCCTCCTTTTAAAGTTCAGCATTTGACCAGTATGTCACATAGATGTTCACTGAGACAAGTTGAGTGAGGTAATATCTTTTATTGGACTAACTTCTGTTGGTGACAGAGACAAGCTTTTGAACTACCCTGAGCTCTTCTTGAGGAAGCTTGAAAGCTTTACAGTCTCACCAATAGAAGTTGGTCCAATAAAAGATATTATCTCATGCACCCAGTCACTCTGGGACTGACACAGCTACAATAACATTGCATACAATAGATGTTTGCTAACAGTCTCCTTAGTGTTCCGATGTCTAAAGGAATACAGTCCTACACCTCTGTTGCATTTAATAGGCAAATACTATATAAGAATTGGCAGTTGCATCAGCAAAGCCGAGATTGGAAAAATAATGTCTCCCATATAGATGGACCGAACTTTTTTCATTAAAAAAATGCAAGCAGTTTAATATAAGTATAGAAAGGCAAAGGGTTTGCAATATTTAATGTCCAGAGTAAGATAAAAAATTATGTGGAACTCAGGCTCAATCTCTAACTTCCAACTAAATTGTCATGATCAGATTTTATAAACGTGGCATGTGGAAGAATGCAAGTTCTCCTGCTTATGAAAAACCACAATGAGTACTTGGGTTAGAAAATGAGGTGGGAAATTAATATTGGACATATCATAAAGCCAGAAAAATCCATATGACATTTTATACCAGCAATATTGTTAGTGCTGACTATTTTAACTTTTCCATTGTACATATCTTTCCTCCATATATCTTCTGTGTGATAAGGTTGCAACACAAAGAATTTCTGAAATACCATACCTGTACACCAGTAATGTGTGTGTGGGGGGAGGGGGCTGTTGTTAGGAGACTATTTGTAAATGAGGATGGATTTTTTAAAAAATAATCTGTTTGTTAAAAAATGTCCAATGAATAGAACAATTTGTGCAGCAGAAGCAAAAGAAAAGGTTATGCTGGTAGCACAGTGCACAAACATATTATCAGCCAATGAGAAAATGAATTATTCAGCTTCTGTTGTTTTATAAACCTCAATTATTTACCAAATAGATTAGGGTGGTGACTTGGCAAAAGCTAGTCATAAATCAAGCAATTTTATACTCAAATACAGCCCTAAATTTTGCATTGATTTTTTAAAAATAGTTGTCATCAGCCTTATGGTTTGAGATAATTCATATAAATCAGGAATAAAATATAGGAAATAATAAAGAGTAATAAAACAGGAGAGACCGGAAAAGATAAATAGAATAATGGATGGGCAGGATGGATGGATTCCCTCCCCTCACTAACTCACAATTTTCTGAAATGATTGACTTAATCATGTTAGGGTGCGAACACCCTCAACCACTGGACCTTCTTACTCTGATTTCAAACTCTTTATGGATTCGAAAATTCCTTTAGTATGATCCTAAAACAAAACTGCATGCATAGGGAAGGGGTGGGGAGTTCTGCAGAATTCTGCAGTAAGTTTTCTACAGTAAAACTGTATGTGGTAGAGGATGTTGCTCTGTCAGTTCTGTAAATTTACCACAAGGTGGTTATGTTTTCTGGAGAGCCAGAGCCAGATGCTGATCTTGGTAATGCTGGTGCAAATCTGAAATAATTCCAGTGAAGTCAGTGGAGATACTTGGATTTACACGGGGTAACTGAGATCAGAAACTCTCCTCTTTCAATGCTGGTCTCTTTATGACTATGTCTATTATGTGCTAAATGGACACATCTCTCGAATGCAGCAATAAGGAAGTAACATCTGTCATATAATGGGAGTGGGTGTACTTCTTAGCATAGGGTGAGAAAACTCAGGAGTGACAGTCGGTTTGGACTGGTAGTTAATGCTGTATCCATTTCCAATGCTCCAAAAAAAGTTGGAACTTACTTTGCTCATTTCACTACGTATGGCCAAGCAATTGAGCATGCTACTTGCCGGAGCTCCCATATCACAATAGGGAATATTAAGATATATAAATACACACACAGAATAAAACAAAGATGGGGCAAAATTCTGACATGGTGTAAGAGGTATACAACTTCCAGTGGAGACAAACCTCTTACAGCTGTTCTAAATTTGGTCCAGCATGCTGTGACGATCATTATTATCATGATCATAATTATTAAATCCTATTATTGCACTTCGAAATGTTCAGTCTGGTAGGACTATATGAACTAAAGCTGTACAGGAATGAGACTGCAATACCAGGGGAAGCCAGAGCATACACAGTGAATAGTGCCTGGGAAAATAGGGGCTTATGAATTTATTTAAACGTATGTAAATTAGCATTAAAACAATGAAGGACTCACAACCAGCAAAGCAATCTGCCAGTCCAGTGATGGATGCAAACCCAGAGTTCTGCCTGGAGCATCTCTTTGTTACCTGCCGCCCCCACCTCTGGCACAAGAGAAAGGAGAAAGCTCTGTACTGAAAGCATGATCATCCTCCTCTTCCCAAGGTCACATCCTGCCTGGGAAATCATCTGTCAGTCACCTGGCATCCTCCCCTCTCAGACATATTTTTGGACAGGAAGGATTGGAATGGGACTAGGGAGATGTGAAATCAGTTCTGGACTCTGCAACAGATACTCTGTGTGACCATGCACATTACTTAAATCTCTCTGGGCCGCAGTTCCCCACCTGTAAAATGGAGATGATAATGCATTCTTCCTCCCATCCTTGGAGTTCCTTTTCTGTTTAGATTATTAGCTGTTCATGGTGGAGACTGTTTCCTATTATGTGTTTATACAGCATCCAGGACAACAGGGCTGTGATCTCAGTTGAAGCCTTTAAGCCCAACAGTAGTATAACATTTATTAGAGAGGAGCACCAGACTCCTAGGGCTCCAGTCCTCATTCTGGTTTCCAATGGAATAACTGATGGCCTCTTCTTCTGTCAGCCAGACCAACGGCTGCTTCAAATGTGCTAATGCTGAATAATCATCCAGCACCAGCAGGAACAAACTGATTACTGGGAATTTATGGGGAAGCAGCTATGCCACAGTAATGAAGAACAGAATGGAGAATAAGACTTTCCACATCTATGAAGTAAACAAGAAGGGGGGGGCAAATGCTGTGAAAAGTGTGTGTGAGAGATTTTTTTTATCTCTAAACAGAACAAAGGGCTAATGAAAGAAGTAGCCAGCAAATAGGACCATTACTTCTGTTATTTAAGACATTCCAGCATTTCATATTTGCAAAGATGCACATCTGTGTAATTCAAATATTGTAGGTTAATTGCTTATTGTATTAAATTATTTCCGATGAAAAGAAAAGAAAATCTCTCTACAGCACATTAAGAGATGTTGCTTTGTCTTTTATTAAGATACTAAGCAGAATCCCAGATTGCAACCTTCTCCCATTGAATAGCTGCACATTCCTGAAGTCAACTTGGTAATAAGGCCAGGCTGCAAAATTACACCTTGATTGCAGAGAAGCCTTCCTTGATGTATGCATTGCCACTACAAATGAGTAGTGTGTTACTCATTTACACTTGGAATGTCTTTGTCTACACTAAGTTGAAAAACAAATATTGTTTCTACATTGCCTGCCATGTAAATGCAGCTCAGTAGAGGCCACTATTATACTGTGCTGGTAACTTTAAAAGGAAAAGTAGGTGCAGTATTTAAAGAAAATATATGTTGTACTTTTCTCAAATTTACTAATCAACGCCTCAAAGAAACAGGCAGCCCCTTTTAATCTGCTCTTGATTTTTAGTCGTGCATCAGTGTTTTTATTTTCAGTGTTCTCTGTTTCTTTATATTGACTGGTTAAGTCCTTTAACTTAACAAGAAAATAGTAACTATTGTGGTCGTAAAATATCATTGGCAATTGAGATATCTTGGATGCAGAGTGGATAGGATGAATAAAGGCCAGCTGATATAAATCAGTGTAGCTTCACTGACTTCCATCCTGATTTACACCATCTGAGGATCTGGTTTTCTCCTCTCTCCCAACACATCCATTGATCAGTATTGGTAACTGTAGCAACGGGATGGCTTAGATTTAGGGTTTTTTTAAATGTATTTTTTTCGTGTGTATAACACTGAATAGAAAGAGAGAGAGACAGAGTCAAATTTAGCCTTGATGCAAATGGATATAATGTGTACTAACTTCAGTGAAGTTAGCTTACAACTGGCTAAAATCAGTCCAGAGAGAGGAATGAAACACACTTTTTTTTTGCACTCTTTTGATCTTATTTTTTTCCCTTCAAAATTAAAAAAAAATAGGGGACTGCTGCTCTAATGCCATTAAACCTTTCTTATTTCATACTCCAAGAATGTTGCACATTTCACACTAGTCACGGATAATTCAGGCAGTGATCTCCTTTGTAAAAATCCATGACAGGAAAATCAGATGCAATAGAGGTTGAGCAGACTGTTGTTACTGGGGTATGTCATGAAATGATGGAGATGTGTCCAAGTTAGACCGTGAAATCTGTCATTTTTTCCATTTGAAAAGTGCAGAGAATGTAAACCAGAACGACAAGAATCTGTGCCCACTCTTAGCAGAAATACTGTTGTGTTGAATGGAATTTTTTGGTTAGTATTTGGTACAGTGATATGGTAGTTATTATTATTATTATTTATTATTATGGTAAATGTCCCAAAGAAGGTTGGGACCTCATTCAGCTAGGTCCAGTGCAAGCACATAATAAGAAACAGTCTCTGATCCAAAATGTTTACAATCTAAGTTGAGAACACAAAGGGTGATAGAAAGTAAGGATTGTTACCTCATTTTACACATTGAAATCTTAGGCACAGACAGTTTAAGTGTCTAAAGTCCCTCAGGAAATCAGAGCAGGGAATTGAACCCACGTCTACCGAGTCCCAGCCCAGGGCAGCTGTCTTTTGTTTTTGGGTGATTTGTAGTTCCTCTCTTTCCTTGGTAGCAATTACAAAACTGAAAAGAGCCTTACCTTGAAAAATCTTTGGAAATGGCCTTCCAGCTTTTGTCTTACCTCTGAGGAACAACATGAGGTGCAGGAGAGCTGGGTTCGGATATTCATACCTCTCAATGGTAGTCTAAAGTGCTCTGCTGGTGTGGAGAAAGTTCCATCAAAGCCATTGATACAAAATATCCACGAATCACCTTCTTGTGTGCAGTATCTAGTAACCTTATAATGATTACATTCAGGGGCACCATTCCCAGTTATCATAGTCTTTACAAAAGTAAGGTCAGGCACGTGTCTTTCAAACAAGAGACAAAATGGCTTTAGGAGGGAAGAAGTCCTCAAAAGTCAAATATATATAGAGACAACTGAGCATATGTTATTTTGAGGGAGTTGGAGTTGGAGGATGGGGCAATATGGGGCAGAAGATCAGTATATTTTATGCAAAAGTCATCCTCCTTGTTTAAACAGAAATCATACTTTTCCAGAAACACAGAATTTTATAAATATTCTTACATTTGTGGCTTACTCTTCCATTTCTTCACTAGTATTTTCTGTTTTAATCATCAAGCTCCTCAATATGCTTTTACACATTACAGGAACAGATCTGTGCAGACACACCCCTAGAACCCCGACCAGGGGTATTCTATCTGCTTCCCAAGATCCATAAACCTGGGAATCCTGGATGCCCCATCATCTCAGGCATTGGCACCCTGACAGCAGGATTGTCTGGCTATGTGGACTCTCTCCTCAGGCCCTACGTTACCAGCACTCCCAGCTATCTTCGAGACACTACTGACTTCCTGAGAAACTACAATCCATTGGTGATGTTCCAGAAAACACCATCCTGGCCACTACAGATGTAGAAGCCCTCTACACCAACATTCCACACGAAGATGGACTACAAGCTATCAGGAACAGTATCCCCTATAATATCATGGCAAACCTGGTGGCTGACCTTTGTGACTTTGTCCTCACCCACAACTATTTCACATTTGGGGACAATATATACCTTCAAGTCAGCGGCATTGCTATGGGTACCCACATGGCCCCACAGTATGATAAAATTTTTATGGCAGACTTAGAACAACACTTCCTTAGCTCTCGTCCCCTAACACCCCTACTCTACTTGCCCTACACTGATGACATCTTCATCATCTGGACCCATGGAAAAGAAGCCCTTGAGGAATTCCATCATGATTTCAACAATTTCCATCCCACCATCAACCTCAGCCTAGACCAATCCACACAAGCGGTCCATTTCCTGGATACTACTGTGCTAATAAGTGATGGTCACATAAATACCACCCTATACCGGAAACCTACTGACCGCTAAACTTACCTACATGCCTCCAGCTTCCATCCAGGACATACCACACGATCCGTTGTCTACAACCAAGCTCTAAGATACAACTGCATTTGCTCCAATCCCTCAGACAGAGACAAACACCTACAAGATCTCTTATCAAGCATTCTTAAAACTACAATACCCACCTGCTGAAGTGAAAAAAAAAAAAAGATTGACAGAGCCAGAAGTCACCTACTACAGGACAGGTCCAACAAAGAAAATAACAGAATGCCACTAGCTGCCACTTTCAGCCCCCAACTAAAACCTCTCCAGTGCATCATTTACAACCTATCCTGAAAAATGATCCTTCACTCTCACAGATCTTGGGAGACAGACCAGTCCTCGCTTACAGACAGCCCCCCAACCTGAAGCAAATACTCTCCAGCAACCACACACCATACAACAAAAACACTAACCCAGGAAGCTATCCTTGCAACAAAGCCCAGTGCCAACACTGTCCACATATTTATTCAAGTGACACCATCATAGGACCTAATCACATTAGTCACGCCATCAGGGGCTCATTCACCTGCACATCTACCAATGCGATATGTGCCAGCAATGCCCCTCTGCCATCTACGTTGGCCAAACCAGACAGTCTCTACGCAAAAGAATAAATGGACACAAATCTGACATCAGGAATCATAACATTCAAAAACCGGTACGAGAACACTTTAACCTCTCTGGCCACTCAGTAAAAGATTTAAGGGTGGCAATTTTGCAACAGAAGAGCTTCAAAAACAGACTCTCACAAGAAACTGCTGAACTTGAATTAATATGCAAACTAGATACCATTAACCTGGGTTTGAATAGAGACTGGAAGTGGCTGGGACATTATTGAATCTATTTCCACATGTTAAGTAGCCTCACACCTTCTTGTCAACTGTCTAAATGGGCCATCTTGATTATCACCACAAAAGTTTTTTTCTCCTGCTGATAATAGCTCATCTTAACTAATTAGTCTCTCAGTTTGTATGGCAACTTCCAACTTATCTGTATGTGTGTATATATATATCTTCTTACTATATGTTCCATTTTATGCATCCGATGAACTGGGCTGTAGCCCACAAAAGTTTATGCTCTAATAAATTTGTTAGGCTCTAAGGTGCCACAAGTACTCCAGTTCTTTTTGCAGATACAGACGGCTGCTAATCTGAAACATTTCTTCCTCTGCTGTTCATTTTCTACTCTTATCTATACCTTCTTTATTCCTGCAATGGCTTTTTCTTCTTTTTGTTTTTTCACTCTACTCCTTCCATCTTGAGTAATGTTTAAAAAAACCCCTCTAAACGGGGTTTAGACATTGGAACCTGGCCACTTTACTCATTTCCCAGCCCTGAACAATCACTTTGAAACTCAAAGCCTGTCAATATCTGTGAAGGGAAGTCAGCACTTCACAAGGAATTTTTCCATATTGAGGAGTAGGATTGCCAATTGCCACAGAGAAATGGAATTTCCAGTGCCTAAACAAATAAAGGAGGATGGCCTTGGATATTTAACAAACACTGATATTTTTCCTCCCATTTCAGAAGTGATCCCTGCAATTCAGAGTTGACGCATATTGGCAAAGGAATCAGATGGAAACATAATACTGACAGTGCCTGAGTTGAGTTGTACTTATTCTGTGCATAAACAGGAGAACTGAGTCTCCAAGCCTGCCAGCCTTTCATCTTCCTGAAAATTCATTTCATTTAGGATTTGCTTAAACATTGTCTAGATAGACAAGGGAGTGATGGGATATCTTTTATTCGACCAACTTCTGTTGGTGAGACAGACAGAGAGCCTTCAAACCACATAGAGCTTTTCTCTTGAAAGCTTGTCTCTCTCACCAACAGAAGTTGATCCAATAAAAAATACCCCCTCACTCACCTCATTTCTCTAATATCCTGGGATCGACATGGTTACAAATACACTGCATATGACTTGTCTGGATAATTGAGTCATCCTCCTCAAGTCACTTAAACTCAGAAACTTTATGGTCAGATTTGGCAGAGCTAATCAGGAAAACTTCTTGTCAAAGCCATTGTGTTTCTGGTTCACAGAGTGCTGGATGCTGTCCTGGTTACAAAGGAATGAAACTTTATTTTAATCTAATGGTGAACTAAATAAAGCAGAAAACTGCCTATTGGGATATTTTGGAGAAATCACCACTGAAAGAGGAACTAAGGTTTGTCAGCACATTTGTGGAGACCCAGTACAAAAGGAGACACCTGCATTGTAGATACCCTAGAACAGTTTAGATAAGACATTATATAAGGGAATCAGACTGGCCCTGTTATTGATGATTAAGAGTCTGATCAGTAATTTGAATGGGCTTTGCTTTTCACTGTAGTCAACTAGCAGAACAAGAAGAGAATGAGCCAACGGCAGCCTCTGTAACAAAGAATAATCAGGGAAAGATTAATGAACAACTCTTTCAACATGACATTGTTGGCTGCCTTCTATATGGAATTAAGCATCCTGAGAAAAGACCAATGTTCTTTGCAGTACAAAGTGCGACTGAATGCCTTAAAGGAACGGAAAGCACTAAATGACCTTTCATCACTTCAATCACTAGACTAGTTAGGGAAATTTTGAATGAAGGTCATAAGACTGGGAAAATATCATAGGTAACAGTGTAAACAGCACATCTTTCTGATGCGGGCAGTTTCTTAAGATGTTCTTTGTCACCTGTGGCTGCTTTTTTCTTTCAATGACCAGCTTTACAGTGTACTACAATATAGTAGGATTGAAATAGATCTGAAGATGTCAGGTGATCATGAGTGGCATTTCTTTCATGCTCTCTGTAGAGAATGAGATAATTTTAAAACTTTTCTATCTGTTGTTATTATAATAACACTTGAATTCCTTTAACTCCATTCCAACAGTACAAGAATTGTCACTGGCAGAATTGCTAGTGCAGTGGGTCTCAAAGTTTTGTGTTGGTGACCCCTTTCACACAGCAAGTCTCAGAGTATGACACCCCTTCTAAATTAAAACCACATTTTAAAAATATTAAACACTATTATAAATGCTGGAGGCAAAGTGGGGCTTGGGGGTGGAGGCTGACAGCTCATGACCCCCACGTAATAACCTCGTGACCCCTTGAGAGGTCATGACCCGCAGTTTGAGACTCCCTGTGTTAGTGCTTACAAAGGTTGCATGTGGCTTTTGGAACTGAGGGGCCATGAAAATAAATAGCAGCTTGGCCTGTACTCCACCTTTTAAATGTGTGGTAGCCATGCTGGATTTTTGTTGCAAGGTAATGTCTGGAACAGTGACCCAATTAGATCTATAAGGCCTTGGCATAGCGTGGTTGTTCCTTTAATGGGTGTTGGGCCTAGCCCCCTTTTCCCCCCCATAACTAATCAGCTGTCTCCTGGCTGATGGTGTGAGGCTGGGGGGCAGGTAATAGCTTAAAGATAGCCTAGTCTTTGTAAAAGCCAGCAAATACTTCAGTTGAGAGGGAGAGCTGCAGGACATGGGAAGGCTCCCACAGAAGACTCTGAGGGAAGGGGAAAGAACCCAGTTTATCTGTGACTATCAGATTGGAAGGCTGTAGGGAGCAGCCCAGGAAGGAGATAGGAGCGGAGGGGCTCCCCTTGACTCCCTGGCAGATGGCCTGTGCAGTGTAAACCAGGAGGAAGTAGATAGGGTCTTCTGCAGGAACTTGGGACAGGCTGAACTGGGGACATAACTGATACTTGTGTTACTAGTTTCATTTTAACAAAAAAGGGACTGAGCATCCTGCATATGGGGAGTGTTCTTTGGTGAACGGGCCAGTGAGAGAGCTTCCACCAGCTTCCATGCATAAATTTAAAAAAATTAAAAACTGTGGTCAGACTCCTTGCGGGCTCAATGTTAAGCATGCACTTAAATGTTTTGCTGGATTTGGAGGCCTTTGTGCCAAATTCTGGACCCAGGGAGGTCAAAGACAAAAGGGCACAATTGATCCCTTTGTACTTCTCCCTCACTTTTACTGCAGCCTAGAGAATTGTCCATGTACCAGCAAGAACACTAGCAACAGAGGATGAATCGGAGGTCTGATTTTCAAAAGCAACAGCATTAGAGATACAGGTGCTCTTCTCATTTAGGATGATGGTCTCAGAGGACCAGATTCACATTTACACTACGGTGCCCTTACACTACTCAGACCACACCCACCTCAAGAAACCCACTGTGCCTTAACTTTATAAGGTGCTAAGTTGGTTCTTTCCTAATGACTACAATGAGAACCAGTCTGCAGAGGCATAAACATTCAACATCTAAAAGACAATTTTCCAAGCAGAACGTGCATCTGATGAGCCATGTAGGACAGCCAAGAAACGGAGTCATGCTTGCATTAAAAAAAAAAAAGACAGAATTCTTCACCACCTTGTTTGAATAGCGATGAAACATTTACATCCTGGTTAATTTGGATATTGGCAAACTAACCTTTTTTTTTGTCAGTCCTCCAATTTAAAACATTGTCATTAGCTAAGAAAAGAAAAGAAAAGTATATTTATTATTTCTTTACAGGTTCAGCAGGGAGCCTGTGATTTGTTTTTCAGACACATCACATTGTTATGTTACATGATGCAATACCATGAAAGAATAGGTCTTGAAAGATGAAAATGTGTCTCTCTGGGACAATCAGTCTCAGAAGCGTTCATCTATCAGTTTTCATAGTGTCTTTTCTTGCCAAACCACAGAAGCAGAAAGCCCAATATCTGTGATGCCAGCTCTTACTTTTTATGAATCAAATGTAAACATAAACAGTAGGAACCCTAGTCCATAGATGAAATATATAAGCTTTGAGACGGTGCCATTAATTTTCTGTGTTTCTCAGTGCATTCTGACTAGGTTGTGTTACACCTGGAACTAGTGCTTCACAGTGGTGTCCGCAAACCTTTCCTTCAGTTTCTATCTTCTGAAGGTTCATTCCGTCTGCTTCCCTTGCCCTGCAAGATTTGCTATCAGTTGTGATATCAAATTAACCCACATTGAATGAAAAATTCATTCTAAATGCTTGCGTTTCTTCTGGCTCTTCACCGAAAACATTCAAACCCATTTATTTTGCAGGATTTCAGAAGCAAAACCATAAATCTGTTGAAGATTGCTGAAAATGTGGCCTGCGTTAGTTCAGGAAGTTACACAAACCTTAGCAAAACTGACAGAGAACCTGATTTGCTCTGAATGAGTAACTGAACTTCAAAACTAGGTGAGATTCAGGCAGTTGCCAAGGTGACTAATGAGGAATATTTCGCTAGCAATAAGTGATGCAGGAGGGGCAGACAGAGTTGTGGGAAAGAGATTTTTATCAAACTTGCTGAGAGGGCAGTGTTTGTCCAGTGGCAGCCTGGCCAAACAGTTTTTCTTGAGCTCCAGGTATCACTCCAAATTAAGTCCCTCCTGGACTGGCCCTCTTTTTTCCAATCCCACTCATTGTACCACAAAGAAGAAGATGATAAGTACTGCCTCCATGGACTTTCAAGGGTCTGCACAGCAGCTAGCTAAAAATACCCCAAGAACAGCAACAAAATCAAAAACCCAACCAACCGAACACCCCCCACAAAACAACACAACACCAGAAGAAAACATGAATATTTTCATAGTATATTTTCCTGTTTTAATTGAAAAAAACATTTCAGACTAGAAATTTTTTGACCAGCAACTGAAGAAAAAGGGAATACATGCAACATTGTCTCTGGAAAAACAGTAGATGCCTGATTTTCATTTACACTAAGCCCTCTTAACATTGCCAGGGTGGTGCAAAGAGGCCTTAGTGTGAGTTAGAATCAAGCCCCCAAAGTATATCAGTTTATCTGCTTATATTCTGCTCATATTCACCAGCCTTCATGGTGTGGTTCTGGGTTTCAGTATGAACTCTCCAAACAACTTTAAATATGTTACTTTGCTGAATAGCTGTAGAGCTCTTCTTCTATTAAGCCATTGTCCACACTACAACTTTAAACTAGGGATTTTATAACTGTTGTTGTTGTTATTGTTTATTATTTTATTACAGTATCACTTAGGAAACCCAGTCCTGGATCAGGACCCCATTGTGCTAGGCACTGTCCAAACCAGAAAAAAGACAGTCCCTGCTCTAAAGAGCTTACATTGATTATAGGCACAGTCAGCATAATTGGTTACAAATGCCATGGGATGGGAGGGCACAGGTGCTCTGATACCCTTAAAAGAAATAAAATAGGGTACAAATCCTACTGAAAGCTTACCATGCTAGTAAGTGGTCACAAACTCAATTCAAAGCTGTAGTGTGGACAGGACTTGCCTGCAAGTTTTTCAAGTAGTAACAGGCATGCCTATAATACTGTGTTGCCATCACTAGTGTGGTTTTATCACAAATCTTGTGATAGTTGGTGCTTTTCTTAAAGCCTCAGCTCCTGGAGTCATGTTAATATGTGAGATTCTCAGTTTTTGGGTGGAGGGGGTTGTTTTGTTTTTTTAAAAGTAAGTTTCTGGCCCTCATGATTGTTGAGAAAAGCTTAAACACATTACCTGAACTTCCTAAAGGGTAACCTTCCCACCACAAAATCAAAACCTAACCCAGAAGACAAATAAAATCAAATGCTTTATTTTTAGCCTAAAAATCACAAGTTTTTTTAAAAAATTTCATTATTTGGGGGCTCCTGACATTTTTTAATGCTTGGGCTTTGCAACACTGATGATATTTGTTGGGTAAACATGTCTAATAAAGCAAGTCTTGTTTTCTGCATGTACCAATGGCACCAGTGACTCAAATGCCTGGGAACCAGTTTCGTAAAGTGTAAACACACAGGCTAGGGTATGGCTTATTCAAGTTGCTCAGTCATTTCAGCTGAGATTGTTTACCAACAGGACATAGTTTTTGTCCTTCACTGCACCTACCAAACAAAGCTGACATGCTCAACAGGTGCCGGAGAGCATGAGCCAGGATGTGTTTAGTTATTCAAATCTCCAGGTGTGTGGAAATTCAAGGAGATGTAAGGAAATGGGGCAACATCGCAAAGTTCCTGTTACTTTGTAAATATTCTGCTTTAGCACATTTGACTGGTATGAGTGAATGTGGCTGTCCTGATTTTTTTCTCCTTCCTAGACATTTCCTGAATATCTGTTGCATTCACTCCAAAGGCATTTAGCTCTGTCACATATCTGGGCTGTGTAATGTGCAACTCCATGTGGCCATGCCACATATATTTTTCAAAGGGAAGAAAACTTCTACACAGAATCTTGACTCTAAATCTCAGAAGTTCTGAGTCAGCAGTGTGACTAGCATTCACGTGTACTAAATGTTTTCTAATGTCTCCATCGGTAGTTATCTGTGAGCATCTGCAAAAAAGTAGTTCATTGATAACTTTCTTCATATCAGCTGGATACACTGTGTTATTCAAGCACAATAAATGTTAAACTGGGGAAGAAATTGATGAAAGATTTTAAGACAATCTCACCATCAGAGTATGAAGTTCCCCAGAAGACTTTCAAAGGGCTTTAAAAAATGAAATCTGGCCTGGTGCACAGGACCCACAGAAATCCACCAGTTATCAAGCTAGAGAGTGATTGAGACATAAGGGGTGCATGGGCCTTTTGCCAGCCCAGTGCACAGGGATTGAATTTCACCCAATATATGTATGTAACATGCCAGGGAATATCAACAGCTATCATTATTGTGTCTGGATCAACCAAAGATCACTCCATCTTGAAAGATGGGGATCTGGACTACAGCGACAGATCAGGGAAAATAGACTGCTGTAGATTGCAGGCTCTGGGTACTGTGTTCTATGTTGTTTCAATAAAATATATATAGTTGTTCATACAAGCTCCCTGTGCCTTACTGACAAGAACAGCATGTATCCTACTTTCATGTTCAGATATCGCAGAAAGCCAGTGCCACCTGGCGTAGATTCCATCCTGAAATTCTGAGGTTCCACCATTTAACTCTCGCCTGCCTTGGACTTACTGCATCTTAAGTTTTTCTTCTTTTTAATTATCTCTGTACTGATTCCTTAAAACTTTCCTTGTCCGCAAGTACAGGTGAGTTTCAGGGGAGTGCTGGGCACACACTGTATAGTACAGTGGATAGCAACTTTCTCAGAGAGAGAAACTGCATTCCAAGTGTGATTAGTCTGAGGCAGGAGCTTGGCATGGGTGGGCAGGGTATAGAAAATGACTTTCCATTCCAATGTCCCATCCCTTGTGCCCTACCAAATAGGCCAGCAATAGACACTATCCTTGTCCAAGGACCTAGCAAGAGTAGTATGGACAGATGAGGTTGGTGCAATGGTCATGTCCCAGTTTCTGGTCTGGGGTCTGGCAAGTAGAGCTGGACTGTTCACCCTTTCAGAGGATCATAGAACTGGAAGGATGTAGCAGAGGTCACTCTGACTTGTGCTTCCTGGAAGTCTTGGAACCAAATTACCCAAGTCAGGATCAATGCCTCTGCACTGATTTTGAGGCAGCATGCTGCTGCAGCCCTCTGACTAGAAGCTTGTCGCTTCACAGCCACAGTCTAGCTGTAACCAGGGAGATGGATCCTAACTTTTGTCATTGAGGTCTTCAGAAACAGGGATTGGAATGGAAACATATTTTTGTGACTGTGGAGTCGGCTCTGTGACCCTGTGAGGCGGAATGGGTGTTGTTTTGAAAGGGATCTCTGTTAACTTTGCATTACAGACCTGGCTTCACACAGTGGTATTTAAGCAGTAGCTGGAAGCAGGAGGAAAACCCATCACGTACTCTCTTTCTAGTGTGCTGTTTTGTCTTTCGGGCTTGTTAAGCTATTTTCCAACAAGCCCTTTCATAATATGTCTGGTTTCTCAGCCCAGGGGCCATGGTAGCCCTCAAGGGCAGTTGTGCCATTGAAATAAACTGATAGCATCTTGATAACAAATATGCCTTTTTACATCTCATCTGAAGTCCTGGCAAGTAAACTGGCATTTGCGATGATATCTGATCCAACATAACAGTTAAACCCCAAATGAACTGTCTATTGAACTATCCTGTTTGGCAACTGTGCTGCAGCTATTTATGTAAACAACCATCAGGATGTTCTCCAAGCAATTTAAACAAGGAGAAGGAAGGGTCTTAAATGCCTTCAGTCATAGCCCAAATAAGGGTTGTAACAGAAACTGGAGCAAAATTTGAAGACTAAATTGAAGAAGAAAAAGATCCATAGACAAATATCAATAGCCCTCTGGATTTCTGGGGAAGAAAGACACACGTATGCAACACAACATGCATATTGTGACAAAGTTCCTGCTCTACCTTGGTGGGTCTTGCACTTATTGGTGGATTTTCTCGCTTTGGAGCTTCACGGCAGCCCTCAGCTTGGCCGTTTTTCTGAACCCACAGTCCAGGTTGACTCCTCCTGTGTCTGACCAGGAGTTGGGAGGATTTGGGGGGAACCTGGGCCCACCCTCTACTCCGGGTTCCAGCCCAGGGCCCTGTGGGATGCAGCTGTCTAGAGTGCCTCCTGGAACAGCTGTGCGACAGCTACAATTCCCTGGACTACTTCCCCATGGCCTCCTCCCAATACCTTCTTTATCCTCACCATAGGACCTTCCTCCTGGTGTCTGATAATGCTTGTACACCTCAGTCCTCCAACAGTCCACATTCTCACTCTCAACTCCTAGTGACTCTTGCTCCCAGCTCCTCACACGCACACCACAAACTGAAGTGATCTCCTTTTTAAAACCCAGGTGCCCTGATTAGCCTGCCTTAATTGATTCTAGCAGCTTCTTGATTGGCTGCAAGTGTTCTAATCAGCTTGTCTTAATTGTCTCCAGAATGTTCCTGATTGTTCTGGAACCTTCCCTGTTACCTTACCCAGGGAAAAGGGACCTACTTATCCTGGGGCTAATATATTTGCCTTCTATTACTCTCCTATAGCCATCTGGCCCGACCCTGTCACAATATGCACAAAAAGAAAACTTGCTGTTCCTATCAAGCCAATATTTCCGACTTTATGTTCAAATCATTAGTAGGAACCTTTTAATAATCTAATTGAAATGCCAGTTGCATATTTGAACTCAACAGACAGCATAATATGTTATTAAAACACTTATCCCCAAACTACTATATTAATGTCTCACTGGAAAAAACAAAAGTACATTTCTCACACTTAAAAAAAACCCAAACAAAACAAAACTGCCTAAAACATAAGCCAACATAAGAATCTAAGTTAACCTATTCAAATGCCATCTCCAGTGGCCTTTACACCTAGGTATTAATATCAGCTTTACAGAAGGGTAAATAAATAATTTTAATGACTTCACCAATGTAGCATGGCAATTCAGTGGTAGAAATGGTACTTGATTTGATCCTCTGCTTTACCTCGTTAACCATCTTCTTTAGATGAACAAGTGATAAACAGCAAGTTACTTTAACCATTAGTGAATTCTGGGAAATTAAAATGTCAGGTTCTCCTCTTCAGATTGGAAGTTCATGGCACTGACACTCTTTTACACCTTTATATATATGCACATACACAACCCCCTCCCCCCCGCACTAAATGCTTTAATCATTCATCTCCAGTGGGTTAAATTCTCTCATTCAGTGCACACGCAGTTGGTCCAGTGTCCTTGCTGAAGTTAATGGGAGCCAGATGCACAGGTCTGAGGATTGAATTTAGTCTATGGACAGAAAAGTTCAGAATGGATAAGCGGATCAATCCTTCCTAGAAATAAGTGTCAAAAACTTTCAACAATGTCCTGACAAAAATTTGCTTTTGTGGTTGCCCAAGGTCTTTAAGGACCTCATCCAATGTCCATTAAAGGAAAGATTCCCATTAACTTCAGCAGCATTGGCTCATCCCCAAATTGATTTCCTGGCCTTCATATTTTTGCTCACCACTTTTTCCTCTTCAGCTGCATTCAGATATCCAAGAGATTCTTTTTCACAGCAGCTGGTTGCTTCACTTCAGTTCTTCTTCTTAAAGCCATTTTCAGTGTTTACAACATTTTTAAAGGGATATCAAAGGGCACTTCAAACAACCACCTGTGCAAAATATTTTTGCTACGTATGCAATAATGTTTGGAGTGGTAAAAATTCAAACATTTCCCCTGTCTTTCCCCAATACATCCAATATTTATGTTGGATGTGTGAGGCTCAGGTCTATAGGCTGAATGTCTAATGCATTTTATATATACGGCATTATGGAAGCCTACCAAGTAGTTATCTAGGTGTGCAATAGCTTGCTGTTTCTTTTAGCTACCTGGTCATGAGTCTGAAGTGTGTTGTGAATGGAAGGGACATGGATGGAATGGAGGAATTTTAATGGTGCAAATGAATCACACTGAAAGTTCGAGCTTGTCAGTTCAGAAACACATTGGACCAGATTGTGATAACCTTCCTCACAACGAGAAGCACTTTGCACCACAAGTAGTCCTGCTGATGGTAATGAGACTACTGGAGTAGTAACGTTCTACTCAGTATGAGAAAGGTATCCCAATGTGTGCCTTAAAGAGCAGTTAGCCATTTGTGTACAGAATGGTTTGTTCACAGATGAAAACAACTTACTAAGTGGATTAGACTTTGGGGCAGGGGGTCATGTGGAATGTGCGGATCTTAGCTGCCTTTTTTATGTATGAAAAATGAACCGGTTTGTTGCGTTTCCTCTTCTTTTTTACAAAAATGAAAAAGAATCCCATGTCACCTGGTCATGTCCCTTAAACCACCTTCTCTAGAGTGTTAATTTCATGCAGAAAGAACCCCAAAGGGACCCTCTGACATGAGCCTTATAAAGCCTGTTAACATTTCCAGCAAAACCGTCTGTGAGGGCCTCCATTTGGAGTGTGCTGTTTGAACGGCTTTTTAAATATCTCATGGCTTCAGCTGCTTTCTGACCTCCACAGTTTGTTTTGTACAGGAAGTTTGGAAGGAAGAAAGATGTGACGTACTGCCTGTCTGTCAGACCTGCAATGTTGTGATCTCCTTTGAAGCAGCAGGATTACAAAGTGCTTTGATGCAATGGTAGATCAGTGATGAATACAGATGGGATAGTGGCAATATGGTTTAGTTTATTTGCTGTTGAAACATCTTTTTTCTTAGCAGGCCTTTCCTCTTTGAAACAAGAGAAATAGATACCTTTTCACTAATAATACACTGGCCTGGCCTGAATAACAATGAGATGTGAATTAGATGGTCCTGGAATATACTTATCTCTTGCAATACTAATGTGATTGGAGTGCATTCCTTGTGGTTGGTCACTGACATTTGAAATAAAGCAGATATAGGGATTCAAAACATGACTCCTATGGCATGCAATTTGGTGCAGCCTCTTCCCTGTATGCCCACTTTGGAACACTAATACCTGCATGCATGTGTGATAGATAAACAACTATGCACGTGGGAAAGGAGATCGTTCACACACAAATTCCATTTGACCAAATGTACAGAAATGCTGTCAGCTGTATGTGCACGTGTTAGAATATTTCAGTTACTAGTAAAAAGAAAAGGAGTACTGGTGGCACCTTAGAGACTAACAAATTTATCAGAGCATAAGCTTTCGTGAGCTACAGCTCACTTCATCGGATGCGAGCTGTAGCTCACGAAAGCTTATGCTCTAATAAATTTGTTAGTCTCTAAGGTGCCACCAGTACTCCTTTTCTTTTTGCGAATACAGACTAACATGGCTGCTACTCTGAAACCAGTTACTAGTAACTCACATTGCATACACAAGTGTGTGCACAGAACTGGAAACTAGCTTTAAACCCCACTGAAAATCAGATCCTCCATCTGTTGCTCTCATATTGTTTTTGTTTATTTTTAATAATATTACAATAGTGCCTAGAAGTCTCGGATCAGGGACTGATTGTGCTAAGTATCACACACACATAGACATCACTAGCCCAGAGAGTTTATGCTATAAAAATACAAGTACGAAGGGGTTTATAGACCCCACACAGAGATTAATGGAATGATGCCAGAGCAATATGGGCCAAGAGGGCCCCGACCTTCAGGGCTGCGGAGTGTGCTCCAGATGGACAATCTGCTCAAATGGGGACTCTGACAGTCAAGCCAGAGGAGAGAGTGAAGGTGAGGCTGTCCAAAGGGAGGATGCCAGTTTGTAGCCTGTGCGAACACAGTGATCCACAGGACTGTGGGAAAGACCCCAACTTAGAGTAGGGGCCTGGCCCTCTTCCCTCCCCCGCTGCCTGCTGAGGGAGAATAACAGAACACTGGGGAGAGAAATGGGGAACACTTCTTTGACCAACTGAGCTGCTGAGACTGGCTGGGAACTCCACACTGAGAGGATGGTGGCTGTGATCACACTCCAAACTGAAGAGAGAGCAGGGAAGTAGGAAACAACCAGAGGAGACTGGTCAGATGCACCAGGAAGAGGTGACTGAGACATTCCTCACCTCTCCTCCTTGTGCCCAGGTCCCCTTACTTTTCCCCCTGTTGCCGCGATGCTGGGAGAACTGTGGCACACTGGGGAATGATACACTGCAGCTTGGTCACTAGGCCTGCTGACTGCCAGGCTAGCCCATCCCAGTATTTTAGGGGTGAAAGTACTGTAGAGCCACGGCTTGCCCACTAGGCCTGCTGGTCTCTGAGTGACATCTGCTACAACAAGACAGACAAAGGATGGTAGAAAGTGAAATACTAGTATCCTCATTTTACTGCTGGGATCAGCAGCAGAGAGAGATTAAATTATTTGTCCACGATCATGTAGGATGGTCTGTGTCAGAGCCAGGAATTGAGTTAAGATCTCCTGTGCCCTACTTTTGTGCCTTTAAACACAAGATCATCTTTCCTCTCTCCTGCACTGAGTGTTATATTGTGGTGATGAAAGATGGCTAGTTTCTTTTGTAAAACTTGTTCATTTCTGATTTGCTATGGTGAACTTTTATGGCCATTTATGAGGTGCTTTCAGATGCTTGAGAACTATATTCTTGATGTTTATGGGGAGGAAAGTTTCCCAAATGTTTGGGCTAATTCAGAGCAAATGCCATGAAAGGCTCAAGGATCCTTCAGGAAAATGTGTTACCATATATATATGTGAATTAACTTGCAGTTATTATTACTACTAGCATAATATTTATACAGTATTGTATTTATTAAAGCTTTTGTAAGCTTTAGGTTTAGTGCATCAAGTCCAGGCCATAGAAACCTTTTTCAAAATTCTTGTACAGTCACAATATATTGGTGTTTAAAGCTACAAATAGTAAATGGCATGTTGTATTTAAACCCTTTCCATATTGAACTATATATACTTTCAGAAGTATGGTTATGGTAGGCATCACTAGCAGGTGCTTATTTAGACATAGTCTGCTAAATTCTTTGTCTCAGACTGTGAGTAAGTTTTGACTTTTGGGAAGAGATGCTGTGTTGTTAGCTTTGCATTATGCAAGGTTATGGTGTAGAGGCAGCTTGGTGGGAGAGAGACCTGTGTGAGCAATAGGAAAGGCTGCTTTGTGCCTTGGCTCAGATTGGAGTTAATTCTACGCAAAAGAATAAATGGACACAAATCAGACATCAAGAATTCTAACATTCAAAAACCAGTCGGAGAACACTTCGGAGACCTCCCTGGTCACTCAGTTTCAGACATAAAAGTTGCAATTCTCCAACAAAAAAACTTCAAAAACAGACTCCAATGAGAAACCGCAGAATTGGAATTAATTTGCAAACTGGACATCATTAGATTAGGCTTGAATAAAGACTGGGAGTGGATAGGTCAATACACAAAGTAAAAACTATTTCCCTATGCTAATTTTTCCCCTACTGTTACTCACACCTTCTTGTCAACTGTTTGAAATCAGCTATCCTGATTATCACCAGAAAAGTTTTTTTTCTCCTGCTGATAATAGCCCACCTTAATTGATTAGTCTCGTTACAGTTGGTATGGCAACACCCATTTTTTCATGTTCTCTTTGTATATATATCTTCCTACTGTATTTTCCACTGCATGCATCTGATGAAGTGGGTTTTGGCCTATGAAAGCTTATGCCCAAATAAATTTGTTAGTCTCTAAGGTGCCACAAGTACTCCTTGTTTTTTTTGCTGATCAGACTAACATGGCTATCCCTCTGAAATCTGGAGATAGAGTTGCTCTCTGGGAACCAGGCACTGATATAGGGCTGAGATTCCTGGGAGAAGGGATTGCTCTGTGTGATGTTTGACCATCTCATTGCAGGACTGGTGTTTAGGGTTGCCAACTTTCTAATCACACAAAACCGAAAACCCTTGGCCTGCCCCCTGCCATGCCCCTTTCCCAAGGTCTTGCCCCGTCCCTCTCTTCTGACGCCCCACACCCTGCTCACTCCATCACCCCTCCATCCTCCCTCCGTCGCTTGCTCTCCCGCCCCTTCAGTCACTTTCACCAGGCTGGGGCAGGGGGTTGGGGTGTGGGAGAGGGTGAGGGTTCCAGCTGGGGGTGTGGGCTCTGGGGTGGGGTTGGGAATGAGGGGTTTGGGGTGCAGGAGGGGGCTCAGGGCTGGGTCAGGGGGTTGGGGCGAAGGAGGGGGTGAGGGCTCCAGAAGGGAGTTTGGGTGAGGAGGGGGCTTCGGGCTGGGGCCAATGGGTTCACAGTGTGGGAGGGGGCTCAGGGCTGGGGCAGGGGGTTGGGGTGTAGGGGGGTGAGAGATCTGGCTGGGGGTGTGGGCTCTGGGGTGGGGCTGGGGATGAGGGGTTTGGGGTGAAGGACGGGGCTCTGGGCTGGGGGCAGGAGGTTGGGCGAGGGCCCCAGGAGGGAGTTTGAGTGCAGGAGGGGGCTCAGGGCTCGGACAGGGCATTGGGTTGCAGTCTCTGGGAGGGAGTTTGGGTACAGGAGCGGGTTCCGACCTGGGGTAGGAGGTTGAGGTGTGGCAGGGCTTTGGGGTGTGGGCTCCAGTTGGGCAGCACTTACCTCAAGCGGCTCCAGGAAGTGGCCAGTATGTCTGACTCCTAGGCACCCCTCCCTGCCTGCATCTGCAGATGCCACCCTCACAGCTTCCGTTGGCCGCAGTTCCCTCTACATCACTGACAGGACTTTTAGTGGCTTGGTCAGCAGTGCTGATCGGAGTCATCAGGGTCCCTTTCCAACTGGGAGTTCCGGTCCAAAACCAAACATCTGGCAATCCTACTGGTGTCTATGTGTAAATAAAGCAAGTTACACTTACAGGATACTCATACTCCATGTCACTGATTTCTCCTTCATTGTGTAGCTGACTTTAAAGGCCCTGGACATCCGCTACCACTACCCAAAAATGTGGCAGTGGTCAGAATGGGACATTAGGGATAGAAGAAGGGGCAAAACCATATAGGTCAGATCCTCAGCTGGTACAAGTTGGCATTTACACCAGTTTACACTAGCTGAGGATCTGACCCCATATTTTAATATTACTCTCTATCTAGCTAATAGAGAGACAAGTCGAATGAGGTAATATCTTTTATTGAAACCTGTTCTGTTGGTTTACCTTGGTGTGACATTGGTAACCACTTGAGGAAGATGGCAGCCAAAGTCCGTACTCGGACAACTTGCTCAGAAAATTGGCCAGTTCAACCCAGGGCGTGAGTGACCACACGCTTCGAACATCCCCTTTGCTATTCAACAGCAGGGTCTGGTGTTTCTCATCTCACACGAGGCTGGTCTATGTAGAGTTTAACAAAGCTATGCATATTGTTACTGGGACTTTACGTGCAAATCTGTTGCCATGGCTACTGATACTTAGTAACCTAGCACCACCTCACATTTGGTGTGAGAAGGCCTCTGTCATGCTGCTGGCCAAGATCCTTGAGAATAGTGACCTGCCTTTGTACGCAGACCTCTTCAACCACTCACCCACTTGTCTATCTTCTAGATGCCCTTTTTGGTCATTTATAGTGGCGGATTAGCCACTGGGTCAATGGGTTCATGCCTAGGGGCCTTGGCCAATTGTGGGCCCCCCAGAAAAATGGGCACCCTGGTACCCTGACCCACTCTGCCGGTCTGGTGCTCCTGCCGGGGAGCTGGGTCGGAGTGGGGGCTTGCCCTGCTCCACCCACCCGGTGCTCCTTCCAGGAAGCGAGTCAACCCCCCATACCCCAACCCCGCTCTCTGGCAGGAATGTGGGCGAGTGGAGTGGGGCAAACCCCTGCACTTGACCCAGCTCCCCAGCAGGAGTGCTGGGGGTGGTGGTGGTGGGGGGTGAGGCAAACCCCTGTGCCCTGACCCCATTTTCCCGGCAGGAGCACTGGGAGTGGGGACTGCAGGTGGAAGGGTTAGGGAGGGGTCCCCGCTTGCTCTGGCCCAGGGCCCCACAAACCCCTAATCCGCCTCTGGTCATTTATGCCACCACAGGACATGATGGTGGAATCTGTTTGGCGCAATGAGTGGTCAGTGACGGTAGCTGTGAATCACTGTCTCGTCAGAGATCCAACCATCAGTTCACCAGGTTTTGATCTGCCAAGGCACCTGCGGTCCTCCTGAACCGGTTTCAAATAGGACAGGGCAACTGTATGGCCAATCTCTTTCAGTGAATTTTTTTAATGACCCACGATGCAGCTGTGGTCAACTTCAGACTATGTTGGATATTCTTGATGAGTGCCCACTGACTTATTTTGATGGCGGACCACTGGCTCTCCACCTGGCTGATGACAATGCCATCAAATGGCTGGGCACATTGTGCATATGCTGATATACATTGGTGGAAGAGACAAGCTTTTGAGCTTCATGGAGCTGTCCTAAAACCTTGTCTCTTCCACCAACAGCAGTTGGTCCAATAAAAGGTATTACCTCGCCCACCTTGTCTCTCTCATATCCTGGCACCAACATGGATACAACAACACAGCAAACAACAAGGGAAGCTAGCTATCCAATAGTGATTTATGTGGAATTAAACTCCAGTTGCATTAATTGTTTATTAGTTGCTCTATAAATCTAATAATCATTTAGTGTGTTGATTAGTCAGTACTGGCTACAAAAACTAGTTCTTTATATGTGCAGGTGTTTTTGCATTACTGTAGTAGGACTTCAGGAAATCAACAAGTCTCTTATATGTCATTATTTATTTCCTGTGAATGATTTGTGTGAATCATGAAAACAAAATAAATAAAAGCATTTTCTCTTCTGATCCCAAGCAAGCAAGCAAGCAAGCAAGCAAGTGAGACTGGGATAGTCAGCAATGCAGGAGATACTGTAGGTTTTAAAATGCAAAATCTTTACATTGGTGCTTTACTATTAAGTAAAGAGCTCTACCAATAGGGGGTGCTTATTTGAATATATAGAGCCAGCTCCTCAGGTGATGTAAATCAGTCCACCAAAGTCAATGGGGCTCTGCCGATTTACACCATCTGAGGATCTGACCCAATAGTGTGAGTTCTCAAAAGCACGGAGTATCATATATCATTGCAGCTAAGCCTGGGGGAGTGAATTTCCAAAGGTGGAGGCTCCAGTCTATGTACTCATGAATGCATGTACAATTATGGTATTTGGAAATGGGAACTTGAAAGTGGAAATATATTTGAATCAACTTGGTTCCATTTTCTTCTGGAGATGGTGCTATTTTCTTAAATTTTGAAATTTCAGATATCTTTGGGAGAAAATAAATTTGCATAAAATATATAGAGTGTTGCAGGAACCATTCAACAGCATACACAACATCTCAGCTTGGGAAGTGGAAAAATAAGAAATAGTGAGCCACAATTAGCTTCCTGAGGCTGCTCCTCTTCACTGGGTCCAAACATAGTCAAGAATCAGGGCCATGGTATTCTGTCACCTGCGGGCTTAGCTCCATATTCTGTTCTCAATTACACCTGTGCAGTGGGGTGATTTCAGTGATATAAGTAAGGGCAGAAGTTAGCTCCCAGAACTTGCAAGCTGTGTACTTGTCCTCAGTTCTAGTTTACCTATCATTCTTTTTGCCATCGTGTCTGAAATGACACGTTGGCATCAATGCAGGTAAGTTACCAGAGCCATCTTAATTGTGCATCTGCCAATTCCAGAGCAAAGCAAATGCCAGTGTCCCCTAGGGAAGCCGCTTCTATGTGGAAGAAATAATTGAGACACAATATACTGAAGACTTCAAAAACCATACGTCCATGTTTTGCTCCCAAACTATAGCATGTGACTGCAAGACTTAGGCAATGGTCTACCTTGTAATCCATTCTGAAAGATGCCTTCTTGTTACCATTTTTTTCTTTTCCTGTTGACAGCTCTGTTATTCAGTTGGTTCTCATCAGAAAAACCAAATCAACGGCTATTTCTAAAAACATAATGGAAAGTGAACAATCCAGTTTGTTTCATGAGATTCTGACTACTCATACTGCTCTAGGCCGGCATAAAGTTTTATATTAAGATGTTCCTTTTTCTTTTCCTGTTGACTCTTTTATGCCTGTGTTGGGGTGTTTACCCTGCACCAGCCCGGATAGGGTTAGTGTGGTTCAGAAAATGTGATATAACCTCATAGGCCACACTTGAAGAAGAGTTAGGCTTGATAGGCAAGCATGACTGAGGAAAAAGTCCACCTGGGTAGCCGCAGGCAGGGCTGGTCTAAGGCCAGAAAATGAAGCCAGAAGGGGTTGCAGTGTGGATGCGTGCAGTCACTCACTGGGATTAGAGAAGGCAAAAAGAGGAAACCCAGGGAGGAAGGGAGTAGAAATCCTGGGTTCCTGGCCCTAAAGGAAGGGTTTACCCCTGGGGGGCAGGCAGGAGTGGAGAAAGAAGCCTGATAGAATAGGAAACAGCCAAGGGAAATGGCAGCAGGGTATTGGGACAGAGCAGACTTGGGCTGCTGAAAGTAGGGTCCCTGGGCTGGAAGCTGGAGTATTGGACATATTGGGCATAGCCTTGAATTGGAGGAGTGCCGGGAACGATTCCTGTTTAGCCAGTCCAGTGAGACTTCGAGTACCCTGGAAGGGGGAAACCACATAGTGACCTGACTGGAGGGCTGCATCGCAAAGCGGGAGCACTGCAAGTCATGACGTGTGAGAAGAGCCACAGCGTGAATGACAGACAGAAGGGGGCGTCAGACCGAGCGAAGCTAGTCCCCAGACGCAGCCACGAGGAAGCGCCTGAACGGTGAGTAAACCCCATGATGATGCCCCCCAATATTTTCTAAGCCCCATTGTGTTTTGGATATGTACTGGGACTTATTCTCTCCGAGAGCATTATTCATATTCAGGGCAATTATGATGCAGGGCAAAAGAGAGTTTGGCTTTCATAATCAAAAGCCAGTGAAAGCATTTGTAGGATTTAAAGTCGGTGTTTTCTTTAAAAACAACAACAACACAGCAATAGCCCAAGATTGTGTTTTCTGTCACTTTTCAAGAGCCCCATTGCTGGTGTGTGATGTGAACAGGTCTCGCTGCTGCTCATTCAAGCTCAAGCTGGATCAGAAATTTGAGAAACGAAATTTCTAGCCCGGGTCTGAAATGTCAGAAGGGCCGCAACAATGCTTGGAGGAGTCACCCTGCTCTGAAATGACTGAGGGAGAGCAGCAAAAAGGAAACCACATTTCTTCTCATTCCAAACCAATGCGGTGGTGTGTGTGCATGTTTTTTTTTTTTTTTTAACAAAATGCATGTCACAGCTTGGCAGACGCTGACTATGTCCCTTTGTGGAGACAGTCACTGCTGGAAGCTGGTTGCCACCGTCAGAGGATGTGACCAAAACAATACGTTTTTCTCTTTTATTATTTTTTCCCCTCTCAGAACAACTCCTAGATGTTCTGTGTAGTGTCAGGAGGAGGGAAGGGAGGCAGATGGTCTGACAATGGGAAAACTGTCTATTTTAGCACTAATTAAAATGGGACTCGAGATCCACGTACTCCAGGGAAACAATAAACTGGAAATGCCTGGACCAAAGCAGGTCAACTGGTGACCTTTTGAGCATTACAAATCTATAGAATAATGGCTTTGCTTTCTCATTTAAATATACATCTATAGCCTCTCCACACTCCCCATTCAGGTCAAATCAATGATGGGTCTGGGTGGAAAAAACATTTTAAATAACACTCATATTCAGAATAAAATATCTTTCTGATAATTGTATTGCAGGACACAAAATGTTAGCACTCCAAAAGGAAGAGCAGATTTATTGTGTTGCTACATCTTTCCCATAATATCCTGCTTGTACATGACCCATCATTAGACAGTGGTTCAGGTTCCTGGGTTGCCATAAGCTTGAAGGAGTTACTGGCTTTGTGCACTGTTGCATGTGGGCTCTTTCTGTTCTGTTGGAAGACAGTCCCATGGATCTAGGACTACACAGATCCACCTTCTTGGGGGGCCTAACAGCCACAGGCCTCATGCAACTCTGATGCCATAGTGGCTAAGAAAGAAAGAATCCATTTCTCCTGATCCCCAGGGATCTTCTCACCACATAGCTCTGAGAGAGATCTGACATGTGGCTCTTAGACATAGGTACTTGTTTTATTGTGAGGGAGGGAATTTTGACTGAGAAGACGCTAGGCTTCTCTCTTACTCTTTTTAGAAAGAGCTTGAGCTTCCAGACATGAGCATAAACAGGCTTAAAGTGTTTCATTTGAAGGACACCGCTTCTAGCTTGAAGCATGTTTGTTAAAGTTGATCTATCCAGCAGGAAAGAGTTGTGACTCTTGGTGAGAGGCTACGTGAGAGGAAGAGAAGACACTTGAAACAGGCTGATGACCACAGGCTGCCCTCTCTGGTGAAAAGGAGAGGAGTTGTTTCTCTGCATCTTCAGAAATGGAAACATAGCTGATCCCCCACAAATATTGACTGAAGCCTTGGGTACAATGCACAGTCAACCTGTGGAACTCCTTGTCAGAGGATGTTGTGAAGGCCAAAACCATAACAGGGTTAAAAAAAAAACTAGATAAATTCATGGAGGATAGGTCCATCAATGGCTATTAGCCAGGATGGGCAGGAATGGTGTCCCTAGCCTCTGTTTGCCAGCAGCTTGGAATGGGTGACAGTGAATGGATTACTTGATGATTACCTGTTCTGTTCATTCCCTCTGGGGCACCTGGCACTGGCCACTATTGGAAGACAGGATACTGGGCTAGATGGACCATTGGTCTGACCCAGTAGGGCCATTCTTATGTTCAGTGTAAATGACTTCAATTAGTTAGAAGCCAGCGAGTGTGGATGTGTCCCAGTTTGGTTCTAATACGTTAAAAAGTTCAGAAAGTAGGTTATTTGGGGTTAGAAATGAGTCACAAGCAATCATCATGTGATCTATTGCCAATATATCCTAATGGGTGACAGCAGCCGTTAATGTATTATGTTGACAACATGTCTTCTGCACACAGGAGATGGGCTTTTGTAGAAAATAGAATACTGTCCCAGTAGCATTTTAAAAGATATAAATAAATCAGTATTTTTAAAAATGGTTTTGTAATCCACCCCTACTTCTAAAAATATTGTTATTCTAACACTCCTCTCTGCAGTGGAAGGGGAGGGTGAATTTACATTCAGTCCATCTAAATCCATTACAATTTTCTGTGATGACTTGTCTGTTTCTTCCTGTGGCATAGGGCTTTCCTTTGTACTTTCATTGTCAGTGCTGTCTAACTCTTTCTCTCAGTATCTATTCATGAATAATTTTAAATGCTTCTCTAGTATCACCTTAGTATCTGAGCACCTCTTTAACATTTACCAAATTGAGCTTCACACCCCTCTGTGGGAATAATTATAAAAGTAATAGCAGGAAAGTATTATTCCCATTTTACAGATGGGGAACTGAGGCACAGAGAGATTAAGGGCCAGATCCACAAAGGGACATAGGTGCCTAAAGCCCACATTTTGGCAGTATTACAATCCACAAAACCCCTGCTCAGCTGCTTCCAAACCCAATAGGTGCCTAAAATCACTAATGGCCAGATTTTTAAAGGTATTTAGGTGTTGCTATGTGCAGCATTGAAATGCCCAAATCTCATTTTTAAAAGAGATGGAGGCATGTAGGCACTTAGTATTGACTCTCAGTGGTATTTAGGGTCCTATATGCCTAAATCCCTTTTGCAAATGAGACTTAGGTACCTAAATCAGTTAAGCATTGCAATTCTGAGTGGTGCAATGGCTAAATACCTTAAAAATCTGGGGTTAAGTACCCAAATTTCCACTGTAAAAGTTTCCCATGGTACCTATGTTTCTGCATCTGGGCATGCACATTGCTGTCTCAAGCAGGTACTCAGATGCCTATTTCCCCCCCTGTGATCTTCAAAGCAGGTGAAGATAGAGGTTGGCTCACTTATTTTGCCTATGTGGTCCAATCTGGTAGGCGTGCTCTGAGCTCTGTTGCAGTGCCTAAGTTCCTTTGCAGATTCAGGCCAAAGTAGCTTGCTGAATATCACACAAGAAGTCTGTGGTATAGCAAGAAATAGGACTTGGAACCATTTATGTGCAGTCCAGAGCCTTATCTAAATGGCTATCCTTCTCTATACTGATGTACAATGAAGAGGTGTTTCTTTGTGCTTTGCAGTGGGTGAAATATCTGGTGCAGTAGTTCAGTGCTGGCAGGAGTCATATTCTAGTGTATAGTTGATGACTGGATGTCACCATTGTGGTTGAAAGACTGAATGAGGAAGCTACAAAGATGACCGGATTAGCAGAATCTTCTTTCTCTGTACATACAGAGCTTTTGGTTCCAAGGTTCCCTAGCTCAAACAGCAGCAAAATGTGATTATTGATGATATTTATAACAACTGCCCAATAACAGTTTATCACACCCTCCAACTTGTCCTTTCCCAAGAACCAATATAGCTAAGATCTTCTTCTGCACAACAGTGAATAACAAGACGTCACACATGCCCTTCCTAAGTTCAAATATCCTTTCACTGCATATGTTGAACTATGTTCATGGGCAGTTAAAAGCCAGTCTTCTGTTTTCCTCATTGACTTTCATGGTTGCAATTTATTGAACTCCAAAGAATGGATGTGCACCTTTTTTGTTTATGCCAAAATCAGTGAGCACAGAAGCGATTGTTCATATGAACAAAATGGGCACCTGGCTCCTTTAGTTGGTGCAATGAGTTGTGTTTGCAAAGCAGGCATGCAGAATTGCAGGCTAGAACATAAAATGTGCACACTTATGTAACAAATGCACAACAATTGCACCAGTGCAGAAGTGAGTGACAGACACACATGGATATTTATCCACTACTCACAGAAAGAAGTTGGTACCAGGCCACCTAAATTATCCACCCCTCTTGGCTGATTCTGACCCAGCCTCAGAATACCCTTCTATTAGCTTTAGTCACCACTGGTGACATTGAAGAAAAGGGCACTGCCTTATCTCCATAGTTTGTAGAAGGTAGCTCTTGGAGTGATATTTCAGCACTGGCTGATCTGGCTTTAGGATTCCTGCCATTTGAAGACAGTACCTGCAGACCTGACACAGCTCAAGAATTGAGAGAAGCAGGAGGAGTAGCCAACATGCCCAACTTATGGGACAGCCTTGTGCCAGAACCTCACCTGGTGTAAAATGTGGTGGCTCCGTTTACACCTGCTGATGGTCTGGCTGTATCTGTTTGCAAGTCCCATGCTCTTCTGTATCAACTCAGCTCCCAGGACGAGTTTATGTTGTATGCTAATGCCCCAAAGCCCTGTTACTATCTCAAAATGATTCTTCAAGGAAGGAGAGAAGAATGAGTGAAAGCAAGGAAGGACATTGGGACCCAGTCCAACTCCCCTTGAAGTCTACAGATTTTTCCATTGATTTCACAGGGAGTTGTATCAAATGCTTAATGAAAAGCCCGTCAGGAAACCCCCAAGCCTCCTTTTGTATTATGCATCTGCACTGAGTCTACTGAATTTATTAAGAGAGAGAGGCTAGCACACAGCATGTGGGAAATAGAGGGGGTGAAGAATGTGTGGTGGAAAAAACCCAACACATCAATGTGTAACTGGCAAAGTTCCTTAATATGAAACATTTTACATATACCAAAAACATTAAAGAAAACCCCACAAACCCTTCTCACATTTACAGTCACTGACTTCACCACATTACTTGTCAATCAGCAAACATCAGAAAAACAGGAAAGCAGATTTATGGCTGTTTATTAGCCAGTGCCATTATTGTATTTACTGTAGTGTGAAAAAGGAAATGGGGAAAAGCCAGAGGTGAAAGTAAGCCGGTAAGCCCCAGTACGGCGTACCGGTAAGAGCCAGTGCGCTGTACCAGGACCGGCTTTCTGAGAGGGCAATTTAAAGCCCTGGGGTAGCGGCGGCGGGGCTGCAGGGGGGATTTAAAGGGCTCCGGAGCTCCAGCCGCTGCTACCCTCCCCCGGGCCCTTTAAATACCCGCCTGAGTCCTGCTGCCCAAGCCTTGGGGTAGCAGCAGCGGGGCTCAGGCGGGGATTTAAAGGGTCCCGGGGCAGTAGCGGCGGCTAGAGCTCCGGGGCCCTTTAAATCCCCGCCAGAGCCCCGCCACTGCCGCTACCCCAGGGCTCGGGCAGCAAGGCTCGGGCCAGGATTTAAAGGGCCCCGGAGCTCCAGCCGCCGCTACTGCCCCGGGCCCTTTAAATCCCCACCTGAGCCCTGCTGCCCGAGCCCTGGGGTAGGAGTGGGGGGCTCTGGCGGGGATTTAAAGAGCCCCGGAGCTCCAGCCACCAATACTGCCCTGGCTCTTTAAATCCCCACCGGAGCCCTGCTGCCAAAGCCCTGGGGTAGTGGTGGTGGGGCTCCGGCGGGCATATAAAGGGCCGGGGCGGTAGCGGCGGCTGGTGTCCTGGGGCCCTTTAAATCCCCGATGGAGCCTGGCCACCGCTACCCCAGGGCTTGGGCAGCAGGGCTCAGGTGGGGATTTAAAGGGCTCGGGGCTCCAGCAGCTGCTACCACAGCGGAGCCCCAGCCCGTTTAAAGCTCTGCCAGAGCCCAGAGCCCCGGGGTAGCGGTGGCAGCCTGGAGCCCCCAGGGCTCCTCAGTGATTTAAAGGGCCCAGGGCTCTGCTGCGGTAGTGGCAGCTGGAGCCCTGGGCCCTTTAAATCACTCCCAAGCCCCAGGGCTCCCAGCCGCCTCTGCAGCTGGTAGCTTGGGGATGATTTAAAGGGCCCCGGGCTTCCAGCCGCCACTACCGCAGCTGGAGCCCTGACCCTTTAAATCAAGATTTAAAGGGCCCGGGGATTTGAGGCCATGCCTCTTCCGGTTGAGGCCACGACCCTTGATCAGGACTCCGGCGTACCGGTAAGTCCTCTAACTTACTTTCACCCCTGGGAAAAGCACTATAAATCTCAGCATCTGTAACCAGATACATTTATTTACTTTCTGAGATCTTTGCACACTGGTAGGTTAGCAGATACCTGCCTGGTTACAGTATATTTTGAGCACCTCCGTAGATTGCTATAGAGGGACTGATGTTAACCTACTTTGTGGTGGTTTCTGTAATGGGGGCTATAGGAAGAAGCCAGCAAAATATGTTCTTCCCATGGAGTGCAATGGACAACAGCACCCTGCCACCAATCAGGGTTTCAATTGAGATGAAAATAATTATATATAAAAACCGGATCCAATACCAATGGGAAGACAAAAGTCTGGATTTTATTAAAAAAACCACTGGCCTCCCTTCCCCCATACCACGAAAGGAAGTATCTTAATGTTGAGAGGGACCAAAATCCTCCTAGGTCTTATCTACGGTCTTGGAGCTGTAATATTCCAGCGTCAAGGCAGGGTGAATTCTATTAAATATTGAGCTCCACCCTCCTGCAGGTCAGGCCCAAGGATTGTACATTTGCCAATCTATAAAATACACTTCTGTCCATACTGTATTAAACCTTCCATTGTAAAGACCCCATGAAGTGTTGATATTCAGAGAGATGCAGAAGACTTTATGCTCAGGCCAAATACCCATTGGTTTCTGTGTGAGTGCAGACAGAGCAAAATTTAATTAAGGATGTTAGTATCTGGTCTTTTTTATCTTGGGGTTATTTCTTAGTTGCTAGGTGACCATAATGAACGTGGCACTATACAAGGGGAGCAGTGGGGGCAATAAGAAACCGTAACTGGTTTCAAGACTGAGCTTATGGGGAGAATGGTATGACGGGACTGGCTACAATAGCATGTAGCCAATCTGCAACTGCCAGCAGCAAATATCACCGGCCATTGGGGATGGGGCATAGATGGGGAAGGCTCTGAGTTACTATAGAGAATTCTTTCCCAGGTGTCTGGCTGGTGCATCTTGTGCACATGCTCAGGGTCCAACTGATTGTCATATTTGAGGTCAGGAAGGAATTTCCCCCCAGGTCAGATTGGCAGAGACCTTGTCTTTTGTTTGTTTGTTTGTTTTTTTGTCTTCCTCTGCGGCATGAGGCATGGGTTACTTGCAGGTTTAAACTAGTGTAAATGGTGGATTCTCTGTATCTTGAAGTCTTTAAATCATGATGTAAGACTTTCGTAACTCAGCCAGAGGTTATGGGTCTATTACAGGAGTGGGTGGACAAAGTTCTGTGCCTGCGATGTGCAGGATATCAGACTAGGTGATCATGATGGCCCCTCTGACCTTAGAGTCTGAGTCTACTTTGCAAAGCATTAGGGGTTCCCTAGACCTAAACATTTTGCTTTACTAGGTCTGTGACATCTTTGCATTTTAAAAGAAATCGTATTTTCAATACTGGCTTCCATACTTTGGGCCTGTTTTTTGGAGGTGCTCACTATTTATTATGTGTATTGCGATATTGCCTAGGAGTCTTAGGCAGGGACCAGTACCCAGGTGTGCTAGGTGCTGTACAAAAACAGAACAAAAAGATGGATTTGCTCCCAAAAGTTACAATCTATGTATAAGACAAGAGATAACAGGCGGCGGAGACCGAAACAATGAGACAATATTGGTCAGCATGATAGGCAGTGGTCTCGGTTTACCAGCAGCTCAGAACTTCCATTCCAGAACAGAGTTTAGTCTTCAGAGCATCTCCCAGGAGACACTCAGCACTTTGCAGGATCAGGCCTTTGGATGCCCCTTCACCTATGAAGAATTTTTGAATTGATCCGAGCCCTACTATGTCTACCACACATCTGATCCGAGTTTTAATCAGTCTGTCCCCGATACATGGCTTATTTCTAATCACAAGCTCAGATAGGCAGGTGTGCATATGCATACGTGAAGGCTTCCTTAACAGAATACTTCTATCCTGATTAAATGAAGACTATTTTTATATAAAGATCTGCCTTATGAAAGCAAACTGAAGTGCAAACTGATCGGCTCCTTAAATATTCATTACCTTTAAATATCTATTTCATAGGTGGAATGTCAAACTAAATTTTTGTGCTAAAAGCACACCAAGGTAGATCAATTTCATCTTTCAACTTTCTCACACAAATAAAACATTGGGTTATTTATATATTTTTTTATCCTCAGGTTTGTGATTTGGATCCGGATTCAGGTTCAGTTTCCATATGCATCTCCCCACCAGTGAAATCCTAACTCTACTGCTGTCAATGGAAGTTTTGCTATTGACTCAATGAAGCCAGGATTATACCCCTAAACCTGAGAGGTGTGTGGAATTGTTTATTTTCTACAGGCCCAATATTTCTCTGAATCACCTGGGGTGACTTGTTCATTTTTTTTTGTCGAGTTCATTTGTTTTTTGTCTAGATAGTTTTTTGCCCCTATTTTTACAAATGAACTGTAAGATGCAAACTATAAATTATAAATGAACAGTTTCAATGAGGGTGTTCATTGCAATGACGGAAATCTAATTAAGCAGCTTTAATATCTAAGTGATATTATTATTAAAGAGTTACATTAACAGAGCATTTGATCAGCCTCTTCATTTGTTCTTTGTGGATTGTATTTATGAGATAGTATGCTTCTGAATGACACAAAGATCAATTCCTTTATTCAGAGGGAAACATGACATCATGAGTTTAAATTGAAATACATTAATATAGAAGGCCCATGGAAACAAATACACTGTTCTCCCAGCCTAATTGACTTAGTTTAATTGACTTTAAGTAACTGTTTGTATTGATTGGCTTCAGGTTGTGATTTGACAGCCACATAAAGGGCCTAATTTTTAAAGCAGACCAGAGTTCCAAATGCAAAAATGCATATGAAGTTCCACATCCCATGGTACACTCATTTACCATGGTGCCAAGCTCAAGTCACAACTCATGAGTTAGGCCGGTGGCTGGTTAGTCAGCTCCCATTTGTGCACACAATCACATTAAACAGTTGACTTGCATGCATACATTTTGTCCCTTAAAGATCTGGTCCAATGTGACTTTATGAAACAATGGGAGCCAGATTTTCCAAAAGTTTGGGTCTGCATTTACAATCCTAATTTACAAGCACAATTAGTGCACTTGTGTGAGCAAATTGGCTAACTGCATGTGCAAATGTGGCTAACTAGGCATTCGAGCATGCAATCATGGCAACTGCATGCTCAATTATGTGCCAAACACACACTGTTACTTTTTGAAAATATGGCATGTGTTGGAAGATCCTCTGCAAAGTTATCCTTTGGGTTGTCCCATCCCATCAATATATCTTCCCCTCCCAATGAATTCCTTCAATTTTACCTGTCTCACTTCTTCTCTGACTAATGCTAGGCAGAGCTATGGCTAATGGATCAATTTCCAGCAACAGTATGTACTCAGAAAGCAGCAGACCCACCCACAGTCCCACATTACATGATACACCTGGCTTGCAAACAAGGGTTCCTTATAAATTGATTTCGGTTGACCTAGTTCCAAAAGATGGTTCTTTCTTTTCTACTACATAGAGAAACAAGTTGGGTCAGTCAGTATCTTTTATTGGACCAACTTCTGTTGGTGAAAAAGACAAGCTTCTGAGCTTACAGAGCTCTTCTTCAGGTCTTCTTTGTACATGGCATTCATGACACAGACTTTCTTCCTGTACCCTCCTGATGTATGCCACAAAGTTGTGAGTCCTACCTAAATATAATCTTGTGAACACATTTCTAAAAAGTGGCCCTTAGAGAATTAGATCCCCTTGCCCAGCCTGGCACTATATTGCTCTTTTGATGCTGAATGATGCCTTGTCTGTCTCCCTGAATGCAGTACTTGGTGCTAATCTTCCCTCCATCCCTCTTCTCAGTGAAAATATTGAGGTGTGTTGGTGAGCCACAAAGGCTAAACCTGCAAGCTAGAGAACAGCAAACAAAGAGAAGAGTCTTCTGAAAACTCTTGTGAAGGAGAAGCAGGCACCAAGAATCTCCAAGTGGTGGTCAAGAATGGTCCACATTGGACCACTTTGGTATGTTACTTTGTAGCTGTTCCAAGCCTTCTCCCAAGTCATTACTCCTTTACCACTACTGGACATTCTCCATTGGCATTAGGATGACCAGAAGAACAATATAGCAACAGATCCATCATCACATCCTTGCTCCTTCTCTGACCTGCCTGCATAGCAGAGACGGGCAGTAACCTTTAACCTAGCTCCCGGAATTCTCCTCTAGCTAAAGAGCCGAGCTGTCCTGATTCAGCTATCATCCAGGCCCTCTGCGCTACTGGAGGGCTAGAGGCGTCATTGTCATCAAGGTCTTCATTTGCCTTGGCTACTTGTGAGAAAAGCATCCTTGGTAGGTGCAACCATCATTTCTAATTCACATTTATTTTTAAACTGCTGAAACTGTAGGGGAAAAGATAGGTCAGAGGGGGAATATAAAGAGACCTGAAGTGCTTGAATGTGTGGCAGGATCTGCAGACTCTGAACATTTCAGAGAGAAGAAAGAGAATGGTACAGAACAGAAAGAAAATGACACGAAAAGGAGACAAGCACAACTGGTTGATTTCCCCGGCACTGTGTTATTACCGTATGTTTTATGGATTCCATATGCAGTAATCAAACCCCTATGCCTAACTTTTCCCCTCCTAGTCTTGCTGTGCCTAATTTTATATCACTTTTTCCCTATTGCATCTTGAATACAACCTCTCATGATCCAAATTTTGCAGTGGCATTTTTTTAATACTTTTTTCCCTTTTATGTTTAAAAGGATAGAAAATTATTTTTGCTCTTAAATTGATTTAAAATCTTTCTCCCACATTGAGGATCTTAGAAGTGGGGTCGGAAGATAATGTTTGCTGGCTGCAGGCATTAAAGTAGGATCCACAGGGCAATCATCTTTAAATATTTAACAAGTAGTAATCTGATTCAGAATGCTGACTGTCTTCCATAAACACCCAATGTTGATGTGACAGATGCAGTTAATTTTACATTTCTAAAATTCAACAAATCTGAAAGTCATTCTCAAAACATAAAAAACTGTTTCATTCTGGTGCAGAGGGTGTCTTAAATGTTGACTGCTCACCATTCTCAATGTCTAGAGATTGTAATTAGCATTTATCTTTGTATTTTTAATGTAATGCAATCATATTTTGTGTTTCCAATCACCACATAATACAAAATTCTGTTTGACCATAAATACTTTTTGTTTTCTGTTCCATAGCCGGCAGATAAATCCATCAGAGAGAATTGGTAGTCATTAGCACCTGTCAATGTACTATGGCCAAGATTTTCAAAAGCAACTAGCCATTTTAGAGAAGCCTTAGTTCTTGGATTTCCAACTCAAGAGACCCTAAACAGAGCCTGATTTTTTTCAGAGGATGAGAGTTCACCACTTTTTGGAAATTGGTCCCCTTGTGCAACTAAAACTGGAGAAACCCAAAATCAAGTTGGGCACCCAAAATCATTAGTTGCTTTTGAAAGTCTTGGCCTATGTAACCAGGGCCAGATTTTTAAGAAAGTTAAAAGGATAAATGCATGTGCCAAATGCATATACATTTGTTTGTCTAATTTCCACTTGCAGCTCCCATGATTACATAGTCAGATCTAGCAACTGTGCACAAAAATTGCTCATGCAGTTACACGGTGTGTCCATGCAGTCACATTAATTCCATATGCATTTTGCCATGTTATGGTGCAATTAAACCCTTTGAAAATACAGTCCCCATTATGTGAACATTTTTGATCCTGAAAGCTCTGCAGGGACTCTGGAATAATTTGTAGAGTGTGGGTGCTGAGAGCTGGTGAACCAAATTGTAAACCCTGTATATGATGGAAATCACTTCATGACCGGTGGTGCAGCAGCACCGCTAGTTCCAGCTCCTGTGAACTTCTGGTTCATTTCACAGTCCCTTCCCTCAACCTAAGGTGAGGGGATGACTGGAACATGGCAGGTTTGACCACTGAGAAGGGTGCTGTAACTAGTATGTAAACCCAAAGGCTGGTTGTTTGGTTTGACAGCAAAAATTCTGGTTACGGATTCAAACCTTCTGTGAATTATTTGAATCTTCTGTGTTTGCTAAATGCAAGTGGAAACCCAGAGATAAGACTTTTTGATGGTGTTCCTTGTTCCTTCCATTTCCTCAGTAGAATATTTACATCATTATGAAAAAGTTATTCAAACTGTCCACCATGCCTACATTGAACCTTGTACCTACATTGCGACTTCTTTACATCTTGTCCTTAAGTGGTACGTAATGATCCTGTGCCCTGTTAAACTGCTGCCTCATTCTGTCTCAGAGCTGGCTCCATGTCAGTTTGGGTAAAGAGATCCCTCTATATTTTAAACATACCTCCTGTGAGTGTTGTGAGGCTTAATTAATGTTCATGCAGACCTTTGAGATCCTTAAATGAAAGGTGCTGTAGAACAGTGTTGTTTTATTAGTATGTAAACTGGCATGTTGGCAGATGAGTGCTGTTGAATGGTGATTTCCTGTGTTAGATAATAGCGTCCCATGAAATCTAGATTCCCCAGGGATACAATCCCTGCAATGAGCTGAGGTGCTGAGTGGAGGGGCTGACAGGGAACTCATTGTGGCTTGTTGATTCTCAGTTGCCCAGCCCCAGCAAAAACTGCAGTCTTGAACTTATACCACTGGTCGAAGATCCCTGAGAAAGTGGAGAAGTGGGTGGAGTGGAACCTCACTTCACCATGTTCCCTCACTTTCCTCCACTTCCATGCCCCTGACATACAACCTGCCTCCCGCAAACACCATGCAGCAGATTTCTGGCTCAGGAGACAGCAGAGGAGAAGATTGTCAAGAAGCCCCTATGTTTATGTGAAGTCCCTGAGTGATGCAGGTTTCAAATAGATTTGGAAAAAAAATAAATGGAAGCCATATTAAGAGAGGAGAAGATTAGGTTTAGCCTTGCTAGAAGGCATTATGCTTATTGCAAAGTTAAACTGTTCATTGTATTTCTATAGACACTACGAGAATAGAAGTAATAGGCCCTGATCCTGCACCATGGAAATCGGTGGGAGTTTTGCCTTTGACTATTGTGTGAGTAGGAGCAGGGCTACAGATCTAAACCAGGATCAGGGCCCCATTGTTCTAGGCACCGTACATATATGCTGTAAGAGGCAGTCCTTGCCCTGAAAAGCTGACGAAGGGTGGGAGGGAGGAAATAGGGTTACTGCCATTTTACAGATGGGGAAAGTAAAGCATGCTGAGATTAACTGGCTCAACCCCAGTTCACATGAGAAATCAGTGGCAGAGCCAGAGACTGAATCCAGATTTCCTGAGTCCTGGGCTGGGCCCTTAATTGCAAGGAAAACCTTCTACTCTTTCCCTCTTCATTGTATGCATTTTTTCACAAAGGGCACAGATGCAGTAGAAACCATACAAGAAAAAGCATAAGCCCATTACCAGCACAATAGAGTTTAAACTTTTTAATTTTTGTTGTTGCAAAACTGTCAGTCAGCTGCACAACCCCTCTTCATTTCACTCCTTTCTAAAGGGCAGTTGCTTATTGCTTTTGATTATGTTCTTTGGCTTTTATGCAAGCAGCTGCTGCTTGAAGACTTTCATGTGTCACTCATGCATCAGTAGGGAGAAATATCACCCATATCTATCAGTGGCTTGCAGCTGACACACAGACAGAAAGGTGACCTATTTCATAATTACAATCAATTTCCTTTCACTGTCACCACCAGCATGTGCGCCAATATTCTGTTTTTCTTGTGATAAGCATGGACTATGGGGTCAGTTTGTAGATCCCATGGAGGTAAAGAGATGATAGATTGATTCCATGCCTCATTGCGAGACTGGGAATTATATTTTAATATTGAAGAAAAAACCCTAGACACTAGTGGAGTTCACTCATGCTTTTGTATCAGAGTTTACTACATGACCTTGATATTATTTCCATAATGCAAAGAGTCGTATATGAATCTTGTAAGTTTCCAAGGATAATTGTATGTTTGGAGTTCCTTGTATGGTCTCAGTACTTTGGTTTACATTTTGTGGTGTTGTTTTTTTTTACGTTATGTGAATTACCATATTGAACCTTGGAAAATTAATAAAATGTTACATTTTAAAAGAGACCTATTCCTGCATGCTATATGGAGTCTGTGGTGCACAAACGAAATAATTGGAATAAGCCTATCACGTTCCTGACATCTTTTGAATTGTTGAACAAAACTAGCTGTGTTCACATTTTTGCAGACACAATAATTCATAAAAAGGTGCCATCTATTTTTGCAGAAACTTCAGGTTCGCCACTGAATTTCATCATTAGGAGCAGACAGGTCCTGTGAAGGAAGAATGCCCTGGAAAGGACTGTTTGCCAGTAAAGAAGAATCTTTAGAATAAAGACTCCTCTTGGTTTTATAGAAAGGCTTGGCAGGAGCCCAGGTTTTGCTCCAGTGCACATTGGAGTTGAGATCCTCTGTGGTTTGCTGTTTTAACTATTTTTTTTCCCCAAGTGCTCAGCCTGCTTGAACATCCTGTGCTTCTGGGTCTAGATTTAATTCAGATCCAAGAGATGTAGAAAATAAGTTCCACATTTGACACTGTGGATTGACTTTCCCTTCTGTTTAATTCTGCTCAGATATTGCACACAATTTAGCTGTTTGATTTCTCCTCCCCCTCAGAACATAACTACTCCCAATTTTAAGTAGACTCACTCATTAACCCCACAGCAGTGTAAATAAAACAAAACAACCCTCCCTTCCTCTCCCTCCCCAAAGCTGGAATTTTCTGAAACCCTGGTTCTCAGCAAGAAGATTCCAGAGGAGACAGATTCCAGAACAAGACCCAGAACTCAGCAGTTCTGTTCATGCTATTACCACTAAAGAACAATTCCTTATACAAGATGGCCAGACTCAGATATTCCTCATGTTGGGGAGCCCCTTACTTCTACTAAGCTCACTTGGGGCTATTCAAGGACTGAGGAGCTATACAGCATGAGTTAGCCTATAAGAATCTGCTCCTAAAGAGAGATTTTTATGCCTATGCTGGATAGTCTTTGCAGTGGAAACCATTTGAATTAGAAACTGTTAAGACATTTCTCCCAGATATAAAGGTTGGATTACCCAGTGTTACTGCTAGTCCAGATACTGAGACATAGTTATTAACATGTTTCAGAGTAGCAGCCGTGTTAGTCTGTATTCGCAAAAGGAAAAGGAGTACTTGTGGCACCTTAGAGACTAACAAATTTATTTGAGCATGCTCGGGGGTCGCACTCACTCTCTTCTTGCATTAGCTTATTGTCACTTTTAGCTGTGGCCTTGTGAAGATTTTATGATTCACTTTTGTTTTCAGTTCCAAGAATTTTTTTTAAAACTATGAAACAATAAACAGTGCAACAAAGGACAGGGTATTGGAGACAAAACAACAGAAGAAAAGCAATAGGGCTGGACTCAGCATGCCAGCTGCAGAAGGTTTTCATCTGCGGGGAGGTAAGTAAACGCCAAATAGCTTTCAACTCTCTGACATCCAAATCGGGAGGATAACCATTACAAATCTCCAGGATGTAACCAGGTGGATTCTAGCAAATTGTTCTGAAGGCCCAGACATATTGTGGGAAGAGGTCACCTGCTGTTATTGAGAGTAACAATACTTTGCAGTCTTATACATACTGTTCTGTACACACTCTATTCATTGCCGAAATGCTACAAAGATGGGCAAGGGAGATATGTTGATACATTAGGAGTCCGATTCTCATATAATTTGGTCAGTAACTCTGTTGGTTTTGATTCTTCTTTCACTAAACCTATGGAGTCTTTCACCTGAAGACAGCAACTTTGCAAACCTTGCTACACAATACCGCTATGAAGCAGGCAGTGATATTCCCACTGGCCAGATGGAGATACAGAGAGATTTTAGGGTAAGATTTTCAAATAATGTAATCCTGGTAATTTCACATGTGGCTTCGATGCACAAATGCACACAGAATTTTTGCATCAGCATTTGTGCACATAACTTTCTGCAAATGTAGATCTAAATATCTTCGCCAGCTGACATATTGGCAGTATCAAAGTCAGGAGAGGACCCAGGAGTCCCTGCTATAACTACCGCACACACTTATCATACTAGCCATAAGCTGTCACCCATCCAAATGCTTCTGGTATATTACAAAAGCAACAGAAATTTGTGGGCTAAACATATTTGGACAGAACCTCAGCTGATGTAAATCAGCAAAGATCCATTAACTTCAATGGAGCTATGTCTATTTATGACACTTAGGACCTGTGCCAATGTATTGTGAAATGAAAGGAAATGATAATGAATTATACTGTTTCTTGAGTGAATTTGTTTGTTTTTTTAAAATATGGGGATTATAGTTGGTACCCACTCTACAGTGCCATGCATCTCAAATGTTTAGAGTATGTTTTGTTTTTTGGGAGGATCACTGGCTATCATTTGGATTAGCTGTTCTACATGTCAATGCATTTGGCAGTTCCCCAAAAGGCAGATGTTCTGCAGAAGTGGTTGCTGCTACTGCTTATAAACTTCTCCCCCCAGTTCCTGGCTGTTCAGAGCAGATCGTTTGTTCAGTGCTACATTTTACTGGCCCCAAATCCTCTAGGTTCTGCTACAGTTTTCAGTGGGCTGTTTCTCAGCTCTTGAGCACCCAAGAGTGTGGCATTTGAAATCATGCTCTCAGATGGTTAGATGACCCTCAGATTACAATGCTGGAAGGGAAAATGGGAAAACCACTGAAACAATGGCTCAGAACTGCAAGACTTAGCCTTACCCACAATGTAAGTCTCTAGTTATTTTATATTAGAAACCTGATGACATATGTAAGAGGCTGATATCATGCATCCTGTCTCTGGGGCTTAGGAGAGAAAATTCCTGCAAAATGATTGCAAATATCTACAGAGCTTTTGCTACAGTAGCATTGCCGTTTGCCTGTACAGCTGGGCCAGGGCACAGCTAGGCCAGGGCATAAGAAAATGAGTTTAAGTACAACTGTACATGCTAGTGAATTATAGCAGGTAAGAATGAATCTGTCTGAAACCAAAGCAATCCCACTGGCAAAAAGATTGGGACCCAAAATCCTCAAAACTTTCCTCATTCCGGTTCAAACAGAGTTCCTGGTCTCATTGAACTACACAGTGGATTGGAGATGTTTGGTTTTGTGGAAGGATATCCACGTAGGTAGCGGTACAATAATTTTCTCTGCAGAGAATGAAAAAGCAGATTAAGATAGTCTGGGGATGTGAAAAGATATTAATTCAAACAGTGTGAACATGTACATCCTCACCTTAGCCACTGACTATTCTTTGTGTTAGGTTACATCTGAAAGCAATGGAGCGATTTGATCCTTGCCAAAATGAAAGCATTCATAATGACTACACGTCCTTTTCCACTTTAAGGTCTTGCCAGCTTTGAGAGTGGCATGATCGTTATGGTTGGCTGATGTTGTCTTTTTTCTTTTCAAAGGCAGAATAATTTATGGTCAGTCTTATAACATATTCATTGAAGCATTAGCACAAGTCTAACAAAAAGTTGTGACCGGTCATATATATTTTCCACTGTTTTAAATATGTAAAATTGGAATTTTTCACCATGATTTACAGTCAAATGAAGTGGACAGTTAATAGGTAATCACAACTGCCCTTCATTCCAGAGTCCTTGAAAAGGGTAAAGCCAATAACTAGGAAACTTTCCAAGTACAAAGATAAATCTCAGACATGAAACACAAAGACTGAGGAATAAAGCACTTATTATCTCGTGAGAGTATTATGTATTGATCTTTACATGGATATAACTATCCACACTGTCCATATACTAGTGCATATTTCCATTTATAACATTGATATTTTTGTAGGCTGAATAAAATCCAGACTGTGTTAATGTGTATTGGGCATGGAATTTTGAGCTGAAATCTATTACTTTAAAGTGCATTCAAGTTTACTCCCATGTTGATTCGAAGAACTTCAAATATTCAACTCCAGATATGATGGAGATCTTGCAATGTGGTTTGGAATCAGAGTATGTTTGGGAGATTTATCTGGGTTATTTGGGTGGTCATTCCATGATTAAAGAGCTTGTAAGAAATCTCAGATCTGCTTTATTCTGTCCAGTTTATTATTTTGTCCAGTTCCAACTGGCTGTGCATAACAAGAGTTTCACAGCACCCCATGCAGACTGTCCAGGAAGTTCAGCCCTTAAAGCAGTGGTCCCCAAACTTTTTACCTTGTGCTCCCCATTACCCCTGTCTGCACCCCCTCCCCCCCACAAAGCCGGGAGCCGAGCCACAGCTCTGGGAGGGGGAGGACACAGACAGGGATAAGGGGGCCAAGGCTGGGGCCACAGCTGAGGACGCAGGCAGGCAGCTGGCACTCCAGGCACAGGCAGGCAGCCAGGGCAGAGCTGGGCAGTGCTGCCTCCCCAACCTCTGGGGGGGCTGGTCCAGGCCCCAGCCATGCTCCCCGAACATTACTCAGTGCCCCCCTAGTGGGGCATGCCCTACAGATTGAAGACCTCTGCCTTAAAGGCACAGTTGCCCATACCAGAGCACCTATTCCCCTGCTCACCCTTGCTCATCTTGCACCTCAAGCTGTGGTGGTGGGCAGCTGAGGCTACACACTAGAGCTGGGTGACATTTTTGAGACAAATAGTTTATTTCATGGAAAATACAGTTTCAGATTGACCCAAAACTATGAAAAATGAACCAAGCCCCCATGGAATCATGGAACTTTGTGCTGAAATCTGATCATTGGACGGCTTGAACTGCTGTGTAGGTAAAGCTGGATGGTGAAACATGCCTACAATCTACGGCACACTACACAGTGCACAAATACTCCTTTTGCCTCTTATGTCACTGCATCCAGATTAAAGAAGTCAGAGTTAGAAGCAGATTTTTGGCTGAAGGTTTTGTGGATAAGTTGTGAATTTATCATGGTATTAAATGAGACAGCGGAGTAAGCAGGGCCTGAGTAAAATGGATTTCCTCTGCTTTGTGTCACGCTACAATGAAGGCATTTTGCCTGATTTATAGAATCTGTAGGAAAATGGAACGGACAGTAATACACACAGGACAGATAGGGGAGAACATGAATTCTAGCTGTGTTTTTAAGAATGGATTTGCCCTGATATGAGTGCTTCTGTATGTTTGAACACGTCTCTGTCTATACCAGCAAATGGTGTGAAACGCCTAGGCTCTGATTGATTAGCATCTGTACCTGTTGCTTGTGCCTGGGGACAGAATAACATCCCATTGTGGGTCATAGTGGCTTGCTAATGAATAAATAAATTAATAAATGAAACAGCCCAGCTATGGCACAGATACTGCAATGTTGCTAGAGTTGCCTGGCAGCCAGTGAGAGATGAAAGAGATTGAGAGGGACCTGAATGAATGAATGGAATTCTTGGCATCCATTCATGGGAGATCATAAGTGTCCAGAGTTTTGTGGCTTCTCAATGCAGACTCCACAGAGGAGACTGAAGACTGTTACCTTTATCAACCAACCTTCTAATGATATCAAAAAAGATATCAAGTTAGTTTGACAGGATCTATTTTCTATAGATCCCATGTCAATTGCCATTAATTATATTACCCTCCTTTAGTTCTTTATTCATCAGTCCCATATCAGCTGCTCCATTATCTTGCCTGGGATCGATGTCAGATTGGCATAATTATCGAGATCATCCCACTTACTCTTTTGAAATATTGGCACAACATTAACTTTCTTCCAGTCTCCTGGAGCTTTTCTGGGGTTCCAAGATTTTCTTCCTAACTTCAGCCATGTAGTGGTTGGCTTATGCCCCAAAGCAGGAAATTTTGTATCCTCAGGAAGTTTAGAGTTGAGGATTTTCAACTCTTCCATATATCACTCAATCAATTGTTCTGAGGTATGGAAGAGGTGTGAACACAGCATGTGATGTGAAGAGGATGTTGGTGGGAAATCAGTAGCAGTGAATAGTCTGAGGAAAAGAATAGTGGCTTTTTCTGATGGGTTTTGACTTCTGATACATTGCTGAGTGCATTACACCCAACCTCAGATATATACACTTGGAATGGATTATACAGGTCCGGCAAGCTAAGATGCTCTCCTCACCTTCCCTCCCACCCATGAAATGTTGCCAATTTGCATCTTAATGTTTCTGAAGACTTTTGAAAAGTCCATTTAACTTCTCCCCACCTCACAGTGTTCTTTTTCATTAGTGCTGTTGCCTCTACGCTTCTGAATTCTAGCCTGGTCTGGACCCAGAAATGCTAAAATACCCCAACGACAGCTGATCTCATGGTAGTTCAGGGCAGTTTAGAAACAGGAAGTCCGAGAAGTCTCATGAGGTAAACCAGCTTGTGTGAAACTTTTTCAGCCAAGTTATGAAAAATCAAGATTTTTAGAGAGGTCATATACAGTTTGTGTCAATCCCCAATTTGTGGCTGCTTATTCATTCCAAAGCTAAACTCCAGACCTTTGGAGAGTCGCCCACACTTGAAGACTGGGGGAAGACATACCTTCTGCTGAAAAGTACCACCAACATTACATCTGTTGGCTATACTGGTGATTTCCTCTTTCTGTGGGTGTTACATCAGTGTCAAATGGTGTAGGCAGGTGGATAATCAGCCCTAAAAGATAATGGGAGGTGGGTGAGGGGGAAATGGCCATTTTTAGATCACCATTCATCTTGACTTTCAACCCTGACCTAACAGATAAGACAAGTAGAGTTTTCCTAGTCATAGTTTCTGATAACAGAATCATAGTATCAGGTCCTCAGATGGTGTAATTCACATGAGGATCTGACCCATGATATAAATAGTAAAGACCTACACCCCAATCTTATAACCTCATCTCCTTGTTTTAGAATTGGATGTACAGAAGTAACATTGCCACAATATCCCTATGTACAGCCTTGTGAATAAAAGTTAGAGCCATATGTTACATTGCTTTTGCAGGAGAAACCCTCAGAACCCTTTTTTTCAGTCACCTACTGTCATTAATGTTACTTAGCTCTGTGTGCCTGATTTTATTTTTCTTTCCTCCCACCAAAAATGTACATTCAACAAAGAATCAGACATATCTCCATCAGAGGTTTTCCTGAGGAATCAGCTATTTAGGAGGCTTTTACAACATGCATCAAATGGCTCAGGGCAGAACAGCAAGCTGCTCTGTACCATCCCAGCAGCTGGCAGAGTGAGTCACTGCTTCTGGCCTTGTAGTTTGGACCTTGCATGTTTGGGAAATAAAGCCCAGCCAAATGTGATTGCAAGCTGCTATTAAGGCTTTATTTGTGAAACTGGTGTAGATGAGGTCAAATGTCTTTCCCTGTATTTTCATGCAGTACTTTCAGACCATTTTCAATAGGATCCCATTAAGCCCCTATTGTAAAGACACCTTACCTCCGCTACAAATTACCAGTTAATTACTGAACAATTTTTTATATTTGACTCTGCTTTTGAGTAAGACAGTGTGACTTTGAGCCAGAAGCAACATTGACTAAAGAACAAATGGGGAGTCTGATCTTTAAAGGAGACTACAGGAGGTTCTAAACCAGATGTGTACAGCCAGAGAGCTTCTGTAGCTATCGAAAATGTGCCATCCAGAGCCTAAAATTATTAAGAGGCATAATGGTTTACCCACCAGTCTCCAGACAATGGGAGAATTATATTATCCTCCATTCCTTAAAATGTTTTCACTCCATTATATATGACAAGATGGTTGAAAATGGGTTTATTGGTAACATTGACCCAATCAGAGATGCTTTGAGAATGAGCTGCCATGTGATATCTAGTCACACCTATGTAGGACCAGGTCTGAGGAAATGGGTCTTGTCCAGTTGTCGTTCCTCCACCAACTGCATGGTACATTGATGCTGCTCAGAGGGGGTGGAAACCCACTCTGGACCCACACAGTCTTTGTAAAGATGGTCCTGGCCTCGCTGAAGCCCCTGAGATTCCATGCAGCATAAGGATCTGCTAAGCTTGGGATTTGAGCCCCCCACTCATTCTGCCCCCTGAAGGAATCCTGTCAGGAAACTCTGTAAGGGGAATTGCCAGATTTTGATGCAGGTCATTCCTGCATATGTGAACATGTGGCCCTAAATACAGCCTGAGGCACAGATTTTTAAACAAGTGATAATTGCATACCCAGCTTCTCTGAAACTAGACCTGGAGAACAATTGATCACCATCCTCTTTATAACAATCCTTACCATATTTGAAGACTGTTATCAGATCCCCCTTCAGTCTTCTTTTCTCAAGACTAAACATGTCCAGTTTTTTAAACCTTTCCTCTTTCAAAATCTTTCATTATTTTTGTTGCTGTCTTCTGTACTGTCTCCAATTTTCCCACATCTTTCTTACTGTGATGCCGAAAACTGGATACAGTACTCCAGCTGAGGCCTCACCAGTGCTGAGTAGAGTGGGAAAATTACCTCCCATGTCTTACACATGCAACGTTCCTGTTAATACAACCCAGACTTATAGTAGCCAACACAGTGATGCAGTTGCAAAAAAGACTCCTATTCAATCTGTGGTCCAATATAATCCCCAGATCTTGTTCAGCAGTATGCTTTCTAGCTAGTTATTCCCCTTTTTGTAGCTGTGCATTTGATTTTTTCCTTTGCTCTTGTCTTTATTGAATATAATCTTGTTGATTTCAGACTAATTCTTCAATTTGTCAAGGTCATTTTGAATTCTAATCCTTTCCTCCAAAGTGCTTGCAACCTCTCCCATCTTAGTTTCATCCTCAAATTTTATAAGCATACTCTGCTCAAATATGCAAGTCCAGCGAAAATATTGAATATTACCGGACCCAGAACCACGGCAGGACTTCACTAGATATGTTCTTCCTTTTTGACAGTGAACTACTAATAACTACTCTTTCACTACAGTCATTCAACCAGTTGTTCATACACCTCATAGTAATTTCCCTAGTTTTCTTATGAAAATATCAAAAGCCTGACTAAAATCAAAATATATCACAACTACTGCTTCCCCCCTATCCACTAGGTCAGTGACCCTGTCAAAGAAAGAAGTTAGGTTGGTTTAGCATGATTTGTTCTTGACAAATCCATGTCGGCTTTTACTTACAACCCTATTATCCTTTAGCAAAAAACGAGGAGTACTTATGGCACCTTAGAGACTAACAAATTTATTTGGGCATAAGACTGGGAGTGGATGGGTCATTACACAAAAACTATTTCCCCATGCTAATTTTTCCCCTACTGTTACTTACACCTTCTTATCAACTGTTTGAAATGGGCCATCCTGATAATCACTACAAAAGTTTTTTTTCTCCTGTTGATAATAGCCCACCTTAATTGATTAGTCTCATTACAGTTGGTATGGCAACACCCATTTTTTCATGTTCTCTTTGTATATATATCTTCCTACTGTATTTCCCACTGTATGCATCCAGTGAAGTGGGTTTTAGCCCACGAAAGCTTATGCTCAAATAAATTTGTTAGTCTCTAAAGTGCCACAATTACTAGTCATTTTTTTTGCTGATACAAACTAACATGGCTACCACTCTGAAACCTATTATCCTTTAGGTACTTGAAAATCAATCGTTTGATAATTTGTTCCAGTATGTTTCCGGGTGTCAAAATTAGGCTGACTGATCTATAATTCTCCAGATCCTCTTTACTCCCCTCCACTGTTTTGGTTTTTCAACCAGCAATAAAAACATAAATAAAAAGGTGGCTAATCAAAGATTTCCTCTGCAGTCAGAGTAAAGTATGACAATCCTAACAAACTGATTGGAGAAAGAAAATGGGAAATTTGCACTAATTCTGAGAGCAAACTGGGGTAATGTCCCAATGCCAACTTCCATTGCGGCATCTACAAGACATCAGTCAATTTATGGATGCTAGCCTGAGTGGGGGAGGTGAGGAAAGTTAGCAGTTTATAATAATGAAAACTATTTAGCAAATTTATACAAACATGTATCTATTTAATTGGATCCCTCTGTCTACATACCCTTTGGGTGTCATTTGCCTTCTTAGTCTGTAAGCTCTTTGGAGCTGGGACTGTGTCTCTGTGTTTGTACAGACCCTAGCTTACTGGGGCCCTTACTTCAAGCTGGAGCACTGGGCCGTAATGGAATATAATAATATAATTGTTTTATTTTAGGGGTTGGCCTTCTATCACTTTTAAAGAGTGAATATACTGGTAAGGAAACCGCCATGTACAGTGGTATATAAATGTTTTGTGCCAAGCTGACATAGACTTATAGCACAAAGCAAGGACTGAAATGCACTTACTTTAAAGCAGTGGTTCTCAAACTTTTTTTTCGTAGACCACTTGAAAATTGCTGAGGGACTCAGCGGACCACTTAACGATCTTTCCAAATGTTGTTTGTACCGTTAGCTAACTATTGTAAAGTGCTTTGGATAAAAGCGCTATATAAAAAAAACCCTTAATAATAATTAACATTTTTGTTCTACAAATAAAAGCACACAACTCATATTTTAATATCAGTAGTCTTACCTTTCTAATGCGATGGATGTGCCCTCTTTCCCCCGCCGCGGCAACCTCCGAGCTGGGGCGGGGAAGGAGGGGGTTCTCTCCCTCTCTCCCCCACCATGGCAGCCACAGAGCTGAGGCTGGGAGGGAGGGCCGGCTCTCCCCTTGCCCAGAGTCACAGAGAAAGTCTATGGAAGAATGCAGAGCTGAACCCAAGTCTTCTCTCTCCCAGACTGGCTGCTAATCACTGCTCCATCTTTCCTCTGGGCTTTCTGGTACATACTTGAGGATATTTGCATTAAAACCAATTCATGTGAGTCAAATTTGCAGGATCAAATGAGTCAGAATTCGTATAGGTGTAAAAGTGTTGATATTTCCTCTCTCTTTAAAAAAAGAAAAAAGAATAGCATATTACGATAGTAGCCTTGCCCAGAAATACTGACTTACAGTACTTAATAAAATTACCTGCCAGTAAAAACTCTGCACAACTTCTATTTTGGTCAGTGAACATTGCTAAGGAGTAAATTAATTTGTGAGAAACTCATAGGTCAGCAGAAAGTACTCTTGGTGCTTCAGCTGTGTATCCTGGAAGGGTAGTTTTCAAATTACTAGAGTAAACTCAGCATTTTGTGCTTCTAGCAGGAGAAAAATGATACAGTACTTCTCACTTAACCCACTTCCCCCAATACTTCCTTGTGTGACTATGTAATTAATAGTAATTAACAATCTCTTATTTCTCACATCATTGCTTAAGTAATTGTCATAGTAATAATACCTTTTACACCAGTAAAACTCCATTGGACTTACTCCTGATTACACTGGTGTGATGGAGAGAAGAATCAGTAAATAGCACCCTCCAAGTAAGGATTCTAACATACTTTACCAATGTTAAATAATGTAGCCTCTCAACCTTCTTTTGAAGTAACTATTACCATTTCACAGATGAGGTTACTGAGGAGGAGGAGAGGACTAAATTCTGCCTTGATTTACACCCTATATAATACTATTGATCCAACAAAAATGCAATGGGAGTTCATCAGGGCATGATTTGTCCCTAAAGCCCAGATTTTTTAGACATTGCTGTGCTCAGCTTTGCAATTCTGAACTGATTTAGGAGCCTAAATCTCATTTTTAAAAGGGATTTAGGCACCTATGAGACAAGATCTCATTGACAGTCAATGGGATTTAGACTAAGGGGCTGTCCATAAATTATGTGATGCACTGGAGGTGGATGGATCCTTAATCTTGCATATTTGTTTTAGTGTTGCAAAGGTGGGTGGGGGGTCTTGAAAATCACCAAAAAATGTGATGTAATTTATGTACAGCCCATAAGTACCTAAGTCACTTCTGAAAATCTGATGTAGGCTCCTAAATCAGTTTGGAATTGCAATGCTGAGCACAGCAATGCCTAAATACCTTTAAAAATCTTGGCCTAACTGACTTCCCTGAGGTCACAGATCTCACTTTCGATAGTGTCAATCAGGAGCAGTCCCATGAAGTCAGTGCAGGTATATAAGTGTATAAAACTAGCATAAACTCAGAATTGGGCCTCCTGATTCCCAGACTTGTTCCTTAACCCTTCCTCTCTCAATTGTCATTACTCTGTTTTCTGTCATGGAGAGACTCAAACAATGCATTGATGAAATCTTCAGGTGGTCATCATCTCATCTGCAATGACAGCACTTCTTTCTCAACCTCTTCATTGACTGGCCACAGATGCACAATATACCTCCTTCTGAATACCACTTCCTTTGGCTCATGCTCACGTCTGAGGTATATGAACAGTATTCTCCATCCTGAACTCATTGTCAGTGACTGTTAATCCAGCATTAAAGAATATCTGATTGTGGAGATTATCTGTTATTTCCAAGAAGCCCAGTACTGGGTGCTCATGCAGATGGTAAAATGCATAGAAAATGGGGGATCCAGGAAGGAGTCCAATTAAAAATCTATGGTACGAATTTGTTTGCTGATGTAACTCCATTAAAGTCCCTTGGAGTTATATCAACAGGAAATTTGGCCCAATATCAGGAGTAAGCCTTCAATTAATAAGTTGATTAAAGGCTAAACTGTACAAACAGGATGAAGAACTGGTTTTAAAAAAAACAACAGATTTGTCTCTTCCTTCAAATTGGAACAAAAGTGGCTGAGTAGAGCACTCTTTTGGCAGTGTCTGCAGTTGGGAGCCACAATACAGAACTTCCTAAATCCTTCTCTGAGAACATCACCAGAGTGCTGCCTTGCAGACCAGTAACAAGAAGTAAGATGCAAGAGGTATTAATCTTCCACTTTGCAGAGATGTCTGATTCAAGTCAACCCAAGGCCCCCTAGCACATTTGGAAGCCTTCTGAGAAGTGGAATGAGATCTTAAAAAAATAAACAGATGTTCAGTGTTCTCAGCTGTGAAGAGGCCATTACTGAGCACTGGAATATACTATTCTAAAGTCCAGCACCCAGCACGGTGCTCTATACCTTCTGCAAAATTTGAGTGCCCTCAATTCCCATTTGAATTACTTTCACAGAATCAGATCTTAAATTGGCCATAATTAAAGATGTTGGAACAGAAGTTCTGCACCCCATTATAGTGATTCCATGACATTGAGAAATTCCATCACCTGCTGAAATTGCAAAAATAATACTAGATTATTATTTATATTGTGCCATAATTGTATAGGATGCTTTACACACCTAGAATAAATCATACACTCTGGAAGGGTACTGTCATTCATGAATTTCGGATAGAAATTGTAAAATAAAAATAAAAGTTACCATAAAAAGCCCACAGTCCTTTTAAGTATCAGATTACAGATCTATCCTGCCCTCTGTATTTTAAATACTTCTGAAATGCAAAGTACCTCCAGCCTAAATAGAATGTGAGAAAAATTGCCCCAATATGCTCTAAAAAAAGAATTAAATTAACAAACTGGAAGAGTAAAACTCGACCATCTGGTGCCGAATGGTTGATTCAATGTCAAACTCAGAAGCATATGAAAGAGTGACATACAGTACAGACTACAGAACAGGGCAGATATTTTTGGTGACATCTGGATGCTTTTTATCAACTATACAAACAAGAATTCCGGGGACAACAAACTGTTAGTAATAAGCACTTAGAACATCTACAAAAACAGAAAAATTAAAGCATAGAATTTGGCTAATAAGGATGTATATTTCTTTCTGGAAAGTGGCCCCATTAGTCAGATATAATAGACATTTTTATATGCTGCACTCTGATTTACAACTTTTTTTCAGGTGCAGCTTCTGAATCAGCTCATCACTGAGATGATCTGTCTCTTACCAGTTCTATTCTGGACTGGTTGCATTCACGATATGCTTGATTATAATAGGCCTGAATCAGGCCCTGTCTGAGCTCCAGCCACTTGCCCTCTTTAAGCCCCCCAGCAGAATGAGGTTTTCAGGTAGCTTATTTCTGCTGTGCCTACTTCTAATGGATTTCCTGCTATGGCAGAAATATGCAACATATTGGCTGGGTCTATCATATCTTCTGAGAGGGTCCTAGATGATAAGAGACTATTATTACCAAATAATGGATTATTTAGTGGTAGAGACCTGTGCTTGGTGGTGAAGGTCCCAAATTCTAGGTGTGCTGATGACCTTAGAAAGTGGTGGTCCTTACAGGGAATTGAACTTCCGTGGATCCTCTTATAGACCCTCTTCCTGCTCTCACTTCTATCTTTTACTCTATGATTTCACTGGAAAATTCTGTCTGCTTCTATTGACATAGCTTCTCTTAAGTGAATGTGAACCTAGTAAAGATTGAATTGAAGCCAAACTTTCAAACCCATGATTCCTGTGGGTTTGAAACAAGAACACAAATTCACTCATCCCTACTGAGAGTCTCAAGTTTCCTAGTTTCCACAATATATCCTGGTGTGTCTCAGGCCTGAGATTGCAGAAATTAGTGAAGGAAAGGCAGTGGTGGATCCAATAGTTGTCAAGGCAAGCTTTCCACTACAATAAAAATACACCAGGCATATATTTATAGGAATATAGATTCAGCATGGCACTTAAGCACATGCCAACTGTAAATACCAGAATAGAAAGGGATTACGTGTGCTTGAAGTTAGACACATGCTGAATTGGGAATACTTTGTAATATACATTTCAATATTATACGTACACACTGTGAAAATGACCTAGATATATGGGGCAGATTGTTTATATAATTGAGGCATAGAATCATGCCTAAATTACATATGCAATTACCACAACAGAGTACACAAATCAGGTAACTATGTAAGTACAAATGCATCTAACTGTCCATTTGCAAGTTCAATAGCCTGATTTGCACATGGCAGCAAAATAATTGTGTTAATAAAGTCTATGAAAATCTGGCCCACAATGGATAAATTTATAATATAGTCACCCTAATGGTAGATCTATTTAATTCTGCAGGGGACACCAATCACATGCTAAGAGGTGATGAGGTATAAATATTTACATACTACTAAGATACCTCATGTTATCGCATACTCATGTAACTCAAAGGAAAATGTAAAAGTGAAACATTATTGCATCAGGTTTGAAAAACTCAGTACTGAATTGTACAGTGGTCATATTTAAACTTCACAGTTGCCATCTGTAGGTATTGAATCTTACTCTGAGATTAGTGGTAATACAGTGGTAATGTTACTAGCATTGTCATGACAAAATTGCAAAGATGTTATTGTCCACTGCTCTAATAAGTTTCTATCGACTCTTTTCTTTCCTCAGCATAAAAACGCTAGTTTTGTTTTCACTTTAAGCTTTTATTTTTCTTTTTTTTCAGTGGTACAATGATTGAAGGCCATACTCCATGGGAGAATAATCCCAATATCTACTGACAAAGAATGTGGTTTCTATACTAATGTGCCACAAGGGAGCTCTCAGAGCAGGCTCCTTTATCTTTATTCAGATGTTGTCTCGGTTAGGTTCCTTTCTGAGTTTATAGAGAGGACTAGATATCTAATTCTCATTTTATACTTCGCTCTGGGAAACACAATAGTGATAGTTTTTCTAAGTAATGCTATTTACCAAGTTTGCTGTGCTGGGAGGAATTGAGGCTTATTGAACACTAGAGTGGAAGCTTTTTTCTTGTGGTGATGGCACGTCAGACTCCAGTGCATGCTTCTCACCTTGTTCAGGCCCAAATGTAGAACACAAGGTGGGACAGAGAGCCAAAATGAAAAACACAAAAATTATTCATGCAAGAAACTTAAAATACTCTGGGATTCATTCCTTTACAGTAAATAATTCTTTCTATAGCCTCAGTTCAGGTATGTGTGGGAGTAGAACCAGGGACACGAGAGCTGTGGCTTGGAGTGGCTTCCCCTTAATAATTACTTGGGGCCTGATTCTGGTCTCAACCCAGTTTTACACCAGTATAATTCCAATGACTTCAGTGAAGTTACTCCTTATTTACACTGGTTTGTAGTAAGATCAGAGTTGGAGTCTTGGGCCCATTAAATCACCTCATCCTCCTTATAGCTATCCCTGGGGATGCTGAGGTAATGCTAAGGAGGCTCAAGAAGAAGGTGCTTATCCCTGAGGGCTGAGGAATTGATGATGATTCAGTCCCTTCCACAGATGTGTGATAGCCTCAGGGTATTTCAGATGTGCTAACAGCAGAGCTATTGAGCTGGAGATATCTGCCTCAGTCTACATCCCAGATGGGATCTCTGCTAATGTAGGACTTGATCCAGCAAAGGGCAGAGCAACCCCCATGGGAACTGAGAATAATCAATTCTCATCAAAACCACTGGAAGCTGAGTGTGCACTACATTTCCAGGAACTGATCAGCCCTTTGCAGTGTCAAAGATAAACTGGGGTCAAAGATGAATTGCAAAAGTTAAACATTGAGTTAAGACCCTATATCAGTTCCAATATCACATGTGAATGGCTTTCTCATTCATATTTTCTTTAATGACAAGTTTCAGAGTAGCAGCCGTGTTAGTCTGTATTCGCAAAAAGAAAAGGAGTACTTGTGGCACCTTAGAGACTAACAAATTTATCTGAGCATAAGCTTTCGTGGAAGTGAGCTGTAGCTCACAAAAGCTTATGCTCAAATAAATTTGTTAGTCTCTAAGGTGCCACAAGTACTCCTTTTATATTTTCTTTACTATTTTTATTATGGTGGCCCTAGGGGCCTCAATGGAGATTCAGGCCTTCTTGTGCTAGATGCTGTACAAATGCATAATAAGAGTCAGTCCCTGCCCCAGGCACCCAAGACCTTAAATTAAATAGATGAGATAGGCCAAGAGTGTGAGAGAGGAAGCATTATTATCCCTATTTGGTACAGGGGGAACTAAGGCACAGAGAGGTCAAGGTTTGGATGCACAAAAGGAATTGGGCATCGTGACGCTGAGCATCACCATAGTCAACTTTTAGGCCCCTAGAAAATCACTGTGATTCACAAGACCTGATTTAGGCACTTGCGTTATCTATACAGTGAGTGGGGAGAGATGCCTTAGAGTGTGATTCAGAAAATCAGCATGCTAGGCTAGCCCATGGGAGATGCCAGTCAGAGGGGAGTGTGCTCAGGCCCACCCCTCTCACAGAGATAGGTTCCTAAATCCAGGCTGCAGGGAGATGCCTAGTTCTGCTAGTGATTCTCAGCTGTGAAACCTCCTCTGGAGTTAGACACCTCCACACCATTCTACCGAGAAGCCACCTCCTCCCTCATAACTTTTCACCCAGTGGTTAGAGCACACACCAGGGATGTGGGAGATCTCCAGTTCAAGTCCCTCCTCTGCCTGGAGGGGAGGAGGGATTTGAATTGGGAACCTACCACCTCTCAGGTGACAGCCCTAACCTCTGGGCTATGGAATATTCTGATGTGGGGCTCTGTCAGTCTGTTGTGCTCTGGATAAAAAGAGTCACTGGAACAGGGAGACGAGATCCTGGGTCTCCCATATTCTGGCCAAGGTCAATAACCAGCTGGCTAGAGAGTCATTCTCATGCTTGGGCATACCCTCTACATCCTACTGGTTAGGACACTCACCTAAGAGGTGGCAGATTCCAATTCAAATTCCCTTTCTCCCTTTGGCAGAAGGGGGTGACTTGAACTGGGGGTATCCCATATCCCATGTGAATCCCTGTACCCTGGGACTAGCAGTTATGAGGGAGGGCCTGCCGCTGGGCTGTTTTGTGTGAACTGGCTCTGAGCTCGCCTACTGTGTTGGGACTGGCATGCAACGTAGCTGGCCAAGCGTCTCTTTTCCCTGTCTGTGAATTGCTCTGAGGCTTATGTAGGAAGTAGGCATCTGGATGCCTAGAAGGAGGCAAAAGTGCTCATGCCCAGAGGCAGAAATATAGGCATCTAGGGAACTTTTTCCTGCAAAAATTTAGGAGCTGAGTGAGTTTAAGTGCCTACAGCATTCAGGGGGAGTTTTGTGCATCGCAGTGGTCCTGAAGCTGGGATTTAGGTACCTAAAACAGCGACTTAGGTACCAACTGTTTCTGTGCAGTTTGGCCAAAGCAACTTGCCCAAGTTCATCCAGGAATTCCATGACAGCTAGTTAAACCCAGATCTCCTGAGTCTTAGCCCTGTGCTTTAACAACCAACAATGTCCTTTGCCTCTAAGGGGGCTTCGAGGGAATTTTTCCTGAATAAAAACTGAGTCAGGACCTTAGGATTTTGCCCTAAGAAATTAATGGGACTGACATTTCACTACTGAATCAGGCTATCTGTAAAACATTCATGTTACTAACACAAGATGGACACCCACAAGGCTCTGTGCACAGGCCAGCCTGAAAATAATCTCTGCTCTAAATAGCCCTTTATTCTCTTCTTGAAATGTTCTTCATTGCTTCTTTGTTGGTTTCTGATGTTTTGTGCTGATATAAAACTAATACTAATAAAAAATGGTGTGATTCAAGGATCAAAAATTGTGTCGGTCAGGTTAGGACCTCAGTGGTTAGTAATGAGGACTAATACTTCTTTGTCCTTGATGATTATATGCCAAAAGCATGAAGGACTTTGGATGACATATTAGGGGGTTTTATTTCCAGCATTGTTCTAGCCAACAGGAAGCTGAGGGAAAAAATTGCAATGGTTCCATTCAACATTCAAAACTTGTTTTGAATAAACAGGCTTTGAAATCAATCCTGAATGCTGTGGGTTGTGGCCCTGTGCTATATTTCACAGTGAGCTAGTTTAGCAATGGGAGGATTAAACTAAAACAGCTTTAAGGAAAGCTCAGTATTTGTTCTAACTTCCTAATCTCTTAATTATCTTGAAACCCATTTTAAGATTATTTAATATTCCTACCTCTCCAATAAGGATTCCTGTCTCTGCATCCTGGGAGCATATTACTGCAATAGAGAGGAGACTGCAAACTTGCTTTTTATAATTATTTCAATCAATTTTATTTGGCTGCAACCTAGACCCCAATCCTGCAAACATATTTGCACAGGAGTAGTTGAACTGAGTTCAGTGAGATTATATGCATGCTTAAAGTTAAACATGTGCATAAGTGTTTTAAGGATCAAGACCTATGATTGTAAAATAAAGGAAATTGCTTCTTACATGTTTGCTAGGAAAAGTCAAGAGGAAACAAAGCAGCTCTCCAAAACTGCTTCATTTCCTTCTCTCAGGAGAGAGTTGAAGACTAGTGGAGGATATTCAAGGGTTAGGAAAAGCCAGTGTTTTTTCATGTTGCCTTTAAACAATACTTCGGATCATAACATTCAGAAATCTTGCTGCCCAAAAATAAAGATGGTGGTCCAGATTCTGATCTCAGGTACATGAGTGTAAATCTATTTGAACTGCACTCTGACTTCACCAGATTTCCCATGGTGCAAATAGGTCAGGCCAGGGCTGGCTCTAGATTTTTTGCTGCCCCAAGCTCCGAGAGCACAACTGCCCAAGCAAAAAAAAGGATGGCCAGAATGCCGCTGCTGGAATTGTGCCGCCCCAAGCACGTGCTTGCTTTGCTCTTGCCTAGAGCTGTCCTGGGTCAGGCTCAAGCACAGAATGTTTCTGGTTGAGAGAAAGTGTAACTAATCTTGATTTCTTGTGGCACCTTAGAGACTAACAAATTTATTAGAGCATAAGCTTTCGTGAGCTACAGCTCACTTCATCCGATGAAGTGAGCTGTAGCTCACGAAAGCTTATGCTCTAATAAATTTGTTAGTCTCTAAGGTGCCACAAGTACTCCTTTTCTTTTTGCGAATACAGACTAACACGGCTGCTACTCTGAAACTAATCTTGATTTATCCAGCTTTGTCCTATGTGCACTTTGCTTTCATTCTTCTTAGCTTAGACCTTAACTTTGCTGGATCTTGAGCTTACTATGTTTTTTCTCAGCACTTCCTTGATGTTACAATCTCTGTGACGTGCTGCAATTCATCCACAGTGTTGCCTTTTTACTTCTCGAATTTACCTCCCCAATTCACTCATTGACAGTCTCTTTACATCCCCACTTTCTGAGTTCCAGAGATCCCAACATGCTGTAGCTAGACTGCTCTCCCACTGCAGGAAGCGCGGCCATATCGCTTCCATCTTCCTTTACTGGCATCTAGCCATTTACATCATCTTCAGCTCAAAATTACATTATTCACTTTCAAAACTTGCTACTGAAGCTCTCCCCACCCCACCACATCTCTGATCTTATGCCCTCTAGCCCCCTGCTCACTCCTTCTCCTCCTCCGGTCTTGGGCCTCCACTCTTTGCCATCCACAGTCGTGGGGCAGGAGATAGTGCTGTCCCTTGTGTTAATCTCTGTCATTGGAATTCTGCCTTTTTCCTTACTCCCCATTCTCTGGGAAACACTTCCTCTTTGCAAATGTCACATTAAACTCTTTTTCTTGTAGCTCACAGTGAAACACTGTGTGATACTGTGTAGGAAAGATGCTCTATACAAATAAACTGTATTGTCTCTCTGGTTTGTGATATGCATGTTAAACAGTGGCTTTTCCTGCTGCTCCATACTATATCATTAGGGGCTATTTAATTCCAGCAGGGTCTCCAATTTTGTGCCAGCCTCTCCCTGGACTAAGGAAGTTTCATCTCAAGTTCCTTACAGATGTTGTTTGGTAATAACTAGAACTGGGAAGAAATCCAGATGCGATCAAATTATCTGTCATTGTTTCCATTCCTGCCTACATGACCTTAAAGTAAATGTTAAAAAAATAGGCAAAGAGGAAGGAAGGAAGAAAGGATATAAAAACTAGAAATTCTTGGTTAAAAAGGTACTTAAACATACTGTTTTAATTTTTGTTCAGAATTCATAAAAATGTCACTCTTGTTATCTTAGTTTCTGATTTTCCCCAAAAAAGTTCCCTTAAGTGTACTGCTTGAGTGTTGTTCTGGTCTCACAGTCTGTGAAAGATGGAATGGGCTCTTGTTTGTGTATGTGGCTCCTGTTTGTGCATCAGCAACTTTGCATTTGCAGGGACTTTTGAGGATTTTTTGGGCACTATCACTTGTATCCACAAGAAATAATATACAACTCTTAAGCCCATTTCCATGTACAAATTAAGGCCAACATGAAGTTGCTTTGGTTGGTAACAAATTTTAGCTGTGGTTTCTGATTCTGTGAGCCAGCTTACGTGCCGGCTCGTACTCTCACAAGAACACACGCACACATTTTGCATCAAGCAAAAGGGAAGCTCAGCATGCTAATCGGTTGTACGTAAAGTGGGCTTTAAATATCACAGTCTGGCTGAAAACTTGATGCAAAATCTCTCAGAAGAAAAAAGTATTTTAAAATGGGGCACCAAAAAAGGGATGAAACTATAAAAAGGGATGAAAATATAAAGTGTTTATTGTGTGCAGAGACCCCAGTGTTCACATCTCTGAGGGAAGTTGTGTGTGTATTAGCAGGCTACGTTTGTGGACTGAATTGACTAGTTTGTAGAGCTGGTCAAAAAATGTCAATTAGTTTTCATGGGAAATTGTGATTTTTTTTTTTTAAATTTCTTGCAAACATTTTTCAGTTTTTTGGCTAAAATGGGTTAAAGAAATGAATCCAATACCTGAACATTTTCCAGAGTTTGAAAAATACTTTCAGTTTTCAAATATGAAAAATAGTAAAAACAAAACAAAACTGAAAACTGATTTTTTACAGAAAAAGTTTGTTTCAGTTTTTTGATGAAAATACAAAATTTTGACTAAAATGACAATTTTGGTTTGGTCAAAATGTCATTTTTCATTGAGAAAACTTCCATCAGTTCTACCAGTTAGTTGTCCAAACCTAGGAACAACAGAATAATCTAATGTGTGTTTTTTATATTTTGCTTTTTTTGTGGCGCATTTGAAGTTTGTTTTTAGAGAGACCAAGTTACATGAAGTAATTTATTTATGAAGCCCACAAGACTTCCCAGGGGCTGAAGCAGCAGGATGATAAAGACAAATGGGTAAAATGTAAAGCCCAGATTTTGAAGTCCTTATACAGTTTTACATTTAACTCGAACAACAGTGGCACAATCCCCTCATTTGGTCTTGATTGACGTTATGTTATGGAACATGGGCAGCTATTGTCAGTAGGACATCAAACAGTGACTGCTGCCAAATGCTATTTTCTCATTTAACTTTGTTTGCTGTAGCTCAAAATGGAACCCTTTCCCTAACTAGAGATGGACTTGAACAGGAATGGTGACTCCAGACCGCTTTCATTTTTGGGAGAATTTAGATTCAGATCCCAGAACTGAACTTGCCATTTATGTTTTGGTTAAAGCTCAGGTCTCAAACCAGAAGGGTCCCATCTTCTATTTGTGCTTGGGGTGCTGTCCAAATCTTGTGAGAACAAATCATGCGAGATTTTTACCCAGATTGGCCAACATCTTGTGAAAACAGCTTGTGAGATTGTTACTCTTTGTATGGTAGGAATCTCACAAGGTCAGTTGATCTGAGTTTTCCAACATTGGGGCCAAAATCTCACAACCAAGTCCAGCCTGGCCTTCAGTTTCTGTGTGAAACTTTTTGATGATGAGAACTCCTTAAAACAGAGAGACAAAGAAGAAGAAATACTCTCCCCAAAACCCTTGTAGGGTCCAATCTAATGAGACACAGAGCCCCTTCCAGCACAATGGCAGAGCTTATCAATTCAGAGGATTGTACACAGTCCCAGACTACTATTTTATGTTCTGTCTGTCACTCTTTCTCTCTCAGACAGACAGGTCAGCCTTAGGCTTGCTTATACAGGTAGTAGTAATAATACATAATCCCCTCAAAATGTTCAGAGTGATCATTGTGCATCATTAGCTTCTGCATCGTGAGTCTAACGGGGATATTCAGGTTTGCGCTGAAGACTGAGTGTAACAGAAGAGTAAACTGGCCAGCTCGGGCTCATTATCTTGAAGCAGCTGTTTGTTGCCCAGAGGGAAGAAGTATTTGCCACAGTTCTGTTTAACAGGCCAATAATCTAATGTGTGTTTTTATATTTTGTTTTTTTTGTGGAGCATTTGAAGTTTGTTTTCAGAGAGACCAAGTTACATGAAGTAATTTATTTATGAAGCCCACAAGACTTCCCAGGGACTGAAGCAGCGGGATGATAATGATTAATGAAGGCAGACAGCATGTGGCAACTCATCCCAGCCTAGCTCAGCACAGGCTCTGCTCACTTATGAGGAGTATTCATCAGGCTGCATGGTGGGGAGGGCAACAAGAAGGATATGCTAAAACATTACATTTCAGTTCCAAATATCCTACCGTAGTGAGGGCACATGCTGCATTTGTAAATCATGTCATGGAGGGGAGGTGTGTGCAGCAATTTTCTCAGGGAGCAAGAGTGAGCCAAGAAGAAAGCGAAAGCACAGCCTTATAAAAGCTGTTCAGTGAGTCAGCCATCGGCCAGAGTCCACATATCTCTGTAGAATGGGAATAATGATACTTACCCACAGTCGTAAATCACATTGAGGTCTATAAAGGGGTTTATGATGGCTACGTTAATTACTGTTTCTAGGGGCGGCCCTAACGGATATTGTGGCCTCATTGCACTGGGCAATGGACAAACACATAGTAAGAGACAGTATTTGCTCCAGACATCTTACATTAGAAATGGTGAAGTGACTTAATTAAGCTCATGAAGCAATGCCAGGACTAGAACCCAGGTCTCCTAACTTCCACAAGCCATTGGACCATGATGCCATTCAATATTAACTAACCTCTTCTTTGAGCCAGTGCCCTGGCTTCTTTAACAGTGTGAAGATGTCTGTTTTGGAGACAGAGGACAGCACTATTTTCTTTAAGCAGCATGTAATTCACCTGACAGTGTCGGGGCAGTTCTAGCCACCCCTGCCCCTGCCCCACAGGGAACCACAGCTGTTCTGCGCAAGGAGATGGGCAGCTGTCAAGCAGGAGTGTGCCAGCTTCATATCACCAAGTGAGGAGGGGCTTGTGTGAGGAAGTGGCCCGAGATCCTCTGGGTTCATGACCATGTGGCTCCAGCAGACACAAATCTTATCATAGGAGATGCTCCCCCTGGCTGGAATAGTGGCTGCAAGAAGAAGAGGTTTCCCATGCCTTGCCCCCGGGTTGAACTAATGGTGAATTCCGCCTGCTCCAAACCCCATGGGGTTCCCCTTACCAAGCCTATTGATCAAGGCTTTGTTCCTGGGAGGAGGGGGTGGAGAATTTCACCCACCATGCATGTTCAAGCTTTTCACTTCTGTGCTCAGTGCAAGCTCTTGGCATGTTCCTGTGCCTGCACTGAGCGGGGTAGTTCTCACTATATGATTAAGGCAGGAAGATGTCTGTCCTCAAGCTGTCCACTTGAAATAGTGAAGACTTATTTGCTGCCAGAATCTAACACAGCAACAATAATGAAAAAGCTACTCCCCCAAGCCTAAAAGAAAGAGAACTAGCCCCACTCCTGAGCTGCTGAAATGTTCAGCTCAGAGAAAGCTCGCTGTGATATGGTGCAGTGGGAGTAGCATTTATGTAATACTTATGCAGTACTTTCTCCCCTATACTTTTCAGCCAGAAAAGGGGTTGTGATTCTTCTGCTAGTTACTGCATTAATACCTATCAAAGGCAAAGGAAAATGAGGGGGAAAAGGCAACAAGAAGGATTTAAACATTTCAGGCCAGATCCACAGCTGGTATAAATCAGTGCATCTCCATCAGCCAGTTGACACCAGCTGTGGATCTGGCTCTTCATTCTTTATTGCCACACAGTTTGAGATGTTCTTGAGCAGTGATTACAGAGTATAAGTAAATGTTTAGTCACCTATATTATATGTGTATGGCGTAGAGCACAAACGCACCTCTACTCTTCGTTCGGGAGCAGATTTCAGATTCAAATAGCTGGTGAGTTTTAATTGTCTCGGGGAACTCACAGAGTAAATACTCTAGAGCTGGTCAGAAAATGGGAACGGGGTGGGATTTCCTTGGGAAGTTTCAACATTTAGCTGAAAATCTAAAAACTGAGTTGTTTGATTATGGGCACCTGAAAATCAAAAATTGTAAAATTTTGGCTGAAAATGGAAAAACTATCCAAGATACCATCCTAGAGAAATCCTGATCCGGAGCTGCCCTCAGAAGAGGCCAGGTCAGTTAATAGACCTTCAGTAACAAGCACCACACATCATCCTCTCGAAAGCAATGCACAGACTGAACAAAGAAGGGCTGGTGAGGATATCGGCGTGCCCAGTGGCAGATACAGTAAAGAAAAAAGCACTAGTTCTCATAACACTACTAATCTCCAAAACAACTCACTGACTCCTAACAAGCATTTCACCCAGCAACTGTGAAATGTCTTTAGATCCATAGAGCTCTGTCATTGGCTGCCAGTGATATCACACCTACACCCTGTCTACACATGAGGGCTAGCTGGCTCCTGTATTTTCATTTGCAAATATCATTGCATAACAGTGAGAAAAGATTTAGAGCCACCCCTTTTAAGTGGATATTGTGCTTCTTGCGTGGTGACACGGTTGTTCAGAAACATAGCAGCCTCTTGTTCCTTATTGTACGTAACAAGAGTAATGCCATAGACAATGGAGGGGTTGACATCTGAAAGTGGGTAGGTGCAGAATAAACCCTCTCTGACTAGGAGGAGTCTCCACTGACCGTAACATACTTAGAGTATAAAAGAACCCTCTTTTACCAATGATTTATCTTAGATCATTTGAGGTTTATGCCCCCAGGTAAAGGGGCAGGGTGGTATAAAGAAGCTGTAAGAGCCCCAGGTTCGCTTGGTGGAACATGAACCTGGTGCAGGATCTCAGAAGACAAGGATCCCTTCACAAGCCCCAGGGTAGGGGATGTGACAAGGGAAGGGCTGGCAGTGAGAGGGCCATGTCAGGTGCAGGGCTGCAGCAGGTAGCGCAATTCTGGGCAGTGCTGCTGGCAATGGATGGCAGAGACAGTTTGCCATAACTTAGACAGTGCTACAAGGCTGGGGGTTGCTTTGGCCCTAGGAGCAAGGCACAGCACAGCACAGAACCTCACCGTCAACTGCAGTATCTTCCTCCCACCAGGAGTCTATATTTTTGATACATAAATGATTAAATATTACCCAGGCTTTTGAGATGGAAAAGGTAGCCAAAAACTCCTCTCCCCTCTCACTGAAACTTTAAGGGATTCAGATAACTAAGACTCAGATCCAAAGCAGTCTGGGATTTTCTTTGATTATTATTATTTATTATAATTTATTAATTGGATTGCAGTAATGCCTAGAGGTCCCGGCCCCATTGTGCTAGGTGCTGTACAAACAAGTAACAAAAAAGATGGCCCCAAAGAGCTCACAATCTAAGGATAAGATGACAGACAACAGGTAACTCTAAGAAAGATTCCCAAGGTAACAATGAGATGGTTGTGATAAGCAGTGGTCACAGCACACCATGGTCAAGTTTTTGTAGGCATCTCAGCCGAGGTGAGCTTTAAGGAGTGATTTAAAGGAGGACAATGTGGTGGCTTTGCAGATTTTTATGAGTGTCTAAAATCCATAAACTCAAAGTCTTTCTGGTCTGATTTTGCAAAACCAACACCACCCCCAGGTTTTTTCCTCCCTCAAATTTTGGATCTCAAAATCCTATTTCTTATTTTTTCAGGAAGGTAGAAGTTAACTGTTAGACCATTGTGCTCTTCTATATGAGTCAATTCTGCTATATTCAACAGAGTATAGCATCTGACTAAGATGGAGCAGAATTTAAAGGAGGGAGGGGGAAGGAACGGCACAGTGCTTAGTATTGTGCCTGTTAATTGCTCCAGTTCTTTCATTTATTGTGACAGCTTTCCATGATGCATTATCACGCTGGTGGTTTTTATCCCCCTTTAACTGCTTTGGCTTAGTTTAATTTCTATATGTTGCTGCAGATGGGTGCACTGAGCACTCAGCACAATATGAGAGTAATAGGACTGGTCCCATTTGACCCAAGTGCAGAAGAGAATTTTGATCTTTGTTTTACTGTTCCAGCTCCTTGAAATGATAAGAACTGACAAAGCTGATGCCTGTGAAAGCATCCAAGGGCATGGTCATTGCTGCTCTCCTGCTCCCCTCTTCTCCCTCTGCTAATGCCCTACAAACAGTTCGTTATTGAGTGATTGCATTGTAACATCAGAGCAGGCAAGAGGGCTGGGCTGGGCTGGGTGTCATGGGGGAAACAGAGATGAGAGACAAATGGGAAAGCAGGGCTATTATAACAGACATACTGCCTATAGAAATAAAAAGATTCAGTACTCTTTAGCCAACAGGGTTTATTGAACCTCTGTTATCTACCATGGCCTTGAGCCTGCAGGTGACTGGGTGGTGGACTTCAGTGGTATACCTATCCATGCTCTAGAAAAGCCTAAGATAGATAGGTAGGGAGTGCAAGGCTGTTCTGTTTTATTGCGAGTGAGCAGAAGTTAGGTATGGACTCAAGTGAGGAGGAGCAATATGCATTTTTTCAGCACTGAAGAGATACAAAACTCAAGTCTCTTGTCCCTTACACTCAAGAGGGCAGGCCTGGGTCCTGGGCATGGACTGGCAATCCTCAGCATGCTAATAAGGTTCTTGAGTAAATCACTGTTTAGTCTGCATTGTGTCCCATTTTGTGCCTGGTCAACAAAGGAAATCAGTCTCCTTAGTATCCCTACTAGGTGGCTTAGAGCTAGATTTTTAAAGGTTTTTTTGGGCACCTAAAGATGCAGATAGATGCTTGGTGGGATTTTCAAAAGGGCCTTGGAATCAATAGGAGTTAGGTGCCTAGATGCTTTTAAAAAATATCACTAGGCACCTAACTATCTTTAAAAATCTGGCCCTTAGTCATTTAGCTCAAGCCATAGAGGCTCATCCTTTTGTATTGGCAAGTTTTGGGTTCCATCTCTAGTGACAACCAAGATGAGAGATGTTCTATATTTAGCTATGTGTGGCCTTCTAAGACTGCTCTCTTGTGGCTGAGAACTGCCAAAAGCGGAATCATTTTGACCAATCCTTCCCCCCCCGCCCCAATTTTTGGTTTTCAGTTTACCAGGAACAATTGAGGAAAGCAGATAGTTTCTATGACAAATGTTGTTTAGTTTAAAATCCAATCTTCAACCAAAAACCCAATTTTGTCACTTTTATCTCTTTTCCTGTTTCTCATTTTCTGTTTCCATTTTTCTTTGTCTTCTTTCCTTCCATCCTTCGTACCCTTCCTCCTTCCCTCTCTTTCCCCTTCTCCCACTGCATTCTGTAACTTCTCATGTCTTTTCCCATCCTGTGCTTTCCCTTTACCTCCTGCCCTTTGTTTCCATCACTCTGCCCCTCAAATATTAAAATCCCCAAACAGTCTATATTTTAGGCCAACAATGGGGTAGAGATGCAAAATGTAGATCCAGATTTGGAAGACCCCCCCAAATTCAGGGGAGTTCAGATTAGATCCTGGGAGAGAGATGGGTAGTTGCATAATATAGTTATTCTTTAGTTTATAGAAGGGCTTAGCAGTCCTTCAGGGCCCCACTGTGTTGGACGCTCTGCACTCACACACACAGTACCTGCCATGAAGATCTTTCAGTTTACATAGATAAGACAGACAGAGTGGTAGAAAGGAAGCATTATTACCTCTGTTTTACAGATGAGAAACTGAGGGAAAAGAGATTTGAGCCCTCAGTCACTCAGCAAGTCTGATCCTAGATCATCCTAGATTTCCTGAATCACGTTTAGTACCATTTCCAAATCTTCTCTTTCCTTAATGTGTATTCTGCTTAGATTTGGGGCTCTGATTCATACCCATCTCTCCACTCAGGGCACCCTGTCCCTATTAATTGACCAAATATGCTGCGGGGATGCTGGGAGAGCTCTTCATGGTGCTTCCAAACAGCTAGGTCCACTCCCGGAGCACTCTTTCGTACTGCTCTTCCACTCTGGATGCTGCGGTGGAAATCCTGCCCCCACTGAAATCAATGGCCAAACTCCCACTGCCTTCATTAGGCCCAGGATTTCACTTTGCATATCCCATCGGAACAGCGGAGAGCTCAAAAAGCCCACTGCCACCGAGAGCATGGTCTACTAGGGAGACCCTCCCACAAGAGATAGAACCAGACCATTGCTCTGACTTGTCTTTATTGACTTTTGTGCCTAAAATGCACTCCACATTAATGATCCACTGGGCAAAGCCTTCTGCCCACATTAATGTCTGAATCAGACAATTATTCCTCCACAGATTATAAATTTAAAATCAGAGAAGAAGCATTCTGTCAATGATTTAAATGACATGACTTGACTTGACAGTAGGCTATTCTTTCAAGATTAAAATGCTCCAAGAGAAATCAGTGGGTTCAAAGGGAGATGAAGGCTATGCTCTATGCCAAGAATTAGATTTGTCTCTCACATAAATATGTTACTCTATTAACTATGTTAATAGTTACTCTTAATACCTGGTTGATTGATAGGTCATGAACTTCCGACAGTAAAAGAGCAGAGATAATGAAACAAAGGAGGGTTTTAGAAATGGAAAGCCAGGGCATTTTTTCAATTTTTTTTTCAAAGTTACAGACCTATATTTCTCTTTGTTTGTGGTTCAAGTACTCAAGCTTGCCAGATTTCTGAATGAGAACCTTTTGTCCACATCCAGTAAATATTTTGGTAGTTCAGTAATATGTAAAAGCGGCAGAAGTGGAAAACATCAATACAGTCAGATATTCACTGTGCCCCTCCACTGGAAATGGATGAAGATATAGGATAACACAGAGACACGATGGGACTATTTAAACACAGATCTCAAGTAATGAAGGGCGCAGTACCTTTTTAGATAGGGATTTTATTGAAATAGTAAGGGAGAACTGTTCCAGTCCTGTTATATCTGTTATATATTAGTTCTTCCTTACTATAACATTAAAATCCCTATCTAAAAAGGTATATAAAATATGCTATTTAAGGAGCGAGATTTTCAAAAGAGCTCAGCTCCCATTTAGGAACCTAAATAAATGGCCAGATTTTCAAAAGATTTCAGCAAGTTGGGTGTCGAGTTCTCTTGACAAACTGCCCATCAGTGTCACAATAGGGTTTGGAAATCTGACTCTTACGTAGGTGCCTAAAAGGGAGCTAAGCGCTTTTGAAAACCTAGCACTAACACTATATTATAAAAGGGCCTGAACCACCACTTTAGATCCAGATCCAGATTTTTCAGAGACAATAATGTTGGGGTCTGTTGGATCCAGGGTTTGGATTCAGGCCCATCCCTATGGTACTACTAAATTGTAAGGCATGTATAGGCAAATTAAACTTTTGAGATGCATTGGCTTGCACTGTCTTATAGGTAAGTCCTTTTGTTCTCAGAGTTTACTGATTTTTACTAAAAAAATTCCTAGGTGTTACAAAAGCTAACAATTTTTGTTTTTTACTGATTTTTTTTTCTTTTCACCTGAACTTTGGCTGTGGCTAGAAAACTGGGGCAGATCCTGGGGGAACCGAAGGGGCTTCCCTTGACCAGCTCAAAAGGAGAGAAGTTGGCTAGGGAAACTGGGCCACTCAGATTACAGAGCTACCATCTCTTCTTCTGGCATGGGCCTGGAAGGGGAAAACATGGAGGAGGCAGTGTGAAGAGATGGTGCCCTCACCTCTTTATTTAACCTTACTTTTCTCTATTTTTTGCTTTTTTTCCCTATCTTCCCATCCCCCCAGTATTAACCCCAGTATTTACTCAGAAAATAGTGAAGTTAATTTTTTGCACCTACTTTCATCTGTTTTTAAATGTTTGTAATAAACACTGATAAATTCCTGGGAGATTTTAAACAACCTAAAACAATAATGATATCAGGCTGGCAAGTTCTGGTGTTGATCTACCTGAAGTATTGCCAGCCCTCCAAATCTTGACTCAGATCCCCCCAAAGATAGAGATTTAAAAATAAATAAATGTTGGATTCTTTATTTGCATACTGGTTTCTGTGCCTTTAGGAGACCCAAGTGGGTCATGTTTTCAAGCTTTTCTCCATAGCCTTGTGGGCTAAAAACATTGGATGAAAGCTGAGATTCTAAAGTAATCACTGAGCTCCAGGAGTTGAGGTTTAAGAAAAACACTCAGGGTGAAATCTTGGCCCTACTGAAGTCGATGGCAAAACTCCCACTGATTTCAACAGGGTCGGGATTTCACCTTCAATAGACTGAGACTCGCAACACGATTTGGTAAGATTTAGCATTTTTTGTATGATGTATATGTATTAACAAAGAAATAAAACAACTGTCTATGCTGTCTCTAAGGAGAGTGAATACATTTAAAGAATCAGAGGTGCTGATATGTCAGAAAGCATTTGCAACTTGTACGATGCTATCACTCAGCCTAATATAGTTCCAGGAGCTCATAAGAACAGGGATGAATTATTTCCATGACTCTTGCTAGTCTAATCACTTTAAAAAAAATGAATTACAGCTTGGTGCATTTTTTGAATGAGCTATAATGCAGGCTGTTCCTTGCTGGGATACATTTCTCTTAACAGCAGTGGAAAGATTATGGACTGGCTTTTCTAGAGAAAATAATTGAGTTACATGTCCAAGTCCCACTGAAAGTCCATGAGAGTTGGGAACTCGCAGGAACACTTTCTAAAAAATCTCATTGTTTATTTTTTAAATTGGTGATTTGAGACACTTCTAATTAGCCTGGCACTTTGATTTCTTGGTAAGCATAGGAAACCAGTAATTTCTTAGCTGGGAGGGAGCATGCTCTAGTGGTAAGAGGGTCTATAGGGGAATCAAGAAGCTTGGTTCTAGTCCCAGCTCCAACACGGACTCTCTCTGAGTTTGGGCAATTCACACGTAGCCTGACTTCTCAGAGAGGTGAGTTCTCAGTACTTCTGAACATTAGGCCCTTAACATTTTGCGCCTTACTTCCCTGTCTATATAATGGGAATAATAAATACCTATCTACCTGTAAAATACTATGAGATTTTTGCATAAAAATGCTGTATGTATAAGTGTAAAGTATTGTTCATATTTTCAAAAGTGACTATGATTTTGGATCTCTTACTTTTTGGGTGCCCAGTCTGAGAAGCCTTAAATAAGTCTGATTATCAGAACATGGTGGTTCAATAGCTTCAGAAAATCAGGTCCGAGGAGTCTAAATCCCATCGACTTTCAATGAGGTTTAGGCTCCTAAGTTCCTAACTCACTTTTGAAAATGGAATGTAGGCTTCTAAGTGACTTGGGCACTTTTGCAAATGTTATCTTTAGACTGTCTTCAAAATCCCACCCAAAATGTTTTCAGGATTGACAGAGAATGTGTTCTAAGGTTACAAAGAGTGTTGGTACTGACTGTAGGATTTTGCAAAACTACAGATAACCCCACATCGAATTTAACAAACTTTTCCCCAACATTTTAAAACCAGAACTGCATGGAATTCTTAACAGGTGCAGCTGAAGTTTAAGCACTTCACAGATGGCTATTAAACCACTCAGCCAAAGCCACAAACTCCCCAAAACAGCTATAAATACAGAAATGCATTCCAGTACTTTGTCTCTTGGCACTAAGAAAAGATTTCCAAATTCTTCTGATTATGCTGCAGTCTGTTGTTTTTTAATTTCTTTGCAGAGTCCTTCTGAGCAGGTCTGAATGTTTCCAGCATGAGGACACTGATCTTGGACCTCAGTTAAGTTTATCTTTGTAAGCCCACACCCTGAGCACAAATTACTGTTGAAGATCACTCCCCTGTTTCATCCTGCCAGACATTAACATTAAAGAGATTTGGGATGTAGATGTTCTTTTGTCCTGCTCAACAGACCCCTGCCTGCGATAATATCCTTAGGGTTATGAAGTATTATTCAAAGGCAGCCCAGGAAGGAACACTATGCTCTAGTTCTCCTGCATGTGGCTTTAGTTACAGATTTTCCTGAATCCTTTCTTTTCATACCTGTTAAGTTTCCATACTGCAAGTTCTTCTGGATAAAATGAGTTGATAAGATCCTATAGGAACAAAATGAACAGAATGAACTGGTCCAATACTTTTTTATCGGCTTGTTTCTAATGTCACCTGCTGACTTTTTCTGCCTGTGCAGGACATCTTGTAGGATTAGTGCCTCTTTCAGCTTCTGTTGGTTGATGCTATTCCCTGTAAAGCCTTTATATCAGCAGCACTGGGGTTCATCCTGCCCTTAGCAAACCATAGATGCTCAATTGCTGAATTTTCATGTCACACATCATGTGCACCCATATTCCTCAGCATGATCACGCTTTGGGAACTTGTATTCTCATGGTTTATTTAAAGGCAGTAACAGCATCCTTTCCATTTTAAAATAATCAGTTACATCAATGTATGCTGCATAACAAAATATCCTATTGTTTGGCAGCTCTAGAACTGAAGCATCTCTAGTTTCCATGATGAATTCTTTACCAGGCAGTTTGGTAAAACATTAAGCACCGAGGTAGTTAACGTTCAGGAAGTTAAGTCTGTGGGTTAATTTTTCCCCTCAAATGCTCTGCAGATGTGATTTTATTCAATGAGAACTACATACAAGCATCTGAAGGCAGAATTTATTCCTCCTGTAGAAGGCAGAGGTAAATTAAGCAAATTAAGGCAGAACAGAGTGTGCATTCCCAGGCATGCTGTAGGCCAAATTAATCTATGGAGTAATTTACGCTAAGGATTACTTTGATCCTAATAAAATAGTCCAGCATGTGCATCTTGGGCTCTTAAACACAAAGTGGGGGGCGGGAGGACGGGACAAAAAATGTTTCAAAAACTACACAAGACAATTTGAGACACTAACTATGCATTGAAGGGGAAAAATCCCACTCATTTTTTATTGATAAATACTTGTTCAGAGGATGAGATTGTTAGTTTTAAAAACACTATATGGCATCCAGTTGTTACACGATGGATTGAGCTAAGAGTTTGAAAAGTGATTAGTGATTCTGGGTGCCTTAATTTTGGAGTGCTCAGCATAGGACAATTTGAGGGGGTCTGACATTTCAAAGATCATGTGGTCAGCAATTTCTGAAAATCAGGCCCCCTTTATGGTGTCTTATTTCAGGCACCGAAAAATGGAGGCAGCCAAAATCACTAAATGCTTTTGAAAATATTAGCCTCATTAAATAGCAGGTGAATTGTTAGCTCTTTTTGGGGCAAAGCAGCGGTTGCCAAAGGTGTCTCTGAAGATCAGCGGGGAACTCAGTGCTCCTGGAAGCTATTCTGAGACATAATGAAAGCAATCCAGATATAATCTCTTTTCAGTGATGAGGTTCCATTAATGAACCAGAGGTTGGCTATGCAGACATAGCTGGACAGTCAGAATAAAGGCTGTCCCCACATAATAACCCACATTTCTCCATGTAAATCATTGTGCATTCAGCACCCATTCTCGTCATTATTCCTTTGGCTTTTGAATCGTAGGGCAAATTCTTCAGAGTTAATGATTGGATTTTATAAGGAAGCTAAGCACTCACCTCCCATGGAATTGGGCATCTGTCTCCCAGAATCGCTTTTAAAAATCCTAGTCTAAATTTCTGAGGACAAATCCATGCAGTTGACCACCCAAATAATACATGCAGGCCCTCTTAGGAGTGGACGACTGGTCCAGTAATTAGGGCATTAGCCTATGACTTGGGAGACCTGGGCTCAATTCCTTTCTCTACCACAGACTTCCTATATCACCTTAGACAAGTTGGTTGGCCTCTCTGTGCCTCAGTTCCCCATCTGTAAAATGGGGATAACAGCACTGCCCAGTCTCACAGGGGCATTGTGAGGATAAATATATTAAAGGTGCTGAGGTAACAGGTGCCATAGAAGTACCTAACAGAGTCATTGTGATAATAACAGGTTTCAGAGTAGCAGCCGTGTTAGTCTGTATTCGCAAAAAGAAAAGGAGTACTTGTGGCACCTTGTTAGTCTCTAAGGTGCCACAAGTACTCCTTTTCTTATTGTGATAATAATAATACTCCTGATCCCCATGAAACTTTCCTTTGCTCTCAGCTGGGTTGTAGACCAATTGTAGCAAGATGGCAGCCCAGGCCCTCCTCAGGGAATGAATTGTTTTGGTTCATTGGAGTAGAGTCCATCCATGTCTGGATACCCCTACTGGTTGGAGGCAGAATCCTATTTGGCTGATCTCCTAGAAGGAACACCTCCTTTTCATTTCTGACACCTATATTTCAAAAAGTGAACAAATCCCATGAGACATTTGACTGTTTTTTAAATCAGTTCTGTTCTAAAAGATTATATTGCTGTAAGTAATAACCCTGGTGGGCAGCTTCTTTATCCGCATACTTTGAAAGTAAAGTAAATCCTTGTTGAGAGGATTTTTTTCTTGGTTCATTGTAATTGCTATTTTTATTTATTACAATAACACCTAAAAGGCCCAGTTGAAATCAGAGCCCTGTTGTGCCTGGCATTGTACAGGCCATCCTCTTAAAAGCTTATCCTATATCAACAAACAAGACAGACGTAGGATGGGAGAAATGAATCATTATTATGTCATATTTGCAGATGGGGAACTGAGGCATGAATCCTCTTGAAATCAATGGAGTTAAGAGCCTAATATCTCTGGCCAGGCCAGAGAGAAACTTAAGTGACTTGTTCAACATCACACAGGAAGTGTGTGGCTTAGCTGAGCACTGATCACAAATCTCCTGGACTGTGGACCAGTGGTTTAACCACAAGGCTATCCTTCTGAGCGTTGTTATGCTATTTACCTATTGCTATTGGACTTTTTGGGAACACTACAAACAACAATTGCTTTCTTACAGTGTGATTACCAAAGAAGAGATGGGTGTTGGGGCAAAAGCTTATGGTTGTAGTCTATAGTTGTTTGGGAATGGAATTCCCATTGGATCCAAGGAGTGAGATCTTGTACAAAAATTAAGGGCCATATACAGCTCTGTGTCTATAATGATGTATCTGCTGCTGTTAGACATTTAAGGGACTTAAATTGTCAACTTTGCAAAAGTATTAATTATCCTTAAATTAGAATGTGTTTCTGGAGTACAGCATAACTGAACATGAAGGCTTGTCAAATTGCAATAGACTCTTTATCCAGGTTTTCTACTGATGGTTAGGAAATAACGCTATGAAGTAGAATATAAGAGGTGAGGTGTGTTGCAATATGAAGATTTAACTTGCTTGCTTTCTTGCTGCTTTTTTGCGTTTGAATGGGTAAATCACCAGTTAGCACTGACACTTTGGGTAGTGGGATAATAGTATTTCTAATTTGTTTGCTTATACTAAAAGGCACCCACTTTTTGACCTGACCTAGTCTAGTCTAGTCTACCTTCCTCCTCCCTGTAGTATCTGAACACCCTCCAGTAATGCATTATAAATGCTATATAAAAGCAAATGGTGTTGCTAGGATGATGACTATCGTGCACCATGACTAAAATCTGTCATGTGGAATTTGTGCACTTTCATTCTCTTGACCAAATTGACTACATTTGGTTTTACAAGATCTTAACTCAATTTAGGGTTTATTCCCCACTGTAACAGCTAAAAATCTCTAAAGTTGTTTGTCTCTTGTTAAACTGCAACCAGTATATTTTGGATTACCTGCAATTCCAACTTCCCTACTGATGGATAGGAGTATATGCAGATGTAGCATAGACTGTTGGTTGGTACATAGATGCAAAATGTACACTCAGTAGTATCACTGACTATAACCAGGTCATAATTCTACAGGAAAAAAAAACCCAGACAAACATGTTGAATCCTAAAAAATATATGGTTTTTGTACTCATTTAAGAAATTCTTCCTCTGCTGTGAACTGCAATATGCACAATGCTACATCTATAGCTCCTTGGTGAGGAATAAGGATTAAATTAGTGCATTCAGAATGGCGTAGTATATCCACTGTGACCCATCAAAACATCAAACCAGCAGAGCTGTGTAAAATCTGGCACCTTTTAGTTGGCAGGATTTACATGTACATTCTCTTCAGTTTTGATCTGGATTGTGGTTTTGACTCAATTTAGCTCTGGGCTTGAACCACAACCCTGGACCCAAACACCCACCAAATCTGGTCCAAATCTAGTTTTTTCATCTTGAGCTCATCTCTAATTCAAACAATCCGCAAAACTCAAGGCAAAATTTTATCAAAACCACCCAATTTCACTGTTTCAATGCCAAACCACAACTCAACTCAGGTTTGTTTGAAACTGGCCCTGAATTCATTCAAAACAGGTCACAGATTGACTTGAATTTGGTCCAAAGTTGGCTTCTAACATTTACAAACTTTAGAAAATCTGGGCTGAGCCTGATGTTTTCAAGAAAACCTGAAATAAAGAGAGAGCTTTGGGAGATTCAGGTTTTATTGTGGCCATTTCACAAAGTTCTGCAAACCAGTCATGAGAGCTGTGCTGGTTCAGAGCAATTGTTCAGAGAACTGTTCCGTATCAGAGCAATTCTAAAAAAGCTGAAAGACCTCCTGCAAACTTATAAGTTTTCCTCTCTCAAACTTGTTCCATTTTTAGTGGAGTTGTTAGAGCTCTGCTCTGCATTTTGCACAATTAAAATAAAAGCCTTTGAAGTGTCTGAATTTGCATATTTTATTTTTTTCTGGAGACTTTGTCATAGTCTCTTATGTAAGTGATAGCATCAAACTGGAGCAGCAGAATGGATTCCAGGGACAGTGTAATCTGCATTAAGCTTCTTTATTTGCAGGAGCGCCATTAAATTAAAAATTCCTTATCAGGATACCTCTCCACTGATGAAACCAGCCTGATTGTTTGAAGGAGAAGAGGCAGGAGTGGTGCTATATCCTTGTACCTTAGGGTACTTGGATCTTAATCATGCCTTTGGGGAGTGCACAATGCATCAGTAGTCTCCATGCTCACATTAAATCTATCTGTTATGTGGCAGCTATTTCTGTAGTAACTGAGGCCCAGATCCCAGACTCTGCTCCCCATTGTGATGACTAACTGCTAGGTGCCCTGCTGCCTAGCAAATCCTCAGTCCCAAGCTGGGTGACTAAACCCCCCATGCAATGCCCGGGGGAGTTAGGCGCCTAAGAAAGATCCTCAGAAGACAGCAAGCAGTGCAGGGAACTGCCTAAGCTAGCCAGGAGTGCAATGCTGAGGGAAGATATGGGGGAGAGGAGAGGGGCATAGGTGCCGAAGCGGATGACCTGGTGTGCCTGGCTAAGGGGCTAGAGTTAGGCACCTTCCTCCACTCAGGATCCTCAGCTATTAACCCTCTCTGGGAGTCTGGCACCTAGGCTTAGGCCTTCTGACCTCTAACTTTTAAGTACCTTGACAATCCCAGAATCCACAAATGTGGAGAGAGAGGTGCCTGAGGCTGCATCCACAAAAGCCAGCATGCTAAGCAAGTCCATGGGAGATGCCAACAAGAGGTGTGCTTCCTCTGCCCTGCCTCCCCCTCCATTTTGTGTGGAGTGAGGCATCGTCCTGTGAGGGGGGGAGGAGCTGGAGTGGGGGAGGAAGAGGAGGCCATGGAGGCTCCTGTCCAGTTGTGGCTTACGCTGCTCCGGGGCTGTGGGGCTGGAGGCTTCCTGCAGCCACCGAGGTCCAGAGACTGTGAAAAGGGAGGAGGGACCGGGGAAGCAGAGCTGAATCCCCTTGCTGTGGGAGACTGGAGAGGGATAGCCCAGTCAGCTACATTGGCAATGCTGGGGAGAAAGTAGGAGTTGGGGGAGGGGAGGTTGGTGCCTGGGAGGATGCAGGGGCTGGGTGCTGAGTGGCAGGAGAGGATTATATGGGAGGCAGGTGTTGATGGGTGGTGGGTGTCTCTAGGAGACAGGGAGTGGATGCCTGCAGGAGGCAGAGGGGTGGTGGGTTCTGGGAGAGGCAAAGGGGTGGGTGCTGGGTGCCTATGGGAAGTGGAGAGGAAGGGGCATCCCCCATTCACTATCATCCGCTCCCTGAGCCATACCCCTGGTGGGAGTGGGTACCAGCTGCTGCCGCCTCTTACTTGGAGAGCCCAGCGACTCGGCGAGACTACTTGCAGCCAGGAGGTTCCTTCGAGCTGCCATATCCTGCTTCCTGACAGCGACTGTGACACCCTTCCTGGCTGTGTCAACCCTGGCACCCCTGCCCACCCTAAGCCACCGGAGCCTGCACACAATATGGATTGCCGCACGTGCGCGCAGTTCCCAGGTCCCCAGAATGTGTGCGCAGGGATGGAAACATAAATGACCCCCCACACACACAATATTTCCATTGAGGTGGCATTAGTCCCTGCTGCCCTCCCAGTTCTGCCGCCCCGAGATAGGTCCCCACACCTAGCTGAGAATCCTACTTTGGTGCTGCCGGGGCCACGGGCTGCTCATTAGCTGGGGTGGCATCGGAGCTTAAATGGCTTTGGGAATACAGACCGGCACCTACGGGATGCAGGTGATTATGGAGTTAGGTGGCAGCTGAGCGGTGGTTTTGATAATGGCAGTGACACCTAAATAGTGGCCGTGGGTGCCTAAAGAGGCAGATAGATGCCAAAATGCCATTGAGGAGCTGGGCCTGAGTGCCCCCGTATTATTGTCCCCATGTTCCAGACAGACTTGGTTCAGTGTCACACAGAGCTTGTGTCAGAGCTGGGAAGTTAATGCAGATCTCCTGAGTCCCAGTCCACTGACTTCACCCCACGGTCCTGATGTAATTAAAATAACGAGCAACATTGCCTCTCAGGAGTGTGGTTCATCGGCAGAGCGATGTGGGTGGGGAAGCCTGCATAGTGCTTGGCTGCCACATGCTTTGTTCTGGTTGCTGCTCTAACTTTTTCACTTTCTGTTGTTACCCAATGTACGAATTGTCTTGTGTGACCTGCAGTAGGTGGATATATTAAAAAAAACTCCAAAGAAGTTTTTCTGAACTCAGAAAGGTTCCTGGACTCATTTCTGGGCAAAGGCTTATCAGTTACTTATTTTATTTAAATTTGTTTCTAGTCACAACCAAGTGGGCACAATGAGCAAAATACTGTCTCATTGATGTCAGCAGCAAAACTCCCACTTATTTCAATAAAGCTGGGGTTCAGTTCATATATCAATCATCCAGTAAATGATATTAAATAAATCTGTTGCATTATTTAATTTATGCTCTAGCCAAGAGCGGGGACCCAGGAAAAGTGGCTGAGGCTCTGTGACAGGCCAGACTTGTACATCTATTTCCCATTGTGTCGATGTGGCTAAACAGAAGACTTCTTAATCCAGGACTTTCAGCCTTTCAGTCAGCAGCTGAAACTCCTGTTGTACTCAAATAGGAGCAGTGCACATCATACATTTACAGGATTCTGCCCCTAGTATTTCTTTGCTGGCAGTCTGACACCTGGCACTAAAATTGAAAGGTGTGGGAGAAAGAGAGAGAGAGACCCTTGCATGCTCGGCTATATTTAGAACTGTTGGTTCCAAAATGGTAACATTACAGCTTGGTTAACAGGTGCTGTCTTTACATATCTGACAGATCCAAAGTGTCTGCCTTCAGCAATCAATATCAAAATAAAATTACATCTCATTTACACAATCCTTTTAGATACACTGTAGGTCATTTATATTAAGAGGTCCCCTCCCTCTCTAAGTTTCCAAACAGAAGACTTATTTTGCTCATTAAATTTTTACATTAAACATTAGCTAAAACATCCATGAGTTGTGAAAAGCTCTGAGCATTGAGCCACTTAGGTAAATCAATGCGTTCTAATGTCAAGTTTTTCAAATGTTACAAAGGTTTCTAGTTATGAAACCTTAGCTAATGGCGGTGGATCAGTGAAACTTCCTTGCCTGCTGTTTTATCCTGACCTGATTTGCTGTGTTCTACCACTCTAAGAGCTATTACAGTTATGAAACAGAAGAAAAATATGCCAGCCTCTGTGAACAGGTGGGCAAGGAAAATGAAACCCTTAAAATCACACTCCACTAGGAAAGATGAATCAATTCTTGATGAAGCAAATCAAAACCATTCGATGTCAGAGTTCCAGTGTTAATACCTAGAAAAGGAACTAATAAAACAGGTAACCAAACTTAATTTCCCACCCTCAGTTTTAAATGATGCCAGTAGGTCATTGATTGAACTTTCATTTGCCTTCAGTTGATTAAGGCAGATTCAGACACTTGCCCTTCTCCAAAATACGCAAGGAATTGGTTTGAGATAGTTAAACTGCACTGCATCACCATACAAATTACCAGAAATAGTCACCACCAAATGGTAATTTTTGTGGTGAGAAGGACACTTTAGCAGACAGATACAGGAAGCCCACAAAACCAGGAATCCACTGAAAAGGCATTTCTGCTCTCACTTAATTAACCAAGTGACATTTGGTTCCAGTGTAGCTATCCTGCTGAATAACAACAAGAAAAATGAGATATTAGTGAAGCAGAGATGACCGTACATCTCCTCACATTTGTCCTCCTGGCATGACCCATCATGTCAGTGTTTAGGGCTCAAGATAAAAATGCAGGGAGCTGAAAAAAGCACAGCATTCTCCTAACTGAAAATGTATCAGGCTTCATAGAGAGAGATTGAATGCTCAGATATCTGGGTGTTTGCATTCTGATCACAGAAGGAGTGTGTGTATATCTATATATCTATATCTCCCTCTTACAATTTAGGGGTATTTTAAGGCAGACCCAAGAGCAATTTTTGGTGCCAAACTGCTTGAGAATGAATGCATAGAAAACAGTGAGAGAAGGTTCAAACGATCAGATCTGATTCACATTTTAGGTTGCTATTCCTACTGTATACAATATAGAGTGACTACAAATGAAGGCTTCATCAAGTTCAGAATGAGAACTGCAGGCTCTAGAAGGAGGGATTATCTGCTGCTGCACAAGTTTAAAAAATGGTACTGAAACAACTTCCAAAGGGGCTTATTATATCTGAATTGTTGAAGGATTTGTAAGGCTTGATTTTTAGCAAGAATTGCCTAAAGCAATATTAATTTGATATGCATCTTCTTTCTGATAAACACACTGTACTTCTAAAGTTGTTGTCATCAGCCTGGTGACAAATAAGCATGGAGGAATAAATTTCTAAGCAGAAAGCACACTAGCTGAAAACTTACTGAAAAGGGTAGAATTTAGCCACCGTGTTTTGTAAACAACTAAGCCCATGTGACCACATCAAATGGGCATTGCTTATGTGTAATATTTGTGGGATCTGTTTTTGTGTCATAATAAAATATGTAAGAAGATTAAAAATGAAGGGAACAAATGAAGGTACAAGAAAGAAGGAATTTGAATCCATGGGAGGGCAGTAAGTCCATGAACTTGATGTGTTGTATGGGATGTGCTTCTGCACTCAACAATATGGACATATCCTACTTACTGGAAAATCTAATACCTCAGTACAAAATCAAAATATCCCTTCCTTGAAAACCTGGTTTTGCAAACTTCCTGTGGAGAAATTCAACAGTAGACTAAAACACAACAGAACAGGCAGTGTTCTAGAATATGGCCCCATTTCATAAATTACAATGAATATAATAAAGAGGCAGCTAACTGATCCCAAGCTTTAATCTCTCACTCTTCCTCTGTCTCCAATTTTTCCATTATGCCTACTACCATAAAATTTCTGCCCTATTAACAGGTGGTTTACAGTACCAGGAGATGGTTTGACACCTTGATTGTCCATAATTATTTGCCCCTCTCAATGGCTGTTGGATTTTGTGTGTTCAAATACTAAAGCAACCAGTACTCAGGAGAAAAAAACTATTTCTCTTACCACTCAACCCCACACCCACCCATTAATTATTTGTATGCAGTACTGTTGGTCAAATTTTGAGCAGGTCTCAAAGACAGCCTCCAAAATTGTATCAGAAAGTTTTACGCACATCCACCCTGGATTTCTGGGTGTTTCACTGCATGTGCAAATGTGAGGTTTGAGCAAGCAACTGCCTTACTGTCCCAGGCTTGCATGTGCCATTGAGGAAGACAGCCAAAGAAAATATTGCTCCTGTGTGCCTGGGAGTGCCATGCAGTAAAGCACAAAAGATATTTTCTTTCTTTATGTTTCTTATTTAGCTTACTGGATCATTTTCATTTTTAGTCCAGGCATTCAGTGGCACTTGTGTGTGCATCTGTTACTAGAGCTGAGCTAACTTTTGGAGAGCAAGTTTCCATTTAGATGAAAACTGGTAATGCTGGATCTGGTAGTTATTCATGAAGTCACTGAAAACAACAACCCAACCTAAATGAGGAAAAAAGCCACATCCTTCAAGCTCTGTAAAATGTATGAGTGTGGCCATTACATACCTGAGGCCTTTTCTCATTTAGAGTAGGCCCTGCTCTGGCAGTTTGAAAGTTTCAAGGGGTCTGTGGGTTAATGAGAAGCCAGTCCCTACAGTTTAGGTGTATCTGATACTGGGGCAGGTGAAATTTGCGTAGTAGAAAAATAGGCATCTTTTTAAAAAAATTGAAATTCTGCTTGAAACAGAATATTGCCTCCTTATCACCTCTTAGGAGAGATTGTCATGCCCATAAAAGGAGATACAATATTTGACTTGCCTCTGAATTGATTTGGTGAGAGAAATCTAGTTCTTTCAGTGGTGGTTTTCATTGGCTGAAACAGAGCCTGAAAGTTTGTTCTGTGCAGAGTTAAACTCCCTGGAGTTGAGCTGCCTTTTCACTCACCATTTGTTGGGGCATATTGGGTCAGGTCCTGCTAATTGGATAGGGTGAAGTTTAAGGGCTTTGCCCATGGAACAGGTGAGTTGTTAATGAAGGCCAGGATCTTCAGCTGGTGATTGGTCACCTGGTGATATGAGCCATATAAGAAGGAGAGACTGGGAAAGCAAATGGGTGAAGGGCTATATTTTAAGCTTAGTAGAGTTCTTAATAGTTTGTTCTATTTTATGTCTATGTAACTTTGGTAAAAGCAAGTGGGTGAAGGTTTGGGGGTGTCCTAGGAGAGTCCTTTCTACAGTCTGTTCTATTTTATTTGTTTAGTTCAGGAAAAAGCAGATAGTGGACTCTTTGGGGCTGGAAAGTGTTCTTATTTGCATTCTAAGCCCAGGAGAATTCTTTTTAAAGTCTGTTCTGTTTTATTTTCACTTAGCTCAGAACCTGAAGACTTTTCCTAAAGTGACTAAACTCAGTAGAACAGTACCATTTGCAACCTCTTCTGTTGTCCCTATTGTCTTCACATAGCATAAGTGATGTCATCTGTTAGACAGTCCCTTTCCTTTTATCTCCCAGTGAAGATGTTCCTCTGTTAGTGCTTTATCATCACTGATTCTTTTTCCTTCTAGTATGGATCTTAGATCTTCTTTCATCAAGGCTATAAAGAGCCACATGAAATACTGTAGCTGAGCAAACCATTTTTACAAAGGTTTAGATTTCATGCTCCACTGATACTTTTCAAGGATTTGGTTGAGTTGAGGGTCCATGTCCTTGTAATTGTCTGGAAAACATATGATCTATTGGAAAGGAGATAGAGAAATACAAGACTCAACATTTTAGTTGAATAATGGCTATATCGAGTAACCTCATGATAATCGGAATGAATTAAAATGATGTATTTCTCCCTTTTCCACCTCTATAGAGATGGGTGTGCTGTAAACATTATTTATAGGATTCATTTAAATTCCACAATTTTCCCCCAACACATTTTTCCACCTTCTTTTTATACTATGTGCATGTAGAATCAATGCTCTCAAACAGCTTCCTCTCTCCCTGCTTCTAAAAACTGCCTCATGAGGCTTAATGTGCTTCTATGGAGCCACTTTTTAAATACTTCTGGACAAATAAACACAGAACTGGATTTAAAAGAGCGTAGTGGCATTACATACTATAGGGGGTACCTAATCATAGTGAGGTGTCTCCCAAATCTTTAAAGTTTTAAATAAAAATTATGAGTAATCAAAATGCCCTTAGCATTATTTCACCCTCAGAAAGTCATTATGTAGCTGCAATGATTTTTTTTTTTTTACAGTACAGGTAAAATAGTGTGGGAAAAGTGCTTTAAATTACACTGCAGAATTTTTTCACATTACCCTAGTTTCTTAACATATCTGTACTCTACAGAGTCTCAACAACTATCATAATTATTATTAATAATGAAGTAGCAAGGGACACTTTAATCCTGCAGCTCCAATTTTTGAAAATGGGTGCTTAAAAATAGGTTCATAGATCCAAATTTAGGCACCTAAATATGCGTTCAGAGTTTTCAAAAGTGCTGAGCATTCAGCAGCAAACAGTGCATGTAGACTTGATTGCTTTATTGGTGATGTGCTAGGGTGATGGGGCTTTGCATAGGTGCCTTTTTTATTTTAAATCTAAGCATGCATATAGAGAGAGAGAGAGAGAGAGAGAGATCCTGCAGACCTTATTAATGCAACCCCCTCACCCCCCATTACTTAACTCTGCAGGATGACCCTACAAATCAAAAGGTTAACACTGTGTAACTGTGTATAACATACAATGCCATGCAGTGATGCAAAATGTTACAATGAGTCAGTTGTAGTGTCTGAGGGAACTATAATTTGCCTTGATTGACCTTTTGTGTATTTGAAATCTCATCCCATTCCATTTGTGTTGGATATTGTCTTTAATGATAGACTAGCAAGCAAACATTACAATGAATTCTAACAATGTTTCTTTCTGACTTCACCTAACTTGTTTAAGATGACACAGATATACTTAAAGAGAGTGCACCATGAGTAAGCTTCATTATGCCCCTGTTTATAACTCTCCTGCTTTTGTGGGCTTCCTGAATTGTAATTGTGTTCCTCTTGGTTCTAGGACTCTTCCTGTTATTATCTAAACAGGTTGGGTACCACAAACAGGACGTGAAGTTATCATTTCACAGTGCCAGGAGAATGCCGGATGCCATTGTGCTGAGCCTGCTGAGTTAGGTTTTGTTATAAAATGTTCAGCTCAGCTCTTAAAAAGGAAACTGAATTAACATGATGCAGTTTTGTGTTTTCATTCAGCAATACTGTCGCTGTCTTTCACTGTTTTTGTGTTTTGCACGTCTCTCGAACCTTTTATCTAGGATCTCAGAACGCTTTGCAAATATCAGTGAATTAAACCTTCCAGCATCTCTGCAATGTAGGTAAAAATTAGATCTGTATTCGTTTTGACTGAACAGGTATGCCTTAGAGATTGCACAAAACAACACCAGCAGATCCAAATACCTTAGATCAGATGAAACAGATGAGTAAACTGAGGCACAGAGTGTAGGATTTACTCCAATGTCATACAACAAATCAGAGGCTGATCCAGAAATAAATTCTGAGCCCCCTTATAAAGAACATAGTATTTGCTCTGTCACATCAGACTATTGGTTCAGCAAGCCCAGTATTCTGTTTTCAGAAGCACCCAGTGCCTAATGCTTTAGAGAAAGGAAAAATTATTTCATAATGTACCTAGTTAATAATACAGCATGGTCTCTACCAACAAACACTCTAACAAATAATCTTCCTTTTACATAACAATTACAATCCATTACACAAAGGCAGCGTGGTACCTTGACCCTCAAGACATCAGTTTTCATGATGAAGCTTGAAATTCAATTACTTTTATATTAATGCCATGAGGAGCTATTGCCAGTATGCAATAAAAGAGCCTTCAATATTTTTAACCTCTTTAATTCATGGGGCATGGATGTTGTAGCTTTGTTTTATTCTAATGATTATTTGACCACAGCACGGATGCTTTCAACATGCAACACCTTGTGTTAACAGGTGCAACTGACTTAAGCAAAGTATGTTTTGCGATTGAGAATATTTTAGAGCAACCCCATTTTGTCCTGCAAATAATACCTTTTTTAAATCAGCTAAGGTTGAGAAAAGAAATTTTCAAACACTCTCCCACTGAGATCACAGGGATTTTCTAAAACATTTTGCAGCTAACATTCTGAGAAACAAAAAAGCGCTCATGAAAATGTTCAGAAATCCCCTTTTCCAATTAGCTTGACAATTAAATCTATTCTCTACCAGCAAACACTCTAACAAATAATCTTGCTTTTATACAACAATTCCAATCCATTACACGAAGGCAGCCAATATTGCCAGGAGCCTGGAGAGTGTTGCTAGGAGTGGGTTAATTCTGTCAATTTCGTGAATGTGTGGCATAAACAAAAGCAATTTATTCAGCAGCTCATTCACTGTCTGGCAGTCTGGGTTTTTCTTACATCTTTTCAGGCCACTGGTGGGGAAAACAAGCATGTGGAACCAGATTTCCAGAAGAGTTCAGCTTTCACTTAAGTACCAGATTAAGTCACCATTAGCGTCACAATGGCATCTTCTGGATGCAGAACAGTTTTGAAAATCTGGCCATTATATAAGAGCCTAAATGGGAACTTAGCTCATTTTAAAATCCCCACATGTCCAAAAGGATATGAGCAAAAAGTATCTAAAGCTGAAAAAGCCACGAGATAGAGCATTCATTAAAACAAGATGAAGATTAATTATGAAGACTAAATGACATTTAGGAGTCTGTTTGTGGGGAGAGCTGGTCCAAACCCAGTGGGCCAGATCCTCAGCTGGTGTAAATCAGTGAGAAGATAGTGGAGCTAGGCTGATTTATACTCACATGGGATCTGTCCCATTTTATTCAGAGATGCCCATGATGATCTATATTATTTTCTATGATGGAGATGAGATTGTAAAGTTGAAGTTGTCTCAAGCCATAAAACTGAGATCCAGATGTAGTTTTCATGCTAGCCAAAGTTTGGGTATGGACATTTGGTTCAGCCCACTGTAAATATATGGGTCATGTTCAAAGTCCATCTCCGGATGTGGACTGGGATTTTGAACAATCCTGAGAATCATCACTGCTCAGGTGTGATCTTCAAATTTAGGCCTATTCTCCATAATGAACTGAAACAGAGCAAGGAACAATAATCCCTCTGCAACTCTGTCTCTGTCCTCCCCTTTTACAGGAGGAATCTTGTAAGGTTTTATCCTATATGCCTACTTTTGCTCCCAAACCTTTGAAATGTGTCAGGTTTGAGACTCTTGGCTTTAAACTCCACACAATGCCCTCACCCAACAGCCCTTCCAACGAGCCCAATTGTGGGTTTAAAAAAACCAAACTGTATATAACACAGAACACTGGGAAAACTCAACACACAGAGAAATGATCATGCTTGGTTGCTGGGTTTTTTTTGCAAATCATCTTTATTATTTGCTTCTGAGTCTCATGTTAATTCCCTCTTCACACTGCCAAGGTTTTTCCATTGCGGTGGCTGGCGCTGGAGATTAAATGGCAACATTCAGATGGACATCATAGAGCTACATTTTCAACATAGACTCAAACTTGGGGCTTGTCTACGTGGTCCCGCAGTGCAGGCTATGGGGTGTGTGAGTTGCAGTGCACATTAAAGTGCTGCATTATAACTGTCTGGTGTAGACCCTGCTACTGTGCACTAAAAGGTACCCAAAATTCACACTCCCTTAGTCCACACTGCAGGGCTCTTGCCTCTAATTTGGGGGGAAATATTTTGCATGCATAATTATTTGTGCTCACAGTTCTGTATTTGTTACTTGCACGTTGTATCCTCTGGTTGTAGAGCATTGATGTATGTGGATTTTTAGACCACTCTCTTGCATATGGTGCAGAAGGGAAAAGGGGATGTGGCCAGACAAAAGGGAGTGAGGCGAGAACACCCCTATATCATACTGATTCTGGGCTGTATTTTCAGTCCCTTTGGCTCTCTGCAGCCTGGCGTAAGTCAGAGCAGTCTTTAGGCAGAGATGAAAACCCTGAACCAAACAGTATCAGGATCACAGGGGCACCAAGAAGAGCTTTGAGTACTGTGAGCTGTGCACTGTACAGATCAGCCCAAAACATTGTGAGATTGGGGATTTTCATGCATGTGAATTCTATGCGAGACAGCCTCCATCACTTAATCCGTGAAAGCAGTTCAAGAACCAGCTGAACAGAATAATAAAAAGGTGTCAAGAGGAAGAAGGAAAAAACAGGGAAGGGAAAAATTGGTTTCTTTGGGTTGAAACATGCTTGTCACGTTCTTGCATCCAAGCAAAAAGGCACCGCTGCTTTACATCTGCTGCAGCACACTGGAACCCAACAAGCATTAATGTAACTATTCTGAACCCACTCTGTTTTGTTTGCTCTGGTATGGATGCAATATCTTTTGTAATTATTAGTACAGAAAGCTATTTTCTAATGGCTTTGCATTAAATCATTTGACTTATAAACATTTTCTTTCAAAGGTGAGGCCTATAGGGATTTCCAGAGAAGAATTTGGTCACTGGTAAAGATTGTGTACGTCAGAACTAATGTCTGCCCTAGAAGACTGGGTGACCATTGAATTACTCAACTGAAATGTTGCCACTTATAGCATGCACAGTACTGATCAACAAATTACTCTTTGAAGTAAAATCCCATACTGACTATATTTCATCTGATAAATCTTCCTAAGCATTTTGGGGCATGGTGTGTTTACACAGAGCTTAGAAAAGGCTGACCCATAGGCATTGCTGCAATGCAAAGATAACAATAATAATATATAATGTATTTACTGCCCCAGACGTTTTAACATATATAGGACAATGAAACACTATCCCCCAAGTGTCTTCATTTAAACTAACACTGTGAAAGCTCAAATCCAAGTTCAAAATCTCTGTTGGCTCTTCCCCATCCCCGGGAAGATGCACAAGAAAGCAGACTTTTGGATGAATCCTGCATTCAAATGTTGCCAGCAGGTGGTAATAATTAATATCAAATATTTTGCACTTATCTAGTGTTTTGTAACTAGGGAACTCCCAGTGGAGGAGTCCACCTCCCATATAAAGTCCATCTCCTCATCTTGAAATGCTGTATTAACTTCTGGTCATCCTGTCTCCAAAAGAAAATAGCAGTAAAAAGGTGATGTTTAGTGATAGGAAACAAAAGTGAAGAGAGCCTGAAAAAGTTGGGACATTTAGGTTGTGGAGGAGAAGACAGAGTTGTAAAAATTGATTGGTCCAGAAAAGGAATAGTGGGTGCTCCTCTTTCTCCTCTCTCCTAATATATGAACAAGGGGACAGACAAGGAAACAGAAAGGCAATACATTTTAAAATGGAAAAAAATCAACAACCTTATTTTACAAAATGCATCGTTAACTTGTGGAACTCACTTTCAGAAGATCAGGCTACAATTTGCTCCTTAAATCAAAGCACTGAGACTCAATAGTGAATTCCATAAACTATGAGCTTCATTGATTGTGTGTATCTACGGTGTATAAGTATTCACACAGCAACAACTGACCTCAAGGGAGTCCTTCCCACACTATGTTATTGCAATATTTGGCAAAGGTTCTCTGGGAACAAAGATTCTCTCTTGTTTATTCCACAGTTCTGGTCAGAAATCTGGAAGGGATGTTCCAGGATATTACGAGCTGTTTTGTTCTTTAATTCCATGCAGTTTGGGGCTCTTCTAGTGCCTCATTTCAAATCTTTTCCAGCTCGTTTAATGAATTCCTTTCTGTTTTTTTGGAAACTTTTATTTATGACTCTGCTACTGAATGTCTTAATTCCAGAGACTGGGGCGTTTGCTGTAGTCAGGTGCTATAACTTACTGAGCCAATTAGTGGACTTCTCCATTTTGCTGGTTTGATTACTACTTCGTGTCCTGGACATTCCTGTGGCCAGATCCACATCGGAAGCTCTGTCCAGGGAGCTACATGGCAGCCCGTCTTCCGGATGGATGACACATGGACCTGTGCTAAGCTGAGCTCAGCTGGATGTTGCTCTTTACCCCAGTTTTTCCAAGGCTGGATGTAGTTCTGTGCTCTTAGGGGGGGAAAGAATGCTGCTCTCCAGCAACTAGTTGGTGTTGTACTTTCTTTGCTATGTCCCATTCTTCCTGTGAGCTTTGTTTTTCTTTCTGGCTGCACATCTGGAAGGGGTTCCATTCCTTGATCCTTTTCTTTCATTCTGAGCAGTTTCATATCATTGTAGATTATCTTTAGTCTTCTCAATTCCATGTTCCAGTCTATGGCAGAAGCAGGGGTTATTTTGTTCAGTAGCTTTTCCCGCACACCTCCTTCTGCTAAAGATATAGGCTCCTTTCTTTTTATCTCCCAAATTTCTGATTTCCCGAGTTACAGATTTGGAGCTTTTAGATAGATGCAATTGGCTTCCCTGACAACAGCAATTAACCCAAGAGAAAGGCAGCAAATTCATAACTGATTAAAATAGGGTGACCAGATGTCCCGTTTTTATAGGGACAGTCCCGTTTTGGAGAACTTTTTCTTATATAGGTGCCTATTATACCCCACCCCCTGTCCTGTTTTTTTCACAGTTGCTATCTACATTAAAATATAAAGACAGAAAAGATACAAACTACTACAATCAGCCACAAAATCAATGCACAGGTTGGCACTCCACATGAGTAGCGTATCAATAATTTGATCTCAGTCTTGTACTCCTTATGAAACTTTCACTGGAGTCAATGAGGGGTGTGGATTGGGATTTATAATGACAAACTCAATTCAAAAGCGCAGAGGGGCCTGAGTTACACAATTTGTTGCCAGAGAGTTTGGGAGGAAAGGGGGGCACACTAGTGTTTTTGGATCTGGAGTTTTGCTTCAGGCCCATCACTATTAAAAATCTCTGCTAGTGCAATTTCCCTTCCTTTCTGTTAGATTAGAGACATCTGCTTTTATCATTGTGTAAGAGTCCTGCTTCATTTAGCTTCACATTACATTAGCATATACCTATGGAGGCGACTGGAGCTGCATCTTTGATAATTAGGACAGCGGGCAGCAGCATCATGGTTCCCAGTGAAGCTCTATATGAGGGGTGTGTGTCATATGGCTGTCTACATTGCTTAGGCACAAGCACTAGTGAATGCCTGAGTCTTTCAGACAAGCATATGAAAAACATTTGACATTTCCCAGTGGTCTTAAGAAATAATAAACTGTGGCAGACCATAATGTTAATAGGAAAATGTAGCCTGGGTGCAGCTTGTGTGTATTTTTAGGCTTCATGTCTCCTAATGGGGCCATTTTTTGGGTCCATCTATTGCAAACAGGTAGAGCTGTAAAGAGTGATTTTAATATGGGAAGCGACTATGTAATTGGTGTGTCTCTAAGCACATGGCAGCCATGTGTCTCATGAGGTGTCTGGTACAAATGTCTTTTTTTTTTTTACAATTCCAGTGTCTCAGGGGAAATACTGAAGAGGCCATGGCAAATCCCTCATTCAAGGAGATGTTGGTGGAGACTAGGTTGCTGCAGATCAGGCTTTTGGAAAACATTCAGCGCTGCTGTCTAGACAGAGTCAAGATGCAAGGGCTCCCCTCCTCCCTCCCCCAGGCCCCTGGAGCCTCATCACAGAGTTGTATATGTCTGCTAATTAAACTGGAGTTTTGCATTTCACCCTTAGGAGTTTCTTTCTCTGGAAATGTAGGTCATTTGATTGACGTGTATTCTTCAACATCTTAACTTCTGGTGAGAAATTTATGAAAAACAAGCTGTGCGAGACCCAGGCAAGACTGGAAGCTGAATGCAAATTGGCTGTTTTATTATATAAAGGATTTAGGAAGCCATAACTGTCTCACCTCCCCTCCTCCCATCAGCAGTAGGATTGTAACTGCCTGGCCAGTGAGCGTGGTGAGGCATATTTGTTCTGTGGCTACCAGGCACGGCTGCATGTTTAACTACTGAAATGATAGATTTCTATTATTGAGATTTCATGACATCAGACAGGCAGGAAAAGGAGGAGAATGGTATCTATGTGCAAGAATATGGTGACTGAGAATACAAATTCAGAGTTCAATATGCTCCCTAAGGGCTAGATTGCCTTCTAGGCCATGCAGGAAAGTAAGAGGGAGTAAGAACTCTGGGGTAGGAAGGGGTGTTTTCAGATGCTGACACACAAGTAATTCTATATAAAAATTGATAAAAATGTACAGACCAGAGAAACAAGAACTGGCAGGCTGAATCTTAATAATTATCTCTTAATTATCAGGGATGTGACTCCCACTATTTAGACTCCTGGGGTACTTTGGCTACAGTTTCTTCTGTATGTGTCTCAATGGACAGCTTTCAATAGAGATTATATCTTCACAGTGGGTGCACCTTTGGTATGGACACTGATCTCTAGGTGAGCTAGGATCAAAGTACATTTTCCCCCTCATCAGTAGTGAGTCCCATCTTAGAGTATCATAAATCAGTAAAACAACTTATAGATGGGCCATTCAAGAAACAGCCTTAAATATTAAGACTCTTACATTCATATTAAATCCCACTATTTCCTCTCTGTTTACCAAAGTTCACTTATGTCTTTAAACTTAAATTATTATCAGTTGTTGTACATTTACCATTTGTAATTAAAGGCTCCAGCAAATATTCTATAAAAGGCACAAATCACACTAACACTTATTTACCTCTCTCAGACATAGCATAAAAGAAAACAATATTGAAAGTAGATGTTATAAAGCTGCATCCCAGAGTCTCTGTAAACATACGTGGAGAAAATAAATATAGCTTTATGGCTAAGGAGGTGCCCTCTTTGACACTCTTGATGCCTGTCACTAGTTGACAGAAAGCAAAGATTTCCTAGGAATTCCTGTATTTCATTTAACTAAATAAGCCGCCAAAACCATATGGACTATTCTCCGAGCATCATGTCGATAAAAATCATCATATCTCCTAAATTCAGTAAAGGCAAAAAAATTGCAATAACCTAAAATTCTGAGAATAAATAATAATTTTACTAATAACCATTTTGGGATCAATATTAAGATCTATTCCCTATGGAAGCCACACTCCTAAACTCTAGGATGGATTATCTGCACTTCTGGTCCAGGTACACAGGGGTAAGTGCGGCTACCATGTCTGTTTATACTCTCCCTGGAACAGGTGGGCAGGGAATGAGTGGAGAGAAATGGGAGAATAGGAAGAGGCTCGTGCCCACCTCTTGCTAGCCAGAATAGCTGAATGTGTGTGGGGAGGATGGGAGTGCATACGCCAGCAAGAAATTACGACACCCTTTCCAGGAGGGAGCAGGAAGCAGAGGAATAATTGTGACTCAGGTGTGTCTTTGGGGACAGCACCCGCTGCTACTCCTTCCCCAGGGACTCTGGTTTTGCACTCACAACAATTTACTCGTGTGCATCTGACTGCCTGTAAAAGCTGATGTGTGCAGCCTTTTCATGCAGAGGTCAGGAAGCTGGCTGCGGCTATCAATTGTACAGTCAATTGCTTGACCACATTTTGGCTCATTATGAAATATATTCAAGAGACCAAATAAGCAACATCAGTCAGGTTTATTGTTATAAGCCAATAATAATATAGTACAGGAGAAAGGTTCAATATGATACCAGTCTTCAGGAAGCCGTCTTGTGCAGCGTTGTTATATTCCTTAATTTGTTGTTCTGTTCCTTTCTTTATCTTTGTCTTGGATACTAGCATTCCAAGTACTGGTCCGTGAGGGTACCTCCCTAGCTTGGACTATAACATAGAACAAATGTATCTTGATTTTGACAAGATTCCTATCTGCTTATGCCAAATGCAGAGTTGTACTATTGCAGGGTATTGTGGGATGTAGCTTAGCATGAGGGAACAGAACGCTGGGAAAAACATAGGCCAGTTCATCTCTCATAAGTGCCCAGCATTTGTGTAATGTGCTATATATTAATCTAATATATATATGTTCACTAACACTGCCTGGCCATTTTTGCACATGCAAATGCTAGCTTAATTTGTTTGAAATGGGGATGTGACGTTCTCTTTTGCTGATAAAAAATCAACTGACGATGCAAAAAGTGTGTGCATAAAATCAGAGAACTTGAGAATGGTTTCAAATTTGGAGGGAATGTGGTTTTAATTAAGGTAATTATTTACAGTACCCTAGTTGCTCAGGAAGAGCTCTATCCTACTATACTGAAAAATATAAATTCTCTCGCATCTGAACGCCACAAGGACAGACTGTATCTGCTTTTTCATGGTGTATATTGGGAAAAATCCATCCAATTTTGAAACACGTCCTTGATTTCTAGGGTTACTTAATACCTGGGTTAGTTTGTTAATATCATTGTATAAACACAGGCCTAATGCAACTACTGTTATATAGTCAATGGAAGATTTCCCATTGATTTTGTTGGGAGGCAGAGCCCCCAATATGCAGAACATGTGTTTAAGGTGTTTGGAATCTACTGCTGCCTGCCAGTTAATGTGAGTGTTGAGATAGGAGTGGAGATGGGCATGCTGCAAAGATTGCAGGGAACATTTTTGAGTAGTTTGAATTAGCCAGGAAAGCAATTTCCACCTCCACTTGGATTAAACCATACAGCAAACTGGGGACATGAAGGTTCCTGGCAGAACACTAACCATGAGGCATCTTCATCCATAAATGCTGAAGGCATTTAGAAGACAAGAACACACTTGTCTTCTCCCTCATTCCTTCCCCAGAAACTAATTATAAACATACACAATCTCACTTATGCACACACAGTAAATCTGTGCATCCCAGGGGATGGGGGAAAGTGGAGACTGTAATGTATACTGTTGCTGAGCTGTGACACATCCCTCTCAGAGAGGGAAATAGAATCAGTAGTAAACCAATATTATTCACTTTTTTGTCACAGGAGTATTAATTGCCTAGATGCTAAATAAGCAGTAATATATTAAATCAAAGACCCAAAAGACTCATTGAACTACTTCAATCTTTTCAAGGATGTTTGAAGAAAGTATCTAGGACAATGTTTGGGGAGTAAGAAATGCAGATCCCATTAGTGCCAGGGAAATTTTGCAGATACAGTTCAACTTATGTCACAGCGTGGGCCCAGATGTTGAAAAGTAGATGAGCAAAAATGCTTTGCATCTCCATGATAATTTGCATATGCTGTACTTAAGCTCCTTGGGACAGGGATCATTATTTTGTTCTGTGTTCGTACAGCGCCTAGCACAGTGGACTGCAGGGCTATGTCCTGAGGCTCTTTGGTGCTACAGCAATACAAATTAATAATAATAAGTAATATAGAAATGTCTTTGATGTTAGTCTATAAACTAATGAACGTCTGTGTTTTTCACTGTGGTGGAAAGCGGCAGCAAAAAAACCCCATAAAAGCGAGACAATTCCCAGTTAAGAATTAAATGTTCTATTGTCAGGGTTTCCTTGACTACTTCATACTGTGTGTCTGGGTGTCAGATATTTAATACCTAACTGTGAATTCCCCTCATTTGTTGAGTTCATTGCAAGACACAAAATTTGCTTTTGAGGTAGATTTTATTCAGTGAATGTGTTTTTAAGACTGATTTTTAAGATAATAACATTTTACAGGTTACTGCAATTGCTTACAGTGGATGGTAGATTCTGCATGGTAATCAGCACTGATGCTGCATGACCTCTGGTTATGTTGTATGTGCCGGTTTGGGATTCTAGGGAAAGCTACCCTGAAAAAAACAAAAGATGGAGGTATGTGGGAGAGAGGGGGAGGGAAGACCTTGAACACTGGAGACCTAGATTCAGTCACTCTGGCGTGGAGCAGCAACTTTACACGATACCACCAGCATGTATGGATATAAGGCTGGAGTAAAGGGGTCATGATGAGTGATGCCTTTGCACTAAGCCAGATCTCAGCTGCAGACTATGGGCCCTTGTGTCTATTGCATTGCAGCCTGGCATACGTTTGATCAGGCCTCAGTCTGCTTACCATGGTATAGTAGGACTTGCCCTGCTCACTGCAGTATCAGGAGGAGGGGAGTGCTAAGGTGAGTTGTAGCCTCTTTTGCATACCATCCCCTAGCCTGCACTCTAGGCATTTTGGCTGTTCCTGAAGATCTGTTCCCTAGAATACAATATGAAATGCATCAAGAAGATCTATAGAATTATCTGCATCATCTAGTGAGGAGAGCTCTGGGACTGGGAGCCAGGAGAACCTTGGCTTTCAATCTGTACTGGACAAAAGCCTGGAATCTAACACAAAAGAGGGGTGCTAGAATGCCTCAAGTCTGTTCCTGACAATTAATCCACGGTGACCTTCAGCAAGTTGTTGAAAATCACTGTTCCTCAGTTTACCTTTCTCTCAAATGGAATTTACTGAATATTGACCCACTGCATGAAATGATGTGAGGCTTAGTTAATGTTGCTTAGGGAATGACCAAGTGCTTTGAGATCCTTGATTGAAAGGTCATCAGTGCAAAGGGCTGAGTTTCCCTGAATTAATTACAACAACAATATCAGAAAATAAGAAATGATAGTTAACATGACACAGCTAAACATAGAAAAGAACATTTTCCTCCATCCAAAATCAGTATAAAGGTCTATATAAGTAATATACACAAAAAGACATATGCTACAACTTGATCCTCCTAGTGTCTCTGTGAGGAAGGAAATATGTTTGTGCTACAGTAATGACATGTGTTAGCTTCTTAGCTGCCAGAATGGTGAATGATTTTTGCATGGAAAGTCATGAGGGACTGAGGTCTAGTAAGTCATACCGTCCAAAAATGCTCCATTCACTGATTCATTACCGGCTGGTACATCCAGCTCATTATTCTAGAATGTGTTTTTGGAAGCCTTGAGTAGGAAATGTGCCCTGAAGTATTCTAATTCCTTCCTGCACCACCAGATATTGCTAAGGGAGTGACCAAGGCTCCACCATCCCTGCCTAACATGCTGTTTGCTGGAATAGCTACCTTTTTGTTTTTCTGTAATGTATCTGTAAAGGGTCTCTCTCTCTCAAACCCCAACCTGGACGAGCAGTGAACTTCTTTTTATCTGGTCCCTGCTCTTTGACCTGTTCAAGTTGGGTGGCCCTACCAGGAGTTAAAACTCCCACCAGCATAGCTTTCAGGGTCATTGAAAAACATAAACCTTCCCACACTTCAAGGTGCAGTCTCCAGGGAAGGAGCTAAGGTATTGGGGAAGAGAAATTTCTTGGAGTAGAACCTCACATGAATCAGCCAAGGTCAGTCCACGGATGACTTTTGCTAACCGTATGGAGTCTGGTTCATGTAATCCTTATGAACTGGTTTTTACAGGCTTTGTTCAGCACCAGTCTGTATATAATTCTGTCTGGACTCCAGTCCAAACTGTAGTCACACAAAATCTTTTTTCACTACCCAGTTTATTTTCCCCCTGCAAAACTGCATCAGATTCCTGATTCTGCCTATCCCATCCCCCGCCCCATTCATGATGGGATTTTTTTTATGGTTGAGGACTAGATCTATAAAAAGATGATGATCTACCCAGTGTCCATGAATAGTTTTCATGTGTCATTCACTTTTCTTGTCCATCTTTTGTGACATCCCCTTTCATTGCTGCATTAGATTGGCCACAATACAGAGCAATTTATGCTTGTCATATGTTATGTATCAGGCTTAATTGTTCATCCTGCCTTTCATCATCTCATCATATTTTACAGACCATGATTAACTATAATTCTTCTGAGGCACACAGTTTGCCTTCACTTTCTACTTACCCTTGCACATCCATATGATTCAGTTGGGTTTTTAAAGTTCTCTGTCATTTTGCTACTTTATTTAACATGACAAACCCAACATTATTTTGTAGGATTTCTTTGCTGTAGTAGTGAGATTTTTGAGAATTAATATAAAAGAACAAACTATATCTGATAAATTTGAAGGTTTGTGAAAAGCAAGCCTGGAAGAGACTGACCTGAAAAACCTGATTTTGGAGTTATTAATGACGTTATTTATTAATGATGTTATTCCTGTTTGATGTCTTATCTCTCCTTTCCTCAAATCTCTGCAGTAATGATGCCTTGATCATCTCCCTTGGGGGAATTCTGCTACCCAATCAATCTCTCTCTCTCTCTTTCTCTCTCTGCTAAGAATATTTTCTTAATATGAAATTTTCTGCTGTAATTTTAGGCCATCACTCTTTGTGCTATCTATTGTCTTCTGGGACTATGAGTGATTCTCAGGGCTGCATTTTTCTCTCATTTTCAGCATCAGTAAAGCCAGTAGAGTCATACCAGTGAGACTGAGAGGAGAATGTTGCCTCTTACCTTTATCTTACATTGTTACTCTGAAGGTATTTATAGAATGTGATCACAAAACCTCCATTATCTCTCTAGATTTTCTCGTTTCTAAACTGCATACATTTAGCTGCCTCCATCTCTCCGCATACCTTGCGTCGTCCAATCTTTGTACCACTTCCATTGCACTCCTTTGTATTTTCCTCTATTCTTCCAAAACTATGGGGACTAAACGGCATGCAGGACTCTAGATGCAATTACATTAGGTTTCTGTAGAGAGGCAATGTTACCTCCTGAGTTTTACACATGATCCCCAGGATACACATTCAGGAAAAGAGGTTTTTACATTATTTCTCACTGCGAGTTCATATTTGACCCCAGAGTGATAAATATTGAAGATGGAAAAGACCTACCATCATGGTTCCATCTAATCCTTCTGCCACAGGGTGACTGGCTCCTTTAAGATGGAGGGGGTCCAATATACTTGTGACTTGTAAGCTGCCGCCCAGCTGGGCTTCAGAGAAAGCACTTGGGCCATAAAAAGGAGAAGCTGAGTCAGAGCTGTCTGAAAGAGATAGGGAAGGGCAGATTAGAGCAGAGGCAGAAGGAGCAGTAAAGAGTTGCCCAGGGGGAAAAGCTGCAGGAGAGCAGTAACTGTGAGTTGCCAGTGATGAGTTCTGTGGAAAACTGGTGGTCAGAGCTGGGGAATCCCTGTTGAGTTACAAAAGAGCTTGTGCAGAGGCTGCTAGGAACAATGGGAAGAACCGGCCTGGGTAAGAGGCTGAAACAAGGGTGATGTTGGAGGGTGGATCTCAGAAGCTGGGGTAGGACTCACAGGTGAGGCTGCCTGGGGGAATGAAACACTGCAGAGAGCCCTCTCACGGGAGACCTGATTTTAGGCTACAGGAGAAGGCTTATGGGAGAGAAGCAGGTGTTGGAACTCTCAGGTGGGTGCCCTGAACAGTGGGGCTCTAGAACACGGGATGGAGACCGAGCGGTTAATGGCTCTCAGATGGATGACCCGGGAATGGTGACCTTTGAATGGGATTGAAGAGCTGCTGCGCAGTAACCTTGTTTTGCTTTGGGGACAACTGTTTTTACCATGAAGGATCTGTGGACTGTGCCACTTTATATGAGTAAAAAGCTTTGAAATATGTTGCTGAGAGACAGTTTTCTTTGCATGGTGGGGATGAAGGGGAAATGAAGGCAGGTGTACCTGTCATTCCACAGGCTGACACTGGAGGGCGCTTGAGGAGGGGCCATGTTGTGATGCTTTCCAGTTGTCCAGGCAGGATTGTTCCCTACAGTATGTTTTATAGTAATGTGACGGTCTGTAGCCTTATGCTCTTCTCCATCCATGTATACCTCTCTAATATTTGTAGATGATTATATGTTTCCCCTTCACCTAGCCAAGCTAAACATACTTATTTCACAACTACTATTTACTTTCTCTTTTGGATTTCCTGTCTGGGTATGCTGTTACTAATTATCCCATCTTTTATTGGAAATGATCTGAATCGTCCATCTGAAAAGATTACAAAAATAGGTTTGCACCACTTAGTTATTCAGTCTGATATTCCCACTGTGGTGTATTGAAAACTGTAAAAATTACAAGCTAGCCCTTTAAATCCTAAGGATTTCCCCAGTCCTCCTTGCAGGGTAGGGCATTGTGTAGGGAAGCATGTGATCAGAATAAGTCTGCAGAAAATCAGCCTAGGGTGAGGTGGGTGAGTTATGCCGCTCTGTTTTAGGGAGAAGCCTGCTTTTTTTTCTCTCTGTTTTTGGTTTTTGCGTGTTATCATTCTGAATTCTAGGAAATAAGGTACTGTTACATTGCAACCTTCCAGCAAGAATACTTTGTCCTTATCTAACTTCTGTGTGTATACTGTGAACATAATACAGTGGAATCCAAGGTAGAAGCAGAGCCTATTTTCACTGTATTCATAGATTTTTATTTTTATTTTTATTTTTTAAGGCCAGAAGGGATTCTTACAACTAATCCAGTTTGACCTCCTGCATGATACAGATATTAAAATCTCTTTAGCCTCTCTTTTCAAAGTGAATGGTCAGCAAAACCAGGTGGGTTGAGATGCAGGGTGTGTAAAAGTCATGCTAGAGGGAGTGCATAATGTTAAATACACCCAAGAAAGCTTGGGTTGTATGAAGACTAGAGAAATATGAGGGATTAGAGGGATCTGAAGATTCCCAGTGTTGGCTTTATGCTGTACACATGTTGCCAGCAGCACAGGGTGCAGCATTTGGTGTACTGCACAAGTTTAAAGAAGTGGGAGCCCTATTCATTGTTTAATTAAATCACTTGATTTCTTCTCAGAGCTGTTCCTCAGGTCTGGAGCAGGTAACCAGAGTGTCCAAGCTAAATACAAGGTGGGACAGATGAAGTATAAGGGGTTCACACATGCTGTAGCAGTCCGCTTAAAATGAAGTGAGCAATTAAGGGTTAGCAGGCCGTAGGGTGTTACTAATGGTTGTAATGAGCCATAAAGCCAGTGTCTTTGTTAAGTTCATGTTTTTAAGGTCCAGCAGAGTTATTAAATTGAGTTTCCCAACTCGTCTTTCAAAGATGGTGTACAGGTTTTCTTTGAGGACAAGGACTGCAAGGTCATATATGGAATGAGACCTTCATGGTAGCACTTTAGTATTTATTGACTGTAGCACCTATCTGGCTATTCCCAAATGGTGAAACATTTGTTTTATTTGGATGTGATATAACCAGGGGGTAAAAATTCCCAATGACACGGAGGAGAGGTGAATATGGGGGTTTATACATTTCACTAATTTCCTAGGGAAATCTGGAAAACAGCTACCTCCCTTGCTTTGTTCTTCTGTTGCTTTGCTTTTAATTATTCCCACCTCTTTTAATGGGACAAACTACCCTTTCACAACTGCATATGATGGACCAATCCTGCAGCAATTCTACCCAGACAATAGTCATGACATTTGCGGATTCTGAACTTGGCCTTTCTTTCTGCCAGATGTCTTCTGCGCAAACAAACTAAATATTGATTAAAAACAGCTTAAGGAACAAACACAAACAGTTTCAATGAACAAGGCACATAAAATACATTTGTGGAGGTCAAAGTATGGCTTGTTTAATTTCTGCATGCATGTGCACTCTCACAAAAGGTGGTGGAATTAAGACCTGATTCTTGTCCAATGCCGTTGGGTAGAGGAGGATATACATTTGGTAATCACCCCAGCCACGTTTTTTTAATAGGCAGCAAGCAGTGTTGTAGGGTCTTTTCTCTTTGTAACATGGAGGTATGCAATCTTCCCAGGTGTGGGCAGGACCCAGGAGATCCAAAATACAGCTGGACAAAAGTAGTACTGCTGAGCCAGGAGTGCTGTTCACTGGGACTGAACAAGTCTGCCAAGCAAACTATAGGTCACAGTATATTGGAGGCCTCTGAATCAGGCCAGGGGAAGAGCGACTGAGGGGCACAGAGAGTAGGTTTGTGACTGTGAGGATCCACGGATCAAAACCCTGAACGTAGAGTCCATAGACACTACTGCAGCTCAGCCAAGATGGTTCTGTGCCATTGATCCACCCAATGTCCTGGTTGTGGAAGGAAGTTGTCTGACTCAAATCAAGCCATTTACTTTGAGTCTGTGCAGAGACCAGGAGTTGGGAACAGTATTACTTAGAAAATAGTAGTGTTCCTCACAAATTCCTGCCCAGAACTACATGTATGTAAATGACTGTATGTGTAGAAAAATCAGCTCAGACATGCCTATGCATGGAGACCTTTGGGTGCAAATTACCACTTGTATTGTTACCAGAGGCAACCTATTGCTTGTCCAGCATAAGAATGAATGGCACTGCATTGCAGCAATGGTGAGACCAGCGGCATAAAGCCATATACGTCAGATATACAGTTACCACAACAGAGTGGAGACCATGAATGAGGACGGATGAGTGATTAAAGTAATGTTAACCTGGGTGGAAGATGTAACGTAAGATATTGTGGGCCAAATACTGCCCTCATTTATGTGCCATAGATTGCAGTGGGTTAGCATGGATGTAACTATGAAATATAAGGCACAATTCAGCCCTATATTTTTACAGTTATTTTTCAGTAGGATAGTATATGTTCTTGTGCAAGTGACTTAAACCATTCACACAGACACCAAAGATTGCTCAGACTCCTCTCTGACTTAGTTCAATACCCAATCTTTGACCTTATAACCTGCATCTGCATTTTGAGAGGTAAAATGTTGATTTGATTCAGGGAACATTTTTAACAATAGCAGCAGAGGGGAAGCACCGAGGTCCATCTGGACCCTTTTGGCTTAAATTCTGTGTGGTGAAAGGAAGGGGGGAGGTCGTATCTCTTGACCTGCCGAGGTCCAAAAATGTGCAAACACGGTGCATGACAAGGACCTAGAATGGAGAACACCAAAATATTACTCATGCAGGAAAAAGACAATGCTGTGGGATTTCTTCCTTCAGTGTAAATAATTCTATCCATAGTTTCACTCTCATTATTCTATAAATTGTAAATAATTTTCAATAATAAAAATGAGGGAGGCACCAAATTTCTATGGAAACTAGCTACAACTGGGATTAAAATGAGAGGCATGAGTTGGGGGGAACATATGGGCACAGAAACTCACTGATGAAGCTGAACAGAACTTTTAAGGCCCTCTATGTACACACATTTGTGCATGTCTGACTCGGGGTGCAAATACTGTAATATGGTTGAATAAGATGGGATTTGTGCATGTACACATTGCTGTGCATATGCACAAATCCCAGTAGCGGACTCAATCTAGACAGGATATCCTTAGTTGAACAAAAGACACGAAGGTAGTGTGTGGGGAGAAACACACTTCTTTGTGCAGAAGGGCCAAAGGAGAGAGGAAATATTTTCACAGCTGGACAAAAGGAAAGGGAAAACAGATTTTTTTTTAAAAGGCCAAATGAAATTAAACTACGTAAGACGGGTCAAAAGAGGAAAAATGGAAGAATATGAAGGAAACCAGTCACACTCCTATGGAAAGGAGATGCACAAGAAGACACAAAGTGATCAGGACTTGAAGTCCATCAACTGCTGCATGGTTTCTCAAGTGCTACGCTGCTAACGTGGCATCTCCTCGATATGGCATGTAGACTTGACTGTAAGTGAACTAAAATAACACATATTTATTCCATTGCAAACTATTTCTTGCCAAATTTCTCTTAAAACCCGAGTGTTTCCAGAAATGGGGATCTGAATTCTAATAGCATATAGAGCTAAGTCAATGTCTTCTTATTGATAAGTCCCAATAGATGTTCCAGTTCCAGATGAGCAGAGAGTTAAATATCTGAAACAGGGCTATTCCCAAAATCCAGAATGCACATTTCCATTTCCAAGTGGAGTATCACTTTTCTTGAATCAGCTTTTCCTATGTGTTTAGGATTGATTTAATTGTGTTTTTGGCACTGCTTAAAAGCTTAGTGTTTTTAATTGATAAAATATGTGTCTGTTATTTATGTTAGCATTCCATGGGGAATCTTATTGTTCTGAATGTGTTCTTAGACACTCAGACGTACACAAATTCCTGCAGACATCAGTTCAAGCACTGTACCCAGGGAACAATGACTAACAGACTTACTAAAATGAAAGGCCCAATTTAAGGTCCAGAACAGGATTATAAAAACTATTCTTTGTAGATTTCCTTTAACAAATGCACTCTGTTTGCAATTTCTAAACACCTAATTATATTCATATTTACATGGGTCAGTCCAAACATCCCCAAGACCACAAGCAGAGGAGAGTGGAAAGGAAGAAGGAAAACATACAGCTGAAATCCGATCTGAATTTTTAAATTCTGATGTTTGCATAGCATGAAGAAACATGTTAAAAAAACTAGTTTGAGTAGTTTAGATCTTTGCCATGTGTTTTACATGAGAGCATTTTTGGAGTTGCTAGAGATTTTGTTTTTAAGGCTAAACCATTGCAAAGGGTGGTATTTGAAAATATTTAAATATTATGATTTAGGCTATTGTTTCTGGTATTAACTGTGATTGATTCATGGAAATCTATGGTTATTTTTAATTTGTTCAAGAAAACATTTTGGAGACAAAAATAAAGTGCCATTTGTTTTCACCATAATTTTATTTTTCTTGTTCATCCCCATCCCTCTTAATCCTCTTTCACTAAAAATTAATCCAGGTGTCCCTTAAACTTGTTTATACACTTTGCTTTAATATCCCATCCCTGTTTTATGCCAGATATTTTGTCATGGGCCAGGCCTGGCCAATCATTACTATACCTTTACCATAGTTGTGCCATTTCCATATCAATAACAGATTATCATTGCGGTATCATTCCTTTTTAACATGTCTAGAACATCTCTGTAGGATACTCATACTTCCTGTCGAGTCTCCAGTAGCCTTTGTTTTTAGCCAGTCTGTGCAAACTCACAAGTAGTAACATCAGAATGGCATTGAAGAAGAGATCCAAAAGGACCATTGCCAGCACGCAGCCTTGTTTCATCCCATTAGAGAGGATATTATCTGAGAGTATTTTGACCAATCATATCTTTGTGGAATTGTCATATAATGTTATCAAATTTGGTGGGGTGATCAAACTTTTCTAGAATTTTCCATGGGCCATTTCTGGCCACAGAGTTGAATGCTTTTTTTTTTTTTTTTAAGATCAGTGAAGGCAACCTAGAGTTCCATGTTTTGCAGTGCATTTTCCCTAAATCTATCTCACAATGAAAATCATGTTTTGGTGTTCTGATTTGATTTAAAGCCACATTGGGTCTCTGATGGAAGGTTCTCTGACCATCTGGACAAGTTGATTGAGGAAGATATCAGATAGCAGGGAGATACCCCAGTAGTTGCCACAGTCAGACTTGTTGCACTAATTTTTGTATAGTGTAACTGTGATGGCATCTTTAAAATTCTGAGGAATTTTCTCAGTTTCCCAGGTAGCCTTAATACTTTTGTTTAGATATTCAACAGTTTTGAGGACTGAAAGCTTACAGGTTACTGTAGGTTTTCTGTCTTTGCCTGGTGATTTACCTGACTTATTTGATAGCTTTCTGCATTTCTTCAATGGTAGATAACTGGATGGTTTCTCCATGCATGGGGTGCTGTACTAGCTCATCTAATACCTGAGTGTTGCCAGTAGAGGGATTGTTTGATAGGTGCAGTACTTTACCGAGCTATCTTTCAGAGACTCCTCACGTCTCCTTAATTAGGATAGATCCATCGAGGGGCTGACCAGATGTCCTAACATTTAATCCTTTGTCCTGCACCCTGACCCATGTACAATTGGGATGCCATTTGTCCTGATATTCAGGTGAGGAGGTGAGCGGCAGGTGGGGGAGTGAGGAGGGATGCAATAAGCCAGTGGCGGGCACAGGGGTGAGGACGTGAGCAGCGAGCCAGCAACGGGTGGGGGGAGTTGCTCTGGCGAAGGAGTGAAGAGGCAAGCAACAGGCAGGCTTGGGGATGAGGAGGCTGGTGGGGGCAGGGGTGTCTTCCCCCCCCCCACCAAGCCAAGACACCTCCAGAGTCCCAACTCTTGATGATCGCTGAGCAGGAGAGACGGGAAAGGGCTGCCCTTTCCTTGAGGCTGGGAACAAAAGCCAAGCTTCAATTCAGCTGTCACCTGCCAGCTCTTTGTAAACAGGCTTAGCGCTGTGCCAGATCCAAATCCACTCTTAGCAAATGAGTTTTGAGATCTGACCCAAAGTGAACTGAAGTCACCCGTTTATTTTAAGGGGTGGGAGCAGCACCCCCAGAAACCTCTGCCATCCGGGAGACTCACTCTGCAGTGACAACAGAGAAAAATCCACCCCAGCCAATTGAGTCTGGAGGGCCAAGCGGAGGAGGGGGCTTGAGGCCAAGCGGGGGCAGGGTCTGGGGCAGAGTTGGGGTGGATTGTGGGCAGGGCCAATAGTACTGTTGTCACCCTAAATCCACCTGTACTCTTGATTGGAGCTAATCCCAATTCCAGTGGCCCATAAATGGCCGTCAGGGAGTCATAAAACAGCTTTGTGTTGTTAGTATTAGCATAGTTCTGTATTTCTTCTGCTTTCTTTTCCCTCAATTATCCTGTACAATGCAAAGCCATCTTTGAGCCTTGGCTTGCAGGTACTTCAACTGGTTGTTGTTACTTTGTCATTTTGCCAAGACATAAGCTCGTCATTCTTTTCCTTAAGGATCTTTTTGATTTCATCACCATTTTCATCAAACTAATCCTGGTGTGGTCTTTGATTTTTTGCCTAGAGGTTTTTGAGTCTTGAAGAACAGCCAATTTGAATATACGCCACTTTTCAAGTGTGATGATATAATGCTCTCAGACTTTCCCCTAAGATTTTCCTTAGTTCCTCCGTTTTTCTTGATTAAAAATCCTATCCTTTGGAGGATAGGATTAAAATTTAAAATGATCTGGACAAACTGGAGAAATGGTCTGAAGTAAATAGGATGAAATTCAATAAGGGTAAATGCAAAGTACTCCACTTAGGAAGGAACAATCAGTTGCACACATACAAAATGGAAATGACTGCCTAGGAAGGAGTACTGCGGAAAGGGATCTGGGGGGTCATAGTGGATCACAAGCTAAATATGAGTCAACAGCGTAACGCTGTTGCAAAAAAAGCAAACATCATTCTGAGATGTATTATCAGGAGTGTTGTAAGCAAGACACGAGAAGTAATTCCTCTGTTCTACTCCGCACTGATTAGGCCTCAGCTGGAGTATTGTGTCCAGTTCTGGGAGCCACATTTCAGGAAAGATGTGGGGAAAATCCAGAGAAGAGCAACAAAAATGATTAAAGGTCTAAAAAACATGACATATGAGGGAAGATTGAGAAAACTGGGTTTGTTTAGAATGGAGAAGAGAAGACTGAGAGGAAACATAACAGTTTTCAAGTACATAAAAGGTTGTTACAAGGAGGAGGGAGAAAAATTGTTCTTCTTAACTTCTGAGGATAGGACAAGAAGAAATGGGCTTAAATTGCAGCCAAGATGGTTTAGGTTGGACATTAGGAAAAACTTCCTAATTGTCACAGTGGTTAAGCACTGGAATAAATTGCCTAGGGAGGTTGTGGAATCTCCATCATTGGGGATTTTTAAGAGTAAGTTGGACAAATACCTGTCAGGGATGGTCTAGATAATACTTAGTCCTGCCTTGAGTGCAAGGGACTAGACTAGATGACCTCTCGAGGTCCCTTCCAGTTCTGTGATTCTATGTTTCAACTTCACTATGTTCAATTTCAGTTTAATCTGTTCATATTATTTCATTGAGGGGCAACAATGTGTAAATTGAAAATGGCTCTGGTCATCCTGTAGTTAGTCCAACAGTTTGCTCTTCGCATTACTCTGGTGATCCTGATGTCCCTTTGCTATACAGTGACAGTGTCAGTGCTTTGATCTTGGATGCATCCACAAATTTTTATATTTGTCAGCTTGCCTGAAAAGTCTATTGGTGGTAATGAGCTTGTACTCCGCATACTTGCCAAATAGGAGTAGACCACTGCTGTTCATTTCCCCAACTCTCCGATGTTCTTTATTACACCACTCCATGCCTACCAGTCTTTTCCAACTCTGGTATTAAAGTCTCCAAGAAATATATATTTGTCTTCACTGGGTATAGAGTTGATTATGTCATCTAAATCAGAACAGAACTGTTCTTCAATTTATTCTATCTCGTCCAGGGTTGGAGCAGAAGCTCTGGTAAGAGTCACAAAGAGTGAATTTTCAGTGGGAAGTTAGAGTCATTAGGTATTCATTTTTGCCCACAGGTAAGTCTTTGAATTGAGGTAGCTGTTTTTAATTGCAAAACCAATGTCATAAATCTGTCTTCCTCTGCTGGTTTATCTTTCCAAAAAAATTTGTAGCCACTTTCCTCCAAAATATATGTTAAATAACTGCAGGTGCAAACAGCCATTTAGATGCTTAACTCAGCATTTGCATGCACAAATGCCTGACTTGGGCAAACAACTGCAGTAACTGACACTGTCGTGTGATGGAGAGAAGGGGGAAAGAGAGTTGTGTGCAAATGTTCCTAGGCTTCTGCCTTTCAAAATATGGCAATGCATAGTGCAATGACATATCACTGGCAAGTGAGGAGAAAGCTTCAAAGCTTTTCCTGGAGTTGCCTCGCTGTGTGGGTTACTTCCAGCTATTTGAAAAACCAACAGAACAGCAAGAGATCAAATTTGTACAGCTAAAAATGAAGTTAATATGAGACCACCCTTTCTCTTACTGCAGTCCTCTTCATTATTCATTACACACCTTTCAACTTCTGCAACAAATGAGGCAGGGGTCCTGCAGACAACAGCTCCCTTTCATTACACAACCTTGGTTCATCCCCAGAGCAGGTCCAACTTGTGCACTGAATGATGCGGGGATCCTGTGGAAAAATATGTGATCATGTAATTAAAGACAGTATTATAATGCCTATGGAAAAGGGGGCTGAATTAAGGTTGCACAGGCAGCAATAATAATATTTCCCAACTTTAGAGTGCTTGACTTTGCAAGCTTAATGTTCTTTAAATGCAGTTTTTTTTGCATTTAATATATTCAGAAGCCAATCTACAGGGGTGTGTGTGTGTGTGTGTGTGTTTGTCCATGTGATATCCAGTATGGATAAGAGCAGGATTACTCAGAAGTATGACACCGCGGTCACAGTGACTCTTACGCCCTGAAAGGCTTAAATTACCCAAAGCGAGGCCTCTAGACATGAGCTTGTTAGATGACAATCGCTCCTCCGTGCTTAGGGATCATTTGACTCGGTGCCACATGAAGCAGGTGCTTGCGGGAAAAGGCAGCCATAAGCAGGTATAATATACAAAAGAACATAAAAGCTGGGATGGAGACAAGAAGAAAGCAGTTCGCTCTGGTCAATCTGAATTATTCCACCTCAAGCCAGTGCTCCCATGCTGTCCATTCCCCACAGAACTTTTCTATAATACATTATTTCACTTTTTGGGGGGTATATTTTTTTTAACAAGGCCTAACACCTTTTTAGGAAACTGACCACTTCGACACGGTGGCTGTTTGTCTGTTAACATCATGCTAATGAAAAGGTCTAGACGGACAGCCCAAGAAACTAAAGTCCTTTGCTTCTCACAGACTGGGCATGGCAGAGGCAGCAGCAACACGTACATTCTCCCATACGTTGTCCCACCAGTGTACCTCAGCTCTGATCTGGGAGTACAGATTCTGATCTCAGTTATACCAGCTTAAATCTAGAGTGACGCCATTAGCTTTTAGATCAGGCCCTAACAGATGATCGCTCAGCTCAAGCCTTTCCGTGGGCCACTAAACGCTGACGCGATTAAAGGTGAGCCTGAGCTTTGGGGAAAGTTGGATCCACTTCCACACATAGCAGTTAGCTGGCCCCAGTCTCTGCCATATACAATGATGGATTATAATGCAAGAACATGGGTGGACCAAAATTTGAGATGTGAAAACTCCCTGAACTTCAGGCAAATTGAGAACTGGACAAACGGCAGGATTTGAACTATACAGTCACAGGCCATCTCTCCCATACTATATAGGGGTATTTAGGGTTGCAAAGCTTAATGCCCCATACTAATACAATAGTATTAGTCAGTCCCAGTTCTGTCACCCTGAGTAATGCCTTGCTCTCCAAGTAGTCCCACTGAGTCCACTGGGCTAAGTTCTGGGACCCTTACTCGCAGCAAGAAAACTCTTCTTGAATTCTGCCATTGATCCTTCTGTGATGCTCGCTTTACTAGGGAAAAAATATAGCCTACTGGGGCTACTTGTAAAGGTGGGTGAATTGGGCCCTAAGTATCAGGTGGTGTCAGACATGCAGTTTTTGATATTTTGTTTTCCTTGCTGTATTACATTTTGGCCTTTGTCTTTTAAATCATTTTAATATTTGTTTAAATCATGAACATTTTTCTAATGCAATTCCTTGTTGTTTATTTATGATATGTATTCACTTTAAAGGTTTTTATTGTGTCACAGCCTGAGAATAAAGTTTGAAACTAAATCAAAATATCACAAAGTTATTGTTTTGTCATAAAACCCTGGTTGAACTATAGTTATGGCAAAAATATGCAAACTATACAGATGCTAACATAAAAATATATCTCAGCATGATTACCACAATTGCAGTAGAATGGTTGTGGCCTGACAGATTTAACTTAGTAAAATATAACTTTTGTTAATATTACAGGATCTGCAAGCTTCCCCCTCAAGTTTTAATACATTATCTGCTATTCATTTATGACTTTATAATAGAGTAAGCATTTATTTCTCCAGCCACAGCATCATCCCTGATGCTTATTATAGATGTAACAAAATACCCAGGTTTTTCTCTCTCTCTCTCTCTCTCTCTCTCTCTCTCTCTCTCTCTCTCTCACACACACACACACACACACACACACACACACACACACACACACACACACACACACACACACACACACACACACACACACACACACACACACTTTTTACAGCCTGACTTGGGAACTGGCTGCTGAACTGAGCCATGTAAAATTCACCAACTTCTGTTCACACGGAGTTCATATGAACATCTTTCTGCTCCACTGGAACTGCTTGACCAGGATTGCCAGAGCAGTGTGCACTCTGGCCTTACCCTCATTCAAATCATCTAACACATTTGCTATGGTGGAGCTTCTCATAAAGCTTGAGGGTTTTTTTCCTCAGGTCACCTTGACCTTGTCTGGCAGTGAACAGACATTTGCAATGGCCAAGGATCTGGCTGTAGAGGTTCACGATGCACTGAAGTGACCAGCATTTATGAGAAAGGAGACTGTTGCCCTTGGACTTCAGCTGACTGGACAACTTGGCAAACACATAATAAAACAAGTAGGGGAAATAGGATTGTCTGGGAAAATGCAGGGAATTCCCTTAAAAGCATCAGCAGAACAACAAGCAGTGATTCATTCTAGGCCAGATCCTCAGCTGGCAAAAAGTGCCATAACTCAATTGACTTCAATGGAGCTACTTCACTTTACAGTGGCTGTGGACCTGGCCCTCTGAATGGATTTGGGGATACTTCCTGCGTCCTCTGCTGACAAAGTCAATGGATGTTTTACCTCAGCGTAGGCTGGCTTCTTTTTCTATTGCTACTGAGCTTTCTATATGGAGAAAGGAGGCCATTGCTCTTTTTCCACTGATCATCTCATATCCATTTAATTTTGTTTCTGTGTTTTAGAGTTTTCTCATGTCAATTTATTCCCCTGGTTCATTTTTAAGTTTATTATTCCAGCTATTTGTAATCTGTGTGTTCTGACCTTTCTTCTCCCTTGGTGTCCCCTCTTTCTGCTTTGGGTTTGTTACACAACGCTCTTCCTTTAGTTGCTTTTGCTTTTCTGCCTCCCCTTCGTCTCTGCAGTGACTTGACTGGCCTGTTTTCCTGTGACGCCAAAGCGGCTCAGCCTACAACAGGTAAGAACCCTTCCCCCAACACCCCACCTCCAGAGTTGACAATGAGCAAAGCTGTTTTTATCATGCAGTGCAGAAAACCGGAGTCTAGTTAGAAAGCTTAGTAAGACAAGGGATCTGAGTCTCACTTATAATGTGGGCTCCATGACACTATTCTGGGTGAGTATGGTGTAAAGGAGCCTTAAAGATAGGTCCAGGTCTCTGTACGCTGCCTGGAGTGACATAAAAGGGCTTTCCTGTGAATGAGAATAAGGTCCAAGTACTTTCTTTTCCTAGCAGCGACTCATTTGTAGAGAAGGCCAGGGAAATCCCTCTCTTGCCCTGCTTTGTCTATTCTCTGGCAGTAAGAGTGAGATTTTCAGCCAGCGTTTGAGTTTGCACGCTCACTGCCAGTGCACACAGCTGACTATATGGACTATACCCAGTTGAACAAAGTGGTGTTCTTTCAGGATCTGGACAACAAGCTTCCTTTGTTATGAGTCCAACAGGAGTAAGGATGGCAGAGTTAGCACCGAAATTAATGGATCTATTGCTCTCACAACATTACTTTTGGCGGCTGCAAAAACAGCTGCTGCTTATTTACTTTTAATAAGCATTATGGCATCTGTGATTACTGTGAATTTAATGTGGCCTATATGGAAAATAAATTAGTGCTGACAATGTCTCGTTTGGCAGGTGATCGTGCACGTTGGGCTAGGATATCTTTTTCTGATGAGATACTCATTAACCTGACTTGATAGAAGATATTGCCTTCTACCATCTTATTTCAGTGGGACTTGTAAGAGGAATGGGATAGTTTGCTCCTCATTCATTACAAACTCCTCACTTCCAAGAGTGCTAATTTCACCCAAGAAAACCAGAAAGAAAAATATTGTATTTTAAAACCCACCTCCTTTGTTCATAGTGCATTTCTGGTGCATTTTGATTTTGTGCATTTTATTTCTCAGTCATGGTGGAACTGACCAAGTAAAGATGAATCTGAATTGGAAAGACTTGTAAAATGGGAAACTAAGGCACAAATTCATCCAATTTATGCTTAATCAATTTTTCACCTTTATATTTTTCAGACAGAATCATTGTCACTTATAGTTTCTGATCATATACATATAGCAGACAATAAGACAAATAAAATGGAACAGGTAGGGGCCCAAGTTACTGAATTCCAGGATACCAGAAGGTTCTCCACTTCGTGATACTCGTCTCAGTCTCTGGATTGGTGTTCTCCAATTTGGGCCCTTTGTCACTTGATTTTTATACACTAAATTGTTTTCTGCATCATCTATAATTCCACATACACAGGTATACATTTTACCCAAGTTGTTTTTTATTCTCCATTCTATGTTATAAATCATCAATATTACATCACCCCAACATTACCATTCAACGCACATAGTCATAAACTATTAACGTCGGGTAACAAGACATAGCCTATATTTTTTACCATTCAGCTATTTTCCATCTTTTAGCATCATAGTTCAATACATGTGAAGCATCCCAAATTATTCATTAGCAGAAGCTTATTTTTCTCTTTTTTGAGTAGGAAAGTTAGGGGGGACAACATGCCCTAATACCAGCATATTCTTACATTTCCAAACATGGGTTTTCAAGCGACTTTTGCTCAAAGCTTGGCATCTGTTTGTAGAGCATTAGAAAGCTGTGTCAGCAATTTTGCCTGTAGTATTTTGAGGTGCTTATTCATTTAAGGTCTAGGTGTTTTAGCTGTTCCCCAACAGAATGCTGTCTGTGGAACCCATTTCCTCCTCTTCGCACTCATGCATGAGCTTCGGGGAAGTTCAGATCTGAATCCTAATTCAATTTCTGTAGCAGGCCTAATTGAAACACTAGATCTGAGCTCAAACTTCGGCGAAATTCAGTCCCAAATCTTCCAAAAAGCAATTTGGTGAATGTGCCCGACTTGCAACCATGGAAAAGGCACATATGAAGTTTACATCTTGAGAACCAGACAAAATCCAAATTTCATGACTCAGACCCATCTCTGTGAAAGTGTTCCTTCTTAGAATGATATTAATATGCAAACAGGCTAAGAAAGGAGTCCTTAAGGCCTTTAAAAAGTAGAGGCTAGGATATAATGTGGTAGGTACAGTGCATGGCTTACTATGGTCCACCCTGGCTGTAATGTGATGAAGATTTGGTTGAGGAGAGCAGCAAAGCCTGGAATATTACCTTGAGCTCAAGAAAAAAACCCAAGATTCACTGAAATCCAGAATATTGGACTTCATATATAACAATCATCAATTGTGCTACGTCCATAGAACAAGCTGGAGACAGTACAGAACAATGAGAGTTCTTCACAGCAGGGCGATGGCTCAGTTTCAGCAAGGAGAGAACTCAAAGCATCTCTAACTATGGCCATGCCTTCTCCATATTGTTTCTTCTGCTGATTTGTTTTGGTTATGGGAAGGGTACAGGAAAGGACTAGTGAGAAAGACCCAGCATTGTTGTTTCAGCTGTAGAGGAAAATACCTAATAAAAATGATTTGGAAAGAAAAGTCCTGAGAATTCACATGGCAATCATTTTAAGTATGTGAAATATTTTTACTAGAATTAGTTTGTTTTTATTTCCTGCTTCAGATGTTTAGATTTGGACGAGCATTGTTGAACCTACTACAATCCATAGTGTCTGAGAATTTAAATATTGCCAGATTGTAGTACTGTACTCTTTTTTTTTTTTTTTACCCTTATAAGATTGAGCTGGAGGGAAGTTTGGGTGATAGGATTAGAACCTTTTACCGCTGTTACAAATCTGCCCAGGTTGGAAGTGATCTGAAGTTACCATCAATTATTATTAATATTATTGTGTTTAGCGCCTAGATGCTTCAGTCATGGACCCAGGTCTTCACGTTGCTTTGCCCTGTACAAACACAGAACAAAAAGATGGACGCTGCCATAAAGACATCATAATTATCTGGTGTATGTTTGATCGCTTGTAACTCTGTTCAGTTTATAATGGACAGGGTTCCACATTATAAACCACAACTTCCATTGCTGGTTATTAGAGCTGGTTGGAAAATCAGGGTAGGGTTTCCTGCTGAGAATTTTGAGAGAACCTGATTTTTTTTAACCTGTCTGTGTTAAAATTTTGGAGAAATTTCAAAGCTGAAATATTTCAGCCAAAACCAGAAAATTTCTGATTTTGGTGTATTGAGTTTTTTGACAAAATCTTGACATTTTTCCATGGAAATCAGGGACCTTTTATGGAAAAATGTGTTGGATCAAAACCCCAATTTCCCATCAAAATCTGTTTTCATGGGAATTTTTTGGCCAGTCCCACTGGCACTTTCACTGGCAGCCTTTGGGAGAACAGTAAATGAATACATTCCAAGTCTGAATTTTAAATGCACTCTGCATATCCCTACCGGCAAAGTATCAGTCTCCAGAGGGTTACGTAGAGTGGTATAAATCTGAGTTTGTGATGACCGCAGTACTCAGAAAAGGTAAAGTACATATTTTCCAGACAGAAACAAACTGTATTTAGGAATGTTGTAGAGAGTGAAAAAAGCTATTCCTAAATGTCATAATCTGTACAAGTCGCTATGAACTGATAACATGTATTATGATTAGGGCCTTAGCCTGCATTTGTTACCCATGCAAAACTCCCACTGGGTTCATGGGGAGCCCTGCCTGAATAAAGAGCACAGGATCTGGCTCAGAGTGTTCCATTCTTTGGCCCAATTTCATTGCACGCTTTGGGCTAACTTATATATGCCACTCATTCTTTGTTTGTCTACAGCCACCCCTCTGTTTGTTTTGTGAATATGTTTTCTAGCCACCCGCTCCACCTTCAGCAGGTGGACTGGGCTTGCAATTTAATTTAATTTAATTACCCAAGGTGTTTCCAAAATTAATTTGATGTTAGGTCTAAAAATTGTACTACAAATAATAAATCAAAACATGCTGTAGTTTACAGAGAACCTGCAAATTAATATTCAGCTTGTGTTCTGGATAGAGATAGAAGGTTGCACAAATGCAGGGTATTTTCATATTGATTGGGTCATTTTGTGACCATTTGAAAGAGTTTTTGTACAGTCAAGTGACATGTTATCAATAATAATTCTACTCACCTTTGGAATAAGCTATGAAGTCAGGTGACAGTTCTGATTTTTTTTCTGGATGCTTATTGGAGATACTAAAAATGTTTCCTTGAAATTTAAACATTTCAGGGGTGCAAAACACCATGGTGAAAAGCAGAGAGCCTTTTTAATGTACAGTAGAGATAACGCCTAGGAATAGACATGTCCAAATATTAAAAATACTTCACCATAAAATATCTTCTCATACATCTAAAACACTCCTCTTAAGAAATATCAAGAGTATTAAAGGGACAAATAACAGTACACAGATAAATGACCCATATACTATTCAAACACCTGTGCACAATGGGTCATAGTGTGATCATTAAAGTGTCACTGAGTTGTCTTGCTGTATTGGGGGATATGAGAACTGAGTTGCTGTCTTTGGGAAATACCAAAGATCTAATAATAATAATAATACCTAGCACTTATAAGGTCAGATGTTCAAATTTGCATACAGACTTTTGCCCATGTTTAACTTGCACATACTCATTGAAGTTTGCACGGGTACAAGCCTTGCTTTGTGAGAGCACGTTCGTACAGAAATCAGGGTTTGCATGAGCTTTGAAGCCAATGGAGTTACACTGCGGTACCAGCAGGAGAGAAAAATCATGCCCTGTGTGTGAGCAGGGGGAACTGAATGTGGGTCGAACTAACAAATCTTTGCCATGCTCCTGATGTTGGTAAGAATTATCAACACCAAATTCCGGATGCAGAAAGATGTTTCTAACTTCCAGGCTCTATGCTCAACAAACAGTGCTTGCCAATATCATTCTCTTGAGTGACAGACCTTGTTTCCGAGTACCACTGATATGTATTTAGACATGATAGAATTACATAACCGGTGTAGATTTTACACATTCAACAGAGATTGTTAAACAGGGAGTTTCTTCAAAGCCATCACATATCTGAAAGGTGGAGTAAAACGCATCCCGGTTCCAACTCCATGCAAGGCGCTATCATTGAGTATACTCAGCGTGGTGACTGACTGGATCGTACACTATGGGCTGGATTCTTCTTATGTCTACCAGTGCGACTCCACTGGACTTAATGGAGGGGCCTTGGTATAAATAGGAGCAGAATTTCCCCTGGCCACTTGCTGCATATGTGGGAAATGGGTACAGCCGATCAGGAACAGCTCTGCTTTACATACATGTTTTTTGGCCGCTTGTTTGTTTTAGGGAAGAATCATTCTCTTTGTCTTTCCCTTTGGGGTAGTGCACAGCCCCCTTGCATAAAGTATCATTGCTTGGAATGTGTGTGATAATTCAGAGAGGAAAGTACCAAATTAAACCACTTTTCATCAGCTTTTCCTCCTCCAGTCAACCAACTGTATTCCTGTAACAAGAGCCTTGGCACTAATAGAGTTAAATAAAGGGAGCCATTTGCCTGTAATCAAAATTAGAAGTAAGGTTGTGGGTGAGAAGCTACTGGAGAAGACATTGCAGGGACACTGAAAGCCAAAGCCTGTGTATCTAGTATATTCAGCCTGGAAATAATGTACAGAATTTTTAATAGTGAGGGTAATTAACCACTGGAACAACTTACCAAGGGTTGTGCCGGATACTCCATTGCTGGAAGTCAGACAGGAATTAATTCAGGGAAGTCAATGGCCTGTGTCATGCAGGAGGTCAGACTAAATGATCATAATGGTCCTTTCTGGATTTATAATCTATGACTATATCTAGCTTTGGGTTTACTACAGTGTGGATGAGGGGCAGGTTTGAGCGGATACGATGGGAAGGTGTAAAGCCAAATCAAAGCAGAATGAGATGTTTTCCTTTGCCTACGTGTGCCATGATTGACAGCAGTTTGTAGTTGGACATCTGAAAAATCTAAGCCCGGGGAGGGGAAAATAATTTTGCTCCCGATTATTACCAACAAAAGTGATTTCCAGCAAAAGTCCGGCTGTGTGAATGGTTTACAGTGCTGGAAAGATGGGAATTTTTCAGCAAAACATTTTAAAATACTTGGCAGGATTAGTATTCTATATTGAATAGATCAAGGTGCTTGACAAAATACATTTAGTCCTAAGCATTTTTTGACAGAATATATTTTATCCACATAAGGGGTTTAGTGGAGCTGTCAGTGATGTCTCATGACGGATGGCAATATAAAGCATTCTGAAAGCCCAAATGTAGAAAGTACCGGAGGAATGATTGCGTGGCAGTCTGTCTGACTCAAAGTTGAGGGGGGAAAAATCTTCTAATGGCAATTTTAGCATTCGCCTTCTAAAAATAATGGGAATCCGGAGACGTTAAGAAAAGGACTGGGCAGTAAAACATTATGGAGGAATTTCTTTACAGAGAAGGTGATTTATTTGTGAAGGGGCTATCAAAGGCAGCTCTAGACACTGCAGCTAAGGATGTATTAAATAAAGAGTCTGGCAGGTACTTAAGTTGAGAGAAAATTATGGAATGGATATAAGCACAGCTGGGAGTGGGATGGATCTACTGGGCCAGCTTTGATCTAAGTTAGGCTGGAGTAAATTCGTTACTCTGTATTTGCATTGGCATAACACAGGAGTTCTCAGCTTGGGCATCGTGACTGCCATGGAGCATCAGGAAGAGATGTCAGAGGGGCTACAATCATCCACTCCTTCCTGTTAAATCAGAGGAGGGGTCCCAGCTAGGTCCTGGCTAGTTGGGAGGGAAGTCTTGGTGGGGCAGGTTGAGGGCTGTTTCAGAATGGGAAAGGTGGAGAATCACCGGTATAACAGAAAGCAAACTTTGGCCCACATCTGTATCCTACCACATTACTATGTATCCTGGTGGTAAGAATCTCCTGTATACTGCAGTAGATCAAAAGGGCAGCTATATGGTGTCACCAAGCCACTTTTCAGAGATCTTGGGATGAACTTTGACAACATTGGGCAATGGGGAGGCAAGATATTTGAGGGAGATTAATGTGTTGAATAACAGAAAGGGATATGAGGAAAGTGTCATTCAGGGTGGGTGAAGCTTGTGGGAAGGCTCATAGCATTTAGGAAGGACCAGAAGAGTAGCTGAGAGGGAACAGATAATAAACAGGGGTGGCCCCTGGGCCCTGTACAGACCTTTTGTGTTACTCCAGTTTCAGCTGAGTATTTGAATTTGTTGAAACCCAGGTTCAGAGTCACGCTCGAAGGGCATCATTCTCACATTGATTGAGACTGAAGGCGAAGTTTCAAAGAGCCTCATTCCTGAGTTTCACATAGTTCTAATGCTGATAATGTTCCTTTTGCTTTCTCTCATGATTGGTCTTGGTTTCAGTGGAGTCACTCCTCCTTACACCAGGTTGGAATTGGGTGCAAAATGTAGAATGAAGGAAAATGTTACTAATCATCAGGAGAGACAGAACAAGAACTGAAACTGCTGAAACTGCTTCCCTCATGCTATCTCTTTCTGTCATATTTCTAAGGCACCTTGCAGCTTATCCACCTCCAGGTTACTCTCTGCTATCCAGTCAAAGTCAATACACCAAGCCAGCACCAGGAGGATATTTACTAAATACCGCTGTAATGATAAAATAGAGATTATTTTTGAATGCTGTAAGCCAGATCCTCAGCTGTTGCAAATCAATGTAGGTCTATCAACGTCAATGGCAGGACACTAATTTACACTAGCTGAGGATCTGGCCTTGAGATTCTTTATGCACAGGGGACAAGAAGGATTTCTGGAAAGGGTGAGGCGGCAAACTTTTGTTTTGAAAATTCCTGTTTTCTTAGGGAGATTGTTACACTTTTCTAGTTAAAATGCCAAGCAACGACATGGTATCACCTCAGTTCTGGGAATATGATGGTTCAGTTAAAAAAAACCCCACATCTGCTCTTCAGTTCACATGCACCTCTTTCAAAACATGTCCAAACTACCTACCTAAAAGCTTCCATAAAAGTAGGTTTCAATTACTTATGTTTCACTGTGTACGGCATGTTTCCATGGCACATAGGGTTGCCAAATAAAGCATTCTGCAGCCCATTTAGTTTATCTTGAAGTCTTTTAAATCTGTCTCCTTTAAGCTTGAAATTTTCTCATTCAGGCATCCAATGTTGTTGAAATCCCTATGCCAATAATTCTTAATGACGTGTGTGTCTAGCCAGAGTAGTAATTCTCATTCAATTTGCAGTTTTCCAAGTCAATCTTTTCAGCATTCTGACTGTAGCAGTTTATTTTTCATTCTGAGACATGCAGGTTCTCTCATTCAAAATGATCCTGAGTCTATAGTTGAGGCAATGCATTTTAATTTAAGTCTGGCTGCCCCTTAATGTCTCGTTGGGAAACCTGAGGGAGCCATATCCTGTGCTTGCCTGCTTTTCTGGGTTCCAAGATCATTATATTTCCCACCTCTCCCCCTGCCCCCTCGTCTCTGAGAGAAGGTTTTACATAAAGGACAAAAAGCAGAGCCTTGCGCCATTCCTCCAAATGGAGGAATAATGCAGTCTTTACTCAGTCACAAATGACACACATAGTTGAGGGATACATCTTGCTCAGGAATTAATACCTGTAATGACCAAATGGAACTCTACAACTAAAGCAAAGAACCCTTTTTGGGGAGCAGGAGTTTTATGGAGGTAGGAAGTTCAGGCCCATATGGAGGACTGCATAAGACCACTTTGCTGCTTTCAATGAGTGATCTCTCAGCTTTTTATTAGGGTAGGTTGACAGACTCAAGAGGAAAACCGCCCATTAATATAACATAAAATCCCCCCCAAAATACACACACTTTGTTTCAAAGGCCATTGTGACTTGTTTTATCCTGACCACTAAAAGCTGCTTTGAGCACTGAATGAGCAGAATTTCTGTGACCCTCGAAGGTTTTTCCTTGGCCACTGTGCAAGAAGGATTTAGTGTCAATGCTTCCCACGATTATTTTATGCATTTAGTTTTGACTGTTCTTTAATATCCATTCAAGGAACAGCTTCATCTAAAGATGTTTGTTTAACTCAGTCCTGGAGATTGGAAAGGTTTTGTCATCTGTTTCTGCCCCATACTGGATATAACACTTTGCACATGGCAGCACTTAACAGAATCCCACTTCACACTACTGGCTTTCTGCCTTAGGAAAGAAAAATAAATGGGCCTGATTCACCCCAGTGCAATTCCATTGAAATCAGTGGAATTACACCCAGGATGTATCTGACCCAAGATCAGAAGTGAAGAGAAGCAGTAAAGTGCTTCCTGCAAGTTACTAGTATAATACAAGGACAAGGCACCGTGACTGTATCTGTGTTGACAGTTTTAATATAAATACATTGAATTGTGTTTATTTTTCATGATTATTGAAAATTATAGGTTTGCTTTAACCACTAATCTGCGCCTCTCCTGGTCTATGGATGATTTAGGCCCAACTTTCACAAGTGCCTTCTCATATTCCAGCCACAGAAACTTAGATTTGGGAATATGAGCTGCATCTCCATGCAGAAATTGGGAAAGTGACTGGTCTCTTTTGGTTGAAGCAAACGGATCAGCTGGATTAAACTGGATTTTTTTATTTAAACCATCTCACAAAACATAACTTGTCCACCATCTTAATACTCAGTGTTCTCTCTTTATCTAAAAAACTTCCTAGTGTCCCCACATATGGACTGCATTTAGTCATTCCATGCTCTAGTCCAATATTCTGCCCATGATCTCATTGAGAAGCACCTTATGCCACAGGCTAGCCCTGCTGATGTCAGTGGAACTAGTCATGGAAGAAGGTACTACCCACCTGAAGTAAGGGCTGACAGAATCTGGCCCTTTATTAGTTTTCATGCAATAAGGTCCAACTACCATAGCTCCACGCTTACGTTGTAAGAATCAATTCCATTCTCCAGCCCTATTTTTCAGTCCCCTCTAAATTTATTTTCCCCTGTTTTATTCTCCTGCAGTTTGATTTGTATACTTCAGTTACCAAATAGTACAGAGTAGAGAGCTGGAAGTAGCACAGGCCATCAGGCCAAAATGATCAAGATTGGTTACGGAAGGAACATTTTCATGTTTTTAGTGTTTGGGGGAAGGAGAGGGAAAAAACTATTTACGATGAAGCTTCTCAAGTTGATTCTCGGCCTAAATGCCATTTTGTTTTGGAAAGTGTGAAGAAACTTGGTTTGAACCTTGCTTGAGTTAAGGGAATGGAGAAGCAGCAGTATGACATTTTATACTTTTCCCTCCCCATCCTCTTACATAGAAGGAGAGTCAGGAGTAAAACAAAATTTCCCTTTTGAAGTGTTTACCACTGACGGCCTGCAGAGCATGCAGTGTTTGTGCAGCACTATTATGAAGAGTCTAATCTCAGTCAGTCTGCGGATTTAAGGGAAATCAGAAAAATAGCTCACCTTTGCATGCTTTTGTTTCCTCTCCTATCCTTTGTCTAGCTTGTTTATTTAGACTATAAACTCTTTGGGGTATGGACTATTTCTTACCACATCTGTACCATGCCTAGCACAATGCGGCCCAGATACCTGATTAGGACCCAGCAATGCAACAGTAGGCAAATAATAAGAATTTAATTTGATTGGCTAGCAGAGATCCCATTTGGTATAACTGCCGACACTGTAACCCCTTAGTGAATTATTGTGGTGGAACAAAGCAGAAACATTATAAACCTTGATTAACTGGGAACTAATCTTGATGATAGTGGCAGAGTTGTTCTCAGAAAGCGCTGCTGGATGGGAAAGGCAGGAAACTTAAAGATCCCCATGTCATGACAAAGGCTGACATGGCCTTCTCAGTGGTTATGCGTCTGAGGCATCAGGCTGAAAAAATGCTTCAGAGATTTGTAGGCTACTGGAAAAGTTCCAACTATATAGCAAAGTTAATGCTGCACATCCTGAGTGTGTCTGGCTCACAGTATTATCAAGTCCCCACAATCAATCCCACCACTGAGATGAATCAATTAGCTCAGCAGAGCACCCACCCAGCCAGAATAACTTCCCTTCTTGTTCATTTTTAAATCCAGCAAACAGGTAGTGAAATGGTAATCAAAATAAGATAACAATTACAGTACTGCAGGAACCAAAACAGTGGCCAAAATATTTAGAGCTAAGCTTTCAAGAGGACCTCAACCTCACCCATGGGGCTGCTCACATGCTTAAAGTTGTACTTGTGGCACCTTAGAGACTAACAAATTTATTTGAGCATAAACTTGAAGTGAGCTGTAGCTCACGAAAGCTTATGCTCAAATAAATTTGTTAGTCTCTAAGATGCCACAAGTACTCCTTTTCTTTTTGCGAATACAGACTAACATGGCTGCTACTCTGAAACCATGCTTAAAGTTGCATATCTGCCTAAGTGCCCTTCTGAATTGGGGCCTTAGATGCTTTCAGAAGTCTCAGCTCTTAAACCTACTCAATGGCCATTTGGGGTATTGCAATGGGAAAGTTCTCTCTGAATATTTTGGGGGTGACAGTTCCCTGGCCCAGAAATTGCAACTGTGATGGCTGCCATCATGGATGGCACACAGAATTGAACTAGGTACCATCCAGAGCCAAAAACTAGTCTGCTATAGTGTGAGCTAAAGAGGCAAGTCTCTCTACCTGGGCTGTAGGATAACTGTGCAGATAAGGCAGAGAGGGACACCTAGACTATTTGCTCATCAGCGGGTTTCACCTTAGTTTAGTGTTGTCTTATAGGAAACTCTTGGATTCCATTGCCTGCTGAACCCCTGCATCCTCAACCTCCTGGTACATTCCTATTCCTGCAGACAACCTCTGTGAAGTCTCTTGGGTCTCCCCTTGATTTCTGCAGGGTTTTCTCCATGCAAATAGCTCTTGCGGGCATTCTCCAGCTTGGTAATCACTGCCACTATTTTTTATTGTTTTTTTAAAAGATTAATTAGTCAATGCTACCAAATTACCTTTTGCAATTAAAAGCATAATTTACTAAGAGTGATTAAGTAGATGGCTCTAATTTATCATTAAACCGCTTGTAACTGAGGCTATTGTGTGCTAGTAGAAACAACATCAATTAAAATAAAAAGCCTACCAGAGTGCTTAGAATGACTCAGATTTGTCCTTCAGTATTTAGGACAAAAAACAGTTAGGTTTGCAATTGACATTGCTAATAAAGATTATTTGGGCTTTGGGAGCTCTGAGCTGAGCTGTTATCCCATGGAGTTGAAAGGGCAGTAGATGAAAATAAGCATTATTTAAACTGTCACATAAAAAGGAATGGCAAATAGGGTACCTCAAAAGTTGTCCTTTGTGAAAAAGGAAGGATGAATCAGTTCTTGCCAGTGTAATTGTTTAGTTATTCATCAGATTACTACAGACTGCATTTGTGTACCCTTTCAAAGTGCTGTGGTGTAGACCAGCAGACCTTTGCTGCTGAGGAATTCAGTGATTTGCCCCCTGGGAGTGACTGGGCTTGCTGGAGTTCACTTAATGACACTGATGGGTCAATTCTCTGCCAGAACCAACAACTCATCTTCATCATCTTCTCAACTTCACATCCACTAACCATCAGTCCTCATAATGAAGGCATTTTTCACCCTGCTAGGAGTCGCAAGGAGAAAAATTGATTGACAGAGTTATCTGGATTGTAGTAATTAAATCAGGGTAGACAAATCCCTGCTCTCATTATATTTCAGACATGTCTGAACCATGAAAAACAGAGGTGAAGTGTGATGATTTGCTTCCTCCAGTTCAAAATATAGTATTTTGTGTCTGTATATACTGAGAAATTGTATAGAAACATGAATGAATTATAAAAGGAGAATTATATATGATAAAAAAAGTGCTGACTAGGGGTGTCCAATATAACCACCCACATTGGAACTTGGGTCTCAAATCCTATATATACAGTTATATAATATAAAGCGCTAACACATTCTAGAAAATTAACCTGAAAGTACTTTACCTTCAGTCATTTGCTTCAAAATGCATCTGAGATCAGTGTACAGGCATTCTGCATGCATACAGAGTGTATATACCTCCAATAATACGACACAGTTTATAGAGGTAGATGGATAGGGGCATATACATATTGCATATACAGTATTAGATGTATTATAGTGATAGTAATTTGAGCATCAACAGAAAATGAAACGTATACAAATTTGCAAACGACCTTATAAATATACTGTACATAATCCAAACCAGAATTTCAGATGCTATTTGACTTCCTTTGTTGCTGAATCACTGGCAGTCTGGTACCTGCCTTGAGGAACAGTAGAAAATGATGGGTAAGTTAGTGAGGCTTTTCTTTGTGTAATGCTGCTATCTAAATTCAAGATTTGTTTCCGTTTTAAAATGTCCCTCCCTCATTTTCTTCCTTTGTACTATGAAGTAGAGCCATGTTTTAGGTACTGAAATGTTGCACCTGCTTTTACGCATGAATATGCGAAAGTAGCTTGAACTTCCATTAACCTTCTGATTAAGTTACTTATGTAAACAGGTGAACTTAGTTTATTTTGATTCTGAAAGACCTGCACACCTGGGGCCAGATCCTCAGTGTAGCTTCTTTGAGGTCAGTTTATCCCACTGACTTACACTAACTGAGAATCTGACCCGTGTACTAGATATGAAAACACCTTTCAGACATGGAGATAAAGACTGGAAGTAGAATTTAGAGAACAGGTGCATCAATCTGTAAGAAATAATTTCAAAAGAAAATGAAGGCTTGGGGTAGCTAATACTCATTCCCCTTGCTTGATGGGTTTCACGAGTCCTTCCATTTTAGCCGCCTGAAATCTTAAAATCAAGAGATCAGAGTCTGTAAATAACTTCTTTGCCTCTGGTACTGCTGCAAGCCAAGGGTAGAATCTGTATGATTGCTTATGGTTTTCTGCATCTCCCCAGTGGCAGTCAGCATTTGAGCAGAGTCAGAGCTCCTTAAATGAGGATCAAAGAACACACTGATAAAGATGGGTAATTAGAGAGAGGCTTTTAAATGTAGTTCTTTTAAGTATTATTTTCCTCGGCCTCCATTTTTTAATCATTTTTGACCTTCTGAGTTTACAGAACAAAGCTGTGTTTAATAGAGCTATGATGTAGGACACAGTCTTTTGAATGAATTTCCTGGGCCACCTTTCACACAGTTTTGCCAATACACCTTTCTCCTGACTGACAAAAACTGCTTTTCCTGGGAGAGAGAATGTGATCTAATGGATGAGATACTCAGCTGGGATTCAGGATACCCGGGGTTCTACTGCTGGCCTCACTGACCTTAATGGCAGCACTTCCATTGACTTTGATGGGGCCAGTAATTTCTCTTTAGAGCCAGTCCCTTGCCCTGCACTGACCTGCTGCGTGGCTGGGCAAGTCACTTTGAAAAGTCTTTGTGATTTAAGAGAAGGGGTTTTTTTCCCCCTCCCTCCACTTCTAAGCTATCAACCTTTTGAAATGAAGAATCCATTTTGGATCTACTTAAAAACCTGAGCACTTCTCTTTGTGATTGGTCTCTGCGATGTAAGAGACCCATGTGGTCTAGAGGCATGAGTATGGGACTGGGAGTTGGTATCCAAGACCAGATGTGAATCCTGGTCTGACGCTGACCCCCTTTTATGGCCGTGGACAATTCAAATGAATTTTCTGCCTAAAATTCTCCCTCTTGGTGTGAGAGAGTAGGAGCTTGTGTGGGGAGGTGAGTTGGGGTGTACAAACCCCACACTGGGCATCAAGGGATTAAGGGATTATTTCTGGGCTCAGTCAGCCCTGCCACACCTGCAACAAATGCTCCATCTGCTGGAGGAACTAAAAGGCAGGGAATTAGCTCATTTGGGGATGGCAGAGCTGGAGGTGAGCAGACCTGCAGTCCACAAGTCCAGCTGTATAGAGCAGAGGGAAGCCTAAAGTCTCTGACACAGCTGCCTAAAGGGGCCCTCCCTGAAAGAAGGGAGGACTCACCCCGGAGAAAACCAGAGAGGGAAGTATCCTGTGGACCTTGGATATTGGTAATGCCCTCTTACTTATTTTGGTTTGGATTTCTACACAGGGGAAAGTCTTGGACTAAGCTGACCCTGGGGGCAGGGGGTATGAGAGGAAGAGGCCTTGGCTGCCAGACTACTGGTAGCCCAAAGGGGCCTGGGTCAGAGCCTGGTGGAATAAGAGTGCCTGGGCTCCCCTCCCCACAACCATCTTGGCTGCACTCTCCAACCAGACCCTGAGTGAGGATCAATATAGGAGGGCAAAGCTAAGATTCCAAGCACTGAGGTATAAAGCCCCCCTTTTTACCATGCTCATTGTCCAAATATTCTAAACACAACTCAAGTGGAACCCAAAGTGAATGTTCGGGAAACAAAATGGAGCTATGGAAAGTTCCTATTTCCATTTTAGACAGACTGGGCAGCTTCTCAGGGAATGACAGCTAACATATCATGACAGTTTCTGTCCAGGAATCCCTAGAGCCTCATTAGTATTTTCACTTGTTTTCAGGGAAGATCTGGAAATCCATGAATACCTCTGACATAGGTCTAAGATATGTGTACACTGAAATCCCACAGTTGATTTCTACTGTCAATATGTGTATAAAGCAAATTATCTGCATTTGGCATATTATCCAACCTCCTTCTTAGACAGGGTTTGAGGGTTTGCTATTCAGCAATGCTATCTGTGGCCAGTACCTAGAGTCTCAGGAGTGGAGACTGATGCAGGCTTATGCTGTCGATTGCAATTAAAAAATGCAGTGGAGTGTAAATTAGCAAACTGTCCAAGTCTGATGAAAAACATAAGTTTGGACAAAGTTCCACAATGAAGATAGAAAAATCCATTGAACTATACAGACCTCTGGCTCATAAACTAGGAGATCAAGCCAGAAATAAAAGGAGAGTATAAGGCAGAAACAGATAGTAGAAGAATAGCTAGATTACATAATGAAGAAATGTCTTTTTTTTTTTTTTGGATACATAAAGATTGGTGTGTAAAGGGCCAATAAGTAGAAGATAGAGAATGCGTCAGATTCTCCCCTGCACCAGGGTGGCTTTGTGCTGCAAAGGTGCATTTAGGGAGGTGTATTTGGCTAAGGGAAGATTAGCTTCGTGTAAAGGGATACTCTGGGAGTGTAAAGCCAGGTAATGACTCCTCCCTTGGTGGCCTCCCGGTGGCCAGGTGTCATGGGGAGCTGCCTGCCTGCATGCCCTCTTGTGGCCTGGAAGATATATTGCACTCAAAGCCCCCTCAGGTTCTTACAATCAACTACCCCAAGTGAACTGGTTCAAGTGGGGGCCTGATTTACTAAGTCTTTCGATCAAGGATACTCACTCACTTTTTTTAGCTGCCCAGGTCAGCCCACTCTGGGTCCATATAAGAGTCTGGTCAGCTCTCTCGGAAAAGGAGTTGCAAGCTCTCTTCCTTGGAGCTGAGCTGCAAATTAGGCAGCTATAGAGCCTTAGCCAGATTCTCCCTCAGCTGGTCCCTTTTCCCCATTTAGGTCTCGGGCTCAAGACAGTTCAATCGACCAGCCTTTGCTTTCTGGTACATGCCCAGCTATGCAGACAGAGGCAGCATTTATGCTGGTTCCCTTCTCCCCTAGCTCATCCCCAATTGCCTTGTCCCATCCCATCTGTAAGATTCCTGACTCAGGGCTTTGAAGACATAGTGATGGGATTTCATCATATGCACCACTGATTTCTGGGACCACCTCCTCTCTATTTCTCACTCACACACACACACACACACACACACACACACACACAGAGATGGGCTGACAACTAGGCCCTACTACCCTTCTTTTGTATGGAAATGGCAACATCCACACGTTAATAGAAAGACCTGAAATCCATTTGAGGGTTTCAGGAGATGCAGAGTGCCCTTTTGCTATACCTCCTGGAAATGAAAAGATGGGGCACTTTTTCACAATGTGTTTTGATGGTTTGGAGGTCTTCACATTTGCACTGTGGCACATCCTTCATTCTCCATTTGTGCATCAGGTGTGTGCCTCTTCCATGTAACATCCTAATACAGTTGATGGTCGTCCACTGTCTTCAGCAGAGCAAGAACTCAGGCGGTTTGACAAGTGGGATCATCTATAAGGTGCTGTTGTTTCCATCAAAGCCTGCCATTGCATCTGCCCGGTGTCTTCTGGGTTGCAATTAGCTGACAGATGAGCTTCTTCAGATGCCCAGAATGTTTGCGGGGACTTAAGATGAGTGCAAAGTGGGTGAACAAGATTGTCATGGTGCAGGAGCTTTGGTTATTGAGAGTTTTCCTGTCCTAGCACAACATAGCCATCTCTTGCTGGGTGGTTGGTGGGAGGATATTTGTGAAGACTGGAAGTCCCAGCACTTTAGGGTGCCAGTTACAAGTATCATAGCCACATTTAGCTGGATGTCAATGAGGTTCATAGGCAAGCTGCTTCCCCCAACAGGTGTGCAGTAACAAGTTGGGGAATAAACTAAAGCCAAGGTTGCCATTTGTAGCTTTTGAGCATTACAACTCCAACTAGAATCTACTCACTTTTGGAAAATATTGGTATGATTTTGTTTTATGGCTCATCTGCTTCAGACATTGACAGGTCAGACTGATTGAGGTTGACTCCTAGGTAGCAGGGTTAGGATTGTGGGCAATTGGCTTGCCTCAGAAGTTTACATTTAGCCTCCTCTTAGCTTCAGAATTGCTGAGATGGAATGCTGATGACACCAGTTTTGATTTGAGCTGCCAGTACTGAAAGCGGTTTTCCATCCTCTTCAGATCAGCATTAAGGGTGTCTTCCGCTTCCTTGAGTGTTGAGGCCTGTGTCATTAGTGCCAGGTTGTTGGCATATATGACCTTGCGGCATGTTTTGGGTACATCACTTGTCTAGAAGTTAAAAAGGGTGGTGTTATTATTGATCCCTGCCGGAGGCTGTTTTGCAGACTGCTTTTTGCTAACCTGATTTCTGAGCTGGACACGGAACATTCTGTCCGAAAGGATTGACCTGCTGAGATGAAATGTCTGGCTGCACTGAAGCAGGTTGGATAGCAACTACTATCCTAAATGGGGCAGACTCCCCTGATGCACCAGGGTATGGGGAGAAACCTGGGAAAAGGGGGCCTGGCTGGGTCTTCCTATGCCCTTATGATCTTTGGCTGCCGTTGGCAGCTGGTGCACATTAGAGTAGTCTTCAGACTTCTCTAACTAATGCCAGTGGATCGGAGTAACCTGCAGCAGCCTCGGGATAAGAGGAGCAGCAAGGTGGCTTTAAGGCTTGCGATAAATCTGAGTTGTTCTGAGGTTTAGGCCATTGAGAGTAGCTCCATCGTTGGTTGTATGTAGTGTGGACTCTTTAGAAAATGGAGGCTATTGCATCAGACAAGGTTGTGCACTATTCGATATATGGAATTAAAAGGAGTCAAAGTGAAGTTTGGGTAATATTAAATATGGATGAGGGAGTGTAAAATAATTGCATGACAAGTCTGTGCTCCATTAAATAGGAGGGAGAAGTACTAGCAGCAAAGTTTGCTACTGCAGAATAAAGACGACTGGTTGAGCAGCTCAAAGCACAAGGAATGGGATGGGGAGGAGCAGTATAAATGAAAATCTGTCCTTAAAGAAATGGAGACTCATTCTTGTAACATCTGGGCCAGATCCTCATCTGATGTAAATCAATGGAGCTCAGCTGACATCAATAGAAGTAGACTGATTTATGTCAGCTGTGAATCCAGCTCCGTGATTCTGACTGCCTAGGAGATTGTAAATAACCCTGATACTTGATAGATGGCTGCAAAAATTATAGCTGAAGAAACAGCACGGAGGAGGATGAGTCAGAAGCTCATGAAGGAAGGATCGGTGAATAATGAAACCAAAAGAAAGGCAGGGAAAGATTCTGAGCATTTAAAAGCATAAAGATGATGACTTCTCAATGCAGAATAATGAGGACATTATCATACAAGTCTGTGTGTATTAAAATAATGAAATGGGGTGCTGAGGGTGGATGGGAATCAAGCTTGTTCGTGTGTGCGTGTGTGTGTGAGAGAGTAATAAATGAGGAGAAACACAGGCAATGGTATTTGGTGGATGTGAAGGTTTGGTTTTGTTTTTTCCCCAAATGTCTGCAGGCAATATGAAGTAGAGCTGGGAGAATGCTGCAAAAATGACCTATACATTTTCTTTCATATTTTTAAATCATTGCAACCAAGTTCATGACCCTTTAGTTTTCACCGGAAATCTGATCATTGATCTAATTCTGCAACATGCTGGATGCCTCCTGAGAAGCACAGAGTACTCTTAGTTCCTAATTTAAGCATCCTCTACTTTACTTTAATGGTGGTTGAGAGCACTTGGCATCTCCCCTACCTTGCTGGATCAGCCTCCATGGACCCAAGTCAGCAACGCACTTAAGCGCCTGCTTAACTTTCACCACATGCTTAAGGACATGCCTCTTCAGCAATGTATGTGACATATGCTTAAATTTTGACTTCGGTGGAACTTAAGCACATGCCTAAGTACTTTGCTGAATGGGAAGTGACTTAAGCATGTACTTTGCTCAGTGTTACACTCATCCAGTCAGGGAAAAGTAGGGAAAAGTAGTGTCCAGGAAATGGACCGCTTGTGTGGATTGGTTATCCCTGATAATATCACGGCAAACCTGGTGGCTGACCTTTGACTTTGTCCTCACCCACAACTATTTCACATTTGGGGACAATATATACCTTCAAGTCAGTGGCACTGCTATGGGTACCCACATGGCCCCACAGTATGATAACATTTTTATGGCAGACTTAGAACAACACTTCCTTAGCTCTCATCCCCCAACACCCCTACTCTACTTGTGCTACATTGATGACATCATCTGGACCTAAGGAAAAGAAGCCCTTGAGGAATTCCACTATGATTTCAACAATTTCCATCCCACCATCAACCTCAGCCTAGACCAATCCACACAAGCGGTCCATTTCCTGGACACTACTGTGCTAATAAGTGATGGTCACATAAACACTACCCTATACTGGAAACTTACTGATCGCTATACTTACCTACATGTCTCCAGCTTCCATCCAGGACACACCACACGATCCATTGTCTACAGCCAAGCTTTAAGATACAACCGCATTTGCTCCAGTCCCCTCAGACAGAGACAAATACCTACAAGATCTCTATCATGCATTCTTAAAACTACAATACCCACCTGCTGAAGTGGGGAAAAAAAAATTGACAGAGCCAGAAGAGTACCCAGAAGTCACCTACTAGAGGACAGGTCCAACAAAGAAAATAACAGAATGCCACTAGCTGTCACCTTTAGCCCCCAACTAAAACCTCTCCAGTGCATCAAAGATCTACAACCTATCCTGAAAAATGATCCCCTTCTCTCTCTCTCTGTCACAGATCTTGGGAGACAGACCAGTCCTCACTTACAGACAGCCCCCCAACCTGAAGCAAATACTCACCAGCAACCACACACCACACAACAAAAACACTAACCCCAGGAACCTATCCTTGCAACAAAACCTGATGCCAACTCTGATGGTGTCACTTGAATAAATGTGGACATAGGACCTAATCACATTAGCCATACCATCAGGGGCTCGTTCACCTACACATCTATCAATGTGATGTATGCCATCATGTGCCAGCAATGCTCCTCTGCCATGTACATTGGCTAAACCAGGCAGTTTCTATGCAAAAGAATAAATGGACACAAATCTGACATCAGGAATCATAACATTCAAAAACCGGTAGGAGAACACTTCAACCTCTCTGGCCACTCAGTAAAAGACTTAAAGGTGGCAATTCTGCAACAGAAAAGCTTCAAAAACAGACTCCAACTAGAAATTGCTGAGCTTGAATTAATATGCAAACTAGATACCATTAACTTGGTTTGAATAGAGACTGGGAGTGGCTGGGTCATTAAACATATTGAGTCTATTTCCCTGAAGTTAAGTATTCTCACACCTTCTTGTCAACTGTCTAAATGGGCCATCTTGATTATCACTACAAACGTGTTTTTTTTTTCTCCTGCTGATAATAGCTCACCTTAATTAGCCTCTTACAGTTTGTATGGCAAATTCCACCTTCTCTGTATGTATATATAAATCTTCTTACTATATGTTCCATTCTATGCATCCGATGAAGTGGGTTGTAGCCCACAAAAGCTTATGCCCTAATACAGTGGTTCCCAAACTTGTTCCGCCGCTTGTGCGGGGAAAATCCCTGGAGGGCCAGGCCAGTCTGTTTACCTGCTGCGTCAGCAGGTTCAGCCGATTGTGGCTCCCAGTGTCCGCGGTTCACTGCTCCAGACCAATGGGAGCTACTGAAAGCAGCGCGGGCAGAGGGACGTATGGGTTGCCACTTCCAGCAGCCCCCATTGGCCTGGAGCAGCAAACTGCAGCCGCTGGGAGCTGCAATTGGCCGAACCTGCAGACACGGCAGGTAAACAAACTGGCCCAGCCCGCCAGGGGCTTTCTTCACACAAGCGGCGGAACAAGTTTGGGAACCACTGCTCTAATAAATTTGTTAGACTCTAATGTGCCACAAGTACTCCTGTTTTTTTTTTTCTACCTTGAATGGTCCTTTAGAATATGTGCTAACTATCTATGCTAAACAAGCATTTAGCTGTGACAGAGTACCTTTACCAGACCTGAAGAACAGCTCTGTGTGGCTCAAAAGCTTGTCTCTTTCACCAACAGAAGTTGGTCCAATAAAAGATATTATCTTACCCACCTTGTCTCTCTAAGTTACTCATTAGCAGAGATGGACTTGAAGCAAAACTCCAGATGAGAGCTCCCCTGCCCCCGAACTTTGGAGTGGGAAGAAGGCAAATGAAATCCAGATGCAACACTGAAAGTGGCTACACAACCTTCTCCCCCCATCCAAGATATACACAACCACTAGATTTATTATTGCAGTATAAAAAGGAAGAGTAAGTGTACAGTACTGTGAGATGAAAAAACATGTGGCTTACTCACAACCTTCTACATTTCAAAGAGCTTTCAGAGAGGGACCTCTCATTTGATGAAGATCCTTTTTTCTGTTTAGTCATAAACAGATGAATCCTATAATAGCCTCTGTTTCCTCTGCTACAGGAGGTCTGTATGATTAATAAGATCTCCCTGTAGTGAATGCCAAGCCAAACAGATGAATGCAAGATGCATCTGCTGTAGATTAAACATTTGGAAAAAACATTTTATAAATATTTTTATATTTTTTCCAGATCATATCCATATGGCAGTTAACTAGGGTATATATTGAAAATCTTGCATGTACAGTATATAGCCATGCATATGTATTTAATATACACTGTCTAATAAGTACTTATGTTGTCACTCAACAAATAGCTGTCTGATATGACTTCTAATTTATTTTAGATGTCACATCAGACTCTTTGAAAGGACCACATGTGCCTTCGCAGGCAAAACATGTGAATGTTTCTGAGTAGGTGGGATGGTAGGAAGCAAACCTTTTATTAGTTCTCAGAAACAGAAATATGTAAGATGATCTCCCTGTTAGGAAGAGGTAAATGTAAAAGAAGATACAGTACAAGCTGTCCTGTGCTGAAGATGGTTAGAAATATAAGTCTTTGAGAAGAACGTAAATAGACTTCTCTGGGAGTTTTTAGAACCTCTGGGAGAGGACAAGAAGGAAGGAGTTTTAACTAATTTTGGTTTCCAGAATAATTCAAACCTTTGGGCCTAATTCTCATAATTAAATACCCCCCTTTTAAGGCCACTTTACACTGGTAGAGTGGTGTAAAGAGTTTTGTGTAAATGAAAATGAGGCACATTTTACTACAACTGTATTACATTACATGATAAAGGAAAGGTCTGCTTCTTTCTTTTTTTCTTTTTGGTCTCTGAGCATTCTGCATGCTTCTGAAATCCCCATCAAGTTCAATGGCACTTTTGGGTGCATAAGGAGGACCGGCCCATAATTTTGCAACTAGTAGAAAGTGAAATGTGTGACAATTAAACTCAAAGAAAAATCTTGTTCAACCCATGTCTCTATCTCAGACATTCTTCTCGCTCACCATATGCATGTTGTCCTTGTAAGACATGGAAGTATTAGCTAGTGCATCAGAATGTTGTAGCCTTTAGTTGCTTGATAATCATGAGAGCCTAAGAACCTGCTGCATGAGCCAAATAACTTGATTCATTAAATGTTCTGTTTCGGAGTTAGTCTGTATTCGTAAGAAGAAAAGGAGTACTTGTGGCACCTTAGAGACTAACAAATTTATTTGAGCATAAGCTTTTGTGAGCTACATCGGAATGTATCCGATGAAGTGAGCTGTAGCTCACAAAAGCTTATGCTCAAATAAATTTGTTAGTCTCTAAGGTGCCACAAGTACTCCTTTTCTTTGTATTAAATGTTCTGTTGATCTCTTTCTACCTTTGGTAATTCCTCCAGTCTGCCTTAAAACACAAATATTCAGCCCCACCCCTTCATTGCAGAGGCGCTTGCTTGAATGGCTTGTAAAGATTAAAATCTGACTTGAACGATGCTCAGCCAAAGAGAGAGGCTCAGTGAACCGATGTTCGCGCGAGTAGGGACAAACCCTGCAAGGGGAAGTCTAACGCTTGTTAATTCATGTCTGTTTGGACTCTGAGAATATGGATTTCCAGACTTTACACCATGATAGTTGCAATCCAACATGACATTTCCACGTATGCCTTTGCACGGGTTGCAGTGCAGAGGCAAATAATTGCTTGTGCCTAATTTTGCCTGTGCCATACACTATTAGATATTTAGCTGACTCAGACGAAAGTGGCTTAGGCTCCTCACATTCAGGTTGGTTTTAATATTCATGTTATGTCTTTAGACTCCCCTAATTAAGGGATTTGTTTTACTACACGTTTCCCATATTCTTGCTCAGAACCCCCCCAGCTCCTGAAGGCTACACCACTGAAGGGTCAAACTGAATTCTGGATTTGGTAAATTCTCTGGGTTAATGACTTGGTAATATTTCTTTGGTGATTCACCCCCATCTGTTTTAGGTCTTTTTTTCCCCCCCAGTCTACTTATTGTGCTCCTTTAACGCAAGGCACTTCCCTCAGTTTTTAAAATTCAGTTCATTTTTTTTCTGAATTTGTATTGGAATACCAACAAAGTTTTGGATTCAGTGGCTGCACAAAAATGGCAGAAATGTCATGGTGGTAACTGTGGGGGAAGAAGGCAGGTTTAGTAAGGGAGTTTCCAAACCTAACACCTTAAAGTGGCTCAAAGTTTTTTGAATCCGGTTTGGATACAGAACTCGGAAGGCTGGCCTAATCTGAACATGGCACATTGTGTCTCTTCAACTCAGCAGTCTGAGTCTTAGGTTCAACTTCAACACAATTAATGTTGATTTAAATAGGAAATGCATCCACAGAAATTTGAGACAGTCTTGCATTAGAGGGATATTCTTGTACAATGGACATCACTTCTGTGTTCTGAGGAACCTCCATCTAAAACCATTTATGTTGGCTCTTGTACCCAGCCCAAAGCAGTGTATTTACTCCACTGCTGAAATGCAGCCATCTCTGGGGTTGAATGTGGCAGCCATTTTACACTGCTAACATGACTCCCTCTCTCTCTCTCTTTATGGTGGGAACTGAAAAATAGCTTCTCTGACTAAAACTACTCGGGAGAGTTTAGTTGGGGTTAGAGTTCAGGATTAGGTAGACAGAAAGGGCCAAATCAATCTTTTGGCTTAATTCCACTGTTTTCTATTGGTTCACATCAGGGATGAAACTGAGCCAGAGTACCATAATTACCTGAGTTTAGCTACAACTCCAAAGCTAAACTCTTTATTATTAACACACTTAATTGTACAAAAAATGTCTGGAGACCTTTAATGACCATAAGGGACTGGGCCTTATTTCTCTTACAGCTAGTCGAAAAGAAAGATAAAACTAGAGCTAGTAGAAAATTTTCCATTGAAACTTTTTTCCACAATGAAACATTTTTATGTCAGTGTAATTTGTTAAATTTTTAGGTTATCAAAAAACCCCAAAACTAATCTTTTTTTTTTTTTTGGCTTTTGGTTGCTGAAAAATATTTTCAGCTTTCAGGGGGTTTTTTAAAGCAAAATCCAAATCTTTTAGAGGAAGAGTTTTTTGATGAAAACAGAAGAAAATATATTTGTCTCAACTTTTTCATATGACAAATATTTCCGGATCAGCTGGAGTTAAAACAACAATGAATGCCAAGCTTCACGGCCCATGGCTATGGGCTTATTGCATCTCTTCTCTTGCTCCATCCTCTTTTGACTCTCCATAGAAGGCATCCACAGATCTTTGCCAATGAGTTTCTGTCACTTGGCTCCATTTCCTGCCAATGAGCTCAGCTAGATACAGATCCCTGGCTTCTGTGGTGCGGAAATCTGAATAATAATTTCTGCTGCAGACAGTCCTGGTGAATCACTGTCCTACTTTGGATTCCCAGGGGGAGATTGCATTTCTATAATTTGGGAGCAACTGCTTCAGTAGATGTTTCCATTTATTTAATGAGCAGGTCAAGACAGAAAAAAATATAAAATTTAACCCAAGAGCAGCCGATTAAGGGAGAACTCATTGTTACTGTACCACAAGTCACTGTATTCTAAGCCCTCAAGGGGCATAATTTTTTTTAAAGAAATTCACTGTGTTGGATTCTAATTAAATGAAAACAATACTCAAATCTATGATTAAAGAAAACTAATTATGTCATTATCTGTTTGTCCTTGGTAGTATATAGACTCATAGACATTAAGGTTAGAAGGGACTATTATGATCATCCAGTCTGACTTCCTGCACAATGCAGGCCACAGAATCTCACCCAGCTACTCCTGCAATAAACCTCTCACCTATGTCTGAGCTATTGAAGTCCTCAAATCATGGTTTAAAGACTTCATGGTGCAGAGAATCCTCCAGCAAGTGACCCATGCTACAGAGGAAGGCAAAAACCCCTCAGGGCCTCTTCCAATCTGCCCTGGAGGAAAATTCCTTCCTGACCCCAAATATAGTGATCAGCTGAACCCTGAGCATGTGGGCAAGACTCACCAGCCAGATACCCAGGAAAGAATTCTCTGTAGTAACTCAGATCCCACCCCGTCTAACATCCCATTACAGGCAATTGGGCCTATTTACCATGAATAGTTAAAGATCAATTAATTGCCAAAATCATGTTATACCATCTCCTCCATAAACTTATCTGGCTTCAAGATTAAACTCTATAGGTCTTTTGCCCCCACTGCTTCCCTTGGAAGGCTATTCCAGAACTTCACTCCTCTGATGGTTAGAAACCTTAGTCTAATTTCAAGTCTACACTTCCTGATGGCCAGTTTATATCCATTTATTCTTGTGTCCACATTGGTACTGAGTTTAAATAAATTCTTCTCCCTCTCTGGTATTTATCCCTCTGATATATTTAGAGAGAGCAATCATATCTCCCCTCAACCTTCTTTTGGTTAGGCTAAACAAGCCAAGCTCCTTAAGTCTCCTTTCATAAGACAGGTTTTCCGTTCCTCGGATCATCCTAGTAGCCCTTCTCTGTACCTGTTCCAGTTTGAATTAATCCTTCTTAAACATGGGAGACCAGAACTGCACACAGTATTCCAGATGAGGTCTCACCAGTGCCTTGTATAACGGTACTAACACCTCCTTATCTCTACTGGAAATACTTCGCCTGATGCATCCCAAGATGGCAGCAGCTTTTTAAACGGCCATATCACATTGGCGGCTCATAATCATCCTGTGATCAACCAATACTCCAAGGTCGTCGTCCTCCTCCTCTGTTACTTCTAGTTGATGCGTCCCCAGCTTATAACTAAAATTCTTGTTATTAATCCCTAAATGCATAACCTTACACTGCTCACTATTAAATTTCATCCTATTACTATTAGTCCAGTTTACAAGGTTATTCAGATCCTCCTGTATGATATCCCGGTCCTTCTCTAAATTGGCAATACCTCCCACCTTTGTATCATCTGCAAACTTTATTAGCACACTCCCACGTTTTGTGCCAAGGTCAGTAATAATATTGGTCCCAAAACCGATCCCTGAGGAACTCCACTGGTAATCTCCCTCCAGCCTGACAGTTCACCTTTCAGTCTGACCTGCTGTAGTCTCCCTTTTAACCAATTCCTTATTCACCTTTCAATTTTCATATTGATCCCCATCTTTTCCAATTTAACTAATTCCCCATGTGGCACGGTATCAAACACCTTACTGAAATCTAGGTAAATTAGATCCACTGCATTTCCTTTGTCTAAAAAATCTGTTACTTTCTCAAAGAAGGAGATCAGGTTGGTTTGGCATGATCTACCTTCTGTAAAACCATGTTGTAGTTTGTCCCATTTACCATTGATCTCAATGTCTTTAACTACTTTCTCCTTCAAATTTTTTTCCAAAACCTTGCATACTACAGATGTCAAACTAACAGGCCTGTAGTTACCCGGATCACTTTTTTTCCCTTTCTTAAAAATAGGAACTATGTTAGCAATTCTCCAGGCATATGGTACAACTCCTGAGTTTACAGATTCAATAAAAATTCTTGCTAATGGGCTTGCAATTTCTTGTGCCAATTCATTTAATAATAATAATCTTGAATGAAGATTATCTGGGCCCCCCGATTTAATCCCATTAAACTGTTAGAGTTTCGCTTCTACCTCAGATATGGTAGACCTCCATATTCTTATTCCCATTTGTCATGCTGCCATTATCCCTAAGATCCTCATTAGCCTTATTAAAGACTGAGGCAAAGTATTTGTTTAGATATTAGGCCATGCCTAGATTATCCTTAACCTCCACTCCATCCTCAGTGTTTAGCAGTCCCACTTCTTCTTTCTTTGTTTTCTTCTTATTTATATGGCTATAGAACCTTTTACTATTGGTTTTAATTCCCTTTGCAAGGTCCAACTCTACTTGACTTTTAGCCTGTCTCACTTTATCCCTACATGTTCTGACCTCAATAAGGTAGCTTTCCTTGCTGATCCCTCCCATCTTCCACTCCCTGTATGCTTTCTGCTTTTTCTTAATCACCTCTCTGAGATGCTTGCTCATCCAGCTTGGTCTACGACTCCTGCCTATGAATTTTTTCCCCTTTCTTGGGATGCAGGTTTCTGATAGCTTCTGCAGCTTTGACTTGAAGTAATGCCCAGCCTCCTCTGCCTTTAGATCCGTAAATTCTTCAGTCCAATCCACTTCCCTAACTAATTTCCTTTAATTTTTGAAAGTCAGCCCTTTTGAAATCAAAAACCCTAGTCTGATTTTTTTTTGTTTATCCTTCCTGTCAGTTTGAATTGAATTCTCATGATCATCTGAACCAAGGTTGTCCCCTACAACCATTTCTTCTACGAGGTCCTCACTACTCACCAAAACCAAATCTAAAATGGCATCCCCTCTAGTCGGTTCAGCAACTACTTGATGAAGGAATCCATCAGCTATCGCATCTAGGAAAATCTGAGCCCTATTATTACTAGCACTTGTCCTCCAGTCTATATCTGGGAAGTTAAAGTCTCCCATGATCATGCAGTTTCCATTAGTATTTACTTCATTAAAAAGGGCTCTATCCATATCCAAATTAGATCCCGGCGGTCTATAGCACACCCCAAGCACTATCACAGGGGAGGCTCTAGTAGTTTTCTTCCCCAATGTGATTTTTCCCCAGACAGACTGTCTTATCCATTCCGTCACTTCTTATTTCTTTACATTCTACCTCATCATTGATATACAATGCTACTCCACCACCTTTACTTCTGTCTTTCCTAAACAGCACATACCCTTCAATAGCTGTAGTCAAGTCATGACTACTATTCCACCATGTTTCTGTTATCCCTATAATATCTGGTTTCACTTCCTGCACCAGTAGCTCTAGTTCCTCCATTTTGTTACCTAGGTTCCTTGCATTGGTGTACAAACATCTTAATTTTTGCTGTTTGGCCTTGCTCACATTCTTTACCCGATTAGGCGCGGACATTCTATAGCCAGTATAACCTATTAGACTGGTATCCACACTGCCCTTCCTCCTTATGCCCATTCTCTGACCCACAGCTGTATCCTTTTTCTTTGTTTTTTTTCCCTCTCAATGCTAAAATCTGGCGTGGAGATTACCTGGACATCTCCCAAGCATCTCCCCCAAATTCCTAGTTTAAAGCTCTCTTAATCAGTTGTGCCAGCCTCCATCCTAGAAGTCTATTTCCTTCCCTACTCAGATGAAGTCCATCCCAAGAGAACTGTCCTCTGTCCATGAATGCCTCCCAGTGACCATACATCCCCAAACCCTCCTTATAGCACCACTGCCTGAGCCATCTGTTGATGGTTATAATCTTGTCACACCTTTGTTGCCCTTCTCTAGGAACAGGCACAATCCCACTGAAGATCACCTGAGCCTCAATTGCCTTAAGCGTCTTCCCCAGCCTGGCATAGTCTCCCTTGAGACTTTCCAGTGAGAATCTACCGGTATCATTTGTTCCCACATAAAGGACAATCAGTGGATTCTTTCCCTCTCCCTTTAGGATCCTCTTCAACCTCAGGTCCACATCCTGTATTTTAGCACCTGGAAAACAGCACACCCTTCTATTCTCTGGATCAATTCTGGTTACAAGCCTGTCCATTCTTCTCAATAAGGAGTCCCCGATCACATAGGCCTGCCTTTTTCTGGTGACAGTGCGATTCTCCGGTCTATCCCCTGTTCCCTCTGGCTGCAAGTTCTTTCCATTCCTTTTCTCCCTTGTAATCCTCTTCAGCCCATCCTGTATCCTCCTGGGGCTCATATTTGGTGTAGTCTCCATTGACTCTTCCCCTTTTCCTATAGGACTAGCTGCTCTTCTCTTCTTCCTTGCCCTTCCACCTTCAGTGACCACCTGCTGAGCCCCTTCTTCATTTTCCAACTTTGCAAATCTGTTCTTCAGCTCTGTTTCTCCTTCACTAGCCCGTCTTTTCCTCTGCCTGGTTCTCTTAGTTACATGCTTCCACTGTCCACTTTCCTCACCCAGCAGTCTCCCCTCAGAATTCTTCAGTCCTGCTTCCATCTGCAAGTCTGAGCTTTTCCCTTCAGCTGCCTCATGTCTTTGCTCCATAATCTGCTCGAACCCCCTTCTAAACTCAACCAGACTTTCCACCTGCATCTCCAATCCTCTGATCTTTTTTTTCCATCAGCTCTATCAGACGGTACTTCACACAGACGAAACTCTTTCCAGATACCCCCTCCAGGATCATGTACATACCGCAGCTTCCACATCCAGTCATCTTCATTGTGTCTTCCACTACATGGGTCACTCCCACTGCTGCCTCTGTATCTTGTCAGCCTTCCCACCTAAATCCTGTTAATCTGGGAAACACAAACCACACCAAAACACCAGCACCCACAGCAAAAACAAACCGCAAATGAGCACCGCAATGCAAACTCCCCTTTCAAACTCCTCTGTTTGCTGGCTCCTGTGCCACTGCAGATGTCTGTGCCGCTGCCTGACTGGCTGGCTACCTTTATAGGACCCCTACTCAGAGAAGCCCTGCCTCCTAATCGGGGCTCAGCTTCTCTCCCAGCACAAAGCTGGGAAATGTGTTTTCTTTACATTCTTTATATTATGTACCCAAGTAAAAACTAGTGAAAAAAGCAGCACTAATATCCCAGATCAAAACAGCCCTGAGCTTTTGCAGGGTTTCGAATGTGAAGTCAGATCTGTATCTGAAGTAAGCAGCTCAGGCCCCTCACTAAAAAAAATCTTGAGGGGCATGAATTACAATGTTCATATACATAATAGGTCTTCTGAATTCAAACTTCACTAAAGTTTGAGAGGATGGGAGGGGTTTGGATCTGGTGGTCTGATCTGGACTCATCCCTGGAAGGAATGTATTTCCTATTTTCACTGCCTTGTCACTAGGAATGAAGGATCTTTGTCACTTTACATATGAACATGTCCCTTCCTGGTCTGCGCCCACTCAGCCTTTGAACAAAACCAACATTTTGTGAGCTTCTGAGATGCTGGAAAATTTATTTTTCCCATTATTGTGTGCTTTTGTGCCCCTCGGGCCTTCCAGGTTCTGGATGGGACCTGAAACATGCAGTCTCCCTCACACTATTTCTGGCTTGACTATGATCCGGCACGACTGAGAATCACAAAATAAAGCCTGTTCTTGGAAGGTTTCCAGCCCACTGTTTCAGATGTGAGAAATTCACACGATGCAGAGAAGATTCTGAAGGCTGTGTGGTTCTTCGCACTTAACCCCAAACCTTTTGCAGCTCATTCATTCTTAACATGAAGATTCATTTGCTGCAATCAAATCCTTACTTAATTAAGAAGGGGAAACGGCTCTGCCATTTCCTGCAGCTGTCAGGGCCAGACTGTCCCCCTGATCTTTGTACAATGAGGCATACTGGGCAGGGTGCAGTGGAAGGGGCAGGGAAACAGGAACACTCCCTACAATTTCACTCCCTGAACTTGAGGGAGCGTAAGGTCTTTCCTCCAGGCCCCTTCTAGGCGCACATTGCTGCAAAGAGTCTAGGTGGTTGAAAAGGTACCCTGGCGCAGCCTACACAGTGCACCAGGATGGAATGGGGGCGGGGAAGGAGGTGTATACCATTTTAATTATTGAAGTATAACTATACCAATATAGTTAAAGTAGTACATCTATACATAGACAAATCCCTTAGGAAAAAAGATTCAAAAAGCCACCAACCAAATATTTGGGTTCCAAAAAACAGGACTTCAATGTACATTAGAAATCTGATTAAATTTCATCTCTGTGTTAACTGAAGATCAAACATGCTTGGATCCAAATGTAAAAAAAAAATAGGGTTTTTTGTTTTTTAAGGACGCTCAAGAAAAAAATATCGTTTGCGGCAATTTTTCTGGAACTGAAGGAACAGTGAGAGCCAGCAGTTTTTAGTTGATTATTGGATTCATTAGGAATGGGGTATCTGAAACAGGCACTATGGTTAGGCTTGGAAGGATTAGATTTCTATTGGTAAATGTCAATTTTATCATGCACAAACCTTTCCATCAACTAATCAAAATTCACAGATAGGCAAAGAAAGAAAAATGTTGCTTGCAAACTTAGACTTTATTTTAAGGATATTTACATGTGATGACAGTTTTAATGGTTATAAAGCTTTAACTTATTCTAAGTCTACTGTCATTAAATTATTGTCTGATCGCCCTCATTGTCTGAGTTCACCATAATTCCCTGCAAGTGTGAAAACTGAAATAGATAAAAATTGAAAAAAGTGCAAAAAACAAACATTCATATTATCTGTTAAAATCAAAAAATAAAAATTGAAGTCTGCCAAGTTTAAATCTAAGCAAACTCTGGTCAAGGGAGCTTCTCGTCATATAATTTTTTTCCAGTAACTAGATGTTTTGAATTATTTCAAGCCATTATTCATTTTGTTGGTAAACAAGCGCACACTTGATCCTGGATTTTTGTGCCTAATAGGCTTTATCCAAGGAAAGGGCGGGGGGGAGAGAAAAAACCACACACACACACACACACGAAGCTCAAACAAGGAAGTCTCTGCAATGGGTCAAGGCCAGTTATTACACTATTTCAGGCTGAGAAAGGTCATTGATGTTTTCCAAGTTGGATTCATATTTTACACTTATTTGTAATGTTACCTCAGTGTATCTCATAATGTCAGGGAAAATGTTTGGTTTTGGTTTGAAAATGTCAGGGCAGGATTTTCTAAAGCAATGTAGCATTAGCTTAATTCTTCTCCCATTGGGGTCAATGGTAAAACTCCCATTATCTTTAGTGGGAGCAGAGTTAGGCCAATGCTGGGAACTTTCTGAAAATCCCACCCTTAAATGTGTTGTCAGATTTTCAAAGGTATTTAGGTGTCTAACTCGGGAAGGATATATATCCATCTAAAACTATTTCATTTGACAGGAGTTGACAGAGTTAGAACTTATGGATTCACTTCTGGTGTTCTGCCGCTGACCTGCAGTGGGAATCGTGTAATCATTTTGTACCTCAGTTTGTTTATCCATAAGTAAAATATAAAATACTTACCTGTCTCACAGATCTGTGGTAAAGCTTAACTGACCAATACCTGGGAAGGGCTGCAGAATCTTGGTTCAAAGGTGCCTATCTACAGCAATATAAGAAAGATGTGATGAAGAAATCCAGAGAAGGATACAGCTTGTGAAAAATGCATTTGACAACTTCCAAAGAATTCTGTGTTATAGAAAGCTAAAACTGCATATCTACACTAGGTTGCTGAAGTGCCACATAGGGACAACTCTCCTGTGCAGATGTGAGAGCTGGACACTTAAAAGGGACAATCAAAACCAAACTAAGAGGTGATGAGAAGGATGAATTTTAAAAGAGCACAACTACTTGAGAGCCAATGTAAAAGAACATCATCTTTTTGTAGACGCATAGCTTACTGATCGCAGAGTGACTTAAGTCTAACACTCATACTATCGGACATGATGACAGGCAAACCAGAAAGAGAAGAAGGAGAGCCAGTTACATAGGAAATATCAGACAGACTGTTATCCAAAGGAGAGCAGAAATTTTACAACTCTGTCATGACTGCAAAAGATGGATGGTGGTGGCCAACAATCTTTGTATGTGTGTTACTTGAAGTATACTGCAAATGCCACGTACATACTATGTATGCTATTCCTATTACCTCTCCCAGTGTTGGAAGGCCTGATTTTCACTGTGGCAACTGCAAAACACTGTGCATGCAAAAATGCACAAATACTTGCAAGACGCCTAGTAACTGGAGCAACAGAATCATCTATCAATGTTCCCTTCCGAGTAGTGTGTTCCTCACTGGGTTCGTCTTGACGAGGGTAAAAAGGTAGGTTTTAGAACACGTTAGCTCTCATATTCTAACTAGTACATTCCAAAACTCTCCCTCCTCCCAAGTGTCAACTCTACTGCTAGCCTGTGCTAAAGAACAATTTGTCCTGTCTACAGCAGAGTTTTAGGATGTATTAGAATCTGGTAGCTAATACATTCTTAAAAAAACAAACAAAAAACCCTACCGTTTAGCCTAGTCTAGATTCTGGACATACCCTCTGAGGTCTCGAAGCGTAAACACCTCTCTGGGGAAAAAAGCCACTAAGTCTCTCTAATCTTCCTGAGAAGATAAAATCCTGCGGTCCTATATTATTGTTTGCCCTCTGCTGTATCCTACATTTCTACCAAATCAGCATTCCCATAAGCGGATAAGAACAGTGCACAATAAATGTGTTCTCACTAATTCCTCTGTAGGGCAAGAATAATTCTTCTGACTTCTATTCCATACCTCAGTTTGCACACATACTCATTCTGCCCAAGAGCACTGCTCTGACAGAAGGTGATGAGGCTGCATTCCACATCTTTGTGGTTTCCTCCCCTCCCCTTGCTGGGTGTTTCATAGCAGTTGTCCGTTCTGAATATTTTTCTTTTGTTTCTTTTGTGTGCCTGCATCCGATGGAGCTGCATGAGCTAGCTCCTGGGCCCTCAAAGATAGTTGAGACTCTTCTGAAATGGTGCTGACACATCCCACATCTGCTTCTATACTATCAGAAAACCATCACCATCTGATTGTGCTTTCCTGCCCCATGTGTGCCCCACTGACCCTGCAGAACACGTTTTCCTGCCTCAGACTGCTGGCTCCCAATCAGAAATAACCTCAGTCTTATCTGTCAGTGCTGTTTTGACTTCAGTGGGGCCAGGATTTCCCCTCATGCGTTTAGAACTGGTGCATGCATTTCTGGAGGAGCTTAGGAAACAGTACATCCAGATTTCCTGGCAAAACGATGGAGAGGAAAACCTGCAACACCTTCTGGCCAGGGCTGTGATAAAAGGGAGAACACTGATTTCTTACGGGACCTGAGTTGTCCTCATCCCCAGAGTTCTCAATAACGCACAGCAGCTCCTATTTCACTCCACATACCATTGGATCTTATGCAATGTAGCCTTTAAACCTCTCTGTGGTGGGGTGGGTCCTCTGTGGCTTCAAGTTTGGTAGTAGTGTCTGAACTGCCCCTGTGCCCTAAATGTATCTCCTGTGATCCTAAAGACCTCCTCAGTACTTATTCATTTGTGCACTGGCTCTTGAATATGGCTCTAAAGGGTAGTATTTGTAACTTACACTAGTAGGTTGAGTTTCAGAGTAGCAGCCGTGTTAGTCTGTATCTGCAAAAAGAACAGGAGTACTTGGTGCCACAAATATTCCTATATTAGTAGGTTGGACATAATCAGATGCAGGGTGATTCCCTTTCTCATGCAGTCTTTTACAACGGAGCTACATGCATTGCATCACTTTTGTAATTCTCAAGAGATCTAAGAGTTAGAATGGTGGGATGGTAATCTTAAATTTTAATTCATTGCCTCTACAAAATAATAATAGCAGTTAATATTAATCCAGGTTTATTGATCCTGTTTTTTAAAAAAAAAAACGTGTTGCCCTAGTTAATGGCAAATCTTTGCCAATCTCTATCCATTCTCTGAGAGCTTCGTTATGAAGAATATTTTTCTCACAACTGGAAAACCAGTTTGTACCTGATCCTACAGACACTTAGTTCTGATCCCATTATAACTTTTATGAGTAGCCCAATTTACATTCACTCATCCTAACTTCACATCCAGGTCTCACATATAACTCCATGTAGCTGCTAGTACATGGCAGTGGCCACACCCCAATACACCACTTTGACTGGTAGAGGAAACCAGGTAGAGGGTAGCTTTGAGGGGAAATGCGTGTCCTAATCATATGAAGTTTGCTTTGGCAGACTGGGTGGAGAAGACCTCTTGGTCCAACAGCTGGAAAGGCACTGTAACAATGTATTGAGGACTATGTAAGGCTTGACGAGGCACAGAAAGGTGTCAGTGGCTAGCCACTACAGCTAATGAAGTTCCCAGTCATTGCAACTTTTCATGCCACTGGCTTTTGACTTCACTAGCCAAGAGAATGAGATTAGTCCCATGCAATGTCTTATGTAAAAACCCCACACACCGGCATTCACACATCATTAAGAAAAAGTCCTGTGTCAAACGGTGAAGTGACAGGTTCATAGGAGCACTAGAAATCATAAACCTACACGCAGGCAACTTTGGACTCTGGTTGCTCAGCCTTGAATTCTGGAGAGCAAAGATGCTTGGTAAAACCCTAGGTGACTGAGCAGTCTTTTTAAGGACAGCACCGCTCACCCCAGTAAGCAAAGGAGCTGAAAAAGGTGCCCTAAATATTGCCTGCCCAACTTTAGTCCAGCCATTTCACCATGACTGCTGGATCATCCCCACACAAGTCATTCTATGAGGAAAAACAAGAGTTTTCACTGTCATGACACAGAACATTCAGACCCTAATGGACACAGATAACACATCAAGACCTGATACATGTACAGCATTATTGCAAGGTAACTTGCTACATACAGCATCAGCATAGCTGCCCTCAGTGAAATGAGATTAAGACGAAGGCTCCATAAAGGAACTTAGGAAGTGGCTTCACCTTCTTTTGGGAAAGCAGGCCAGCAGAGGAGGACAGAATTTATGGCATTGAAAACAGCCTCCTGAAGTCTCTGAAAGAATTACCTCTGAGCAAAAATGAAAGCCTAATGACTCTACAACTTCCCATTGGAAATTAATGCTTTGCAACTTTTATCAGTGCTTATGCTCCAACTCTGAACAGTACAGAAGAAAAAAACAGTTTTGGGGTGATATAATCAAATCTATACCCAGTGAAGACAAACTTCTACCTCTGGGAGACTTTAATGCCAGAGTTGGAAAAGATGATGAGGCTTGGAGTGCTGTAATAAAGAACAAAGGAGTTGGAAAAAACAAACAGCACTGGTCTACTCCTACTCAGCAAGTATGCTGAGTGTGAGGTCCATATTGCTACCTCAATCTTCAGGCAAGCAAACAAATATAAAATATGGTGGACGTATCAGCGATCAAAGCATTGGCACCTGACTGTCATCATTTGCAAAGAGACATCAGGGACACCGAGATCAGCAAAGCAATGAGGGGAGAAAAATGTTGGACTGACCACAAGATGATCAAAGGCATTTTCAATTTACATGTTGTTGCCACTCAGTAAAACAGTGTGAACAGATTAAACTGAAATTGCAAATAGCAAAGTTGAGACATCCATTTCATCAGAAAAAACTAAGGAAAACAGAGGAAAATTTGATAGCATTACATCATCACCCAGTAACACACTTGAAAAATGGAATATATTCAAATCTACTATCCTGCAAGCCACAGAAAAAAATCTAGGCAAAAATCAAAGACAGCATTAAGAGTGGTTTGATGAAAATGATGATTAACTTAAACAGATCCTCAAGGAAAAGAAGGATGATCTTATGTCTTGGCAAAATGACAAAGAAACAGCATTTTAAAAAAAATTATTCAAGTACCTGCAAACCAAGGCTCAGATGGCTTAGTCTTATACAGTGTAGCTGGTTTCAAAAAGAAAGCAGAAGAGATACAGTATTATGCCAATACGACAAACACAAAGTTCTTTTATGACACCATGAAGATCATTTATGGCCATCAAAGTGGGACCATTTCTACTAAAGAGATAAGATGGGTCTACCTAAATTAAGGACAGGTGAGGCATCTCTGAAAGATGCGTATAGCACTTTACCGAGCTACTAAACCATCCCTCTACTGTCAGCCCTCAGATGCTAGAGGAACTAATGCAGCACCCCATGGATGGAGAAATCACCCAGTTACTATAGACGAGGAAGTGCAAAAAGCTATCAAACAAATGAAGTCAGGAAAATCACCAGGCAAAGACAGAATACCAGTAGAAATCTATACATTTATAATCCCCAAAACTGTGTCAGTTGTCTAGACAAAATTAAGGCTATTTGGGAAACTGAGAAGATTCCTCAAGATTTCAAAGATGCAATTATAGTTACACTATACAAAACTAAGGGCCAGAAAACTGACACTGGCAACTACTTGGGTACCTCCCTGCTATCTGTAGGTGGTAAAATCATTGCTTGTATTTTGCTCAATTGGGTTGTCAAAACAGTATCAGAGAAGCTTCTACCAGAGACCGAATGTGGATTTGCATCAGGTCAGAGCAACACAGACGTGATTTTCATTGTGAGATAGATTCAGGAAAAAATTGAACTGTGTGCAGTCTTCATTGATCTTAAAAAAACATTCAACGCTGTGAGCAGAAAAGGCCTTTATCAGTCATATTCAAGCAACAGTACTTTATGAACCAGATTCTGATATCCAAACAGATGTAAACCTAGAATAACTCCACTGAAGTCAGGTTTCAGAGTGGTAGCTGTGTTTAGTCTGTATCAGCAGAAACAACAAGGAGTCCTTGTGGCATCTTAGAGACTAACATTTATTTGGGCATAAGCTCCCACGAAAGCTTATGCCCAAATAAATGTGTTTAGTTTCTAAGGTGTCAAAAAGACTCCTCATTGTTTCCACTGAAGTCAGGATCAAAACAAGTACAAGCAAGTGGTCTAGTGCAGATTTTTCATTTCAATAAAATCAGCAAGATGATATTGGGTTTTGGTGCTGAAAACCATTTTACATTCTGATGGAGAGACTCATTTGTAACTTCACTTGTTTTAGAAATCCAGAATCAAGATTTAGCCAGACAGCTGTCAAAAACTCTTAAGGAGTGGAAGGCCTGATCCTACTCAGACTGAACTCCTACCAAAGTTGGTACATAAGCAAAGATATTAGAATTGGAGTCTAAACTTGACATTCATTTTGGGCCCTAATTCATTAACATAGAATCATAGAATATCAGGGTTGGAAGGGACCCCAGAAGGTCATCTAGTCCAACCCCCTGCTCAAAGCAGGACCAAGTCCCAGTTAAATCATCCCAGCCAGGGCTTTGTCAAGCCTGACCTTAAAAACCTCTAAGGAAGGAGATTCTACCACCTCCCTAGGTAACGCATTCCAGTGTTTCACCACCCTCTTAGTGAAAAAGTTTTTCCTAATATCCAATCTAAACCTCCCCCATTGCAACTTGAGACCATTACTCCTCGTTCTGTCATCTGCTACCATTGAGAACAGTCTAGAGCCATCCTCTTTGAAACCCCCTTTCAGGTAGTTGAAAGCAGCTATCAAATCCCCCCTCATTCTTCTCTTCTGCAGACTAAACAATCCCAGCTCCCTCAGCCTCTCCTCATAAGTCATGTGCTCTAGACCCCTAATCATTTTCGTTGCCCTTCGTTGTACTCTTTCCAATTTATCCACATCCTTCCTGTAGTGTGGGGCCCAAAACTGGACACAGTACTCCAGATGAGGCCTCACCAGTGTCGAATAGAGGGGAACGATCACGTCCCTCGATCTGCTCGCTATGCCCCTACTTATACATCCCAAAATGCCATTGGCCTTCTTGGCAACAAGGGCACACTGCTGACTCATATCCAGCTTCTCGTCCACTGTCACCCCTAGGTCCTTTTCCGCGGAACTGCTGCCGAGCCATTCGGTCCCTAGTCTGTAGCGGTGCATTGGATTCTTCCATCCTAAGTGCAGGACCCTGCACTTATCCTTATTGAACCTCATTAGATTTCTTTTGGCCCAATCCTCCAATTTGTCTAGGTCCTTCTGTATCCTATCCCTCCCCTCCAGCGTATCTACCACTCCTCCCAGTTTAGTATCATCCGCAAATTTGCTGAGAGTGCAATCCACACCATCTTCCAGATCATTTATGAAGATATTGAACAAAACGGGCCCCAGGACCGACCCCTGGGGCACTCCACTTGACACCGGCTGCCAACTAGACATGGAGCCATTGATCACTACCCGTTGAGCCCGACAATCTAGCCAGCTTTCTACCCACCTTATAGTGCATTCATCCAGCCCATACTTCCTTAACTTGCTGACAAGAATGCAGTGGGAGACCGTGTCAAAAGCTTTGCTAAAGTCAAGAAACAATACATCCACTGCTTTCCCTTCATCCACAGAACCAGTAATCTCATCATAAAAGGCGATTAGATTAGTCAGGCATGACCTTCCCTTGGTGAATCCATGCTGACTGTTCCTGATCACTTTCCTCTCCTCTAAGTGCTTCAGGATTGATTCTTTGAGGACCTGCTCCATGATTTTTCCAGGGACTGAGGTGAGGCTGACCGGCCTGTAGTTCCCAGGATCCTCCTTCTTCCCTTTTTTAAAGATGGGCACTACATTAGCCTTTTTCCAGTCATCCGGGACTTCCCCCGTTCGCCACGAGTTTTCAAAGATAATGGCCAAGGGCTCTGCAATCACAGCCGCCAATTCCTTCAGCACTCTCGGATGCAATTCGTCCGGCCCCATGGACTTGTGCACGTCCAGCTTTTCTAAATAGTCCCTAACCACCTCTATCTCTACAGAGGGCTGGCCATCTCTTCCCCATTTTGTGTTGCCCAGCACAGCAGTCTGGGAGCTGACCTTGTTAGTGAAAACAGAGGCAAAAAAAGCATTGAGTACATTAGCTTTTTCCACATCCTCTGTCACTAGCTTGCCTCCCTCATTCAGTAAGGGGCCCACACTTTCCTTGGCTTTCTTCTTGTTGCCAACATACCTGAAGAAACCCTTCTTGTTACTCTTGACATCTCTTGCTAGCTGCAGCTCCAGGTGCGATTTGGCCCTCCTGATATCTTTCCTACATGCCCGAGCAATATTTTTATACTCTTCCCTGGTCATATGTCCAACCTTCCACTTCTTGTAAGCTTCTTTTTTATGTTTAAGATCCGCTAGGAACATGGAATCACTGTGTTCCCCTTATTAATAAATCTTTCTAGAAATATGTTTTTACCCAATTTTTAATTATGTTGGCAGGTCTATAGATCATATAGCAAAATTAAGTATACTTTTATACACTAATAGGAAAATTATTTCTTGAATAAATTCCCATATATGACAGCAGGTAGAGATTACTGCCTATGAGCCTGCAACACTGGAATTGCAGCAATCTGGAAGTGATCTAATCTGAAATGCAATAGCATAATCTATACCAAGAAGGGTCTTCTGGGCTTTTGAAATGCTAATATTTACAGAAACAAACTACACACTTTTCAATATCTCAGCTAGCACATTAAATTGAGTTGTTTTGAAATTTTTCCTTACATTTTGTTTTAACTATTTCCTTTTAATTCTCTTTTGTTAAGGTCTTCATACACAGGCAACAAACCAGGAAAGGAAGGCCAGTTGCCTGAACTGTGCCAGATTCTACCTACCCTACCATTGTTTCAGCAGCCAATGATGGAGAGGGGTTGTGGGACCCAGCTCTGGGTGTCTATGCTATAGAATGATGCAGTGTATATTAAAACTCTGATATTTTATCTTTCTAAAACAGAGCTAATTTCATGCCCTTTCTCTCCAGAAGCCCCAATCAGCATTGGGTCTGTAGCAACCTGATGACTCACTGGTGCAGCATCTCCTGCTGGTCATCTTGGGAATTAGCTCTTTCCAGCCTTCAGAGCACCCTCTGCAGGCCGGTGTCTCACCTGCTGCTGGCCCCATGTCCCTCCCAGACCTTTTACCTCAAGGTTCTGCCCCAGCAGTCCCCACACTCTGGGTCTCCCCTCCCAAGGGAACTCCCAACCCTCTAAACCCGCCTTGCCTCAGTGGCTACTGCCAGTCACCATCTAACCCCCGCTCACTGGGGCAGACTGCAGCATAATGGCCATTCTTCATTGGCAAGGGGTTAGGACCTGCTGTCTTTGCCTAGTCCCAGGCTGTATCTCTACAGCCTCAGTACCTCTGTAGGCGTTCACCAAGGCCTGCAGCCTGGGGATTTACCAGTAGAGCTCCCCAGCTCATCTGCCCTATTCCCTAGCACTGTTCTAGTTAAGGTACCTTGCTCCCAGGCAACTAGCCCTTCCCACTCCAGGGCTAGAGAGAGACTCCCTCAGCTCCTGGCCCACAGCCCTTCTGTCAGGGTCAGCTGGGCCCTGATTGTGCTGGCCACACCTGTGGTCAGCCACTCCCTCAGCTGCTTTCACTCTTCTTCTTCACTACAGCCCTCTCCAGGGCTGTTTTAACCCCTTCAGGGCTGGAGCAGGGTGACCACCTTGCTACACACACCCCACCTCTAGATCCCCTCCCACCAGGGGCAGGGGGTGTTCTATCTGGCCAGTTTCTCCCTCAGCTGGGCCCTCAGGACGTTCCTTTCCAGCTGGTTTAAAAAGCTGTTGGAGGGGAAAAGAGGAATTGGATTGGTTGTAAGGACTGTAAATTATGAGCCACAGGTTGGACTTCATCACTCAGAATATTAAAATAAAACATCTTATAACTACAATAAATACACTCCAAGGTATAAAGGGATGTGGTCAAATGCTAGGGACATTTGGTCTACTGCTGTGTGATAGCTCACAATGACAACACACCCAAGGTGTCCAGGAGCTAACATTTTAGCTATCTGCCCTCTAGTGCTTTAGCCTGTCCCCTCAAACACATGATAAAAACATGCTTTATGTTGCACAGTTGAGCAAATTTTTTCTCGCCTTGTGTCACAACATTATGTATCATTCAAATAAAATTTATTAGATTACTACAAATATTCAATTTTTTTTTAAATAACATACAACAAGGAAAATCCAAATGAAGTTAAGGTGAAAAATCACACTTAATTTCAGCCTGTACAGTCAGATGCAATAGTCTGTGTGCAAATGGATTAACATGCCAAATAGATAACTTGAGGCTAGAAGTGTAACATCACTCAGTAAATTAACATCAAGAATTATAAGATGTAAACAGTAGCAGATATAATTAAGATTTGAGGCCCAAGGGTTGTGTATGCCTAGCTGCAACTGACATCATCAGACACTGTGATCTTGATGTTTGAGTCCCTCGGGAGGCAGCAAAGTTACCAAAGTTACACTACGTGTAATAACATGCCAACATGTTAAAAGCATTTGCAAAGGTTTGGGTTTTTTTCTAAGACAAAGAGAGCTTTTTTAAAAAGATGAAAACAATAATATTGTGATGCATTGAGCATGATTCTGTTGTTGCTCAAGGTAACTCTACAGCCAAAGATGTGTCAGCACTCTCTCTCTCTCTCTCTCTATTTCAGAGAGTTAAATTTAAATGAGCTGTTACATTCCCCTGGAGCCTGAAAACTGGCCCAAAAAATCTGAGGAGGATGTTGGTTTGTTAAATTTTATAGGGAGGTTGTGGTGGGAAGGATTGGGGAGAGAGAAATATTGTTTGTGGGTTTCTGAGCTGTTGGAAAGAAAAGTAAAACCAAATGGATGATTGGATTGGGAAGATTCTTTTTGTGCTTTGAAGAAAATAATAAATAAAAAGGGACACACACTTCCAGTTAATCTATTCAAGCACTTAAGTAGGTAGTGTCAGTGAGGGCACTCAGTACCCCAAATGAAGTGGTTAGCACTTTGCAGGGTCAGACCCTAAGTCCTTAGCGAAAACCAGTTGTGTACCCTACTATGGAAAATAATAAAATAACAGTTGTTCATGAGTTTGCACTTCAACAAAGCACTCATTAGGGATAGAGAACCTGATTCCCATTTTAAAAAAGCCACAGAACTGTTATACTGGACAAAGCCCTGATGTAGATACAGTTATACAGGTATTTTAGTGCATTATACCGTTATAGCAATTCCCCCTTCCTGTACAGGAATAGCTCTCCTGCTATAGAGCACCAATACAATTAAATCCACACTGGGGAGGTTGTACCACTTAACTATACCAATATAGTTGAAGCAGGACAACTTTCTAGTGTCGATAAGCCTTAACCTACTTTATGTCCTCTAGCCATATAAAGGGGCTGTAAAGTAAGTGTAATTTACTCCCATTTAAAGGCCTCTTTACTTGGCCAGAGCAGTGGCAGAGTGGAAAGTGACCCCAGTGTAAATGAGAACCAGGCCCAGAAAGTGAATGTTGTTTTTATTTTTCAAGCTTGGGGACTCCAGGTCTATTCGAGCACCCCTGAGATCAATGGGAGTTTTGCCATTTACTTCAATGGGTGCAGGATGGAGTGCTCAGAGCCCAACCCTGCAAATACACACGGATGTAACTTCATGGGAGGGCTCTGATTCATAGACTCATGCTGGCAGTGCGTGGGGAGGTGGTTATTGCTGGGAACAAGCAAGTTTGTCAAGCCTTATGGCAGGTACAGAGAAGAGATGGGAAAAATTGTTGTGACAAGTCTGTTCACTCATTTTGATCCTCCTGCAATATTTGTGTTCCATGAAAAGGCACAGAAATGGTCATTTCACAGCGAGTCACTGCTCAGTCAGGAAACTGCACACAGGCAATTTTGCTCCTAATGGCAGCTTTTCTTTTGCTTGAAAATAAGTCTCTATTTCCACTGAAAAAAGCCAAAATAAGTTAGCGGAGGTGGGAGGAGAGGGCAGCATTGCAATTTGTCAAGGGGAGCTAGTGGCTGAGGACACGGGGGACTTGAAGAGCTAGAGGATCCTATTCAAGTCTGTTGGCTGGAAGAGCAGCTACAGAAGACCTTATCCCTTCTTAGCATTACCCAGCACACCATCCTGTGTTCAGGCTTCAAGAGAGGGTTTAGGCCAAAGCATTTTTTCCTGTAGCATACATGTCTGTTTCACAGTCAGAACCCAAAATGGCTGCCTGCAGAGTAATAAAGAGACTATTGGGGGAAGGATAGCTCTGTGGTTTGAGCATTGGCCTGCTAAACACAGGTCTGTGAGTTCAATCCTTGAGGGGACCATTTAGGAACTGGGGCAAAAATTGGTGATTGGTCCTGCTTTGAGCAGTAGGTTGGACTAGATGACCTCCTGAAGTCCCTACCAACCCTGATAGTCTATGTAGTAGAGGAGTCTTAAGTAGTTGATCCGTATAATGGATGTGGTATGGACTAGGATGCAAGTAAGGATGGGAACTCCCAGCATCTCAAATCCCCATGATTAGAGGTGCCCATATTTTTATGATGCAACTCAGCTTATTTCCAATCATGATATTTAAAACGTACAGGCTGAGTTTTGAAGGCTGCCTTGAGGATTTGGCTGCTGAATGAATTGGGTGTTCTCATCCCAGAGGCAGCTCTGATAACGTCAGACACAATATTTTCCCACACATTTTAAATTAACAAAGGGAGAAAACCCAATCTTGTCCATTTGTGTTCCATCAGATGCCCTCCTGAGGTCAGGCAGCACATGGAAATGCGAGCTGCCTAAATTCCATATGAGTAGAAAATAGGTTAAAAGTGCTACTTAGTGACTGTAGCACTTTACAAAAGTGTGTTTTGTTTGACAGGACATAATAAAAAAATCTTTTAATCTCTGTCACAGTGGGTAGGTGGAAAGGCCAAAAGTCTAAATGTTTTAAAGGAAAAATCTAATTAGTATGCAAATTTGACTTTCTGCATTAAAATGTCATTTGCTAAGTAAATGTTGTTGCACTGCAAGTTCAGGTATTTGATAATGTTCTGTCAAGGTGCCTTTGCAAATTTCCTAAGTGTAATAATAGCATTTCAAAAACAAAATGAAATTCTCCCTTCGTTACAATGCATTGGGGTATGTGCCTCCAAAGTCTATGTGACTAGAATATCTTAAGCCATCCACTGACTACTTCTGCTGGTCCCCCATCCATCCCCACAGTTTTGCAAAATCTTTTCTCCACTTGGTTCCTGCAGAGTCTTTCTGAAGCAGGGGAACAGAGAAGTATACCCCTGCATACTATAAATTCAAATTGTTCGAGCATACCAACAAAATGATTACAGAAGCTATTGTAGTCATTAAAGTCAAAGGAAGTAACAGCTGAGTTATTGTCAATTACCACTGAAGGTTACAACAGTGATAGCATTTACAGTGTTGGGAAAAGAATTATGTACATTTTGATAGTTAACTAATTTCATTGCCTCAATAAAATACACATATTCCTGTCTGTCGAGGAAGGACATGAACAAGATCAGTGGTTGATGGGCTTGCCTTGTTCTCAATGTGAAAATAAATGATTTAATATAAAAATGATGGCAAAATAATGGTCAGGCCAAAATTGGAGAAAAAAATAAAGACTAGGAATTCCAAGTGTAGTCATCCACTGACTACACAGGTCAAGTGCCTGCCTCCAAACTCCATTCAAAGAATTTGCTATCCCAGCATCCATCTCAGACAGGGACATCTCAGACAGCTCTTCAGGGATAAGAATGCACTGCACATATTTGCCAGCAGTCACTGAGGATTGAGGTCCGGGGTGAAAACTGATTTTAAAAATCCTTTTTTAATGCTCTGAAGTTAAAAAAAAAAAAAAAGAAGAAAATCTTGCAATGGTTGGCAATGGAAGGGAAGGGTATTTTGTGACACAATGTAGCAGTGGTGTTGAGAAAGCACAGACGTCCTGTGGAAAAAAAGGTCCTTGCTGTGCTATATGGGCTGTCTGGCTAAAGCTATGACATCCTGATATATGATTAAATTGGTGAATACAATGTCATCAGAGTTCATAGATTTATATGTTCACAGTTAAGGGACTATGTAGGAGCATCCAACCTATTTGCTCAAAGCCAAGTGTCTGAATGTCCAGACACCTGTCCACCTTGAGTTATAAGGGACTATGGCTAATTTGGCCTCCTTTACATTTATGCATGCCCACCAGTGTCCCCATCCAACCCATTAACATGTCCCATGCAAGGCCAACTAAAGGCAGAATTTGGCCCATGGATTTTTTGCATATAGTTTATACAATTTCATTAATCGATTTCCCTATATGTTCAGAAATTTGTGCATCCATGATTTACATTACAGTCACTGCAGAAATACCAGGTTAGGTTTTCAAGGGCTTTAGGCACATAACAAAATGCCTAATTTGCACATGCAATTACCTTGATGGTCACCCTGGGTGACAGGTTCAAGAGAGGCTAAATGGTCCATGGGGACTGGCTTACCCTTTTACACCTAGAAGTTGTCTTTTCATGGCAGATTTGAGGCACATTAGTAGGAAAGCTTGCTCTACCATTACCCACGCCGATTCTGCGGTAATCACCAGCCAGTAATTCCTGGCATTGTTAATATGGCCCTTTTGTTGAGCACTAAATTCATATACTAAGAGAATCTATAATAGATTTTTATTTATTTGCATAGTAGTAATTGTGCTGGTTAAAAAAAAATTACCAACTCCACTGCATAGAAATGCTTTTGCTGCATTAGCAATTTTTATATCTTATTGGCAACACTCTAAAGCAAGGAAGAGTCAGATGCCTTGGGTCCCCAGAGAGTCTTGTAATTATAGCACTGAGTGCTGGAGCATGAATAAAAAAGTCAGTTGGCAAAATGGCCATCTTGGCTTGCTCTGTTTTACCCCCCTCTCTCTATGACTTCTAAATCCTGTTTGCTCAGTTTACTAGAGAAACACATTGTTTGCTCCTCGCCAAGGCAGATGTTTGTTTAACTCAGCACCTTCTGTTTCCTTCCCTAGGCTCAGGAAAGTCATTCTGTTCGCTGTACTTTCTTCTCTGTTTACATCACCTCCCCTTTGCCAGCCAAGGTGCAGGAAAGAAAAAGAACAATGGTTGCTTTTGAGAATTGCTTATTCAACTCATGAGAGTGGCTCCATTTGCAGTAGTTTATGGGACCTTAACCACACACCCTTGTATTTTATAAGTGACACATAACAAAACACAGGGAGTGCTGGCTAAATTGTGTCACTATGCAAACATGCTCATCCAGCCATTGAATATTTATGTGTTAAGTACAAAATCCTGTCTTTTAAACGAACATTATTAAGGTCCAAATTTGAGCTGGCTCATTGCCTATTCAGCTCAGCCCTGCTGAAAGAAGCGGGGAAGTGTGGAGAGCCAAAGTGCTAGTGCTCTGGACACCACTTGCCATGTAGTGCAGATAAATGAGCCCACTGGCCAGCAATATGAATGATTTATTATCAGAACTATAGGATGAGAGAGAAATACTGCTAACACTAGATCAGTAGAGGCTATGCTACAAACCTCAGCACTGTTGACCAGATTCTGCCTATGCCTTATCCACCTTAGGCAGTACCATCCCTAATGTCCCTAGAGCAGGGATTGGCAATTTTTGGCACATGGCCCGTCAGGGAAATCCGCTGGCAGGTGGGGCCGGTTTGTTTACCTGCAGCATCCGCAGGTTTGGCCGATTGCAGCTTCCAACATGTTCAGGACCTCTAAACAGGGTTCAGCTTGGCTGGCTTCCTTGTCAGTAAATGCCTGGTCTTGCCCATCACAGGGCCAGGCATAGGGGAATTTGGGATGGGTAGGGGAACCTAGGCCCTCCCAATCCACCAAGTCCCAGCAAGAGTGATCTACACTTGGCCCATCTCCTGTTCACCTTCACCTAGGACACTTCCTACCTCACCCAATGTTTCCATTTGGGGACTGGCTACTGTTTGATTATAGTCCTTTGCCTCAAACCCACAGAGTCTCAGGGCTGATGCTGGCGACCCTCTGGTGCCCCTGCTCCAAATGGTTCTCCATACCTCTGAGGTGATGTCTCAAAGGAAGGGGGCAGGGAAAGACACAGCCAGACCACCTCAGGGAAAGCTTCTTTTCCTGTTTCAGGGCAGTGCCCCTTATGGCAATGGCTTCTCTCCTTTTTTCTGTCTAAGCTACTGGATCTCTTTTTATACTGCTCCTTTGCCCAGGAGGGATCAAAGTTTCCTGGCCCAATACTGCTCCAGCCTTTCCCCTCCCTCACCGTTCATGTGAGGATTGTAAACCCCATCACCATTCCCATAACAGGTCTGAATCTCTCTCTAGTGCACTGCATCACTATTTCTTCTTTCTTCACTCTTTGAGATACCTGCCATTTTAATATCATCAGTCAGCAAATACTAATACCTCATATTTGGCATTCTTATTCAAATCACCACTACAACTGTTCAATAGGTATTGTAAATAATTGTTACCTCAGGATCTGTCATATTCCTTATACTAAGCTTAGGGAAGTTTATGGAATGCAGCAAACACCGTTATGAGTGACTTTATCTAGTTGGAAAGGCAAAACTGGAACATTCTTTAAAGGTGACCGTTCTTATGAGTCTTATCCAAAGCCTTTGAAGTCAATGGGAGTCTTTCCACTGACCTTAATGGGCTTTGAAGCAGGCCATGGACAACTGTATAAACAAGGATACTCCACAGGTAACCTCTTTCCAACTAGAAAGGCTGCAATACACAGCTAATTTCAGTTTCTTGATTTTCAGCCAGCTTCTGTTTCGCAAAATTACTTTACCCCTATACCGTAATTCTCCTCCTTGGCAAATGATTTTTCACTACAGAACATTACAAAATGCTTTGAAAAGACTAAGGGCCAAATTCTTCTCTTGATTATATCCATGTAACAGATCAATGGACATGATTCTCTTTTCACTTCCAGGAGTGTAAAACAAAAATAAACCCAATGAAGTCAATAGAGGTGCACTGATGGAAACCCATTGTATGTCACAGGAGAAGCAGGTCCAGTGACTTCAGCGGAGTTGCACAGGTGTACCTCAAAGCAGAATTTGTCCCTAACTATTCTCTCTCTACCACATTTCTCCTGTTGTTATGGCAGCAATATAGATGAGGAACTTCAGCACATTGCTGCAGTTTAGCAAGACCTCCCTCTCTCAAAAATCCATGCTGACTCTCCTACTAGATGACATTTTTCAGTGTATTCTTAAAGACTCTCAGGCCTGTAAGGAAGCGTTTAATATGATTCAAGCTGCCATTGAATTATGTTCTCTACCATCTGGCCTTTCCCCCAGTATTCAGGAATCCCACTGTCTATCAGAGAACGGAACCCTGTCTCATTTCTGTTTTTCTCCCCTTTACAATTCATGGAGACATGGTACTTAGTTGACTAATGGAGCATCCAGTCTTCTCTCACATTGACTGTTTCTATGGAAATCACAATACTAGTTCTGCTGCTGCTGTAAAGGGAAATATATGAGCCCTCTCAATCATCCTTCTTTGTAAAGACAGAAACAAATTAAGTGCTGTTATCTTCCTTTGGAGGCACCCACAGGTGACTCCCCTTGCGGGGCCATGGGAGACCTATGTGTTTCTAAGGGAAATATTTGGCCGAGCCTATGTAACAAAGCTACCACCACCTTATCTCCACTTCCTTCTGATGTTTTTTTCAGTGAACCGGTTTTCTTTTTCCTTCTACTAACAGTGAAAATAGAGTCATTGAAGACCCCAATGAACTATTAGCTGTTCCATATTTCTTTTTCTCCTCTAACTATCCTTTTAACTTCCTCCAGATTTTTTTTAAAGCCTTGCTCTCCCCAGTCCTATTCTCTACTGGATTATTTGTATTGTAAAAGCCTTCTGCATACTGCTTATACTAATATTTACATCCCCCACTTATTCACATTGGCCTCTGCTGCCCTTTTTCCTGTTGGGCTGGATTTCAGTTATATCCTTGCCAACTGTTCTTTGACTTTTTCCAGCTCTATGCAATTTGCCTTTCTGATACACTGTAGGATTCCAAATCAGCATTCCTCTGGGCAGTTCACATTTCCTCAAAGTCAAATGTCCATAAGGCTAAAAACATTTTCGATACTTTCACTGATGGGTATTTTAAAAGTAATGACAGTAGCAGTGGAATTTGCCAAAATCTATGCAATGGGTGTAATGTGCAAAACATGAGTGGCTAGGGTAACTACATGTGCACATTGTTACTTTTTCATGCATTTGCCTGATTTGGAAGTGCAAATGATAATTTGTTTGGCAAAGATGGGTTTTTGTCCAATCAGGGGATGTGCAGGGGGCTGTGCTACAGTGGTCAGTGGGGGTTGATCCTGAGACTCATCAGCACCAAAAGCACCAACCTCTGCCACTTGAGCTGAAGTGGAAGGTCATTAGCTGTGAGTAGGTAGCAGACTCTGACTGGTGACATAGGCCAGCCTCTAAAAAGGAATCTGATCACACTTATTATGCCAGTGCATTACAAACACATGTTGAAATACTCTGTGAAGATGTATCTCTTAGATTTGAGGATCCATTTTTATTTATCCTTCTGTAACAAAATCAAACCAAACCACTGTGCTCAAATGAAGCTGGAAGTGATGATGCATACTAAGGGCTGAGCCTGGCTTTCAAGGAAGTCAGCAGCAAAACTCCCATTGACGTCAGTGGGAACAGGAGCAGACTCTAACAAAAGGCAAGAAATTCAAAATTGGGACTGATTCACTTTCAGTGCCTGCTGCTTGGAAGGAGAAAGTGGCACAGCAGAGTGAGCTGTTGTTCTTTCCTCCTTAACCTCGTACTTCCTGGCTTTAGTTCATTTGTGCTAGAGATTCACCAGCAGAATATTAATTTCAAAAGCAGGGCTTTTTTCTTCTTCCATTTTCCAGCGTCGGGCTTTGGTTCCCTTTGTCTTAAAAAAAAGAAAAACATGTTACAGGGAAAAATATGTCTCTAGCGTCCTACTAGTCTGTTGGCTAGCAGTGCAGCAAGCGCTCTCATCAGGGCTAAAAACGAAGGCCCTGGTTCTGCACCCAGTGAAATCACCATTATTTTAAGTGGGAGCAGGATTAGGCCTAAAGAAAAAATAGTTAGAGGGGAAACTGATTGGATACAAAATAAATAAGCCTTATTCCAGAGCTTCAATAGCAACAATTTAGAGCCAAGACCTAAAGAGGTATCATCTTTCCCCTACTACCTTCCCTTAAGGATTACAATCATTACTTTGTCATTTAAATAATACAGTGATAGCATTTCTGGAAGTACCCTCTTAGGTACTTCCTGGGATGGCATCAGGGGGTACCCTGAGCCATGAAGAGATTTGAATTTTTTTGTTCAGCTTAGATCCACATTGAAATGAAACAACTTTCTGTACTTGACACATAAAAACATTAGAAATTAGAAACTAAGGCACAAAAGAACTTAGGAATTGCCATAACTAAACAGTTTGATGGTTCATCTAAACTGAAATTCTGTCTACAACAATGGCCAATGCAAAATGCTTTAGACGGGTATTTAAACCTCCCTTAATGCTGCTTCACCATCCCATGGGAAGCTATTTCTTTCTGCCCTAAGAGGTTAATTAGTTATCCTTTCAACAATAGCCCTCTGTTACCCTTTCAATACTAGCTTTATAATTTTTTACCTAGCTACAGGATGGACATGGGGTATCCTGGACATTCTGAGGCATGAAATGGTTAACAAGCCCCGGCTTGCTCTCACTATTGGTGAGTCAAGTATATTATTTTTTATGGAATGAGAACAAATGATTGAACTGGCTTTATTTTGGACAGGCAAACTCAAGACAATAGAATTTTCTTCATTAACATGTGTAAAAACAATAAACAGATCAAAAAGGTATAGGGGATGAAGGGCTAAGGAACTTGTATTATTCTACCCTATGTGATTATGTTGTCAGTATTATTGTGCTCTGCAGATATTGCTTTCAGCAGTTACCTTTGAATAAACAGGATTGTGCAGTGCTAAGAGAAACAAAATAAAAATCACAGAGATATTGGAAGACTCCATCAGACTTGTCTGTGCTTTCTCTTCAGCTGCTTAAACAGATGGACATCTCCCCCTCTCCCCTGCCCCAAATACTAACTAAATGCTTTAATATGCATTTTTTCTATTGAAAAAGAAGATCACCCTGAAAGAAGATCCCCTGAGGTCCTCTCATTCCCAACTACTAGTCTGCTTTTGTCTTGTTCAATGTGGAGAAGGATAATTTAATTGGTGGCCTTGTGAGATCCTCATAGTTTACTCTATCCCCATTGCACATTTAGCAAATATTGTAGCCACGTCATCCGTCAAAGAAGGATGATTGAGAGGGCTCATATATTTCCCTTTACAGCAGCAGCAGAACTAGTATTGTGTAGCCAAGTAAGATAAACTTTTCAGTGTCTGTAGGTCTGTTGGAAAATTTATATTGAACTTTTTCTTCCGTAAACATAAATATTGCAAAAAAATCTACCGCAAAAACAAATAGTTTAAACAGGTTCTCACGAAAGCTAGTAGACTTGCCTTTCCCATTCATGGCACAGACTTGTGGTTCATATTCTTCAAATCAATCAGTTGAAAGAAGGGGAAAATATCTATGCATCTGTACATCCCATTATATCTTAACTTCCGAATGCAGAAATGGCATCTGAGAAGTGAAAAGCTGTAAAAGTCATTGTGAAACCCAGCCATGGCTTATTATAAATTCTACTCTCTTCATAGTGTTTTATTAATTCCACACAAACATCTTTCAGAAGGGCCATCGGGAAACTGGTATCCATAGAGCAACAAACTATATTATTTCCTGTTACATGCACACATTCACATTACCCAAGTACCCTCTGACTGCAATCCAAACTATAGTCATCTCTTTCCACAGAAATACTGTATATTGCATCCATCCTCATGAATGTCCTACATAGTGTGCTGTCACTGGCTCCATGGCTATTTCCATATAACATGAGTTAAACAAAATGCACACAGTTAACTCAGGTCATCCTTAAACATGAGCCTAACTCCTGTTATCCTCAGACTTTAGAGCAGTTCTGGTCCAAATGGGATCTTTTTAATGGCTGTTCCAAAACCCAGCTTCTCTACACACTTGAAATGTAGATCTGTAACTTGTAATATACCCACTGTATGTATACCTGAGCACCTGACAAGCATGCAGTCAGCATCTGCTTCTGTGCTGAATATGACAGCAAACATCATGGTGTGTTTGTGGTGCAATGCGAACTCAGGATAGAAAGACAAACATTTTTCACTTCATATATCATCACTTACAACTCTCTGCTGGGCTTCTACTGGCTTTAAAGTGTTCTGGAAAATGGAATTTCCTTGGGTTGTTGTTTGTGGCAGTTCTACAGTGTTCAGAGCAAACCACTTTGGATTAAGGGGGCACTGGGACTAATATGAAAGTCATGATGTTTCAGCCAGTTAATAAGGGAAAGTTTACTTTTTGTTACCTGCCCTGGTACCAATGCGAACAAATGACTCGATCCTGCCAGTGCTGAGCACCTTCAACTAGGTCCTGAGCACCCCAAGCAGTCAAAAGATCAGGGCCTAAGTTAACGTCACTCCATCAAAAGCAATCCCACCAAAACCATGACCTGCAATGCCAATGCAAGCGTCGAGCACATTTCCAGTCTCTCCTCAAAGGCCAATAGTCAGGACTTAGGCTCAGGTCTGGAAACATTAAGTAGAATGAAAAGGGGTAAAACTGAGCCAGGAGAAATTAGTTGCTGTCTCACCTTTGGGTTTCAGCCTCTGAAAAGCCCCAGACCCTCCTGTTTCATCAGGCAGACCTAAGCTAGAGAGACATATGCTGCTCCTTTTTCTCGGCCCTACAGCATTGCCCCTTTACTAGTGGTGAATGGGACAGGAGTGGGGTTCGTATAGCAAAAGGAAACTGATCTCATATATTAAAAGAAAAGTATAGCGTCAATGCTGGTTAACAAAACCCATGGCCAGAAATTGCACTGAAGTTTTGGCTCTCTTTTTTGACTAGGTAATCAGCTAAAGAGCAAGCAGCAATGGCTGTTGATGGTTCTCATACTTGTTAAGGAAGGCATGTACATGGTTCTGAGAATGACACCTGAAATGCCTGCCCTGTTCAAGGGAAAGAATCTCACGATCAGTATTAGTGCAGAGGAGGGATTGCCTTTCTGCAGGAGTAATGTCCACAGCTCTGTGCTACGGCTAATGGCCGTGCTTGTGGCAGCATGTTCCCCAGCCTCTACTGGTGTGCTCTGTATGCACGTAGCAGGGAGGTGTCCCTTGGATCTCCCTCATTTGTCTCTTTCTGAAGCATGATGCTTAATTACCAAGGGACTGGCATCAATAATTAGTTCCGTTTCTCTATATGTATTGAAACAGCCAGGCATGCTTCACTTGTCGTCTCCTGTTTGACGCTGTGCAGTTCTCTAGTGCGGTGGGGCTTCTTTCTGAGTGAGCTCCATAGTGTCAGCTCAGTGGGGCTGATGGTAGAAGCAGGAACACTATCTGTTTCTGCATTCTATGATGGGCTTGGCAAAGGGTTACTTGACAGCACCAACTGCATCTGCATGCCCACAGCTTGAGTTTTAATATGACTGACATCCACTAGCTACGGTAGCTCTTCACATATGTGAATGTAGATCTTAGAATATTTCTCCGCTCAGAGATCGTAGAATATTTCTTTGTAGTCTCTTTAATTAATGAGGTTTGTATGTGAATGACTTGTAGAGCAACAATATGATTTCACTTGACATAGCCTCTGGATAGTTGGTTGTTCTCTTGCCATGCTAACTGGCATAGATACAATCTATTACAGTTCCTGCAGTGGTAGTTTGGGATTCTTTCTTTCTTTCTTTCTTTCTTTCTTTCTTTCTTTCTTTCTTTCTTTCTTTCTTTCTTTCTTTCTTTCTTTCGGATGAATTGACTTGATTTCTCATGTTTCTTTTTGAATAGCTGCAACAGCTCAACCCCTTGCACATTAAAGGTTTCAGCTTATATTTTCCATCCATCCCAGCTAGGATATAGCAGCCTAGAGGAGATACTTATTTCTATCACACCTATAAACTAACAGAGCCTGATTCTGCTCTCACTCTAAGGTAAAGCAGGGATAACTATGCAAATCAGTGGACATACAGCAGAGTGAAAGTAGCATAAGTAAGAACAGAATCATGCCCCGAATTCCTTTTTGCCAATATGGGAGACACTCTCTAATAAATATTGGGATTCCTATATGATTATTATGATGCTTTAGAAAGTAAAGGTTATAGTATAGACGCGTTTGTTTAGGGGATAGGAAGCAGTTTCATTAAGCATCATCAGTCTGTTAATATCAGTAGAGCCAATTACCAGCTATATTATGTTTGGATACAAATGTAATAATGGGCTCCTGACTAGGATGTCAGCTGTGTTTTTCTCTTTGTTATCCCTGTTGCATGTTAACTGTATGGTTATCACATGTTCTTGTATGGCAGCGACATGGTAACTATAAAATGATTCCACTGGAAACAACGATCATTAAATTAGGCAGCAACTCACATTATCATGGAACTTAGAGATGGAACAGCCTTTTACGTTATCTAATGCTTCTGTTTGCAATGCAGGATTGTTCCCTGTGGCAAGTTTTCTAGTGCTTTGTTCACAATGTTTGGAATACGGCTACCTCGTTACATCCTGGAAACTGGGCAAATAACATGTGACACTAATGGAGTTTCTTTTCTATTGTGAGACGAAAACACAGTATCTTCATAAAGTTCTGATTAGTACCTCTCCTTCCCTCCCCCGCCATCACATGCTTGAGGGGTCCTGAGTTGTGATATTTCAAAATCCTTCCTTACAGGGGTGAAAGACTTTATGAAAAGCTTTTAAATGAATCCTAAATAAATGAATGTGTCTCAGGACATACGTGTGAGGCTTGGCAGCTCCATTGACCTTTGAGTTGTTCTCAAGACTCCAACTGTGAAGAATTGGTTGGGAACCTATTTGGAATCTGTCACTGCCATTACTTAAGCTTCTGGTGTTGCTGCAGAGGATATCATTGTGAGATTTTCCTTCCCAACGAGGTCAAGCATATGTCTTCATGGTGTACCAAGACCTTAATGGCTCAAATGTGATAGAAAATTGTGCCCATGCTTATTGCATAGCAGTGCATGACTCTGTCATCAGGGTATTGGGCTGGTGCCCCGTGTTTCCAAAATGTGGTGCATTTTCATTGCTCAAGTGTGCCAGGCTCTGAGTCTCAACTGGTTGTTGGTAAAGTGGAAAAATGGACAATGTCATAGAAAGAATAGTCATTAGAGGTTATTTATCTGTGCTGTAGAAGATGTTTAGGCCACACATTCAGTTTAAACCTAACCAGCAATTAGGTCTTGTCAAATCAGTTTTTCATTTATCCCTTCTAAACAGGAAGAAGTCCCTCTTTCAATCCCTCAGCCTAGAACTGAGAGTGGACATTTCCTATAACCTAAATGAAATGTTTCAATTATATACTAAGTATGTCTTTACATTTGCCATTCTGCTGCTGTGTGCTGAGCAAAAAATTTGCCCTCGAGTGTTCTAAAGTGATTTATTGTCAGAACTATAGGATGAGAGATAAATACTGCATCACTAACTGACTCCAATTTCTATAGGAATAATCTAGCACCCTAGGCACTGCAGGATTTAAAACCAAGAGTATTCATAACAAAAATATATCCACCATGATTTACATCCAGATGTGCTCAGAACCAACAAACAACCTATCCCTGAGAACCACAATAAAATAAGCATATCAAATCAAACCCACTATATGCTCATTCCATCAACTCACGCCCACACCCGAGTGCCTCAGAAAGAAGTTGGTTTTGCATCATGCCTGAATGATTAACAAATTCAGGCTCTGGTGGATCACGGTGGTGAATAGGGTGGAAGTAGATTTACACTGTGAGATGCAACACTAGTAAGAATCACAAAAAGAATGCACCATGATCATATGACTCCCATGATGCTCTGTGGTGGTTCAAGCAGAATGGAGACCATAGTGTACTATAAGAGATATAAGAAAAGGAGTACTTGTGGCACCTTAGAGACTAACAAATTTATTAGAGCATAAGCTTTCGTGAGCTACAGCTCACTTCATCGGATGCATCCGATGAAGTGAGCTGTAGCTCATGAAAGCTTATGCTCTAATAAATTTGTTAGTCTCTAAGGTGCCACAAGTACTCCTTTTCTTTTTGCGAATACAGACTAACACGGCTGCTACTCTGAAACCTATAAGAGATATAGTCCAGCCAGGGAGCCAGACACATAGAGGAGCACTGAGGCATGAGGCACCCACGTTACAGCTCCAATGAGACACTGGAGCCACTCAGACAGACACAGATTAATGCCAACTTAAGCAAAAATGATATATTTCATTTTTATTTTCCCAAAGGAAAATTGAAAACTTTTTGCAAAATAAAAATTTTCCCATGAAAAATTTCAAAAAGCAGAAACTGCATTTTCCATTGAAAAACATTCTGATGGCAAATTCTCAACCGTCTTTATGTAGAATGTTTTCTGAAACTCCAGCTATAAGCAGGATGTGAAATGTTTTAATGTTTCAGTTGTCTTCCCATTGATGTCAACATACAAATGCATTAGTAAGAGGCAGTCCCTGTCCCAAAGAGCTTCCACTGTACGTAGACAAAACAAAGGGAAGGCAGGGACAAAGGGAGTATTATTACTTCCATGTGACTGATGGGGAAATAAGGCATGGAGAGATGAAATGATTACCCCAAGGACACACTGGAAGTGTAATACAGAGATGGGAAATGAATCCACATTTTTTGAGACCCAGTCACAACAAAGCCAATCTTCAATGAATAAATTTGAATAAAAACACACATTATTGATTGAATATTAAATACTGAACAAGAGCTATCACTGGATGGTTGAAAGTTTTGAAAAAAGTTCAAAATTTAAAAACAAACCACTCAGGACCGACACATATTAGAAACTTTGCTGAATAACAGCATAGGATGGTAGGCTGTATTGAATGTTACCAACTGTAATATTCTGAAGGATTTTCTGTGATGCTCTTTGTCAAATAAGTGCAATAATAGCACTAAAGAAAAAACCTCTTCAAACATGAAGCCATTTTTGTTGGTGGTGCTGAATTTTCTGAATGCAAACTACCTGCTGAGTAACTCTTTGGAAGCACACAAAAAAGTTTGTTCTTTTTAAATGAGGATTGGTTTGGGGTATTGTTTGATTCTACCTTTGATAAGGGTCATGTTTCTGGATTAGTTGGATAGTTTGTTTGTTCCAATTCATTTAAAAGGGACCCTGCAGCCATCTGAGGAGAGAGCGTGGTATTACATTATTATTGCTCTGCAGCCTATAGCTAAGAATTTATTGTAAAAATTCAAAGATTTTCTGTGGGAGTCCTCTCTAAAATGAAGGCATTCAGTCTGCTGTAGTGTAGTTAATGTGCTAGCATTGCACTGGGCTAATTAGACTAATCTCTGACATGCAAAATTAAAATGCCTGATAAGATAATACTGGGTATCATCTATACCTGCAATAGTTCAATGTAAGGAATGAGGAAGATGACTGAGGTCTATCAGCTTCCAATCTTGATTCTGCTTTGATCACGTCATCCACTAAAACTCACCCTAGTCATGTTTTAATGCTTTTGAGGCTGCAGCAGCCCTATCTTCCTGTCACGGGAACCAAGAACTCCCATTAAATTCAGTGAGAGTTGCTCATATCCTGGGGCAAGATCCCTTAGAGGAGATCAGCCTTTCAAAAGGCTGACTGCTTCTTACAAAGTAGTGATTGCCTTCAATTCTCTTGGACTTCATTGGAAGGAGAGGATGCAGCACATTGCAGGTTGAGCGCTAGGATTTTTACTTTTTACACAAATAGAAAACAACAGCATATAGTTATCCTACAGTCTTTCTCTCTTCCCCCTCAAGATGTTTTAGGGCTTGTCCACAAAGGGAATTTGACCTGCATAACTGTTCTGGAATAACTATTCTGCAATAGCTCCCCATGTGTACATTATTCTAGAATAAAAGTGCCTTTTTTCCAGAATAATTACTCTGCTCACAAAGCAGAGTAATGATTCCAAAATGAAATCACTTTTATTGTGGGATAGAATGCCCACATGCGTGAGATATTCTAGATATTCTAGAATAACTATGCTGGTCAATTTCCCGTGTGGCCTTAGGTCTTAGATCTTTAGGACTAAATCTTTACTCCTGTGAGAAATCCCATTGTATTTAGCCCATGTTTGGGGCTTAATCTTGCTTCCATCAAAGTCAGTGGAAGCTTTGCTATTGTTTTTATTGGCAGCAGGCATATGCATATGGTTGCTGTCATAGTCTGTTCCCTAACTAAAAGAGAATGGCATTTATGACTTTGAATCTCTATTTATATGCCTGTGTATGCATTTACCCTATCTTGGACTTTACTCATTCGTAGGACTCATCCGCACATTGAAAGGCTACTTCAACATGCTTCCACTGCCACTGACTAACTTTTCCAGGAAGAAAGTCCCAAGAGATTTCAGCTGTACTGTAATGCAGAGTATAATGACAGTTTAATAGTATCTCCTACAAAGTGCTCTGAAAATGGGGAGGTTGGCTGAGATTATTCACTGCTGTGAACAAATCCCCACATTCCTCTGTGCAGATAAAAAAACTCATGCCTAGCAGCTCCAAGTTGGTTGGAATATTCATGCCTCTAATTAGAGAAACCTTTATAACCCACTCCTTACGCCATTCCAGAGTTACTGTGAAGAGGATCATAAAGAGCCTGCCGAATGTACTCTCTGATTCACCTGTCTTATTATTTTTGCTATCAAGCATAGTAGGGATGCCCAATGTAAGTGTTTCGCAAGCAGCAGCTTATGGAGCGATATATTGTGCGTGGCTGTGGTGATATCTTTGTAGCATGACAACAAACAGGAGCTAATAACATAAACAAAAACAATAATGTTAATATTATTAGCAGATAAATCCTTTCTACTTTCCTGAAACTCAGACATTACTCAGTAAAGCTTGGCTTTGATATTATCCTTGAGTTTTAATTAAAACATTTTTGTTTCTGAAGTGTCTTAAGAGTCAGTTAATGCAGCAGCATCTCCTGGACCCATTGGGAATTTCCAGCAGAAATGTCCATGGAGGCATATGGTAAATACAGTTATTTAGAACCAGTTGGTCAAATCCTTCAGCCTCTTTGAAATCAATGGGAGTTGTGCCTGAATAAGGGCACAGCAGCGTAAGAGCTGGCCCGTGTGAATTGATAGCGTAACTGGGCCCCAGGTTTGTTTGCTCACTCTTGAACTGAGATCTGTTTTTAACTGTAAGTAACCAAGAGGAGACTTCTGTATATCATTTACCTCAGTGTGTCCTTTTTCTCATTCCTACAGTGTGCACCTCTGTCTCTCCTTTCTCACTGGAGTCAGACATAATAAAAAGACATCACCGACGATTAAAATTATTTCTCTCCATTCCAACACCTGCTGCTGTCTTCCAGCACCTGGGTAGCATTTTAATATTGGCATATACAGTTGGCAAATAATTATCACCAGTCATCATTGTAACTCATGTTTTATTAGCATGTAAAGTGTTGTAGGGGACTGGGTTGAACATTTCTGTTGAAAGTCATAGAATGTGCCATACTAATAACTTCCAGGTACTATTCTTCCAACTCCAGGGCCTGATTTCCCCTTTGCTATACATGAGCAATTTCCACTGAAGCCACTGAGAGATGTGCTTGAGATTTCAAAGCAGCCTAGTGGATTTAGCAAGATATATTCCATTAAAATTAATGAAAAACAAGTGTCTAAATGCCTTGGACTACTTTAATCTTAATATATTTGTAACATGAAGGTAATTAACCATTGATGCAACCTACCTAAGGCTATAGAGGATTCTCCATCTCTTGAAGATTTTATATCAAGAGTGGATCTCTTTCTAAAAGATTTGCTCTCACTAAGTCAGAAGTTGTATACTTGATGCAAGAATGACTGCTTAAATTCTATGGCCTGTGTGAAGCAGAAGCTCAGACTATTTGATCATAGTGATTCCTTCTTGCCTTTAAATCTACGAATATCCTATAGGAGGAAAAACTGGGCTGGTAATTTTCCATTTACATTTCCCTGCTATATATTTGTTTTTGCTTATAATTGTTCTTTTCTGGTGTTTCAAACCTTGTTCCAACAATCTATTATGAACTGTGTGTCACCAGGGGTTAACTAATTATTTATTATTAATTATTACTATTTATTTGTTTATTTATTCTGATCATTCATAGGAGTACCAGTCATGGACCATTGTGCTAGGTGCTCTGCAAATACAAAACAAAAAAGATAGTCCCTGGACCCAAAAGTTCAAAATCTAATTAATTGTTCTATCATATATTTAATCTGTCTAATCAAAATAACTGATGATTGTCTAGGGATCTGATTAATAGTTTAGATGAATATGAATATGCATAGCTCCTTTTTATAACTATGAAAGAAGCTATCTCATTTCTTTCTTTAATTTTCCTTTGAATTTTTTGGTGTTTTTCTGCAGCATATTTTCCTATGTTCTTAACAATGATCAAAGATCTGGAATCACTACAAGCCTGTAGCTTTCTATTTATCCATAGACCAACTGCCGGGCATGCAGACATATTGCATGCTCTTATACAATATCCTGCCAAAGAAATGTCTTTAACTACAAAAGACCTCTTATGGGACACGAGAGAGATGAGCTGGTGGGGATAATGAAAGGAAAATATTCACAAGTGTTCATTTATTTCCTTTCCATGGATATTTATACAGTTATTTATACATACTCATTGGAATGTTTGTGTGAAGAGGAAGCATTCTGAATACGTGTATGAATATGTTTGGGCACAAGTATTTCTGCTTGTAGCCGGCAAGCGGGCCTCATGTTGATAGAAGTTTTAGTCATGCATTGAACGAGTAGTGAGGACATCATGTGACCATGGACACAGGACGAATAGTCTGTTATAACTGGTGGATTCTCAAAATAATAGCTACAGTGGATAATTCATGTGCTGCCCATAGGCTGAAATGTGCTGGCATAAGCCATTTGACATATAATTCCAAGAAATGAACAAACTCTGACAACTGAATTTGAGACTAGCAAAATGGCTAAATTCATTGAATAAATTGTCTCCCAGTGCTAGAGGTAACTTTGGGTTGGATCCTGTGTGGTGTTGAGAACCATCAACTCCCCGTACCTTGGCTCCTGCAGAACTCTGTTAACTGCAATACAGTTACACTGGTTTGAATGAGATCAGACAAAACCCGTGTGTGTTGAATGAGTTTCCATACGTATTGACTTTGTCCAGGTCTTACCTTAAAGAGAAGCTTCAAAGGTTTGGTTACATCTAAAATGTCTGGTTCTGTCCTGCCTTTCATGTACACCAGGCCTAAAGCATCTGTGACCATGGAGACACAGCCCATTCTACTTGGGACAATCGTCGGCTGGTATAGAGGTGTTCCAGTGACTTCTACATCGTCCCCATCTTGTCTCTACAGGGCATACAGGAGGCTTCATTATTTTATGCTTCCACAGAGAGATTGCTGGAGCATAGGGATTATGAGTGGCATAGGGGTCATTGGTAGCTGGCACTATGTAGAGAAGCCTTGTGACTGATCTACTTTACACTAGGGACTGTGCCAGTGGCCAGACATTCCCAGTTTGAGGGATGCCTGAAAGTGGTTTAAAACTACTTTGACCCACCTATTCTTGAGTGTGCTGAGCTCAACTCAGACACTAGAAGGGATCTGGGTTGTTATTATTATGTACATCCATAGCATGTTTTAATTTGCCTCCCCAAACAACCAGAACCTAATCCAGCATTTCTTTTATTTAGAAACAGCCATGTATTCTTTAACTCCTACAAGAACAAACTAACAAGAACAAGAACAAGAACAAACTAACAAGAGGTGAAACTAACAAGAGTAAAAGAAATTCTTGGAGAGGGAACACATTTTAGCTTGAAGGGCTTATTATAAAAAAGAGTGTGTGAAAAAGCATGATATAATAAGGGGAAATGCCTAAGTGTAGTCCATTCTAAATCTCAGTGTGCATCTAAAATTATTTCTGTAGTTACCTGTCCAGATATGAGCAAGTAATCATTGTTGGTCTTATACTTATCTGATTAAAGGATCAGAACTACAGAAGGTGAGTGTTTCAAAGATTTGTAGAAAAGACAGCTCAGTGCTCAGATCAATCTGACCTTGAAATCCAAGTTTTGTTATTGCTTCTGAATCTTGGCGTTTTCAGAAAATGGATTATTTCTGGCCAGAGAGACAGCAGAAACACAGAGAGCTTGAGAGAATCTGGCTTGTGCTTCAGAGGCGTAAATCATTTTCTCTTGATTCTCTTTTGGATTTTGCATAGACCGAATTAAACTAATTAATTATGGCAATGGCTTGACCATTAGGTGCCCAGCCATGCGCTAGTTGAGGGTCGGCGAGGGTTTTCCCTTTAAAGTTAAACACTGCTTGTGTTTGGCTCTGCGTATGTGGTGGACTTGGATGTTAAACACCAGGGCTATTACAAGTGGGCTAAAAATAAGCAGAAAGGTTTGCATCCAGGATGTGAGAACTATTTAATTTTTCTCTTTTGTCCTTCTTTGTTTCCTCTGTCGCCTTCCTTCATTCCCTGGTCTTTTTCACAAGAGCTGCCCTCTGTGCCTCAGTGCCCAATGCCAGTACCCCTCACGTGCTCTACTTTCAGGTTTTTTTGTGTCTCTTTCAACTCTTCAACTTCTGTCTCACCTCATTTTTCTCCTACCCTGTCCACCATGCCAGCTACAATTCTTGCTGCAGAGAACCCATTCTCACTGCTGCAAATGAAACCAGGATGGCCTATTTATTCTAGTGGGTTTTTAGTGTAGCAAAAATACCATATTTTGTATCAATACTAGGACCCTAAGTGCTCTCTGGGTGATGCTTGATCCAAGTCGGCTTAGAAGCAGCCCTTTATTCATACTCCGGGTGAATTATGTACTGGGAGGCAATTTCCTTAGGTAAAATGAGGTGAGTTAAGAACAAGGGCCGGCCCACAACATTTTGGCACCTGAGGTGGGGAGCTCAAATGACACCCCCATGCCCTCTCGCTTGGGCGAAAACTTTGAAACTCTGGGTCCTAGTGCCCTCCCTCCATGTGGCACCTGAGGTGGCTGCCTCAGTTCACCTCATGGTAAGGCCAGACCTGTTACAAACAGACTGTAGCCTTCATTTTGATTTTTCTCATGTCTGTGGCTTTGTGTCAGGCCCTTTGGGGTGAAAATTCAGAGTGTTTATAAACGGGTGGACAGTTTTACTCCACAAATTCAAGAAGCACATTTTTTGCCCGTTCTGGTTTAGTTGCAAAATTTCAGGAGTGGAGGGATCAAATCTTGAGCATTGCTAAACAGCTAGGGTCAGCTACTGCTCTCATTGACAAAATTTGCATTGACTTTGATAGGAGCAGGATCAAGCATCTTCAGTTCCCATTGGATCTAGTCCTGCAAGGTACTGAATGTCCTCACTTTCTATGGCATTGTGGGTGCTCAGTGTCTCTCAGGAGATGCCCCTAATGTGGGGTTTATTCATGCCCCCATACCACTTTACATTACATGGGGGGACATGGGAGTGCAAAAGTTCAAGATTTTCATGAAATCACACCAAAAATAAGCTCTCAGAAAGCAAACACTTGGGTCCAGGGTTGTGCAAGACATTATACTTGCTCAAATCCTGCTAAAGACCCTGGGATTTGTGTGGCTTACACCCTGAAAAACACCCCTTCAAATGACTCCCACTGAAGTCAATGGCAAACCCCCCAGACTTCAGTACTGCAGGTTTGTACCTTAACTAAGCTCATTTGGGAGGCATGTTAGTTTTGGCAATGTGGGGAGGATGCAGGAGTGGGACTCGGGAGACCTAGGTTTTATTCCTGGCTCTGCCACAGACATGCTGGGTGACCTTGAGTAAGTCATTTCAGCTCTTTGCATCGAGTGGGGCCCATCCGCTGGATCAGGTAGACCACCTCAGAGAAAGGAAACTCCAGTTTCAAATCAAGACCAGCAGGTCTGGCCAGCTAGTTTATAAAAGTTGTGCCAATGACATATGCTGATGGGCTGCTCCGCCAACCCCAGCTAATGAGATAAGCTTTGGCTACATTTTGGGCTAACGTCTCAAGCATTAATTTTGGTGATGTGTGGGACACTAGAGTCATATAGAATTGAGACCAGAAAGGACCACCAGACCATCCGGTCTGACTTCCTGTATATCACAGGCCACCAACAATACCCAGCACCCAAGGGAGACTGCTCCTGCCCCCAGCATTTTATAATCTATAAAATAGGTTTAATCTTCTCTAAATGTCATCTTTGTTTAGCACTGACTGGGCCTTACACAATGGCCACGGAAGTCAGTGCAAAGAATCTCCTTCACTTCACTGAGCTGTGAATCAAGCCTACGCTGAGCATACAAAGTTCCTGGTCTGTGCCCAGAACTGGGTCGATGTTAATGGAAGCAGAAAGACAGAAAGACTTCACTCTGAAAATGTGCCCTCTTTTGGAATAAGTCACATGCTCAACTTTGAATTATTTTAGGTTGCACTGGCAAAAAAACCTAAAACTTGTGAAGCTGCCACTGGAACCCTGAGATTTTTTTTTTTGGCCATTTCACAAAATTTTCAAAATGCCTAAATCCTCCCATTTCACTTGCTCTGCAATGGGCTCCATACAGCTCTCTGCATGGGATGCGAAGTATTTGCTCCATGCTGCACTGCATCCCAGTGAAGCAAAAATCATTCCTTGCTGACTGGTACCCTGCTGACATCCCATTTCTGTTAATTAGGACCCTGAGTGTTTAGCACAAAATATAACTGTGGCAGGATTCCAAGCTGCGGAAAGAAAAGGGGGGGGGAAATGGTTGGACAACTAAGGGGATATGTAAATGTATTTAAAATAGATTATTCTAGCTGCAGTGAACAGATGATTTTTTTTATTCTGACTGGATGGCTTTAATCAAAAATGATAGTTCATACATCTGCTCTTTGAAGATAAGCCTGCAGTTACACAAATCACTTAAAGAAGGAGGCTGGGATGTGCTAATGAGACCTTAAAAAGTCTAACCCATGACTAGGACGATTATAGTCTGGTTACTTCAGCAAGTTGCTAATTCTGAAATATTAGGCTGAGTTATATGTCCTGTGTGAGACATGAAAGTGAAACCTGTAGATTGTGCTGAAGCAATTAAGATGTTTTACAAATCATTAGAGAACTTTCTTGATTTAATAGGGCCTTACCCCCTCCCCTTCCCAACTTTTCTCCAAATGTTTGACCCAGAAAGGTAGCCATCATCCTGGCATTTATTTTATAACAAAAGGTGGAGATTATAAATTAAAGCGAGCCAGCTTTAGGGGGATGCAGGGCTCCTCTGGAAGCTGCAGACTCAAATTTAGGATGATACCAGAAAGTATTTACTTTAGAAAGATTAAGTGACATAGATCGATAGAACTCAGATGCAATCTCAGGAGAAACAGGTTCAGAACGTATAGAAGAAATCCATTCTTCCAAGCCAAAAGAGAAAGGAAACACATACTCATCTCGCTTCATTTCCATTTGATTGATTCATTAGAAACAATATTTAAAAAAAAGAATGAGTGAATAACCTGCTTTATTTCATCAGGCTCATGTGTTCATTGTCCATGTAAAGTTGCACAGTGAGGAGCTAATTAGACAGAGACTTTGTGGCTTTGAATATGAAGCACTTGGACTGTACAGTCATCAACAAGTGTGGATTTGGGGCCTGATCCAAAGCCCATTGAAGTCAGTGGAAAGTTCCCATTAACTTCACTGGGCTTTGGATCAGGCCTTGGTGAGAATGTGGTAATGGTGTGGCACGTAGCTGCTGAAGAGATCAAAAGCTGAGGATCAGAAGAAAAAGATGGGTCCTCCTCTGTTTATCCTTTGCCAGATGTGGTGTTTCTCTTTCCATGCTATTTACATCCCCATTCCCTAGCATAGCAATGGCAGCACAAGAACTTTGTTGGCTAAGCTGCCTTGACTCCTTACTGCCCTCTGGCCCTTGTGATGGGGTCAGGGTACATTGGTCCCAGAGGATATGTTAACACGATTTCCAGCAGCATTCAATAATCTCCATTTTCACATGAACTTTTGTCTGCAGAGACAGGGAGATGTGTTTGTGGAACAGCTCTTTCCCAGGACTCTTTATTTCTTGCAGACCTATTGGTGAGGCGAAACAATCTATTTTTGAACTACCAAGTTTAAAAAAAAAACCACTGTATGTGGCGAGAGCTTCTGGAGATGTTGGGCATCTTTCCCGCTGAGTCAGAATGGTGGCTGAGTGGATGCCAATGGGTTCAGTTTGCCTGGGGTGGTAAGATTCTCTTTGGGTTTTGGATGCACATTAACCTGAAACCTGGCTCCCCCAACTCTCAAAGGAGGGACACTGTGAAACTTGATAAGCCACTCCTTCTATCAAAACAGGGCCTAAGACGCCTCATTACTTTTTCCTACTTTTGGATCTCTAGCACGTGGCAGATTGGGGCAGTTAACCACATCTGACATCTTTGTGGGACCAGCTAAGCAGGCCTGTTTCTCTTCTACTTGTACCATCTCATCACTGGTATCTTCCAGAGAAAGGTCCACCTGCCTCCTTCATCCCCTGTTCAGCAGCATTTTGAAGGATCACAAACACCTTTCTGCTGCTGATCACCTATGCCTCAGTCTGCGACCTAAGGTGTCCAAAAAGGGCACTGTTCAGCTAGGAATTCCCAGAGGTTCCCTGTTCTCATGAGCCTCCGAGCTGATAGTAACTGAACTACTGATGGCCTGGGAGGAGAGTCCAGCTGAGGCTGGGGAAGGTGGAGAAAGAAAAGGAAAGAGTGGGAAAATGTATTAAAAACCTTCAGAAAATATTGTTAATATCTATCAGTGGTTTAGGTTGGTTTTTTTATTAATTATTATTAATAAATTAATATTCCCTGGACACAGCTCTGAATGTTGTGAGCTTTTCTGACTATATTTCCCTTTGGTTCAACAATAGGTGTCTACAGCAATTAGCATTAGACTTGGGCTGAGATGTTTCATTTCCTTGCTACAAAGTGCAAGGAGCATTGAGGAGCTCCATAGAACCACTATAAAATGGCTAAAGCTCTTTAACTATTATATGGTCCTAGAGAGGATATTTTTTTATAGCTATGGACCATTATAAATTCTCTAGCTGATGAGCCTTACATTGAATTTTTTGTCCAGACTCTAAACTGTAATTGCTTAATAATTAATTCTCCTGCTATGGTGAAATAAGTAACTGGAATGCGTCGATATTGTTTACAACCTAGGATTGTTCTTCTTCTTTCAGGCCCAAGTCTGCAAGGCAACGAGCGCCTTCAACTCTGTCTCAAGAGCCTCTCTGCACCTTACAGGATGAAGCCCCCTCTTCAAGTCAGTTCAGTTTGCAGAGATTTGGGAGCTGGATCTCTCGGTGTGATGCTGTTTGGGTTCCTACTTTCATGGGTCTCATTCTCATCTCCTGGGAGGTTTGGATCCAGGATTTCAGTTTGGCCTACTGTAACAATGGATATTGTCACCACTTTCTGCTTCCAGTTTTCCCATACACTTTGTCTCTAGGCTCCAAGTCTTCAACCTCTCAGCTGCTTGGCCTTTGCTCTACCCTCTTGCTCTAACCACCTTCTTCTCTGTAGGTGCCCCTAAGATATTTCACTCTAGTGAGCACCATGATTTAGTTTAGTACATACACTTTTCAGGAAATAATGCCCTTCTTTAAACTCCCACTGACCTTTTAAGTCTTGGATAATTAAAACACAGGTGCATTTTAAAGAATGGCTCCAGATGTCCAGCACATCCAGCTGAACATAGCACAATCCATATAACATACAAACCAGGGGTTACCTGGTGAAATTAATAGGCAGCAGGTTTAAAACAAACGTAAGGAAGTCCTTCTTTTTACAATAAAGTCAACGTGGGGAGCTTGTTTCCAGGGGATGTTGTGAAGGCACAAAGTATAACTGAGTTCAGAAAATAAATAGATCAGTTGATGGAGGATTGGTCCATTAATGACTATTAGCCAGGATGGTCAGGGATGCAACCCCATGCTCTGAAGTGCCCCTACACCTCTGACTGCTAGACCTGGGACTGGATGACATGAGATGGATCATGTGATAATTACCCTGTTCTGTTCACTCCCTCAGAAACATTTGGCACTGGCCACTGTTGGAAGACAGGATACTGGGCTAGATGGACCAGTGGTTGGACACAATGTGGCCATTCTTTATGTTCTACCAGTTAACCACTTTACTTTATCAGGACAACTACATGGGCTCAGGGAAAAATACTGACAGTTTTTAATTCATTGATCCCATTCAGAAACATCAAAGAACCATCCTCCATCATCTAACAATTTGGTAGCTGCACAGGACTTTGTCTGTTCCCAATTTTATTCCACTATACTGCACTGCAGAAAGTGTCATGCATTGCCTGGAATAAAATTCCAGACCTTCTGCACCACACAAAAACACAAATCCCACCCTTTTGAGCTAAAACATGTTCTTACAAATGGGCCACTGGCCTGTTGGTTTACTGTGATACAATAATAAATAAATAATTGTTCATTAACTGTAGCAACATTAGGGCCTGTTAAGTCTGTGATTCAGCCACTTGAGAGCAGCACATCTGAGCAGGTCTTACATTCTGTATGCAAGGGGGATTGGTATACTTGTAAACGCACATACAAATATATTGCACTCACTCCATTAGTCCTATAGTTTGGGCTACATTCCAGACCTAATTTATATGGTGCCCCTTCTTCAAGGTCAGTTCAGTTTGCAGAGATTTGGGAGCTGGAACTCTTGGTGTGATGCTTTTTGGTTCCTACTTTCATGGGTCTCATCTTTCAACTCCTGGGAGTTTTGGATCCAGGTTTGTTTCAGCAAATATTACTAAGTCTAAAGGGTCCCCCCTTGGGTGAACCGTAGAGTCTGTATCTCCTATTATATTCTCAGTGCTATTATTTCTTTGTGAGGGCTGTATTTTCATCAGAACTTCTTCTTTTTTGTTGTCTCACCTCTTATAAGTGATACTATCACTTCTTCGGAAGCAAGTGTCCACCTACTCCTATGGTGTTCTCCAGATGCTTTCTGACTGTAGTGTAGAAGACTTACCTAGTCTTGGAAGTTTGCTGTCTGTATGCCAAGCCTTTTTAAAGGATTGCAGACCAGTTTGGGTCAAGTAAGAAAATGTCTGAACTTACACCCAAGACAGCACACTCATTCTCTTCCCCAAAAAGTGATTATACAGTGTGACACCCCGCTTCCCCCGCCCACAAACCCCCAGCCCATTGACACTAGTGGGAGAGTTATACAATATTTAATGGGTCCAATCCTGTTCTCATGGAAATCAGTGGTAGTTTTGCTATTACTTTCAAGTAGGATTCTGGGTGCAGGATTGGGCTCATCATTGTTATTCATGAGTTGTATCTGCAAGTATTCAGTGTAATCTTGTTATAATGTAATTCAATAAGGTATATGTTTCTACTGCTCATCAGTCATAAAGCTGGTAATTAGTCCTACACCTCTACAGCTATGACAATACCTAATAGTATTATCACAGAGAATGTATTGAGAATGTGTTTTGTATTTTCATTCTTGCAACTGAAAGGGAACAAATCTGCACTGTGTTTTTTTTAAATTAAATGTATCTGTTGAATCCCACTCTAATTTAGGTTTTAGAGGTTCCATCAATATCAGGGCAAATAATAAATATGCAGATGCTTGGACTGCATCAGTTTTCGTGCTGTGATAAAGAGCTCATTTAGTGGAAAGCTCTTGTGTTTATACATACTCTATTTCTTCACCAGCACTAAATAGATCAGTTATTTCATTCGTTCTTCCACAGAATAAAGTCGCTGATGGTACAGTGCCCAACTGCAGAGAAACCTCTTTATAAAAATGATGTTCATTCCCCTCCCACCCTGACCAACCTGATTTCATGTCTTCAGGAGCCCTGTGTCAATTATAGGCTAGGAAAGAAAGAAAAAGCTGCTGTCAAGGGATTTCCGAGGAGTGGAATTGCCATGCAGATCTAGTTACGCCATGTAAAATTAATCATTGTATTTCTGCTGCTACCTTGTTTTTCTATTTGTGTCACACAGGGATTCTTAAATGACCTAATACTGAATCTGGTGACTTACAGGCTGGAGACCACAATGTTTGCTATGCCCTGACAGAGAATGGATTGATCTGTAGGTTGCAGTTGATCCTCATTTGCTTTGGAGTCTGCTCGCCTCTTGAGCCACCTCATTAATCATTCCTGGATTTCACCCTTCCAGAAATGCGGAACTTGTAAGTGGACTATTGTTTCTTTGCAGACTATATTTTTTTTAAATAATTTAATGTGTGATAAGCACAAAATCAAAGGGACATTGTGCAATCTTTCAGAGGGTAACGAAAAGTGACATTGGAGGTCCCAGTCTGCACTCTTATTCCATCCCTATTAATCAATGCACTTTAAGTGCATGCTTAACTTTACACATGTGTTTAGGATTAAGTGCTTTGCTGAATAAGGATGGACTTACACAAATACTTAAATGTTTTGCCAGACTGAGGCACTAGTGTTTTAAAAAGTGAAAAGTAATCCTAGGAATTTGAATCAAGCTTAATACATTGCATATACTATTAAAGTTGATTTATTTGAGAACAAAGGGTTTTCTAAGCACAGAGACAAAGGATTAGGAATTCCAGAGTTCTAACATTGGCTTTCACAGAGATGTTGTCTCTGTCCTTGGGCACTTTTACTCAGTTTCCCCATCTATAAAATGGCGCTAATAATAACTCCCACCTCAAAAAGTGTCATCTGGTTAATTTTCACTGTTTTGTAAAGTGCTTTGAAGAAGAGTGTTATTATTTACACTCTATTAGTAATGCAGTTAAATGGATTATCATTTTAAAAGAAGAATGTTCCCTATAGGTGAAATATTGGTAACTAAATATTACACATTTATTTAAACTTTTTTGGTTGTATTTCTCTCCCAAGGGCATGGATTTAGACAGTGTGTTAAAAAGAAGCTGCCCTATTAATGAATTTTCAGTTGCTTGTCCTAGTGTTGTATATACATTGTATTGAGTTTCACCAGCTGGTATTTCTTGATTAGTATATTGTCAGGTGATCACTTCATTAACAGGACCCAAATAACCGTTTCTAATATTGTGACAAGTCCTGCAGCTTTTGCTCATGCAAAATGGCCTCCATGGGAGTTTTGCATGAGCAAGGGCAGCAGAATTTAAACTTAATGCTTTGCACATCCTTTTAAAGTTGATTTTTTTTGAGAACAAAGGGTCTTCTAAGCACAAAGATAGAGGATTAGGAATTCCAGAGTTCTAACATTGGCTTTGACAGAGACATTGTCACCATCCTTGGGCACTTTTACTCAGTTTACCTCATCTGTAAAAATGGCACTAATAATAACTCCTATCTCAAAAAAGTGTCATCTAGTTTAACTTATCACTGTTTGTAAAGTGCTTTAAAGAAGAGTGTGATTATTTACACTCAGTTAGTAGTGCAGTTAATGGAATATCACTTTAAAGAAGAATGGAAATTTTTCCTTGACAGTTTCCACGGTATTGAAAAACCATCTTCCACTGAAAAAAAGTTTTGATGGAAGGTTTTTCACCAGCTCTAACAAATGTTGATTTATACAGCTTCCCAACTTGTCCATAAGGTAAAGGCACAGAGAAGATGAGACTGAATGTTTCAAATGGGAATACCTAAAGTTTGGGAACCAGCATAGCACCTTAACTTTAGGCACCCTCATTTGAAAATTCTGGCCTAAGGTCAGGAAACTCAAAGATATTTAGGTGCCTAACTCCTATTGAAATTAGTGGAAGTTAGATGCCTAAATACCTTTGAGAATCTGTGCCCAAGAGACTTGCCTGTGCCCAAGTTTACATAGTTAGCCATTGGCAGAGTCCTAAATAGAAGCCAGGTTTCCTGATTCCCAGACCTTTACCCATTGCAAGTTTCATTTTAGCCTGCTAGGTCCCTTTATCAAACTATTCCCGAAGAGCCGGGTAATGGCATGGAGAAAATTGCTGTGCTTTCTGTTCAGTGATGACCAGGGCTTCTAATATGAGATTCTTAAATATGGTATCTACCTGGATGGTTGCTGATGAGTTAAATGTTTTCATTTGGGAGCCTTGATCTTAGTATTCGTAAATCGTGAGCCTGTTCTGTTCTATAGGAGTATAGCTTTCTATGTTTATAAGTATCCTTTTGAGGATGAAATTGCTGATGTCATAGTCTAGAATTTGGTAAATTAACTCTCTTTGGGCTAAGGTGGGAACTCAGTGAAGCATTGTTCTGATCCGATCCTCCTGTGAGTGGGGAGGAACCTTCAACTCTTGTCTAAGTCAATGGGAATTGAGTTTGGGAGCTCTCAGAATATATGGAGCATCTTGGAGGATCAGACCATAAGAAGAAAGAGGGCATTTTTGGCTCTCTAAGGTATACAAAGGGTTTATGTCCACCCTTTTACTTTTCAGCAAAGAAACAGGTATTTCGTTCAAAGAGACAGATCAGCTAACCCCCCAGGTAATTATCATTAGTATAAGTTGGAATATGCCCTTTTATGTTTACACTTTACCACCAGCTGTGATATTGGGCAGAATCTGAACGCAGGTGGAATTAAATAACATGCATAGAAAATGAAGTAGTGAATGGGAGACATGAAAAAAATCTTTTCAGTCTTGACCTTTTGACAACGCTGGCTACAATTCCACTAACCTAGTGATGCACATTTTGAAATTATTTCCAAAGAGCCTGGTATACTGGATGGCTGGGGGATTAGTAATGGAAAAGGGCAACCTCAGTGGTTCAAATATAGCCCAGGTCAGTAGTATCAGAACATCATAACCATGTGAAATGCATTTCTTGGTCTCTGTCCCATTCTTAAGAGCTGATCCAATGAAGTCAATGTCTGCTTTTCCACTGACTTCAGTAGACATTGGATCATGTTCTTAGGGCTCAAAATTCACTACACAGCACAAAATTCGCTACAACCATTTGCCCCCCTGTGGATAGTCTCAGCAGAGACTAGCTGCTTATGTAATCTGAACAATTCTCTCATCCTTTGAGTCGGTTCCTCCAGGAAAGGACTGTGGGCCTAATCTGCAGATCTTACACATGCAACACTGCCTCTAACTAAGTGGTATAGATGTTTTGTGTGGATAAAACAGGCAGACAAAACACCGATGCAGTGTGAAGAGGATTGCACTGCCACTGTCCATGCCAGACCTCTCCCTTGGATAGACAGACAACATCATTCCCCATTCTCTCCTTTCTGATAGGGTGGCATTCATTTCAAATAAACATTCCAAAGACACTTCATAATCCATGTGTGCAGTTCAATATCCATTGTGATGGACTTTTTTTTTAAATGATCTTATTATGAGTTTTGGCAGATATGTCTATGTAATAATCAACTGTTGTCTCTCCTGACCACCCACCGCACACATATACACTTAATATTAGAACTGGCCAGAGAGAAAATTAATGGCTCTCTATTAGACAGCAAATAAAAAATGTATTAGTCAACTATCCACTGTAAAATATTATCTCTCTGCAGGCATACTCCGCTATTTATTCACCTCAAGAAAAGTATTTCTGCTGCATCTACTGTAAAACAAGTAAATTGCTCTGTAATTGCAGAGGTTGCAAATTAACATGAAGTGGCCGTGGCTGGGTTCTGGTCCTTCAGCAGCACTCACTTGGGTTTTTATGGTGTTGTATACTCACTCCGGTTCCAGGCACTTATGTGGGGGTGCTTAGTAGCACTTTGAAGGGGAAGGATTCTCATCTGTCCAGCTGAGTTTCTCTGGATGCTCATCCTTTCTGGGGTTTTGATAGAACTAACATCTTATGAGCAAGATAATAAATGAAGGAAAAGGAAATAATCAGCCAATCCCTACTGGGCCACTGACCTCTCTTCCTTCAGAGGGGCCTGCGGTGGGCCACAGTCTGGTTTAAAGTCCACTGGTTCACCAGCAGAATGAACAGGATACAGCCCTCTTCATCTCAAGGTGATTTGTGCCTCTTTTAGGCAAGGGATTAGGCTCTGCCCTCTGCTAACCTCTCCCAGGGAGCTGGGAAGCTCAGCATTCTTCTCACCTCCAAGAACAGCCTGCTACTGAACTGAGCTTTCCTGCTCTTGAACCCCATCTGCATTCTTATCATGACTTGCAGGTCTGATGAAGCGGGGCCACTCCAGCCCCCAGCAACTCCTTAACCCATTCCTGATTGGTGCAAGGTTTATACATCATATCACAGGTAGTGATTAAAAACAGAATTCCATCAAACACATACGAGCATTTGGGTTTCTATGTCCAATCACTGTTACACAAGGGAAAGGCATAGAGATGACTTCGACTGCAATTGTATTTTTGACAGTTGGCACATCAGGTGGCATGGAAGTGCCATTTCATGAGCTTTTTTCCTGCAGTGAATATTTGTGTTTGCAAAGGCTAAGGAACTGGCAATACTGAGAAACCAAATTTTCTGTTGCCTCAGGGGCTTCACTTTTGAGTATTTACAGTTCCTTTCTGATATACACAGCCTCAGTGAGTACCCATCTGTACTGCCCTAGAGATGACCTGGAGGAACTTCTTATAGAGGGTGTTTTGTTTGCAGAAAGGAGATAGTTCAATCTCTATCATGTCTCTGAAAGACGAACATGAATCATACCAATTTTATAGAACTATTCAAGGTGCCATATGAGGCAATCTTCTGTCTCGTAAGGATTGAGACCACATGATCTATTTGACTAAGGACTCTATCTAAACTGGAATTCTGTCCAAGAGATGGCTGCTTAGTTTCCTGTGGATACTTAGTAGCTCATCTCTAGTTTGTACAGAGGTTTGGAATATTTTAATTCTATTTTTATCTTGCATACTGGTATTGTTAAAGCACAAGGAGTTGTAACTTCTGTTACTGCACATTCCAAGGGAGTGGGGATGGGAGAGTATGGCTTGACTTCTGTATCTCTTGGAAACTGTAGGAATTTAGAAAGAAATGGAACAGTTTCTTCCCTCTCTGTGGGATGGAAGGGTTTCCTTTGAAATGCTCTAGTCTCTAACTCTTTCAGTGTATTTTGGAGTAGGTTGTTTACTGATCTTCAAGTTTCCCCCTGGATTGGTTGTATCTGTGGCCTATATATTGCTGCTGTAAGAATAATACATAGGTACCTCCTCAGATAAGTCAAACTTCATGAATAGGATTGGAATAATTAACCCATCTTCACAGATTTGATCTTTGCACATGCTAGTCTGGGCAGGCTGCTCTTTTTAGATCCCTCAGACTTGAAGTCATACGTTCTTTCTCTCGAGGGAGTTTGCTGAAGTAAATATGGCAGCATGTGTCTTTTTAATAACTGATTTTTGTCCCCTGGATTTTTCATATCAGCAATTCTATTTTGTCATACTCTGAAGAAACCTTTATTATCCTTCATGTCCCACCAGGGATCTGAAGACTTTGCAAGTACCTGAAGCACTGGTAATGTAAGCTGAAAGCTCACAATTAGAACACTGCTAATTCCTTTCTACATCAGTGTCTGTACTCAAGATGGCTGGGTTCAGGGTTGGTAACATGGGAGCTATATATCAATTTAGCCTTTAGTATTCTGTGTCTAGCAAAAGCAATAACCTGATCAAACTTCCTCTTCAACTCTATAATTCTGAACTAACTCAGACACAAAATCGTGCACTTTCTTAATTAATATAGCTTTATAATCCTAGGGAGATTTATTTGGGCTTAATGTAGGGATGAAACAGGGAAGTTAAAATCCAAGGCTCTGCTTCAGAATGCTAGGGAAATTAAAGTTTGTTTACATCCTGAGCAAACATTGGCCTTATCTTTTCATTTTGAACTGTTTTTCATTCTCCACAAAGTTTAAAATATCTAGGCAGATTAGACTGGAGAGGCAGCTAGCTAGGACATTCTAAGTCATCCTGTATTTCTCAAGCAGCCAATGAAAATGTTTCTTTATTGGAAGCATAAAGAGTCTCCAGAAATTCCCACTGATATGCACACAAATATCTGGCTGGATGGAGATGCTTTGCAGGAATTGTGCAGCATCCTAAACTTGATTGGTTTGGGTAGCATTTTAACCAAATATGTAAATGCACCATTTTCTGTAAATTGATCATATGGTGTAGATTAAATAAATATGCCTTACCAGTGTCTTGGTGGGAAGGATTGTGTGCTGAGGGTTCAGAGAGTCCAAGAATGAAAATAATTTCTTGGATTTCACTTCTCAGGCTCATGGATCTCAGAAATTAGGTTTAGGCATAGATTCAGTGCTGAATAAGAGCTAGGGTTTGCATTCAGATTTGAGCTTTTCTCATAAAATTTCATTCTCAGATGGATGAAATCTTGCAAAATCAGCCAATCTCTTGAGTCATAGCTGTAAAATCAGCTGTCATTTGAAAGATTTTGGACACATATGAAAATAAATCTTCTCTCAGATTTATAATTTACCCAGAACCAAAACTGGCTGGGTGCAATCCTAGGATTTGAGTTCAAAGAATGTCAGAATTTGAAGGGGTTCGCATACATGTTGCTGGTTTGGCCTATCTCATTGCAAGGGTAACCCCTGCAAGTTGATTGACTGGATCATAAAATGTTGTTGTGACAGGGCACTACCTGAAGAACCCTGATCAATAAGGTTGCTGCTGCCCTGGGAAGGTTGCAGGCTTAACTGAAGTTAATTTGCCAGTTTCTTTTGGGGTTTACTGACACTTTTGGGTGGCAGTTGCTGGGCTAATGAGGTAATTGGCTCAGTAATTGGGATGATATATTTGAGAGGAACAAGGATGTAAGGGTGGGGGTTCAAAGAGTGAACTGGGAAGAGGAGAGAATGTTTTGTGGAAATTGCCTTTTGCTGTATAACTGTGGTTCCCTCTATAACAACTTTGTAATGGAAGATTAAAACATACCTGGTGAAATGCAAACAGCCTACACATATCTGTGGCTAGGACACCCTGAGAACATGCTAGGTAGTGCTATTCACAGGGTAGGTGAAGGGATCAATGTTGATCTTGAAGCGGGCTGGCAACACCATTAGCATTTATGGAAAATGAAGCACTAAGTGGTTAAAATCCTCACCCTGTAATGGGCGAGGTGTCCTCAACTCTTGCTGATTCCCAGCATCTTGTAGGAGCAGTTGTAAGTCTTGCTCAAAGTTGCATAGGACGTCTGTGGTAGAATCAAGAATGGAATTCAGGGCTCCTGACTCCCTGTCCCATGCTTTTAACTACAAAGCCATCGTCCCTCATTACAGAAGAGAACAGTGCTGTATCCTCAACAAGAGAACAGCACATGGTAACTTCCTGTTGTCCTCTAATCTATCACCCCTGCTGAATACCTCCCAGGGGCACTCACAAAAACTTAATGGGCTTTACAAAATGAATTAAGAGGCTTTGTAGCTTTTATGCTGTGCACAAAGGATTCTGAAAACTTCTGTCATCGGTGCAGTAAATCACTCAGAAGTAATAGGACGGAGTGAAGAAAGTAGCATATAAGGTGAAGAATACTGTTGCGTTTACTCCCAATGGAAAGGATAAGAAATAATGTTGATTTTGAAATACGTATCAATCTTAGCTGTACATTCCAGTGAATATGAACAATTCTGGAACCTTTTAAAATTCTATAATGCCCAAAGTGAGTCAAATATGAAAACTGCCTCAAGCTTTCTGAAGCAGTGTTATTTGAATGAACATTAAAAGTGATATTCTTATCTCAAGAACATAATGGGTGCTGCTGGAACAATTTCCCATTGGTGTAAATGGGAACTGGACACTAATTCCAGGACGTAGAGCAATTCCTCCTTGAGTTATTAGAGTTGCTCAGTTTTTTTTAAAGAGTCCCAATGGATAGCAATGCTGTCTGTTCTGTGGTGTGACACTAGATGCACTTCTGCTGAAATACACCACTTTTGTGAGCTTCTTTCAGAGATTAGTTGAATCCTATCCATGAGGACTCATTATAAAGTGTCTGTCAGCCTTTTCATTAAAAACCCTATTTTCCGGGGCTTATAACTGCGCATAAGTATTAATTCCAGGCTGCAACCTATGATCTCAGTTCAGGAGTAGATTTTTTTTAAGAGCAACAAGTTCCCCCTTTAGAAGAACATTGTGAAGCTTGAGAGCTTGTCACTTCTACCAGGAAAAGTTGGTCCAATAAAAGATATTACCTCACCATCTTGTCTCGCTCATCTTCTGGGACCAACATGACTACAACCACAGTGCAAACAACAATAGAAGATTTTTTTAAAAATAAATTTAACAATAGCTTTATCAGGGTTAATGTTCTGGGAAGTATAAAAAAGTGAGAGAAAGAAAAATGCTTTAGAGGCTGCTTGAGTCATTTCAAACGTTTGGTTCAGGTTTTAGCAAAAGTTTTAGCTGATTCTTATTTTATCCCAGCTGGTTCTCCATGTTTAAGACAGGTTTCAGAGTAGCAGCCTTGTTAGTCTGTATTCGCAAAAAGAAAAGGAGTACTTGTGGCACCTTAGAGACTAACAAATTTATTAGAGCATAAGCTTTCGTGAGCTACAGTTCACTTCATCGGATGCATTCAGTGGAAAATACAGTGGGGAGATTTATATACACAGAGAACATGAAACAATGGGTGTTATCATACACACTGTAAGGAGATCAGAGGTTTCAGAGTAGCAGCCGTGTTAGTCTGTATTCGCAAAAAGAAAAGGAGTACTTGTGGCACCTTAGAGACTAACAAATTTATTAGAGCATAAGCTTTAGCTCACGAAAGCTTATGCTCTAATAAATTTGTTAGTCTCTAAGGTGCCACAAGTACTCCTTTTCTTTTTACTGTAAGGAGAGTGATCACTTAAGATGAGCTATTAGCAGGGGTGGGTGGGAGGAAGAAAACCTTTTGTAGTGATAATCAAGGTGGGCCAGCAGTTGACAAGAATGTCTGAGGAACAGTGGGGGTTGGGAGGGGGGAAATAACATGGGGAAATAGTTTTACTTTGTGTAATGACCCATCCACTCCCAGTCTCTATTCAAGCCTAAGTTAATTGTATCCAGTTTGCAAATTAATTCCAATTCAGAAGTCTCTCGTTGGAGTCTGTTTTTGAAGTTTTTTTGTTGAAGATGGCCACTCTTAGGTCTGTAATCGAGTGACCAGAGAGACTAAAGTGTTCTCCGACTGGTTTTTGAATGTTATAATTCTTGATGTCTGATTTCTGTCCATTTATTCTTTTACGTAGAGACTGTCCAGTTTGACCAATGTACATGCAGAGGGGCATTGCTGGCACATGATGGCATATATCACATTAGTAGATGCGCAGGTGAACGAGCCTCTGATAGTGTGGCTGATGTGATTAGGCCCTATGATGATGTCCCCTGAATAGATATGTGGACAGAGTTAGCAACGGGCTTTGTTGTAAGGATAGGTTCCTGGGTTAGTGGTTCTGTTGTGTGGTGTGTGGTTGCTGGTGAGTATTTGCTTCAGGTTGGGGGGCTGTCTGTAAGCAAGGACTGGCCTGTCTCCCAAGATCTGTGAGAGTGATTCACAGGATAGGTTGTAGATCCTTGATGATGCAATGGAGAGTCTTAGTTGGGGGCTGAAGTTGATGGCTAGTGGCGTTCTGTTATTTTCTTTGCTGGGCTTTGTAGTAGGTGACTTCTGGGTACTCTTCTGGCTCTGTCAATCTCTTTCTTCACTTCAGCAGGTGGGTACTATAGTTGTAAAAATTCTTGATAGAGATCTTGTAGGTGTTTGTCTCTGTCTGAGAGGTTGGAGCAAATGCGGTTGTATCGTAGAGCTTGGCTGTAGAAAATGGATCATGTGGTGTGATCTGGGTGAAAGCTGGAGGCATGTAGGTAGGAATAGCGGCCAGTAGGTTTCCAGTATAGGGTGGTGTTTATGTGACCATCGCTTATTAGCACCGTAGTGTCCAGGAAGTGGATCTCTTGTGTGGACTGGTCCAGGCTGAGGTTGATGGTGGGATGGGAATTGTTGAAATCATGGTGGAATTTCTCAAGGGCAAATACATCCCTGCTGTAGCTCCAGTGGTATGCATGAGGTGAATTTTGTCTAGTATGTTTTAAGAACTTACATGATGTAACAGAATGTCTCCAGAAGTGGTTAGAATTTCAGTTGCATTGGCATCTTTCAAGTCTTTTTTACATGGCAGGGGAGGGCGGGGGTGGAGGGGAGAGAGAATAAATCTATTGCAATCATTCTATCCATAGCTTCCTTTCCTTGATGGTTGAATTACTGGAACTTGTGGCTATATTTCCATCCCATACTCACTCATACACTGTTGGCCTTTTGACTAGTAAGCGGATAGTAGCGTTTTTTTTCCCAAGATTTGGAAAAAAAAAAGAAAAAAGGTTGAAATTTCAAATATAGCTGGGAGGCTCTGGAGATCTGCCAACCAGATAGAGGACAAATATTCCTTGGACTAAAAGAAGAGCATAGTTATTGCATGCTGTTGTTCTAATAAAGGGAGCACATGTGCTGAGTATCAGTGTTTGTAATTGCTGTGCCTTTTAATGTTGTGGGGAATATTATAGTTTATTGATTGGGAGTTGGTCAAAATAGACTGGCAGGGAACAGCATATGGGTGTTTTTTGCTCAAAACCTCAAAAGTAAATCTGTTCTCAATTTACAAGTAAAACAATGTTTTTTCTAACTGCCAGCAGCATACACTTAAAGGATACTGGACTTGTATGGAAGTAGCAATATGGGCACAACCTAAAAACAATGGGATTGTGTAAGTGAATCTGAGAGCATCCTCTGATACATTGTCATTCGTTGTATCTTTGCACAGTCCCACTGGTATAATAAAAATGTTAAATAATGACTAACATAATTAGTCCTGCAGACCCTTTTTTGTTGGGATGATGTGATAGGTTAAAAAAACCAAGCCATACTGAATCCAGGCTGCGTTTGTGGGGCTAGTGGCTAGAACAATCACTGTGAAACATAATGGGTCTGATTCTCCATTGCCCTGGATCTTGCCTAGTCATTTACACATGTGTAAAGTGGGTATAAAACGCCATCCAAATAAGAATCTTAGAGAGAAATCCTGGCCCTCCTGAAGTCAGTGGCAAAACTCCCATTGACTTCAACAGAGCCAGGATTTCTCCCTTAATGTTTTGCATTCACTTTGCTGTGGTGTAAATGATTAATCATATGGAGAATCAGACCCCATGACTAGGGAACCCTAGTGCTATTTTTGTGATCTGTTTTTAAAGGCAGATGCACACTGTAAGTAAATGATTCCTTCTGGTATCCTTCTCCTGTAGAATTACTCCAGTGGAGATTGGGGAGAAATTGTCTTTTTTTTTTTTTGTGAGGCAGAAACCATTGTTTCAGTTGGGGCTTCCCTCAGATATTATTAGCAAGAATCTCTCCCAATGCAGTATAGTATTACAGCTTTGTCAATTTTTTCTTGAGACAAAAAGCATTGAGGCATAGACAGAGTCAATTTCAAATGGACACTCCAGTTCTGACGATTGTTCTCATTAAATTAAATGGATCATCATTTGAGCAGAGAGCTTATTACCTGTCTGATATTGGAAAAGATTCTGTTTACGGATACATTTGTTTAGTGTCCTCTCAGTTTACCTGTTTATTGTGAAATGATTCATCATCTTAGGGGCTTATTAGATTCATCACTATTCCTTGCCTGTCATATTGCATCCTGGTCAAGAAAAACTTTTGTTTCGTCTGCAGCTAGCCAAAAGATAACACCCTTTTTTCTCAGATGCTAACTGACCACTGTTATCCACCTGTAGGCATGACTGTCACAGTGCTTTGTACCTAGCAAGAACCTTGATGGCCACCAGATACTTTGACTAATGCAGAATCAGAATGAAGATGCCCACCTTCCAAGTGGAGGAGAACCTAATTACTTCTGTGCTGTTTACCTTGTACTGGCTACAAGTCCACTTCTGTGTGATATTTAAGGTGTCACTCTACCTCCAGACTCAGAGTCTGCTTCTGAGAGCTGGATGTGGGAAATTCGTAGCAACAGTTAGACTCTGTAATTCTTGTCTACTGGATATATACCTAAGATTCAGAATTGGTTACAAGTAGAGCTGAGTGAAATTTGTTGCCTCTTCTTTCAGTGAAAAATGCAGATTCTGAAAGATTTCGTGAATTTGTGTCAGTTTTGCCATATTGTTCATTTCAGGGGGAAAAATCCCCAACCAAATTTTAAAAAAACATCAAAACATTTTGTTTTGAAAATGTCAAAACAAAACACTTCAATTTTTCCATTTGGAATGACTTTGTGTGTCAACGTTTCCTTTAATTTGATTTCAAGAATTCAAAACTATTTAAAAGTGGTCAAAATCAAAACATTTTGTTTGACCTGAAACAATTTCTTCCCTGAAATCTCAAAAACTCTGTTATTTTCCCAGCTGTAGTTCCAGGATGAATCAGCTGAGCCCTACTCTTCCCTCCCCATAGGAAGGCGGGCCCACAAGCATTCAAGAGACACATGAGCTCATTTGGCTACCCCTCAATTGTAGCAATACAAGGACCTGTGATGCTTATGAGACTTCAGGTCTGTAAAGTTTCTTTTTCCATTTCCATTTTCTCAATCCAACTGAGACTGTTAGTTGGGTAAACTTTTAGCTTGTGCTTTGTATTCTCCTGAGATCTTTGGATCTGCCAGTTATATTAATCCAGATTGGTCTGCACCTTTGCTTATTGAATATTATCTTTTTCCCCCTTGCCTCTTCTTTCTAGAGAGGGGATGGAATGAGAGCACTAATTAGACTCTGGTGCCAATTTACTGATGCACCACTGCCTGTTAACCCCGGAAGAGAGGGATTAACAGCATTTTGGAGCTCTTAGCGAGTGTTACTAGCATATGATATTTGTAGTAATTCTGTCACCAATGATATCTGCATGACATGCAAATTAACCTTTTCTCCATATTGAACTCTATCATGTACTCTTTCATTTGAAACCCCTCCCCACCCCCAAAAAACTTCACAACTCCTTATCCAGCTAGAGCCATAGTTTTATTGCTGCAATAAGTCTCTAGATATTTGGGGAGTAGAAATCTCAGTGTTCCTATAAAGTCCTTTTTTTTCTTAAACAAAGTCATTGACATTCCAGGTGTGGATATGGAAAATTTGTTATGGGAAGATAAGCTGCCCATGCCATTCACTGTTGGAAAATGTAAAGTAATGAGGTAACGTACCTTTACAGTTTAACAGCAGCACAGCTCAGAATACAGAGCAAGAGAGAAACCTGAGGTGACTGTGAATAACCCACTTTATCTCTCCGTAAAATATTTAGTAGCAGTGTGTAGGGAATGTGTTTTGTGGAAGCTATTTTGATATAAAACAAGGTAATAGAGAGACTTCATTTTAAAGAGGTGAAATTTAATGTATGGTCTTATATAATAAACGACAGAATGAGACAAAAATGTGGCACATCTTCATAATTATTATTTCTATTGTGGCAGCCTTTGGATCCCAGTCAAGGATTCTGGGCCTTATTGTACTAGTCACCACAGAAACAAATAACACAAAGACCATCTCTGCCTCAGAGCTCACAATCTAGGGGTTTAGACAATACACAACAGATGAATAAACAAATAAACAAGGATGGGGAGGAAGACACAGTAACAGTAGAGGGAAGTGTGATGACATAAGGGAGTGCATAGGGCAGATAGTCCCCAGCCTGACCGCTTTTCACAGAGTGCCCTAATGGTAGAACATTACATTGCCAAATTAGCTAGTGAATTCAGTGTCCAGGGGATTCCCCATTTGTCAACCAGGATGAAAAGATTATGGACCATTTACTTGTCTCTGTGTCAGGGCTCTGGTGAGAAGTTTTGGGATCTCTCTTTCCCTGCTGTCCAATCACTAATCCATCCCATATAACACAGATGCTTGCCAGTGCAAACACATGACTGGGCAAGCCTAGCATTACTTTCCTGCTAACCTTCCCCCAAATAAGACTCATTGGTTCAAATGTATGCAGAAAGTGGGCACAAAAGTACAAAACTAATTCCTTTTTCAGTTCAAATGCCCCCTCTGCTCCCCCCCCCAGCCCGCCCGACTTGGGAAGATATTTGGTGATATTTGCCCAGCTCCAGTTCAAGTATGCAGTAAATTGCCTAGCACAGCGATAGAATTGAATGGGAGTAAATCAGACCTAGAGGATGTTGGACAAAATAATGGAAAAAGAAGGAACCTGACGGTGCAGCCAATAGCTGGATGTTTGGTATTAAGATGTGGGACACATGGGTTAGTTTGATTTAATGCTGAGAAGTTAATTAATCCAAACATATGAAAAAAATAAGAATCCCAGGGCAGTCACAGCAGGAACTGACACATTCCCCTACAGTTAAAGAGAATCATAATAGAAGCAGAGGTTTTTAAGAGTCTTCCTATGGAACTTTTTGTCTTTGAGTTTGCAATATGGGAGGGTTGCGCTCCTCAGTGATAAATTCTCTTTTGCAAACTGGACTGAGAAGGAGGGGGGATGGAATCAATTACAAACCATATCAGACATTTAAGTTTGAACACACGACCTTGCAAAGGCTTGCATGAAATCTTACTAGCAATATAAACAGGATTGGTGCCAAACTAAGCACCAGAAGTATTCAATAATAAAATACAGCTGTCTCCATTGGCATTTACCCATGAAAGTTTGTCATTTTTACTGTTAGAAATGCTGACAAAGAGAAATCTGTCAAATGAAAACATTTTTTCAGAAGAGGGAGGCTTTCATGAACTGCAGCCTAAATATTCATTTAACATTTGAACATTCCATAAAAATAATTTATAATATAATTTCTTCTTAGAAACTCATTTCATATGAGTACTTTCCAAAGACCCTAGTTGAGCTTGGCAATGCTAACAGCTTTGCTTTGAAACCCATAATTCTTAATTATTAAAATACTCAATATACACTTTTCTTGGATTCTAGCAAAGCACATCAAAGCAGGGGCCCCTCTTTGCTTCAGCTTAATGCACACCATGTCAGTTAAGGAGGAAATAGGAGTGACACTGGTCTGTAGAGCATACGGCTTGGATTTTGCAACCCTCGTTTATGTAAGCAGTCCTAAAAAACTGCATAGAGCTGCTTGCATGAGTAAGGCTATTTGTATAAGGGAGGCTTTGCAGACCTGGATCCCGTGGAGGCACTTACTGTACCTTTTGGCCACAAAATAATATTGTGAAACTGAGAAAGTAGAACTAGACCAGCATTGGTTATCACTCATAGGTCACCCTACCTACTGACATTGATGGGAGTTACTTGAACCTTGTGGCAGGACAATAGGGCAATTGAGGTCCCAAACATGGGGATCAGCTTTTCAGTACCCCTCCCACTCCCTAAGCATTAACAGGAAGGGAAATGAGAGAGAGACATACAGTGAATTGTTAACTCGCCCACATACACTCTGTAGCTCTCACCCATTGTGCCTATTTCCTCCATTAGGATAGTCTTCTGAATCAGTTTAGCTTTTTGAATATTGTGTTATTTGATTGGCTGCTTGTCCAAATTCTTTACTTCTATACAGCCTTTCATCTGAGTAGCCATTCAATCAAAATGCACAGTGCTGAAGGGATCAGGTAAGTATGACGTACCCCCACAGTAAGACCACATCTCAACACATGGGGCCACATCCTGAGGTTTTAAGCATAGCCCTTTCTTAAGCAAATCCCCATGGATATCCATGGATCTTTTGTCTGATTAAAGGAAGAGTTGAGCCATAGATTTAGTTTCAAGTATCTCCTTCTTATTGCAGAGAAGGTGACAGTTGCCCCCTCCATGAATCCCTTCACTGGATGCCTGTCTCTTACCTCAGTAAATTCAAGCTTCTCTTCCTCACCTACAGGACCCTACATAGCCTTGTCCCCATTTTCCTGCTTTTCAATTCCTGCTCTCCCAACTCTCTCGTCTGATGGCTCTGGTCACGGCTTCACTCATGCTTCTCCTTGCTTCACTTCTCCTTCCTCACAAAGAGCTTTCTTGCTTCTCCTTAAAACCAGTCAGTCCTTTCAAGACCCCTCCTCTTCTTTTTTCCCTTCTTCTGCAGTCCTCACGGAGAGAAAGGGCCTGAAGGAGGTGTAAACTACACCAGCTTGGACTGCCTTAGGCTCAGCTCTGGGTACAGCACTACATTTTTAAAGCATTGTAAAAATATGTGGTTGTTTATAATAATGATAGTAATCAGTTTTCCAAACTTACAATGATAACGGGAGGATATACACTCTTTCTCTTCAGATTACCTACATTGTTTTCTTCGTACCAAGTCAAAGGTCCTTAAACTGACAGATTATTAAGTGCATTTAGTCCCAGACATGAGAGAGAGAGAGTGTTGTAAAAACCTCCTCTTGTTAAAATGATGGTCCCTGTAGTGTCCTCCTTGTTAAAATACTGCATAGTCATAAAATTCAGCTTGAAAATTATATGATCGGTCTCAAAGCAACTACCATCAACCATTCTCCTTGTCAGTCCTTTACAGTTTAAGTACCGATTAAATTCTATAAAGGTGGACAAAAATGACATTCCAGGTTTGTGAAGCTGAGATTGCTTGGAGCTTGTAGGTAATACACGGTCCAGCAATTATTACTGTTTAACTGAATGACATTGCAAGTAATGAGACGACACTGTAACTTTAAAAGAGTAATTTCTTTAAAGGCTAAGAATGACTTATCTTTTTTTAAAAAAAATTCTATATTTATTCCAGCTTAGCCCTTAACTCTCAGCTGTGCTATGTAATAATAATGGAACTGCTCAGTCAGCAATTTACCAATGTGCTTGAGGCCCTGTCAAACCACATGGAGTGACGCCATAATCAAATTCACAATGTCTTATCTTCCTCAGATAAAGTAATCATCAAAGGAGTGCTGGCATGAACAGAGAAAAGATTCAGGGCATAGACCTATCTAATATATTGAGCTGGGACACAAATTTGGCTGTCCTTGTTTGCCTTTCTTCTCTGTCTCTGTTTCCAATTGGTCTGCCAAAGCAACACTGCTAGTTTGATTTCACACCATCTATTTGAGACAACAGACCTTTAAAACAAATACATCTAGAAAGGGTTAAAATTCAGACTGCAGTATATTTTTTCCTTTCCTTCTTTTTCCTTTAACACACTCATTGACTGACATTATAAAGAGTAAATCCATAGACTAGAGATTTTCTATTAAATCAATAAAATATTTTTTAAAAACTGAGTTAAGTGCATTATCTGTCCATTACTACATTGTGGTTTGCCCTCAGTCATGAAACTGAGATAAAGGCTCCCACAAGGCAAATCACATTTGTTGTTAACCTATATTAGATTTTCCATATAAGGGAGCTATTTCAGGGCCTCTCTTCTACAGGGTACTTAAAGCACATGACTAACTTTAAGCACAATGAGCAATCCCACTGATGTCAATGGGACTACACACATAGTTAAAGATAAGCTTAACAACCTTGAGTTGAGTATTAAATATTCAGTATAAGCAAAGTAAAAAGAAAAGACAAGTGTTTGATATTAATGCCTATTTAAAGAGTAATCTTTTCAATTGTTTAAGGACAGCTAAAAGGAGAGAAGAGGTAGAATCAGAGTTTCCATCAAATTGTAGAACTGTAAGACTGGAAGGGACTCAAAGTCATCAAACCCCGACCCTCCACCCCTGCATTGTGGCAGGATCAACTAAACTTAGACCATCCCTGACTGGGAGTTGTCCAACCTGTTTTTAAAAACCTCCAAAGAGGGGGATTCCACAACCTCCCTGGGTAACCCTGAGTGAGAATCACTGATCTAGACCACCTTTCTCTAGTTTGCTTATGAAAATGTCTCATGGGGCTATGTCAAAAGCCTTACTAAAGTCAAAATATATCACATCTACGGCTTCCCCCCATCCACTAGGCCAGTAACTCTGTCAAAGAAGGACATCAGGTTGGTTTGGCATGACTTGTTGTTAACAAAGCCATGCTGGCTATTTCTTAAACCCTGTTATCCTTCAAGTGCTTACAAAGAGATTATTTAATAATTTGTTCCAGTATATTTCCAGCTATTGAAGTTAGGCTGATTGTTCTATAATTTCCCAGGTCCTCTTTGTTCACCTTTTTAAAGATAGGTACTATGTTTTCCCTTCTCCAATCTTCTGGAACCTCAACTATCCATCAGGAATTCTCTAAGATAATTGCTAATGGTTCTGAGACTGCTTCATCTAATTCCTTAAGCACCCTAAATTGAAGTTCATCAGGCTATGCCGACTTGAATATATTTAACTTATCTAAATATTCTTGAACCTGTTCTTTCCTGATTTTAGTGTTCATTCCTTTCTCCTTTTTAATATTGTGCTGACTATCAGGTCACCATTAAATTTTTAGTGAAGACTGAAGCAAAATAGGCATTAAACACCTCAGCTTTCTTGATATCACTGGTTATTAGCTCTCCTTCCCTGGTACATAGTAGACCTATACTTTCCTTCATCTTTCTCTTGCTCCTAAAGTTTTAAAGAACTTTTGTCACCTGCCCCCTTTGACCCTAGTTTAAAGCTCTCCTCACTAGATTGGTGAGTCAATATGCAAAGACGCTCTTCTCTTTCTTGGTCATGTTCACCCCACCTCCTCCCAGCAGACCTTCTTCTCAGAACAGCATCCAATGGTCTAGAAAACTGAAGTTCTTCTATCAACACCACTTGTGCAGCCAGCCATACATTCATCTTCAGAATATGTGTGTCCCTGCCTGGGCCCTGACTCTCAACTGGAAAGATGACAAGAATATAACCCTTTCCTCTGACTCCTTCACCCTAGCTCCCAGAGCCCTGTAGTAACTGCTGATCTGCTCAGGGTCAGACCTGGCAATGTCATTAGTGCTCACGTGGCTGAGCAGCATGGGGTAGTGGTCAGAGGGATGGATGATCCTCAACAACCCTTCCATAATGTCTTGGACATGGACTCCAGGCTGGCAACATATCTCACAAGACATCATGTCAGTTCCTTTCTAAGGGCCTGATTCAAAGGCCAGTGAAGTCACTAAGATTCTGTCCATTGTCTTCAGTGGGCTTTAGTTCAGGGCCCAGTTGAACAAATTATAAACTGGCCATGATCCAATGATATAAAACTCCATCCAAGACCTAGAATTGGGATGCTAGCTTTGCAGAATCCTGCTCTACCTTCTTTTTAATTTTTGTGGATTTTATTAGCTACAAGATAATGAAGGTCTAATCCTGCAACCTGCTGAGCACCCTCAACTCCCACTGACTGCAATGAGAGTTGAAGGTGCTCAACACTTCACAGGCAATATGTAGCAACTTGCAAGATTGGGCCCTTATAATTATGTTAATTCTTTAGCATTAAGATATAGCTATTTTCCCTAAATCGTTACACTCACAATTAAACCAAAGAGTATTTGCATTCCCTGGGACTTCAGCACTTGTAAGAAGGGGAAGCATATTTGATCCAAACCCTTTTAGCCTTCCTCACAGGCATAGTTCATTTGATTTTGAGTCCAAATCTGTAGCAACTCACACTGTTACTTCCCAATGTGAACTAACTCCAGCAAAAGTTGTAACAAATTTGTATAATTCAAACCCGGAATATAGATTTTTTTTAACCTTATCTTAAATGTATTGTAAGATTTGTAAAGCCCACAAGTATACTATTCTGAAAGGGAGGGGGGAAACACAAAAAAGACTCTGTAGGAAAATGTACTGCAACATTCCAGAATTCTAACCACTCCTACACTGAGAGTGTTTTTGGTTTACCTTGTTTTGCAGAAGGGTTTTATAAAGTCAGATTTTGGAATAACTACAACCCCATCACAACTAAAAGAGCCAAAGATGTGCATTTGACCTAAAGGAATGTTTTCTGAAAGATAATGATGAATAACTGGCTTGTGCTTTTATAACCATGCAAATGCTAGGTAGATAGAACCACACACAATAAGAATATATTCAATAAGCCAAATGCTCTCCCCACTAATAACCCCCTGCAACTCTACCAGCTCCAGTGCGAATTCACAATCCTGGCAGAATTTGGTCCCAGCTGTGTGTATAGTGGGCCTGCTCCCATTCCCAGTGATGTCAGTTGCACAGGCACAAATGCCTCTTCACATGTCTCCAAACAGAGGGGAACCAGTGCCTGTGGATTCTGGCTATAGGGGTGCAGAAGGAGGCAGTTTCCTTCTTTCTGCTTATCCTGTAGAGCTCCATGGGTCTCTTTGGGTTCTAGCTCCACAGGTTGGGAGAGGTCATCCAAGCTCCACCAGATTCTTGCCCCCACAAATGCACAGATCATAGGGGCACCAGTTACTGCACACATTCCCTGTCCCTCTGCAATAGGTTCCCTGGAGCAGGGTAGCAGAAGAATGGCTGTGCTGGGACAAGGTCATCTTCATATACGCTGTATGCTGGGAAGATGGTTTCTTCAACAGCTCTGAAAGTGAAGCAGAAAGGAAGATTTGGGGGTGGAGTCACTGGATCCATACCTATGAATATTGTGCATGGAGGGGCAGTGTGGCTACTCCAGGCCACAGACTGGATCAGTGGTTGCACAGATGTACAGAGCACCGCATCCCCACAGCCTTCTTCAGGACTGGAAAGGGATATTCCAGTCCCTGTTTAGCTCCAGTGCAAAAATTAATTGTCTCAGGCTTTGAATAGAGGTTAGATATCACCTAGAGAGGATTAGAAATGAACTAGAGCAGTCAAGGAAGGATTTCTGAGTACCGGAGTACCTAGCTGCTGAGTTAGATGAATTCACATCAAGTGTAGGATTCCTCTATTACTCAGGTTGAAAGCTCTTTGAGCAGGGATTGTCTTGTTTGTTCTGAGTTTATACAATGCCTATCACAATAGGGTCCTGGTCCATGACTGGGGCTCCTAGTGATATACTGGGCACTACAGTACTACAAATAATATAAAAGCAATTAATAACGTGTGACATCTTGCACTGCAGGTGCCAATTTCAATGTGTCACCAACTGTGACACATACAAGAAGCATTGTGGTTGCAGTGCCTACTAGGAGGAAGCAGAATTCAACAATTCCAGTTCACAAAGTTCAATAATAAAGGGAAGCGTTGGTGTGATTAAAACTTTCTTTTAAAAAATCAAACTTTTTCCGACCATCTTTGGACATTACTTAGGTGGGGGGAGGGGTTTCTCAGTGCTTGGGACTTCTTAAGCGGATGCAGGAGGGAGAAATTTAAAAGTTTTACAAGGGTTTTCCTAACTTTGTATTATGATTATTGGTTTGCTTCTGGGTTTAAGTTATTGTCAAAGTTTAGCATAGATTTCATGGGACCAAACTTATAGCAAAGTCATATAGCATGAACACAAAATAGGTAATACAATAAAGGAGAGACTCTTTTGTTTTGTTTTGTTTTGTTTCTGAAATGTTTGTCTCATGTTCAGGAATCCTGAGCATAAGTGTCATATTCTTGCAGGCATGGTGTGTGGAATTCTCTGCAAAGTATCCCATCCTTATCCCTCAACTCTGATGTCTCTCTGTATATTCACCCTTATCATAGAGATGGGTGTCAGCCAAGTGATGGATCCAAACATCTCAGAACCTTGGAGAGAAGAAATGGGAATCAGAACCCAGATCTGCATTGTACATCTGGCTTTTGTCTCGGTAATGGGCCAAAACAAAACACTGGATCCAAACGCTGCTTTTTGGAGAGGGGGGCGTGCTTTTGCATTTTACTACTCAGGCCTAGATAATGTACACAATGAGTCTATACTCCTATATCCATATGATTTATCATTTATGCAGTCCCATAGCTGTGCAAAGGGATTATATGTAAAACTTCATCTTTTCCAGGGATGCTTACCATTGACATACTCTGGGCACGTAGCAATAGTATGGGATTTGCTGAGACCTGCAGCAGGTGACGAGTGTTCACTACTCGGTAAATTCCCAAATCTGCTTATTATAGCTGGGTTTTTTTGTCCTTGCTTCTAGGCATATGTTCAATACAAGCAACAACAAATCTCACCCCCCCTCAAAAAAAACCCAAACAACCTCCCCAACTTCTACACAAATAAGTTATGAACTCATCTCACTTTTTTGAATTATCAGGATGAAGATATTCCCTCCCCTTTATCTCAGTTACCCCCATGTTAGCTCACCCCACTGTTTGAAAGACTGGGAGGCACTGTGCTTAGGGTCTGTTGGAATAAGGGTGGAAAGGCAGAGGCGGAGGGGTCTGAGTGAGAATACTTTGCCAGTAGCCCCCAGCCCGTTAAACCAAAGCATAAGCTCAAGTGCATTTACTGATCTCAGCTGGTGGTATTGCATACACAGCTGGAGGAGTAACGATAAGAGAGCAAAAGTGGGGCAACAAAACTACCTCTATGTATATCACCTAAGCCCTCTGGGGATGGATTTCAGTTCCCTTTCACATAATACCAGATGAAGCATCAGCGAGAGAAATTCTTTTAGCCTTTTGAAAATTCTGTCTAGACACTCTGGGAACGTGGTTCACTTCACTACACCATAGTTACCCATAGGACTTATCAACCAAGATAAATCTATGTCAACAAGAGCAATAGTAACTTAGGCCAACAACCTTGGCAATGGCATTGCAATTTTTTACTCGTTTTCTGTTTGTTGGGTGTCTCCGTGAAATCTTATTGCCTCAGCCCCATGCTGCAGCCCACTGGTCTGAATCCTGCCCCCCTAAAAACCTCCCTGTTGAGCAAAATGCAAAAATTAAAGACTCAGAAGAGAAAATGAATGGTCATGCACAGTGCTCCTTAGGTCCCATTTATCTCACTTTGATTGGAGCTGAGGTTGTGGATTCCACAATGAACTCTGCAGCTTGTAGATATTGTTTTGCTCCCATGGATATCGTCTTAGGCTGAGAGACACCCATTGTTTTTTGTTCATTGGTCTCAGCTGGTTCAGATACATAGAAGCATAGTTATATAGACATTGCCTTTCTGGATCAGACTAGTCCAGTCACTTGTCTCGAACAGTGGCCAGATTCTTCAGAGGAAGGTTCAAAAACCATCAGAGTGGACAGTTCTGGAATAATCTGTCCCTAGGGGAAGTTTCCATCTAATCCCAGCCCCTTAGTAGTTGGATGAGCATTTAAATTGTTTAAACTATCTAATGTAACAGTGGTGGTTCTCATTATCCATATAAATAGCTAATACTGCATTGCTCCTGGAAAAGCACATGAAGGAACATTGGTATACACTGGGGTTACGCAGATTTGTGAGAGTTTTGTTTCCTGTAGCCCAAAACCATTAGCCATTTGATCCTGGACAATTCACATATTAAAGATAATGATAACAGGGCACCTCCACTGGGTTAACACTTTAGGGTTGGGTTTGTACTGTGGGAGTGGTGACCGAGTTGCAATGCAGTCATTGTGCAATGCTTTTGTTTTCATGATTTACACTTGTTCACAAATGTCTGTTATTGGAAGCATGGAACCCCAATTAGCAGTTGATATGGAGCAGGAATCCCTATTAAGGTTAAACTGGTCAAAGTTTCCCAGTGTTGAGTGAGAAAGAAGAGCTGTTTAATCACAGGGTAGTAACTAAGCAGATGCCTTTGTGGTTACTTGAATTGTGAACTAAGTCATAAAGACGTTCATCTATGAATTTCCTGCGCTGTAGATTTCTCTTATGTTGGGAACTAGTAATGCTTTCTGTTGCCACATATCACTAATCTCACTTTGCCCATCCCTTCCATGTATCCATTGGACTCCTGGTATTTCTGAACCTGGTGGTGAAACAGAAAAATAAGTGTTTGCGGTATGCTGGCACCAGACAGTTACACCACTTCATTCCACGTTCTGTGAATCGCGGGGCCCAATCCTGAACCTGAAAACGTCTGTTCATCGTCATTAGGAAGGAGAATTCAAAGTCAAAGAAACTATAACATTTATAAAAAGTACTTGATGGAATGTGTAATTACAATATTGTAGAAAAGAAATGCAAACCAACAATATTTAAAATGTAATGGGACTGAACAGTGGGCAAATATTAATATCTCTGCAACTCTTCTTGCCCTCCACCTGACAAGGAGGGGAATGACAGGGAGAAACTGTTCTTGGGAACAACAGGGACATCTCTTGCATGGGGCTCAGGGAAGCAGGCACTTGGTGGGGTTCAGAGGCTACCACAGACTCATTGTTCTTGTCCTGGATGTGCAGGGCAGTTCCCCGATGCAGGGTTTTGGGTGCCAGTGGAAGGTAAGATCCCAGTAGTACTGAGCTCCTTGTTTTCCTTCTTGTTTGGTGGGGGTGGGGGGGAGGGTTGACCCCTCTGACTGAGCAGCAGCACCATCGGCAGCAGCTGAAGGAAGAGGAGATGGAGGTTCATGGACAGTTACAGTGGCCATGGCAACAGGTGGATCCCAAACTCATTTGGCCACCAGTTCAATAAGGCCCTATACTTGGGAATGCTCCTGTTCCTTATGGCATGCCTCCTGCTACATGAACCAGTTCACCAATGTCTCCTCCTGCTGAAGCACCCGCTTCTCCCTGGCCCTGAGGAATTCAAACTGCTCCTGGTTCCTCCTGTCCATCCCTATGAGCAGCTCTTCCAGAGTCCTTCTCAGGCTGTCTCCGCTGTCCCTGGAGTGTGGCTTCCTGGAAGAATGGTTTTGCTCTCTGGAGCCAAAGATCCTGCCACTTCAAAGACAAGGGTCGCATTATATTTTGTTTCCTTTAGAAGAAGCTGAGAAATTCCACCCCCCTCCACACACACACATAACATAACTTTGCTGTCAATGGCCACAGCATTGATATTGCTCAGCATTCCAGGAATGAGATTATCCTTGGTTCTCAAACAATGTGGTGCATGAGGAAGAAGCAGAAACTCTGCTACTGTTTTCTAAAATTTAATTTTTTCATATTGTCTCAAAGGAGGGTGGCAGTTCCTTCTAGGGGTTATGTTACCCGTTTGTTTTTCCTTAAAGGCTGGCCAATTTTGGGAGAACATAGGCATTTTCAAGGTACCAGAATGGAAAGAGAGACGGCTTTTCAGTCTTATGAAGAAGATCTAGAAATCTGTGCCAGAGCGATCTTTCCGCTAATAGTCGCCCGCTACATATTGCTGAATGGAGGGGTTTGGTCAACTATAAAGGTGGACCAAGCAGATTTGCACTGCCATTGAACATCAAGACCCAGCTGGATTTTCTGCTATACCAGAAATTTGTTGAAATTTGCACTGGGAGGCAATTCGACTGGGAATTGACTATATTCTTAATTAGCATATGAGCTTCTATGCAAAGGGAGATGCAAACTGCAACCCACCCCCATTCCCTGGTCTCAGCATCACTAGAAAATCGTGCCCAACAATGGTGGAATAGACACCGAACGTTTATTTGGTTTCCCGATGTTTCAGGTCAGCACCACAAGCCCCTCACCTCTCCACTGAAAAGGGGCACCACACTGTGTGTATCTAGCTGCCATACCAGATCCTTCTCTCACCCCTATTTCCCTTGGCTTGTGCAGCAGGACTCAGCCCCGAGAGAGGCCAGACATGAGGTACAGACAGGGTAAACATTTTGTGATCTTCCAAGGGAGAAAGGACTGCTGTGACGAACTTCCTCAGATAACAAAGGTGTTACCTTCCTCCCTCTATCTCCTGATTCCACATAGCTCCCATTGGTAAGGGGATGGTAAGACAGGGGGGAGAGAGGGGCAGAAGCATTGTAACTGCAATTTTCCAAGGGACAAAAGACAGCTGTTACTAACTTTAGACAAACAATGGTAAGTGTTTGTCCTATCCCCAGCTGGTACCTTTCCAACACTCCGCCTCACTTCCGCTGGTCTGCGAGAAGCCGGAAGCATCACTGCCTGTGTGTTGGCTGAGAAATGCACAGACACGGGCACAATGATTTTTTTGCTATTGTTAATACATCTGTTTTTGAGCCATAGATTCAGCCAAATGTATAATAGTGGTTCATCAGAAATCAATAAAGTCATTGATTTGTAGCCATGTCTTCTTTGGAGTCATTTCAGGGTGGAGTGGTGTGGGGCCTGGGCTTAAAATCAAGAATGTCACACCAAAGCAAGAGGAGATATTGATAGGGAGGGTGGGGTTCCGTTGTAATTTACCAGCCTTGAGGTCTGCTTCCTACAGCGGCTTGGCGTCCTCCTCAACCAGTTTCTTCAGGTAGAGGTGCAAAATTACATGCTCTCAATCTTCTGGGACTTCCTTCTTGCTCTGGCCTTCCACAACATCCTGTCGAACAATGAGGCAGGCTGGCTTGAGAAGGGGGTCATGAGCCACTTCAGGCTCTGTACTGGGAGCCCATGACAGCTCCCAGTCCAGCCCATTGTAGAAGGGGCATGAACGACAAGCCCTCCAGAGCGACTGTTCAAGTTTTTTGTCCTCCTGTAGAGGAGCCTTAAGTGCTTTAGACGTTCTTGGCATGGAGCTGGAGTCCACTAAATGCCCATCCAGTCCAGCCTCCAGGAAATTTCCTAGTAGAGGTAAATGTTCCTGCCACTCCAGAAGAAGTCATGGAGGACGGTATGTGCTGAACACACATTGATCAGCAGCTGGGTGTAGTTGGCAGGACAGGCAGCTGCTCTCGGAGCAGGAGCCATGGTTACCAGTTGTATTGATCAAAAGAATGCAGTGGAAAGCTGTTCTGATGTGGTCAATACAGCTCGCTACCGCTAATGGACACAAGGGGACCTATGTAGACTAGGGAAGGGTCCGGAAGAAAAGGATTCACTACATTATGGGACTGAGGGTGGAGGACTAATGAAACTTGAGACCTGGTACATGCCTCTTACCCCCAACCACACTGCAAACCGGCATGGGTACAGAGTTGTGCCACAGCCTGAGGCATGTACTTACCCACAACCCTCAGGTGTGCTTGCTTGCTCACCTCCTATTCACTTTCAGACATCTATTTCTGGGTTTAGAAGTGGACAATATGGGGGTTGGACACATGTACAGTTACTAGCATAGATGTGCCCAAAGAAAGACTTCCTGAGCAGTATTGTGTCAGCATTGGCTGTCAAGCTCAGAAAACAATGAAGGTCCTCAATACCAAGTGCCAATGGCATCGTGACTTTTCTCCTCCCACTTCATTTTCCTACAGTGCTGAAAGACCAAGGCTAGTAACTGTCTGCAGGACACAAACAGCTTGAGGCAATGCAGTTCCAATGGAGGGATGGTATGATGTCTGGACACATGGGGCATCATTTAAAGTAAAAGGAGTACGAAGCGATATCAGCTGGCTGATCCCCAGAATTCATCCACAGGGGCAGTTTCCTAGTAGCAAGAAACCATCAGTACCTAAAGCCTGCCAGTGCTTGTTAGAAGAATGCTGGCAGACATGCTGTACAATACAAATCAATCAGCAATAATAATCATTAATAACACTTTGTACCCATGTGACACTTTTTGTCTGAGGGTCTCAGATCCATGAAAGGGTAAACATGACTTGAATTTTACATTTTGCTTAAGGTCATAGACAAAGTCAATGGCAGAACAGAGAATAGCTTTGTTGAGTCAGGCTTCCTGCTCTAACCATTAGACTCATCAGTTCCCTTATATAATCACAGATATTAGCAATAGAAAACCTAATGTTCTTGTCCATCTACCTAATCCACCTAGTCCATCTATCTAAGCTTTAACCTGCAATTTTGTGTTATCCATGATAAATCAGGAAAAAGATTTGGGTTCCTCTCCTAATTTAGAAAACAACTCCGCAGTTGTAAAATCACAGAAGCTTCACAGGCAAAATCCTCGACACAAGTCCTGTACATGAATTCAACCCTCTGGTGGTGAATAATTTTTACTGAAGTTCATTCAGACTTCTGAGAACTAAGGAAGGAAACCCTGTTGAATGTCAATATGATGTTGGCACTTCACCTTGGATAAATACTGATATTCTGCTACGATGACTTTAAAACACACAAAGATAAACAACCCCAGAAAGGTTTCAGAGTAGCAGCCATGTTAGTCTGTATTCGCAAAAAGATAAGGAGGACTTGTAGCACCTTAGAGACTAACAAATTGATTTGAGCATAAGCTTTCGTGAGCTACAGCTAACTTCATCAAACCCCAGAAAGATATGTCTTAAAGCAGTGCCTACAACTTCACCATAGTTCAGACAAGGTTTTTATTCTACCCCCCTTACATTTACATAAACTAGTACCAAACTCTCTGTGAGTTGTCCTGTTGAAAACAATGTGAATACGGCTGGCAGAAGTGAGTTCCATGATGCAGTTTGGTGTCTGACTTTTTTCAAATTACATTAGGCTGAAATTTGGATTTGGAAGCTTGGTTAGCAATTGACCTACAGAGGGGAAAAAAAAAAGTTTATTTCATTATTCGGCAGCAAGTCCATAATTTTGAATCAGTTTCAGAGATGTTTTTATTGTTAAGTTCTTCAAACAAAAGAAAAACCTCAAACCAATCAATCAAACAAAAAACCCCACCACAACTATGCTTTGTAGTGCTTGTGATCTCAAAGCATTGAAGAAATATTAACTAATTCTGGCAACATCTTGGACCAGCACGTAAGTATTAGTATCCCTGTTTTACAGATGGATTAAATAGATCCATACACATCCAGAGTTATATACTGAATCAGGGGCAGAGCTAAGAACAGAGGAGAGTAGGTCCACATCCCAGTCCTTGCATTCTAACCACTTCATAACACTCCAAATTGCAACTGCAGGCAGCAGTTTAAGGTGGATTAATGAACTGGTTTATGTTAGTACCGCATTTTGCAGATGCTATAGACGGGCTAACCATATTAATTACAAATAGTTATATATTAAATAATATAATTTGGTAAAAACAATAGTTTGCTACGGGCCACAATTTACCTGTTTTAGCTACTTTTCACACCCATGATTTCCCAATCCTTTCAATGGAAGCCTATGAAGATATTATTATAAGGTCAACCAGAGATGCATGGCAACAGACAGTGAAAGTCTCACCTTGGTATTTTAGGACAAAGTGATGGCCCATGTGATGGGACACACTGACCTGGTCCATAGGTTGGCAGGGAAAGGGCAAATTCTTTCTCCTTGGGGTTAGCTGAAGGAACACAGCTGCCTGCCCTGAGTGCAGAGTAGCAGAGCTGAGCCAGCTGTAGAGAATTCATTAATTCCCCACAGGAACATTACAAAAGGAATGTGCTGGCGAGAGTAGAGGTTTGAGTGTGGCAGCCATAGTCTAGGCAGACCAATCTCTCGGGAGATCGTTAAAGGGCGTGGGTGTGCGTGTGCAGGGGCATGGGAATCCTTCTTTTCTGATTAACTTGGTGGAAGTGAGCTATGCTCAGAGTGTTGCTTTGCACGTTGGTTGAGGGAAATTTTATATTCATGGTCCTAAAAGGGGCAGAGCATGCTTTCGAGTGCCACTTTCGTTTTCCAAGGAAACAACAAGTTAAGGGGGATTAAGTTCCTCTGGACCCAGACCCAGGGCACTTTCCTCCTCCAAATGGAACGTTCTGACTCTCTAGGAAGCTTCTAACTCTGTAGATACTTGCTACCACCCAGGCAGTGGGAATTTGACTCCCACACTTTGCCAATTGGAGACAATGTGGTGGTGGTGGGTTTTTTTTGGGGGGGAAGGGGGAATTAGCTAGAGTTTAGAGGGGTGGGGACAGTTACGCTTAGTGGCTCAGATCCTCAGCTCAATAAATTGGTACAGCTACACTGACTGACCCTAGCTGAGATCTACTGTTCTGTCAGACATGAATTACCTGCCTGGGAGCTGCCAGGGCAATACAAGGCAAAACTACTGAGTTACTGGCTAATTAAGTGACAGAAAAAGTGAAACTTCTTCCCCCATTGTAGAAACAGGAGGAAAGCGGCTAGACTGTCCAGTACCTGAAAAAGTTCTGAAACCACCGTGGCTATTAAATGAAGCCAAGATTTCTTTCTTGCAGACACTAAGTCATCGCCTTTAAAAGAACAAACGTCTAGCTAATGAGAGGAACTTCCAGTCTGTCTTCACGGCTTTTCACACAGGATGACCTTGTCAGCTATTCCACTGGGTATTGATCCCCCCCAAAGCCCCGCTCCTCCCAGCCTTCCGCTTCAGACCCGCCACCCCGGTCCCCTGAATCTCACCGCACAGAAATGGGATCAACACAATTGATTCACGGGCCTGTAAACCCCCCCCCCCCCCGCCCCTTTGCCTCGCAGTGCTGCAGCGGCGGCAGCCCCCCCCTCCTTTTTTTTGTTCTTTCTTCAAGTCGCTGACTTGGGGGAGGGGGAAAGTCGCTAGCCACAATGGATCCGAGTTCTAGGTCTTTGATACTATAATGCACCCCCCTTCCCCCCCACACACACACTCTGGTTTTCTCACGACTGGAACTGGTGCTAAAATCTCTTCCCCTCTCCCCCACCCAGTTCAAAATAAGTTGAATAAGGAACTTCAAGGCATATGGGCTACACCGGTTAATTGTGCAGAGCAGTCGCATTTTATGGGAGCCATTTCCCAGCTGAGAAAGGAAGGAGGAATTTCCTTATTTCGGTTCAGTTTCAGGCAACAGACCGTACACAGAGCAACTTCCAAGCCATGCAGAAAACACACCACTTTTCATCCTCCAAGTGCTGTCCTAATTAATCTTTACCATGCCCCATGAGGCTGGTGAGCTGTGGTTACAGGTGGGCAAACTGAGGCACGGAAGTTCTGAGGCTTGTCCAGTGGGATAGCGGGGGCCCGTTAGAACCCAGGAAGGCTTGGCCCCCAGGCCTTTGTTTTAGAATGGCTAGGCGATTTGTATTCTTCTACTTATAGGGGTAGAAATAGGGAAACCAACAAAGTATGTCTCAACAGGAGGTGAAATCATTCCCTCTGATGAGGCTTTAAGTTGTATCCTGAAAGCTCATGAGCCCTGTCTGCCTTCGAGTAAATAAGAGAGACGAGGTGGGTGAGGTGATATCGTTTATGGGACGAACTTCTGCCGGTGGAAAGGACAAGCTTTTGAGCTTTGAGTAAACAAACAATGGAGAGAGAGAGAGAGGTAGATGGATAGCCGTTTGTATTGTATAGTGCAAAGCATGCTCTGCTCAGTAAATAACACCCAGCACAGGATGGCAGAGGCTGGGTGCTCGGTTGCCTGAGATTATTGTACGAAAATGAGTATCTGGGGTTGAGCTGAAGGTTTTCAGATTGATACCTTGCCCCGTTGGCAGAATGACTCCCCAAGGATTCATTCAGAACTTCAGGTGTCGGAGGGGTAGCCGTGTTAGTCTGAATCCACAAAAACAATGAGGAGTCTGGTGGCACCTTAAAGGCCAACTGATTTATTTGGGCATGGTTTCTTCAGAACTTCTGTGCTCCCCTCTCCCCAGGGCCTGCTCCCATGGAGTTTTCTGTCAGAGGAGCAAGCCCTTTCCTTATCCTCCCTCAAACCATACTTATATTCACTAAGAAAACATACAAGAGACCACAGGTAGGTTGGGCAGCTGCATTCTGTTTCTGGCTCTCCCACAGATCCCCCTATAAGATCTGGAGAAAGTCACTCTCTGCCCCTCAATTTTCCTCTCTAGTTTCTCCCATCCCAGAGATGATATGACTTCCTCCAAGGTTGTTAGGAGACTTTGTTCTTCAATGTCTATAAAGCCCCAGAAGATTGGCTGAGGTGAGGTGCTATGAGACAGCAAAACACATTGCTGTGATGTGTTTAGTTTCTCTACTGGTTGGGGTAACTGCCTTGCTTTTGACATTCTTTCCCAGAGGATGTCTCGGAATGAGAAAGGGTTGCTGGAAATGGCAAACTCTTACTCATCATTGATATAGTGCAGGGTATCTCATCACTCCTGTCACACAGGTGGGTGTTTTCAAAGTACCTGTGATGAGTAAATCCTATCCTTTAAATTAGAGTCGGGGCTGAAATATTCTGTCCACTGGGGCTGTTCATCAGATGAACCATCAATGGTGGGGAAACATGAATCACTTAGTGCCTGAAAAAGTGCCAGCCGGCTGGCTGCTTTCAAGCTGATGAAATTACCCAACAGTGCCCTGGGGCTGCAGTAGGTATTAGCTCCTTGGTAGTCAGCACCATGCCTATTGCTCTAAAGGGGCATGAACGATAGAGGCACACATACAATAGACTGGTCGAGAGTGGTGAGAAAGGAAAAAGCTCATTTTAAAAAAAATCACATTATTCATAAGGAAACAGGTAATTGTGGGTCACTAAATAAACCAACCTAATGTATTCTTGTGTGTCTCATGGAGTAAAGGCTTACTTGGAAAATCTATCTTGTCACTGTGGTCAATGCCAAGGGATAGATTCCTTTAATTCCCTCTTTTAGCTTCCACGTTCCCATACAGCAACTTTTCAAACTCCATCCACAAAGCATCATTTTGGATGGCTCATTTCTAGGCACAGGTGACTTTCCTATCAGAGTAACATCTTGTATTATAAAGAAATGAAGCTTCTGTCTGGAGCAGTGAGTCAGGTTAGAGTGGTATATAAGTAGGCAACCTTATGATGTCCACAGGGAGAGCTCCAGAAAATCTGCACTATCCACAAAGACAGGCAAATTTCATAGTTAATCTCCGAAATATTTTTGACTGCAATTGAACATCTGTCTCCTAGTAAGATCTAAAGACCTCAGCCACATGCAAAGATAATTGTTTTCCTACTACCAGTGTCTGCTGAATCACATGGGCAGCTCATACATAAATAGCTATGGGCTCAGGTAGGCATCTTCTCATCTCTGCTCTCATGGCATTCAGTTCTTCTGCAAGATCATATGTGATCCACCCCTACAGAGCCACCAACACCTCCATCCCAAGTAGCATGTAGCTCTGCTCCAAGGGAACAGGGAAGGTGAGCCACCAAAACTAAAGAACACAAATTTGGGAGAAAAATGACAGAGAAAAGAAAAAGATAACAGAGAGAGAACCTGTGGTGAAAGAAAGAGAGCAGCTACATTGGGGCATGGGAACAGGGGACATAGCACAGTTGCTTTCACAGAAGAAGGCTATGCATCCCTGAATTAATGCCTTAGGCCTCTCATCACCCTTTTACAATATTTCCCCCCTTTTACATATGGGAGAACTGAGGTAGAGAAGGGTTAAGGCCCTGTTTGCATTTTCAAAAGTCTGCTTCTTTGGTGCACCTTTATTTTGGTTGCTCCATCCCAGAGTTTTCAGCAGGGATCAGCAACCTTTGGTACGCAGCCTGTCAGGGAAATCTGCTGGTAGGTCAGGACAGTTTGTTTACCTGCAGCGTCCGCAGGTTTGGCCGATCGCAGCTCCCACTGGCTGCGGTTCGCCGTTCCAGGCCAATGGGGGCTGCGGGAAAAAGCGCGGGCTGAGGGATGTGCTGGCCGCCGCTTCCCATAGACCCCATTGGCTTGGAACAGCAAATCATGGCCAGTGGGAGCGGTGATCAGCCGAATCTGCAGACACTGCAGGTAAACAAACTGTCCTGGCCCGCCAGCGGATTTCCCTGATGGGCCGCGTGCCAAAGGTTGCCAATCTCTGGTTTTCAGAGTTGTTGAACACCCATCACTCCAGATGGAGTCAATGGGAGCTCACCTATTAAAAACAGGTCTTTGGCATCTCATGATGGGCACCCAAAATTAGTGGACACTTTTGAAAATTTTGGCTTTAGTGTCTTTTGCCTTAGTCCAAAATTAACTTCCATCTTATTTAATGAATATGTTTTCTATATATTACGTTACTCCATTTTAATTTAAAGTTAGATATAAGACTTGATTAGTAATTGTCTGTGTCTAGCAGTACTGAATCCTGTTTACCACTGCTTTAATGGCTTCCTTGAGCCCAAGCTCCACACATCTGGTGTTGATGGAAGTCACTCACCTGCCCTGACATTCTGTTCTTTGAACAGATGTTTTGTAGGATACAGTTATATGCATGTCTAGGAATGGTGAAAATGGTTAGCATGTATAGGATGGATGAGTAAATTTTCTAGATTCCTCCAATCCGACACATTTCCTCACCAGAGCTATAAATATATTAAGCAGAGGAGATCTGCTTCTGATTGAAGTCAATGGGAGTTCTGTGTAGGGAGCAGCTTCAGGTCCTAGCTCATGTGTTGTACATTGTTGTAACTGTTGCAACTTTGGACACCACGTGCTCCTCTTCTTTGTTGCAGCTCAGACATTTCCATCAGTGTTTTCTTTCTTCCCTTTGTTACCCCAAATTGCCAAAATTAGAGGCATCTGACATAAGAAAGAAAGTCAGTTTTGTTTAATTCATCTCAGATTTATTTTGTGACATTTCTGGATGCATTTATCCATCACATTATTAAACAATTGTTTACTTTCTGGAGGCCAGAGCTTCAGCTTTGGCTATATTTCTGTAAGACAGGAATTCAAATAATGTCAACACACTGAGAAATTAGTCTCTTTCAGGTGCTTTGCAGGAGACAATTCAGAACTCTCCTATCACACTTAATCATAGGCCTCAGGCCTTTTAAAAATATAATCTTATTTTTACCCTCATTTGAAATGTAAACAGAGAATTTTCACAGAAGAGAAGGAAATCCATCAGCAGATATTAAGGTATTTGTTTTTTGGCAATTTGGTCCTTTAATTATGATAAATCTCCATTTGGCAATAGCGCAAAGGAATATGCTTTTGCATAGTTTTTGCAGGTTTTTATGCTTTTTCAGGTTTTTAAGACCTGGCTTGACAAAGCCCTGGCTGGGATGATTTAGTTGGAGTTGGTCCTGCTTTGAGCAGAGGGTTGGACTAGATGACCTCCTGAGGTCTCTTCTAACCCTAATCTTCTATGAGTCTATGATATCTTTGTTCCATCAGAGGGACTATTAGAAGCCAGGTTGATCTCCTTCAAAAAGAAGTTCAACTATATGTCCATATGAGTCTCATAATTTGCCCAGCAAAAAATATGAAGGACTTTTTCTTTTCTTTTCCCCATGGGAAGAATACTTGGTTGTGTTTCACAGAACATCTTTTTGCTCTCTACTTGGGCAAAGTCTGGCTCATGGAGCTGTACACAAAGTTCCAAGATCAAACTGACCTCATCTCATAATAATGCTGTGATGAGTAAGACGCAACGAAACAAGTTTTCTGCTGAAGTAAATGGATTCAGCTTGATGACTTCATTAACATTTCACCCATATATACCACTAGGGAACTTGGCCTTAAAGGCTTGGTTTGGCTCAAATTAGGGATGATCCCAAATCAACACCACCAATCTGAAGCCCTCCCCCCAAACTTGTGGCTATTGGAAACATGGATTCAGATCCAAATTTTGCAGCTGGAATCCATGTCTATATAAAGGATCATTCAAAAATTTTAGAGGTTATTTAGAAATTTTCTCTGGAAACTGGTTTAGAAACTTAATGAAAATAATCTTTCTTGTGACATTTCTCACAAGTTTTGGAGAAACGTGTAAAGTTGGTCTTTCTGCTTCCTATCCAGAGATAGACAAGTGGAGAGGTGCAAGTGTAAAAGAAAAACATAAATAAAATCATTGTTTCAAACCTTTTAAAGGGTCCAGATTTGGCCTGGTTCAAGAACCTAGACTAAAATTTTATTCATTTCCCCCCCACACACACACACACACAAAACTAGTTCACCCATCCCTAGCATCACACATTCCTAGAGATGTGTATTTGTTTTTGATTTATATTTTACTGAAATTCCCCTAGCCCCTCTATAAAAAAAAGACAAAAAGAACAAAAAAGTGATATATTTAAGAACAAAAGAGTTAAGGCAGTTTTTATTACACATTTCTGGGACTGTTAAATCATTCCATATTTAACACTATATACAAGTGATGGTCCACTTGAAACTTTGGAAGACAGTATGGTAAAATCCTTTTGATCTTCAGTTAATACATTCCATCCATCGCAGAACTCTGCTCAGACAGACTCCAAAAGGTTTAAGATGGGCAGGACATTGATTTTATTAAATGATATGAATTTAAAATACAGTCAGAGGCTGAACAGCAAGAGAGGGTTTGGTAATTATGAGCTTTCTCCTTTAGGTCATTCTTTCAAATCATCTAGACCAGAAATCAGTCAACGGAGCTACCCTGATTTATGCCAGCTGATTAAATTGCTGCTGGTCTCTGTTTTGGTGGTCTCGGTCCAGTTTGTGGCAGACAGGTGTCTACAGCACAAAACATCACCCTCACAATGGGTAGCCTCAGTAGATAGGCCAAGGATTAAAAAAAGGAGGACTTGTGGCACCTTAGAGACTAACAAATTTATTTGAGCATATGCATCTGGTGAAGTGAGCTGTAGCTCATGAAAGCTTATTCTCAAATAAATTTGCGAGTCTCTAAGGTGCCACAAGTACTCTATTTCATTTTGCGAATACAGACTAACACGGCTGCTACTCTGAAACCTGCCAAGGATTAAGTGATCCATGGAGACTGAATACTACATTGTCAGGCATTAGAGGTGAGAGGCATATTTACAGAGGATAGTCTACGGTAAATTTGCACTGCTGCTTCCCATTCTGTACCTATGCACTGATTGAATAGAGCACACCAGTCTATGGAATCGGCACCTTTCATGAGCACTAAGTTCACAGAAAATGTTTGTTTAAATAAATTTGAGAAATAATAAAATCTCAGAATGTCCTGCTTTAAAGAAGAATAAATAAATTACTTCAACCTCCAAATGTGGGCCAAAATGCTATTGTGAGCCACAAATGACCCAAGGGCTTCACTTGCTTCTTTAGTCTTCCATCCAGTTAAAATATATACTTGCTATGGCAACCCCTGCCTTCCACGTACATATGCAAGCACTGAGACAAGAAGCAAAATGCATCCATTTGGCAATGCAAAATGTACAAATTATGTGTTGCACTAAAGAGTTCAGCCTTCTGCATTTAGAGCCGGTTTGATGATCAGTTCTTTTACCTTTAGAACTGTTAAAATCTTTTGGTTCTTTTTCATCCCCTTGCTTTCCCCCCCCTTTTCCACTGCAAAATAAAAATACTTTGTTTTTGAAAAGGAGGTTAAAAAAGAGTATACTTGGCATCTTTTTCTGGGCTGATATTATGTTGTTTGGAGAAAGTTCAAAAGTGTTTCCAGGGCTATTACAACAGAAGAAATAAGAAATAATAAATTCCATTCATTCATCATAATGTGTTCATTAAGATTACTAGTCCTTGGATGGGTAGGCATGAAGTTCTCCATCTACCCAGACTTAATTTCTGCATGTCAATTGCACTGGTTCACTTATACGCTGTCTATATGCTGACACATAGTCATTTGAACCTTTCCTTGTTCGTTTTTGGGGGAAAACATCATAAACCCCACAGCTCAACTCTACAAAAAGAAAATATGAAACACCCACAGGGGATAGGAACATTTCATATTGCTCAAATGCTGCACAGGCTTTTATGAAATAACTGTGTGAGGAATGTTCAGAATTCAGAATAACTGAATGGGCCCCTATAGAGAGAATAAAGCTGGATGGACCAGTCATAGTTAATGCTTTATTCAACAGATGTATCCCTTTTCTATTTTCAGATTTACCATGAATGGATTCTTTTAAACTACTTTGTATGGTATACTGTTTGATGCACGCTTTGTATGTATGTAGTTCAACCTATGGATTGTGAAGGAGTTATTCATGTTAAACTGTTTATGGTGTTTGGATGGTTACCTAAGTCAGATGGTATTTTTTTCTGCTTCTTGACTGGATGACTGAAACTTTTATAAAATGGTGGAGGAAGCAGAATAGACGTTGAAATCTCAAGATGACCTTGCAAATACTTCCAAAGCAAATAGTGGGAGGGAATATATTTGCATAAGTATTCATGAGATTTGTGTTTTCTGTAACATTATTGCAAACAACAAAATAAAATAAAATAAAATAAAATACATCACTAGTATGAATGCTAGTGGAAATGAATAAAGAGAATTGCAAACATGAGAATGAAGCTTGGTTTTTATTCCAAGGAATAGTTTCTGGCAATATTCGTCTAGAGCTAATGCAGAGGAAGAAGTGAAGATGCATTATTCTGTTTCAACATAGCTCACTGTGTTAAACTAAACAATACTTACTGCACAACTCAGTAAATCCCTCCCTTTTTGTGATGTTCAATCTAAGTTACATGAAAGTGCAAAAATACATATTGAGAATGTTTCAGTAGTGCTTTTGTAACATGAGCAGTGCATACTTCCTGAGATGCTATACAAATAGTTTTGATCAGACCACAGAGCAACGTAAATTGTATTGTCAGCGATTTCATAAGAGTTGCTGAATGAGTTCAAAAATGTTTTATTACATGACAATGCTAACCAGCTGTGTGAGGTTCTGAGGATATCCCCTGCAGATTCCTGCCTAGAACTTTGAAACTATCCTAGAACAGAACACACCCAAAGAATCCTTCCATGCTCATATTTGACCTTGAATACAGTCTGCTAAGAAAGAATTTTGGGAGTCTAATCACTGCTCTGTGATTACAAGACAGTGTATCCTGGATCAAGCAAGCTTGTAGATATTGTCACGCTGACTGGAGTGGCTCATGAGACAGAATACCAACCTCAGGGCAGACTGTTAAGAAGCAACGCAAACACCCCAAACTGCCTGTGAGTTCTATACTTATTTCACCAACCAAATATCAAGTATAAATTCTTCTGGCACTTTACAGCCTTACCATGGAGTCATGGACTGTCTCCTTGGGTTTTCCAATCTATCTTGTCACCCAGGCAAGCTTGACTCTGTGATAGATGGTTACTTTACAGCAAAGATCACAAAATGATCAGGTTACTCCCAGTCCCGAAGGACCAGTAACTTTCCTTAGATCTCACACCAAAGATAATGCTTGTAGCCAATCCTATAGTAAACTAAGTAAGGATTTATTAACTAAGCAAAAGATATGAGCAACATTATTTACAGGGTTAAAACACACACAAATGAGTTGCAGTCTTAGGTTTCAGATGGTGATAGAGCTGCTGAAATATGCCAGATCTGTAAATCCTTTACGGATAACCCAGCTTAATCCTGGGAAACTCTTGTTTATGTTTAGGAATCTTTGCCCCTTAGAGTCCAAACAGCATTAAAGGATCCTAATTCCTTCTGGCCAGGGATATTTATCCCCATCTCCCTACAGTCCAAGCTGATGTGACGAGGGCTTCTGCACATCTCCCTCTTCATGGGTGTGCTGGGAGAAATTAACAAAATTCTTGTTCTTTGATGTTTTACTATGGCCCATTTGGATTCAATAGTCCCTCCTGAGGAGCGGGAGATCACCCCTCTTCGTAGGTGCAAACCAATATTTCACACTTAGTGATGTTTCTTCCCTGACTGGATTTACAGTTCAGAGCAAACATTTTTACAGTTATAGAACAAACACTCAAGTATTACCTTATAGCAGGGATCGGTAACTTTTGGCCTGCGGCCCGCTAGGATAAGCCTCCTGGAAGGCCGGGCCAGTTTCCTTGCCTGCCACGTCCGCAGGTTCGGCTGATCGCGGCTCCCACTGGCCGCGGTTCGCCGTCCCAGGCCAATAGGGGCTGTGGGAAATGGCGCGGGCTGAGGGATGTGCTGACCCCCACTTCCTGCAGCCCGCATTGGCCTGGGACGGCGAACCACAGCCAGTGGGAGCCGCGATCGGCCGAAGCTGTGGACGTGGCAGGTAACAAACTGGCCTGGCCCGCTAGGTGGCTTACCCTTGCGGGCTGAGGGCCAAATGTTGCTGATCCCTGCCTAATAGCATGGGTTACAAATACTATCAGTGAGATTAATGCATGCAGCAAGTTAGAGGCATTTCATAAAGTCTAAATACATTGTTACAAGTCTAACAATTAGTATTTTAGCAATACTAACACACAGGTGAGTCAGACTGGTTTCCAGCTATGCATTTGATAGTGTTCACTTGATTCCTAGGGACCTTGGCATAAGTAGCACCTGGTCCACTAACATCACAGATATCTATCTCAATGCTTAGTCTCAATGTCTTGATTCAAAGACTAGTCCAGTAACTTTGGACATAACATCAGTAGATTGATTCTCCAGGACTATGATGCTATTAATATCCGAGGGTTGGTATGTTTGTGGGTCATGATATGCATAGTACAGCAGCTGATATTGTTCAAGTGGATCATTGGTCAACTGAAGGAGGAAAAGATCAAATCGACTAAGTTTCCAAATATATCATTATTCAGAGGTACTTGAAATAACCCAACCATTAGCTCCTTTCTAATTCTGGCTAGAAAGAGAAGAGATTGGTAGGTCACCTTAAAAACTCCTGGGAGTTCTGCTCTATAACACTGCCTTACTGTGCATACTTTTCAACCCCTAGGACCAGAATGAGTGACACAAGCAACAACCAAAACCAACCAAACAACAACAAACAGGAAGTTTGCAAATATGTTGGGTTCATTTATTTAACCTAATGGATACTTTCTATACCTTTGGACTATGTGATTTTGTATTTCTAAGCATAAAAATGAAATAATTAGTGGTGAGATAACATCTTATTCGCATGGGGCAGAAGTAAAGTTGGGTCTGAAATGACGGGCATTCTTCATAAGAGACATACATTCCTGTACTATAGAAACAACTAACTTGGCCTAGTTCCCAATTTCAGTGGCATTAAGGAATAGTTACTGATTTGCATTGTGGTGTGATCATATGAAAGATTAGATTCATAGACACTAGTGATGATCGACTAGAACGGTAAAAACAGAATCAATGTGGTATGAGGTAGACTTTATTTTAATATTCCTGTTCATTGAATACTTTACAATTATGTTTGAATTGACTAGAATGGCACTTAATACATGGCAATCTAAATGTCAAAAGACATCCAAACGGTTAGTTTAACTTACAAGAAGAAACAAGCCTCATTTTAAGCAGATTATTTTGCTTAATATAGGGAAACAATATCATTGTTTGTCCTTTGCGAAAAGCAAAGGCAGTTATGAATGGTTTACAATAAATTTCTTATTCACCTAGTTTGGGGCAGGGTATATTTTCCTTTGATATTTATGCATAATTCCTGTACATGCTGTTTGAATATCACTTGAAAGTCAGAGATGGTCAGGATCTTCACACTTCCTCCTGTCCATTAAACTCTCCACATCTCACATCAGGTTTAGCTGGAGTTTTTCCCATCTCCACTCCTTCATCAAGCATATTTACTGTGGTAATTCTGCAGTTATCTCAACAGAAACTGAAGAATCCAACTAAATCAAATCAAGTGTTGGGGGGGGGAGAAGTTGCAGGTGCTTTGTTCCCAGAGGAATATGTCTGCCAGACAGGAAGTCAGTTTTTGTTACTCAATGCAGTACTTTCATCCAACATACATAAGGAAGGTCATACATTGTGCAAGGCTTTTAGTAAGTATTGCATACCTTTGGCTACAGAAAAATCTACAATTACTGATCAGGGAATGTTGAATTACAGAACTATGCCAACATTTATACTACTTAGAATTTGCAAAGGCAAAGGTTTGTGTGATCACTAAATAGATGATTTTTCACTGCCCTAATGTATGCATAGCTAAGACGCATCCCATGTCTGCTGTTGATTTCGCCATGTCTTTTGCTAAACTGGTGATTACTGCCTCCTTGTTATAATCTTCAAAGCCTCTTGGTGACCTTTTGAGTCTATGTGTTTATGCTCTGGTTTAATGTGATGCCTGCTATTTCTCTTTGTGTCCCTCTTTGTTCCAGTACCACCGTGCTGTCTAGTATATGGAAATCTGGTATTTCATTCCATCTTCACACTTTGTAGTAGGACTATTGACCCCTGTGCTGATGGCACACTCTCTTTATTGGGAAAAAAAACCATAAAGACTATAGCAGCAGGCAGGGTGTCTGTGACCTGGAAAATGTTCACTGTGAGAAAGTCTAGGGTCCCTGGCAAGTTATCATTATGGATTTCATTTACTTATCAAAGTTTTTAAACCTCTTGCAAATCTGGGACATTGCATCTGGGGCATAAAAAATTGCTTACTATGCCTACAAAATGAGAAATCATAATAAAATACTATTTGTATATGAAATACCCTCCGTATAGGATACACTAGTTCTCTAGGCACTATACTACTGTTTATAGACAAGATGAACCAAAGCCTCAGCTAGTGTAAGTCAGTGTAGCTCAATGGAGCTGCACTTACAGTACTGGGGGATGGCCATTTTCCACTGAGAGCATGGACATTTCTTTGTCTGGGCTTTGAGATAAGGAGGGAATGTGACTGAACTTAAAAGGTCCATTTCTTTGCGTAACCATATCAGCTCCATTCTTATTATTCAGAGTTAACAGGTTGCATCCTTCCAATCAATTGCTAGAAAGGATGAAATCTATAAAACCATAGACAATATCAAAATACCAGTCTGCCACCCAAATAGTGCCCATGGCTGCCATGGAAGAGTCCTGTTTAATAGGAACTTGATTTTCCTCATTCCAGCAACAGATAGAGAACTTCCATTACTTGGCATATAGTAGAGACTGATTCTGATTAAGGACACGAGAAAATGTATTCTCTTTTCCTTGTACATGTATCACTAGCTTTGGAAACATGCCTTGAACTGTTCCAGATATGAAAATAAATTTCCTCCTGGCCTCAGATAGTAAACTGAAAGTGGGTCAGAAGGCTGATCATTAAGTTCTGGTGTGTGTGTGGTGTGGATGAACAGCAGTAAACATGCAGGGTAAACTCAGCAGTGAGAGGCAGAACATAAACTGCTGCAGATAGAAGCCTTTAGAGGCAAATGGCCTGCTTGTCAGTTCATGTCCTTCAGGGCATGACTACAGGTATTTTTCAAACTCTCCCTCATGAGAGTCTCAAGCAGCTGATTTGGGACACTTTCCTTCTCACCTTGATGTGGGATTTGGACAGAGATGAGCTGCTTATTACTTTTAAATAACCAATCCATAATTTGACAATTACTGCAGCTCTTGCAAACAGTACGGACATGATCTTAGAGTGATAAACACCAGTGTTCATCATTGTGGGTTATGCCCCTGGCCATTCTAATGTACATGTCTTTAGCACCTTTCAGTTTGGGGACAAGACAAGGGTTCACCAAAAGAGTCTTGGGCAGTTATCTTAGTTGCCCACAAAAGCATTCTTTCCCATGTGTACTAGAGTATTTTGCTACAAGGCAACATTTCAGTTCACCCTTCCCATTAAAACAATGGTTAGGTGATCTCCTTGATCTCAGGTGATGATTTTCTTAACTATCACAGGCCAAGATTTCCTCTCTCTTCTCAAATGTTTAGTTAGCTAGTGTGTTGCATGTATGCACCATTGCAGGACCTGAGATAATGGACATTCATGTTAGAGGAGGTCATCTGTATGTTATCAACTGGATTTTTTTAATAGCTCCTCATTTTTCATTAGAAGTCCAGGTCACCACCAGTGAACACCTCACAGCCCCAATCACAGTAGGAAAGGGAGACTTGTTAATGCATACTCCTTTGACTTCTTCCATCCTTGGTGGCCTATTGGGAAAGTGAATGTGTTCAGCCTCCTTAGCCCTCATCCTAGAACTGATAAAGATGACAGGTGATAGATACCTGTTTGCTGTTGCTTATCTCAACTTACTCTGTGAAGCCCCAGTGCAGAGGAGTAACATTTCCCTCCTACTCAAAAACCTTTAAGAGGCTGAAAAGTTCTCAAGAGGCACTTCTGTTTGGCTGATGTTCCTTCTAGTCCTATCTCTACCACTGATTTCCTAGAATTGTTTATGTGTCAGCATCTAAGTGGAATACAATTACTTTTCATTATAGGCTTGACCCAAAGCTCACCAAGGTCAATCAATAGAAAGTCTCCCATTGACTCCCAAGAACTTTGGATCATTCTACTGACTTCATTTGAGCATTGGATCAGGCCCCATGTGCTTGAACATATCCAGAAAGCCCGCTTTGGGTCCTCACAACTTGGCCAGTCTTTGTGACTTCTCTTAGCTATATAGGAATAATAGGATATGCTCAGATCTTCTCCTTACTATGGGCAGCATCTACTGCACATTTAATATAGGAAGGGAGAAAGGACATTTCAGTATAATGTTTAACCTGTGAAACAAAAAGAAAACTCTTTTGTCTGTGGCCTACTGGGGTTGAATAAGCTATAACTGAGATAGTGTTAGCTGAATGTTAAATATACATTTAAATATTAATGCAGTCTTTGTTAAGTTTGCCTTTCTTGTAATCCCTTTTCAATGTTCAGAAAAAACAAACCCCATTGTATATTGCTTGCCAGAAGTGACCTCAAATTTTCTGTTGTATTTGTTGTATCAATTACCTGTATGCATAAGTCACAGTGAACTGTATCACTTTGTTGGCAGAGCACTTCTTAGAATCTATCCACATCATTTTTTCCCTGAAAAAGTTATTGGCTCCCCATTGTGGGAAATGAATTTACTGTGGGGTGGAGGCACTCTTGGTGCCTATATAACTCTATAGGTTCCTCACTTTAAAGTCTTTTAACATAGGGCATATTTTACTTTTTTAGCCATCCAGGTTCAGAAGATGATAGAAGGAGGATTCTTCAGAAAGCTTCTAGTCAACTAAATGAATTAATGTAACTTGAAAATGTTTGCCATAGATACTGATCTATAACAGGCTATATATACATAATTTGTTGCAGGCTATATGTACATTTTATAATTTAGATCACTGTGTACTCATGCTATGTCTCTTCAGTAGTGAATTGCTACTCTTTGTTCAGGACTGGGCAACTCTCCAGTAGCTACATTCTTACAAGGAATGAATTTTTCATTCTTTTGATTTAATGACTATTCTCCAAGCTACAATCACTTCCTTTCTCACACTATTTTGGGCTGTGTGTGGTCAACTTTAGTGCTACTGTTCTCAGAAAATCATGGGATTTTTTTATGCAAAAAACTAGTTATGCACCAACATGACCAAATATTTTTGGTTAGGACGTAATTTAGGATCCTTCTTTAATGGGCATATCCTGAATTTACATAACAGTTGAGGCCAAGATATTTATTAGCCCAAGACTGGTCGTGAGAAAATCCTCCCATTTTATTTTTATTATAACTGCGGTAGTTCCTAAGAGCTCCAGTCATGGACCAGGACCCCATTATGTTAGTTACTGTACAAACACAGAACAAAAAAACCTTATAAGTGCAATTATGTCTACTGATGAAATATTAGACATTTTTCCCATTCTAGCAGCTACATGAAATGATAAATTAAGGCAGCTGTTAGCTGAGGATATGGGCAGTGAACATGAAAGGTGAGAGCAAATCCAAGTACAGGAATTGCCTTGATGCAGACTTACTGAGAGCTACTGGAAAGTGTTGAGTGGGTGAACGTGTGACATCCCTGCTCTCTCATTGGTTGAAACTGTTCCATTTCAATGTCATTTTGTATTCTTTGAACACTGGGCAGAATTATCATTGTTTTTTCCCATTATTCACACATAGCCAAGTGTGCTCTGCACATGGATGCTCAGAGATTATTTCACATTCCTTACATTCATGGTGAGGAGTGGCTGTCGCAGCTCCCATCTGTATCTTGGTGTCCCCTATAAAGAAACTATTCTGTATCTTTTGCTTTCCAATAGGGGCTTATGCAAAGCCCCTTATTTTAGAGGCCGAAGTGAAGGTTTTCATTGACTTCAATGGGCTTTGGATCAAACCTTTAAAGAGAGTGGGTTGACCAGATGAGTGCCCTGCTTCACCATTGTCCTATGTCCATTTTAAGCAGCCAGGCCTGGTCCATTTAGCATTCCTTTCCTGCGCAATTTTTTAGAGCAGGTGGAAAATGTTCATTCATTTATTCGGGGGGGGGATGAAACTTGACTCTTTCTCACAAATGGTGACTTTTAAAAAAATATATATTTGTTTCATTTTCAGTAGAAAAAAATAATTTTTTGCACTTTTTATTTGTTGTTAGAGCTTTTGCTAACTTCCTCCATCACCAGTTTTGATCGGGTTGGCTTAGTCAAATGGTGGGAAATTTTCATTTTAGAAAACTACAAATTTTCAACAACAACAAAAAAAGAAAGCATTCTAGGAAAAAAATTCAAAGTCAGCCCATTAAAATAAAATGAAACAAAACCAGCTTTGAAATTTTCATGTAAAAAAAATGTTTTGACCAGTTCTATGCTCAATTCAGTGACAACGGATCTCATAAAATGTACCTAATTACCTCTCCAGTAGATAACAATTATTCAGTGTAATTATGATGAGCCTGTTTGTTTTTTAATTGACAACTCGATCAGTGTTTTATGATGTTTGTTTGACCTTGATGCTCATCGTGCACCATGTCACTATGTGTTGCCAAATGCATTGCTTGTTGGATTTCCATCTCCACTGATTGCACTCACTATTTGTTCTCATTGTTGTCATTCTGCTGTCTGACTTGTCCTGCACCATCCCTCAGTGACTGCCACTATATCATTATGATCCCTCATGACTGATGTGGGGATGCTCCCAGTTGTTGCCCCTCTGCTGCCTGCCCATCCATGTTCAATGAAGGAGCAGTGTTAAACGGCCGAGTATGTAAGAACAATGCAAAACATAGCACTTGGAGCCAGATAAGATTACTCACAGTTGGGACATCACTTCCCGTATCTGATGGTTTTTACATGTAGTGGATATGGATTTTGCAATGATAGCCTTGCAATCTGTTTTCTACTAAATGTTCCAGATAGTTCAATAACCAAACATCTGTCCTGATGGAATAAATGCATTTTTTGGATGTATCATGAAATATTTCAGAGGATTTTTATTTCTCCCAGAAAAGGCAGAATAACATTCCTTTGCTATCCTATCAATAACTGGATCACAAGGTTTTGTGTTTCAGTATCGTACTGCCATAAAATACAATGTTTAACAATATTACCCTCTGACAAGATATCATAACAGTGTTCTTTTTACTAAGAGTTATTGGGCTAAAATTTCAGTTTCACTAATTTTTCAAAGATGGATTCCAGAAACTTCAGGCATTTTCCCTTTACTGAATAGAGCCAGGCCAAATGAGAAGTGATGGATGAATTAAAGTTAGAGAGGAAAGATAACCTTGTGGCTAAGATACTCAGCTGGGAATAAGGAAACCTGAGGCCAATTCTGAGCTCTGCTACAGACTTCTGTATGGCCTTGGAAAAGTCACTTAATGTATCTTAGTTTCCCATCTATGAAATGGAGCTAATCATACTTCCTTTCTACTACCTCTTTTTGTCTTAGAATCTAAGCACTTTGGGGCATGGACTGTCCCATATAAGGTGTGTGTGTTCAGTATCGAGTATAATAGGACTCTGTAAACTATGGGCATTATTGTAGTACTACATCTATTAAAAATAAGTGTCTGAAAAAAGTGGGTATATTAATACTGTGTATACAATGGCCTCATAGTATTCATTTTCTGCAAACTGCTAATGAGCTTCAGGCTGCTTCAACACAACATTCATCCTGGCACAGTAGCACTTTAAAAAATTCTGATTCCTTCCTTTGAAATGTAGTTGTATTAATTGCAGCCATTGTTTTCCAGGTGGAGAGGAATAAAGAGTCACTCCCTTCACAGTTCTTTCAGAGGTCTACTAGAAGGTTCTTGTCTCATACAATTATTTCCCTCCCATGAGGAATCGACCACTCAGTAGCCACCAGCCTGGGTAGTTTATAATTCTTCATCCACATTTCAATTCTTCATCCACATTTTTCATGGGTAAGAGCTTTAACTGGTCAAGAGCTCCTGTGATGCTGGCTGTTATGAGGCATATAACAGACATACATAAAAATTATATGCAGTGTTGTTGTAGCCATGTTGGTCCCAGGATATTAGAAAGAGAAGATGGGTGAGATAATGTCTTTTATTGGACCAATAAAAGAAGTTTATTAAAATAAAAAAAGAAGTTGATCCAATAAAGATATTACCTCATTCACCTTGTCTCTATAGTAAATAATTAGCTAGTCACACACTTACTAAAATCAAGTTATGTTCAAGAAATGCTAAGGGTGGAACATAATCAAGGAAATTAATAAGGGCAGATCTCTTGCAGTGTATCCTTATTATGCTTCAAGGTCCAGAATGGATAAGCATCCACAAGTATGCAAACATATCTTAACCCTGCCTATGAAACTCTATGAACCTCTTGAACCAAATTTATCTCTGGGGTAAAGTAATCAAAGCCATATTAAATTAAATTAACCAGGGACAAATTGGACCACTTAAACCTGCAAAATTGGGTTTGAAACTACCCAAAAATAGGCTTTCCCCTGATATTTCTTGTTCTTTCCGATTCCATTAGGGATGACAATACACTAAGAAGAAGCTTTTTCTTCATCATATCATCTGGGCACTTCCTCCAGGCACTCTTAGAATGTACAATGGGGGCACAAGACTGAGTATTAACTATTACAATGTGCTCAGCATTGTTTTGCACAGCACTGCCAAAGAGAACTGCCATGGTTCCTGTGCCAGAGTTCAGAATTTGGACAGACAAGAGGTTACAAATACTAGCTGCTCTTGATGACTAGAGAGAGGTTATCATAAAGAGCTACAATTCTGTTACCTTAAGAGCCTCTGACTGCCCATTGATACAGGGTTCAATGTCTGTAACAGCAACTGCTGTCAACCCTGACAAACTCACTTCACCTAACACATTGCTGTCATGATATTTATCTATAGAGAATGTTGTGTGAGATAGCCAATGAAAACCAGTGACACAGTGGCCATTAATACCATTGTGAAACATATGTATTAACACTGTATCAGAAATTATGGATACTTACTGATATTATACTTTAAAATCTGTAAGCAAACAAAGGGAGAAACAGGGGGTTTTTTTGTCAAGAGGGAGGATAATTATTTCCCTGCCTCTAATGTAAATTGAGCATGGTGATGCCAGAGACAAAGGAGAGTTCGTTTGAGTTGAAGGTAATCAGGAGGAGCAAATTAACATAAAGATGTGAAATCTGCATGGGAAGACACTGGCATCTGAACTCTAGGTGTTCATCCTAACTCTGGTGACAAAGACAATAAAGTCTGGGGGAATAAGGAGAGGCAAAAAGATGTTTTGGTGATCCATCACTGAGGTCAGTGCTCTTTGCATCCAGGAACTGTGGAGCCCCAGCCATGTGGGTTAGTGATGCTAAGTGTCTTTAGGTGAGAAAACTGCCTTAGAAAAGGACTGTAGCCTGTTAATTTTTAATCACTAGAAAGTGTGATTACAATTTTGTTTGTAACCATTTTCTGTTTCAATTATCTCTGCTTTAGTGTCACTTAAATCTCTGTTCTTTCTTAATAAACTTATTCTTGTTTTATTAAAAATTCATCTCAAAGCTGTTATATTTATTAAATACATCTCAAAGGTGTGAATACTCAGCTGAACCAATAGGCTGGTTTTTTACTTCCTTTGGAGACAGCTGACTTGGTAATTTCTGTGAGTGTCCCGTGACAGGGGCTGGATACTGCAGAGGAATAAACACTCTTCCAGGGGGTTCAGGGACTTGTGTGTATCAAGTGTTACCCGCAAGGCAAAAAGGACTGGCAGGCTAACACACTGGGGTGAAAGTGAGCTGCTACTTGGTTTAACAGCAACAAACCTCTCTCTAGCTTAGAGGGTAACAAGGTCATCCATAGTTCTGGACACCTCACAAAAACATCACAGGGGACCTGGTAGAACTTCTAATATAGATGGCTGACCATAGTAGGTTATGTTTTAAGGAGAGATTTCGATAAACAGAGGGAGTTAAAATGTACAACGAAAGAAAGAACAAAAACAAGAGGAAAAAGAAAAGGAATGCACTGAATGCATCTGATGAAGTGAGCTGTAGCTCACGAAAGCTTATGCTCAAATACATTTGTTAGTCTCTAAGGTGCCACAAGTACTCCTTTTCTTTTTGCGAATACAGACTAACACGGCTGCTACTCTAAAAACAAGAGTGGGGCAAAAAACTAGAAAGGGAGAAATGAGACAAGAGAAATTAGGGAATGCATAAGACCTGGTTGTCTCACGTGGTATAGAATATAAAACCAAATGGAGGGATTTGGAGAGAGGAGTGACAAGATCCTTGAAGTTCCTGGAAGGTGAAGATGATATTTTTAGATCCTGTGGTTTGGATAGACTGGAAGAGGATAAAGTGGGAACCAGCAAGGGCCAGAGAACAGAAGGAAGATGCAGAAGTCAGGGAGGAGATATAAATATTACCCAAATATTTTCAAATATCAAAATATTGATTTTGAGGCCTAGGTGAAGATTTGGAGCTTGTTCTTGTTCCTTTCAAACAATTTACTAAGTCCCTGCTTGATGGGAAGCACCTGTTTGCAAATGAGATACTCCTGAGAACTATCTTACAGGTTCAGCTCTCAGCATTTTCAAGCACAAGGATTAGCCACAACAGATATGATTCTTTGTCAGGAGGACATTTTGGAACCTACATTTTTAGGAACTTAACATTAGTGGGCCAAATTCTGTCTGTCTAGGTTTTTATAAGGTGGCCCATTGTTGTGGCATCTGACATGAACTCCTATCTGCAGTGCAATCAGATGTAATGGTGAAGCCTGGAGAGCCAGATTCTCAGCAGGTGTAAGATGGAAAAAGTTCAGAAAAGGACAACAAAAATTATTAAGGGTATGGAACTACTTTTGTATGAGGTGAGATTAATAAGACTGGGACTTTTCAGTTTGGAAAAGAAATGACTAAGGGGGGGATATGATTGAGGTCTACAAAATAATGACTGGAGAAAGTAAATAAAGAAGTGTTATTTACTCCTCACAACAGAAGAACTAGGGGTCATCAAATGAAATTAATAGGCATCAGGTTTAAAACAAACAAAAGGAAGTATTTCTTCAAACAACACACAGTCAATCTGTGGAACTCTTTGCCAGTGGATGTTATGAAGGTCAAGACTATACCAGAGTTCAAAAAAGAACTAGATAAATTCATGGAGGATACGTCCATCAATGGCTATTAGCCAGGATGGGCAGGGATGGTGTTCCTAGCCTCTGTTTGCCAGAAGCTGGGAATGGGAGACAGGGAATGGATCACTTGATGATTGCCTGTTCTGTTCATTACTCTGAAGCACTTGGCATTGGCCACTGTCAGAAGACAGGATACTGGGCTAGATGGACCTTTGGTCTGACCCAGTATGGTTCTTATGTTCTTATGATATAGCTCCACTGATGGTACTGGAACTATACTGTTTTACACCAGTTTATGAACTGGTTTTCATGTTTATTTTTGCTTTTGCTAGCATATGCCTTCTTGATGAATGGGATTCCATAAAGACAAAACTCCAATAAAGTCTAAACCCCAAATAGCTTTGTGTATCACTTACAGACACAAATTATAATCATTGTAATATAAGATTTAGAGATACATTGATTGGCTTCATAATAGAAAATATCCCTTGGGGTCCTTATAATATTATCTGACCTTAAGAGTGAAATGGCATTTACGCAAATGCCCCTGGAATGGATTCTGTGCTTTTCATCTTGGCATTCATAAAGTAATTCACACATCAATAATAAGGAATCATTTTTCAGCAAAAAAACCCCCCAAAAAACAAACAAAAATCGGGGAACACATGGCTCATTGTTATTGATTTTAAATTACAACAAAGACATTATCTAAGTAGCTCCAGAAAACCAGCAATATTTTCTCAAGAATCTAAATCTGATCATGGCTCATTAACACCTCAAATGATTTAAGTTTAGATCTTACCCATTTTTTTTATTTTTCCATGTCAAATTATTAGCACACACTATTGCCATCTTACTGATCTAGGATTCACTTTTTGCTCTCAATACATTATATGAGGGCTTGAGAGCACCTGGTTGCGTCTGTGGTGCATTAAAAATCTTTATATGCATGAGCTCATTAATGTGCCCTAAACATTTTAAGGTGGGCTGAAATGTAAAATTACAAGAGTTCAGTTTGGGAACAATTCTCTCAAGCTGCAAAAATATAGCATAAGTACAAACCCAAAAGTTTTCCTATTTTTTGTATTGTTGGTTCTTCTGACACTTAAAATGTTTGTTTTCTTCCAAACAATTTTCGATTCCTTTACACACACTCTAGAACGGTGGCTCTCAGCCAGGGGTACACGTACCCCTGGGGTACTCAGAAGTCTTCCAAGGGTCACATCAACTCATCTAGATATTGGCCTAGTTTTACAACAGGCTACATAAAAAGCACAAGAAAATTTCATACAGACAATGACTTGTTTATACTGCTCTATGTACTATACACTGAAATGTAAGCATATTCCAATTGATTTATTTTATAATTATATGGTAAAAATTAGGAAGTCAGCAATTTTTCAGCAATAGTGTGCTGAGGCACTTTTGTTTTTTATGCCAGATTTTGTAAGCAAGTAGTTTTAAAGTGAGCTGAAACTCAGGGGTAAGCAAGACAAATCAGACTATTGAAAAGCGTACAGTAATCTGGAAAGGTTGAGAGCCATGACTCTAGAATCTTTGTGAGCTGAGCCAATAGATACTTTGTGATGAGTCGAGCTAGTTAAAGAAATACAAAATTAACTTTTTTTTCAGCAAAACACTGGGATAAATTTTTCACAAAATGTCCCCATTTTCCCAATAGCTCTAGTGACCAGGGGTCTCTGTGGGTGGGGCTGGCTAAAAACATTTTCTTTTCAGCAGCCAAGAGAGGCAGAGTTGCTCCCAGTGGGCCTAGTTCTCCCCTGCTTATGACCTTGTGTTGTCCTTACACCTCTGCAGATTGGGAGGCTGTGTGGTGTAGTGCAATGGTGCACAAACTTTTACAGTCGTGCCCCTGTTACCAGTCACAAAATATGTCTGGGAGAGGTTGCAAGTGCTTTGGCAGATAGGATTATAACTCAAAGTGATCTGGACAAACCGGAGAAATGCTGTGAAGTAAATAGAATGAAATTCAATAAGGACTAAGGATAAATGCAAAGTACTTCACTTAGGAAGGAACAATTAGTTGCACACATACAAAATGGGAAATGACTGCCTAGGAAGGAGTACTGCGGAAAGGGATGTGGGGGTCATAGTGGACCACAAGCTAAATATGAGTCAACAGTGTAACACTGTTGCAAAAAAACAAGCATCATTCTGGGATGTATTAGCAGGAGTGTTGTAAGCAAGACACGAGAAGTAATTCTTCTGCTCTACTCTACTCTACGCTGATTATGTCTCAATTGGAGTACTGTGTCCAGTTCTGGGTGCCACATTTCAGGAAAGATGTGAACAAATTGGAGAAAGTCCAGAGAAGAGCAACAAAAATGATTAAATGTCTTGAAAACATGACCTATGAGGGAAGATTGAAAAAATTGGGTTTGTTTAGCCTGGAAAAGAGAAGGCTGAGAGGGGACATAACAGTTTTCAAGTACATAAGAGGTTGTTACAAGGAGGAGGGAGAAAAATTGTTCTTCTTAGCCTCTGAGGATAGGACAAGAAGCAATGGGCTTAAATTACAGGAAGGGAGGTTTAGGTTGGACATTAAGAAAAATTTCCTGTCAGGGTGGTTAAGCACTGGAATAAATTGCCTAGGGAGGTTGTGGAATCTCCATCACTGGAGATTTTTAAGAGCAGGTTAGACAAACACCAATCAGGAATGGTCTAGATGATATTTAGTCCTGCCCTGAGTGCAGGTGACCTCTCGAGGTCCCTTCCAGTCCTATGATTCTATGAATTAGTATGAAGGGATTGCTACACTGCAACTCACTGGGCCACAACCCGGTGGTGAATTAAAACCCATGTAGCCCTGCCTGACCCCTGGGGTCAGAAGCACTGCTTTGCCCCAAGAGAAAAGTGGGTTTCTTTCAGCCCCTCTCTCTCCTCTCTTTGCATAGGTGCTCGGGGAAGGGGCAGAAGTTGGCTGCATGGAAGTAAGAGGGGAGAGATTGTGTTAAGGAAAGCCAGGCTCCACACTCAGGGTCATAGGTCTGTGCTGAACCCCAAGCTGGGGAGATTTCTGGTTCTTCTGCTGCTTTTGTGAGGATATTTTGCTGCCTGTTATAAACATTATCCTTGGGAGAAAAAGCCCTAGCTGGCTGTCCCTATGTATCTTTTTTCCCTGATGAGTCATTCCACCACCAGATACCCAATCATCAGTTAAGCCAGACAATGAAGTCAATAAGCTTTCCTGAGAGCAAAATTGGCCACATTATTCACAACCACTGTGTCTACCTAGTTATTGATAACATACCACTCAGGGGCTGGAGACCTAAATATGATGGAAAATCACTAGGGACAGGAAACCTTCATTCCAAACACAAACATTTACTGATGTTAGAAAAAGGTTGGGTTTGTTTGTGTGTGTTTTCCTGCTGTCAGCTGGAAGCAGAAATGCTCAGGTATTGTCAGGAGAGTGGCTATTCCTGTGGCATTTCTGCCATGGCTGTAACCATTCTTGCAAAATTCTCAGCCTGGTTTCTGGACCCAACAAGATGGACGGGCAGCAGAGCAGACATTAGAGCCAAATCTCCACACTCTTTGATGTCTGCCCATCACAAAATAGCACAACGTGAGTACTAGGCAGAAAGGATGGATTGCACGAATAAAATAACCAGCCAACCTTCAGAAGGAGATTGTCCACCAGCAGTGGATGTAATCTTCACCTGAAGTTTTCCAAGTGGACTGACTCAACTCAGCCAAGGAATCAGTAAACTTAAGGCGGCTAGACCAGATTCACCCTGGGGTAAATTCATAGATGTCAGTGGAGTTACACACAGGGATGAGCTAAACCTGTTGTCAGGTTGTGAACTGTGCTCCTTTAACTGGGAGAAAAGGAGGACTTGTGGCACCTTAGAGACTAACAAATTTATTTGAGCAAAAGCTTATGCTCAAATCAATTTGTTAGTCTCTAAGGTGCCACAAGTACTCCTTTTCTTTTTGCGAATACAGAGTAACACGGCTGCTACTCTGAAACCTGTCTAACTGGGAAGGTCAGCCTTAGTCTACCAACACGAGCACAGCCAGGAAACATCTATCAGAGTCTCATGGTTTTTCTGCTAGCAAAAATAATGAGAAAAAAGGACAGTCAATAGAAAGTATGTATGCATGTATTTATTTATATCACAGTAGCATTAAGAGGCCCCAAACTTAGATCAAAGCTCCATCATGCTAGGTCTGTCCGAACATGTGGAAAGTGACAATCTCTGCCCCCACAGAGCTGGCAGTCTACAAAGAGAAGGCAGATAAAGGATGACTTGGGCAGTGACGAGGCAGGTCACACAACAGGTCAGTGGCTGAGCTGGGAATAGTCTAGAGGTCTTCTGACCCCCGTCCACTGCTCTCGCCACTGAATCACACTGCCTTTCAATATAAATATAAAGAGACTGTGTTTGCCCATGATGTAAGGTCACACGATAGCCAATTAAAACCTGAGATAATGATTTATAGCTGGTCATTAGGGATCTTTAACAGTTTGTTGAGAAATTCCATAATAAACGCCAATATTAAACCCTTTGCAAGTCCAGCAATGGTGATCAGCTGCTTGCATGTATAAGGAAAAAGCAGTAAAGGCAGAGCAGACATTAGAGCCCCCTCTTCCTTCCCTTTCAGTATTTTTAATTAAAAGAAAAATGTTCCGGTCATTGGTGAGCTGGCCAGTTCCAGCAAGAACAGTGACCATCAATATGTTGCTGCCATGCCACAGAGTCTGAGTTAGAGCATCTCATTGTGGAACATGCTGGATTGATTCTCCTCTTGGTTTTACATTGGGACATTATTATTTATTTATATCCATTGCAGTAAGGCTGAGGAGCCCCAGACATGGATCAGGGTCCCGTTGCACTAGGAGCTGTACAAACAGAAAAAAAAGATGGCCTCTACTCCAAAGATTTTACAACCAAAGTAATCTTGGTGTGCCTTCATTGAACTCAGTGGTGTTTCTCCTGATTTATAGCAGTGTAAGTGAGGTCAGAATTTGGCCCTCAGAGCTCTGTTGTGTTTGGGGTCCTTTTAAACAGAGTTTTGCAATGACCACATTGCAGACAGACTCCTTAATACTGAGCTATTGTCAATTAAATTTCCTCTGACTGAATGGTGAAACTTACTCTGCTATTTGGACCATCTCAGT